>NC_070611.1:72959590-74184113 GCF_027172205.1 Podarcis raffonei
GAACTTGATTCTGGCACCTCTTGGACGGGTGCCATTCTAAGAGAAGAAGGCGGGTGTTCACGGTGAGTTCCTCCTTTTCCAGAAAAATGGCACTGGTGACAATTAGTTGCACACTTATTCAATGAAATCCAATTAAAACTACTTAGTTTAATTCATCTAACAAAATCGATTAACTTCATCCGGCGACGCCGAGTTTTCAAAGGCTGGTGGCCATTTAGCAAGAGTGTTAGAGACCACAAGATCACTTTTTGCTGCTCCGGAGGGAAAGACCCGAATTCGAATGACGGGAAAGGAGATTCTGATTCAACTTCAAGGAGAACTTTCAGACAGCAAGAGCTGTTTGGCGATGGAAGGAATCCTTCAGGAGGTTGTGGACTCTCCTTCCTTGGAGGTTTTTAAGTGGGATATGGATGGCCCTCTTCATGGATGCTTTAGCAGAGATTCCTGCATTTCAGGGGGGGTTGGACTAGATGACCCCTGGGGTCACTTCTGATTCTAAGAATTTATATCATTCTTCCATAGTCTTTCCCAATCTGCCATTTGAATATTATGCCCCACTTTACCATAACACACTTGACCTCTTCATCCTTAGTTTCCCATTCCAACAACGTATTATACATTTCTGATAATAATTTAGTATCACTTTCTATTACCTCTCTCTGGAAACTTGAAATTTCGTAGGTGAACCCTTTCTTTTTTTAAATCATTTTTGAATACTTCATTTAATTGGAAATAATGTAGCTGATCTGTTACCTTTCCTTTTACTTCTTGAAATCCGTTCAATTTTAATTGGTTAGCCATCTCGTTTAACAGCTCTCTGTACGTTGCCCGATTAGGTTTCATATTTACTTTTTTCACTGTAAATTTTTAAAATTGCTTTTTATTTTCTTCCTTAATAGACAAACATACACAATAAAATCACCAAAATAATAAAATGACAACTATAAGCAAAAGAAGATATAGAAATAATAAAAAAGGAAAAGAAACAGAGAGAGAGAAAAAAAAGAAAATAAAAGACATACAAAATACATACATGCAACCATAAATCCATAAGTTCTTGTATACGGACTTATGTCACCATATTCTTAATCCTAATTCCCTTTCTTCTCAAATAGGCTTCCATCTTCCTCTAAGCGGGTCTATTTTATCTATTTGTTAAGCTGCTCCTATTATGCTTTTTTCATTTCTACTGTTTCCCACACACTATACTAATAATCCATGCTGTGGTTTGCGAAAGTTAATGGAAGCAAATCCAAGTTTTTTACTTGGGGACACTGTCCCCCCCCCCCCCGGTTAATGGAGAAATCCGAGGGCTCCCTTGGACAAGGACACCAGCCAGGAATACCAGAGCAAAACAGCGGCCAGCAGGCTTGGTCTTTATTAAGACTGTTGCAACAGGACTCCCACCTGCCACCAGGTGGAACAAGATGGAAGCCCCGAACAAAAGAGAACCCAAACTTTTATTAGCTGCTCATCCCTCATGCTACACCCCTAAGGCTACATCATAACTACATCATGACTACATCATTGACACATCACAGAAAGGAGGGGTTGAGGGAGGAGTTGTGGTGGTAACCTGAGTGTCTTGCCACCTGGCTGGTCCCCCCTTTCCCCATCCCCATGAGTACTTTCCAGGTGACAGCGGGGAGTTTGCAGTTTCCTGCCCCCAGAGGGAAGAGCTGATCATTGTCCTTTGTTTCAGTCCGTGTTGAATCCGCTCCCATATGCAAGTTCTTTGTGTCCTTGAGGTCTTCTGTCTGGGACCATCACGGTTGGCATGCCAACTGGGTAGGGCTCCTGCGCACGTGTTGGTATGCTCAAGGGATTATGACCATCCTGTATCAAAACATCCCCTTTGATAGTCCTTTCTTCATGGAGCAAAATAAAAGTGGACCGGTGTAAATCCGATGTACGGTTGATTTACTATGAATTTATAACAGAAACGTCATGTATGTCGTGTGTGAGTGTGTGTGTGTGTGTCGAGTTTGTACAAACTGAATGATTGGGGGGGGGGGTTTCCTGCAACAAGTCTTCCTTGTAAATTTTTGAGATGATAGATGTACTTGATGAAACGACAACAAAGTGGGCTTCGACGCCGCTTATCCGGAGTCTTAAATCGCCACTTCCAGCAGTATCCCACCCACGTGGGCAACCAGTGGTTTAAAAGAAAGCCATGGTTTCACTGCCCGCAGTGCTTTAAAGGAAAATATAATGAAAACGATGTACAGACGGTATATAACGCCAGTGAAATTAGCTAAAATGTACAAAGCAAATAACAAATGCTGGAAATGTAAGGAAAAAGAAGGTACTTTTTACCACATGTGGTGGGAGTGTAAGAAAGTAGAGGACTTCTGGGAAATGATTTATAATGAGATTTAAAAAATGTTGAAATATACATTTTCAAAAAACCCCAGAAGGTACTTCTTACCATATTGTGGTGGAAATGTAAGAAAGTAAAGGACTTCTGGGAAATTATTTATAATGGGATTTAAAAAATGTTGAAATATACATTTTCCAAAAGAACACACCCAGAAGCCCTTTTACTTGGTATAGTAGGGTGCAGAGATATACAAGCATTATATATATATATATATATATATATATATATATATATATATATATGCGACAACCACAGCAAGACTACTATTAGCCCAGCGATGGGAGCAAGAATAACTACCAACAAAAGAGTGGCAAATGAAAATGATGGACTATGCCGAGTTGACAAAACTAACTGGGAAAATTTGGAACCAGCAAGACCAGACCTTCCTGAAAGATTGGAAGAAATTTATGATATATTTGAAAGACAATTGTAATCAATTGACACTGCTTGTAGGGTTGCGAGAAGTTTTGTAAGGTGAACTGTATGAATTATTGCGGTGGCGAAAGGACTAAGAAGGAGTTTATTTAGGATTTGGATTTTAGAGCAATAACTATGAAAATAAAATCAGAAAGAAAGCTGGAAAACCATTAGTCGAGGTTGACGGAAGTCCTAGGCTGTGGTAGCCCAAGGTTTGTTATACTGTATAAGGTCAGTCAGTCAGTTTTACTGCACATAGCCAAAGGCTGCCGCAATGTACACAGAATCATTCAACAATTAATAGAAAATACTCTGGATTAATACAAAAAACTTAAAACATTTATATTATCAAGACATTACCTACTCTAAACAGAGCTATAAAAATACCTTAATATACAGGTTAAGACATTAAACAATAAAATTTATAGGCTAAAATCATCACATGGCCACTAATATATTAAAAAATAATGTTAATTAATACAATGTGCAATTATATTCTGAGTTTGGTGATAAAGATAGAATATAGCTTGATGTAGATAGGGTCAAATAAATTCATCTCCTTTACAGTTGGTGGCTATCTTGGCTATATAATTTGCTCTAATTTTCCTAGTGGCAGTTGCAAAGAGTGCTACACGCCAGGTCACATACTTATCTGTGTCTGCGAGGAGATATAAAATCATGTCAGAGGGGTTCTGGCCAGGGGACCTTGTCATTATAGGTGCTAAAAATCGTTCTCTTGCTTCATTATAGAAGGGGCAGCACAAGATATAATGCATAAGGTCCTCTACTTCAGGACACCCCCTAATGCAAACACGTTCGTTTGTTGGTACGCCTCTGCATCTCCCATCTCTGTAAGCAGAGTTTATCTTATTTAACCGTCACTCTCTAAAAGCTTTCCGAAGTTGCACAAAAGTCAATTCATTAAAATAAGGTGTGTGTTCCTAGGCCTCTCTAAGTTTAAAACATAATGGGAGGCATTACTGTATAAGGTGGGATGTTACTTTTGGAAAACGTGTGTAAAAACCAATGAAAATTACCGTATTTTTCGCTCTATAAGACTCACTTTTTCTCTACTAAAAAGTAAGGGGAAATGTGTGTGCATCTTATGGAGCAAATGCTGGCTGTGCAGCTATCCCAGAAGCCAGAACAGCAAGAGGGATTGCTGCTTTCACTGCGCAGCGATCCTTCTTGCTGTTCTGGCTTCAGAGATTCAGAATATTTTATTTCTTGTTTTCCTCCTTCAAAAACTAGGTGCGTCTTGTGGTCTGGTGCGTCTTATAGAGCAAAAAATACGGTATATTAAAAAAAGGAAAACCATGGTTTCGCCGATGCTTCTTCTGCGTCGGCCGCCCGCCTCCCCACGCCTGTCCTCGGCCACGTACGTGAGGCTCTAATTCTGTCTGTGCCAGGTCCCGAAAAGCACCAGATGATCCCAATTACCTGGCGGCCGCCGAGCGAGACGCTTTGATTGGCTGAGCGCACGGCTGCCTCCTTTTAGCCTCGGGGATGACATTGGCGAGAACATCCCCTTTGGCGCGGCCGGGGCTGAACTATTCTTGGTCAGGAGGTTGACCCGGCGCACATCCAAGATGTCCGGGGTCTACCCAGATGTGCGGAAAGTCAGAGCGCGTCTCAATTCTGCTTTCGGTCTGTTGCCGTTGCCGTTTCAACCTCTAGCTAATCGTTCTTGGTTTCTCCTTTTTGATAATTTCATATATATATATATATATATATATATATATATATATATATATATAATGTTTATTGATTTTAACATACAAATTATAAAATGTATCACACAATTTATCACTTATACAATCTTTTCGGACTTCCATCAGCACCTCTGATGATCCTCCGTCTTAATCACTTCTTATGCATTTCTTAACTTTATAGTGCCTTTACATCTCTTAACAAATCATCCTCCCCCTTCTCCATTTTTGCAATACTTCCAATAATACTCCTCCCAAAACTTCTTGCAGACCTACAAACGTCATCTGATCTTCACAAATACTTTTCAAATAATCCGTAAATTTACTCCAGTCTTTGGTGAACTTCTGGTCCTGCCGGTTTCGGATCCTTCCTGTTAGCTTATCTAGTTTTGCACAGTCCATTAACTTCATCCTTCATTCTTCAATCATCGGTAATTCTTCTTGCTCCCATTTTTGAGCCAATAATATTCTTGCTGCTGTTACTGCGTATGAAAAAAGTTTACTTTCCTTTCTATTTATATCACTCCCTACAATGCCTAATAGAAATGCTTCTGGTTTCTTTTTAAATGTATATTTCAACATTTTTTTCAACTTATTATAAAACATCTCCCAGAAGCATTTCACCTTTTTACATTCCCACCACATGTGATAAAATGTTCCCTCTTTTTCTTTACATTTCAAACATTTATAACTAACTTTATGCATTTTTGCTAGCTTAAAAGATGTAATATACCATCTATACATAATTTTCATCACATTTTCTTTTAGCACATTGCATGCAGTAAATTTTAAACCTTCTTTCCATAATTTTACCCAGTCACTCAGCGGTATATTATACCCAAAATCTTTGGCCCAGGGAATCATAACCGACTTAACCTCCTCGTCTTTCAAATGCCATTCAAGCAGCAATTTATACATTTTAGACAAAATTTTAGAATCATTACTTAATATCTCTTGTTCAAAATTTGATTCACTTTCATCAAATCCTTTTTCTTTAAAATCCTGTTTAAACATTTCATTGACCTGGTAATAATGTAACCAATCATTAACACCTTTTTGATAATTTCACTGCTTTACAGCAGGCGTCGCAGAGAACCTTCTTTCCCACGCTGTGGACTTGTAAAAGGGCAAAAGGGTATTGGGAAATAATCTGTAATGAATCAGGGAAAATGTTTAAAAGTACTTTTAAAAAAAAAAACAGAGTCCTTTTTGTTGGGGATAATTCAGACGGAAATTCCCAGGTGTCAGAAAAGGTTATTTATGTGTGCTGCTACTGCGGCCTGTGTTTTGTTAGCCCCAAAATGGAAAACGAGCAGGGTCTCAAACGAAGAATGATGGCAGCTTAACCTGATGGAATATACGCAGCTTGCAGATTTGACATATAAGAGAACAAGTAGAACATACGTTTAGAGAAGATTGGAAGTTTATTGATTACATGGGAAAAAATTGTGTACACTTGAAAACGTTAAGATAAATGCAACAGTGTAAAGAAGTTTTAATGGATGCAATAATGGAATACTGAATGGTTTAATTTTTGTAAAATATGCAGGGATTTATGATATGTAAAATGAACCATGGAAAGAGAAGAAGGGAAGTCATTGACATCTTAAGGATGTTTAAATGAGTATTTTAAATTGCAAAACAGAAAATGTAATAAACATAATACATATATATAAAGATAATTTCACTGTTTTAGCTTTTTTCGTAAACTGCTTTGAGGTTGTTTTTTTTAATTGCAATCAAGCGGTATATAAATTTTACGAATGAATGAATGAATGGCCAGCAGTTCTGGCAATGGCCGTGGGCACTGAATAGAATTAATGCTGTTCATTGTGATGTAATCATTTCGTAATTGTAAGTATATATATATATATATAGAGAGAGAGAGAGAGAGAGAGAACTTTATTGAACTTTTTAAAAACAATTACCCAACACAAAGTGTCGTCCTCCGAGTCTTGTATGCATCTAAATAAAGTTGGAAGGGAGATTACTGTCCTATGGTTAATAAACGATGCAAATTGAGACCATAAGGAGTCAAACCCATTTTGTTTCTCCTCACCTTTCATTAAAAAAAAATTAGATCGTTTTACAAACATTGTGTTAAAAAACCATCTTAAAAAGTAGAATTCTGAAATCAGCTAACTATCGTGGAATGATGCACCCTTCCATATTGCTCAGCCGCCACAATTTGAGCAAAACATCCCAGAATGACAGAAACCATCCCGGCCTCTGATTGAATCCTGGAAAGTCCCGGTTTTGGGTCTCTTGCTCTCGTGCTCCCCTTTATAAAGGGCTCTAGAAGACGGTTTCTCCGCAAGGGGTAAACTACATATTCCAAGATACTTTGGGGTGGGGCGTGGGGAGGGAAATGTGCTTCAGATGTAGCCTTCTTTTTTACACTCACATTTTTAAAGAAAAGGGAACTCACTGTGTTATAGGAATTCTAAGGTCTTAGGTAAAGGGAACCCTGACCATTAGGTCCAGTCGTGGCCAACTCTGGGGTTGCGGCGCTCATCTTGCTTTATTGGCGGAGGGAGCCGGCATACAGCTTCCTGGTCATGTGGCCGGCATGACTAAGCCGCTTCTGGCGAATCAGAGCAGCGCATGGAAACGCCGTTTACCTTCCCGTTGGAGCCTATTTATCTACTTGCACTTTGACGTGCTTTTGAACTGCTAGGTTGGCAGGGGCAGGGACCGAGCAACGGGAGCTCACCCCATCACGGGGATTCGAACCGCCAACCTTCTGATTGGCAAGCCCAAGGCTCAGTGGTTTAACCCACAGCACCACCAGCTTCACTTTCCAAGGTCTTATATATATAAAATAAATGTTCGTAAATGTACATGGCAAACACATGCCATGTATAAACCACGTGTCTGAAATAGTACAGGAGAGCAATCCTGAAGCCATTTTGACTCTCCCAAATTGATTTCAAATATTTCTCTGCAAGGAGGAAGGAAATGGGAAAAGCTTTAAAATTGTCTTAATTGTCTTTGGACTGTATGGTCTTACTTTGTTGTTGTTGTTTAGTCGCTTAGTCATGTCCGACTCTTCATGACCCCCTGGACCAGAGCACGCCAGGCACTCCTGTCTTCCACTGCCTCCCGCAGTTTGGTCAAACTCATGTTGGTCTCTTCGAGAACACTGTCCACCCATCTCGTCCTCCGTCATCCCCTTCTCCTTGTGCCCTCCATCTTTCCCAACATCAGGGTCTTTTCCAGGGAGTCTTCTCTTCTCATGAGGTGGCCAAAGTCTTGGAGCCTCAGCTTCAGGATCTGTCCTTCCAGTGAGCACTCAGGGCTGATTTCCTTCAGAATGGAGAGGTTTGATCTTCTTGCAGTCTATGGGACTCTCAAGTCTCCTCCAGCACCAGAATTCAAAAGCATCCATTCTTCGGCGATCAGCCTTCTTTATGGTCCAGCTCTCACTTCCATACATCACTACTGGGAAAACCATAGCTTGAACTATATGGTCTGGCAAGTATCTTGTTAATCCATGGGTAGGCAAACTAAGGCCCGGGGGCCGAATCCGGCCCAATGGCCTTCTAAATCTGGCCCGCGGATGGTGCGGGAATCAGCATGTTTTTACACGAGTCGAATGTGTCCTTTTATTTTAAATGTATCTCTGGGTTATTTGTGGGGCCAGCCTGGTGTTTTTACATGAGTAGAATGTGTCCGTTTTTTTTTTAAATGCAACTCTGGGTTATTTGTGGGGCATAGGAATTTGCTCATTCCCCCTCCCAAAAAATATAGTCCAGCCTGCAAATGATCTGAGGGAATGTGGACCGGCTCACAGCTGAAAAAGATTGCTGACCCCACTCTCTTAAAGGTAAAGGGACCCCTGACCATTAGGTCCAGTCGTGACCGACTCTGGAGTTGCGGCGCTCATCTCGCTTTACTGGCCAAGGGAGCCGGCGTACAGCTTCCGGGTCATGTGGCCAGCATGACTAAGCCGCTTCTGGAGAACCAGAGCAGCGCACGGAAACACCGTTTACCTTCCTGCCAGAGCGGTTCCTATTTATCTACTTGCTTTCGAACTGCTAGGTTGGCAGGAGCAGGGACCGAGCAACGGGAGCTCACCCCGTCGCGGGGATTTGAACCGCCGACCTTCTGATCGGCAAGTCCTAGGCTCTGTGGTTTAACCCACAGTGCCACGAGGGAGCTGGCGTTTGTCCACAGGCAGCTTCCGGGTCATGTGGCAAACCAGAGCAGCGCACGGAAACGCCGTTTACCTTCCCGCCGGAGCGGTACCTATTTATCTACTTGCACTTTGACGTGCTTTCGAACTGCTAGGTTGGCAGGAGCAGGGACCGAGCAACGGGAGCTCACCCCGTCGCGGGGATCTTCTGATCGGCAAGTCCTAGGCTCTGTGGTTTAACCCACAGTGTCACCTACGTCCCCGCACTCTCTTAGGGGCACCCAAAAAATGTGAAGCTCTTGCTTGCCACTGTAAAAACAGGATGAAGCCAGCCTAGGTGGTCCTTTAAGCTGATACAGAAGGTATCTCCTGATGTTCAATGCTCTCTCACATCCCATACACCTGGAGCTCGGTCAGACGTCTTGATTTAGTGGCTGAACTCTGCACATGGTCAGAGACAGCTGGTTCTACATCTTGCAGGGTTCTGTGCATTGAAGTCCTGCATCTTTTGTTCTGGAAACAGGTTCCGGGGCTGAACCTTTTATAGATCAATCAGTCTTTTAGCTCAGAACCGACTTCTTCTTCTTCTCCCTGGGGGGAGAATCTACTGTCAAACTCCGAATTTGGTCTTCTAGAAGAATTTGGAGAAATAAATGGAAGGAAGTCAGGTTAGGTCAGGAAATGCCAGCTGTCTTCACTGCGTAGGTTTGCTTCTTGCGGACTGTGCGAAACTGCGGAACCGAATGAGCTGACCTGGACTTTGCTGGGAGGGAGGGGAGATTAGGAGAGGCTGAGTTTGTAGGACCAGACGAGAACCACCTGGGACACTTTGGCCCTTGAGCTGTTGTGGCATTTTGGAGTTTGGCCTTTGAAAACATTCATGTAGAGAAGAGAGAGTGAAAGAAGTTGCTGGAGCCTATTTATCTACTTGCACTGGTGTGCTTTCGAACTGCTAGGTTGGCAGGAGCAGGGACCGAGCAACGGGAGCTCACCCCGTCGCAGGGATTCAAACCGCCGACCCTCTGATCAGCAAGCCCTAGGCTCTGTGGTTTAACCCACAGCGCCACCCACGTCCCTATTCATTTAGACAGCCTTAAATCAATGACTTCCCTTCTTCTCCTTCCGCAGTTCATTTTGCTTACCATACATCCCTGCATATTTTACATGAACTAAACCGTTCAGTAATCCCTTGTTACATCCATTAAAACTTATTTACACTCTTGAATTTATCTTAATGCTACCAGCATTTTTAAATAAACACAATTTTCACCTATATATTCAGTAGACATTCTTCTTCTTCTCTTCTTCTGTATGTTAAATCTGCAAACTGTATGTATTCCATCAGTTTAAGTTGCCATTCTCCTTTGGTTTGGACCTCACTTGTTTTCCATTTTGGGGCTAACAAAACATGTGCCACAGTAGTAGCTATCTATGCAAAACGGTTCTTTTGAGATTAGATTCAGAAGCAATACACACACATTTGAGTGAGAAGATTGCAGATTTTATTCCAAACAGAAAGCAGTAGATACTTTACCAAGCAAGCACTTCAGTCCGCCACAGAGAAGCCCTTAAGACGTGGCGAAGTGACCCGCAGGTAGCCTTTTGCACAGCTCTGTGGTCAACTCCCATTGCCATGCTCAAAAGCTAGATATTTTATAGATGGGGCTGTGCCCTGTTATGGCCAGTACAGTAAGATTACCAGATTTTTTTCAACGAATCCTGGGACACTTTAAATACATGTTGTTGTTTAGTCGTTTAGTTGTGTCCGACTCTTCGTGACACCCTGGACCAGAGCACGCCAGGCACTCCTGTCTTCCACTGCCTCCCACAGTTTGGTCAAACTCTTTTTTTTTAAAAAGATATTTATTAAAGTTTCCAATTTTTATACAAACAAAAAGAAAAAAGCAAAAAAGTTTAAAAACACATAAAATTCACAATACTTTGTTTCCAATGACATATTTCCCTGACCTCCTCATACCTCCCCTTCTTGTATTCCAATTCAAATTATTTATTCAGCAAATCCTTATCTCAAAGCATTACAGCTAAAAACCCCTTGATTTCTATCCGACATCATTCAACATTCATTAATTTTACAGTATTTCTGTAGATAGTCCTTGAATTTCTTCCAATCTTCTTCCGCCGACTCTTCTCCCTGGTCATGGATTCTGCCAGTCATTTCTGCCAATCCCATGCAGTCAATCATCTTCATCTGCCATTCTTCCAGAGTGGGTAAATCTTGCGTCTTCCAGTACTTTGCAATAAGTATTCTTGCTGCTGTTGTAGCATACATAAAGAAAGTTCTATCCTTTTTTGACACCAACTGGCTGACCATGCCCAAGAGAAAGTCCTCTGGTTTCTTCAAGAAGGTATATTTAAATACCTTTTTCAATTCGTTATAGATCATTTCCCAGAAAGCCTTAATCTTAGGGCACGTCCACCAAAGGTGAAAGAATGTACCTTCATTTTCTTTGCATTTCCAACATTTATTGTCGGGCAAATGGTAAATTTTTGCAAGCTTGACTGGGGTCATGTACCAGCTGTATATCATTTTCATAATATTTTCTCTTAAGGCATTACATGCCGTAAATTTCATCCCAGTGGTCCACAACTGTTCCCAGTCAGCAAACATAATGTTATGTCCAACATCTTGTGCCCATTTGATCAGAGCAGATTTGACCGTCTCATCCTGAGTGTTCCATTTCAACAGCAAGTTATTCATTTTTGACAAAATCTTAGTTTTGGGTTCTAACAGTTCTGTTTCCAATTTAGATTTTTCCACCTGGAAACCAACTTTCTTATCCAAATTGTAAGCCTCCATTATCTGATAATAATGAAGCCAGTCTTGCACTTTGTTTTTTAGTTTCTCAAAACTCTGCAGTTTCAGTCTATCTCCTTCTTGTTCCAAAATTTCCCAATACTTCGGCCATTTGGCCTCCATATTGAGCTTTTTCTGAGCTTTCGCTTCCATTGGTGACAACCACCTTGGGGTTTTATTTTCCAATAAATCTTTATATCTAATGCTTTATGTGCTTTAACCTTGTCATACCACAAATATGCATGCCACCCAAAAACGTTGTTAAAACCTTCTAGATCCAAAATGTCTGTATTCTCAAGAAGCAGCCAGTCTTTCAACCAGCAGAACGCTGCTGATTCATAGTAAAGTTTAAAGTCTGGCAGGGCAAATCCACCCCTTTCCTTTGCATCAGTTAATATCTTAAATTTTATTCTGGGCTTCTTGCCCTGCCAGACAAATTTAGAAATGTCTTTCTGCCACTTCTTGAAACAGTCCATCTTGTCCACAATTTGCAATGTTTGAAACAAAAACAACATTCTAGGCAATACATTCATCTTTATAGCTGCAATTCGACCCAACAAGGAAAGCTTCAAATTTGACCAAATTTCTAAATCTTTTTTCACTTCCATCCAACATTTTTCATAGTTCATAGTTCCCATTTTTAGCTGTCATGTTAATCCCCAGGTATTTCACTTTCTTAACCACAGTTAAACCTGTTTCATTCTGAAACTTCTCTCTTTCAGTCAATGTTAAGTTTTTCTCTAAAACCTTAGTTTTTGACTTGTTCAATTTGAATCCTGCCACCTGACCAAACTCTTGAATTAGTTCTAAAACTCTTTTAGTACTAGATTCTGGCTCTTGTAACGTCAAAACTAGGTCATCTGCAAATGCTCTCAGTTTATACTGTTTAGCTCCGACCTGTATACCTTTAACCAACCCTTCTAATCATATTCAGCAAGACCTCCAGGACCGATATAAAAAGCAAAGGGGAAATTGGGCATCCCTGTTGTGTCCCTTTTTCTATCTTAAATTGTTCCGTAACCACATTATTTACAATTAATTTGGCCTTTTGTTCAGAATATATTGCACCTATACCATTCTCAAAACCATGGCCTACCCCCATACCCTGTAGGTTCTTTTTCATAAAACTCCAATAAATATTGTCAAAGGCTTTCTCCGCATCCACAAGTATCAAAACTGCTTTAGTGTTTATGTTCACTTCTAGCTTTTCCAAAATATCAATTATGTTCCTCAAATTATCAGATAGATGTCTTCCCGGTAGAAAGCCCGCTTGGTCCTTATGAACCTCCTCAATCAATACTTTTTTCAGTCTCTTAGCCAAAATATCAGCAAAAATTTTGTAATCCACATTTAATAAGGATATGGGACGGTAGTTCTTAAGTTGTGTCTTTTCCGTTTCCGTTTTCGGTATAAGTATAATATACGCCTCTTTCCACGATTCTGGTGCTCTTTTCCCTTCCAAAATTTCATTACAGACTTCCTTCAAAGGTTGTAATAACCACTCTTTCAAAGATCTGTAATATCTGGAAGTCAGCCCATCCGGTCCTGGAGACTTGCCTAATTGCATATTTTGAATGGCACCTTCTATCTCCTGGTCAGATATTTTGCAATTCAACATTAGTTTGCTTTCTTGTGAAATTTTTTGTAATCCATTTGTTTTCAAAAAGCGTTCAATGTCCATTTCATTCTGTGGCCCTTGTGCATATAATTGTTTGAAGTATTTCTGGAAGCAATTTCTAATCTCAGTTGGATTATGTATATCTTTTCCTTCTACTTCCAAATTTGTGATGGTATTTAGTTTTTGTCTTTTTTTCAATTGCCAAGCCAGTAGTTTCCCACATTTATTCGCTGATTCAAATGTCTTCTGTCTCATTTGTTTAATTTTCCATTCTATTTCCTGATTCATCAATTCCATATATTGTACTTGATGTAATTTTATTTCTCTCAAAATCTCCTGCGACTTTGGCTTTACTCTCAGTTTTTTCTCCCCTTCTTTTATTTTCTCCAAAATTTTATCTTTTTTCTCATTTCGACTTCTCTTTTTTATTGCGTTCTGTTGTATTAAGAACCCTCTCATCACAGCTTTACTTGCATCCCACAGTTTGGTCAAACTCATGCTGGTAGCTTCGAGAACACTGTCCAACCATCTCGTCCTCTGTCGTCCCCTTCTCCTTGTGCCCTCCATCTTTCCCAACATCAGGGTCTTTTCCAGGGAGTCTTCTCTTCTCATGAGGTGGTCAAAGTCTTGGAGCCTCAGCTTCATGATCTGTCCTTCCAGTGAGCACTCAGGGCTGATTTCCTTCAGAATGGATAGATTTGATCTTCTTGCCGTCCATGGGACTCTCAAGAGTCTCCTCCAGCACCATAATTCAAAAGCATCCATTCTTCAGCCATCAGCCTTCATTATGGTCCAGCTCTCACTTCCACACATCACTACTGGGAAAACCATAGCTTTTACTATACGGACCTTTATTGGCAAGGTGATGTCTCTACTTTTTAAGATGCTGTCTTTAAATACATACATACATACTACATGTTCAGGACGTTGATGCTGCAGTGATGGCTGTGGCAGAGGGGCGGTCGCGGCCTTGACCTCAACCGCCACGTTTCTGTTAGGATGTTAGAACCTTAAAAGGCTCAGGCATGATTGCTGTGTATCACATGCCTGTTTACACCCAGCACTGACACCACACAGTACAGATGCATTCTAGGCAAGCTGAATTTCATTGCTAGATGTTCAAGGCCTGACATAGCTGTAAGCACTAACCTGTTTAGCAGACGTGCCAACAATCCTACTGTTCAGGATTGGAAAGCTCTGAAGCGCATAGCCCGCTATTTGAAAGGGACTTTGCACTACAGGCTGAGGTTCACCAGTCAGAAGACTGGAGGTCTTGAAATCTTTGCAGATGCAAGTTTTGGAAGTGACACCACGTATGGTACAAGCACTTCTGGAGTATGCTACATGTACAACCACTGTCTGTTTGACTGGTTGTGCAAAAAGCAGACGACAGTAAGCCTAAGTTCCTGTGAAGCAGAACACAATGCCCTATCATTTTCACTCATGGATTGGGAATGGTTGATGCAACTGTTTCAGGACATCAGAGTTTCTGTGAAATGTCCTATACAGGTGTATTAAGACAATAGATCCTGTTTGGCTTTGCTGAACTCAGAGAGTTGCAAGCAAAGAACCAAATACTTGCAGATTAAGTTACATCGTGCAAGAGAGTGTATTCAGAAAGGACTCATTTGGGTGTCCTACACACCAGGAAATGAAATTCCTGCAGATCTGTTGTCTAAGGTTGTTAACAGAGAACAGCTTAAAATTTATGTACAGAGGTTGCAATTGGGCTGAACCACAGGTACTACAGGTTACATGGAAAGGGGGAGTGTGGCACATGGTGTCTGATGTCCCTCTAGTTCCTCTGACAGATAGATGGAAGGCCGTTGATTCAAAGGCCATAGATGTGATTGTCTTGCCCGTCTCTCTGGAGGCTTCTATCTCCTTTCTCCATGAGCCTGGGCAGCCCCCGAGTTGGGGGTTCTTCGGTGGTGGTGGTGGGGAAGCAGTGCGCAGTGGGTCAGGCATGGAAGGCAGAGAAGGAAGGCTGAGCGCGGCGGCGGTGGCGAGGCTCGGGCAGCGTGATGCCTCCCCTCCCATCGGAGCAGACCCAATCCCATTCCTACTTACGTGCAAGCAGGAGGGGGCAGGGATCTCTCAGCCAGCGCAATGCCTCTCTTCCCATCGGAGCAGACCCAATCCCATTCCTACCCGCATGCAAGCAGGAGGGGGCAGGGATCCCTCAACTGGGAAGGGAGGTTTCCCATTGCCTAACTGAGGGATCCCTGCCCCCTCCTGCATGCACGCAAGCTCTGGTAGGCAGCGTGAAGCCCCCCTTCACAGCTGAGAGATCCCTGCCCCCTCCTTCTTGCACGCAAGCTCTGATAGGCAGCATGAAGCCTCCCTTCTCAGCTTAGTTGCTGGGCTCAGGGAAGGTGGAGGCAGCCCAGAAGCTGCATCTGAGAGCCCCTGCACGACCATCATATTGCTACGAAAAAGGAGCAATGCAGAAGCGAGCTCCAGATGGCCGGAAAGCCAAACAGGATGTTGACGTTATGGGACTGTACCGTGGGAACAAGGGACAGTCTATTCAGTGCACTGAGCACCGGATGTTAGCTCAGAGTGTCACATGACCCTGTACTGGAAGTACATGAGAGGAGTTTTCACTCTCTGCTGTTGGTGATGAGAGAGAGCAGTCACGTTTCTCTGTACTGCTGGAAGGACAGAAATAAAGGCATGTAAATACATTTCTGTCTGTCTCTTTCCCCTCCCTGGGAATGGAGGGGGAGGAATGGTGTGTTCTTCTCACGTTGGGAAGGATCGCCGATTGAGATCTCGCCTGATCTTGCCGGGAGTCGCAGACAGGGAGGTCAACAGGATTCAAGCCGGGCACCTGGAGGGTGGCCAATTCCTCTGACTTTTGGCTTGATTCAACACATATAGGGACTTCCGAGCAGCTCCTGAAGCCAGCCAGAGCCGACTGCTCCAGGCTGCTGAAACTGCCACTGCTGCGTTTCCCGGGGACATTAGATGAAATCCGGGGACAGAATTTGTCTGGGGACTTACTCGCAAATCCAGGGACTGTCCCCGGGAAACGGGGACACCTGGTAACCCTACAGTACAGGCTCAGCTGCGAGCCACTCTGCTCTGCATCAAAGACAAAAAGCCAGGCCATCCAGGCTTTCACTGACCGGTGCCCTTTGCCAACAGACCACACATCAAATACTTTTATTTTTATTTTAACAAGGGATAGAGAAAGTAATAAAACATAGACAACCAGAGCCAGGAAGAGATATGTAGATAACCATAGACAGGAAGAGTTGACCATGTCAGATCACTAATCACAATAATCTTCCGGAATAAGTTTCCCATACACCAGACAGTGTTGATAATATGGAGCGAGATGAACCAGTGGTTTGACTTGACCTAGGCAAGCTTGACATCGCTTTCTCTATGTTCTGCTGATAGACTGGAGGACCCGTCGGAATCAAATAGTAGACAGGTGCCTTCCGGTCCTTGTTGTAAGCAAAGGAAGGCCAGCCCCATCTTTGTATTCGCGTCATTATCATTCCGAAATGCAAAAAATTAATTATATCCAGGCAGTGCCTTTTTTTTCTATAAAAAATGTTTAGGGGTACTCTCCTTTTGACTCAAGAAAACCACCATTTTATAGTCCAAATTGGGAAAAATAAATACTGTAAATGGACAAAAGTACAAAGATTGACAAAAGGTTTAGGGGTATGCGTACCCCCCCAGGGGAAAAAAAACCTGTATTCAGGAAATGTCACTTGCAAAAACGTGAGTATTTGTCTGGATTGCATACAAAAAAAAAGTTTATATTGGTAGAAATTTGCACTAAAATGATGCTGAGTTTTCATGAGGATGTTTTATATATGTTTCTTTAAAAAAAATGCAAATGGGTGTGGAACTCATCTGAAGTTTGGGGGAAGTGAAATTGTCTGATTGGATTCCCCTGATCTGTATTCAGTTCAACCCTCGGTCATGATGCTTTCTCCCGTTCCAGGAAACCTGCTTGCGGCTGCCTCGCCTGCCCTGCCCTGCAGTCCTGCATGTGAGAACCGCTTCTCCCGGGTCGCCTGGCTGCAAAATATGCCTCCTTTGACATGCGGAGTCCTCTTCCTCGCCATCGACATGTCCTTCCGGCTCATCACAGGTGAGTCCAGGAACCGGGAAGGGCAGAGAGGTGCCACTGCAGGCAGGCAGGCAGTCTGTGTGCTGGCCCCAGGGGTAACCTGAAAAACGCGGTCCAGGTCTGGTCCAGAATCCAAAGGTTCCGCTAGGAGTCAGTCCGGCAGGGCCAAGGCAGGATGCGAGGCAGGAAACCAGGCAAGGCAGGTTCTAGCAAACAGCAACATTGCTACTGCAACCTGGGGCGGGGTCCAGCAGCCTTTTATCTCTGTCAGGGTAACGGCCGGGCCTGATCCCCCGGCGACTCACCTCCCTGTCTCGCCCGAAGGCGAGCACTCCTCCTGCGAGTACTCAGGTCTCTCTTCTCTCAGACCTCAGTCTCTGCAGCTCGGGAGATGTCGGTGGGTTACTAGACCCAGGGGCCGCCTCAGCCTCCCCTAACCCAACCGGTAGTGGAGCAGCTGTAAGTGATGGCCCAGCTGGAGGCAATGAGGTCATCCCCACATCTGGAGCCAGGGCAGGATCAGGCCCCTGACTCGGCCCAGCTGATGCTTGTTGCAGGGGAACCTGTGCAGACTGGGACTCTTCAGGATCAGGCCCCAGACTTGGTTCAGGTGATGCCTGAGGCAACGGATCCGGTGTGGACTGAGACACCTCTGGTTCCGAATCCGAGCCCGAGTCCCAGGCCATCACAGTCTGGCCTTGGAGGTACCATGGAAAGAAGGTGACCTTCTCAGGATCCAGGTGGTCTTTTTGGCATAGCTCTCTTGAGCTGCGTAAGAGGCTTTCGAGGCCAAAAGCAGCTCTTTGGATTGGGTCCAGAAACGGATTGGCAGCCAGTGGAGTCGGACCAGAACTGTCAGGGGTTGGAGTGATGGAAAATGGTGGGGACAGCCCCTCTCTCTTCCTGCACCTTCACTAGAAGAGCAGGACAGTATAGATTAAGAACAGTGGTTTGCAGAAGGGCACAGTTCAGAGGCTGCAGTGGGGAGAAGCTGGGAAATATTGGAGGAGGAATAGCAGGAAAAAGAAGAATCGGGGAGAGACAGCTGTCAGACTCAGTGTCTCTAGAAAGCATTCCTGATCCCCCTTCTCCCAGGACCAGGCGTGCCGTGAGAGTAGGAGAACAGAAAGGTCAGAGGCAGAAAGCACAGATCAGCTAGCACGGGGGTGACGTAGAGTGGGGACGATGTAGAGGGGTGGGACTTTACTCGGAGCAATGGTCATTATCTAAGAGAGACCACATTCCTTTGTCTCTATGAATATTGAATAAACTACAGTGGTGCCTTGGTTCTCAAACTTAATCCATTCTGGAAGTCTGTTCCAAAACCAAAGCATTCCAAAACCAAGATATGCTTTCCCATATAAAGTAATGCAAAATGGATCAATCCGTTCCATACTTTTAAAAACAACCTCTAAAACAGCCATTTAACATGGATTTTACTATCTAACGAGACCATTGATCCATAAAATGAAAGCAATAATCAATGTGCTGTACTATAAAATAAATAAGACAGTATTTCTTACCTGCATTGATGATAGTCATTGGATGGGGGGCTTTTATACATTTCCACTGTCACACAATCAATCAATCAGTAGCTGAACTGGGTTCCACACAGTCACAAAAACAAAAAACCTCAAAAACAAAAATGCAAAATAAATAGCAAAAACAAAAGCGCCAAACTTAATCCATTCTGGAAGGCTGTTTCACTTCCGAAATGTTCAAAAACCAAGGTGCAGCTTCTGATTGGTGCCAGGGCCCCGCGAACAATAGCCAACAGCCGCATCGGACGTTCGGCTTCCGGAAAACATTCAAAAAACGGAACACTTACTTCTGGGTTTTTGGTGTTTGGGAACCAAGGTGTTTGAGACCCAAGAACATGCTTTCTTTCTCCTGTTAGCAATCCATCTGCTGCACTGGGCATCTGCCATAGCTTCCGAACAGTCTCCGGGGGCAGCCCCACACGCAACACATTGCAGGAGTCTAGCCTTGTGGTTACCAGATAGGGACACCATACAGCCGAAAGCTGGCAGAAGGCACTCCTTAAGAGAAATGGATTTGCTAGGTAGATGCATCTGTAGCATCGCAAAATATATCCGCCTGATTCTGGAGCGGGCAGAGGGCTCCTGTGTTCGAATCTTGCTGGTTTTCCCGCATGCAAACTGTTCCGCCACTGTGAGAACAGGATGCTGGGCTGACGGTGCAACCCTAACCCTTATGTTAATCTTACCAATGATTTGGGAGGTGCCATGATAGGACAGGATTTCTGGACAGCTCAGTCAACCGAAGGGACTCCAGACGCAGGCAGGCAGCCTTCCTACATCTTGAAATAAATGGAGAAAATAACACGTTACTACTGTTAGGGGGGGATGCGGGTGGCACTGTGGGTTAAACCACAGAGCCTAGGGCTTCCCGATCAGAAGGTCAGCGGTTCGAATCCCCACGATGGGGTGAGCTCCCGTTGCTTGGTCCCTGCTTCTGCCAACCTAGCAGTTCAAAAGCATGTCAGTGCAAGTAGATAAATAGGTACCACTCCGGCGGGAAGGTAAACGGCGTTTCCATGCGCTGCTCTGGTTCGCCAGAAGCGGCTTAGTCATGCTGGCCACATGACCCGGAAGCTGTACGCCGGCTCCCTCAGCCAGTAAAGCGAGATGAGCGCCGCAACCCCAGAGTCGGCCATGACTGGACCTGATGGTCAGGGGTCCCTTTACCTTTACCTTACTGTTAGGGAAAAATCTAGGTGCGAGGCTGCTCAGCCACCCAGCTTGTCGGGCAGAGCCCGCGGGTCCCTGCGGGATAAAGGAAGGAGTCCAGCCACCAACCGGAGCAAACGGCTAAAGACCAAAGTTTATTGCCCAACAGGTTCAAAGAGGAATTTTGAACCCCGAGGATGGGGTGACAAGGACTTTTAAATGTTTCAATCTTATCCCAGCATACAGTTCATCGAGCATCATCACTACATCATTGCTACATCAGAAAAGGGGAGGGTTATACATGATTAACATAGGAGGAATGTGTCAGGCTAACAGGTCCGTGCAGTTAAAACCATGGTTTTCCCAGTAGTGATGTATGGAAGTGAGAGCTGGACCATAAAGAAGGCTGATCGCCGAAGAATTGATGATTTTGAATTATGGTGCTAGAGGAGACTCTTGAGAGTCCCATGGACTGCAAGAAGATCAAACCTCTCCATTCTGAAGGAAACCAGCCCTGAGTGCTCACTGGAAGGACAGATCCTGAAGCTGAGGCTCCAGTACTTTGGCCACCTCATGAGAAGAGAAGACTCCCTGGAAAAGACCCTGATGTTGGGAAAGATGGAGGGCACAAGGAGAAGGGGACGACAGATGGCGAGATGGTGGGACAGTATTCTTGAAGCTACCAGCATGAGTTTGACCAAACTGCGGGAGGCAGTGGAAGACAGGAGTGCCTGGCATGCTCTGGTCCAGGGGGTCATGAAGAGTTGGACACAACTGAACGACTGAACAACAACAACAGGCAAATACAGGATATGTATTGGGAAGTATATTCTAAGCACCTATTGCAAAAGAACAATAGAACTTTGGTTTGCATAGAGTGGCACCTGGGCAAGCCCGGAGGAGAGCTTTTGCCCAGCGATTGACACCTATGAGTACCTTCCTGTGAGTACGTGACCTCCCGCTTGAGGGATTATGGCAGGACCGAGTGGTTTCCAACTCCTTGGCCAATGAAACAAATTGGCAGTGGAATGAAGGAAACTGGCAAAGGAGTTGATTTTATGTGATTTTTAAAGCTAGGTAACTTCCCTGTTACCTAGTTAAGGGACGTGGGTGGCGCTGTGGGTAAAACCTCAGCGCCTAGGACTTGCCGATCGCATGGTCTGCGGTTCGAATCCCCGCGGCAGGGTGAGCTCCCGTCGTTCGGTCCCAGCTCCTGCCCACCTAGCAGTTTGAAAGCACCCTTAAGTGCAAGTAGATAAATAGGGACCGCTTTCTAGCGGGAAGGTAAACGGCGTTTCTGTGTGCTGCTCTGGTGCCGGTTCGCCGGAGCAGCGTCGTCACGCTGGCCACGTGACCCAGAAGTGTCTGCGGACAGCGCTGGCTCCCGGCCTCTAGAGTGAGATGAGCGCACAACCCTAGAGTCTGTCAAGACTGGCCCGTACGGGCAGGGGTACCTTTACCTTTACCTATCTTCCCTGTTGGAGCAGGAACCGGCAAGCCACTCCAGTATCCCTGCCAAGAAAACTCCAACATCAAAAAAAATAAGATCATGGCCACTGGTCCTATCACCTCCTGGAAAATAGAAGGGGAAGAAATGGAGGCAGTGAGAGATTTTACTTTCTTGGGCTGCAGATGGAGTCGGACACAACTAAACGACTAAACAACAACAGCAACAACTTCCCGGAGCTGTCAAGTTGAAAGGATACCTTTATGCATAATATTTGTAACATTTGACAACTTTAAAAATGTGCCCCCCCCGTAATTTGCATAACACTACCTAAAAGCAGGGCTGTTGGGAACAAGACCATTAAGTCCGGAGTCTGAAACGATCTAACTCTACCACTGGATACCAGATGGATTTTGTTCAGGGGTGAAACTTGTTAATGAGTCCAGAAATCTTAGTGGACGCAGGAAGGAAGAGCTTGTGGCTCAAGCTGCTTTGGATAAGGGGTTTAAAGCACGCTACGAATTTACAAGGCTCCCCCAGTCCGCCTCAGGTTCTCCCAGCTGCCAGACCTTTCCATTTGTGTTGCAAAATAGAAAGCTCTGGACAAGAACAAGCAACATGTCAGATAATAATAATAATAATAATAATAATAATAATAATAATAATAATAATAATATTTATTTATACCCCGCCCTCCCCGCTGAGGGCGGCTAAAATCACAGTAAAAACAATAAGCTGATCCATGGCCATTAGATGTACCTTTGTGGACAATGTAAAAAGTTCATTATCCTGGGAGAACTGTTACCCTATTGCTACGTTTGGAACGCCTATCATTGCATTTGCAGGATACTGACTGTGGAAAGGCGTTTTGCCTCCATCTCAGTGGTCTTTGATAGTGACGCACCACTCCTATATTCCTGTTCATGGAACATTTATTTGATTCCTATTATTTGTGACTCCATGCATGTATTATATATCTTCTGTTTATGAATTTTGAAACAATAGTAAAGGTAAAGGGACCCTGACTGTTAGGTCCAGTTGTGACTGACTCTGGGGTTGCGGCGCTCATCTTGCTTTACTGGCCGAGGGAGCCGGCGTACAGCTTCTGGGTCATGTGGCCAGCATGACTGAGCCGCTTCTGGCTTTATGATAAAGTAAGGATATGTACAATTTTACAACATGCAGAAAACAATTTATGTAAAGAAATCAGGCAGGGGAGCTGAGTCCTTGGTGGGGGGGAAAATAATGTAATTGATTAAGAGGATTGATAAATTGTTATGTTGAAATTGGTTAATAAAAATATTTAGAAAAAGAAACAAAAGATTAAGACAAGATAAAGAAGGGGGGGACATACAAAACAAGAATTTGCATTATTATACAACCGTTCATTGAATTTCTAAATAAAAGACTTCCAGTTCTTCTCATTGTACTTGTATTGTTATTTACGTTTCACACACAGCCTTCTATTACCCTAATTTGTTTCCGTGTACTCCAACAAATTCACATTTGCACATTGCATTTTACAAGGATCAGTTGAATTCCGCAAGGGGATTGTTATGTGGACAATATGTTTTTAGGTAATCTTTGTTGCAGGAATTTATGTCTAGGTTGAGAGGGGGGGTTGCCCCTCCAGCATATATCATGCACATGCAGCCCACTACCAAAACCAGCACCATCACTTTTGTGACTTTTGTGATTTGTCCCCACAAAACACTTCATTACAGTTTCTTCCTGCCTATTCAAAAGGCCTCTGCTGCAGAATACCAAATGTAACAATTCACTGATAAATGTCTCTATGTAGTGGCTCACTGGGTAAACTTCATAAATTTATATAGACATGTGAGCTCAGCTACTCAGCAGCCCCTCTGCCTGAGTGATAATCCCTGACATCCTGATACCTGAGTGCCAGACAAGTAGCCATTCCAGAAATAAATCCAGATGAAGAGAAAAGGGTGGGATTAACTTGGCTGGGAAACAGGGAAATGTAAATATTTCTTTTGTTCCACTTGATGGGTGTTTGGTGGAGGGCAAGGAGAACCGTGGGGCAGGGTCCAGGATGCTCAGATTCCTGCCACCAGACCTCCCCATTCATGATGTAACCATGACGTATTAATGATGTAGTTTGGGGGGGTGTAAGGACACGGGTGGCGCTGTGGGTTAAAGCCTCAGCGCCTAGGACTTGCCGATTGAAAGGTTGGCGGTTCGAATCCCCGCGGCGGGGTGCGCTCCCGTCGCTTGGTCCCAGCGCCTGCCAACCTAGCAGTTCGAAAGCACCCTCGGGTGCAAGTAGCTAAATAGGGACCGCTTACTAGTGGGAAGGTAAATGGCGTTCCGTGTGCTGCGCTGGCTCGCCAGATGCAGCTTGTCACGCTGGCCACGTGACACGGAAGTGTCTGCGGACAGCGCTGGCCCCTGGCCTCTTAAGCGAGATGGGCGCGCAACCCTAGAGTCTGTCAAGACTGGCCCGTACGGGCAGGGGTACCTTTACCTTTACCTTGGGGGGGTGTAACATGGGGATGAGCAGCTAATAAAAGTTTGGGGGCTCTTTTGTTTGGGGCTTCCATCTTGCTCCACCTGGTGGCAGGTGGGAGTCCTGTCACGACAGTCTTCAATAAAGACCAAGCCTACTGGCTGCTGTTTTGCTCTGGTATTCCTGGCGGTTGCCCTTGTTTTTTGTCCAATGGAGCCCTCAGATTTCTATGTTAACATCTCTGAATATTTTCCATTCTTTGTATTACTTTCTGGTTTGGGAGCCCTCTCACTTTCCCCATCATCTTTGCCATTTGAAGTTATTCAGTCGTAAGGGCCTGCCACTCTATTATCGTGGGTGCTGTTACATTTTCTTTCCTGTGAAATTCTCAGTGGTGTCTGACATGTCCCTTTTCCCCTCCGGGACTGCCAGCGGTTGCTGACCAGTGCAGCGGGGGAAGCAACATCTTCACTGAGATCCCGGAGAACAGCCCTTACGGCACCTTGGTCTGCCAGTTAATGGTGTCTGGCGATCCCGAGGGCGACACCGTCCAGCTGACCTTGGGCGGCATTGATGCCGATTGGTTCTACTTGGACGGAAAGGCTGTGCGGCTGAATGTCTCCGAGGAAAAGGTGTTGGACCGAGAGGTGAGTGTTGCTCCCGTCCAGTGCCGGATTTACGTATAAGCTAAGATGCAGGTGGCGCTGTGGGTTAAACCACAGAGCCTAGGGCTTGCCGATCAGAAGGTTGGCGGTTCGAATCCCCGCAACGGGGTGAGCTCCCATTGCTCAGTCCCTGCTCCTGCCCACCTAGCAGTTCAAAAGCATGTCAAAGTGCAAGTAGATAAACAGGTACCACTCAGGCGGGAAGGTAAAGGGCATTTCCATGCGCTGCTCTGGTTTGCCAGAAGCGGCTTAGTCATGCTGGCCACGTGACCCGGAAGCTGTACGCTGGCTCCCTCGGCCAATAAAGCGAGATGAGCGCCGTAACCCCAGAGTCGGCCGTGACTGGACCTAATGGTCAGGGGTCCCTTTAAGCAAGCTATAGCACCCCTGACCATTAGATCCAGTTGTGGCCGACTCTGGGGTCGCCTAAACAGGGCCGCCTTCAGTTGTCTTTTAAAAGTAAAATAGTTGTTTTGCCTTGACATCAGCTGGGAGGGCGTTCCACGCGGCAGGTGCCACTAATAATAATGATTTTTTAAAAACAGCAATTTTGCATTTGCAAAGTTGAGGAAAGAGATGCATGAATGATGTCAGGGTTACACTCTCCATTTTTTCTCTCTCTTCCAGTCGTTGGAAACTCCTGTTCTGATGGTCTCCTTCACATGCGCGGAAGATGGCTTCTCACCGGTACAAAACATTGCATTTTATTATTTTATTTATTAGGCATTCCTACGTCCGGGACAGGATCTTAAAACTCCCCTTTTCAAGCTCAAGTTCCTTTGGCATCTCCCGCCCGGTCTCCTGCTTAGCATGGCTCTGGCTGCTGCTTACAAAGTGCTTTACGGCCCTGACCACGCGCACACCAGCCCTGCGAGGCAGGCCACAAATGTTTCCAAGGGGAATTCGAGCAAGAAGAGACTTGCCCTTTGTCGTCTTGGAGGGCCACCGGGCTGCCATGGGTGGGGCAAATGGCAAAAGGGGTGGGGCCACGAATGCAAATTTCACCTTCATAAGGCTAGGCCAGTTTCTACACAATCTTGCACCCGCACCCGGTTGAAGGCTGAGTCCTGTCCACGACACAAACCTCCCACTCAAAGTACTGCTGTTATCATCATTATTACTATTACTATTATTAATATCTCCTGCTGTGAGAGCCTAGGGTTCCGGAAAACAATGCGATTAAAATCCGAGGGTGATGGAGATACGTTTACAGCAGGACCACACCCCTTGAAATGGCCGAGAACCCTGGGAACTGTAGTTTGTTAAGGACGCTGAGAGTTGTTAGGAGACCCCTGTTCCACTCACAGAACTACAGTTCCCAGCATTCCCTGGGAAGAAGGATTGGGTGTGAAGCCTCTTTGGGGCTTGTAGCCCTGGGAGGGTCACCTCAGCAAACTACAGCTTCCGAGATGCTTTTGGGGGGAGCTGTGACGGCACAAAGTAGTGTTGTAGAGCTTTATTTTATTATTTTATTATTTTTTATTCAATTTCCAATACAAGTTTTAAACATACATTTTCAATATTATCACAAATACGTAATTTTGACTTCCTACAGCTCATCCACGAATCTTCCGTTTTCTAATCTTCTATCCGCAATTCTAAACTCAACATTGCCCTTTATTTTAAATAAACCTATTCCCTTATTCCCTTTTCTACAGCGTTTCTAATATTATTTCTTCACAAAGCTCCCTGTAAACCCACAAACGTTACTTGCGTATCACAAATGCTTTTCATATAGTCCACAAATTTGCTCCAGTCCTTGGTAAACTTGTGATCTCAGCGGTTTCGGATCCTTCCTGTTAGTTTATCTAATTCTGCGTAGTCCATTAATTTCATTCTCCATTCTTCCATCGATGGTAATTCTTCCTGCTTCCATTTTTGGGCCAGTAGTGTTCTTGCGTAGTGTTGTAGAGCTTTAAATGCATGGTTCAGATGCAGACAGTCGTCTCCTGTAGCTCTGGCGCCCTGTGACACTTCTCCCATGGGAGCCTTACTGTAAAGTGTAGCACAAAATCATAAATCGAGATCCAGGATCATCGGGGGATCCGCTGTTGCGTTGCTCCCAGTGAGCCCCGTCTCCGAACTCCAGGGTGCAGTCCTCTCCCCGCCCCCATTCCTCCCAGCAAAGGGAACTATAGTTTTCCAGGACAGGCGGCACTCGAGGCACTCACAACACCCTCTTCTTCCCTGGCAGGCTGAGTACAGGATCATCGTCCAGGTGATGAACGAGAACGACAACAAGCCACGGTTCCAGGAGGACACCATTTTGACGCAGAACATCAGTGAGGTGAGTGCCTGGCGCCCGGCTGGGACTGGAGGGCCCAGGAAGACCCCGGGCCCTTCTCCAGAACAGGGGACTCGAGAGGAGAAATACCAAGCTTAAGGAAATACTTTAAGGTCCATGAATAACCATAGTTTAGAGGTCCCTAAGGAAGTCAGGTTATCCTCCACCAGGGCCAGGGCCTTCTCAGTGATGGCTCCCACCTGGTGGTATGCTCCGTCCCAGGAGACCAGGGCCCTGCAGGATTTAACCTCCTTCCGCAGGGCCTGTAAGACAGAGCTATTCCGCTTGGCTTTTAATTTGAACTTAGCCTGATCTTTTATTCCCCTTCCTTCCCTCCCCCTCCCCTTTTTATGGATTCCCCACTCTGGGATCCCACAGCTAATTCTCCCCTGGTCTCCTCACTGGCCCAAACAGGACTAATTTAGCCAGCTAGCCCTGGTGATCATCTAATGTTTACTGGATGGATTTCCCCCTTAAATTGATTTTTGAATTCTGAATTTATCATTATTCACGTTTTATACTCTATTTTATGCTGTTTTTTGTTGCATCAATTAAGTGTTTTCAATTTGTTGTTAGCTGCCTGAGACCGGTTTTTTGAACCGGGAAGGGCAGGGTATAAATAAAAAGATATTATTATTATTATTATTATTATTATTATTATTATTATTATTACTACTACTACTACTACTATTATTATTATTATTATTATTATTATCATCTTCCTCCAAGAATAAGATTTGGCTCTCTGCACACCTCTAGCCATTTTATCTTCCCAACAGCCCTGAAAGGCAGGTTAAACTGAGCGATATTAGTGACTGGCCTGAGGTCCGGCCGCTGGATATAGAGGGCAGAAAGAGCTTCACCCCACTCAATATTTTGAGGCAGGGGGCTGAGACCCTTCACCCAATATTGAGGGGGCCATCATTCCCATCACCCCTTGGCAAGCACAGGTGTGCCAGGTGAAGGCAAGCGGCTTAGAGGGTGATTTTTGCCCTCCGCAGCCCCCGCCGTGATTGCCAGAGCACCCTGGCAGGCATGGCCCAACCAGGGGGTGAGGGGGGCAGAGCTTTGTGCTTGTGACATCATCAATGTGCAACAGCCGCCGCCCCCCACATGTTGGGTGCAACTTGGCGCGCCAGCCTGAGGTCACCCAGTAAATCTTCGATACATAGCTGTCAACCGTACCTTATTTGGCGGGAAAGTCCCTTATCCCAGCGCTGTGTCCCGCTGCTGTCCCTTATTGATGATGTCCCTTAAATTTCCCGGGTTTCAAAGGAAGCAGCTCCTCTCCCTCCCTCCCTCCCTGCCGGCCAGGGAGGAGGGAGGCTCCAACTGTGTTGCTTGGCTGCGTGCTCACCCAATAAGGAGTCTAAGACCGACTGGGGGGTGGAGCTTGCATACCTTGTGCCGATCAATTTGGCCGCGTTGCCTGGGGACCCGCCTTTGCTCAGCGCTTCCCAGCGGAGAGGTGACGGTGGTTTCCCTTGCTGCATCCCCTTTGCCGGGTTGCTGCGCTGTGGGAACCACCGCTTGAGGCTTCATTTGGCTGCTGGCTGGGCTTTCTGCCTTTGGCTTGGAGGGGCTCAGAAGTCGAACCTACCTGTGGCTGGAAAATCCCTTATTTTGGCTGCTGATCCCTTATTTTTGAGGCTGCTGGTCCCTTATTTTCAAATCTATAAGTTGACAGCTATGCTTTGATAGCGGCGTGAGGATTTGAACCTGGGTCTCCTTGGTCCTCAGTGCATGACTTAACTGCTAAACTGCGGTGGAAAAGGCTAGTCCTGAGAAACCCGATATTCTGCGGAAAGAGAGTGTTTCCGGTTCCCTCTCACGGCAGGCAGATGAGACGTCACTGGTGCCCCTGCGTTTGAGGGACAAGGTTCTCTAGCCAGCCACGTTGCCTGGGTACCATATTTTTCGCTCCATAAGACACACTTTTTTCTTCCTAAAAAGTAAGGGGAAATGTCTGTGCATCTTATGGAGCGAATGTGCGGTCAATCGCTGGCTCCCTTTCTGGCCCCTTGCCCAGGCCTCCATTGCTAAACGTTCTGCAGATGGAGGCCGTTTGTTTCCCCAGTGACATGGGACTGGCTGATTAGATTATCTGTCTGGAAACTGTAGAAACGGCTCCTTTTCCTTTCCTAAAGAAGCTGCAGAACTGTGAGTTGAACCCCCCCAAAATAGGATTTTTTCCCTTTGCAAAGTAAGCTCAACAACTTTGAGCTGATCCTCAAAAAGGGGGCTTTTCCCCTTTGCAAAAGAAGCTGCACAACTGTGAGCTGATCCTCAAATAATGGGGCTTTGCCCCTTTCCTCCTCTAAAAACTAGGTGCGTCTTATGGTCAGGTGTGTCTTATGGAGCGAAAAATGCGGTATATTTTATCCCCATATCCCAGGAAGGATGAGAGGATGAGAGAGGACTCCTCTCACTAGGGCTGACTTCCCGCCTAACCCTGCTCTCCCCCCCTCTCGTCCCCAGCTGGCTGCCCCCCACTCCGTGATCTTCAGCACCCAGGCGGAGGACGCCGATGGCGACACCCTCATGTACGTGATCGACGGCACGTCGGTGAGTCCTCTCCCCAAGGCCACTGGGAGGAGGAAGATGAACTTTTAGTTGGGGCTGGGGATTAGTTTAATTTTAGTATAAATGTTCTGGATGTTGGGCAATAGGGGCAGTACAGGATTCCCTTTGGTGTACCGACCTCCCAGCTGCACCAAAGACCAGGTGTGCAGCCTGGGGGTAATTTTGGACTCACAGCTGTCCATGGAGGCACAGGTCAAATCTGTGTCCAGGGCAGCTGTTTACCAGCTCCATCTGGTGCGCAGGATGAGACCCTTTCTGCCCGCAGACTGTCTCTCCAGAGTGGTGCATGCTCTGTTTATCTCCCGCTTGAACTACTGCAATGCGCTCAACGTGGGGCTACCTTTGAAGGTGACCCGGAAACTACAACTAATCCAGAATGCAGCAGCTAGACTGGTGACTGGGAGCGGCTTCTGAGACCACATAACACCAGTCTTGAAAGACCTACACTGGCTCCCAGTACGTTTCCGAGCACAATTCAAAGTGTTGGTGCTGACCTTTAAAGCCCTAAACGGCCTTGGTCCAGTATACCTGAAGGCATCTTCTCCACCCCCATCGTTCTGCCCGGACACTGAGGTCCAGCTCCGAGGGCCTTCTGGCGGTTCCTTCGCTGTGAGAAGCCAAGTTACAGGGAACCAGGCAGAGGGCCTTCTTGGTGGTGGCGCCCGCCCTGTGGAACGCCCTCCCACCAGATGTCAAGGAAATAAACAACTACCTGACTTTTAGAAGACATCTGAAGGCAGCCCTGTTTAGCAAAATTTTTAATGTCTGATGTTTTATTGTGTTTTTCATATTTAGTTGGGAGCTGCCCAGAGTGGCTGGGGAAACCCAGGCAGATGGGCAGGATATAAATAAATTAATATTACTACTACTACTACTACTACTACAACAACTATTATAGGCAGAGCTAGAATTTTTGCAACCCCACAACTTGTGCCAGGATTACGTTCCGGGGGCAAAACTGCACTACGGGCAAACCCCCAGAAAAGCCCCAATGTGACTGTCCCTATCTACCTTGGCTGTGGGAATCACAGAACTGTAGACTTGGAAGGGACCCTGCGGGTCATCTAGTCCAACCCCCCGGCCAGGTCCTGCAAACCCGGGCATGGAGAGAACTTTTTAAATCCTACCACCTTCCTCAGGCAAGGTTGCGTGAGATCTCACTGGCCCAGTGCGAGATCTCGGTCGGCCCCTTCTGACTGCTCCCCTCTCTGTTTATGCGTCCATTTCCCCGCCAACCACACAGAGCACAACCGTATCAGCAAAAAAGTTGCGGGTCTCCTTCTGTCTGCTCTGGCGCCACCTGCTGTTCAGCTCCCAACCTCCCGTCCTACCAGCACCAAACACGTCGCCAGCAGCGAAAGCAAAGCAAAGGCGTTGGCACCATTTTGTGCTGGAGCCTTGGCTGAGTTGGCCGGTGCCCGGCCCTCGCTTGGCCAGAACCGTGCGGCTGCAGTGCGCCTGCCCGTCCCTCTCCGACCCCCTTTGCTCCATGGCAACGCCGGCGTGGGCGTAGGATTAGCTGGGGGGAACCAGGACACCTAGACCTGGCCGTGGGCGTAGATTACGGCCAATACCTCTGCGGGTGGAGGAAATGGATTTGCGGGGCAAGGGGTGAGCGGGCGGGAGAAGGGGAGAGGGGACCTGGAGGGATGCCGGGCTTGCCATCCTCTGTGGGCATTTGCTGTGCCAGCTGCGTGGCTACCACCCCTGCTTGAACTTCCAGGCGGACGCCAAATATTTCCGGATCGACCTGCCCAACAGCGGGAGGATCGTGCTGGGCAAAGCGTTGGATTTTGAGACCAAGAGACATCTGGAGTTTGTGATCCATGCCGTGGTGAGGAGGGGAGCGGGAGATTGGGGGGGCATGGGGGCACCCGCAAGGGCCGAATCCTCTCTTCGCTGGTGCCCCTCGCTCTTCCCACACACCAGGATGCCAGCCAGTAGCTGTGTTCTCAGCAACTCGTAAGAACATAAGAAAAACCTGCAGGATGAGGCCATTGGCAACCTGTCTCACAGCGGCCAACTGGATGCCTTTGGGGAGCAGAATTTGAACACATTACTCTTATTAATATCCTACCCTGAGGCCCTAGGCTGGCTCACGAGATTTTGAACGTTAAAATGTTAAGACCAGTTTAAAATAACTTGCAGTTACAGAAATAAAATGGGTTCTAAAAACATATACAGTGGTAGCTCGGGTTACATACGCTTCAGGTTACATACACTTCAGGTTACAGACTCCGCTAACCCAGAAATAGTGTTTCAGGTTAAGAACTTTGCTTCAGGATGAGAACAGAAATCGTGCTCCGGCGGAGTGGTGGCAGCAGGAGGCCCCATTAGCTAAAGTGGTGCTTCAGGTTAAGAACAGTTTCAGGTTAAGAACAGACCTCAGGAATGAATTATGTACTTAACCCGAGATACCACTGTACAGTCATACCTCGGGTTACAGACACTTCAGGTTGTGTTTTTTCGTGTTACGGACCGCTGAAACCTGGAAGTACCGGAACAGCTTACTTCCAGGTTTTGGCGGTCACGCATGCGCAGAAGCGCTAAATCACGCTTTGCGCATGTGCAGAAGCACTAAATCACGCTTTGCGCATGTGCAGAAGCACCGAATCGCAACCCGTGCATGCGCAGATGTGACGCTGCGAGTTGCGAACAAGCATCCCGCATGGATCATGTTTGCAACCCGAGCGTCCACTGTACCTGAAGGGTCAAAGGCCAGGGACAAGTGTCTTCAGCATCCTCCAGAAGCTGTTTAATGAAGGTGACAGACGTGCCTCTGTGGGGAGGGAGTCTCATGGCTTAGGGGCCACCACAGAAAAGGCCCTTTCTCCCAGGCTACCATCCTGAGCCTCTGAGGATGGAGGAACTCTCAAGAACTCCCCCTCTGGGGCCTGAGTCATTTAGGGCTTTAAACATTAACACAAGCACCTTATGAGAACGTAAGAACGGTTTTTCTCCTGCTCTGGGATGTAGAACCCGAACCCATGGCTTCCAGTTACAAAATAGTAGATCCAGGGTAAACATCAGGAAGAACTTTCTGACAGTAAGAGCTGTTTGTAACCAAACCAACCCCTGTGTTGCAAAGAGAACGTCAGCAATGTCTAGGCAACACGATGACCATGTACATATGTAATAGATCTTTATAGAATTCCTTCAAACCATAACAAGTACAAAATGAAATCTTTAGTCTCAAAGTCTCTGGAAATCTTTAAATGAAGCGAGGTACCAAATTTTGTACGATGAAAGACAAGCTGTGAAGCTTTGTGTATTCAGCAAATGTGATGTCCAACACTGAACAGTGATTCCGGATACCGACTACTGTTTCATAGAATTCTTTGTCAGCGTTATTACATGAGCATTATTACATGAGCACTGTTCCACAGCATTTGATATTTTCATTTACATGCATTCATTTGAAATATGATGGGTTTAGGAAGCAATTCTATATCCTCCCACCACGCTGACGAAGAATTCTACGAAACAGTAGTCGTACAAAGTCTGGTAAAGGTAAAGGGACCCTTGACCATTAGGTCCAGTCGCAGCCGACTCTGGGGTTGCGGCGCTCATCTCGCTTTATTGGCCAAGGGAGCCGGCGTACAGCTTCCGGGTCATGTAGCCAGCAGGACTAAGCCACTTCTGGCGAACCAGAGCAGCGCACGGAAACACCGTTTACCTTCCTGCCGGAGCGGTATCTATTTATCTACTTGCACTTTGACGTGCTTTCGAACTGCTAGGTGGGCAGGAGCAGGGACCGAGCAACGGGAGCTCACCCCGTCGTGGGGATTCGAACCCCCGACCTTCTGATCGGCAAGTCCTAGGCTCTGTGGTTTAACCCACAGCGCCACCCGTGTCCCACAAATCTGGTACCTCGCTTCATTTAAAGATTTCCAGAGACTTTGAGCCTAAAGATTTCATTTTGTCCTTGTTATGGTTTGAAGGAATTCTATAAAGATTGTCCATTGCGTATGTACATGGCCATTGTGTTGCCTAGACATTGCTGATGGTATGAGATGTTTGGCAGTGGAATGGGCTTCCTCGGGAGGTGACGGACTCTCCTTCCTTGGAGGTTTTTAAGCAGAGGTCGGGTGGCTACCTGTCCTGGATGTTTTAGCTGAGATTCCTGCATTGCAGGGGGTTGGAATAGATGACCCCTGAGGGTCTCTTTAAACTCTCCAATTCGATGATTCCAAGACAAGCCTTCTGGATCAGGCCACAGCCCATTCAGTCGGAAGCAAAAGTCGGAAGAGCAACCCATGCAAATCAGACGCCTATGGGAAACTCGCAAACAGGATCCGGCCGCAATAGCCCTCTCCCTTCGTGTGGTTTCCAGCAATTGGTATTCAGAAGCATTGCAACCTCGAACTGCAGAGGGATCATGGAATTGTAGAGTTGGGACCCCCGAAGGTCATCCAGCCCAACCCCGTGCGATGCAGGAATGAGAGCACAGCCATTGTGAGCTTTCCCTCACCCAGTCCTCTTTTAATGCTGTTCATGTGGCAGTGAGTTCCACAGTCTGCGCTCCACCATGAACGAGACTTCCTTTGGTCCGCTGCCAGGCAACCATGGGGTGGCCAGGGCAGCCTTCGCCAAGACGGCGCCCTTGAGACGCACGTGCCGTGCTGGGCGGAGATGTCGGCCAAAACGTCTGGCGGGCACCAGGTTGGGGAAGACTGTCAGAAGGTTGTCTCGTCCAACTGCAGGAATCACCACTGAAACCTAAGCAATTGCAGAGAGCGAGGCTTTTCAGAGAGACCAGGAGGCTTTTCCTTGTGGGCAGCTATTTTCAGGCACACTTACCCCCCCCCCTCGCTGCTCGCCGGCTCATTAACAGCCGCCTGGGCCTCCCTAAGCTGGCTAATTGGGGGTGACATGATCCTGTCAGCTCCCCCCTTCAGGGCTAATGGCTTAAATCTCTCCCCCCCTTCTTTTAATTTCTCTAAGAGGGCTAACGTCAAGCGGCAACTCGCTGCATCCATCGCTGGCCCCCATCCCCTTGTGGCCCCAGGAACGCCAAGAGGCGCCCCCCGCCATCTGTACGGCTCACCCCCTCTTTGCCCAAATGACGTGTGCCCCCCGGTTTTGCGCCAGCCCTTCTGCATCGCCCACACCTGCCCTGCGAAGCACTTGGGCTGCTCTCCAGGTGGCAAGGTGCCCAGCGCCACCGTCCCTTGCACAAGGCCCGTCCTGCTCCCGTTCCCGCCCCTCCCTCCTTGCCCCCCCTTCCTGGTTTGCTTCCGAGCCAGGTGCCCTTCAGGTGTGCCCTGGGGCAGCCAACCCACAACACGTGCCTGCAGGTATGTTATGGCCTCTGCGGCTCAACGCTGGTGCTTCCGTCTGACGTGTTCAGAGAGCATTTGCCGCGATTCGTTTGCAGGAGGATGCTCTGCTGTTCAACGAGCATTCGTTCTGATTTCGTAGAATCAGTTGGTAGGACCCCCAAGAGTCATCTAGTCCACCCCCCTTACAGTGCAGGAATTTCAGCTAAAGCATGCAGGACAGATGGCCATCCAGCCTCTGCTTAAAGACCTTCGAGGAAGGAGAGTCCACAACCTCCCAAGGGAGACCATTCCCACAGTCGAACAGCTCTTACTGTCAGAAGGTTTTTCCTGATTCTCACCAAAGCCATGGGTTCGAGTCCTACCACTGCATCGTCAGAAGACCTCAAAACTGTTTACAAAAATCACATCCTGCTTTCCTTGGCTCCCATTTTGCTTTACCAGATTAGCTTTTTTAAATACAGTGGCACCTCGGGTTAAGTACTTAATTCGTTCCGGAGGTCCGTTCTTAACCTGAAACCATTCTTAACCTGAAGCACTACTTTAGCTAATGGGGCCTCCTGCTGCTGCCGCGCCACCGGTGCACAATTTCTGTTCTCATCCTGAAGCAAAGTTCTTAACCTGAAGCACTATTTCTGGGTTAGCGGAGTCTGTAACCTGAAGCGTATGTAACCTGAAGCATATGTAACCTGAGGTACCACTGTACAGTCATACCTTGGGTTACAGACGCTTCAGGTTTCGTTTTTTTGGGTTACGGGCCGCTGAAATCCGGAAGTACCAGAATGGGTTACTTCCGGGTTTTGGTGGTCGTGCATGTGCAGAAGTGCTAAATCGCGACCCGTGCATGCGCAACCCGAGCATCCACTATAAATAACAAATAATATTGGATTTGAGTCCGAGCCTCCAGAACTTAGAGATTTTCTTTTTCCATGTGACTGCCCTTAAGATATTGGAAAATAGCTCTCATATCTCCTCTCCGTCTGTTCTTTTCCAGGCTAAACATCCCCAGCTCCTTCAACCGTTCCTCATCAGGCTTAGATGTCAGTGTGGTGTAGTGGTTAAGAGCGGTGGACTCGTAATCTGGTGAACCGGGTTCGATTCCCTGCTCCTCCACATGCAGCTGCTGGTGACCTTGGGCTAGTCACGCTTCTCTGAAGTCTCTCAGCCCCACTCATCTCACAGAGTGTTTGTTGTGGGGGAGGAAGGGAAAGGAGATCGTTAGCCGCTTTGAGACTTCTTCGGGTAGTGATAAAGCAGGATATCAAATCCAAACTCTTCTTCTTCTTCTTAGTTTCCAGACCCTTGATCATCTTGGCTGCCCTCCTCTGCACAGGTTCCAGCTTGTCAACATCATTCCTAAATTGTGGTTCTCAGAATTAAACATAGTATTCCAGCTGTGGTCTGACCAAGGCAGAATAGAGCGGGACTATGCCTTCCCTTGATCCAGACATTAAACTTCTATTGATGCAGCCTAGAATAGCGTTAGCTTTTTTTGCTGCTGCATCACACTGTTCACTCATGTCAAGCTTGTGATCCACTAAGACCCCTAGATCCCTTTACCCATGTACTGCTAGTAAGCCAGGTGTCCCCAATTCTAAGGGGAAACCCAGCCAGATGGGCAGGGTACAAAAAAATTATTATTATTATTATTATTATTATTATTATTATTATTATTATTATTATATTGCTTTAAAAGAGAATTAGACAAATTCATGGAGAAGGAGAGGGCCATCCATGACTACTAACCACAATAGCTCTGTTCTGCTTCCACCAGTATCTGGAAGCCACAGGATTGGAGTGTGTTCTGATCCTGCTGGAGGTTTTCCTGTTGAGTTATCTGGTTGGCCCCTGCGAGAACAGGATGCTGGACTGAATGGGTCACTGGCCTGATCCAGCACACTCTTCTTATGTTCTTACACTGGGGCCTTTAACCTGAACTTTCTCTGCCCCAGGAAATGAACACGAAGGAAAGGTACAATTCCTCAGCCAGGATCCACGTCAACGTGATAGACGGAGACGACCAGTACCCCCAGTTCCTTCCGTGCAACTTCCTGTCGCACGACGGGGTTGGCGTTTGTGTCAACCCCGTCTACACCGCCAACATCACGGAAGGGGAGGTCAAGGTGAGCAGGAGTGTCTGGTGTTGAAAATGTGGTGCCTGCTGTTAAAAATGTGATGTTGTTAATGGAGAAATCCGAGGGCTCCCTTGGACAAAAAACAAGGACGCCAGCCAGGAATACCAGAGCAAAACAGCAGCCAGTCGGCTTGGTCTTTATTGAAGACTGTCACGACAGGACTCCCACCTGCCACCAGGTGAACAAGATGGAAGCCCTGAACAAAAGAGCCCCCAAACTTTTATTAGCTGCTAATCCCCATGTTAAAAAAGGTAAAGGGACCCCTGACCAGTCGTGACCGACCCTGGGGTTGCGGCGCTCATCTCGCTTTACTGGCCGAGGGAGCCAGCGTACAGCTTCCGGGTCATGGGGCCAGCAGGACTAAGCTGCTTCTGGCAAACCAGAGCAGCGCACGGAAACACCGTTTACCTTCTCACAGGAGCGGTACCTATTTATCTACTTGCACTTTGAGGTGCTTTCGAACTGCTAGGTTGGCAGGAGCAGGGACCGAGCAACGGGAGCTCACCCCGTCGCGAGGATTCAAACCGCCGACCTTCTGATCGGCAAGCCCTAGACTCTGTGGTTTAACCCACAGCGCCACCCATGTTACACCCTCCCAAACTACATCACTCATACATCACGGTTACATCATGAAAGGGGAGGTCTGGTGGCAGGAATCTGAGCATCCTGGACCCTGCCCCACAGTTCTCCTTGCCCTCCACCAAACACCCATCAAGTGTAACAAAAGAGATATTTGCATTTCCCTGTTTCCCAGCCAAGTTAATCACACCCTTTTGTCTTCATCTGGGTTTGTTATTTCTTGAATGGCTACCTGTCTGGCACTCACGTATCAGGATGCCAGGAATTATCCCTCAGGCAGAGGGGCTGCTGATCAGCTGAGCTCACATGTCTATATGAATTTCTGCCGTTTCCCCAGTGAGTCAGTACATAGAGACATTTATCAGTGAATTCTTACATTTGTATCGTGCGGCAGAGGCCCTTTGAATAGATATGTGGGGACAAATCACAAAAGTGATGGTGCTGGTTTTGGTAGTGGGCTGCATGTGCATGATATCTGCTGGAGGGGCAACCCCCCACCCTATCCTATACATAAATTCCTGCAACAACGTGCAGGGCAGAAACTCGAACTCGCTCCCCTGCACATGCACATTTCTCTGCCTGCTTTCCCTGAAGGTTGTTTATCTCTTGCAGACAGAACCCCTCCAGTTCCTGCCTGGTCCCATCCATGCTGAAGACGGAGACCGCGACCTGAAGGCTGCCATCACCTATTCTATTCTCTCAGGTACTGGGGGTCCCTGGCGACAGGGCGGTCAGGGGACAGAAAAAGACCCCGGCTGGCTCCTGGATAAGGTTTAAGAGGGCCCATCGAGTGCAGCATCCTCTTTTTCTTCCAATGGCCCAGCAGGTTCTAGAACAGTGGTTCTCAACCTGTGGGTCCCCAGATGTTGTTTGACTACAACTCCCATCATCCCTGAGCTCTGGCCTTGCTAGCTAGGGGTGATGGGAGTTGTAGTTCAACAACATCTGGGGACCCACAGGTTGAGAAAGGCTGTTTTAGAATCAGGGCATCATAGAGTTGGAAGGGACCCAGAAAGCCATGTAGTCCAACCCCATGCTGTGCAGGAATCTCAGCTGAAGCAGCCAGGATCGATGCCTTTTCTCAGAGGCTTCCGAGTGGGACACGAGTTTCCCCCAAGGGAGCATTGGGCGATGGGGTGTGTGTCTGAATTTGCAGACCGCCCTTTGGGCCTTGGTTTTCGAACGTTTTGGAACTCAAACCGTCTTCCAGAACGGATTACGTTCGAAAACCGAGGGACGACTGTATATCTGTTTAAAACAGACAAGGCAGTAAAAAGCCCTTTAGGTTAAAGCAGTCAGTTCCCTAAAGGCTGTTGGAACAAGAAAAACCTTCATCTGCCAGCAGGACGGGGAGGGGAGGCAGTCAAGCTTCCAGCCAAGTCAAAGGTGTTGCAGTTAAAATGCAAAGCCTGTAACAAATTGGGGCAATGAGATCGCCTGACCCCCCCCCCCCGCACCCCCTTTGCTTGGCAGAACTGGCACGGCCACAGGTGCCATGCAATTCCCACTATCCGTTGATAAAAAATTGGTTGTTTCATGCAGCAGCGCCTGTCTACCCTTTGGAACTCCCTGCCAATTGAGACTGAGCAGGCGCCTTCAGTGTGCTCTTCTCGCCTGTGACCATTCTTCTTCAGACAAGCCTGTCTTAGAAAGTCGAGTCAAATTTCAACTTGTTTCAGGGTTTTATTTTTTTATTTTTTATTTTTTAAACTTTATTTTCTTGTTCTTTTTAAAATCCTTTTTATTGATTTTCCAATTAAAAAAGCATCCAATTAAATATCCAGTCATAATACTTCAATTATAAATAAATAAATAAATAAATAAATAAATAAATATAAATAAATAAATAAAATAAAAAAGATAAATTATAGTCCAAATTGTATTTATTCCTTTCTTGAGGCTCCACACGGTCTGGATCTCTGGAGAATATCTCCACGTCTTAAGTCCTGCTTCTCCTTTTTAAACTTTATTTTCAATGCAGAATTACAACATAAAATATAAACAAAAGAATACATTCGTCAAAAAACCAAAGGAAAGAAAAAAGAACAACCACAAAAACTTAAACAAACATACATACACTTTGACTGCCTTCCATCATTTAGAGCCTTCTTGTGTTATATATATATATATATTGCACATATATATGTTATTTCTAGCTTTGTACCTTTTATAATCATTTCTTCATTCCCTTGACCTTGCAAACTTCATTCATTACATACTGATATGTTTATTCCAGAACAATGTGTTTTTTTTATATACCCTTTAACACAGTCCCATTCTTTTATTAATTGTTGATCTGATTGTCCTCTTAAGACTGCCGTTAACCTTTTCAAATCTATGTATTCACAAAGTTTGATTTGCCATTCTTTTACTTAAGTGTTTTAATCTTTCATGTGTGTGGTTGTGAATTTTCCTCAGTTTCACTGTTTTATCTTTTGTGAGCCGCTTAGAGGTTTCCGGCTTTAACAGCCCAGCAGTGTATAAATTTTAAGAAATACCGTATTTTTCGCTCCATAAGACACAATTTTTTCTCCTAAAAAGTAAGGAGAAATGTCTGTGCGTCTTATGGAGCGAATGTGTGGTCGATCGCTGGCTCCCTTTCCGCCCCTTGCCCAGGCCTCCATTGTTGAATGTTCTGCAGACGGAGGCCGTTTGTTTCCCCAGCGACATGGGACTGGCTGATTAGATTATCTGTCTGGAAACTGTAGAAACGGCTCCCTTTCCTTTCCTAAAGAAGCTGCAGAACTGTGAGTTGAACCCCATAAAAACAGGATTTTTTCCCTTTGCAAAGTAAGCTCAACAGCTTTGAGCTGATCCTCAAAAAAAAAATGGGGCTTTCCCCCTTTCCTCCTCTAAAAACTAGGTGTGTCTTATGGTCAGGTGCGTCTTATGGAGCGAAATATACGGCGAATGGCAAAACCAGAGTTCGCTCAGCTAAAGCACACTGCTCCGTCCAGGAAATCGAGGAAGGAAGGACAGGTTCCTTTCGGCGCTGCTTAGATTACCTGGATGTGGGGTCACATGTTCTCGCACGTGCCATAGCTTATTGCCAGGATATCTGGCAGTGAAGTCAAACTCCTCTGAAGTGCATATATTAGTGAAAATAACACAAAGGTGCATAACTCTGGGGATTTGTGTGTGTGTGTGTGTCTGTCTGTCTCTCTCTCTGTGTGTGTGTAAAATTGCATACTTGTATTTATCAGAAGTTGATAAATGATAGATGAACTTTCATGATTTTTTTAAAAAATAAATAAATTGCTTTTTTATTGAAAAAAATTCAATTACAGTGGTACCTCTGGTTACGTACTTAATTCGTTCCGGAGGTCTGTTCTTAACCTGAAACTGTTCTTAACCTGAAGCATCGCTTTAGCTAATGGGGCCGCTGGAGCACGATTTCTGTTCTCATCCTGAAGCAAAGTTCTTAACCCGAGGTACTATTTCTGGGTTAGCGGAGTTTGTAACCTGAAGCGTCTGTAACCTGAGGTACCACTGTATAAAGCAATAAAGTGATAGAAAAAGAAGAAAAAAACCACACAACTGTGTAATGGGGAAAAAACCTTACATGAGTATATACAAAAATAGCCTAACCCATACATTCTTTTAGAAATTTGACATTCTTATCCTAATACTGATGTAAATATTAATAGACTGCTACGTTTTGCATAAATTTGTTCCAAATATTGTCGTATTTATCCGAGGTGAGTCTACATCCATAAGCAGTCCCTTCGTAGGTTGTGTTATCCTATTATCAATCCACTGATTGAAGGATATCGTGTCTACATTCTTCCAGTTCATCAATATCAGCTACCATTAGAGCGCCTAAAATCCATTTTTATTTTTCCATGGTTAACTTCCATACAGCAGGCATATGGCTGGGGATTATTGCTATTATGATTATGATTATTATTTAAATATATCTTTATTAATTTAAAATAAATACATTTATGAAAAAACAGACATACATACAAGTAAACAAACAAACATACATACATACATACATACAAACAAACAAATAATAGAAGAATCAAACACACTATAAGATATAAGAAGATTAATATAATTATCATCATATATACTCCTGATACAGAACACAATTATAAAACTTATAGAGAAGAAATATAAAACTGAATTCCAATTAATCTCACTGTACTTTATCTATCCATTACTTTATACAACACAGTTACATATTTCTTATTTCATTTCTTTTTACCTCACTACAAACTAATAGTTATACAATACAGGGATTAGTAGCAAGAAATTGCTATTATTATTATTATTATTATTATTATTATGCAGAATTGCATACATGTGTGTATTAAGAGTTGAGATATGTATAGATGATCTTCATGATAAAAGAAAGCCCTTCTTCACACCAAGTTAACCTGTGGAACTCCCTCCCACAGGAATTAGGGATGGCCAGGATTAGCAAATTCATGGAGAAGGAGAGGGCTAGCAATGGCTTAATAGCCATGACAGAGGCTATTCTCTGCCTCTGCGGATAGAGACAGCAAGGCTTTTGAATCCCAGTTGCAGGAAACTGCAGAGAGCACAGGGCAGAGGGTTTGAATCCTGAATGGGGGGCTTCCTAGAAGAAGCATCTGGTGGGACACTGCAAGGACGCAGTGCCGGATTTACGTATAAGCTAAACAAGCTCTAGCTTAGGGCCCCACTTTCTTGGGGGCCTCCCAAAAATTAAAGGGGATGTACCGTATTTTTTGCTCTATAAGACTCACTTTTTCCCTCCTAAAAAGTAAGGGAAAATGTGTGTGCGTCTTATGGAGTGAATACAGGCTGCGCAGCTATCCCAGAAGCCAGAACAGCAAGAGGGACTGCACAGCGATCCCTCTTGCTGTTCTGGCTTCTGAGATTCAGAATATTTTTTTCTTGTTTTCCTCCTCCAAAAACTAGGTGCGTGTTGTGGTCTGGTGCATCTTATAGAGCAAAAAATACAGTGCGTTTCCGAAATATAAGATAACAAACTAATAAAATAAAACCTACATGCAGCAACAGTGTTTTGTATTGTGTAGGCTGCTATGATGTAAGTCATGGCCCCTGCCTGCTCGCCTGCTCCCTAAAATATCCCTGGTTTGCTCCTTTCTATATATAGGGTGCCCACATTCTGCATGGACTGGGTGCATGTGCAACATGGGCAAATGGCTTTAGATGCCTATTGGGTCCATTAATTACCATATAGCATCTATTTGACACAAAAAACAGTGACAATTTGTTGTTGACAAAGGACAGCTGGACATAGAAAGGGCCCAATTACCTTCAGTGGGACAAAGGTGGCGCTGTGGTCTAAACCACAGAGCCTAGGACTTGCCGATCAGAAGGTCGGCGGTTCAAATCCCCGCGACGGGGTGAGCTCCCGTTGCTCGGTCCCTGCTCCTGCCAACCTAGCAGTTCGAAAGCACCTGAAAGTGCAAGTAGATAAATAGGTACCACTCCGGCGGGAAGGTAAACAGCGTTTCCATGCGCTGCTCTGGTTCGCCAGAAGCCGCTTAGTCATGCTGGCCACATGACCCGGAAGCTGTACACCGGCTCCCTCGGCCAATAAAGCGAGATGAGCGCCGCAACCCCAGAGTCATCCCCGACTGGACCTAATGGTCAGGCGTCCCTTTACCTTTACCTTAGGTCCATCAATTACTATATAGCACATATTCAACATAAAAATAAGCAACAATTTGTTGTTGACAAAGGACAGCTGGACATATAAAGGGCCCCATGACCTTCAATAGCTTAGGGCCTCATCAAACCTAAATCTGGTCCTGCAAGGACAGGATGAATGACCACATGCCATGGAGCATGGGTAGGCAAACAAAGGCCCGGGGACCAGATCCAGCCCAATCGCCTTCTTAATCCGTCCCACGGACAGTCCGGGAATCATCATGTTTTTACATGAGTAGAATGTGTCCTTTTATGTAGGGATATCGCGGAGTGGGGAGTGGGGTCCGGAGGGAGCACACTTCCCCACCAGCAGGCAGCCACGGTCGGCCTGCATGCGTGACCTTGGGGTGCAGGGGCAACCCCCCCCACCAGACAAGCCACAGCTGTCTGTACATCGTTCCACCTCTGCCTGACCTTTTGCGATCTCAGCAGTTTGCGGTGTCCTGTCTGTAACCCTTTTCCATGAGACGTTTGTCTCCATTCGTCATACATTGTGCAAGAGGAAAATGACGCTGTGGAACAGGTGCCAAAATAACTTTGTACCACCCCACGATTTCGGGACGGAAGATGTGTAAAGGTCACAGGCCAAAAATGTATCTGCCTAGCTTGCGTGTTTGCCTCAATAAAAAGAGTCTCCACAGGAATGGTGGTAGCTCCCTCGCTTCAGACCACCTGTGCGCAGCTCACATCATGATCAACACTTGTCTTGGGCCTTCACTTCACTTTTATTTCAAATGCATCTCTGGGTTATTTGTGGGGCATAGGAATTCGTTCATCCCCCCCCCCAATATACTTCAGCCCCCCAAAAGGTCTGAGGGACAGTGGACCGGCCCCCTGCCGAAAAAGTTTACTGACCCCTGCCATGGATGCTTTAGCTGAGATTCTGAATTCCACCATACTCTTTTTCACAAATGAGTGCAGAGATGTGAGGAACCAAGAATAAGATCGGGTCAATTTATATATGTTTATGGCCCGCTTTATTTTTTCATGGTTTTTGAGATGTTTCAAACCATATCTAAGAATGCACTTTAATTGCTATGACCCGCCCTGGGGGGGGGGGATAGCAATAAATGGCCGGCTCACCCGCTCACTGCGTGTTGCAGCCGGATTCTGCAAAACTGTGTCACCCGCAGAGGAACGGCTGAGCAATCCAATTGCCTGGCCCAATGGCTGTTCAGGGAGCAAATTGGATGGAAGGTGCTGGAAGCAGGTGCTGGAGGTTGGAGGTGGCCGGGGGGGGGAGGCGGGATTCGAATCCCTCCCCCCCCATGCAATTGGGAGGGTTATTAAACAGTTTAAGCTGGGCTGGGATTATGTGGCAGGTGGACCTAGTGGGCGGGGGTTGGGAGAGAACTCTTGGGGGGCCTCTCTCTGCAATATTCAGAGATGCACAAATTTCAAAGGTAGCAGTTTCTGAAGTGCAAACTAGGTCGTTTCTCCTTTTTTTGGTCAAATCTATTTTTTATTAAGTTTTACATTGTAAATTAAAATCTGACGAAGTGTGCATGCACATGAAAGCTCGTACCAATAACTAACTTAGCTGGTCTCTAAGGTGCTACTGGAAGGAATGTTTCAATTTAATTTTATTTTGTTTCGACTATGGCAGACCAACACGGCTACCTACCTGTGACTAAAATCCAAACGTTAAACATCAGCATCATCATTTAGGATTCCCTGAATACTTTAACTGCCTTTCCATGGTTTCCATTATCAATCTTTTCCCAACTGCTTCTCTTAGGGCTCTGTTTCAATGTATTTACCTTCGTCAGCTAATTTTTAAGTTTGAAGTTTGTAAGTTTGAAGACTTTCGGATAAATATATCCTGTTCTTTTCTACGTTTCTCAAGGATAACACTATGTGCGGGTAGATCAACGTGTATCTTGAGCTTTTCTTTGCACCTAAGATTCCTAATAGGAAAGCCTCTGGTTTCAAACTAGGTCATTTCTCATCAAAACATCAAAGAAAAAAATGAATTTCTCCCCCTGATGCAACAGAGATCAGGTGGCCATCTGCCATGGATGCTTCAGTTAAGATTCTGGTATTGCACGGGGTTCGACAACATGGCCTTAGGGGGTTGCTCCCAACTCTAGTATCTTATGATTCAATGGTCCCTAACTTAACGCTGCCTCCCCTTACTTTCAGGTACGGACCACGGCTACTTCCACATGGACAACGTCACGGGCGCAATCACCATGTTGCGGCCGGTGGAGAGCAGGATTCGCACTCCGGTCTACAGCCTCAGTGTCATGGTAGGCCCTGCAGCTGAGAGAGCAGAGGTCATGCGTCCCTTTGGCTTCTTCACATCTGGGCAGGAGGTGGAAATTGAGGTTCTCAACTCCCAGCCTCAGCCCTCAATCCCGGTGTGATTTATTTTATTTATTTTTATGTCACAGGTATTTTTTTTAACACTGCTTAGTTTTGGGTTCGGTTCCGAATTGCTTTGAGTTGCCTTTGGCAAGAAAAAGCAGCGAATCAATTTAACCGATCGATCAATCGATCATCACCAAAGCCCCTAAGCCTAAAACACACATCCCAGTTCCTGTTAAAATGAGACGTTAGAAACCAATTAGCCAGATTTATTTTTTTCAAAACGAGCTGCTGAAAATATTAATATGCCGTATTTTTCGCTCTATAACACGCACCCGACCATAACACGCACATAGTTTTTAGAGAAGGAAAATCTGTAGGCATGCCACCCGTAGGCATTTCCTCCATAACACGCACAGACATTTCCCCTTACTTTCTAGGGGGGAAAAGTGAGTGTTATGGTGCAAAAAATACGGTACATAATATATGTATATTACGATAATACATGCCAGATCTGGTTACATGCCTAGGTGAGCTTGCTTAAACAAATAATAATAATAATAATAATAATAATAATAATAATAATACCGTATTGGCCTGAATATAAGCCGTACCTGCAAATAAGCCACACCTTTAAAATTGAAAGGGTGGGGGGAGAGAAAAGACACTACCTGGGCTGCTTCCGGGGTGGGGTTGGGATGCCGCGCTGCTTACCTGGCTGCGTAAGTTTGCGAATATAAACCGCATTTTAACTTTTCATGGTTGGAAATTCAGGCCAATACGGTAGTAGTAGTAGTAGTAGTAGTAGTAGTAATAATAATAATAATAATAATAATAATAATAATAATAATAATAATTTTTATTTATATGCTGCCCACCTGACTGGGCTGCCCCAGTCCCTCTAGCCGGCTTCCAACAAATTATAAAACCACAGTAAAACAGCAAACATTAAAAACTTCCTGGGTGGCGCTGTGGGTTAAACCACAGAGCCTAGGACTTGCCGATCAGAAGGTCGGCGGTTCAAATCCCTGCGACGGGGTGAGCTCCCGTTGCTCGGTCCCTGCTCCTGCCAACCTAGCAGTTCGAAAGCACGTCAAGTGCAAGTAGATAAACAGGTACCACTCTGGCGGGAAGGTAAACTGCGTTTCCGTGCGCTGCTCTGGTTCTCCAGAAGCGGCTTAGTCATGCTGGCCACATGACCTGGAAGCTGTACGCCGGCTCCCTCGGCCAATAAAGCGTCCCTCCCCCAAAGAAAAAGCTTGTCCACTAATTGATTAATTGAAATTTTTATATTTAACATAATTATTACAAAATAAAAACATACATATATTTTTCAGATAAGCACACATACCGGTATATTAAAAAGAACAAAAAAGGAAGAAAAGAAAAAGGGAAAAGGGAAATTGGAAGAATTTATTCCAAATTTATTCTACAAATATCTCAATAATAAAATTTCATTGATTGACTTCCTCCGGTTACACTGCACAGATACAAATTTGCTTAAAATGTGTATAGGAAGTGCAGTGTAAATGGAGGGACTTTTAATCCGACCATGCAAAGCCAAAGCCAGGAACGAGCAGGCCTGGATTCAACCCTGCCCTGCAACCGAATTCTGCTGCTCGCTGGTTGCATTTCTTCTGCTAACTGCCTTCTCTCTCTCCTCCTGCCTGCTGCCCGCCTCTCTCTCCCAGGCCTCTCAGGTGAACGACGCCAAGAAGTACGCTGTGACCGAGGTCCGCGTGCGAATCCTGGCAGCCAACAGCCACGCGCCGCACTTTGAGAAGTCCCAGCACCAGGCCTTTGTCCACGAAGGCGAGAGCACGGCCTCTCTGGTCCTGACGTACAGCAGGAGGGTCCTCTTCATCCTGGCCACCGACATGGACTTCCCCGACGTGAGTCACCTGGGTGCTGTTTGGGTGGGGCAGCCCAGAAAGGTCGGCGTGGTGGAGAATCCATGAATCGCTTACTTCCGGGTTTGCGGAGTTAACATATCAAATCATAAACGGCCTCGGCCCAGTAGTCCTGAAGGAGCGTCTCCACCCCCATTGTTCAGCCCGGACACTGAGGTCCAGCTCTGAGGACCTTCTGGCGGTTCCCTCACCGAGAGAAGCCAAATTGCAGGGAACCAGGCAGAAGGCCTTCTCGGTGGTGGTGCCCACCCTGTGGAACGCCCTCCCACCAGATGGCAAAGAGAACAACAACCACCAAACTTTTAGAAGACATCTGAAGGCAGCCCTGTTTAGGGAAGCTTTTAATGTTTAATAGGTTATTGTATTTTAGTGTTTTGTTGGAAGCCGCCCAGAGTGGCTGGGGAAACCCAGCCAGATGGGCAGGGTACAAATAATAAATTATTATTATTATTATTATTATTATTATTATTATTATTATTATTATTTATTCAATAAAAATAAAAAACCAAAATCAAAAAGGTCAGATTATCTTCGGAATTGTAATTTTTAATTTTGCGACTTCCCATAATCTGAACCATGAAGCATGTCCAAATCTCAGTCCTGCCTCTTGTCGATATTTCCACATCTTGATTTAATCTCTTCCTTTCTCCCCAGGGCTTCAACCCTGCGGTGCGGTACAGCCTCAGGCGCCAGTCCAACCACACGCAGCTCTTCCAGGTCACCCCCGGCGGACTCCTCATCGCCCGCGCCGACCACCTGAGCGCTCTCCAGCGATACGCCTTGCAGGTGTGAACCGAGCCCTTCCCCGCCCCCCAGCGACCGCCCGGGGGTCGCTATCCTCCACTGTGCGGGAACAGTGGGAAACTGGCTCCCGGTGGGTCTGGTTGGGTGGAAGGCAGGGAGTCCAACAGCAGGTGGCACCAGAGGCGAAAGCAGGAATCACAGCATGAGCAGGGCCAGGCAGAGCCAGGCAAAGGCCTGGGCCAGGTGGATAGTGTGCCCCCCTCTTTTTTTACCCTGGGGATAACTGAAGTCTTATAAATAAGTACCGTAGATTCTGGCGTATAAGATTACTTTGCAACCCCGGAAAATCATCTAAAAAGTCGGGGGTCATCTTATACGCCAGGTATGGGTCCGCTGGGCATGGCAGTGGGCCTCGGGTCCCACACTGGGAGGAAGCTGGGTGGCTACCGCCTGGTGTGGAGCGGAGCCCGCCGCCCAGCGAAGCTGCCGCGTATTAGGCGACTGGGCATATAAGATGACCCCCCCAAATTGGCAGCTGCCAATCTGGGGGGTCGTCTTATACGCCCAGTCACCTAATACGCCGGAATCTACGTTAAGTATATAAATAATTTTCACAAAAGTTATGCTGACAAATACCGTATTTTTCGCTCTATAAGACCATAAGGCGCTAGTTTTTGGAAGAGAACAAGAAAAAAAAAATCTGAATCCAGAAGCCAGGACAGCAAGCGGGATCGCTGTGCAGCAATCCCACTGGCTGTCCTGGCTTATGGGATAGCTGCGCACAGCCTCTCCCGGCCAGGCAAGGGGAGCCTTCATCGCCTGCCCAGGAGAGGCTGCGTGCGGCTAAGGCTCCCCCAAGAGCCGTGCTCCCTTTAAAGAGCGTGTGTAGCGTATGTGGGGCTCTTGGGGGCTTTTCCCCAGGAGGGAGAAGGGACCGAGGGGCTGCCCTTCTTCCTCCTCGGGGAAAAGCCCCCAAGAGCTCCACACACGCTCCACACAGCTCTTTAAAGGGAGTGCTGAGCAGAACCTCCCGCCTGCATTCTTTCCATAAGACGCACACACATTTCCCCTTACTTTTTAGGAGGGGGTAGATGCGTCTTATAGAGCGAAAATTACGGTTTATTTCAAGGCTTGAACCGTATCTGCATATAAAGACAAAATGGAAACTATAGACATACAATAGTGCTTTTTAAAAATACATAGGGAATGTTTGCTGACCGAGGCCCCCTTTGGAATCGGAGGCCCGGGCCAAGTGGCCCATATGGCCCCCCCTCTGTCTGGGCCTGAGCGTGAAAATCCCTGGCAGGCGGCCCTCAGTCCTCTCCTCAAAAACTCCCCAGGAAAGAGAGTCCGCCACCTTCCGAGGGAGACCGTTTCACTCCCAAAATACTCGGCGCTCACCTGTGTGCTCCTGGTGATGCTCAGCTTTTATTCCTCCTTTAGATCCTTGCGCGAGATGAGGAGTCGGGTGAGACTGCCAACACCACGGTCAACGTGGAGGTGCTGAGTCCTGGCCAGGCAGGTATGCCAGGGCAGGTGACTGGGCAGGTGGGTGACTGGGTAAGCGGGCTCCCTCTCTGCACATGGCCTCTCAGCTATCCATGAAGGGACATGCGCACAATGTGTTGCTGAAGGCTGGTGGTAAATAGCAATAGGCCCTTATTCTGTTACAGTCAGGCATAGGCAAACTCGGCCCTCCGGATATTTTGGGACTACAACTCCCATCATCCCTAGGGAACGGGACCAGTGGTCAGGGATGATGGGAGTTGTAGTCCCAAAACATCTGGAGGGCCGAGTTTGCCTATGCCTGTGTAACACACCACAATTGCCTCATTACGTAAATCGTGTTCAGAATACCACAACACACATGTAACTGGCTGTAAAGTAACATAACATTATATATAATAAAACTGTAATTTAATCGTCATATCAAAAAATTGCAAAGCGCTGTTCCTGATGGCAATAACATATGATATCACTATTAACCTTCTATATGTTTTTATTGTCGTAAAGTCCAAGGATAAAGGTAAAGGGACCCGTGACCATTAGGTCCAGTCATGGCCGACTTTGGGGTTGCGGCGCTCATCTCGCTTTATTGGCCGAGGGAGCCGGCATACAGCTTCCGGGTCATGTGGCCAGCATGACTAAGCCGCTTCTGGCGAACCAGAGCAGCGCACGGAAACGCCGTTTACCTTCCCGCCAGAGCGGTACCTATTTATCTACTTGCACTTTGACGTGCTTTCGAACTGCTAGGTGGGCAGGAGCAGGGACCGAGCAACGGGAGCTCACCCCGTCGCGGGGATTCAAACCGCCAATCCTCTGATCGGCAATTCCTAGGCTCTGTGGTTTAACCCACAGTGCCACCCGCGTCCCAAGGAAAGTCCAAGGATAGTCGAGTCCAAAGATTGGTGGTACCTCAGTTTTCGAATGTAATCCATACCGGAAGACCGTTCAACTTCCGATACATTCAAAAACCGAGGGGCAAGGGGCGATCTGCCAGTTCAATAGAGAGAATTGTGAAAAACAACAGAAAACACACTGCAGAAGCAGTTTGACTTCCAAGGCGCATTCGAAAACAGAAGCATTCACTTCCGGTTTTTTTGGCTTTCGAAAACCTAAAAAGCAAGGGAAAATGTGTGTGCATCCTATGGAGTGAATGCAGGGGGGAGGCAGGCGGGAAAAGCCCCCAAGAGCCGCACACAAGCTCTGCGCAGCTCTTGCGGGCTTTTCCCCAGGAGGGAGAGGGGACTGACTGGCTGCATCAGTCCCTTCTCCCACCTCGTAGAAAAGCCCACAGGAGCCACGCACCCTTTGAAGAGTGCGTGTCTCCTGTGGGCTTCTGCGGGAGGTGGGGGAATTCCCCCACAAAAACAGGGAGAAGGTCTGGGAGAAGCGCACAAGCTGCGTGCAGCCTGTCCGCTGCTCCCAGAGCTGAAGGGAAAATCATATTTTCCCCCTTGATTTCCCCCTCTGAAAACAAGGTGCGCCCTATGGTCAGGTGCGTCCTATGGAGCAAAAAATACGGTAGGTGTGTCTTATAGAGCGAAAAATACAGTGCATTGCTGCGCAAGACCCCTGCAGCCCTGAGCTCTCTCTGCACCACTTATTGCGACTCAGAGTGAGACCCAATGCTCTTTTCCTCTTGCCCCCACCCTCTCCGCGTCCTGGGCAGTTCCCCTGGATCCTCTCGAAGCCGGACACCAGGGGACGATGGACGCCGGAATCCTGGCAGGCGGCCTGGGGGCGCTGCTCTTGGTGACGGCCATCATCCTCTTCCTCATCCTGCGAGCCATGAAGAAGAGGCAGCGGCGCCAGCAGAACATGGAGCGGGCGGCTCTGGCCATGGAGAAGCACCCCAATGTGGTAAGCGGGATGGGTGCGCGTTGATGTGCAAGCTCCAAAGAGCGGGCGCAACAGGAGAAACACCTTGTCTGGAGCAGTCAATGGGGAAACTCCAGCTAAGGCGTTTGGTGCTCAATGACAGCCCAGCCACATCATCTAAGTAGGGCTGGGAATGTCCCCCAGTCTGAAATCACGGCAAGAACCACATACACAATCCCAGTCAGTTTGGGTGAGAGAGAGCAAGGGGTATGACGTGGGCTGGATCTACATGGACCTGTAAAAATGTTATTAAATATAACATTATATAACTCTCCGTGCATTTTTCCATTGATGATGACTTTTAGAAGACATCTGTAGGCAGCCCTGTTTAGGGAAGTTACAGAAAGGTAGCCGTGTTGGTCTGCCATAGTCAAAGCAAAATTTTTTTTTCCTTCCAGTAGCACCTTAAAGACCAACTAAGTTAGTTCTTGGTATGAGCTTTCGTGTGCATGCACACTTCTTCAGATACCAATATTCTTCAGGTATCTGAAGAAGTGTGCATGCACATGAAAGCTCATACCAAGAACTAACTTAGTTGGTCTTTAAGGTGCTACTGGAAGGAAAAAATTTTTTTGTTCTGTTTAGGGAAGCGTTTAATGTTTAATGGACTATTGTATTTTAATATTATGTTGGAAGCCACCCAGAGTGGCTGAGGAAACCCAGCCAGATGGGCAGGGTATAAATAATAAATTATTATTATTATTATTATTATTATTATTATTATTATTATTATTATTTATACCCCACCCTTCTGGCTGGGTTTCCCCAGCCACTCTGGCCGGCTTCCAACAGAATATTAAAAATACAATAAAAACATCAAACATTAAAAACTTCCCTAAGCAGGGCTGTCTGCAGATGTCTTCTAAAAGTCAGATAGTTGTTTATTTCCTTGACATCTGATGGGAGGGCGTTCCACAGGGCGGGTGTCACCACTGAGAAGGCTCTCTGCCTGGTTCCCTGTAACTTGGCTTCTCGCAGGGAGGGAACTGCCAGAAGGCCCTCAGAGTTGGACCTCAGTGTCTGGGCTGAACGACGGGGCTGGAGACGCTCCTTGAGGTATACTGAGCTGAGGCCGTTTAGGGCTTTCAAGGTCAGCACCAATACTTTGAATTGTGCTCGGAAACATACTGGGAGCCAATGGAGCTCTTTCAAGACTGGTGTTATGTGGTCCCAGCGGCCGCTCCCAGTCACCAGTCCAGCTGCCGCATTCTGGATTAATTGCAGTTTCCGGGTCACCTTCAAAGGTAGCCCCACGTAGAGCGCATGGCAGTAGTCCAAGCAGGAGATAACCTCCATGAACTCATCTAATCCTCTTCGAATGCCACCCAGGTTGGTGGCCTTTGCTGCCTCCTGTGGCTATGAGTTCCATAGTTTAATGATGCGTTGTGTGAAGAAGGACTTCCTTTTATCTTTCCTGACTGCTCAGAGAGACCCTCCCCCCAAAATCGGGCCTGCTTTCCTCAAACAAAGGGCTTCCGCTGTCTCTAGATGCTCACAACACCCCCTTGCCTTTTCCTTCTGCTTTTCTCCTCTCTGTTCCTTGACTGCCTTCAACCATCCTCAGCTTTTCCCACCCTTACCTGGCCTTTTGACACTGGCCCCCCACCCCAGCCTGACATGAACACCCCCCGTTTCCAGGGATGCTCTGGCCTCTTAGATGTAGCTGTTCTCCAGCTCACACCAGCCTGGCCAATGGTCAGGGGAGGGTCATTGAGTTGGAAGGGACCCCTGAGGGTTATCTAGTCCAACCCCCTGCAATGCAGGAATCTTTTGCCCAAGGCGGAACTCGAACCCGCAACCCCGAGATCAAGAGCCTTGCGCCCTAATGACTGAGGTATCCCAGCAGCGGAATTTTTCTTGCAAAACATAGGAGGATGGGAGGGGAACAGCTGTTCACAGAAATTCCCCAAGACCCTTTTACCAGTGCAAAGCTTTCTGCAGCCGCAATAATGATTTTGCGAGCGTGAAATTTTGTGCACGGGAACACGAAGAATTATCTGGCGAGGCTGTCCTGATTTCATTGTTCCCATGTGCAAATTCAGTTTAAATCATCATTGCATAGGCCTAGGGGTGAATGGGGTGCCTAGGGGTGCCTAGGGGTGAACGGGGTGCCTAGGGGTGCCTTGCCCAACATGGAGCCCTTCAGCCGCCTTGCGCTACAACTCCCAACATCCTCCGTGTCACATCTGCTGTGGCTGATGGCAATTGTAGTCTGAAAATCTGGAGGGCACCAAGTTGGGGAACCAGACACTACTGGAACCCAGAAATCCTGACTTATCGACAACTATGGGAGAAGGAAAAAAACTCCAGAGATTTGGACAAATCACTCCAGAAAGTCTCAGAGTGGTTTCACAAGCCCTCATGAACTGCCACCTGCTGGCCATTCCTAGAAGTTAAAGCATTTCAGTTGTTATTTACGAATTTCACAAACTGCATATACCGCTTGGTTTTCTTTCTTTTTTAAAAAAGAAGTTGAAGCAATTTACGAAATGTGTGCATGCAAAATTTGTGTGTGCTTCTGCCGTGCCCAAGTCCTTTTGCAGAGACCTGGTTGCTTAAAAAGGGTCGTGCAACACCTTCCGCCCCGGTCAGGCTGTGGGTCCCTCCTCCTCTGGCCTGCCTGCCTTGCTGTGGTTCTCTGCGCATGCTCGTTCTCAAACCTTGACCTTCTCTTTCTCTCTCTCTCTCGTTCTCTCTCCCCTGTCTGTCGCTCTCGGCTCGCCCTGCCACCCGACAGAGCTTAAAATGGTTCCAGCCGGTGAGTGCCCAGATGGGAGGGGGAGGGGGGAGGGCAAGCGGGGGGGAGAGACCCCACCCTACCCCTGCCACCCAGCCACCTCCGCAATGGCTGCACCTACCAAGGGACGCTGTTGGCGCTGTGGGTTAAACCACAGAGCCTAGGGCTTGCCGATCAGGTCGGTGGTTCGAATCCCCGTGACGGGGTGAGCTCCCGTTGCTCAGTCCCTGCTCCTGCCCACCTAGCAGTTCGAAAGCACATCAAAGTGCAAGTAGATAAATAGGTACCGCTCCGGCGGGAAGGTAAACGGCATTTCCGTGCGCTGCTCTGGTTCGCCAGAAGCGGCTTAGTCATGCTGGACACATGACCCGGAAGCTGTACGCCGGCTCCCTCGGCCAGTAAAGCGAGATGAGCGCCGCAACCCCAGAGTCGGCCACGACTGGACCTAACGGTCAGGGGTCCCTTTACCTTTACCTCATTCCAAACTGATGCCCAGGGATAACTGTGTCAGGAGTTCAGCCTACACTTGAGTAGGACTCTGGCAGAGACACATGCCCGACTGGCATGTTCCCTCCCTCCTGGTCGATCGTTCGGGAGCTTCATAAGTTTTCTTCAGGCCAAACATCACAGTGACCGATGCCAACCGACACCGGCACACTTAGGGATCCGCAGAGTTTGCGCAGTTGTGTAACAGACCTCAGCAACTCAGCATGTTGGCTAATATACTTTATTTACATGTACAGTGGTGCCCCGCAAGACGAATGCCTCGCTAAACGAAAAACCCGCAAGACGAAAGGGTTTTCCGATTTTTAGCGGCTTCACAAGACGAAAGCCCATAGGGAAATCTCCGGGGACAGCGGGGAAGCGCAGCGTGCCTTCTCCTCTGTTCCCGGACCTGTCCTGAAGGCTTGTGGTGGGAGGTCCGGGAACAGAGGAGAAGGCGTGCAGCGCTTCTCCTCTGTTCCCGGGGCTTGCGGTGGGAGGAGGGTTTTTCCTCCCCACCGCCAACATTCAGAACAGGATTCTGAATGTTGGCGGTGGGGAGGAAAGCCCTCCTCCCACCACAAGTCTTCAGGACAGGTCCGGGAACAGAGGAGAAGGCGCGCAGCGCTTCTCCTCTGTTCCCGGACCTGTCCTGAAGACTTGCGGTGGGAGGAAGGTTTTCCTCCCCACCGCCAACATTCAGAACAGCATTCTGAAGCCTGGCGGTGGGAAGAAAAGCCCTTCTCCCCCGCTAGCCTTCAGAAGAGTTCCCGCAGGGCTGCCTAGGCTGCGGATAGCAGCCTGCTGCCCCGCACGAGGGGCGCTCTTAAGCAGAGCGCCCCTCGCGCGGGGCAGACATTCGCAGCTTGGGGAGCCCTGCAGGACTTCCCCGCAGTTCTCTCCAAGATGCGGATAGCAGCCTGCTGCCCCTATCCGCAGCTTGCGGATAGCAGCCTGCTACCCCTATCCGCAGCTTGGAGAGCCCTGCGGTGAAGTCCTGCAAGGCTCCCCAAGCTGCGGATGTCTGCCCCACGCGAGGGGCACTCTGAAGCAGAGCGCCCCTCGCGCGGGGCAGCAGGCTGCTATCCGCAGCCTAGGCAGCCCTGCGGGACCTCTTCTGAAGGCTGGTGGGGGGAGAAGGGCTTTTCTTCCCACTGCCAGCCTTCAGAAGGCTGTTCTGAAGGCTGGCGGTGGGGAGAAAAGTCCTTCTCCCCCCCCACCCTTCAGAAGAGGTCCGGGGACAGACTGTCCCCTGACCTGGTCTGAAGGCGGTCTCCATAGGAACGCATTAATTGATTTTCAATGCATTCCTATGGGAAACCGTGCTTCGCAAGACGAAAAACTCGCAAGAAGAAAAAACTTGCGGAACAAATTAATTTCGTCTTGCGAGGCACCACTGTAAACACACATGGAGCACTGCAACATCCTGTCTTCATGTGAAAGATAAAAATCCCATGACTGCAATCATGGATCAGGAATTCTAACAAACTGGACCATGCTCACGATCGTGACATTCATGGCTAGCAGCCTCAAACAACCCAGAGGAAACCAGTGTTCTCAGAATTGTAGAGTTGGAAGGGACCCCACCCAAGGGCCATCTAGTCTAACCCCCTGCAAGGCAGGAATCGCAGCTAAAGAACCCCGGATGGAGAGTTACTGAACGGAATCACTATGTGCCAATTGGGGGGAAAGGAGAAGGACTACTGTTGGATGCCTTGGCAGGCATAGCCAAACTTGGTGTGCTGGTCCCGGGGGGGGGGGGTTACCGTGCGGTGTGGTCTGTGTCTGGTCCGAGGCTAAAACAGGGCAGGGAGTTGGGTGTGGCAGAAAGCAGGACAGGGTGCCAGCAGGAACAGGTAACCAACGATGTTGCTCCCGCAACCTGGGACTGGGCAGGCTGGCCTTTATCTCCTCTGAGGCATAGGGCAGCCCCGGCCTCCAGGTGACTCGCCTCTCCTGGCCTGGAGGCAAACACTCCTCCTGCGAGAACTTAGTTCCCTCCGCCTCTCTGCCCTGAGCCTCTGCAGCTCCGGAGAGGCTGGAGGGTTACTGGACCCAGAGGCAACCTCCTCTTCCCCAGACAGGGCTGAGAGAGGCACACCTGCAGGCAATGGGTCCTCCATCACCTCAGGAGCCAGAGCAGACTCATCTGGTGTCTGCTCCTGAGGATCTTTCACAGGTGAGGGCCCTTCAGGTTCAAGCCCCAGCCCCGGCTCAGCCGGCCCTGGAGGCGGGAACTCCTGTGCAGGCTGGGATTCCTCAGGTTCAGGCTCTGAATCAGATTCCCAGGCCATCACACCTGGCCCTTCAGCTGTTTTGGCACTACAGTTCCCATCATCCCTGACCACTGGTCCTCTTAGCTAGGGATGTTGGGAGTTGTAGTTCCAAAACAGCTGGAGGGCCAAGTGTGGCTACACTTGCCTTAGAGGCTTAAGGGAAGGAGCATGAAGAGGGTGGGTGGCCCCATAGGAAAGGGGGAGGAGAGGGGGGCAGATCTGGGTGACACAGGCCAAAGACAGGGGTCCTTCAAGCCTTAATGAAAGTCGGCAGTGTGGCACAGTGGTTAGAGTGTTGGACTAGGACCTGGGAGAGACCAGGGTTCGAATTCCTACTCAGCCACCAAGCTCATGGGGTGAACATGGGCCCGTCACCGCCTCTCTCAGCCTAACCTCCTTCCCTCACAGGGTTGCTGTGAGGCTAAGGTAATAGAATTATAAAACAGGAGTTGGAAATGACCCAAAGGGTGATCTAGTCTGACCTCCGAAATGTGGGTGCTTCTAGGAGAAAGGGCGGGATACAAAGGCAAGAAGGAGCCTGCATGCACATTTGAAACATGTCTTGACCAGAAAGCCTCTGAGAAACAACAGAAATTTATCCCAGCGGAGGCTTCTTCCGTGCCACCAATGGATTAGGCCAAATACGATGTGACACGGAGGGAGGTGGGGCAGGTGGGGAGCCCGTAACAAAGAGCGAGCCGGCAGTAAACCCCACGTTTATTAGCAAAAATGCAATCTTCGCAGACTTGATGGAGTGCAAGGAATGCAGTGGCTCAACCCCGGTAGACCTTGCCCCATGGATATTGGCAAAGCTGAAAGTCCCCACCTCCCCACAGTCGTCAATGTCTCCTCCTCTCCAGGGCTTTACCCAAGCGATCAGAGACTGTGCCTGCATACAAACAGCCTCTCCTCCGCCCTCTTCACACCTCTCCTGGTTCTGTGAGACCAGGGAGGAGGAGAGCTTGTTGCAGCAGCAGCAGCAAGAGGAGACATCCATGACTCTTCACCAGCTGGACTCATCTCTGCCTCTTGGCCTCCCTCCTCTCCTGATTCAGCTTCTACCTCTGATTCCGGACTTCTCTCTGCACAGACTCTCTCCGCCCACTAAGCCCTGTTACCTTTCTAGATTCCGACACCTCCTCTTCCCAGGCTTCTCCTTCTGACCACGCATCATTGTCCCACCACCAATCCCTGGGCTCCGAACCTTCTGTGGGAATGTTTAGGGATGCAGGGAGGATGTATTGTCTAAGATATCGTATCCCAGCTTGTCTTTACAAGTTCAACAAAATCAGCAGAGTTAACATTCCCCTTATTAAACACACACACAGCAGATAGCATCCTCAGACTCGTTAGAGTCTCTGTAAATATTTGCTGGTATTTCCCCCGTTTAATCCCTACGCAGTCTTCTGTAAAGTATAAAACGTTTACTCACAAGTAATCATCTGTTCACACAAAGGTTCCCAGAAGGCAGATTAAAAGGTTAGAACATACAGTGGTACCTCGGGTTAAGTACTTAATTCGTTCCGGAGGTCCGTTCTTAACCTGAAACTGTTCTTAACTTGAAGCACCACTTTAGCTAATGGGGCCTCCTGCTGCCGCCGTGCTGCCGGAGCACAATTTCTGTTCTCATCCTGAAGCAAAGTTCTTAACCCGAGGTACTATTTCTGGGTTGGCAGAGTCTGTAACCTGAAGCGTATGTAACCTGAGGTACCACTGTAGTTTAAATGTGGTGACTATCTCCTTATGGGAGAAAGCCTCCCCTTTTCTTCTCTTGGCCTGGAGCCAAGGGTGCATCTTAGTAGTGCTGTTGTTAAGATGGCATCAGTAGAGAAAAGAGAGACAAGAATGGTCGCCAGCCTGTGGTTCTGGTTCTTTCTACTTCAGGAAAGGCCACGCCCATCTCAAGTTACACATAGGAAGTTTCGTCTCAGTCCTGGAAAGCAGGAAGTTCTGGCTGGAGGACTGAGACAACCTTCATGTCATGTTGTGTTTGACTGCACCTCATTCTTACATCCCACACCTTCTTCTCCTGGTGGCTCCCCAGTTGGTACCTCCCACTATTCCTCTGCCCCCAACCCATCCATGACACCCCAGGAATTTGTTTTCAGGGGGAGGGGGTTGCCTCCAATAAGCATGGAGCATGGCCTGGGCATGGATAGTTCAGATGGTTAGAGTGTGGTGCTGATACAAAGCTCGGTTGTCGACCGCAATCCATTCCAAAAGCCTCTTCCAACTTCTGAAACGTTTGGCAACTTCTGATTGGTTGCAAGAGCTTCTTGCGGTTAAGCGGAAGCTGTGTTGGATGTTCGGGTTCTGAAAAACGTTCGAAAACCAGAGCATTTACTTCTGGTTCGGCATTCGGGAGCCGAGATGTTCGAAAACGGAACCGTTCGGGAACTGAACCACCAAGGTTACAGGTTCAGTCTTCGTACAGGACAGCTGCTTATTCCTGCATTGCAGGGGGTTGGACTGGATGATCTTCAGGGTCCCTTCTATGAAGCACTCTCAGATGAAAGCCCCCGACGCCAGGTCCTGCCATCTTGCCTGGCTCCCCTCTGCTAACGGGGCCCTTTCCCTTTCTCCCCTTCTACAGGTCAATGCTGGAAAGGCCCCGCCGCACCCCGATAACGTCTACTTCCAGAATGAGGGGTACAGCGACCTTGGCGACGAGGCGCCCAAGACGTACGGAGGCCAGGCGGCCCTGAACTCCAAGCTGGATTCGGCAAGGAGCGGGAAAGGCCTGCCCGTCGGTGATGCACTGCTGGCCAACTCGGTGCCCAAGGGCGGGGGCCAGGCCCGAGCCAGTGCGGCCCCTAAGAAGCCTGAGGAAGAAGAGGAGGCCAAGACGGCTCTTGTCAACGGAAAGGCCCTCGAGCAACGCCCCTCTCTCTGCCTGGAAGACGAGGCCTTGCCCAAAGCTGCGGAGCGGCCGGTGGAAATGCGGGTGGTGGAAGACGAGGATGAGGAAGATGAGGAAGACGAGGCTACTCTCTTCCCCGTGGGCAGTGAGGAGAACCAGTTTGGAGACACCATAGGAGAACCCGAGGAAGAACAGCGCTCCGAGGGCGGTCCGCAGCAAGGGGGAGAGTCGGTGCCGGAAGGCAAGATGGCTGCCAACGGGGGCCCAAGCCACGTGGAGCCCGCTCCTCAGAGCCCCACTGCTGACAGGAACTGTGAGGGTGGCAGAGGGGCTGAGGAGCACCCTGGGTCCCCCAGCGAAAGCATGGACGCATCCCAGGTTATTCCCTGTGGCATTGCCACTCCAGGGGCCACAGAGCCCAGCGACACAACCCCGGCCCCCAAGGAACCAGTCCCCCCACTGCCGAAGCTGGAAGAGCTGCCCACGGAGGACGAGGACGACGACGGGGAGGAGACGCCGAAGGCCACGTCACCCACTTATCGAGACCCCCTGGCGCCTCTGCCTGTCAGTGACGTCAGGATGCCCGCAACGCTTTTGCAGCTTCTGGAAGATTCCATCGAGTGCTAGCCTGCGTCTCGCTGCCCCACCCTGAGCGCGGCCTGCTCGGCCAGGGCGGAGGGAGGGAGGACAGTGGACGGTGTAGAGACAATCTCCTTTCACTGAGGCGAGCGTAATGGGGCAACCGTAGCTCCGGGCATTGGTTTGTGCTGAGCGGGCAGACTGGGGGGAAGGGTCTGCCCCTGGATCCCAGGGCTCGTGCCAACATTGGGGGGCTCCTTTCCTCAGCTCTGTCTGCCAGGCGCACAAAGGCATTTGATTTCCTCGAATGGGGCGTTGCTGACTCTTTAAACCCACGATAGACATGTTAGGTTCCCCCCGTAAGTTGGGGTCGGCCAGGCAGCCCACCAAGGTGCACCAGCTTCTGCTCAGGGTCTACCAACTGGGGAGGGGGGAATGCTTTGGCCTGGGGGTGGGCGGGCAGGGGGCGTATTCCCTTCTCAGCAGCTTCCCTGGCAGGACAAAGAGGAGTGGGGAACCCCCAAGGGAGGAAAGCTCAGAGCAGAGGTCAGAGGGAGGAGGTGCTAGATGATGCAGAGGCAACAGGGTTTAGTGAGCAGGAAGAGCAGATGACAGATTGAAGTTCAGACTCCGAAGGTGAAGCAGAGGAAAAGGGTCAAGAGGCTGCTGAAGAATCCAGGGCGTCTCCCTCTCTGGCTGCAAAAAGCTCCTCTCTCTCCTGGTCTCTGAGAGCGCACAAAGTAATGAGAGGAGCGGAACAGAGACCAGAGGTCTGTAGGTGCAATTTGAAATAGTTTGGGAAACATCTGGGAGAGGAGTCCGCCTTAGAGAGGGTAAAAGGCACGGACCTTCAGTCCTGGCAACTGCTCACCTACTGGGGAGTGTTGCTGAGTTGTACGTTCTTTTCCTGGAATAAAAAGTCAACTTCACTGACAACAGAGCTCTGCCTCTTTTGTGCCAACTTGCGTCTGACTCTGGCCCTGATAGCCAGATGTTTTGGATGGCAACAACCGTCATCAGCCCCAGCCAACGCCCAGCTGGGTCATCTGAAAACATCTGGAGGGCAACAGGTTGGCTAAGGATGCTGTAGAAGCTCTCCCGACGTCATGCCATGCGTGAGCTGTCGATTCTCATCCCAAAACACCCCCAGTGGGGTGCCCTCGGGGTGTTGCTGGACTTCCTCTCCCATCAGCCCCAGACAGCGTGGCCGGTGGCCAGGGAAGATGGAAACTGTAGTCTAGCAGCATCCAAAGGGCACCATCTTAGATATCTCAGCAGGCGTCAGATCCTGAAGGATGGAGAGGCTGATTGCCCCAAGGTATGCCAGCAATGTGGACCACTTTTTGCAAGCGAGGCTCTCAGGCAAAGCAGCACCAAACCTCCCCTCACCTAGCCGGGAGCTCACCGGTGCCACTTCTGCAACTGCTCAGTCGAAGCCCCATCCCTGGGGCTGGATGCGTGTCCTAGGGGGCCTGGGGACACCCTGCCCCAGAAGGATCAAGGCCAAGGAAAGCCCAGGGCTACCCCAATGTCTCACCACCAGCCCTTCCTCTGCAAGCCTGTTGGTGGATGTGCTGTAATATAAAACTGAATGTATGATAGAAGCAACTATTGTCTTGCTTGCGTCTTGGGTTGGTGAGTGTGAGGAAACTGCATTCCTCACTCCAGAAGCTACGTCTAAAGGAGGTCCGGGACGGGTGGCCCAAGAGGACATCATGTTACAGAGGAGGAGGAGGAGGAGGAGGAGGAGGAGGAGGAGGAGAAAGCCAATCCACGCCACCTCATCCGTTTGTATTTTGAAATTAAAGTGTTTTAAAATAAAAAAGTGCCAGATGATCTTTGTGTCCACCTGGGGGGAAGTTCTGGGACAGGGTTTGGCAGCGACATCCCAGAATTTGCTCAGAGTTGCAGCCAGCTCACAACTTGCAGAACCCACAGGTGTTTTTTTCGGTGGGTGGGTGCGTCATAGGGAAGTTTTCAATCTTTGATGCTTTATCGTGTTTCTAATATTTTGTTGGGGGCCTCCCAGAGTGGCTGGGGAGGCCCGGCCAGATGGGAGGGCTATAAGTAATAATTTGTTATTAAAATTATTATGGGTGCTGCAGAGGATTCTGGGCCTAGCTGTCACCTTTTTCCTTTTCTTGCGAGGAATCCTATTCGGAATAAGGGAATTTCCCTTAAAAAACGGGAAATGTTGACAGCTATGATTCTGGGGCACAGCCTTGGCTTGCAGGTAGTCATGCAAGAAGCAAGAATCTGTGTGCTGAGGTTGGCACAGTGAATGCATTGTGAACAGTGCCATTCTAAGCATGGCCGTAGGTCAGCTGCTTCCACATGTGTGGTTGCAGTGGGACTCACATGCCCCAAGCTTTTTTTTCTGGCATCCACACGACATCTGCATAAAAATGTCAGCCTATGTGCCTCCCCGCTACTTAACCTAGATTTACCCTTTCATGAGAGTGTGAGCACAGTGTGCTGGGCTCGGGGGTAACCTGAATAAAGTGGTCCAGGTCCAGTTCTGAATCCAAGGGTTCCACGAGGAGTCAGTCCGACAGGGCCAAGGCAGGACACGAGGCAGGAAACCAGGCAAGGTCAGGCACAGGGTCTTAGGTAGGTTCCAGCAAGCAGCAATGTTGCTCCTGCAACCTGGGACGGGGTCCGACCGCCTTTTATGTCTGTCGGGGTAATGGCCGGTCCTGATCCCCCGCCGACTCACCTCCCCATCTCGCCTGAAGGTGAGCACTCCTCCTGCGAGTACTCAGGTCTCTCCTTCTCTCAGACCTTAGCCTCTGCAGCTCGGGAGATGTCGGTGGGTTACTAGACCCAGGGACCGCCTCAGCCTCTCCTGACCCAACTGGTAGTGGAGCAGCTGTAAGTGATGGCCCAGCCGGAGGCAACGAGGTCATCCCCGCATCTGGAGCCAGGGCAGGCTCAGGCCCCTGACTTGGCCCAGCTGGTGTTTGCTGCAGGGGAACCTGTGCAGACTGGGGCTCTTCAGAATCAGGCCCCAGACTTGGTTCAGATGCTGCCTGGGGCACAGGATCCAGTGCGGACTGAGACTCCTCCGGTTCTGAGCCCGAGTCCTAGGCCATCACACTGTGTTCCTCTTGTCACAGTGGCCAACCAGGTGCCCTAATGGGATTTGAGCAACTCTGCGGGAGGCGCTGTGGGTTAAACCACAGAGCCTAGGACTTGCTGATCAGAAGGTCAGCAGTTCGAATCCCCACGACGGGGTGAACTCCCGTTGCTCGGTCCCTGCTCCTGCCAACCTACCAGTTCGAAAGCACATCAAAGTGCAAGTAGATAAATAGGTACCACTCCGGCAGGAAGGTAAACGGCGTTTCCGTGCGCTGCTCTGGTTCACCAGAAGTGGCTTAGTCATGCTGGCCACATGACCCGGAAGCTGTACGCCGGCTCCCTCGGCCAATAAAGCGAGATGAGCACTGCAACCCCAGAGTCGGCCAGGACTGGACCTAATGGTCAGGGGCCCCTTTACCTTTACCCCTCCTATGGTTTTGAGCAACTGCTATTTAGAAGCATCGCTGCCTCCAACTGTCTTTGGCCTGTGTCACCCAGATCTGCCCCCCTCACCCCCCCTTTCCTATAGGGCCACCCACCCTCTTCATGCTCCTTCCCTTAAGCCTCTAAGGCAGGCATGGCCAAACTCGACCCTCCAGCTGTTTTGGGACCACAACTCCCATCATCCCTAGCTAACAGGACCAGTGGTCAGACATGATGGGAATTGTAGTCCCAAAACAGCTGAAGGGCCAAGTTTGGCCATGCCTGCTAAGACATCCAACAGGTAGCCATTGGATTTTCTGCAGCCTAAGAAAATGCAAGGATGACCCTGATGGAATGACAACACGGCAACTCAGCTAAAATGTGCGGAAATCTGGTGCGGAAAGACCCAGTGCTTGCCTTTGCAGAAGCCATGCTGCAAAGTCCTTCAGCAAGACTTGTCCTTCACTAGGCTCGGTAGTTTCATTTACAATTTACAGGTGTTAAGATGACTGACCTTAAATAAGTTGGAGTTCTTGTTATTAAATATACCAAGAAAAAAGCACACCAAGAACTCAGGCCAATGTAAGTTTCAATAGTGTGAGTGGTCCCTACTCACAATTCAATAGTTGATAGAAACGAGCTTTTCTGTGTGCACGTTTATCTACCCACACATAGTTGTTTTCCTTGAGAAAGGTAGAGAATAACAGGACATATTTATCCGAAAGTCCTCAAACTTACGAACGGCAAACTTAAAAATTACCGTATTTATCGCTCTATAAGACACACTTTTCCCCCTCCAAAAAGTGTGTGTGCGTCTTATGGAGCGAATGCAGGCTCCATGGCTTCAGCGATAGCAACGCGAAGCCTCCGAAGCGCAGTGGGAGAGCTTTCCCCATGCTCCGGAGGCTTTGATTTGCTTTCGCTGAAGCCTGAAGAGCGAGAGGGGTCAGTGCGCACAGATCTCTCTCGCTCTCTAGGCTTCAGGGATAGCCGCCTGAAGCCTCCGGAGCACAGCGGGAGTGCCCGCTGCAGTCTGGAGGCTTCGCGTTGCTTTCGCTGAAGCCAGGAGAGCAAGATTCTCCTGGCTTTGGGGATAGCCGCCTGAAGCCAGGAGTGCAAGAGGGATTGGTGTTCACAGACCCCTCTCGCTCTCCTGGCTTTGCTTCGCTGGAGAGGTGCTGCACAGAGAGGGAGAGAATTTTTTTCCCCTTGTTCTCCCCCTCAAAAACAAGGTGCGTCCTATGGTCAGGTACGTCCTATAGAGTGAAAAATACAGTAGCTGATGAAGGTGAATACATCGAAACAGGGCCCTCTCCTGGTTTCCAATCCATAACTGACTTCTGCTCAATGATTGAAACTGAGTCTCCATCTGCAAGCTGATAAATCATAAGGATCAACATTATTGTCGAGTGAAAAGGAGAAAATCTTTGTAACGAATTATTGTCTTATACATATCTCTCTGAGTCTGCAATCTCTGTTAGAGTTTGTAATCTCTATTTGAGTTTGTAATCTTTATTGGAATACATACTTTTGAATGGGTTAGTTTTTGTTTCTATTGACTATTGAATTGTGAGTAGGGACCACTCCCACTATCGAAACTTACATTGGCCTGAGTTCTTGGTGTGCTTTTTCTTAAGATGACTGACCTGCCATTTCCTCTAGAAGTCCCCCTCTTGACTCAAGTAGGGAAGCTGAACAAAGACCTTTGTAGACCCCAGCTGAGGCTTCGGAGTTTAATGAAGACTTAAGTTCTATGCAAGCTGAGTTGCTATTGGGGAAAGTAGAGCTGCGCTTGTATCAAGTTTTATTTCAGAACCTCTCTGATTTCTCTTTACACTTGTTTCTGAAGATCTAAACCTGGGCCCTGCGGCCTCAACAGAACACATGAAAAAGCATTCAGCTGTAAAAACAACAACTAACAACACAGTAAAAGTAGGATTGGCGTGGAAAGCAGGTTGGGGGTCAGACCGCCTATTGCTCCGCTATAAATCTGGGAAGAGTCTTTCTGCTTCCCTGGCAAGGGCAACTTTCTGCCCAGGCATCCAGCAATGCGCTTTGATGTGCTCCAAAACTGACCGAGTAGTTTCCCAAAGAGCTGAGATTAAGAAGGCAGCACGACGGCCAGTTCCTGCTCTCCACCGCAGACATCCCACAAACACAACAAACCGAGAAACTCTACCGGGGGAAATCCTCACTTCCGGTGACGGTGGCTGAAGCTGCTCCCTGGCTCCCGACTGTTCAGGAGCAGCCGGAATAAGCGGATGGGGTTTGAACGCCCTTGCACTGCAGACAAATTTGGGGGGTTCCTTGTACCTCCATTTGCGCGGCTTGGAGACTGTCCCCTCCAGGAATGCACCAACGACCTCCCTTATCCGGGGATGGGGAAACCTCTGTTTGCGTGGCCCCGCAGCCAGCCAACCCTACTCATTTGGCCCATGAGACCATTTTGACCACTCGTGGCAAAGGCAGAGGGCCAAGAACAGGGAAAGAAGACGCAGCTGCGTCGAAAGGGGGTTTTGCAAGCCCTGACAACCAGCTGGTTCTCTGGACTGAAGGGCTAGTTATGGGGCTGGGTCCTGGAGGTCAATGAAAGAGCATTGGCTGACGCTTATTTCTGGGGTGCAGAGGTACACGTCCACCTCCTGTTCTTCGTTCAGGCTGTTCACAGAACTCTACTCTCAGAAAAAGAGCAGGGGAACAACGTTAACCTTCTGAAAGGACCCCTTTCCCCCATTTTGGGAGACTCCAGTAGTACGAAACAACCCTGTTCCACCTCCAGAAGCCCGTGGGGTCCCCCCAAGCGGTATCACCGGACTCCAGCTCCCATCATCCCTCTGCGCTCCTGGTGGAAGATGGGAGATGGAGTCCAGCAACACCGAAAGCTTCTCCAAAATGGCTTGCCCACGCCGGAACTGAAGTCTGCGTGGAAACGCAACCTCCTCCTTACCCCAGAGAGAGATATATTTCCCTGTTCCTCACTGACACTTGCCCAGCCGCAATCTCAGGATGCCCTGCAGGTACATCTTCAGGTAGCAGGAGAACTCGCTGGGCCTGACGCGCACCTGGGAGTGGCGTGGGAAGGGCTGGCCGCTCAGGCTGTGTGCGAAGGGCCAGAACCCGTAGAGAGTGATGCGCTGGCAGAGTTGCAGAGCCAGGCTGACGAAGGCAAAGTTGGGCGAGAGGCACTCGGGCTGGAAGCCCTCGCGGGTCCAGTAGCTCCCCAGGGCATCCAAGTACTGGGGGTTCAAGAAGGAGGCCCCCTGCAGCACGTCCGAGTCCTCCAGCGGGTGCAGAGGGGGCTTCCTGGCGCGGCTTTGGAGGGTGGGGAGGAGGAGGAGGAGGGTGTCCCGGTAGGGGTGCAGGGCATCCGCAAGACGCTTCCGCTGGGAGCCCTGGTACCTGTGGGAGAAGAAGAAGAAGAAGAAGAGTTTGGATTTGATATCCCGCCTTTCACTCCCTTTAAGGAGTCTCAAAGCGGCTAACATTCTCCTTTCCCTTCCTCCCCCACAACAAACACTCTGTGAGGTGAGTGGGGCTGAGAGAAGTGTGACTGGCCCAAGGTCACCCAGCAGCTGCATGTGGAGGAGCGGAGACACGAACCCGGTTCCCCAGATTACTAGACTACCGCTCTTAACCACTACACCATACTGGGAGGAGGAAAGGAGAAGGAAGCTGCCTTCAGGAAACAAGTAACACATGCGTGGGGATACATAATAATAATACAGTGGTACCTCGGGTTGCGGAGGGATGCGGTTGGCACTGTGGGTTAAACCACAGAGCCTAGGACTTGCCAATAGGAAGGTCGGCGGTTTGAATCCCCGTGACGGGGTGAGCTCCCGTTGCTCGGTCTTAGCTCCTGCCAATCTAGCAGTTCGAAAGCACTTCAAAAGTGCAAGTAGATAAACAGGTACTGTTCCGGCCAGAAGGTAAACAGCGTTTCCGTGCGCTGCTCTGGTTCTCCAGAAGCGGCTTAGTCATGCTGGCCACATGACCCGGAAGCTGTACGCCGGCTCCCTCGGCCAATAAAGCGAGATGAGCGCTGCAACCCCAGAGTCGGCCACGACTGGACCTAATGGTCAGGGGTCCCTTTACCTTTACCTTGGGTTACAGACCATTCAGGTGATAGACGCTTCACATTACAGACTCCGCTAACCCAGAAATATTACCTCGTGTTAAGAACTTTGCTTTAAGAACAGAAATCGCACGCCAGCAGTGGGAGGCCCCATTAGCTAAAGTGGTACCTCAGGTTAAGAACAGTTTCAGGTTAAGAACGGACCTCCAGAACGAATTAAGTTCTTAACCCGAGGTACCACTGTAATAGTAATAATAATAATAATAATAATAATAATAATAATAATAATAATAATAATAATTTATTTATACCTCACCCATCTGGCTGGATTTCCCCAGCCACTCTGGCTGGCTCCCAACAGAATATTAAAAACATGATAAATACATCAAACGTTAAAAACTTCCCTAAACAGGGCTGCCTTCAGATGTCTTCAAAAAGTCAAGATATTTGTTTACTAATTTATTATAATTTATTATTTATTATTTATACCCCGCCCATCTGGCTGGGCTTCCCAGCCACTCTGGGCGGCTTCCAACCAAATATTAAAATACTGTAATACATCAAACATTAAAAGCTTCCCTAACTAGGGCTGCCTTCAGATGTTTTCTAAAAGTCTGGTAGTTGTTTTTCTCTTTGACATCTGGTGGGAGGGCGTTCCACAGGGCGGGCGCCACCACCGAGAAGGCCCTCTGTCTGGTTCCCTGTAACCTCACTTCTCACAGGGAGGGAACCGCCAGAAGGCCCTCGGTGCTGGATCTCAGCGTCCGGGCAGAATGATGGGGGTGGAGATGCTCCTTCAGGTATACTGGACCGAGGCCGTTTCCACACCGGGTACCACCTGACCTTGCTATGCCACTGAGTCCAACATGGCCCTGATAAATCCAATGGCTCTTCTGATGTGCTGAGACCCCTTTCGCTGGTGTACAGAAGCCCTTTTTCGGCCATCATTTATGCACAAGGCCCTTTTTAAACAACTAAATCATGAGCTTGTATCGAACAGCATTAGCTGTTTCTTGAGCTGCTTGGTTTTGCGCTATTCATGTGCTGTTGTGTGTTGGTTGTTGTTTTTTAACATTTTGCTGATTTTTAAATGCTTTTCTTTTCTGGCGAGCTACACTGAGCTCAGTGTCGCTCTTGGGAGAGCAGGCCAGTATTAGTTCGGACCTCATTTGGGGTGAGGCAGCTGCTCAGTGTCACAATTACACCTGCTCCCCAAATGGACAAGACATCTCGGCGTGCCACCCCCCCTCCGGCCCCCCACTCCTCTTACTTAGAGTCCAGGCTGCTGAGGTTCAAGGCCACCAGACTCGTCTTGGACCCCACATCTTCCGAGGAATTCCTGGCAGGAGGCAAACTGAACCTGGATTGCAAGGGGAGAGGGTAAGATGGAAGAGGAAATCAAAGTCTGTGTTAGCTCTCAGATAAACACTCTAGTATTTATTTATTTCATAAAATGTAGGAGATACGCTGTTCCACCTTCCCGATATTTAGGTGTTATAATCTTAGTCTAAGGTTACCAGACGTCCCCGTTTCAAGGGGGCAGTCCCTGGATTTACAAATCAGTCCCCTTGACAAAATCCTATCATTTCTACTGAAGTTGAAAAACGCCCCCCGGATTCATTGAAAAAAATCTGGTACCCTTATCTTAGTAGCAGGTTTAACGTTATTTTTGCATCATTTTCCAGACTAGTGCCTTTTAGATAACCAAGCAGAAGTGTTTTAGGTTCCAGTGGTATTGATGGCATCCTAACGTATCAAGGAGGGACGCGGGTGGCGCTGTGGGTTAAACCATTGAGCCTTGGGCTTGCCGATCAGAAGGTCGGCGGTTCGAATCCCCGCGACGGGGTGAGCTCCCATTGCTCGGTCCCTGCTCCTGCCAAACTAGCAGTTCGAAAGCACACCCAAAAGTGCAAGTAGATAAATAGGTACCACTGCAGCGGGAAGGTAAACAGCGTTTCCGTGTGCAGCTCTGGTTCGCCAGAAGCGGCTCAGGCATGTTGGCCACACGACCCGGAAGCTGTACGCTGGCTCCCTTGGTCAATAAAGCGAGATGAGCGCTGCGACCCCAGAGTCGTCCGCGACTGGACCTAATGGTCAGGGGTCCCTTTACCTTTAATATATCAAGAGATCTGGGCCTGATCAGATTTAATTTCTATTTGAGAACAATTTCAGAAACCTGCCCCTCTTTCTTTCTTTCTTTCTTTCTTTCTTGCTTGCTTGCTTTCTTGCTTTCCTGCTTTCTTTTTTCCTTCCTTCCTTCCTTCCTTCCTTCCTTCCTTCCTTCCTTCCTTCCTTCCTTCCCTCCCTCCCTCCCAGATCTGCTGAACTTGAGTTGAGCAATTTTAGCAGCGTGCATTAGCTGAGTGAACCATGGTTTTGTGATTCATCCACATATCTGGTTCATAAAATCTATACACCGCTGGATTAAAAAAATAAACCCTCAAAAACAAAAAATCAATCCGTATGTCCACCAACAATATTTATTTGCATATTTTTTTTAACAATAACCGAAGACTTTCGAAAAGTTAAAATAACAACAGGTTGAAAACAGATTAAAGCTCGCCTCACTTTTCAAAACACCCTGATAAAGGTAAAGGGACCCCTGACCATTAGGTCCAGTCATGGCCAACTCTGGGGTTGCGGCGCTCATCTCGCTTTATTGGCCGAGGGAGCCAGAGTACAACTTCCGGGTCATTTGGCCAGCATGACTAAGCCACTTCTGGTGAACCAGAGCAGCGCATGGAAACACCGTTTACCTTCCCGCCAGAGCGGATAAACCTATTTATCTACTTGCACTTTTGAAGTGCTTTCGAACTGCTAGGTTGGCAGGAACTGGGACCGAGCAACGGGAGCTCACCCCATCGCGGCGATTCGAACCGCCGACCTTCTGATTTGCAAGTCCTAGGCTCAGTGGTTTAATCCACAGCGCCAGCCGCGTCCCAAAACACCCCGGTAGGCTGGCCTAAACAATATTTTGGCCAGAAGGGTACTACAGCAAAGGTGCTTGCCTGATCTCAATTGGCAGGGTGTTCCCAAGTGTAGTAAGGAACGTTCTCCCTACTTGAAGGGCTCTGAATCACTCTCAAAAAAGAGTTACCTGATTACGAAGTCTGCCTGGTCAATCTCTTTCCCGCAACGGCTTCTCTGCAGGATCCCGCCATTGCCCACCACAGCACAATGCTCGTACTGAACTTCTGAGAAAGTGGATCTCTGGAGGTTTCGAGGGGAAAGGGAGAGATTTTGAAACATCTGTGTCTTAAAACGCATTCAGAATCGATGTGCGAAAGAAATGCCGGCTTCTGTACGCAGGAGTGCGGCCCTGGGTATCCCTGTGCCCGCTGGTGGATGCCAGTTTGGCCAAAGGCTGATTCCACCCTGGGAGACCCCAAGGATATGTTATAAGAATTCTAAGGTCTCAAATATGGAATAAATATTCATAAATGCACACACATCTAAATATAAGAACCATGGGTCTGAAATAGTACGGGAGAGCAATTCTGAAGCCATTTTGGGCTCCTTGCCAAGGAAGGGAAGGAAATTATAATAATACAGTGGTACCTTGGTTCTCAAACTAAACCCGTTCCGGAAGTCCATTCCAAAACCAAAGTGTTCCAAAACCAAGGCACACTTTCCCATAGAAAGTCATGCAAAACGGAATAATCCATTCCAGACTTTTAAAAGCAACCCCTAAAACAGCCATTTAACATAGATTTTATGATCTAACGAGACCATTGATCCATAAAATGAAAGCAATAAACAAAGTACTGCAGTCACATAATCGATTCATCAGTTGCAGAACTGGGTTCCACACAGTCACACACACACAAAGAGCAGCAAAAACGCAAAATAAATAGCAAAAACCTCGGCGTAACACTCAAAACAGAAGTGTGGCACTCAAAACGGAGAACGTCCAACTTCCGAAAACAGTTCAGAAACAAGAACACTTACTTCCAGGTTTGCAGTGTTTGTGTTCCAAGTTGTTTGAGTACCAAGGCATTTGAGAACCAAGGTACCACTGTAGTAGTAATAATAATAATTTATTATTTATACCCCGCCCATCTGCCTGGGTTTCCCCAGCCACTCTGGGCAGCTTTCAACAAAATATTAAAATACAGTAATGCATCAAACGTTAAAAGCTTCCCTAAACAGGGATGCCTTCAGATGACTTCTAAAAGTTTGGTAGTTGTTGTTCTCTTTGACATCTGATGGGAGGGCGTTCCACAGGGCGGGTGCCACCACCGAGAAGGCCCTCTGCCTGGTTCCCTGTAACTTGGCTTCTCGCAGGCTTGGAACCGCCAGAAGGCCATCGGAGGCGGACGTCGGTGTCTGGGTAGAACGGTGGGGGTGGAGATGCTCCTTCAGATATACAACAAAAACAATAACAACATCAACAACAACAGTCTTCCCAGCACCTCAGGGAGCAGGTCCACCAGCTCAGGTCTCACGGGTACTTTTCGTCCGTCCTTCCCAAAGACGATGTTTGACCCCAGAGGGGTGTTTTCCTTGGTCAGGATGAGCAAGGAGGAAGCGTTGCAACATTGCCCCAGTTCTGCCCTGCAAAGGGAAGGGAAGGCAGGTTAGGGATGCACCAGGAAAGGTCGACACACCTGTTGCGTTCCAAAAGCAAGGGAGGATTGGATTCTGATTAATAGAATACACACGAGGCTTGACCAGGAGGACTCTGGGAGGAGGTGCCAATAATAATCCTCTCCACCCCTCGGCCCAGGTCGTTTTATTCACAAAAGAACTTTTTACACAGTGTTCGTAAGAACCAATCAGATTTCCTCTGAGCAATTCAAAAACCCCACGTGGGACAAAGTCAGATCAGAAGAAATCCTTTTAACTACAGTGGTACCTCGGGTTACATACGTTTCAGGTTACAGACTCCGCTAACCCAGAAATAGTACCTCGGGTTAAGAACTTTGCTTCAGGATGAGAACAGAAATCGTTCTCTGGGGCACGGCAGCAGCAGGAGGCTCCATTAGCTGAAGTGTTGCTTCAGGTTAAGAACATGTTCAGGTTAAGAACGGACCTCCGGAATGAATTAAGTACTTAACCTAAGGTACCACTGTACAAAGAAACTATTTCCTACTTGAGCATGCATATGTACAGTGGTGCCCCGCAAGACGAACGCCTCGCAAGACGGAAAACCCGCTAGACGAAAGGGTTTTCCGTTTTGGAGGCGCTTCGCAAAACGAATTTCCCTATGGGCTTCCTTCGCAAGACGAAAGCCCATAGGGAAATCTCCAGGACAGCGGGGAAGCGCAGCGCGTCTTCCCCACTGTCCTCGGACCTCCTCCGAAGGCTGGCGGTGGGGCGGAGAGACCTCCTCCCGCCGCCAGCCTTCGGAAGGCTGCTCCGAAGGCTGGCAGTGGGGCAGAGAGACCTCCTCCCGCCGCCAGGCTTCGGAAGGCTGCTCCGAAGGCTGGCGGTGTGGCGGAGAGACCTCCTCCCGCTGCCAGGCTTCGGAAGGCTGCTCCGAAGGCTGGCGGTGTGGCGGAGAGACCTCCTCCCGCTGCCAGGCTTCGGAAGGCTGCTCCGAAGGCTGGCGGCGCGAGGAGGTCTCTCCGCCCCACCGCTAGGCTTCGGAAGGCTGCTCTGAAGGCTGGCGGTGGGGCGGAGAGACCTCCTCCCGCCGCCAGGCTTCGGAAGGCTCCTCCGAAGGCTGGCGGTGGGGCGGAGAGACCTCCTCTCGCCGCCAGGCTTCGGAAGGCTGCTCCGAAGGCTGGCGGTGGGGCGGAGAGACCTTCTCCCCGTGCCAGCCTTTGGATGGCTGTCCTGAAGACTTGCGGTGGGAGGAGGGTTTTCCTTCCCACCGCCAACATTCAGAATGCTGTTCTGAATGTTGGCGGTGGGGAGGAAAAACCCTCCTCCCACCGCAAGCCCCGGGAACAGAGGAGAAGCGCTGCACGCCTTCCCCTCTGTTCCCGTACCTGTCCTGAAGGCTTGCGGTGGGGAGAAAAGCCCTTCTCCGCACCGCCAGCCTGGCAAGCGGTCTCCATAGGAACGCATTAATTGATTTTCAATGCATTCCTATGGGAAACCGTGCTTCGCAAGACGAAAAACTCGCAAGAAGAAAAAACTTGCGGAACAAATTAATTTCGTCTTGCGAGGCACCACTGTAGTTCAGAGTAAATAAAATAGGGAAAAAAGGAGGAATGCATTCAGCAAAACCCTGGAGGTCATAAACCCATAGGAAAGAAAGACACATTTACCATCTCTGTGTAAACTCTGTTCCTGGCCCTTAAGATCTATCTAAAGATTAACAAAAGCTACATCAAAGCTTCCTCCTATCTTTATGGCTCAGGATGCCTGGTGAAGCAACCAGTCTGTGTTTCAGAGTGCTTATACGTGCCTGTCAGGCGTAGAAAATGGGCAGTAGAGAAAATGGGACAGGGATGCAGAGGTGAAATATACTCAGAGTCGCAAAGTGATTTCATGCTCTTTATTCAGCTCATAGTGGTGAGGAGGAATGAATGTCCCCTCAAAGTATCTGCTTTATATACATTATTTACACAATGGGCTGCACATGATTGGCTAATTCCGGAATTCTACTGTAAGCCAATCAGGTTGTGGATTCACTTCTATCTGGAGCATGATTGGGTAGTTCCTGCCAACCAATCATACTGCTGCATTGTTCTAGGACCAATCAGACTGCTGCATTCTGAATCCTATTGTTCTAGGACCAATCAGACTGCTGCCTTTTGGATCCTATTGTTCTAGGACCAATCAGACTGCTGCAGTTTGGATCCTATTCAACTCAGTACATAACAAGAGGCTTGTGGGATTTGATTAGAAATTATCGTCAATGAATCAAACCCAGTCAACGCAAGGTTCTCATCGCGGACACAAGGGCTTGCTCCATATTTTAATAATTCCTCATTGCAATCCCACCTGACCCCACCCTCACCTGTCGCCTCCAAGGGCATCTCGCTGATCAGGTGAGTAGGAAGGGTATTTTTACCTGTACTGGGCCACAACTGCCGCATCCGGGTCCCACTGGCATTCCTCCGTGAGCAACACGTGCTCCAAGATATTTTTGTCCTCAGTCCAGATATCCCACTTCTTGACGGCACGGATCCTTTTCTGATTCCTGGACGTCTTGCGGTACTGGAAGCTGCCACAGAGAGAGAGAAAGAGAGAGAGAAGAAGATCAAAGGCTCTCACGCAGCAGGACTTCGCTTTCTGGTCAGGGCTGGGTGGAATTGTACCTGGTACCTGGTGGGTGTGCTTGTTTAATAAAATTAATACTACTACTACTACTACTAATATTTTTTGAAAAGGTTATGCAAGATCACTGCAAAATACAGTGCTACCAGACAGGATCTGATGGCAATATGCACAGACAATGTACAATTGCACACCATCGCCAAACGCAAACAGACATGAAATGAAACCAGGGTAAATAAACAGCAGGTAGGCGAATGTGTGGAGGGTGGAGACTGGAACTTGCATTTTGTTTTGTTTTGTTGTTCATTTATTTATTAAATTTGCATGTTACCCTTTATCTGTAGACCTTGGGGCAGTTTACAGAATTCTATCACCTATCTATCTATCATTTATCTATCATCTATCTATCATCTATCATCTAAATCTATTTGTCTATATCTATCTATATCTATCTATCTATCTATCTATCTATCTATCTATCTATCTATCTATCTATCATCTATCTATCTATCTATCTATCTATCATCTATCTATCATCTATCTATCTATCTATCTATCTATCTATCTATCTATCTAATCTATCATCTATCTATCTATCATCTATCATCTATCTATCTATCATCTATATCATCTATCTATCTATCTATCTATCTATCTATCTATCTATCTATATCATCTATCTACCTAATCTATCATCTCTCTATGGATATTACATGATAAAAACAAAAACAAACCAATAAGCCCCTCCCCCAAACACATTAAAAGGAGAATAAGATGTTAATCAGCCCATGGCCTGGTTGAAAATGAACATTTTCACCTGGCCCCTAAAGATATGTAATGTTGGGAATTGTAGTATGGGTGGCACCGGCTTGGCGAAGGCTCGCTTGCAGTGCTTAGATGGAGAGAAGGTAGAGAGGAGGTGAAGTTTTGGAAGCTGCGGGCAGGAATTTGAGATGGGACCAGAAAAGTGATGGTAGCGGAGGTGGATTTCGGGTCGCAAGCCGGAACAAGCCCGCGAGTCGCTGGCCACAGACCTGTGTCAATACTCACTTTCCGAAGAAGAGGTTCTTAGATTCCAGCAGCCAAATCAGTTCCTGGCATTCCTTCTGCTCTTGTATTTGAGCCCATTCTCTGGAAAAGTAAGCCGAAGGCAGAAATAATAATAATTTGTACCCCGCCCATTTGGCTGGGTTTCCCCAGCCACTCAGGGTGGCTTCCAACAAAGACCAAAAATACACTAAAATGTCACACATTAAAAACTTCTCTGAACAGGGCTGCCTTCAGACGCCTTCTGAATGTCAGGTGGTAGTTTATCTCTTTGGCATCTGGTGGGAGGGCGTTCCACAGGGCAGGTGCCACCACTGAGAAGGCCCTCTGCCTGGTTCCCTGTAACTTGGCCTCTCGCAGTGAGGGAACCGCCAGAAGGCCCTCAACGCTGGACCTGAGTGTCCAGGCTGAACGATGGAGGTGGAGACGCTCCTTCAGGTTTCCTGGGCTGAGACCGTTTAGGGCTTTAAAGGTCAGCACCAACACTTTGAATTGTGCTCGGAAACGGAATGGGAGCCAATGTAGGTGTTATATGGTCTCGGCGGCCGCTCCCAGTCCCCAGTCTAGCTGCCGCATTCTGGATTAATTGTAGTTTCCGGGTCACCTTCAAAGGTAGCCCCATGTAGAGCGCATGGCAGTAGTCCAAGCGGAAGATAACCAGAGCGTGCACCACTCTGGCGAGACAGTCCGCAGGCAGGGAGGCTCTCATCCTGTGCACCAGATGGAGCTGGCAGACAGCCGCCCTGGGCACAGAACTGACCTGCGCCTCCATGGACAGCTGTGGGTCCAAAATGACTCCCAAGCTGCGCACTCAATTTTAACTCATGAGCTATTGCTGCAATCTACTCCGATTGTATATTTTACCTTTATGAACGCTGTTTTTATGGTGTTATGTTATGTGAGCTGGTCTTTGGCCGTAATAAATTATCAAACCCCTTGCCTTTAACCCTCGGAAACTTACCTTGCCCTATGCAGCAGCAAGAGCGCCACCCCCAGGAAAAGCAACAAGCAGACTGGTCCCAGCGCCAGGGACCATTTCCGGGGCAGACAGTTCAAGGACATGATGGCACGAACCGCTGGCACCAAGAGAAATAATAGTGATAACAATAATTTATTATTTAAACTCCTCACATCTGGCTGGGTTTCCCCAGCCACTCTGGGCGGCTTCCAACATATTAAAATACAATAGAAACAAGCCTGTTTAGTTTGAGGAACAGAGGATGGAACAGGGGCACAGTAGAGCAAGAAAACTGCAGAGAAAATATTATTATTATTATTATTATTATTATTATTATTATTTTCAGATAATTTTTTAAATTGAGTTTTCCATATTTAATCACATTTTATTACATAAATCTATCACCTTAAGCATTGCTCAAACAGCATCGACTTCCCTCCCTCCCTCTTTTTGACTTCCAAACATCTTTTAATAAATTCTTAGCATTTCTATAACCACTTTTTCCCTTCTTTTAACATTTCACCTCATTATATGTAAAATAGCTCCTTGTTTTAACATCGCAAAACATTTCAGCGCAAACCTAGAAACGTTTTCAAATGTCTACAATTTTGAAAGCTGCAGAGGAAATATTACATTCCGCCGCATGCCTCGTTTAATTGCAAATAAAAATTTAAAAGGGGAGTTGGCGGAGAACGGGTCCTGCTCCTTGTACCATCGCCTGAGGACCGATGTTGACAGGATGGGCAATTGCCTGGCTGAATAAAAATGGCCAGCAAATGTAAGGAGATAATATCAGCCGGTATGTAATTTAAATTATAAAACTATTAATGGCCTGCGCAATGTAAAATCACTATACTGGGCCGGGGCGGGGAGTCCTTCGTTCACTTCTGAGCACCACAATTTTAGAAGGATATACATAAGCTGGAAGTTGTGCAAGGCCAAGATCAGCAAACTTTTTCAGCAGGGGGCTGGTCCGCCATCCCTGAGACCTTGTGGGGGGCCGCACGATATTTTGGAAAAAAATAATAATGAACGGATTCCTATGCCCCGCAAATAACTCAGAGATGCATTTTAAATAAAAGGACACATTCTACTCATGTAAAAACACGCTGATTCCTAGACTGTCGAGGGGCTGGATTGAGAAGGCGATTGGGCCGGATCCGGCCCCAGGTTGCCTACTTGTTATGTACTGAGTTGAATAGGATCCAAAATGCAGCAGCCTGATTGGTCCTAGAACAATAGGATCCAGAATGCAGCAGTCTGATTGGTCCTAGAACAACAGGATCCAGAATGCAGCAGTCTGATTGGTCCTAGAACAATAGGATCCAGAATGCAGCAGTCTTATTGGTCCTAGAACAATAGGATTCAGAATGCAGCAGTCTGATTGGTCCTAGAACAATAGAGTCCAGAATGCAGCAGTCTGATTGGTCCTAGAACAATAGGATTCAGAATGCAGCAGTCTGATTGGTCCTAGAACAACAGGATCCAGAATGCAGCAGTCTGATTGGTCCTAGAACAATAGGATCCAGAATGCAGCAGTCTGATTGGTCCTAGAACAACAGGATCCAGAATGCAGCAGTCTGATTGGTCCTAGAACAACAGGATCCAGAATGCAGCAGTCTGATTGGTCCTAGAACAATAGGATTCAAAATGCAGCAGTCTGATTGGTCCTAGAACAATAGGATTCAAAATGCAGCAGTCTGATTGGTCCGCAGGAGCCACCCAATCCAGCTCCAGGGGGAAGTGAATCCACAACCTGATTGGCCGACAGGAGAATCCCAGAATTAGCCAATCACGTGGGGCCCATTGTGAAAATAATGTATATAAAGCAGACATTTTGGGGGAACTGGCATTCCTCACTACTGTGAGGCCAAGATGGTCAAGGATCTGGAAACCAAGCCTGATGAGGAACGGTTGAAGGAGTCGGGGGTGTTTAGCCTGGAGAAGAAGAGACTGAGATGAGATATGAGAGCCATCTTCCCATATCTTAAGGGCTTTCACGTGAAAAAAGCTTGTTTTCTCCTGCCCCGGAGGCTAAGACTCGAACCCATTACAGTATTATTATCCGTTTTGTAAGGCTAATCTGGTGAAGCAAAATGGGAGCAAAGGAAAGCAGGGTGTGTTTTTCGTAAACCGCTCTGAGGCGTGCAAATCTGGTTCAATAACAACGATAAATTCATCCGAATCGATTTAACGACCTTTGATGAATGAAGCCTCCCTTTGCAACCCCGCACCCTCCTGCCGCGCTGCAATGGTTACGGGTGCGCAGAGGGTCACCCATCTCTCTGCCTAACCCAACTCGCAGGGTCGTCGTAGGTGTAACATGGAGAGAGGGAGAACTGCCTAGGCCACCTTGTGTATGTATATATCTCAATTTTAACTCATGATCTATTGCTGCTGTCTGCTCCGATTGTACCGTATTTTTCGCTCTATAAGACACACTTTTTTCTTCCTAAAAAGTAAGGGGAAATGTCTGTGCGTCTTATGGAGCAAATGTGTGGTCCCTGGAGCTGAATTTCCCAGGGGAGAAAAGCAGATCATGCTTTTTTTTTTAGAAAGAGGGAAGGGGGTGTTGAAACAAATCCGCTGATCGTTTGCCAATCGGGGAGAGAGATAAGGGACGCTAGCGATAAAGGAGGCTGCCTGGGAGGGGGGAGGTAAAGACAAGCAGAGGAGACAGGAAGACTAAAGCAATGAGGAGAGAAATTAGAAGAAAAGGAGGAGCAAAAAACTGCTCCAGCTAAGGGAAAGACACTAAGGCGAACAAGAGGGAAGGGGGCGTTGAAAGGAAGCAGCTGATTGGCAAGTGATTGGGAGGGAGATAAGGGACGCAATAATAATAATAGTAATAATAGTAATAATAATAGTAATAGTAATAATAATAATAATATAATAAATATTTTTTATTTATATCCCGCCCTTCCCGGTTCAAAAACAGGGCTCAGGGCACTAACAACAAATCTAAAACACTTTAAAACACTTAATTATAAAAGCAGCATAAAAGACAGTATAAAAACATGAATAAGAATAAATTCAAAAATCAATTAGATACCGTATTTTTCGCTCTATAAGACGCATCAGACCATAAGACGCACCTAGTTTTTGGAGGAGGAAAACAAGAAAAAAATATTCGGAATCCCAGAAGCCAGAACAGCAAGAGGGATCACTGCGCAGTGAAAGCAGCAATCCCTCTTGCTGTTCTGGCTTCTGGGATAGCTGCGCAGCCTGCATTCGCTCCATAAGACGCACACACATTTCCCCTTACTTTTTAGGAGGGAAAAAGTGAGTCTTATAGAGCAAAAAATACAGTAATCCCCAGGGCTAGCTGGCGGGATTCAAATGCAATAAAAGCGGGCAGACGGTTAAATGTAGCAAATGGGAAGACCTCTCGTATTATTTTTTCCAAATCCCCCCCCCCCCAATTTTAGCAAACATAAAAGAAAAACATTACTATATATATAGATATAGATATAGATAGAAACTAACAGACAAACATTTTTCCTAACTGTATTTCTTTTGGGCATGGGGGAACAAAAAACACACCAAGCTTTTAAAAAGTTCTTGCTAAGGAATAGAGATGAACTGAGCAGGGTGCGCCATTTGAACCCAGGACCAAGCAAAAGAGTTCCAGCCAGCCCTCCGCCTGCCCCATTTTACGTACCACCACCCCAAGGAGATGCTTGGGGGCTGCCTGCCCCACTGGGGGGTCCCTTCCCCTTGTGTCGAGCTGAGCAGGTGCCCCCCAGTTCTTCCTGGCCCAGTCCCCACATGCAGAAACCCCAACAAGGTAGAAGCTGAGCCCTCGGAGGTCGGAGCCAAAATGGGCCCAGCCCAGCCTGTCCCCTGGGTTCTTATACCAAGCAGCCAGCCAATCAGGGCCCCCCAAGCGCGGCCATGTCCTTCTGGCCGGCCAATGGGCCGCTAGCATGCTGTTGGAGGGCGTGGCCTGCAGCTATTTCTGGGAGTAGCTCTCATTTGAACGGTGTGGCTCCCTTCTCCCCCCCCCAACAACTGCAAAGAATCATGGGACCTGTAGTTGCGGATCCCCGACTCAGAACTACGTTTCACGGCACCCTAAAAACTAGACTTCCCAGGATTCTTTGCGGGAGAAAATGTGCTTTCGGTGCGTGGCGTGTTTGTTTGGCGTGGAAAGATAATAATAATAATAATAATTTATTATTGATACCCTGCCCATCTGGCTTCCCCAGCCACTCTGGGCGGCTTCCAACAGAACACTAAAATACAATAAGCTATTATACATTAAAAGCTTCCCTAAACAGGGCTGTCTTCAGATGTCTTCTAAAAGCCAGGTAGTTGTTTATCTCCCTGATATCTGCTGGGAGGGTGTTCCACAGGGCGGGCGCCACCACCGAGAAGGCCCTCTGCCTGCAGGTTGTCAAGCAGAGGTTGGATGGTCTTCTGTCATGGATGCTTTAGCTGAGATTCCTGCATTGCAGAGGGTTGGACGAGATAATCCTTGGGGGTCCCATTCAGTTCTACAGTTCCATGATTCTAGCAGGTAAAGGTAAAGGTAAAGGAATCCCTGACCATTAGGTCCAGTCGTGGCTGACTCTGGGATTGCGGCGCTCATCTTGCTTTATTGGCCGAGGGAGCCGGCGTACAGCTTCCGGGTCATGTGGCCAGCATGACTGAGCCGCTTCTGGCGAACCAGAACAGCGCACGGAAACACCGTTTACCTTCCTGCCAGAGCGGTTCCTATTTATCTACTTGCACTTTGATGTGCTTTCGAACTGCTAGGTTGGCAGGAGCAGGGACCAAGCAACGGGAGCTCACCCAGTTGCAGAGATTCAAACCGCCAACCTTCTGATCTGCAAGTCCAAGGCTCTGTGGTTTATCCCACAGCGCCACCCGCGTCCCTACTATCATCAGTGCAGGTAAGGAAAAAATAATAATCTTAATTTTTATCATCTACAATGCTGTCTCATTTACAGTGGTACCTCGCAAGACGAATGCCTCGCAAGACGGAAAACTCGCAAGAAGAAAGAGTTTTCCGTTTTTCGAGGTGTTTCGCCAGACGAATTTCCCTATGGGCTTCCTTCGCAAGATGAAAGCCCATAGGGAAATCTCCGGGGACAGCGGGGAAGCGCAGCGTGTCTTCCCCACTGTCCCCGGACCTCTTCCGAAGGCTGGCGGTGGGGCGGAGAGACCTCCTCCCCCCGCCAGCCTTCGGAAGGCTGCTCTGAAGGCTGGTGGTGGGGCGGAGAGACCTCCTCCCTGCACCAGCCTTCGGAAGGCTGTTCTGAAGGCTGGCAGTGGACCGCCAGCCTTCAGAACAGGTCCGGGGACAGAGAAGCGCAGCGCACCTTCCCCTCTGTTCCCGGACCTGTCCTGAAGGCTTGCGGTGGGGAGAAAAGCCCTTCTCCGCACCGCCAGCCCGGCAAGCGGTTTCCATAGGAACGCATTAATTGATTTTCAATGCATTCCTATGGGAAACCGTGCTTCGCAAGACAAATAACTCGCAAGAAGAAAAAACTCGCGGAACAAATTAATTTCGTCTTGCGAGGTACCACTGTATTTTATAGGACAGCACCTTGATTGTTGCTTTCATTGTATAGATCAATGGTCTCGTTAGATAGTAAAAATCCATGTTAAATTGCTGTTTTAGGGGTTGATTTTAAAAGTCTGGAACGGATTAATCCGTTTTGCATTGCTTTCTGTGGAAAAGTGCAGCTTGGTTTTGGAACGTTTTGGTTTTGGAACGGACTTCCGGATTAAGTTTGATAACCAAGGGACCGCTGTATCTGCAAGGACATGAGCGCCTGGGACTCCTCCCTGACAAGCAGAGACATTTCACTGTGGTGGGCTGGCAGAAGAGGACCCCTGAAGAGTGCCTCCTCCCCCAGCCCACATTTGTGGCTTCCCACCTCTGGTGGAAGGCTACAAAAGGAAAGATCTCTTGGGTTACACCCCTTCTATGATGTATGTATGATGTATGGAGGGGTGGTCGAGCTCCAGGGCAGGGAATTTAAAATGTCTATATAAGGGCGGGCACACCTTTGTTCTGGGTCCTCTTCTGTCCTCCTGCGTGTGAGGGGAGCACCCTGTTGCAACAGCTTTAATAAAGATCAGGCTTACTAGCTGCTTTGCTTCTCAATATTCTCTGGCTGGCCTCTGTTATTTTCTCCTACCAATAGGGAACCTACGTAAGGACTCTATACGGGCTCTTGGATACCCCATAAGGGGAAAAGGGAAGGTTTTGTTTACAACACCACTGAGCATCAGTCTTGGGCAACCCAAGAGAATTCAACGGTCGAGAGCTGCGGAGGTAGTATAATACACATTTATTTTTAACATCTATTGACTTATTCTTCCAGATCACCCTCCCATCTGCCAGGATCACAGAGCGGTTTACCATAAGCACATGAGAACGGCAACGAAAACATCAACAAACCAACGGCCAAGCTGATGCACGGCCGGTCAAACAGTAAAAAAGAACGGCTGCAACTGGATTTCAGCGGCAGACGGGGAGTTTGCATTTCGGCAGATCTCGCCCAGCATGCCTCCAAAGGCCGAAGCGAAAACACAAGTCTTAAGGGGCAGAGGTAGAAGCTCACTAGCGGCGGTGGATGACTTCTCCGACCATTGCAGAGAGAGCAGCTTGTGGCCCTGGCAGAGACAGTGGCCGGAAGACGAGGCCCACACCATGCGCCTTCGTAGGGTAAGATGCGCCCCTTGACGAGAGATGTCCGTGGATGCTGTTTTCGTGAGGGCCTCTAGAGCGGGGCGCCTGGACCCGGGATTGCTGCCTGCTTCATTCCACTGACTTCTTGCACAGACACTGGTGCTTGCTGTTGCATTCAAAGATGGACGAATCACCTTGGCTGAAGGTGACGCAGATGTCCACCATGGCGGAGACGTGCTGCCAGCCTCCAGACCTGTTAGGGATAAGGAAGCTTAGCCTATTTTATTTTTTAACGCAATTCCTGAGATTGGGGAAGCGGGCTGCCATAGCCAGCGGGAAGAATCTGCTGCAAGCAGAGATTGTGGGAGATAACTGCAATTCGCACAGCAAGGCGCTACTACTAAAACATTTGCTAACAGCTACTTGCCTAGTTACCAGGACGCGGGTGGCGCTGTGGTCTAAACCACTGAGCCTCTTGGGCTTGCCGATCCAAAGGTCGGAGGTTCGAACCCCCGCAACGGGGTGAGCTCCCATTGCTCGGTCCCAGCTCCTGCCAACCTAGCAGTTCGAAAGCACGTCAAAGTGCAAGTAGATAAATAGGTACCGCTCCAGTGGGGAGATAAACAGCGTTTCTGTGCGCTGCTCTGGCTCGCCAGAAGCGGCTTAGTCATGCTGGCCACATGACCCAGAAGCTGTACGCCGGCTCCCTGGGCCAGTAAAGCAAGATGAGTGCCACAACCCCAGAGTCGGCCACGACTGGACCTAATGGTCAGGGGTCCCTTTACCTTTGCCTGCCTAGTTGCAGCTTCTGCATCCGCTGTTACAGGCTGGTTTTAAAAAGCTTTATTCATAACCAGAGAAACGGACCCACCAACTCTGGGTTCTCAGAGGGGAAGCGGAAATTTTGGGCTACACAACTGTCTGGAAGGTCGTGTGTTTCTTATTAGCTTATTTAAGGACACAGTCTCACGGGTGGCAAATTCCACCCAATTATGATTTTGCCTTTCACTGTTTTTCCATTATATTTTTTTTCACCCCCTGTTTATGTCTTGGCTTTGAATATTGATGTATCGCCTCTTTTGAATGAGTTTCTTCTAAATACAGTGGTACCTCGGGTTACATACGCTTCAGGTTACAGATTCCCCTAACCCAGAAATATTACCTCGGGTTAAGAACTTTGCTTCAGGATGAGAACAGAAATTGTGCTCTGATGGCGCGGTGGCAGTGGGAGGCCCCATTAGCTAAAGTGGTGCTTCATTTTAAGAACAGTTTCAGGTTAAGAACGGACCTCCGCAACGAATTAAGTACTTAACCCGAGGTACCACTGTATATAGTGCGTTCAGTCGAACCTCGGTTGTCGAGCGTAATCCGTTCCGGAAGACCGTTTGACTTCCGAAACGTACGACAACCGAGGCGCGGTTTCTGATTGGTTGCAATAACGTCCTGCACTTGACCGGAAGCTGCGTCGGATGTTCGGGTTTCGAAAAAGGTTCGGAAACCGGAGCATTTACTTCTGGGTTTCTGGCGTTCGGGAACCAAAACATTCGAAAATGGAGCCGTTCGAGAACTGAGGTTTGACTGTACTGTTGTAAGAAATCACCAGAGAGACCCTTGGCCAATGCAGCTATGCCCTGCGCTCAAAGGACAGGACACAGTCTTTTCATCATTATTATTAAATCAATATTATATGTAGGCAAAACCATTATACATCAAACACCCTTGCTTCTCGTGCAGAACAAGGAGGAGACTCACATCCTGATGTGCAGGTTTGCCCCGTCGGCCCACTTCCAGATTCTGTCGGACGTGTTGTACATCAGGCCGATCCAGTAGCTTCCACCTCGGAGCCGGTTGTTGTGCATCGTGAACCAGTCCACCGTCTCCGACAGCAGGAATTCCTGTGGGAGAAGGAACCCCCAAGGCCCATCATGCGGGGCGCATCATGCAGGGCTGCCAGAATTTTGCAGGGAGCATGCAGGGCCGTCTTACCCATAGAGGCTAGTGGCGCAGGGCGCCAGGGCGCCAAGTTCTGGAGGGCGCCAGGGAAGTGGCTGGATGCGGCCCCTCCTGGCATCAGCTCGCTGCCCTCGCCTGCCTCCACCATGCCACGCCAAAGCAGCGCAGCACCCGCAGTCTCCACTTGCCGTGGCCACCATGGCACGAGGTGGTCAGCTGAGCCAGGAGCTGTCACTTCAAGCCTCCGCCTCTTCCCCACCAGAGGAGCTCCCCTCCAGCCGCTGCCCGCCTCCTCCAGCCCCGCAAAGCTGGGCACGTCGCCGGCAGCGCCATCCTCCCTAAAAAAGGTCGGCAACACTGGGAAACGGGGGGTGGGGTGGCGCCAGAGGGATCTTTGCACCACGCGCCAGATATGCTTAAGAGCATGCAAGTGCACACCAGGAAACTCAGGTTTGCACAAGTAAAGCGATCTGTCACTCTAGCATAACACTAACAAAAACCCAGACTTTTTGCAGTTAGGAAAGTAATGGGGAAAGGCACTGAAAAGCCTGGCTGAACAACTGATTAGCAGAAAGATGGATGTACAAATCCCTGCGTATCAATATCTGGCAGGAGGCTTAACTATTTTCTCTTTTCACAGCTTTTTCGGCTGTGGCCCCGATCTGGTGGAACACTCTGTCCCAAGAGACTAGGGCCCTGCGGGACTTGACATCTTTCCGCAGGGCCTGCAAGACAGAGCTGTTCCACCAGGCCTTTGGCCAAGGTACAGAACTCTAGCCCAATGGTTGCCATTGATTTGATTTTGATTTGATTTTAGAATGAATTGATTTTAGAATGCATTTCAATTGATTGATTGTGATTTTGTGTGAACTGTGTTGCTTTTATTGTTGTTGGCCGCTCTGAGCCCGGCTTCAGCTGGGGAGGGCGGGATAGAAATAAAATTATTATTATTATTATTATTATTATTATTATTATTATTATTATTATTATTTTGAGCACCAAAGGAGGAACAGTTGAGGGAGCTGGGGATGTTTAGCCCGGAGAAGAGGAGACTTAAAGGTGTCAGGATAATTATCTGGAGGGCTGCCAGACGGAAAATGGAGCAAGCTTGCTTTCCTGCTTCTCCGGAGGGTAAGACCTGAACCAATGGATTCAAATTACTGAAATTGAGATTCCAACATCAAGAACTTCCTGGTAGGAAGGAGCATTTGACGGTGGAGTGGACTCCCTCTGGAAGTTGTGGACTCTCCTTCTTTGGAGGTTTTTATGCAAAGGTTGGACAGCCATCTGTCAGGGATGCTTTGGCTGAGATTCCTGCATTGCAGGAGTTTGGACTTCCATGTTTTTAAGAAATTTCAAGGACAGTATATGAGGTCCCAATGTGCAACGAGCCCGAAAGGAGTGTCAGGGTTGCGTGTGAGAACTGCACACCTATCGTGGAGGTTTATGCAATTTCTGCCCTAGACACATGCCCCTACCCCGTGCCAGAGCAGGAACCCCGCACCCCCAACTCCAAAGAGCTTTCACCATTTCTCCTTCGGTGCTCCCGATCAAGAGGCCGCTTTTGAGTGACTTGCAGTGGCTCAAGCAGTCTTTCCAGGACATGGGCTCAGTGGTATGCAGGTAGCAGCTGTCTCCCCATTGCATCCAGTGCCTTTTGCAGGATCTGCATGTCAGGGCTGTGGAGATAAAGCACAAGGGTTGGCGGGAGAGAGATATTTCGGAGGATTTCCGGAGGTTGAGCAGAGATGGAGAAGGTACAAAAAGTTTGCTGGGTTAGGTCCAAGGGCCCATCTGTTCTCCAAGCAGCCAACTAGTGTAGTGATCAGGTGGGATTGCTATGAGGAATTATAACAAATATAGAGTAAGCCATCTGTGTCAACAATGAAAGCATTGCGTTGACTGGGTTTAAACTATTTTGGTATGATTCTTGATCAATCCACACCTCTGGATCCCTGTTCCATTTCTCTTTCTTCACAAGTCACCTACACACTTAGACAGGCAGGCTCCTGGGTCATCAAAGACAGTGGGCAGTTTCTTTGATGTAGCTTTTCTGATATTTTAATCTTAGGATGTTAATCTTAGGGCCAGGAAACAGGTCTCACAAAAAGGTGATAATGATCGCTGTCCTCCTGGCCATCCTTCTTATCATGTGTATTGATTGTTTATGACCTCCGGGGTTGCTGAATGTACTCCTTTGTAGTTTTCATTTATTTACCCCCAAAGTATGCATGCCTAACTAGTGTTTGTAGTTTAACTTTGTCCCCACGCGGGTTTGTTGAAATGCTCAGAAGAAATCTGATTGGTTCTTACGAACACTCTGTAAAAAGTTCTTTTGTGAATAAAATGACCTGGGCTGGAGGGTGGAGACAGGTTATTATACGCACCCTTCCCAGAGTCTTGCTGGTTCAAGCCTCTGTGTGTATTCTAATTAATCAGAGTTCAATCCTTCCTTTACTTTGAGAATGCCTCAAACTAGGTGCCCATTACTGGACATCCGCGAGCAGGATCCGAGCATGAGAGCAACACTCTCCAATCCTGCGGTTTCCAGAAACTGGCAGCATCCAGCCTCTGTTCAGCTGCGTTTATTTTTTGAAACACACACACAAAAACCCTGCGTTAAATATTTTCACTGCACTGATTTCCACATTCGTTTTGCAGAAGAGCCGGATATGCGATGCTGGAAGGACAGGCAAGAGTGTCGGTATCAAGAAATCCCCTTTTGCACCCCGGAATTGCAGCGGCGAAATTTTTCATAGGGGAACTGTTAGGGCCAGAGGCACCAGCTTTCGAGGGCAATTGGTGGTGACGTGAGCAGGGCCGAATTTCGGTTTGATGAGGCCCTAAGCTCTTGAAGATAATGTGGCCCTTGATATGTCCAGCTGTCCTTTGTCAACAACAAATTGTCACTGTTTTTCGTGTGGAATATATGCTATATGGTAATTGATGGACCCAGTAGGTATCTCAAGCCATTTGCACATGTTGCCGTGCAATCAGTCCATGCAGAATGTAGGCACCCTATATATAGAAAGGAGCAAAGCAGCGATATTTTAGGGAGCAGGCGGGGCCCATGACTTACATCATAGGAGCCTACACAACACAAAGCACTATTGCTGTATGTAGGTTTTATTGTATTTTCCTTTAAATTTTTGTTGGGCCCCAAGAGAGTGGGCCCCTAAGCTATAGCATGTTTAGCTTATACGAAAATCCAGCATTTAAGCTATACCGTGCAGGGGTCAGCAAACTTTTTCAGCAGGTGGCCGGTCCACTGTCCCTCAGAACTTGCGGGGGGCCAGACTATATTTTGAAAATAAAAGTGAACAAATTCCTATAACCCACAAATAACCCAGAGGTGAATTTTAAATAAAAGCACACATTCTACTCATGTAAAAACAAGCTGATTCCCAGACCATCAGTGGGCTGGACTGAGAAGGCAATTGGGCTGGATCCGGCCCCCAGGCCTTAGTTTGCCTACCCATGAGCTATAGCGTATAAGCTAAACTGGGCATGAGCATTGTGCCTCCCCACTTAAGCTGGACAGAAATCTTCTCGGGCCTTGGAAAAGAGGTGCCGTGTTTTAATACTTCAGTGCTCTAATTTACCAGGAACATTTAGGGAACTAGCCTCGTACCCGCAGGCCCCTGACCGCACGCCACTGCTTTATTGTCGAATTATTTTTTCCCTTTGCAGAGCACAATTGATGTGGCATTTTTGCAGAGCGACATAAATTCTCCCTGGAGCAAGCTGGATTGGGCTGGGCCTCGGATATCCCCAGAAGAGTCAGGAAAACCAGCGCCAGGAGGGTCGGCAAACCTTGGCTCCTCCGCAGCCTGGCTGGGGAATTCAGAGGCTGGTGGCGCAGATCCAGACCCAGGGACTCCTCATAAGCGCACCTGTGATGTACTGAGTTGAAGAGGATCCAAAATGCAGCAGTCTGATTGGTCCTAGAACAATAGGATCCAGAATGCAGCAGTCGGTTTGGAACAAGAAGGAGACAAATTGAAATTGCAGAGTTTTGAGAAATTAAAAGATATAAAGTGCGAGACTGGCTTCACTATTATCAAATAAGGGAGGCTTACAATCTGGACAAAAACATTGGCTTCCAGGTGGAAAAATCAAAACTGGAAACAGAACTGTTAGATCCCAAAACAAAGATACTTTCAAGAATGTATAACTTGCTGTTGAAATGGAATACTCAAGATGAAACGGTTAAATCTGCTATGATTAAATGGGCACAAGATGTTGGACATAACATTATGTTTGCTGACTGGGAACAGTTGTGGACCACAGGTATGAAATTTACGGCATGCAATGCCTTAAAAGAGAATATTATGAAAATGATATACAGGTGGTACATGACACCAGTCAAGCGGCCTTAGCAACAAGGTTAATAAGAATATGTAAAAATGGATTGATAACGGATGAAAATATAAAGTTATAATATGTTGAGATATTGAGTTAAGATAAAAGAAAGAGGGTAAGGATTTGCTGAATTAATCATGTGAACGGGAATACAAAAAAGGGAGGTGTGAGGAGGTCAGGGAAATAAGCAAATGAAATTTAAGATATAAAAAATTGATTTGCTTTTAACTACTTTTTATCTACTTTTTCTGTATTTTTTATCTTTTTTTCTATGTATTTTTGTATTTTTTGTACTTTTTTACTTTCTTTTTTTCTTCTCTTCTTTTTTCTGCTCTCTTTTTACTTTGTAATTTTCTTCTTTTTGTAAAACTTCAATAAATATCTTTTAAAAAAAAACAGAATGCAGCAGTCGGATTGGACCTAGAACAATAGGATCCAGAATGCAGCAGTCTGATTGGTCCTAGAACAATAGGATTCAGAATGCACCAGTCTGATTGGTCCTAGAACAATAGGATTCAGAATGCAGTAGTCTGATTGGTCCTAGAAGAATAGGATCCAGAATGCAGCAGTCTGATTGGTCCTAGAACAATAGGATTCAGAATGCAGTAGTCTGATTGGTCCTAGAACAACAGGATCCAGAATGCAGCAGTCTGATTGGTCCTAGAAAACAGGATCCAGAATGCAGCAGTCTGATTGCTCCGAGAACAATTGGATCCAGAAAGCAGCAGCCTGATTGGTCCTAGAACAACAGGATCCAGAATGCAGCAGTCTGATTGGTCCTAGAACAACAGGATCCAGAATGCAGCAGTCTGATTGGTCCGAGAACAATTGGATCCAGAAAGCAGCAGTCTAATTGGTCCTAGAACAATAGGATCCAGAATGCAGCAGTCTGATTGGTCCACAGGAGCCACCCAATCCAGCTCCAGGTGGAAGTGAATCCTCAACCTGATTGGCCTACAGGAGAATCCCGGAATTAGCCAATCACGTGGGGCCCATTGTGAAAATAATGTATATAAAGCAGACATTCTGGGGGAACTTCCATTCCTCCTCACCACTATGAGCTGAATAAAGACAGTGAAATCCACTCTCGACTCTGAGTATATTTCAGCAACAGAGCTTCATTGATGAGAAGCAAGGGCTGCTTATTTGCCAGAGACTAATTGGTTTTGCCATTTTACCAATTCCCACCGGTTTCCCTGCTGCATCTCTCCTGCAATAATGATTGCTGCTATTGCTTTAATAAACAGGTGAAGAAAATATCAAGAGCTCCTCTCACTTCTGCCTTCTGCTTGCTGCTGAACGGCCATCTTCAGCCTCTTCTCTGAACGCTGCAGCAGTTTAGATTCGGCAATGATTTCTGTCGCCACGTGGGTGTCTGAAATGAAAACGTATTTCTCTCTGTGTGTTTTGTTTTTAAAAAAAATAATAATAACAATGTTAACGGAGAAATCCGAGGGCTCCCTTGAACAAAAAACAAGGACACCAGCCAGGAATACCAGAGCAAAACAGCAGCCAGTAGGCTTGGTCTTTATTGAAGACTGTCGCGACAGGACTCCCACCTGCCACAAGGTGGAACAAGATGGAAGCCCCAAACAAAGGAGAATCCAAACTTTTATTAGCTGCTAATCTCCATGTTACACCCCCCCCCAAAACTACATCACTAATACATCACGGTTACATCATGAAAGGGGAGGTCTGGTGGCAGGAATCTGAGCATCCTGGACCCTGCCCCACAGTTCTCCTTGCCCTCCACCAAACACCCATCAAGTGTAACAAAAGAGACATTTACATTTCCCTGTTTCCCAGCCAAGTTAATCACACTCTTTTGTCTTCATCTGGGTTTGTTATTTCTGCTACCTGTCTGGCACTCAGGTATCAGGAGGCCAGGGATTATCCCTCAGACAGAGGGGCTGCTGAGGAGCTGAGCTCACATGTCTATATGAATTTCTGAAGATTCCCCAGTGAGCCAGTACACAGAGACATTTATCAGTGAATTCTTACATTTGGTATCGTGCAGGAAAGGCCCTTTGAATAGATAGGAAGAATGTGGTGAAGTGCTTTGTGGGGACAACTCACAAAAGTCACAAAAGCGATTGTGCTGGTTTTGGTAGTGGGCTGCATGTGCATGATATCTGCTGCCCCAACCTATACATAAATTCCTGCAACAACAATAATAAATTTATAGCACTGGGGCAACAGAGCACTTTCCTTGTGCAGACGTAAAGGTATGTGCTTGAAGCTCTCCTGGCTGCCAGTCTTGTTAACTTGCCCTGGGACCGCATAATAATAATAATAATAATAATAATAATAATAATAATAATAATTGTTATGTACTGAAGTTCTCACCCTGGGCCCGCAGGGGGATACTGTAGATAGTTATGCAAATGAAGGATCGAAAGTGACGTTCAGTGATTGGATAGTTTGTATGCAAATGAAGGATCGAAAGTGACGTTCAGTGATTGGATAATTTTAGAAAGTTGCTACAGTAACGTTGTACTGGAGCTCTATATAAGCAGGCTGACTGAGCTCTTCAGTTCAGTTCTGTTCTGGCCTCTGAACAAGAGCTGTTTGAAGAATCGCTGTGTCGTCTGATATGTTCACCCACAACTTAACAATAATAATAATAATGGCCTTGAGTTCTGCAGTCCCAGAGCCAGTTAATGATAGAGAACGACGCGCTGCATCATGGATCATGCAGCCCAGCCCCTTTATGATTATTTCTACCCCAAACAGGGCAGCGGGTGCCCGCTCTAGGGCAGCGTGCAGGCCCCAGAGGAAGGGAGACCCGGGTTGGGGGTGTCAGAAGCCTCTTTCGAAGCCCCACCCCACCCCGGTACTCACAATTGTAAATCAAAATGAGCAGAGTGCAGAACAAGGCCAAGGAAAGAGCCACCAAGAGCAGCGCCCAGATTTGCCACCAGGTGGAGATGCCCAAAACATCTGCGGAGGGAAAAGGAGAAGCATTAGAAGCACGCCCATTCTGCTTTCCTGCCTGGCACGCCGAGGCCCCTGAAGAATTGCAGAGTGTGAAGGGGACCCTCAGAGGCCATCTAGTCCAACCCCTTGCAGTACAGGAACAAATACAGAAATGCAATAGTGTCATACCTCGGGTTGCAGACGCTTCGGGTTGCGCGATTTCGGGTTGCGCACTGTGATAGGAATTTTGAGGTCTTAGATATATGTTAAATGTTCATAAGTGTACCAACCAAGCATGTACATAGATCAGCACAGGAAGACCTGGAACCATTTTGACTCCTAAACTGAGCAAATGTTTTCTCTGCAAGGTCAAAGTGGGAAACCTCCCTCACAAATCCTGTCTTAAGTGCACATTTAAGATATGAATAGGGTGTGAGCCTGTGACTTGGCCCAGGAACTAAGTATTTATCATTACAAAAGACTAGCCAGGCTCCCCAGGCAATCCAATCAAGTGACCATTAACAGTTAACCTGCCAGACAGGAGATAAACAACGACAGGAGAAAAAACAACATTCAAAATATCTGTTTTAGACCACCTTCTTTGTGATGTAGGTATGGTGTATCTGAGGGGTGGTCTTAGGTTACACCCCTTCTGTGATGTAGGTATGATGTTTCTGGGGGTGGTCTTGGACTCCACGGAGGGAATTTAAAATGTCTATATAAGGGCAGGCACACTTTTGTTCTGGGTTCCTCCTCCCTCCTGCGCGTGGTGAGTGAGGACCCTGTTGCAACAGATCAATAAAGATCAGGCTTACTAGCTGCTTTGCTTCTCAATATTCTCTGGTTGGCCTCTGTTATTCTCTCCTACCAATAGGGAACCTATGTAAGGACTCTATATGGGCTCTTGGATACCCCATAAGGGGAAAAAGGGCAGATTTTTGTTTACAACAGCACTGTGCTGAACCCGAAAGTACCGAAAGGGGCTACTTCTGGGTTTTGGCGCTTACGCATGCGCAGAAGCGCTAAATCTCAGTTTGTGCATATACAGAAGCGCTAAAACGCGCTTCCACTAAAATGCGCTTCGCAACCCGAGCGTCCACTATTTAGTTTGTTTCTTAAAGGAGGGGGAATACCCTTCAATGTTTCTCCGATGGAAACGGAGACGTCCTATTTAATAATAATAATAATAATAATAATAATAATAATAATAATAATAGTTTTACTATTTATACCCCGCCCATCTGACTGGGTTGCTCCAACTTTTTCTGGGAGGCTCCCAACATAGACGAAAACACAATAAACATTTTAAACCTTCCCTATATGTACAGGGGTGCCTTCAGACAGCTTGGGGGTCACAAATCTCCATACCCTCCAACATTTCTCTGATGAAAAATAGAAACGTCCTAAGGAAAAGGGGGATCAAATCAGAAACAGGGATTTTCGAAATCTGGGACTGTCCCTGGAAAATAGGGACACTTGGAAGGCCTGGAATCTCAGAATGGCAGAATGGGAAGGGGACCCCACAGGTCATCTAGTCCAGCCCGCTGCAGTACCTAAACAAAGACATAAATATAATGTTGTTGGTTTTATATATATATAAAAGGTAGTGGGTGAATTAAGCCAGGATGGGGTGCAGGGAACAGCGTCCTAAAATCCCCACCCACTGGGACGCTGCTATTGTTACTTTCTGTTTTGCAGAGTTACCATATTTTTCCATGTATAATACTAGGTTTCCCCCCCTAAAAAATATTGTCCAGAATTTGGGGGCATCTTATACACGGAGGCCATCTCCACCCATTTTCTTAAACCGGAGTCCCCCCCAAATAGGGGTCTTCTTATACATGGGGGCGTCTTATAGACGGAAAAATACGGTAGCTGTATAATCCGGTATTTTAACAGGAGGAATTCTGCCTTCGGACGGAGCCGTGTGAGGACCTGCTAAACTCAACCGAAATAAATAAAATTAACAAAGAGTTGCTGATAGAAACGATGTACAGGGTCGGAGCCGTAGACGAAAGACGGCAGCCGGTTCCAGACCTCTGGCTTTAAATCAGCCTTCCTCAACCAGGCTTCAAAGAGCCAGGGAGGTAAAGCAGATAATGATGATGTGGATGTCTAATAATAATAATAATAATAATAATAATAATAATAATAATAATTTTTATTTATACCCCGCCCTCCCCAGCCAAGGCTGGGCTCAGGGCGGCTAACAAGCAATAATGAAAACAAGTTGAATGAATACAACTTAAAAACAAGATTAAAATACAGGAGGAGAAAGGAAAAAGAAAAAAGAAATGGAAAATAAATAAAAATTTATACCGCGGTACCTTGGTTTGCATACGTCTTGGTTTGCACACATTTTGAATTACAAACATATCAAACCCGGAAGTGCATGTCCCGGTTTCTGACCTTTTAAAAATTATTATTACAACCCATTTTTGGGGGGGATTACCGACAAATTTATTTGGGGAGGCGCCAGTGGAGAAAGCGTGCCTTGGGTTACAACCTGTTTTGGTTTACGAACGGACCTCCGGAAGGGATTATGGTTGTGAACCAAAGTACCGCTGTATATATCAATCAATCAATCAATCAATCAATTAATCTGCATGCTCCCCGGAGATCTCGGGGGGCGGTAAGTGAAATAAAAAACCCAAACCCAAAATCAAAAACGGGGAATCTCAAGGGAGCAGGAACCTCCGTAACGGATTATGGTTGTAAACCAAAGTACCGCTGTATATATCAATCAATCAATCAATCAATCAATCAATCAGTCAACCAACCAACCAATCAATCAATCAATCAATCAATCAATCTGCATGTTCCCCAGAGATCTCGGGGGGCGGTAAATGAAATAAAACACCCAAACCCAAAATAAAAAGCGAGGAATCCCAAGGGCCTTGGGGATGCATGGCTGATCCTGGTCGCCAGGGTCGCCCGCTGCCACGCTGAGGTGCACACCCCACCTGCCCCTCACCTGGGGGGCCGGGGATCCTGTTCTGCAGGGCCCAGGAGACCCAGGAGGGCCGGCTGGGGGGCTTGGGCAGCTCCCGGCGCAGCTGGGGCGAAGACTTGCTCCAGAAGGCCGGTCCTTTTGGGGTGGCCCTCACCTCCGCCGAGCGGGACTTGGCGCTCAAGACCTGGGACTTGGCCTGGAGGCTGGAGGCCGGGACCACCTTGGCCCCCGGGGGCCTGGGCTCCAGGGGCATCTTGGGGCCTCCGTGGGGCAAGAGGGGGTCCGGGAAGAGGCTTCAGGGACCCCTTTGCAGGGGTTGGGGGGGGGGTCAGGAGATCTGGGCTCTTGCTGGGTGGCAGAGGGTGCCCCCTAAAAGCAGGGTGGGTGGGTGGGGTCAGGCCTAGCTGGGGGTGGGTGGGGGGCACAGCCTGGCAGCGGGGGGTGGGGGTGGGATTCAGACCCCGATTCTATTGATTCCCCAGGGTCTCAGATATCTATGGTTCCAGTTTTTAAATGTCTTGACGTTTTAATGTATTTTTAATCTTTGGTTGGAAGCCGGCCAGATGGGTGGGGTATAAATAAATAAGTTGTTGTTGTTGTTGGGTATAAATAAACAAACAAACTGTTGTCGTTGGGTATAAATAAATAAATAAATTGTTGTTGTTGTTGTTGGGTATAAATAAATAAATTGTTGTTGGGTATAAATAAATAAGTTGTTGTTGTTATATTTATTACTCTGCTTTTTCCTTTTTATATATATATAATTTTTATTGATTTTAACATCTTTGGGGTGGGTTGAAAACATTGTCACCCTATATGAATATGATGTATAGATATCTACAGTTAAATCAGCAAAAATGTACAAAACTAAGGAAAGCAAGTGTTGGAAATGTAAAATAACTGATTTTTTTCCCCGTATGTGGTGGGATTGTAAAATCATAAAGAAGTATTGGGAAATGATCTATAATGAAATGAAGAAGATGTTTAAAACAACATTTGTTTAAAAAATCCAACAGCTTTCCTGCTAGGCATTATAGGAGTGGATGCACCAGGATTATAAAAGGACTTATTTATGTCTGCAACTACGGCCGCACGAATATTGCTAGCACAATACTGGAAAGAAGAAGGTGTGCCAGCTAAAGAAGATTAATGGAGTCAAATTAATGGAATATGCTAAAATGGCAAAAATGACAATGAAATTGAGAGGAAGTGACTGGCAATGAATTTAAGGAAGAATGGAATATTGCATATACAGTATACAGAAGCATTGTACACAGTTTAATACATTAGCAGGGTTTCAGGATTATGTGCAATTTTGTTATGAATGGGCAACAGGCAATTCAAATGATTTTTTAAAATTTAACCATGGGCATGCGGTATGTTGATGAATAATGGAACCAAGGAAGGGACTAGGGGGAATTCAATCTGTTTTTATTTTGTTTTGATATTGTTTTGGTGTTATTTTTGGAAAATTAATAAAATATTGAAACATGAACATGAAATTGATTGCGGTCAGAGACCAGCTTGTGAAACACAAATGGAACTACAATCCCAATAGCAAAAAAACAACAACATTTAAATTAATAAAATATTATAAAAAAAGGAAAACATTGCCACCCTTTTCAAGGCTTTGGACTCCAGCAAGACTCGCAAAGATGTATAAAAACAGATCAGCAATTTGCTGGAGGTGTAAAGATGGTATAGGGTCATATATGCACATGTGGTGGGAATGCACAGCCATTAAAGAATTTTGGAATAACATCTATAATGAATTTAAAAAACCCTAAGTTTTCATTTAAGAAAAAAACCTGAAACCTTCCTCCTGGGAATAATGTCACCAGAAATCAGAAAAGAAATTAGACCACTTTTTATGTGTACAACAGTAGCAGCCAGGATCCTAATCGCAAGAAACTGGAAAAGTGACAAAACACCTACGATAAATAAGTGGCAGGTCCAAATGATAGAATATCTACAGATGGCCATGATGACAGGGAGAATTAGAGGTTATCCAAAACTGAAATTACAGAAAGAATGGAAAATCTTTAAAGAGTATTTGGAAAAGCATTACAAATATCTCCTGGCAGAAATAGAATGATCCTTGTAAAACAACAAATATAATGTTTATTGATATCGGACGAAAACAAAGGAAGAAATACAATAACATGGAACTGTGTGTGAAAAAATTGTAGAAATAATAATACAATTGAAGCCTTAGATTAGCAGTACCCGGAGGTCCAGCGGTCCGCCAACCCCGTGGCCAGAGGGGAAAAACAATTCCAGAGACTTCTTGGTCAGAGAAAAGAGATTTATTGAGATCTGCGCAGAGGCAGCCAGTGGAGTCCTCTCCAAAGACTGGCTACGCCCAATTTCACATTTGCAAACTTTCTTATACCTTGAAAACACCCTTCCCTCCCCCAAGCTTCCCCAAAACCTTCTCCAATCAGCTGGCAAGTTTTAGCTTACTTCCTTATATGGCATATGGCTATCTAAACACCCCTCCTTCCCTTGTTCGTGTGTTCTTCTCTTGCATTACTGCATCAGAGAGCATGTGCAAAGAGTACTGCAGTTTCTACTTAGCTGAGAGAAAAAACAGGAAATGGGCTTCCCTGCTAGCCAGCAGAAAGAGGAAGCTGGCCTTTCTGCAAAGCCGCTGCTCGCTGTCTGCTAGCCGGCAGAAAGAGGAAGTGGGCCTCTTCCCAATTCAGCAAAGCAGGATAATATGCAATTTTAACAGAGCAGTTTACTTTAGAAAACAATTTATCAGAGCAGAGCAATTTACTTAAATATAAAATACAGGGAATACCTTCCCTGTCCCTTCATTCCCTCCTCTTCTTTTGGGACAACCTATCTCCTAGGTTCGTCCTGGTCTCTCGGGTTTATAATCCTGGGGAAGAGCAATAAGGGCCATGATTCTTTTTGCATCACACCTTGTAAGCATTGCACGAAGCAGGGTATACAGAGGCAAAGAAGCAGAAGGATTAACAGCGGCCCTGCTAATAATACCACAATATGCCTGAGCCAACTGTCATGAGGCAGCCAGGAATATAACCAACCCCATAGATCACCTCCTGTAGTTTTCAGCGGGTTCCTGGCTATCATTGTTTCCATGTGATCAATGGTGGCTGAAATGCTGACATTATTATCTGGGACATATCTATTTTATTGCTGAAGGGCCCACTGATACTCGTGCTCTATCAGCTGCCTTGCTTCTTGGGAGGTTGTGTCCCACCTCTCTAAGGAGGAGCCTATTATCTTAACCAATTTTCCCACCTGTCCTTGTGGATGCTTAATACTCTCATGATTTCTTCCCAACATACTGTATCCGAAAGGGGCTTCTCCCTCTACATATATTAACATATACCCACAGGAATATATATCCACCCTTGCAGAGGCCTGACATACGGAGTGACTATATCAAAGAGTTCTGGCCCCAATATCAAAAGTCCTGGCGGTGCCTCAGACTTTGCTGGGGAAAAAAAGTCTCTACGTTGGGGACGCTGCCCGCGGGCGTCCCTCCCATCCACTTGTCCAGTCGTCTGGCGCTCTTCTGGAGATGGTTAGCTTCAGAGGATCATCAGGATTTGGTGTAACTGTCCAATCTAAAATAGCCTTCTTCACTTAAGTGTGGTGGACCCAAGGGGTGAGGTCAGGAACTTCAACAGCAGTGGGCCTGGGTCCACCTGTTAAAAAAAAGAGAAAATCTCGGGAGAATAACTGCACATAATTATCAAACTGCACATTTTGACTAGCATGGGGGGTTATTGCAAAACTGAGTGGACAAAGGCTGGTCCATTGTCAGATCCTATTGACCTAGGTAGTCCATAGCGGGGAATGATCTTCTATAACAGGCACCTGGTTACCTCTGGAGGTAAGCAAACCTCTTTCCTTCCAGAAGGCTCCATGGGCATGTAAAGTCAGAAATGCATACTTGGAATCAGTATAAATGTTTATCCTTTGTCCCTTTGCCAAGCACAAGGCTCTGGTGAGCGCTGTTATTTATGCCAGCCGGGCCGACGTTCCAGGCGGGAGTGGCTGCACTTCGATCACTTGGTCTTCCAAGGCTACCACTGCATAGCCTGCTTTTCGCTGTCCAGCCTTAACAAAGCTGCTTCCATCCACAAACCATGAAGGCCAATGGGGGTTTGCCTCCTCTTTGAGGTCAGGCCTGCTAAAATATTCTTCATCCATTACTTCAATGCAATCGTGCATCTGCTCCTCACCTTCTCCTACTGTCAACAGGGTAGCTGGGTTGAGGGCGGTGGTGACCTGAAACTTCAAACGCGGATGCAGCAGTAACATCTGGCACTTTCTCATCTTCGCTTGGGAGAGAAAATAGGTACCCTTCATGTCAAGCAGAGCTGGGGCTGCATGCGGGGTCACACAAATGGTGTCTTGGCCAAAAGTAAATTTGTCTGCTTTGTTCAGTAGGGTGGCTACTGCCACAACTGCTCTCATGCACGGCGGTAAGCCTTGTTCTGTAGGCGTCAGGCGCTCAGATAGGTATGCCACTGGCTGTTGCCAGCTTCCCAATTTTTGGCACAAAACCCCTTTCGCTGTCCCTTGGTCCTCATCCATGAATAGAGTAAAGGGTTTCTCAGGATTTGGGATGCCAAGCGCTGGGGCTTGCTGTAGTGCCCTCTTCAAATCCACGAAGGCTTGCTGTTGTTCTGTGCCTCAAACAAAGGGGTCTCTCTCAGTTCCTCTGGTTGACTCATGTAAAGGCTTGGCAATGATGCTGTAATTAAATATCCATATCCTACAAAATCCTGCAGACCCCAGAAAGCCACGGAGTTCTCTGCAGTTCTTTGGCTCTGGTATCAGGATAATAGCCTGCTTCCTTTCTTCACTGGTAACAAAGGGGTGTTTCACTGTGATTGGCATTGCCTCAAGATCCTATGTTGGAGCAGTCGCTCTAGATGCACCCACACTCCTTCAGTTGCCCTTCGTGGGATGGGATACTTATTTACTGCAACAGGATTGACAAATGGCTTGGGCTTCACAATTATTGGTGGGATATTCTTTGCCATTCCTGGGGGGTTCACTTGTTCCAGAATACTGGCGGGGATGGGTCCCTCCTCTTCTTTTATCATCATGAGGCGCCAGTACTCCCTCAGGGGTGCCTCCACAACCAGTTCCCCAAGTGACATAGTGGACAATGTGGCTTCTCCGATGGCTTAAAAATAATTTGGGCTTGCAACTTTACCAACAAATCTCTTCCTAATAATAGAATAGGGCATTCTCTCTTCCAGTGCCCTTCCTGTCGGCAGATGGCGCACTGATTCCTTCCAAGACGGCTTCGCCCTCCTCCCCGGGCACTTCCTCTTTCCTGAGGGGTGGGTGTGGTAGTCTGTAATGCCATCAACTTCCTTGTTTGATACTTCTCCTTTTTTCTCTGGGCTTCCTCATCTCTCTGATTGTAAGTGGTTTGAGCTAACTTCAACATCCATTGCAGCCCATGGTCAATGCACCCCTCATGCTTTTGGATTTTTTCTTTTGGCGAATATCGGACGCTGCCTGAGCTACAAAGGCAGCCTTTATAATGGGGCGTTGGCAATATCATCTGGGTTCTCCTCAAAGGTAGGGTTCTAATTTCTCCAATTGCACACATCAGCACTTGAAAAAGGCACATGTTGGACTGTATAAGTGCATGGTGGTGCTTCCCCACCCTGTCCTGGGGGGCTGGTGGGTCATACACTCTGCGTAGAGGCATCATTGCAGTCCCACCCTTTTTCTGTGCCTTATGGGACTTATGGAGGGACGCCCTGGTTGCTGCTTCTATCCATTTCTTCTGCCATTTCTTCCCTTGTGTTGGGAAACATCCTGCTGCTGCCAACAAATGGGAACTAACATCCACTTCTTTCGCATAGGGTTGTACATACTGTTGCAATCTCAATGTCCACCTTTTTTCCTTTCTTTGCTAACTCAATTAGTCCCTTCATAAACTCCTCATCATTCTCTTCCTCTTTGCTCTCTAATTCATCAACCTTGGAGGGTTCAGGCTGAGGGCCGGCTCCTCCCTGGTCCTGGGGCCCTGGGCCTGGGGGATTCGCTAGAGGGGCAGCTGGTGGAGCATAGGGTGGCGGCGGTTTAATGACTTCCCCCTCTTCTCCTTCCTCTCCTTCCTCTCCTTCCGGCTCTGATATCACCGGGGGCTTTTCTGACTTCCCTGCCGGTCAGACTGCACAAATTGTATTTTGTGGGGCGTCGCCTCGGCAGGCTTTCAGCCACGGTGGATTCTTTTCTACATTGATTTTCCAGGTAGAAATATAAGGGATCTGGTCTGGGTGGACGTTCAAGATATTTTGATATAGTGGGTTGATTAGTTGCAAATTAAATCTGCCCTCCAAGGGCCAATTAGTTCCTTGGGTGGGCCAATCAACCTCACATAATGTCCTCATCCTCTCTCTTCTCAATTTGAACCCAATCATCATGCTTCGTAGCTGCTTTCCAGTTGGTTAAAAAACATTTCAGAGGACTACGTTAGCTTTCCCCAGACCCCATTTTTTTTCAGATACTCCGCTCCTAACCGGGCTTAAGATCCTTTCACACACCAACCACTACAGACTGTGACTTGGCGAACTCGCGTTGCTAAGAAATGCACAGCCCTGCAATCGCTCGGCCAAGGGGACGCTAAGCCCCGGCCCACACTTGACAATTCAGCCACTGGAGTATCTGACATGCAACATACAAAACACCCAACATGCAACACACAAAACACACCAAAATAATTTTCCCTCTGTTTCCCCTTTCCCCAACCTTACTGGCGGCACTCTACTGCCACCTCTGTTTCCCCTTTTCCCTTTTCCCGTCTGGCGGGGCGGCACCTTATTGCCACGGCCAGTTCCTTTGTTCCTTTTCTGGCGGCACTCTACTGCTCACAGCCAGACCCTTTATCCCTTTTCTGGCGGCACTCTACTGCTCACAGCCAGACCCTTTCCTGGCGGCACTCTACTGCTCACGGCCAGGGGAAGCTGATCAGGCTTCCTACCACGCCCTTTCCCTTGGGCTTACCTGTTCCGCTGCGGACCCCTCCTTCGGCCGTCCTCTTTTCTCTCCCGACTGGGTGTCTCGGCTCAGGCACAGCGTGGCGATCTCCCCCTACGAACTGGCAGGGTGCGCGCTGGAGATTGCGAGCGCTGGTCCCGGTTGCTCACCCGGTCGAGTCTGGCCCCTCGGTCCACCTTTCGTGGGGTGGGGACCCATCCCGGACACGAGCCCCCAAAATGAAGCCTTAGATTAGCAGTACCCGGAGGTCCAGCGGTCCGCCAACCCCGTGGCCAGAGGGGAAAAACAATTCCAGAGACTTCTTGGTCAGAGAAAAGAGATTTATTGAGATCTGCGCAGAGGCAGCCAGTGGAGTCCTCTCCAAAGACTGGCTACGCCCAATTTCACATTTGCAAACTTTCTTATACCTTGAAAACACCCTTCCCTCCCCCAAGCTTCCCCAAAACCTTCTCCAATCAGCTGGCAAGTTTTAGCTTACTTCCTTATATGGCATATGGCTATCTAAACGCCCCTCCTTCCCTTGTTCGTGTGTTCTTCTCTTGCATTACTGCATCAGAGAGCATGTGCAAAGAGTACTGCAGTTTCTACTTAGCTGAGAGAAAAAACAGGAAATGGGCTTCCCTGCTAGCCAGCAGAAAGAGGAAGCTGGCCTTTCTGCAAAGCCGCTGCTCGCTGTCTGCTAGCCGGCAGAAAGAGGAAGTGGGCCTCTTCCCAATTCAGCAAAGCAGGATAATATGCAATTTTAACAGAGCAGTTTACTTTAGAAAACAATTTATCAGAGCAGAGCAATTTACTTAAATATAAAATACAGGGAATACCTTCCCTGTCCCTTCACAATGAGTCTAATCGGAAGCCAAATGTGTTTGTTTTGTTTTGTCTTCTTTTTCCTTTTCCCCCTTCTTTTTCCTCTTATTTTTCCTTTTTGTGTGTGTGTGTCTCCTGTCTTGGTCTTTCTCTTTTTGATACGTTAAGAAAGCGATAAAGAGCTAAAAGTGTAATATGAAAACTTCCGTAAGTCAAAAGTGATGTTCAGTAATTTTCTATTACTATTTGTATATTGTTAGAATAGGTTAATTGTAATGAATTGATGTAGGAACTGAAAAAATAAAATAAATAAAGCTGGGGAAGCCAAGGTTTCGGGACATCCCAGAGAGCCATGTTGCCAAGGTTTCTGCATGGACCGGGGTTGGGATGGATGACCCTTAGGGGTCCCACTTCCAAAAATCTTTTAGGATCCTTTAGATAAGTTTTTTCCCTCTCTCAGGGATAGACCCCACAATAAGAGGAGAAATTCACAGGTCCCTTTGGCGGGAAAGGGGGACATTTTTAAATTTGAGAATTTGATGCAAGCGCCCATCGAAACATGGCTGACGTGGCTTCACAAAATGGCTGCCAGGAGGCCATGAAGGGGCACAAAATGGCTGCCGTTTCTGGAAGGCCCCAAACGGCGTTTTGTAGCATTAAATGGAGTTTTTCCTCACGTTGCCCTTTTCTTCTCCCCACCCCCACCCTTTATTTTGGCATGGACATTAAAAAAAAACCAAAATAACCCAGAAAAACTCTCTCCTGCAACCCGGCCTTTGGCCTTTCACTGTTGTCGCTGGCCTTTTAGAAGCCGGACGGTTTTGTTTTAAATAAATGCATTTCTCCCACTTTGCATCCAGTCATTCATTTGATGCATCTTTTTAAAGGACTTTCCGTTTTTTGCTTTCGTGGGTTTTGCAAGTCTTATCTTCGTGGTGCAAGATAAGAGCAAGCGGCAAACCCCATGAACGAAACCACCGATTTCGTCTATTCATTCTTCATTTTATTGCTCCATCGGTCGTTATGTATTTATTTATTCATTCGTCATTATTTGTGGTTTATTTGCTTGCAATCGTCATTTATTGATTGATTGATTGCCGTTTTCATTTCACTCTTTATCAGCTGTTTGTTTAGTCACCATTCCTCACTTATTTATTCGTTTATTTTATTGAATCTATTTCAGCGCTCTCTCTCATTTAGGGAAGTTTTTAATGCTTGATATATTTATCGTGTTTTTAATATTCGGTTGGCAGCTGCCCAGAGTGGGTATAAATAAATTATTATTATTATTATTATTATTATTATTATTATTATTATTATTATTAAACTTTAACCCAGTGTTGCTGAGGTTTTTTTGTGTGTTTTTTTGGGGGGGGTTGTTTGTTTTTTCGCCTTCTGTGGGGCCGCAGAGGTGCGTTGTGGGAAACGTAGTCCCTCATCCGCCCCCCCCGCCAGATTTGAGGCCCTGAGGAATTTATTTTTGTGGGGCCGCAGGGGTGCATTGTGGGAAATGGAGTCCGCCACCCCACCAGATTCAACGCCCTGAGGGATTCACCTGCGCCTGGGAACTACAACTCCCATCCTGCCTCCCTTTCCCCAGCCTGAGGCTGCCCCCCCTTGTGGCTCTGCCCTGAAGCCCCCCAGGAGGAGAAGCCCCTCTTTCCAAGCAAGTCTTCCTGGGGAGCGGTGGCCTGTTCCCTTTCCCTGGTGCCGAGTGCGAAAGGCGGGCGCCTTTAGGCCGCGGTTCAGCCTTGCAGGGTGCCTGAACCCTTTTTTGGGGGCCACAAAGACTCTCCTTGTTCCTCGGGAGGTTTATTTGGGGGGTGTTTTTGGGGGCAGGTGCGGTCGCCGGAAGGCGCTCCCCGGAAGACCCATGCTCAAGGTCGCCCGCTCGGCGCGCTCTTTCCGCTCTAACACTCCCGACAGGTCGCGGGTCACCATCGCCAGCAGAAAACGCCTGGAGGATGAAGAGGGTGAGGAGGAAGGCGGCCGAGCCTGTTGTAAACAAAAATTTCCCTTTTTCCCTTATGGGGTACCCAAGAACCCTTATAGAGTCCTTACATAGGTTCCCTATTGGTAGGAGAAAATAAGAGGCCAACCAGAGAATATTGAGAAGCAAAGCAGCTAGTAAGCTTGATCTTCATTGATCTGTTGCAACACGCAGGAGGGAGGAGAACCCCGAAAAATGGCGCGCAAGGCCTTATAAAAACTTTTGAAATTGCCACTGTAGATCAAGACCACCCCCAGAAACATCATACATACATCACAGAAGGGGTGTAACCTATGACCACACCTCAGATACATCACACCTACATCACAGAAAAGGTGGTCTACAACAGAAATCTGAGTGCGTTTTTTATCTCCTGTCTGGCAGGTTACTTGTTAATGGTCACTTGATTGGATACCCTGGGGAGCCTGGCCAGTCTTTTGTAATGATAAATACTTAGTTCCTGAGCCAGGTCACAGGCTCACACCCTATTCAAAGACAGACATACCCTTAAGACAGGATTTGTGAAGGAAATGACAATGGGGAGGCTTTTCCACTTTGACCTTGCAAAGAAATCATTTGCTCAGTTTAGGAATCAAAATGGCTTCAGGTCGGTCTTCCTGTGCTGATCTATGTACGTGCGGTTATGAACATTACCATATATCTAAGACCTCAGGAAGCAAGGAGCGCGCGGCAGGCCTGTGGAACTCCCTGCCACAGCTTGGCTTGAGAAGATGGCCGTGCTCATGAAGATGATGGGTTTTTCAGAGCTAGCTGACCTGGCTGGCAGAGTCTGTGATCAGAAGGAGGAGGATTACCAGGAAGAACAGACGAAATTTAAAGACTATTTAGTTAAATATGTTAAATTCAACTAATTGGAAAAGCTTGCAAAGAACAGATAGGCTTAGGATTTAAAGACGTAATGCGATGAATTAATATGTTTCATGCTGAATTGGAAAGAAAGAAAGATGTTAAGTGATTAAGTTAATTTCATAAGAAGACTGGTTTTGGAAAACCGTTAAAATGATATACACCAAAATTCAACCCCATGCTCTTTCTTTTCAAAAATTTTTTGATTAATTTTCCAGATTTAACACAACACAAAATAACAAACATATAAAAAGAAAAACAAACATACATTCACAGCTTCTTACAGTTAAAACTCCAAATTGCATTCAATTATTGGGTGACTTCCTCAAATCCTTCCTAACTGATTTTCATTCAATCTCATTTTAGCAGTTTTCCAATATCCACTTTCTAATAAAATTTACTTGTTCAAATGACTAACTTCCTTTCTTTTCGTAATATTCTCAATCCATCATTTTATACAATTCAACATAATTTAATCCTAAACCAAATTTAGCACTTGCAAGTATTTCCACTTACGTTGTATTATTACGTTTTACTAAATATTCCTTAAATTTCTTCCATTCTTCTTGATGTTCCTCCTCTTTCTGAACGCGGATTCATCCAGTAAGGTCAGCCAGCTCCAAAAAGTCCAACATCCTCCTCTGCCAGTCTTCCAATGTTGGTATTTTCTGTGATTTCCAATTTTGGGCAAGTAAAATTCTCGCTGCAGTTGCGGCATACAAAAACAATTGAACATCTTTTTAAGGCAATCTCCCCATGCTCTTAGGGCGCAGAGCTCTCCGTCCTGGCGGAAAAGACCGCCCTGTGGCTAATCTTCCGCCATGCAGGCTGATAGATGAGCTAAATTTTTGGGCACCTTGGCAAGAAATTCCGACTTTTGGAAAGGGTGCATACCTTTGCCACGTTTCTCCGGCGAAAACGGGGGTGCCCTGTTCCGCGCCAGGAAGCTTCTCCCGTAATAATAATAATAATAATAATAATAATAATAATAATAATAATAATAATTTATTATTTATACCCCGCCCATCAGCCACTCTGGGCGGCTCCCAATCAAGTGTTTAAAACAGGACAGCGTTAAATATTAAAAACTTCCCTGAACAGGGCTGCCTTCAGATGTCTTTTAAAGATAAGATAGCTGCTTATTTCCTTCACATCTGAAGGGAGGGTGTTCCACAGGGCAGGTGCCACTACCGAGAAGGCCCTCTGCCTGGTTCCCTGTAGCTTTCCTTCTCTCAGTGAGGGAACCGCCAGAAGGCCCTCGGAGCTGGACCTCAGTGTCCGGGCAGAACAATGGGGGTGGAGACACTCCTTCAGATATACTAGACCGAGGCCGTTTAGGGCTTTTAAGGTCAGCCCCAACACTTTGTGGGTTTTTTTAAAGAATATTTATTAAGTTTTCCAATTTTTTAAACAAACAAACAAACAAACAAAACAAACAAAAACATTAAACAAAAGCATAAAATTCATAAACCATACTTTTAAATAACAAATTTCTCAGACCTCCTCATACTTCTCCTTCTTGTATCCCAATTAAGATTATTTGTTCAGCAAATCCTTCATTTAAAGCATTACAGCTTGTAACATTACCTTACTTTTCAAACCCTTTTCCCCCCCATCTATGTTCTTATATATCATTGCAGCTCGAAACCTCTCAATTTCAATCCAACACCATCTAACTTTCTTAAATTTTACAATATTTCCGTAAATAGTCCTTGAATTTTTTCCAATCTTCTTCAGCCGACTCTTCTCCCTGGTCATGGATTCTGCTCGTCAATTCTGCCAGTCCCATACAGTCAATCAATTTCATCTGCCATTCTTCCAGAGTGGGTAGATCTTGCGTCTTCCAATACTTTGCAATGAGTATCCTTGCTGCTGTTGTAGCATACATAAAAAAAGTTCTATCCTTCTTTGGCACCACTTGGCCGACCATGCCCAAGAGAAAGGCCTCTGGTTTCTTCAAGAAGGTATATTTAAATACCTTTTTCAATTCATTATATATCATTTCCCAGAACGCCTTAATCCTGGGACACTTTGAATGGTGCTCGGAAACGTACTGGGAGCCAATGTAGGTCTTTCAAGACCGGTGTTATATGGTCTCGGCCGCCGCTCCCAGTCACCAGTCTAGCTGCCGCATTCTGGATTAATTGCAGTTTCCAGGTCACCTTCAAAGGTAGCCCCACATAGAGTGCATTGCAGTAGTCCAAGCGGGAGATAACTAGAGCATGCACCACTGTGGCGAGACAGTCTGTGGGCAGGGAGGGGCTCATCCTGCGTACCATATGGAGCTGGTAGACAGCTGCCCTGGACACAGAATTGACATGTGCCTCCATGGACAGCTGTGAGTCCAAAATGACTCCCAGACTGCGCACCTGGTCCTTCAAGGGCACAGTTACCCCATTCAGGACCAGGGAGTCCTCCACACCTGCCAGCCCCCTGTCCCCCCGAAACAGTACTTCTGTCTTCTCAGGATTCAACCTCAATCTGTTAGCCGCCATCCATCCTCCAACCATTTGATCTCGGCGCACATGCAGACGTTGTAGGCGCATTGACGCCGGCCGCCTTGAGCCAGTTGCAACCTCTCCGCCTCGCCTCCCTCTCTGGGTTGTTGCAAAGAATGGGCGAGGGAAGGGATCGTGTGCAACGCCTTCTGCGGATAAATGGAATGAAATAAAATTTTAGCTGTGATTTGTCAGGGAAAAAGGCAGAAAATAATAGTATTATTATTATTATTATTATTATTATTATTATTATTATTATTAATAGAAACTGTGAGAATGATCAGGAGAGAGTAAATCCTCAAAGGGAGTAGAACTCAGGTCAGAGTAAAAATCCTTAGGATTTCATTTTTTCCCCTTTTTATTTTATTAACATATAAAACACATACATATACATTTACACAATACACGTACACAACACACTACCTAACTTTCATAACATAAAACATACCTACATTACTCTATATAATACCTACCTATATCAATATACCTACTCCATATGGACACCCACCACGTGACTTGACTTCCAGCCGTTCTTGTTACGCTACTTTATTTTTCCAACTAGATTAAACGCATTTCATTATTTCTTTAATCTCTTCTTGTATCTTAACTTTACTCTCCTTTCACTCTAATCATTTTCTGGATTCACTCAGTATCTGTCAGAAATTCTACTTTTCCCACATAAATGTTGATGTACTCCTTAAAGATAGCCCACTCCTTATTCACTTTTTGTACCCATTATCTCCTCTTATCCTCCCTGTTAGTTCGGCAATATGGAAGTATTCCATCATTTTAGATAACCAGTCTGTTTTGGTTTGGATGCTGTTGCTTTTCTAAATTTTGGCAATCAATAACCTTGCCGCCGTAGTTGCATACATACCGTAAATATTGGTCTGACCATTCTTTTTATTTCCTCTGACATGATACCTAGGAGAAAGGATTCTGGTTTTTCCCCAAATGAAAATCTAAACATATTTTTCAGTTCATTATAGATATTTTCCCAGAATCCTACTATCTCTTTGCACTCCCACCACATATGTAGAAAGGTTCCTGCCCTGTTGTTGCATCTCCAACATACATTATAACAATTTTTGTACATTTTTGCCAATCTGGAAAAAATCCTTAGGATTTCAGTGTAAGGCTGCACAGTCTTTACCCAGCTACACGGGAGTAAGCTCCATCGAATATTGTGGGACTTACATTTGAGTTGACCTATAAAGGCTTGACAAGAAAGGAATCGACACTGCTAAGAAATGGTTGCCTCTTTGAAGCATCACAAATAAAGAATTTAAGGCGACCTTTTCCTTCAAAATTGTAGGAAGGGCTCTCGATCGGTGCAGGTATTTTATTTTCAGCATAAAGAGGACTCTCTTTTTTAAATAATATAATAAAATTTTATTTATTTTTGCGGGAGAAGCTTCCTGATGTAGAATAGGATGTCCCTATTTTCCTCGGAGAAATGTTGGAGGGTATGTAGCAGGGAGATGTTTATCACGGCCTATTGGAGCGCATTGGAGCCTTCCGTGCCCAGTATACCAGTGTGAGATACTGGGTTTTGTGTGCGTGCAAACTGGGCGGGTGGAACTGTCCCATTTGGAAACATGAGGTTGCATTTGACGGAAACGTGGGCTGATCCATCAGGGCTCTCCTCCTACTCAGATCTGTAAGCAGATGGGGCACCTCGTGAGTTACAACGCAGGGCATATGGCGGACCTGGGCATCAGGAAACCAAAACCATGCGCCATTTCTAGCTCTCTGTATGTTTAGGATGGGCCGAACCCGGAAACTTTGGAGCTCTTCCATCTAGCCCAGTGTTGCCAACTCAGACTTGCAGCAGAGGGGAGCATTTCACATCATATGCTGCCAGCTGCCAGGATCGAACTGGAGTCCTGCATGCAGCCCATGCGCTTGGCCGTATCTCCCTCCCTCGCCATATCTCGGCGGCTTGAGATGCCTGCGTACCTTCATTCTCAAGAGACCAATCTCCCTGGCAACCTGGGATTTCCTCCTCTCACACCTGTCTCTTTCCTTCCCATTTCCAAGACACCAGTTACTGGCGCTCGGCCACCTTTGGCGTCCTGCTCACCTCTGCCATTCTGGCCACGCTGGTGACACTTATGTGCTTCCAAGGTAAGCAAGCGAGAGGGAAGGGGCTGACCGAGTCCCTTTACCTTAAAGAAAAACACGAACCTCGTTTTTGTGTTGGCTTAAGACATGGGTAGGGGATGCGGGTGGTGCTGTGGGTTAAATCACAGAGCCTAGGACTTGCCGATCAGAAGGTCGGAGGTTCGAATCCCCGCGACGGAGTGAGCTCCCGTTGCTCGGTCCCTGCTCCTGCCACCCTAGCAGTCCGAAAGCACGTCAAAGTGCAAGTAGATAAATAGATACCGCTCCAGCGGGAAGGTAAACGGCGTTTCTGCTGTGGTTCATCAGAAGCGGCTTAGTCCTGCTGGGCACATGACCCGGAAGCTGTATGCCAGCTCCCTCAGCCAATAAAGCGAGATGAGTGCCGCTGCAACCCCAGAATCGTCCGCGACTGGACCTAATGGTCAGGGGTCCCTTTACCTTTACTTTAAGGCATGGGTAGGCAAACTAAGGCCCAGGGGCCGGATGCGGCCCAATCGCCTTCTCAATCCGGCCCACGGATGGTCCGGGAATCAGCATGTTTTTACATGAGTAGAATGTGTGCTTTTATTTCAAATGCATCTCTGGGTTATTTGTGGGCCACAGGAATTTGTTCATTCTTATTTTTTTCCAAAATATAGTCTGACCCCCCACAAGGTCTGAGGGACAGTGGACCAGCCCCCTGCTGAAAAAGTTTGCTGACCCCTGGCTTAAGGCATGGGTAGGGAAACTAAGGCCTGGGGGCCGGATCCAGCCCAATCGCCTTCTCAGTCCAGCCCACAGACGGTCGGGGAATCAGCGTGTTTTTACATGAGTAGAATGTGTCCTTTTATGTAAAATGCATCTCTGGGTTATTTGTGGGGCATAGGAATTCGTTCATTATTTCCCCCCCAAAAAAAATATTGTCCAGCCCCCCACAAGGGATTTAAATTAAATTTAACTTTTTTTTTAAAATGCACCAAGTAGGAATGGGATTGGGGCTGCTTCGATGGGAAGGGAGGCTTCACGCTGCCTAACCGAGAGCTACTTGCCCCCTATTGCTTTCACACAAGTAGGAATGGGATCGGGGCTGCTCCGACAGGCAGCGCAAAGCCTCCCTTCCCAGCTGAGGGACCCCAACCCAAGAAGCCATGCGCGCCTCCACGCCTCCTGCTCCTTCCCCTTTCGGAGGAGAAATAGAGGCGGCAACGGCTAGAGAGGTGCCGCCTGAGATGTTTCCCACAACAGAAAGGGACTTGGGCTCCTCCTGCGCCCACTTGCACACAGCCCCTCCCGGGAAAGGCCCTACCCGCAGTGAGTAATTCCCGACTCCTCAGCGAGGCTGCATCGCCACGTGGAGCTGCCCGAGCCGAAACGATTGCGCGCCCCACTGCTCACTCTGTCTGCAGCGCCAGGGCAATTGCCGGGCGCCGGTGGGCCGGGTTTAGAACCCTGGCGAGCCTGATCCAGTCCGGGAGCCGTAGTTTGCCGACCCCTGTTATAAACCGTGGGATCCTTCTGGGTCATCGGGGCACGGTTAGGTCATTGTTATGTACTGAGTTGAATAGGATCCAAAAGGCAGCAGTCTGATTGGTCCTAGAACAATAGGATTCAGAATGCAGTAGTCTGATTGGTCCTAGAACAATAGGATTCAGAATGCAGCTGTCTGATTGGTCCTAGAGCAATAGGGTCCAGAATGCAGCAGTCTGATTGGTCCTAGAACAATAGGATCCAGAATGCAGCAGTCTGATTGGTCCTGGAACAATAGGGTCCAGAATGCAGCAGTCTGATTGGTCCTGGAACAATAGGGTCCAGAATGCAGCAGTCTGATTGGTCCACAGGAGCCACCCAATCCAGCTCCAGGTGGAAGTGAATCTGCAACCAGATTGGCCTACAGGTGAATCCTGGAATTAGCCAATCACATGAGGCCCATTGTGTAAATAATGTATATAAAGCAGACATTCTGGGGGAATTTCCATTCCTCCTCACCACTATGAGCTGAATAAAGAGCATGAAATCCATACTTGACTCCGAGTATATTTCAGTCATCAAATGAACCAATGGGTTCAAAACCAGGGATGCTTCTTCACCATAGCTGTCAAGTATTCCCTTTTCTTCTGAGGAATCCTATTCAGAATAAGGGAATTTCCCTTAAGAAAGGGAAAATGTTGACAGCTATGTTTTTCACAGAGACAGCCTGTGCTTCTCAGGGGCTTTGTGAGAATGGCACGGATGAATTTGGGTCTTCAGTCCACTCAACCTGTCTTGTCTTTGGTTCTCTTTTGAAGTGGACAAGCTGTCGAAACAGGCCGAGAGTCACAAGGACGTGCTGGAGCTACAGATCATCATCCTGACTGAAATTCTGAGGCAGCTACAGATCGGCAAAGGTAGATGGGGGCATTGTTGTGTCTCCCCCTTCTCTTAAACCAGTTTATTCATTCGTTCATTTTAAAAAATAATAATAAATCGTATCACAGGAGAAACAACGGCCAAGGATTGCAAATGGGAAAAGTTTTTAGTAAGAAAGAAATTATTGGTGCCAGTTCTAGTGATTTGTCCATTTACAGATAGGGTGTAATATATAGGACACTCTGGACAGAATTGTTGTAATTTGCAGTAAAAGGAACCACAAGCCAACAAAGAACCGTGGAGATCTTCTGATCTCCTTGCACCTCCTGGAACCTCCAGCTATTGCAACGAACATCTCCAGGGCCGGATTTCGGTTTCATGAGGCCCTAAGCTCCTGAAGGTAATGGGGCCCTTTATATGTCCAGCTGTCCTTTGTCAACAACAAATTGTCACTGATTTTTGTGTGTTGAATAAATGCTATATGGTCATTGATGGACCTCATAGGTATCTCAAGCCATTTGCACATGACAAAAAATGTATTTTATCAAAGAAATGGTTGAATTGAAATACAATTAAGAAGATCGTGAAGCTGAGGCTCCAATACTTTGGCCACCTCATGAGAAGAGAAGACTCCCAGGAAAAGACCCTGATGTTGGGAAAGATGGAGGGCACAAGGAGAAGGGGAGAACAGAGGACGAGATGGTGGGACAGTGTTCTCGAAGCTACAAACATGAGTCTGACCAAACTGCGGGAGGCAGTGGAAGACAGGAGTGCCTGGCGTGCTCTGGTCCAGGGGGTCACGAAGAGGAGGACACGACTAAACAACAACAACATATTAATAGTGAAATACAAGTAAGAAGGAGTACAGTGGATGCTCAGGTTGCGAACGTGATCCATGCGGGATGCATGTTCGCAACCTGCAGCGGCGCATCTGCGCATGGGCTGGTTGCGATTTGGCACTTCTGCGCATGCACAAAGAGCAATTTAGTGCTTCTGCACATGCACGGCCGCTGAAGCCCAGAAGTAACTTGTTCCAGGGTTTGGCGTGTCTGTAACCCGAAAAAGCTCAACATGAAGCGTCTGTAACCCGTGGTATGGCTGTATATTAATAGTAAAATAATTACTAAGCTCTAACTGTATGTAGGTTTTATTTTATTTGTTTTTATCTTATATTTTGGAAATGTATGCTCAGTTTTTTTTTCATTAAATTTTTTGGGGGGGGCCCCCAAGAGAGCGGGGCCCTAAGCTATAGCTTGTTTAGCTTATACGTAAATCCGGCACTGCCTGTCACCCTTTTGGCCCATTTAGTTTTTTTTTTTTAATAAATGTTTATTGGAATTTTACAAAACATAGAAATCAAACAAACACATATATCAAAACAGAAAACAGAAAATACACACTTAATAAAGAAAAGAAAAAGAAAAAGAATCCACTTTTAAATTTCAAGGTTCTATATCCCTCTTTCCTGACCTCCTTGCATCTCCCTTTTTTGTATTCCTCTTTATTCCGTCAAATTCAGCAAATTCTAACCCTCTTTCAAACCTCGTTTATAATTATATATTCCCACTTATTATGTCTCTAATTTCTCTTATCTTGGTCCTTTACTCCACTTTATATACTTTGACATAATATTATTCTAGTCATACCCCCCTTCTCTTTTTTAAAATTCTTTTTTCATACCTCTTTTAACCATGTCCCAAATGCCATGTTACCTTCACATCCCACATCATTTTAACATTCAAACATTTTACAATATTTCTGTAGATAATCCTTGAACTTTTTCCAGTCCTCTTCCATCAACTCTTCTCCCAAGTCTCGGATTCTGCCGGTCATTTCTGCCATCTCCATGTAATCAATCACTTGCATCTGCCACTCTTCCACATTGGGCAAATCTTGTGTCTTCCAATATTTAGCGAGAAGTATTCTTGCTGCTGTTGTTGCGTACATAAAAAATGTTCTGTCTTTCTTTGGCACCAATTGGCCGACTATGCCCAAAAGGAAGGCCTCTGGTTTCTTTGGAAAGGTAAATTTAAATACCTTCTTCAGTTCATTATATATCATTTCCCAGTAAGCCTTAACCTTTGGGCATGTCCACCAAAGATGAAAGAATGTTCCCTCAGCTTCTTTACATTTCCAACACTTGTTGTCAGCCAGGTGATAAATTTTTGCAAGCGTAACTGGGGTCATGTACCACCTGTAAATCATTTTCATAATATTCTCCTTTAAGGCATTACATGCCGTAAACTTCATACCGGTGGTCCACAACTGCTCCCAGTCAGCAAACATAATGTTATGACCTATGTCCTGCGCCCACCTTTTGGCCCATTTAGGGATAGGGAAGGGGGATAAATGATACTTCTGTACAACTGTCAAGCTTTTCATGCACAACCACCCCCCCTTTAGCTATCAACTGCAGTGTGTGCAAGATGCAGTGGTTGCAGCACAAAGATTCCTGCTACCTTTTCCGAGAAAGGAAGATGGGCTGGCGTTCCAGCATGGGCTTCTGCAGAGACGAGTTCTCCTCCCTGGCCGCCATCCACAACGACACAGAACAGATGGTACTGGGGCTTGTCCGGTTCGCTGCCGGGATGGAGATGGGCAAGGCTCGATAGCTTCAGGGTCCCCCCCTCCCCATGCCTCACCCCCATATCACGTAGCAGTAGTTCAGCTGTGCCCCCACCATATACCGTATTTTTCGCTCTATAAGACACACGTTTTCCCCTCCTAAAAAGTAAGGGGAAATGTGTGTGCGTCTTACGGAGCGAATGCAGGCTGCGCAGCTTTCGCTGAAGCCAGGAGAGCAAGAGGGATCGGTGCGCACTGATCCCTCTTGCTTTCCTGGCTTCTCTTTGCTGGAGAGGCGCTGAGCAGAGAGGGAGAGAATATTTTTTTTCTTGTTCTCCTCCTCTAAAACTAGGTGCGTCTTATGGTCGGGTGCGTCTTATAGAGCGAAATATACAGTATTATACCTTTAAAGCAACCCATTTGATGACTGGACTGTGTCCTTAGAGAATAATCAGCGATTTTTTTAAAAAACAGAAACCCGATAGGTACTGTTACAAGTAAAAATACCAATCTCAAGGCCTGAAGCCCTAAACGGCCTCAGTCCAGTATATCTGAAGGAGCGTCTCCACCCCCATCGTTCTGCCCTGGACACTGGGGTCCAGCTCTGAGGGTCTTCTGGTGGTTCCCTCCCTGCGGGAAGCCAAGTTACAGGGAACCAGGCAGAGGGCCTTCTCGGTGGTGGCACCCGCCCTGTGGAACGCCCTCACTTCAGAGGTCAAGGAAATGGGAGCTCAAGAGGATCTCTGTGGGAGTGATCCGGCCCATGCCCAGTAAGCCTTGCCGACCCCTGCCTTATTGCTTTCTGCCATCCCATTGTTCCTCTCCTCCCGTTTTTTGCTGAGCTGGTTGCAAGGGAAGAGAGGCAGATTTCTCTTGCCGGGGTCTTGAACTGACAGCTCACATACTTGGGTTTTTGAAAATTAGGTTGAAAGGCAGTGGTGTATCTTCCCTCCTGAAGGCAGGGTGCTTGTGGCTTTGCCTTGCAGAACTTTCTGAGGTTTGAATCAAAGAAACATTTCCGCCAGCACCGTGGCAAGAATAAATACTACAAATTTTGGATGGGCCTGACGTACGACGTCGTCACGAAGCAATGGAAATGGGCAGATGGCTCTCTCTATGACCCCAAAATGTAAGTGACTCTGGCATCCCCTTACTCCCTAACTCATTTGTCACAAGATTGGGTACTCATTATTAAGCTATATTTCATCATCATCATCATTATATTTATGATTTTCAATTTTATACATTTCAGTACAGTGGTATCTTGGTTTAAGAACAGCCCTGTTTACTAACTATTTGGTATGCGAACTCAGCAAAACCGGAAGTAGTGTCCCGGTTTGCGAACAGTAGCCGAAAGGTGGAAAGGCACCAGCGGCGAGAGGCCTCATTAAGGAAAGCACACCTTTAACATGTTAAAAAGCGCGTTTTAATATTTCAAAACTCGACTTCCTTCCCTTTCTTTCTGTGGTTCCTTAATTATTATTTTTTATATTTTCTGTATATTTCAAATTAACTGAATTTGCTCATTTATTCATCTACTTTAAATATATACAGTGGTGCCTCACAAGACGAACGCCTCGCAAAATGAAAAACTCGCAAGACGAAAGAGTTTTCCGTTTTGGAGGTGCTTCGCAAAACGAATTTCCCTATGGGCTTGCTTCGCAAGAAGAAAGCCCATAGGGAAATCTCCGCCAGCCTTCAGAAGAGGTCCTGGACCTCTTCTGAAGGCCGGCGGGGGACAAAAGTCTTTGCTCCCCCCCGCCTGCCTTCCTGGGATAGCAGAGAAGCGCAGCGCGTTTCTCCGCTATCCCGACGGCTTTTGAAGGCAGGCGGGGGGGAGCAAAGACTTTGGCCCACCGCCGGCCTTCAGAAGAGGTCCTGGACCAGCATTTTCCGCCCGCCAGCATTTTCAGATCGCCCCGGGACAGCGGAGAAGTCTCCGCTGTCCCGGGGGCTTTTAAAATGCTGGCGGGCGGCAGCGCAGCGTTCACTGCCGCCCGCCAGCAGTTTCAGATCGCACCGGGGCAGCGGAGAAGTCTCCGCTGTCCTGGGGGCTTTTAAAATGCTGGCGGGCGGCAGCGCAGCGTTCGCTGCCGCCCGCCAGCAGTTTCAGATCGCCCCGGGGCAGCGGAGAAGTCTCTGCTGTCCCGGGGGCTTTTAAAATGCTGGCAGTCGGGAGGAAAGCCCTCCTGTCCCCGGAGCTTGCGGGGTGGGAGGTGGGGAGAAGGGCTTTTCTTCCCACCGCCAGCCTTCAGAACAGCCTTCTGAAGGCTGGCGGTGGGAAGAAAAGCCCTTGTCCCCCCCCCCCCAGCCTTCAGAAGAGGTCGAGGGACAGACTGTCCCCGGACCTGGTCTGAAGGCGGTTTCCATAGGAACGCATTGATTGATTTTCAATGCATTCCGATGGGAAACCGTGCTTCGCAAGACGAAAAACTCGCAAGAAGAAAAAACTTGCGGAACGAATTAATTGCGTCTTGCGAGGCACCACTGTACTCTTATAAAACTGGAGGTTATTACAATAATCCTGCCAGTGTTCTTATCTGTTTACAGTTTACAGTGGTACTTTGGTTCCCAAACAGAATCCGTTCCGGGAGTCCGTTCGCCTCCCCAAACCGTACAAAAACCAAGGCATGGCTTCCGATTGGCTTCAGGAGCTTCCTGCACTCAAACGGAAGCCGCGTCGGATGTTCGGCTTCCACAAATCGTTCGCAAACCGGAACACTTACTTGCGGCACTCGAGAGCCGATTTGTTCAGGAAATAAGCCGTCCGAGAACCACTGTACTTGTAAATATTCAATAAACCATGGAGGGGCAGTGGGAGGAGGCAGGCTCCGTGCAAAGTGGTGGAGAAGGAGGGAGGGGTGCTGGAGGAGGCAACAGTTGCAGTGTGTAGCCTCAAGCGCGGGGATCTTTCAAGGTAGAGTGGACAGGGGGAGCAATGATAGAGTCACGTCTATTACCGTATTTTTCGCTGCATAAGACGCACCAGACCATAAGACGCGCCTAGTTTTTGGAAGAGGAAAACAAGAAAAAAATATATATTCTGAATCCTAGAAGCCAGGAGAGCAAGTGGGATCGCTGTGCACTGATCCAGCTGGCAGCCCTGGCTTATGGGATAGCCGCATGCAGCCAATCCCGGACTGGGGAGGCTGCGTGCGGCTAAGCAAGAAGCCAGGACAGTCAGGGGGATCGCAGCGCAGCGATCTCGCTGGCTGTCCTGGCTTCTTGCTTGGCTGTGCGCAGCCTCTCCTGGGCAATGGGAGCCCCCAAGAGCCGCGCTCCCTTTAAAGAGCACACGGAGCGTGTGTGCAGCAAGAACCGCACACATGCTCCACGCGGCTCTTTAAAGGGAGCACTGAGCAGAGCCTCCTGCCTGCATTCGCTCCATCAGTCGCACACACATTTCCCCTTACTTTTTAGGAGGGGAAAAGTGCGTCTTATAGAGCGGAAAATACGGTATGTGCAGAGCTTGGGATGCAAGCACACACCACGCAGCTGAGGAGGTGGTGTGTTGCGAAGCCAGCGGAGAGAGCTCTGGACCGCGGGAAAACACCCGAAGCCTTCCCGCCTCCGACGGGCGCTGGAGGTGCGCAGGCACCAAGCCCCCGGTCTGCCTCGCTTACCTCCCCGCTCTCCCCTCCCCGGACTCTCCCCGGACTCTCCGCCTAGCGTCCTCCACTGCTTGGCGCCCTGGCTTGCCGCTCCACTACGCCCAGTGGTAAAGACGGCCCTGCGTAGAAATAAAAGGCTGTCCACAATATCTTTGCTTAGTTTTATTTTCAGAAACGTAACTGTCAAAAACTGCAAGCCATCACTTGTGCATAAATTACGGAACATGCCGAACTGGCAAAATTAACAGATAAATTACATGAAAAGGATAACAAAGACTTTAATAATAATAATAATAATAATAATTTTATTTATACCCCGCCCTCCCCAGCCAAGACAGGGGAACCATTTACAAGATATATGAAGAAGCAACGTAAAGAATTGGACTCATTGGCAGGGTTTGACTAAATGAACACAATTGTATATAACAAAAAGTAAGATTATATGGATTGGGAAAATTTTGGGAAACAACACACAGGGTGAGTAATATGGAAATAAAACAAAATGGGAATATGGAAAATTGTTAGAGAAATGTTGTTAGAGGATGTATACATGGAAAAACCAATTAATGTATATATATTTTTTTTAAAAAGAGAGAGACCACAGGTGTGCAGCTAAGTAGGTCAAACTGCAAACATGCACCTCTGAGTAGCACCATTGACCTTAAGATAAAGAAAAACCGACATCTTCTCCCTTTCTGTGTTGCAGGCATGGAAAGCTGCCTCCCAAGGGCTGCGCCTACCTCCAAAACGGATTGCTTTTCTCCCAGGAGTGTGAGGAATTGGCTTACGTCATGTGTCAGACGGCGCTTCGGTTTGGCTGGAGTTGAGCAGCTGTGGAAGAGGAGAAGGAGGCGCAGAAGCAAGTGTGGGTATGTGGTTGTGATCCCAACATGTCGTCGGATCAGGACCCCCTCCTCTCCCCCATCTCACGGCAGTGTTGTGGCCGTTTCCCTTCAGAAGTCCCCAGAACGTTAAAGTAAATAAATTTTCATTTCTCAGAATGTCTTGAGACTATTGATTCCCCCCCCCCCCATTATTTTTTATTGTTTTTCCACATGTTTACAAATCGGTCCAAATTATTTAAATTTAATACAATTTCTTTTTAAAAAATCAGGTTTTCCGCTCCTGTTGCAAACCTACGTCCATTACTTCCTGATGTAGCGACTTCATTCTTCTTTAATAATAATAATAATAATAAATTTTCTTTATACCCCGCCCTTCCCGGTTCAGGAAACCGGGCTCAGGGCGGCTAACAACAAATTGAAAACACTTAATTGATGCAACAAGAAACAGCATAAAATACAGTATAAAATGTGAGTAACGATAAATTTAGAATTCAAAAATCAATTTAGGGGGTAAATCCATCCAATAAACATTAGATGATCACCAGGGCTAGCTGGCTAATTTAGTCCTATTTGGGCCAACGAGGAGACCAGGGGAGAATTAGCTGTGGGATCCCAGAGCGAGTGATCTTCATAAAAGGGGAGGGGGAGGGAAGGAAGGGGAATAAGAGATCATGCTAAGTTCATATTGAAAGCCAGGTGGAATAGCTTTGTCTTACAGGCCCGATAGAAGGAGGTTAAATCCTGCAGGGCCCTGGTTTCATGGGACAGAGCATTCCACCAGGTCGGAGCCATCACTGAGAAGGCCCTGGCCCTGGTGGAGGATAGTCTGACTTCCTTAGGGCCTGGGACCTCTAAACTGTGATTATTCATGGACCCCAAGGTCCTCTGCAGGGCAGACCAGGAGAGGTGGTCCGTAATACTGAGGAGATTTCACCCCTCCCATATCCACGAATCTCCTGATGAATCTGCTGGGGCCTGATCCTGAAGAGTCCCTGAAGAGACCTGAGTACTCACAGGAGGAGTGGTCGCCTTCAGGCGAGACAGGGAGGTGAGTTGCCGGGGGACCAGGACCGGCCATTACCCCGACAAAGATAAAAGGCTACTGGACCCCGCCCCAGGTTGTGGGAGCAATGTTGCTGTTTGCCAGAACCTGCCTGATTCTGTGCCTGACCTTGCCTGGTTTCCTTCCTCATGTCCTGCCTTGGCCCCATTGGACTGACTCCTAGCGGAACCCTTGGATTCTGGACCGGACCTGGACTGCGTTACTCGGGTTACCCCCCGGGCTCAGCACATCCAGATAGGGGCTGCTTTAAATGGCGGCCGTTCGAGGGGGCGCTCAGCCAACCATGGCTCCTGTCTTACGAGTAGCAGGGGCTGGCGGTGGCGGTGGTGGAGGGATGATGAGCAGTGCACGAAAGGGCTCTGGAGAGGGGCTGGAACCCACAAAGCCTAGACCCCTTCCTCCTCTAGGCAGGGCGGGGAGAAGCCAGGAGGAGGGAGGGAGGAGGCGCTGCCGCTGTGTGTGTGTGGAGAATGATGAATCTCGAACAATCAGAATCAGATCCACGCAGTGATTCCCGGACTGTCCGCGAGCCAGATCCAGAAGGCAATTGGGCCAGATCCGGCCCCCGGGCCTTAAGTTTGCTGACCCATGGGTTAGGCTGAGAGCCAGGGACTGGCCCCTCAAGGTCACCCTGTCAGCTTCAAGGCCCAGTGGGGCTCCGAACACTGGTCTCTCCCAGGTCCTAGCCCAACCCTCTCACCACTACACCACACTCTCTCGCCTTTCGATGGATCTTAAAAGGGCGTCTTGTCCAGATTAGGAACACGTGCTACGCCACAGTGGAGAGACACTCCTTTATTTATTTCAACGAAGAGGTTTGGTGGGGAACTTCAAAGAGCATTTCTCCTCCTTTCCTGCTACATGACATTTCCAGATAAATATTTTTTAAAAATATTATTATTCGTGGTGCTCGTGAGGAAACTCCCCCAAAGATGGAAAACTGGGAAAGGAGAACGTGAGGAGGCAAATGGTTTTATTTTGGGTCTTCATCATCTGCATCTTTGAGGGGTTCAAAATAAGGTCTCCCAATTTAGGGAAGCAACATTATTGATAAGGTGTGAGAGCCAGAAAGCGGAGTGGATTCCTTCCCCGTCTCTCTGCGTCTGCTAGCTGACTGGGTTATCCTTTGTTTTCTTGGGATGAAATGGTCCTCTGTCCATTTTTTCCTTCTTGTGTAGAGCTTAAGGCAAATAGATTGAGTCTGGGAACATCACACAAACTGGGCTTCTTTGATCAGTGCAGTCTGCATCTTCCCAGCAGAGGCCTGGAGTGTTGCATTCATTGAGAACTTCAACACATTCTTCCAGTACTGGCCCAGGGATCTTGCTTAATTCATTCCAGTAACTGAAAAGAAGAGGCAACGTTCGTCAGTGCAGATTGCAATCCTACTTTGGTTCTGTTCTGTACACCGTAACAAAATTTCTCAGCAATTTGATGCGTCCCGCCTCTGTGTCCAGCTACTTTCAAACTACCACACCTGTGTCCAGTTCTGGGTGCCACAACTACATTCCAGGAAGTTTTGTTCATGGGATTTGCAAGTGAAAAGACAATTGGAAAGCTTCCTTGCAGAGAAATATCTGAGGCCCTTTGAGGAGAGTCCAGATGGCTTCAGGATTGCCCTCCTGTACTATTTCAGACCTGTGGCTTATCTGCTTATGTATGTGTGTTTGCCTTGCACATTTATGAGCATTTTCTGTATTCTATGGAGGCACAAGTCAATTCTGTGTCCAGGGCAGCTGTTTACCATCTGGTACCCAGGCCGAGACCCTCCCTGCCCGTGGACTGCCTCGCCAGAGTGGTGCATGCTCTGGTTATCTTCCGCTTGGACTACTGCAATGTGCTCTATGTGGGGCTACCTTTGAAGGTGACCCGGAAACTACAATTAATCCAGAATGTGGCAAGGGTCTTGAATCAGTCCTACATTGGCTCCCAATACATTTCCGGACACAATTCAAAGTGTTGGTGCTGACCTTTAAAGCCCTAAACGGCCTCGGTCCAGAATACCTGAAGGAGCGTCTCCACCCCCATCGTTCTGCCTGGACACTGAGATCCAGCACCGAGGGCCTTCTGGCGGTTCCCTCACTGCAAGAATCCAAGTTACAAGGAACTCGCATCCACCTTCTGTGATAAGAATTTTAAGGTCTCAAATATAGATGAAATGTTCATAAATGTACCAACCAAACACATACATAGATCAGCACAGGAAGACCAACCTGAAACCATTTTGATTCCCAAACTGACCAAATGTTTCTTCTGCAAGGTCAAAGGAAAATGGAGAAACCTCGCCATTGGCTTTTCCTTCACAAATCCTGTCTTAAGGGCACATTTAAGGTATGAATAGGGTGTGAGGCTGTGACCTGGCTCAGGAACTAAGTATTTATCATTGCAAAAGACTGGCCAGGCTCCCCAGGCAACCCAATCAAGTGACCATTAAACAGGTAACCTGGCAGACAGGAGGTAAACAAAGCACTCAGATTTCTGATGTAGACCGCCCTTTCTGTGATGTAGGTATGATGTTTCTGGGGGTGGTCTTGGACTCCAGGGAGGGAATTTAAAATGTCTATATAAGGGCAGGCACACTTTTGTTCTGGGTTCCTCCTCCCTCCTACGTGTGGTGAGTGAGGACCCTGTTGCAACAGATCAATAAAGATCAGGCTTACTAGCTGCTTTGCTTCTCAATATTCTCTGGTTGGCCTCTGTTATTTTCTCCTACCAAAAGGGAACCTACGTAAGGACTCTATATGGGCTCTTGGGTACCCCATAAGGGGAAAAAGGGCAGATTTTTGTTTACAAAACTTCCAAGCACCTTGCGTAGTAGGCCTATCCAAACAGGAATGCCTAGAATGGCTGGTGAATTGTGCTGCGAAATTCGGACAAGACCAAAATTCGAAGCACGATTGTGTTTCGGTCTGTGCATTGACTGGAAGAAGCGTTTGGATTTGATAGCCCGCTTTATCACTACGCAGGTGGTGCTGTGGGTAAAAGCCTCAGTGCCTATGACTTGCTGATCGAAAGGTTGGCGGTTTGAATCCCCGCGGCAGGGTGCGCTCCCGTCGCTCGGTCCCAGCGCCTGCCAACCTAGCAGTTCGAAAGCACCCCTAAGTGCAAGTAGATAAATAGGGACCGCTTACTAGCGGGAAGGTAAACGGCGTTCCGTGTGCTGCGCTGGCTCGTCAGATGCAGCTTGTCACGCTGGCCACGTGACCCGGAAGTGTCTGTGGACAGCGCTGGCTCCCGGCCTCTAGAGTGAGATGAGTGCACAACCCTAGAGTCTGTCAGGACTGGCCCGTATGGGCAGGGGTACCTTTACCTTTACCTTTTTAGCACTACCCGAAGGAGTCTCAAAGCGGCAAACATTCTCCTTTCCCTTCCTCCCGCACAACAAACACTCTGTGAGGTGAGTGGGGCTGAGAGACTTCAGAGAAGTGTGACTGGCCCAAGGTCACCCAGTAGCTGCATGTGGAGGAGCAGGGAAGCGAACCCGGTTCACCAGATTACGAGTCTACCGCTCTTAACCACTACACCACACTGGAGGTGTGAACAAGGTAGCTTCTCGTCAGAATGCCAAGAGAACCTCGTTTTCTGAGTCTGCCCTATTCCCGCTTCTTGTGAAGTTAAAGTCGGGGAAAGGCAACCTTCCGTAAGCTGCTTTCAGGGTGGGAAGGAGAAAACACCGAAGAGTTTCTTTACGGTATAGAGGTTTCTCCAGACACTTGCCTGCTATTTGCATTGTACGGTGTCCCATCAAGCCATCTCCATGTGAGGCCGTCCTTTTTGAGCCCAATCCACACTCCCTTACTCGACTCCTTGGCAATTGTCTCAATGAATAGCTGCAAGAGAGACAAACAGGAGGCCTGACTGGGACGAAGGACCCTTCCGGGAGGAGTGTTCATCAATTTTCTGGCAGAAAGCTCACACAGGAGTGGGGTAGCTGTGCTTTACAGTGGTACCTCTGGTTGCGAACAGGATCCGTTCTGGAGGCCCGTTTGCAACATGAAAAGAGCACAACCCACGAAGAAATAAAGAAAATATTAAGAATATAATATCATAAAAGGCCAGAGGCATTCCTTTTAGGAATTTTAAATGACGATATTCCAAAAGACAAAACTAAATTTTTCTTATGCGCAACATCTGCAGCAAGAATCCTGGTGGCTAAGTACTGGAAAGGGAATCAGTTACCCACTAGGGGAGAATGGCTATGTAAGCTCTCAGAATACTTAGAATTAGCCAAATTGACAGACGTAATGAGACAAAAACCAAAAAGCGAAGTAAAAAAAAGGAATGGGAGTGCCTAAATGAATACCTCAAAAGTCAAGCTTCGAGGGCAGAAATCTGGCTGAGTCTGGAATAACCTTGTGAAGTGAAAGGATATGAAAGAAGGATTTATATCTAGATGTTAGGATAGAGATGATAAAGAAAACAGGAAAACAGGAAGACACAATGAGAGATAAAGGAGGTGCTGTGGGATTGGTGGAAGTCAATGTCTTGTTGTTTTAGTGTTTATAATATTAACTTGTAAGATGGTTTTTTTTGTTTTTTGTTTGTTGTTGCTTTCTTTAGTTTTTGAATGTTGATTTTAGTGTGTTGTGTATTGTTATTTTTTGATATCTTTCGTGTTGTTGCTGTTTGGAAAATACTAATAAAATTTATTAATTTTTTTTTAAAAAAGAAAAGAGCACAACCCGCAGCAGCACATCTGCGCATGCGTGGGTTGGGATTCGCTGCTTCTGTGCATGCGTGTGACGTCATTTTGAGCATCTGCGCATGCGCAAGTGGCAAAACCCGGAAGTAACCCTTTCTGGTACTTCCGGGTCGCCGTGGGACGTAACCTGAAAGAACGTAACATGAAGCAGACGTAACATGAGGTATGACTGTACTGAGTCAGACCCTACACTGGCAGGAAGCCACGCCTCTCCAGGGTTTCAGAAAACGTTCCCAGCCCTACCTAAAGATGCCGTCAGGGAATGAACTGGGCATCTTCTGTTTGCAAGGTATGTTCTCCACCAATTGATCTACACCCCTGGCCACGCAAGGGCAGATGAAACCCTGGCTTCATTGAGCATGCGTTCAGATTTGTCCAGTGGCATAGCGTGGTGGTGGTGGTGGAACGGGATGACAAAATTGTTGTTGTTGTTTAGTCGTTTAGTTGTGTCCGACTCTTCGTGACCGCCGGGACCAGAGCACACCAGGCACTCCTGTCTTCCACTGCCTCCCGCAGTTTGGTCAAACTCATGTTGGTAGCTTGGAGAACACTGTCCCACCATCTCATCCTCTGTCATCCCCTTCTCCTTGCGCCCTCCATCTTTCCCAACATCAGGGTCTTTTCCAGGGAGTCTTCTCTTCTCGTGAGGTGGCCAAAGTCTTGGAGCCTCAGCTTCACGATCTGTCCTTCCAGTGAGCCCTCAGGGTTGATTTCCTTCAGAATGGATCGGTTTGATCTTCTTGCAGTCCATGGGACTCTCAAGAGTCTCCTCCAACACCATAATTCAAAAGCATCAATTCTTCGGCGATCAGCCTTCTTTATGGTCCAGCTCTTACTTCCATACATCACTACTGACAAAATTATTAGGGATGCAAAATATCAACGCCTGGTGCTGCCGCAATGCAGCTGCGCTCTTCCGTCGCTGGACTCTGTTGAAAACAGCTTCTCCATGAGATCAGGAAGTGAACCTCTCCAGACCAATGGAACGATTCTTCTTTTCTTATCTCTGCGCCTGCGATCTCTTGGGTGATGTGGGCGTCATTAGGCAGCCGATTACACACACACATACTCTGTCCGTTTCCCTCCATAGCCCCGGGCTCTGGCAACCCACGCTACACCACTGGAATTGTCTGCAGGATAGCAAGTCCATTCCCAACTAGCCAGAAACTGACCAGCACTTAGCTGTGATGGTTGCGGGTTTATTTTAGCCTGCTGTGGGCTTGAAACACTTCTGCAAAGCAATGGACTTCCTTCATTGAATGGCACTAACAGGGCTCTGCATTTTTTCTTAAAATCTGAAAGCTGGATAAAGCAGTAGAGGAAGGCAGTCGAGTATTTCCTGCTTCTCGAGACAGCATTCAGTTCCATCTCCAGCTAAATTTGGCTTGTGACTGCTGCACAGATGCTCAAAATGGTTCTGAGTGCAAGTGGGAAGATTCTCAAGGGACCATGTGATCCCAAAGAGAAGATTCAGATGTTCTCCCCCCCCCCAAAGATGCATAGCTGTCAACCGCCCCTTATTTGGCGGGAAACTCCCTTATCCCAGTGCCGTGTCCCACTGCTGTCCCTTATTGATGATGTCCCTTAAATTTCCTGAGTTTCAAAGGAAGCAGCTCCTCTCCCTCCCTCCCTGCCGGCCAGGGAGGAGGGAGGCTCCAACTGTGTTGCTTGGCTGCGTTGCTCACCGCATAAGGAGTCTAAGAACGACTGGGGGGTGGAGCTTGCATGCCTTGTGCCGATCAAATTGGCCACGTTGCCTGGGGACTCGCCTTTGCTCAGCGCTTCTCAGCGGAGAGGTGACGGTGGTTTTCCTTGCTGCATCCCCTTTGCCGGGTTGCTGCGCTGTGGGAACCAACGCTTGAGGCTTCGTTTGGCTGCTGGCTGGGCTTTCCGCCTTTGGCTTGGAGGGGCTCAGAAGTTGAACATAGCTGTGTTCTGAAAATCCCTTATTTTGGCTGCTGATTCCCTTATTTTTGAGGCTGCTGGTCCCTTATTTTCAAATCTGTAAGTTGACAGCTATGCAAAGGTGCCAACTCTACAGGGCCCTGGTCTCTTTGTGCACCCAATAAAATATTTACTCCCCCCACCCATATTTTCTCCTCCCCTCCATTCCGTCCTCCTTCCCTCGGGCAATCCCCCACCAAGCCGGGTACCGCTCTACTTTCCTGGGTTGAGTCCTGGCTTTTGGCACCATTTCTGAGTGTGTCTGAGCTGGAACAGCCAGGGAAAGGCAGGCAGGCACCCAGGAGGAATGGCTGACCACTAGGAGTGGGCGAACGGGCAGTGGGTGAGCAGGCAGAAACTTCTTGCATGTGGGTGAGGGGCAAGAGTCGGGCAGAGGAGACAGGGAGGCCTGCACACAGTTGTGCATGGCAGAGGAAGTGTGGAGAGGTGGGTTGGGGGTGGGATTTGAGGTTTGCCTTTAAATCTCCCTCTGCTAAGTACGTAGGCAAGACTTCGCCATGAGTCTTTACAAAGACTCGGCTGCTCCTTTTGCGACATTTCCCTGGCAAACTAACTTGCCGATTCATAAACCCAAGAAAAAAGCCCACCAAGAACTCTGGCCAATATCAGTTTCAGCAGTGGGAGGGGTCCCTACCCGCAAATCAATAATCAACTGTAACAAAAACTAATCCATTCAAAAGTATGTATTCTGACAAGGATAACAAACTCAAATAGAGATGTGAAGGTCTTAGTTTCAATCACTGAGCAGAAGTCAGAAGTCTGCTCAGATTGAAACTAAGACCACCACATCAAATCTGACTATTGACTAACATGAACTTATCTTTACTCATAAACTCTTATCTCTAATTCAGTAACGAATTATTGTGCTATACATATCCTTATGAGTTTGAGTTGTAATCTCTGTTTGGGTTTATAATCTCTATTTGAGTTTGTAATCCTTGTCAGAATACATACTTTTGAATGGATTAGTGTTTGTTACAATTGATTATTGATTTGCGAGTAGGGACCCCTCCCACTGCTGAAACTGATATTGGCCTGAGTTCTCGGTGTGCTTTTTTCTTGGTATATATAATAACAAGAACTCCAACTTATTTAACGATTCGTAAACCCAAACTGCTTTCTGATTATTTCCACAAGGTGTAGATCAAGGGTCTCCACACTAAGGCCTGCAGGCTGGATAAGGCCCTAGGGACTCGTTTATTTGGCCCGCGGCGACCCCCGCCCCCCGCTGTCCACTCTTACTGGTGCTGCGCTGCGCAGCCGCCCACTTCTGGGTCGGAGGAGCACTGAAAATAGCTTGTGCGCATGCGCAAGCATTGTGTGCATGTGCAAGCATTATTTCCGGTGCACATCTGGGTCGGAGGAGGCCCGTGCACATGCGCACAAGCTATTTCCGGTGCTCCCCTGACCCGGAAGTGCGCCGGAAATAGCGTGTGCGCACGATTATGGGCACATGCTCCCCTGCCCTCTGGCTTGCCGCAAGATGGGCTCTGGAGACACCAGCCTGAGGCACAGTAAGTTTGCTGACCCCTGGTGTAGAGCATTTTTGCAAAAGAGCTTCACGTATTGACTTGGTTTCCTTCCACCTGTGATCCTGTCATGCGTGATTTAGTTGAGATTCCTGCATTGCAGGGGGTTGGAAACTAGACGGACCTTAGGACCCCTCCCGGCTATAACAAATGTCCATTTGCAGAAAAAAAAATGGTGGACATTTGTCCTGTTCCAGCGGTCCACAGTGGGTTTACCTGGGGAGAGCGAACATGTGGATCGCGGTCCTCAAACTTACCTCCTCTTCCTTCGTGACAATGGTGGGCAGTATTGTCCTTAATTTCTCACATTCACTCTGAGCGAAATCAAAACCCATCGGGTGCGAGATGAGGTAAAAGAGCCGGCCTTTGAAGGGCTGCCACCCGCCGTTGATCAGTTTAATTATGTTGTCTTGCGAGGAGAACCAGAAGCATGCAGGAGAGAGACAGAAAGAAGGATATGTGTTATAAACTAGCCGGTCCATCTGTTTAACAACAACAACAACAACAACAACAACAACAACAACAACAACAACAACAACATAATAATAATTTATTTTTATTATTTATACCCCGCCCATCTGGCTGGGCTTCCCAGCCACTCTGGGCAGCTTCCAACCAAATATTAAAATACCATAATGCATCAAACATTAAAAGCTTCCCTAACTAGGGCTGCCTTCAGATGTCTTCTAAAAGTCTGGTAGTTGTTCTTCTCTTTGACATCTGACGGGAGGGCGTTCCACAGGGCGGGCGCCACCACCGAGAAGGCCCTCTGCCTGGTTCCCTGTAACTTGGCTTCTCGCTGGGAGGGAACCACCAGAAGGCCCTTGGTGCTGGACCTCAGTGTCCGGGCTGAACGATGGGGATGGAGACGCTCCATCAAGTATACTGGACCGAGGCTGTTTAGGGCTTGAAAGACCAGCACATTGAATTGTGCTCGGAAACGTACTGGGAGCCAATGTAGGTCTTTCAAGACTGGTGTTATGTGGTCTTGGTGGCCATTCCCAGTCACCAGTCTAGCTGCCGCATTCTGGATTAAGGTGAGGGTCTTTGAATGAATGATGCCAATCTTCGTGTGTGTGTGCCAGTGCTTATGTTACTGTGCCAGCAGCCGGATTGGGAAGAGTACTGGAAAATCATCAAAAGTTCCTTTGCGGGAGCCGATGTGGTGTAACGGTTGGAGTGTTGGGCTAAGGCATGAGATGAGAAAGCTGGGTTCGAATCCCCACGCAGACATGAAGCTCATGGGGAGACCTTGGAGTCAGTGGCCGCCTTTCTTGGCCTGGCCTAAATTGTAGGGTTGTTGTGAAGATGAAATGGGGAGGGGTGAACCAAGTACACCCCCTTGATAAGGAGACATACAAATAAGTACAGTGGTACCTCGGGTTACATACACTTCAAGTTACATACGCTTCAGGTTACAGACTCCGCTAACCCAGAAATAATACCTCGGGTTAAGAACTTTGCTTCAGGATGAGAACAGAAATCGTGCTCCGGTGGCAGCAAGAGGCCCCATTAGCTAAAGTGGTGCTTCAGGTTAAGAACAGTTTCAGGTTAAGAACGGACGTCCAGAACGAATTAAGTACTTAACCCGAGGTACCACTGTAAAATGAAATGCTAAAGTATGGAATGTTTAAGTTATAGGTTTATTGCACATCAAAGGTAATCTTTGTGTTATAAGAATTCTCAGGTCCCCAATATAAAATAAGCATTCACAAATGTACGAGGCAAACGCATACATAAGTATATAAACCAGGTGTCTGTAATAGTACAGGAGAACAATCCTGAAGCCATTTTGACTCTCCCAGTCACCTCAAATATTTCTCTGCAAGGAGGAAGGAAATGGGAAATTGTCTTTTGTCTTTTGCTTACTTGACTTAAGGTTGTATTTGCGTGGACAGGCGGAGTCCCCAGATCACCCGCGGTCCCCCCGTCATGCGGAATAACGACTCGAGACAACGTGCTATGGGATTAAATTGGCCACAACTTTATTGAATTTCAAATGTGGGTAGACCTTGGCTCAGGCATTGGGCGTTCTCCCTCCCCAGTCCCCAGCCGGGGACCTAGGGAGCATCAGGGTTATCCAGTGTGTGTGTGGGGGGGATGGGCCGGCTCTGGAGAACATATGTTCAAGCAGAGACAGCTGCCCCCGTTACACCGCCGCCGCAGGGGAGAGCAATGACGACCTTTCGGCGCACGGCCAAAGCCTCCCTTCAGAAACCCTTTTAACGGGGAACCCTGGTATCGGCGCCGCAAAGAGGAAGATGGACTAAAGGATTCCGCCCAAGGCCTGATACCGCCAAAGTTGTGACGTTTTGCTACGGGAAAGGCGAAACCTGCCAATGCAGGGAAATTCCTTTCCGGCCCTTTAACAGCGACCTTACGTAGCAGCGCCCGCATACCTGTGAAGAAAAGTTAACCTGCGAAACCTGTGAAGAAAAGTTAACCTTCAAAATAAGACATTAACTGAGGGTGGGTAGGGTGGGAGAAGCTCTGGAGCCAAGTGAGGATTACCAGGTAAGATCCTCCCTCTATTGTGTGGGCAGGTAATCCCTCCCCTCCCCTACCTGGACTGGTCTCCTTGGCAACGCTTCCCCCAGGTGGGATTGGGCAAATGGCTGAGGTAGGCGGAGACCCCACGTATCCCACCTGAGGGAAGGCAAGGCCAAGCCTAAGTTATTGGAGCTGCTCCAGATCCAGGGGCTGCACGCGTCCACGCAAAGGGCGCCCCCCGTTTTTAAGCGGGGAGCGGTCATTGTGGATGAATAGGGTGAGCCTGTGAGCTGGACTCAGGAATTAAAGTATTAATTCCATCACAAAAGAATGGTCGGGCTGTCCAGGTAAAGCAATCAGTGACCATTATCAGGTATCCTGGCAGACAGGATTTTTGCTGTACACCACCCTCCTTTTGTGATGTATGCATGATGTTTTGGGGGGTGATCTTGATCTACAGGGTGGGCAATTTCAAAAGTCTATATAAGGGCTTGAGCACCATTGTTCAGGGTTCTCCTCCTGCGTGTGGTGAGTGGGGACCCTGTTGCAACAATTAACAAAGATCAGGCTATACATATACTATATAAACAATAACTATACAGGCATACAGTGGTGCCTCGGGTTAAGTACTTAATTCATTCTGGAGGTCTGTTCTGTTGTGGGGTCAATTACGTCCAGGGGTCCGGCACACTTCTCTTGCGCAGCTCTGGTCTTCCCCCCTGGGACCTTTGACTCAGCAGAGCGTAAAACACAGCAGAAGCAGAAGCAGGAACGTTCTGTCGTGTGGTGGCAATAACTCAGGCTGAAACGCAGCAGTCTCCTTATCTTTAAAGTCTTTATTCCTTAGCAAAACACAACAGCTATAAATCTCCTGCCTGGAGACAGAGCGGACATCTCGCTTGCTCAACGGAGCAAACACGCACACTGAAAGAACACAGAGAAACCACTCCCTTTCCGTGTTCTAAACCCGCCCTCAGAATGTGAGGCGTCATCACTCAGAACTCTTAACCCTGTAAGTTCTGAGCCTCTCCTAACACCCCCTCTCGAATCACGTTCTGAGAGGACCTCTGAGTGTTCAACACCTTCCCCATTGCCTTCCGCCCCTTCCTGGCATCGTTGTTAGGCACCTGTTGAACCTCACAAACCTTAGGTTCGCACTGTGCGAAACCAACCCACGCATTTGTGACCTGAAACCTCTCAGGTGGAATTCCCTTTGTAGCCCGCGAAGACCGCCTGGGCACAAACTGGGGTGCTCCTTTTGACCCACTGGGGCCATCATGTGCGTCTTCCTCATCAGAAGACTCCCCCTCTGACTTGACACGTCTGTGAGCTTTCTCCATTATGCGCACAGGAGATGAGGGCTCACTCTTGGACACTCCCTTAACAACCTGTGGAGACGCCCTACTCTGTTCAGGGACCTGGTCTCCACCAGCAGGTTCAGGCTCTGGCTCTCTTTCCTCCTCAGCGTCAGACAGACAATCTGAGTGAACGTCAGAGTGCACTTTGCGCCTTGCCCAACCATCCTGCTCAAAGAACTCAGCCTGTTTACTGACCAGAAGCTTGGTCTGATCACCTTCTGGATATGCGAATCTCCACCCTTTTGTCGCAGGCTCATATCCACAGAAGATCATTTCCTGGTACTTTGGACCACCCTCTTGCTGCAACCATTTTGGTACAGGCACCATGGCCCTGCAACCAAACGAACGGAAGAAATGCACCTGTGGCTTCTGTCCGTTGAGCAAGAAATATGGGGTGTCACCTACCACTGCATTGTAGCACCTGTTCATCGAGAAATTGGCCGTTTTTACCGCCTCCCCCCAAAAACTGTGAGGCAAACCAGAGTCATCCAGTAGGATCTCGGATGCTCGAACCAGAGCTTTACTCCTCAGCTCTGCCACGCCATTCTCCTGAGGAGAAGTCACCTTGTGACGTATCCCCCTCTGGCGAAAGAAACCCTTTAGAGCAGACCCAGTGACCTCAGAACCACGGTCAAACTGGAAACCTTGCACCTTGGTGGAGAACCTCAGTTCCACCTCAGCAACCCAATCTTTGATCAGTTGCGTTGTCTCCTCCTTCGTTTTCAGCGTGAAAGCCCATGCGTTCCTAGTAAAATCATCGATCAAAATCAGCAGATGCCTGGCTTTGCCCAGACTTGGCTGAGGCATAGGCCCAAACAGGTCTGCGTGCACAAGCTCAAAAGGCTTTGTGGTTACCCTCTCCACTCTGGGATCATTAAACCCCTTGTTTTTGGCTTTTCTGCAAGCCTTGCAATTCAAAGGTTTACCACATTCTTTTACCTTGCAACCTTTGGTGCACTCTGATAACATCTGAACGTCCTCACAGGACCCATGTGACATCCTCTTGTGCCACACGCAAGCACACGACACATGAGTGTGATCAGTGGCTTTCCCAGTATTCCCCTCACCCTCCAGAGGTGTTTCTAAAACAAAGAGGTTGTTTTGATCTTTTCCAACACTTAAGAGCTCCTTCCCATCTCTGGAAATTGTACAAACATCTTTTTCAAAACTCACAGAATATCCCTCCTGTAAAAGGCAAGGTACAGATAGCAGGCAATGTTTTATCTCAGGGAGAACATAAACCTTCAATTCAGCCTGCAAGAAAGAGACAAACATGTTAGAAACATGGGTTACACGTCCCTGTGAACCTGTAGCAAATCTAACTGTTTTCTCAGTTGAAACAGCCTTGCAGTTCCACATTTGTCCATCAGGTGGCGCTGTTACCAGATGGGCATTCGCTGCCGAGTCAACAACCCAACGTAGCACTCTCCCCCCTCCGGAGTTGTCCTTCTTTGTTGCCTTAGCAACTGACTTCCTGCTGCCCCCGACCTTGGGGTGTTCGCTGCAGGTGGTGGTGTCCAAAACCGCCATAGACGCAGTCAGCTGATAAACGTTTTCTTCCCCTTCCGGCCGACCCTGGGACTTTCCACGCTGGCCTCTTCTCCCGGGCTGGTTCCCATGGGAAATGTCCTTGGGACTTTCCTGCCTTTTGTTTCGCTGTGGACAGCTTCGGCGCAGATGTTCAGCCGAGGCACAAACAAAACATCGCCTAGTGGAAAACTTTGCAAACGTGCCTTTGGTCTTCTCTGCCCCCCCAACCTTTCCAACAGCACTCCTCCTCGAGGCTTTTCTGCCGTTGGGAAAATGGCTTTTGGCTTCTGCTGTGGTTTCTCTGCAAACCCCCTCCAGCTCCTGCCAAACAGCCTGGGCACTCTCAAGACCCTTGGAATGGCCTTTCTGGCCTGCACCCCCAAACTTGGGTGCACAGCCTCCAGAGGAACAGCTAGCCACTGCTTTCCTCTTCCCAGCTTCCAGCAGCTTTCCAGCACACGGCTGCCTGTCTCTCTGGCGTGTCAAAGCATCGCAGCAGCTTTCAGACACGGCTCCAGCCCACTTTGGGCTTCCAGGGCGTCCCACAGCCCCTCCTTGACTCTCTGGGCGTTCCCCAGCTTCTGTGCAGCTCTTGGCCCCCTCTGGGCGTCCCTCAGGCTGGCGTCTAGCCCCCTCTGGTCTGGCTCCCACTCTCTTCAGTGCCTGCCAACCGACCCAGGGCTCCTTCCCGTCTGCCTCTTCAAAAGGGACTGCACGCGATTCATGGCTGTCTGCCATCTCTCCCCCGGGGGCCCAGCCTACTCACGATACAGTAGCACCTCCCGGTCCGGCAGATCCTTCCCAGCGAGCTCCCTTCGCTCTAGCTGGCTCCAGCTACTCCTTAGCTGGCCTTTGGCTGCTCCTCAGCCGCTTCTGCCTGCAGTTTCACTTCCCAGCGTCTCATCAGCTGGCCTCTGGCTGCAGCCTCCTCACACGCACGAACGTTGCTTATCTTTATTGCTGACCTCCATAACCTGTTGTGGGGTCAATTACGTCCAGGGGTCCGGCACACTTCTCTTGCGCAGCTCTGGTCTTCCCCCCTGGGACCTTTGACTCAGCAGAGCGTAAAACACAGCAGAAGCAGAAGCAGGAACGTTCTGTCATGTGGTGGCAATAACTCAGGCTGAAACGCAGCAGTCTCCTTATCTTTAAAGTCTTTATTCCTTAGCAAAACACAACAGCTATAAATCTCCTGCCTGGAGACAGAGCGGACATCTCGCTTGCTCAACGGAGCAAACACGCACACTGAAAGAACACAGAGAAACCACTCCCCTTCCGTGTTCTAAACCCGCCCTCAGAATGTGAGGCGTCATCACTCAGAACTCTTAACCCTGTAAGTTCTGAGCCTCTCCTAACATGTTCTTAACCTGAAGCACCACTTTAGCTAATGGGGCCTCCTGCTGCTGCCATGCCACCGCTGTGCAAATTTTGCTCTCATCCTGAAGCAAAGTTCTTAACCCGAGGTACTATTTCTGGGTTAGCATAGTCTGTAACCTGAAGCATATGTAACCTGAAGCATATGTAACCCGAGGTACCACTGTACTATAGGATTTCCTGCCTGATTATATTGTGATTTTGCCACCTGAAGCAGCATTCATATACCTTTAATACAGCGGTACCTTAGTTCTCAAACTTAATCTGTTCCGAAAGTCCACTCCAAAACCAAAGTGTTCCAAAACCAAGGTGGGCTTTCCCATAGAAAGCAATGCAAAACGGATTATTCCGTTCCAGGCTTTGGAAAACAACCCCCAAAACAGCAATTTAACATGAATTTTACTATCTAACGAGACCATTGATCCATAAAATGAAAGCAATAAACAATGTACTGCAGTCACACAATCAGTCCATCAGTAGCTGAACTGGGTTCTACAAAACAGAAGCGTAACACTCAAAACGGAGGATGTTCGGCTTCCGAAAGATGTTCGCAAACCGGAACACTTACTTCGGGGTTTGCAGTGTTTGGGTTCCAAGTTGTTTGAGTACCAAGGCATTTGAGAACCAAGGCACCACTGAATCATGTAAAAAAACAACAACCAACCAACATCCCCTCAATCTTTCTTCATTCCTCCTGTGTGAGAACTCTTGGGTGAAAGGTTAAGAGTGAACACATATTTGTAAGTAAAGCACATTATAACTCCAGCCATTGGTCCTAAACCAAATACAAGTCATTGCTGGGTTGGCCTTCAGCAAGGGCAGCCAGAATTGAAGAAGGGAATAAATTCTCCATTTCTGGAAATGATGTTGGGAAACTGTGTATGTGCAGCTACTCACACAGAGGCAATTAAGGTTTGGCAAACAGCCAGAAGGCAATCTGAAGGAGTAAGTCTGCCTGGTGATAACAGAGACATGGAGACAGCTCCCTGATTGGTCAAGCTCTCTCAAGGGAGTGATAATTAGTGGCCTACTAACTGGAATGTGTTAGTTCAGAGCTCACTGTTCAGAGTTCTATGCGTCAGTGTAGGAGTTGAGAGTCGTGTATGAGAGCACTAGCTAAAGATCCGTGTTCTGTTCCTGTAAATAGTCCACTGTATATAATAAACACCCAACTACAAGTTCCTGGTTCCTGCTTCGTCTATCCTGTCTGCAGCCAAGTTGCCAATTGCTTCCGTGGATTCTGAGTTTACCCTGCTAGGTCTGGCTAAGGTCCTGCAACTAGTCAGAAAGTTGCAAAACACCAAGAAGTTTTTACCAATAAATGAGGGATGGGGGGGGGGGAGAAAAGGCTTCCAGCTTGTGTCTCCCCCCCTCCCCGATTCTTTTGCAGACAAACTTACCAATTGCGACATTCACCGCAGTAGTCCTTGTCTTGATGTCGCGTAGAAACCCCGCTAAATTCTCTGCCAACCCTAGGATTTCCGTATCTAGAACAATTTGCAAAAGTGCAAGTCAGGGAGGTCTCGGGCAGTCGAGCATAAATATATAGAAAGGTTCCCGGGAGTGTAAAGTGTGTCTGTCTGCCGATTGCATTGGGTACAAGCGACGTGGCCTGCCTCCAGTCCGGAGAATAATAAACCCGAAAAAAATCCCCCTGTGTTGCAAAACAGAACAATCTGAACAACATCAAGCAACACATAGGCTAATAATATATTGACAATATTTCTATTACCCTATCCAAACTGTTTCAAAATTCATAAGCAGAAGACATGTAATATGTGCAGGGAGTCACAAACTAATAAGAGTCAAGTAACTATTTCATAAAGGGACGCGGGTGGCACTGTGGGTTAAAGCACAGAGCCTGGAACTTGCTGATCAGAAGGTCGGCAGTTCGAATCCCCGCGATGGGGTGAGCTCCCGTTGCTCGGTCCCTGCTCCTGCCAACCTAGCAGTTTGAAAGCACGTCAAAGTGCAAGTAGATAAATAGGTACCGCTCCGGCGGGAAGGTAAACAGTGCTTCCGTGCACTGCTCTGGTTCGCCAGAAGCGGCTTAGTCATGTTGGCTACATTACCCAGTGTGACGTTAACCTATATGAGAGAGTGCTGGAGGGGAAATAGTTAAATAGGTTGCACAGACAGGACTCAGGGGGGTGGAGTCAGTGGGTATATAAAACTAGTTCTGAGAGGAGTTTGTTGGGAGTTGTGGGTGGGTAGTTGGTTGGTTTGAGTGGGTTGGCTGGTTGGGAAAGGCAGTTGGTAATAGAGAGACAGTTAGGGCAGTTGGTCCTTGAGTGTGGTGTTATGTACTGAGTTGAATAGGATCCAAACTGCAGCAGTCTGATTGGTCCTAGAACAATAGGATCCAAAAGGCAGCAGTCTGATTGGTCCTAGAACAATAGGATTCAGAATGCAGCCTTCTGAGTGGTCCTAGAACAATGCAGCAGTATGATTGGTTGGCAGGAACCACCCAATCATTCTCCAGATAGAAGCAAATCCACAACCTGATTGGCTTACAGTAGAATTCCGGAATTAGCCAATCATGTGCAGCCCATTGTGTAAATAATGTATATAAAGCAGATACCTTGAGGGGACATTCATTCATTCCTCCTCACCACTATGAGCTGAATAAAGAGCATGAAATCACTTTGCGACTCTGAGTATATTTCATGTGGGGAGGTAGCAGAGATAGAGAGAGGAACATAAGACTAAGAAAGTAAAGAGGAACACCGTTTGGAATGCTGTACAAGTTTTGTTTTATGTCTGAAATAAAATACACTCTTCTTTATTAATTGAAAAGCTGACTGAGACTGAAGTGGTTTTACCAGGGAGGACCTGGTTGGTGGCAGCGGATTAGTGGTGTACGGGTCAATAGTCCGTGAGATGACCGGGGGCTCCGTACGAACGCCACAAAATTGGCGGCAGCGGCGGGATTCAATAAGTCTAAGAGCCTGTGAGGGGAAGCAATACACCTGGAGAGGGGAAGGGTAAATCGGTGAAGAGATTCCCTGGCCCGAGGGTGTGATTGAAGATAAACCCCAGATGTTGTGTGGCCGAGATAACAATAAGAGCAAGAGATCTCAGAAGACTGTTCTGGCGGAGGCTTAGGCTCAGGGTCAGAGGAAGTAAGCTTGAAAGGTTAGAGGGAAAAAACCTAAAGCTATACTTTGGGGACCAGGGTCTTGGAAAGCCAAGCCGGGAGGAACAGTGCCGAGAGTGAAAGTCTCTTATTTAATTAGTGCAAAATACGGACTCAACCAAGAAGACCAAGCACCCCGTGAGAGAAAACCCACATGAAAGCTCAGGAGAAGAGAATGGGAATCCCCAGGGGGAAGAAACCAGAATAGAAGAGATGACCAAAACCCCGCCTGAAGTAGAAGTTCCACAGTTTTCAGAGGATTTTGAAAAGTGGAAATTAGTTCAAGAATATAACCAGAAATTAGAGCTTGAGAAAAATAGAACTGAATTGGAAAAAGAAAAATTGAGGGCTGAGCAAGAATTGGAAAAATTGAGGGCTGAGCAGGAAAGGGAACAGCAGCGGTTTCAGTTAGAGATGAGATGGTTGGAATTAACGGTTTTAGAAAATCGTAATAATAGTAATAACACCGATGGGCAGAATCAAATGAAGATAGATTTAAAACGCTTTCCTGAGTTTAGAGATAAGGATAGCTCAGAAGCATTTCTAGTATCCTTTGAGAGGGCCTGTCACAATTTTCAAGTGAGAGAGAAAGATAAAATGATGATCTTGAGAGCTAGGATAAGCGGTCCTCTAGCCGAATTATACGCTCAAATGACTGAGGAACAATCCCGAAATGTTGAGGTGTACAAGCAGTTAATATATACACGCTTTGGGATTACCTCAGAGCAGTTGAGGAAGAAATGTAGAAGTGTGACAAAGGTGAGGGAGGAAACCTATGCGCAGATGGGCGCAAAGATAAAAACTTACCTCACAAGATGGTTAGAGCAAGAGAACGCAGACACGGTACCTAAGATTAGAGAAGTGATAGCGTTGGAGCAATTTTACGACACAATAAATGGCCAATTGAAGTACCTGATAAAAGAAAGGAACCCCAAGACAATAGAGGAAGCAGCGGGTTTAGCCGATAAAATAAATGAAATCAGAGACCATGGATTTGATGGGCCAAAATTTGGTGGGAGAAATTGGGAAAAAAACAAAAATAAATTTCAGCAAACCAAAGGAAAGATTACCTCAGAAACAGATAAGAGAAGCAGCCCCTCACCAGAAAGCCCACATGAGAAGGCACACACCCATACAGAGTTTGCTGAGGGAAAAGTCAATAAAACAAGTTCTGCAGGACCCAAAGACATTTCATGCTGGAGATGTGGGAAATTAGGTCATAAAAGTTTTGATTGTAAGCCAGGAGAAGAAACATCTAGTTATGTTGTTGATGTTTAGTCGTTTAGTCGTATCCGACTCTTCGTGACCCCCTGGACCAGAGCACGCCAGGCACTCCTGTCTTCCACTGCCTCCCTCACGTTGGTCTCTTCGAGAACACTGCCCCACCATCTCGTCCTCTGTCGTCCCCTTCTCCTTGTACCCTCCATCTTTCCCAACATCAGGGTCTTTTCCAGGGAGTCTTCTCTTCTCATGAGGTGGTCAAAGTCTTGGGGCCTCAGCTTCATGATCTGTCCTTCAAGTGAGCACTCAGGGCTGATTTCCTTCAGAATGGATACGTTTGATCTTCTTGCAGTCCATGGGACTCTCAAGAGTCTCTTTTTTTAAAAAAAATAAATTTTTTATTAATTTTCCAACACATATTAAATAACAATACAAAACAATACAAACACAAACAAACATATAAACATGTATAATTTCTTAACCTTCTTTTCCTTAAACCTTCTTTCAACAACTTCCCCATACCTCCTTTTTCTGCATCCTTATTTTAAAATTTTTCCAGCAACCCCTAATTTTATTTACTTATGACACTTCCTTTAAATCCTTTTTCCCATGTCCAAGGGACTCTCAAGAGTCTCCTCCAGCACCAGAATTCAAAAGTATCCATTCTTCAGCGGTCAGCCTTCTTTATGGTCCAGCTCTCACTTCCATACATCACTACTGGGAAAACCATGGCTTTAACTATACAGACCTTTGTTGGCAAGGTGATGTCTCTGCTTTTTAAGATGCTGTCTAAGTTTGCCATCGCCTTTCTCCCAAGAAGCAGGCGTCTTTTAATTTCGTGACTGCTGTCACCATCTGCAGTGATCATGGAGCCCAAGAAAGTAAAATCTCTCACTGCCTCCATTTCTTCCCCTTCTATTTGCCAGGAGGTGATGGGCCCAGTGGCCATGATCTTCGTTTTTTGATGTTGAGCTTCAGACCATATTTTGCACTCTCCTCTTTCACCCTCATTAAAAGGTTCTTTAATTCCTCCTCATTTTCTGCCATCAAGGTTGTGTCATCTGCATATCTGAGGTTGTTGATATTTCTTCCGGCAATCTTAATTCCAGCTTGGGATTCATCCAGCCCAGCCTTTCGCATGATGAATTCTGCATATAAGTTAAATAAGCAGGGAGACAATATACAGCCTTGTCGTACTCCTTTCCCAATTTTGAACCAATCAGTTGTTCCATATCCAGTTCTAACTGTAGCTTCTTGTCCCACATAGAGATTTCTCAGGAGATAGATGAGGTGATCAGGCACTCCCATTTCTTTAAGAACTTGCCATAGTTTGCTGTGGTCGACACAGTCAAAGGCTTTTGCATAGTCAATGAAGCAGAAGTAGATGTCTTTCTGGAACTCTCTAGCTTTCTCCATAATCCAGCGCATGTTTGCAATTTGGTCTCTGGTTCCTCTGCCTCTTCTAAATCCAGCTTGCACTTCTGGGAGTTCTTGGTTCACATACTGCTTGAGCCTTCCTTGTAGAATTTTAAGCATAACCTTGCTAGCGTGTGAAATGAGTGCAATTGTGCGGTAGTTGGAGCCTTCTTTGGCACTGCCCTTCTTTGGGGATGTAGACTGATCTTCTCCAATCCTCTGGCCACTGCTGAGTTTTCCAAACTTGCTGGCATATTGAGTGTAGCACCTTAACAGCATCATCTTTTAAAATTTTAAGTAGTTCAGCTGGAATACCATCACTTCCACTGGCCTTGTTATTTGCAGTGCTTTCTAAGGCCCATTTGACTTCACTCTCCAGGATGTCTGGCTCAAGGTCAGCAACCACACTACCTGGGGTGTACGAGACATCCATATCTTTCTGGTATAATTCCTCTGTGTATACTTGCCACCTCTTCTTGATGTCTTCTGCTTCTGTTAGGTCCTTACCACTTTTGTCCTTTATTATGGTAATCTTTGTACGAAATGTCCCTTTCATATCTCCAATTTTCTTGAACAGATCTCTGGTTCTTCCCATTCTGTTGTTTTCCTCTATTTCTTTGCATTGCTCGTTTAAGAAGGCCTTCTTCTCTCTCCTTGCTATTTTTTGGAAATCTGCATTCAATTTCCTGTATCTTTCACTATCTCCCTTGCATTTTGCTTGCCTTCTCTCCTCCGCTATTTGTAAGGCCTCGTTGGACAGCCACTTTGCTTTCTTGCATTTCCTTTTCATTGGGATGGCTTTCGTTGCTGCCTCCTGTATAATGTTGCGAGCCTCCATCCATAGTTCTTCAGGCACTCTGTCCAGCAAATCTAAATCCTTAAACCTGTTCCTCACTTCCACTGTGTATTCATAAGGGATTTGACTTAGATTGTATCTTACCGGCCCAGTGGTTTTTCCTACTTTCTTCAGTTTAAGCTTGAATTTTGCTATAAGAAGCTGATGATCTGAGCCACAGTCAGCTCCAGGTCTTGTTTTTGCTGACTGTATAGAGCTTCTCCATCTTTGGCTGCAGAGAATATAATCAATCTGATTTCGATGATGCCCATCTGGTGATGTCCATGTGTAGAGTCGTCTCTTGTGTTGTTGGAAAAGCGTGTTTGTGATGACCAGCTTGTTCTCTTGGCAGAACTCTATTAGCCTTTGCCCTGCTTCGTCTTGAACTCCAAGGCCAAACTTGCCAGTTGTTCCTTTTATCTCTTGACTCCCTACTTTAGCATTCCAATCCCCTATAATGAGAAGAACATCCTTCTTTGGTGTCAATTCTATAAGGTGTTGTAAGTCTTCATAGAATTGGTCAATTTCAGTTTGTTCAGCACCAGTGGTTGGTGCATAAACATGGATTACTGTGATGTTAAAAGGTCTTCCTTGGATTCGTATCGAGATCATTCTATCATTTTTGAGATTGCATCCCAATACAGCTTTTGCCACTCTTTTGTTGACTATGAGGGCCACTCCATTTCTTTTACGGGATTCTTGCCCACAGTAGTAGATATGATGGTCATCCAAACTGAATTCGCCCATTCCCATCCATTTTAGTTCACTGATGCCCAGGATGTCAATATTTATTCTTGCCATCTCATTTTTGACCACATCTAACTTACCAAGGTTCATGGTTCTTACATTCCAGGTTCCTATGCAATATTTTTCTTTACAGCATTGGACTTTCCTTTCGCTTCCAGGCATATCTGCAGCTGAGCGTCTTTTCGGCTTTGGCCCAGCCGCTTCATCAGCTCTGAATCTACTTGCACTTGTCCTCCACTCTTCCTCAGTAGCATGTTGGACACCTTCCGACCTGAGGGGCTCATCTTCCAGCGTCATAACTTTTATATGCCTGTTTTCTTTGTCCATGGAGTTTTCTTGGCAGGGATACTGGAGTGGCTTGCCGGTTCCTGCTCCAGGTGGATCATGTTTGGTCAAAACTCTCAGCTATGACCTGTCCATCTTGGGTTGCCTGCACGGCATAGTTCATAGCTTCTCCGAGTTATTCAAGCCCCTTCGCCACAGCAAGGCAGTGATCCATGAAGGGGCATCTAGTTATAGCACTGCACAGAAACAGACATATTGTATGCAGCCTGTGGAGCAGGGCCCAACTAGTCAGGTTGTCAAGGAAACGGACATGCCAACTAGGCCCGAGCCTGCTGAGGTAGTAGAGGCCCAAATCCTGCACTGTTATGCGATTCAACAAGATAATCTCTTGTTAAAAAACGCTGGAGAGTGTATCTGGATAGACGGGAAAAATATATCTCGGGTTAAAGGACACGGGATCGCAAGTCACCATAGTCCACCCGGAAATAATCAGGGATGAGGCCATAATTCCAGGAAAAGTAATGAAATTAAAAGGAATTTCGAAACAAGCAGAGATCCTAAAGGTGGTGAAAATAGATGTCAGGTTCAAAAACTGGGCAGGGAAGAGGCAAATAGCCGTTTCGGAAGAAATTCCCGCCCCTGTGCTCATTGGTTGGGACATTTTAGAACATGTGCAGAGTACTTTCATAGTTACCAGAGCAAAAGGGAGCCCACAGTCACCTAATCCTGAGGAGGTGGATACAGTAGCAGAGGCAGACAATGCTGAAGGACAGCAAGGGGGTGATCAGTGTGAGGAACGAAAAAACACCTTTTTATTTCCTTTGACTAAAAGTCAAACCCCAAGTTTTGCCAAAAAGCAAAAGGAAGATACTGAGTTACAAATGTGCTTTGAGGCAGCCGAGTCGGAGAGGCCATTAACTTCTGAGTGCCCAGAACGGTTTTGTTTGAGCAGGGACCTTTTATATCGAGAAGTCCTTGACCCACCATGCAGGGGGGTTGACGAAGTGAGAAGACAGTAATCCCACATGAATACCGAGGCAAAATCCTGCAGCACGCTCACAACAGTGCATTTGGAGCGCATATGGGTATTACATGTACAAAACGGAGAGTGGCTCAAAATTTTTATTGGCCAGGAATGGGGAAACAAATAAAACAATACTGTCAAGCCTGTGACATATGTCAGAGAAGAGGCACCGGGCAAGACAAAACAAAAGCCAAGTTGTGCCCCTTGCCTATCATATTAACCCCTTTTCAACGGTTAGGGCTGGGCTGGATAGGGCCCTTGCCTAGAGCCAGCAGGCGGGGAAATAGATACACTCTCACCATAGTGGATTACGCAACCATTAATGAGATGAAGCGGAAGGCTTGGAGGAAATAGCAGAATGTGTTAATGCTGTTGGTGAAGGAGAGCAAAAGACGGGAACAGAAGTCAAAAGGCGATACTTCGATTGGAGGGCCCTTAAGAAACGGAAGCGACTTAAGACCAACATAAAGCTTGTGGGTGCTGGCTTTCACTTTCCATCATCTGATTTGGATGATTCTCTCAAAGAAGATATTGATGAGAAAATTGGGTTTCCAACTGAAGCTGGTTTTGAATGGCAGAATATTACAGACTTCAGAGAAGCAGGTGGATCGTTAACAGAAATAAAAGTGGAAGAAGAGGAGGAGGATCCACAGAGTTTTGAATTTCCTATTGAGGAAGAAGAGGAGATTCTGTCCTCGGTGTCACCAGATTCTAAAAAGGAAAGTGACCTTCCTGATTTCACTCACATGGAAGAGTTTGGCAATCTAAGCTCTGCTCAAGCTAGGCTGGCCTATGAAGATTCACATCTGATGATTAGCCTTGAAAAACAGAAGCTGGAGTTAGAGAAACAGCGACTGGATATCGAAGCAGAACGCCTGCAAGTGGAGAAGGAGTGCCCGCAGATCGAAAAAGAGCGGTTACGACACATTGACCTGGAGCATGAGAGGCTTCAACTGGAAAAGGAGAGATTACAAATAGAGCGAGAGAAACCGAGGCTTGAGGCTTTGCATGCTGAGAAACCTGTGCTGGAAAATGACCCCAGCCAGTCAGAAAAACCTGCCTTGCAACCTCTGGATCTAGAAACTGAAAAACTAAAAGTGTGAAAGGATCCTTGAACATTGTGGAGGATGCCTTATCACGAAAACCAGAGAGTGAAGGATGAACAAAGACAATCAATACTTTACTTGTTTATGTATGTATATAGATATATATAAAAAAACAAAACCACATACAAAACTGTTTGATCAGAAGTGTAACTTTAAGAAGTTAACCCTCCTGAATCGAAACTTCTTAAGGGGGGAGGTATGTGACGTTAACCTATATGAGAGAGTGCTGGAGGGGAAATAGTTAAATGGGTTGCACAGACAGGACCCAGGGGGGTGGAGTCAGTGGGTCTATAAAACTAGTTCTGAGAGGAGTTCGTTGGGAGTTGTGGGTGGGTAGTTGGTTGGGTTTCATGGGTTGGCTGGTTGGGAAAGGCAGTTGGTAATAGAGAGACAGTTAGGGCAGTTGGTCCTTGAGTGTGGGGTGGTAGCAGAGATAGAGAGAGGAACATAAGACTAAGAAAGTAAAGAGGAACACTGTTTGGAATGCTGTAATAGTTTTGTTTTATGTCTGAAATAAAATACACTCTTCTTTATTAATTGAAAAGCTGACTGAGACTGAAGTGATTTTACTAGAGAGGACCTGGTTGGTGGCAGCGGATTAGTGGTGTACAGGTCAATAGTCCGTGAGATGACCGGGGGCTCCGTGCGAACGCCACAAAATTGGCGGCAGCGGCGGGATACGATAAGTCTAAGAGCCTGTGAGGGGAAGCAATACACCTGGAGAGGGGAAGGGTAAATCGGTGAAGAGATTCCCTGGCCCGAGGGTGTGATTGAGGATAAACCCCAGATGTCGTGTGGCCGAGATAACAATAAGAGCAAGAGATCTCAAAAGACTGTTCTGGCGGAGGCTTAGGCTCAGGGTCAGAGGAAGTAAGCTTGAAAGGTTAGAGGGAAAAAACCTAAAGCTATACTTTGGGGACCAGGGTCTTGAAAAGCCAAGCCGGGAGGAACAGTGTTCAGAGTAAATGTCTCTTATTTAATTAGTGCAAAATACGGACTCACACATAATGCCACCCAAAAGACCAAGCACCCAGTGAAAGAAAACCCACATGAAAGCTCGGGAGAAGAGAATGGGAATCCCCAGGGGGAAGAAACCAGAATAGAAGAGATGACCAAAACCCCGCCTGAAGTAGAAGTTCCACAGTTTAGACTAGTGGTGTACGGGTCAATAGTCCGTGAGACAACCGGGGGCTCCGTACGAACGCCACACCCAGAAGCTGTGCACCGGCTCCCTCGGCCAATAAAGCGAGATGAGCGCTGCAACTCCAGAGTTGGTCATGACTGGACCTAATGGTCAGGGGTCCCTTTACCTTTACCTTTACCTTTACCTAACTATTCCATAAGCAGAATGATAAGAATGGTATGTCACTATAAAGAATCACTGAAATTGAGGCCAAACACCTTTCCACAGTAAATATTATATCCAAAATGCTGTCTAGAGTGAACTGGAGCACGGTGGAGCTATAAGAACAGCAACACAGAAGTGAGATGGTAGGTGCGCCAAAAGTCACAAAAGGTTGCTCAGAGCACAGCAGCAGACAGAACAGTTCTTCTGGGCTAGCGAACTGACAATTCTTCATCAGCTGGCGATAACATAAAATGAAATCCATTACATTCAAATACGGTCATACCTCGGGTTACATACGCTTCAGGTTGCGTTTTTTCAGGTTGTGGACAGCCAAAACCTGGAAGTATCGGAACGGGTTACTTCCGGGTTTCGGCAGTCGCGCATGTACAGAAGCACTAAATCGCGCTTTGCGCATGTGCAGAAGCGCCAAATTGCAACCCGCTCGGCGCTGCGGGCTGCGAACACTGTGGGTTGCGAACATGCATCCTGCACGGATCACGTTCCCAACCCGAGCGTCCACTATACAATGCAGGGAATGATATGACAGGCCTGCATATGAACAACCAATAAGAAATACATACCAAAATAAACCAAAGGTACATCAAGTGGCAATGGATCAGCGATAGTAAGCTGATGCTGTATCAGGCATGTCCAAGGTCTGTTTTGGGGGCCTAATCCGGCCCGCTGGTTGGTTTAATCTGGGCCTTGTGGCAGTTTATTTCCTGGGGTAAAACCCCAACAACTTCAACTTCAACAACTTTGGGGTAAATTGTAAAAAAAAGCTCAATCCCTTAAAAGGTCAACAACCTTGGTCAGCCCTCACGTATGTTCACTTCATCAAATCTGGCCTGCTTTGAAAAACGTTTGGGTACCCCTGGTGTAGACAGAACCCTAGTAGCATGATAAAGGCTACCCACAGGTGCAATGAATCACATGAAATTCGGCCCTGTGTGCCTTCCAACGACATGATCCTATGTCAAGTGGGCACACCCCCCTCTGTCCCCTCCCCACTTCAACCCATGTACTGAGCCACCAGGGGCGTCTTGCCCATAGAGGCAAGTGGTGCGGGGTGCCAGGGTGCCAAATTCTGAAGGGCGCCAGGGAAGAGGCAGAGGCTGGGTGTGGCGCCTCCTGGCATCAGCTCGCTGCCCTCGCCCTCCTCGCTGAAGCAGCGCCGCGCCCGGAGCGTCCACCTTTTCCCCCGCCAGAGGAGCCGCCCTCCAGCCGCTGCCTGCCTCCTCCAGCCCTGCAAAGCTGCTGGCAGCACCGTAAAAAGTGTTAGGATGTTCCATTCCACCGTAAGGAACAGACATGGGACTGTTGTGTGTCACATGTCTGTAACACATACCAGCATTGCATGCTGGGAACTTCCGTTTGTGTATAGCTTTCTGTTTTGCTTTGGACACGAAGGAGATCAGACATGTTTCCTTTTGTCCTGATCGACGCTGAATAAAACCTGCTTGTAAAAACAGCCTCTCGTGCAACTTCTGTTTGCACAGCTGAATAGCGTGCTCAGTCTTCTAAAGCCTGGGTCGCTGCATGCAACAGTCCCATGTCTGTTCCTTACGGTGGAATGGAACATCCCAACACTTTTTACGGTGCTGCTGGCAGCTTTGCAGGGCTGGAGGAGGCGGGCAGCGACTGGAGGGCAGCTCCTGCGGCGGGCAAGGGCAGCGAGCTGATGCCAGGAGGCACTGTGTCCAGCCTCCGCCTCTTCGTATAGTTAAAGCCATAGTTTTCCCAGTAGTGATGTATGGAAGTGAGAGCTGGACCATCAAGAAGGCTGATCGCCGAAGAATGGATGCTTTTGAATTCTGGTGCTGGAGGAGACTCTTGAGAGTCCCGTGGACTGCAAGAAGATCCAACCTCTCCATTCTGAAGGAAATCAGCCCTGAGTGCTCACTGGAAGGACTGATCCTGAAGCTGAGGCTCCAAGACTTTGGCCACCTCATGAGAAGAGAAGACTCCCTGGAGAAGACCCTGATGTTGGGAAAGATGGAGGGCACAAGGAGAAGAGGAAGACAGAAGACAAGATGGTTGGACAGTGTTCTCGAAGCTACCAGCATGAGTTTGACCAAACTGCGGGAGGCAGTGGAAGACAGGAGTGCCTGGCGTGCTCTGGTCCAGGGGGTCACGAAGAGGCGGACATGACTAAACGACTAAACAACAACAAGGATCGGAGGTCGCCCGGCACACCGGGCCGGTGGGCTGGAGCCAGCTAGGGGGCCTGCCAGTTGCCCCTGTTTCCTTGGGTGCATGCCAACAAAAAGGTCGGCAACTCTGGGAAATGGGGGGGGGAGGGGACGCCAGAGGGATCTTTGCACCACGGTGCCGGATATACTTAAGATGGCCCTGTGAGCCACAAGACTAGAGGATGGGGCCAGTGGTTGGGGGCTTGGTGAGAGTGGCTGGTGGGCAGGTAGGCGGGACGCAGGCATTCTCACGGCAAGCCATCTCTTACCGTTCAACGCATCGAGGGTTTGATTGTGACTGACGAAAAAGACCCGTATTGTCTTCGCAGCGTCGATGTTGTCCGATAGCCGTAAGACCCGTTGCTCATCTGTTGTGGAGGAAGGCAGGAAAGACAGGCTGCTATAACACAGGGGGCACGTCCCAGACAAGACTGGCAAGTTAATTTTCCACAGTTACTGTTATATACTGAAGTTCTCACCCTGGGCCAGCAGGGGGATACTGTAGATAGTTATGCAAATAAGGGATCGAAAGTGACGTTCAGTGATTGGATAGTTTTAGAAAATTGTTACAGTTATGTTGTACTGGAGCTCTATATAAGCAGGCTGACTGAACCCTTCAGTTCAGTTCTGTCCTGGCCTGTGAATAAACAAGAGCTGTTTGAAGAATCGCTGTGTCGTCTGATATGTTCACCCACAACTTAACAGTTACGTTTTCACAATTAAAAGCAAGAGTTAGCCCACATTTCTATCAGATCTAGATTTATGCAGATACATTTTCACTAACCTTCTCTTTGAAATTCTTTGAATCTTCCTTCCCTACTCTCTCCTGATTCCTTATGCAAACAAAGTTCTGCTGCATTTCCATACTTAAAACTTTCCTAATTATTATTTCCCTTAATTTTATCTAACTTCCTGCTAGTTGCAAGTGTTTACTTAAAACCCCGCCAATGTACCAACTTGTTTGCAGTATTTTTGCACATAAACAATAGACGATTCCTACTCTTTTTAAAAAACTTATTGTTGTCATAGTCCAGGGATGTCCAACCGGTCGACATGTCGACCCTTGGGCTCATTTTCCTCTGTGGGGAAATAAATAACTATAATTTGCACCCATGCTGCTTCCCTCCACCACAACTCGACATCCTTTACTGCATAATCTTATTTACCTTGTGTCCTTATATTGATCCTTTTATATCTATTAATAACTTTACCTTGAATTAGTTCCTCTTTACACACTTATTCTATACATATCAATGTGTTTTCTTTAGAACAGTGTTTTTTTCATATATTCTTCAAAACATTGCCATTCCTTCCTTAGACTGATAAGGCTGATTTCTTATGGCTGCCGTTAGTTTAGCTAATTCTATACATTCACATAATCTACTGATCCAATCTTCCTTTGTGGGGATAGTATCCCCTTTCCATTTTCTAGCAAGTAATAATCCGGCTGCGGCTGTAGCATATAAGAATAATCTTTTCTTATCCTGTGGGATGTCTTTTCCTAAAATCCCTAATAAATATGCCTGCAGTATCTTTTCTACTGAAATTTTAAACATTAGGTTTTCCTTGATGGCATTACAGGCGGTAAATCTAATATCCAACCTCCCAAGTCTCTACCACTGTTCCATCTGAATTGTATGGCCGATACAAACTATTTGAAGAGCAATTGTAATCAACAAATTACGCCAGTAGGACTACAAGAAGTTTTGTAAGGAGAAATGTAGGAAGCATTGCAAAGTAGAGAAAGAATAGAGATATTAGTTATGAGTTAAATGTAACTGTGGAAGTAAGAAAGGTTTATTTAGTGAACAGATTGTGATTGATGGAAGTCAAAAAAAATATGGTATAAGATATGAAAGTATGTTTAATTACTGTTGAAAATGATATGTCGAAAAACTAATAAAAATTTATATAAAAATAAAAATAATAATTGTATAGCTGATGTCCTGGGCCCATTTTATCATAACATCTTTTACTTGTTCGTCTTTCAGATCCCATTCTAGTAGTAAGTCATGAATTTTAGATAATAATTTCTTATTGGTTCTTAATAGAACAATTTGCAGTTTAGAGTCTTCTTTTCCGAAACCTAATTTTTTTATCCATATTAAATATATTATTTAACTGGTGATACTGGAGCCAATCGGTGAGGTGACTGCAGTTACAAAAATAAATATGAAAAGTAATTGGGCAACCTAGAATCAATTATTAAAAGAAGAGCAAGGACATTTGAAATTAAAACGATTCTGGCCTTTTTCTTCAAGGTGTGTCGCCCGCCTTGCCCTACGTTGGAGTAAAACACACTTATTCTGAACAGAGGTGAACTTACAGTTATGGTACAGCACACTTGAGCCGATTATCATCAACAAACACAGCCAGAATGTATTCGTTGCTCCCCTTTTAATTTTCTGGATAGCTTCCTCTTTTTCTAAAGGGAAGAGAGGGAATGGAAATTAATCCGGCGCCAGCAGTAGCAAATATGCCCCTCTCATCAGTTTGGCAAGGCTATTGGAGACAGTGTGGAGCAGTGGTTACAGTGCTGGGTGAGGACTTGGGTTCGAATCCCTACTTCGCCGTGAACTTTACTGGGTGACCTGGGAAGGGCCGTGGCCTGATCTCAGTCTCACAGGGTCGTTGCACAGATTAAACACATAGCAGGAGGAGGTCCAGCTCCGAGGTCCTTCTGGCGGTTCCCTCCCTGCGAGAAGTGAGGTTACAGGGAACCAGGCAGAGGGCCTTCTCGGTGGTGGCACCCGCCCTGTGGAACACCCTTCCACCAGATGTCAAAGAGAAAAACAACTACAGTGGCACCTCGGGTTACATACACTTCAGGTTACATACGCTTCAGGTTACAGACTCCGCTAACCCAGAAATAGTGCTTCAGGTTAAGAACTTTGCTTCAGGATAAGAACAGAAATCATGTGGTGGCGGCACAGCGGCAGCAGGAGGCCCCATTAGCTAAAGTGGTGCTTCAGGTTAAGAACAGTTTCAGGTTAAGAACGGACCTCTAGAACGAATTAAGTACGTAACCAGAGGTACCACTGTGCCTGACTTTTATAAGACATCTGAAGGCAGCCCTGTTTAGGGAAGTTTTTAAGGTTTGATGTTTTATCGTGTTTTTAATTCTGTTGGGAGCTGCCCAGAGTGGCTAGGGAAACCCAGGCAGATGAGCGGGGTATAAATGATGATGATGATGATGATGATGATGATGATGATGATGATGATGGACAACCCCTTGAGCTCTTTGGGGGCATAAATGCAATAAATAAACGAAATATCCCGCGGCAGACCGTGTAAATGAGGAAGAGACAGCCAGCTTCCAGGGCCGCATTTAGGTTTGATGAGGCCCTCAGCTGCTGAAGGTAATGGACCCAATGAGATGGGCAGGGTATAAATAATAAATTATTATTATTATATTATTACTGTTGTAGCCTTTGAAAGGCGTGCTTTCTGGATTTTGAGATGTATGTGAGAACGTGCATCTTGTGTAACGTACGAAATAGATTCCATTCAAGGCAACTGCTTGGAAAAATGCAACTCTAAGATTCTTTGATTACCGTATTTTTTGCCTTATAGGGGAAATGTGTGTGTGTCCTATGGGGCGAATGCAGGCTCCTTGGCTTCAGCGATAGCAACGCGAAGCCTCTGAAGCCTGCGCTCCGGAGGCTTCACGTTGCTTTCGCTGAAGCCAGGAGAGTCTGCTCTTTGAGGCTGTGGGTGGGGGAAAGCAGCGCTTCCCCCCATCGCCAGCCCCAGAGGATCGGGGGGGGGCAGCGGGAAGGCGCGCAACGCCTTCGCGCTGCTCCCCGACCCCGCTTTGAGGCTGGCGGTGGGCCCTGTTACGAAAAAGGAGCAATGCAGAAGCGAGCTCCAGATGGCTGGGATGCAAAACAGGATGTTGATGTTATGGGACTGTACCGTGGGAACCAGGGACGGTCTATTAAGTGCACTGAGCACCGGATGTTAGCTCAGAGTGGCACATGACCCTGTACTGGAAGTACATGGGTGGAGTAATTCTCTCTCTGCAGTTGGTGATGAGAGTATACAGACATGTTTTCTCTGTACTGCTGGAAAGACAGGAATAAAGGCATGTAAATATATTTCTGTCTGTCTCTTTCCCCTCCCTGGCAATGGGAGGGGGGAGGAGTGGTGTGTTCTTCTTCACGTTGGGAAGAATCGCCGAGTAAGACCTCGCCTTGATCTTGCCGGGAGTCGCAGACAGGAGGTCAACAAGGATTCAAGCCGGGCACCTGGAGGGTGGCCAATTCCTCTGACTTTTGGTTTTTATTGGCTTGAATCAACAGGCCCCCCATCGCCAGCCCCACAAGCTGGGTCGAAAAGCCCGCAGGAGCAGCACACCCTTTAAAGAGCGCACCGCTCTTGGGGGCTTTTCCCCGAGGAGGGACAAGGGACTGACTGGCCGTTTCAGTCCCTTCTCCCTCCTGGTCAAAAAGCCCGCAGGAGTCGCGCTCGGCTTCTATGGGCTTTCGCGGGAGGTGGGGAAATTCCGCCACCTCCCGCAAAAGCAGGGAGAAGGTCTTGGAGTAGCGCACAGGATGTGTACAGTCTGTCTGCTGCTCCCAGAGCTGCGGGGGGGGGGGGAATCATATTTTTTCCTTGATTCCCCCCCCCTGAAAACTAGGTGCGTCCTATGGGCACCTTATAGGGCGAAAAATACGGTAGGTGCGCAGGATACAGACCACGTTGATCTTTTTCTTCTTCAGTTAATTCTTTCTCCTCTCCTTCTACTTCCTCTTCTACCTCTTCTCCTTCTCCTTCTCCTTCTTCGCCTTTTTTCCCACCTTTTTTTGCTTCTGCCCCTCCTTTCTTTGCTTTCTTATCTGCAAAATAATGTCTGTGTTAGAAGAGGCCAGCAACACACACCAGAATTACAAGCAGTTGAGTAGTCAAGCCTTCTCTCTGTCACCCAATACCATTTCTCCGTTTTCTCCAAGTTGAACACCTACCACTTGCTTGTTCTTCCTCTTCCATCAGACATAGCTGAGGAAACCTTTTATTATTTTCCACCTCTCTTGCAAGCCTGAGCTCATTCTGAGCTTTTGCCAGCCTGACTTTCCTGCTGCAACTGCTGGCTCCTTGTGTATACGCCTCCTTTGAGAGTCCTCCTTTCTTCTATTTCTTATACATGGAGCTGACCTTGAAAGCCCTAAATGGCCTCAGCCAAGTATCCTTGAAGGAGCGTCTTCACCCCCATCGTCCATCCCGGACGCTGAGGTCCAGCTCCGAGGGCCTTCTGGCAGTTCCCTCCCTGCGAGAAATGAGGTTACCGTGAACCAGGCAGAGGGCCTTCTCAGTGGTGGCACCCGCCCTGTGCAATGTCCTCCCATCAGATGTCAAGGAAATAAAGAACTTCCTGGCTTTTAGAAGACATCTGAAAGCAGCCATGTATCAGGAAGTTTCCAGCATGAATCCAGAACATTTTTATGCATTGATGCGATGTTAAGCACCACCACAATATGGCCCAGCTCCTTATGAGGTTCGCTGGGCTTGAAGCAATGATTCTTCAACATCAACTTCATGTTGTGCGCATGCTTGGTTATCGTCTTCCAAAGCAACTACTCCATTCCAAACTTAAAAATGGAAAGCGTAATGCTGGTGGTCAACAAAAGAGATTTAAAAACTGTCTCAAGGCAAATCTTTAAAAAATGTAGTATAAACACTGACAACTGGGAATCACTGGCCTGCGAGCGCTCCAGTTGGAGAACAGCCTTGACCAAAGGTGTCGTGGGCTTTGAAGACACTCGAACTCAGGACACAAGGGAGAAACATACTAAGAGAAAGGCACGCTTGGCAAATCTACACCGTGATCAACTCCCGCCTGGAAACCAATGTCCCCACTGTGGAAGGATGTTTGGATCCAGAATTGGCCTCCACAGTCACTTACAGACTCATTGTTAAAACAGTGTTTGTGGAAGGCAATCTTACTCAGCTACGAGGGATCACCAAAGAAAGAAGAATCTTGAAAAAACAGGACACGAAATCCTTGGCAGAGCAGCTGGCTGTCTAGGCCGGGCACCCACAGAGCAGATTTCTCACCCCCTTCCACTGTCTGTTCCTGAACCCGGTATGGGCATGGCGGCATACATACCTACTGCAGGCATCCTTTCATGTTCTCTGTAAAACAAGAAGGGAGAATATCAGTGTGAGCAGACTTAAGGTTATAAGGACATCGGAATGACCTGGGATGGATCTACACTTGTGGTTTATAACGTTAAAAAGGCGTTATTTTAAAAAATGCCTCTTCTGGTTAACAACATGAAAACTTTGCTACAGAAGATGTGAGCCAAGAAACAATGGCTGATTAGACCAGGGGTCAGCAAACCTTTTCAGCAGGGAGCCGGTCCACTGTCCCTCAGACCTTGTGGGGGGCCGGATTATATTTTTTGGGGGAGAAGAAGAATGAATTCCTATGCCTGACAAATAACTCAGAGATGCATTTCAGATAAAAGGGCACATTCTACTCACGTAAAAACATGTTGATTCCCATGGATCGGACGGAGAATAAAGATGGATAATATTAGTTTTGAATTTGAAAAATACCGAAAATGCAGAGACATGAATGAGGACGATTATCTCTAGACATCTGGAACATGGGAAGTCAAAATAATTTTTTTAAAATAATTGGAATATATAATTGGTGTAGTTATTATTGTAATTTGGATTGATTTGATTTGACATTAATTGGAAGATTGTTATTGAAAAGGAATAAATTCTTTAACAAAAAACAAAAAAGGCGTTATTAAAATGTGGCACCAGAGGGTGCTGCAGAGCAGCGAACCTTAGGCAATGGAGAACTGTGTTGAGAGTTAGATAATGTTATATGAAATAACGTTTTTACAGATTAGTGTAGATCCAGTCCTGGTGGAGCAGGTGTCTAGTCCAGTATCCTGTTCTCATAGCGGCGAAGCAGATGCCTGCTCTGGGAAACCCGCAAGCCAGATCAGAGTCCAGTTGCTTTCAGAAAGTGGTTTTCTGAAGCATGGGGGCAGATCAGAGCCATCGTGGCATCTAAGAACTTCTAAAAACCACCCAAATCTTTCTTGTCACCATGTCCCGGGGAAAGTCCAGACCAGAAAATGCCGGATGTAGAAACAAGTTGCAACCAAATTGTACCCACTTCCTCATCCACCCGGGTCCAGAATGGTTGCCAACCCTCCGAAGCAGAGACCCTTTCGAAAATCACAGGCAGGAGAAGCCTGTGACCATGGGACTCGGTGGGCACCTTCAGCGCCCCCCCCCCAATCTGCAAAGGAGCCCGGTTACGGGCTCCGGAGCGAAACGGGGTGTCTGGCGCGGTGCTGAGAGTCAATTGCTCTTTCCGTGGGGTGAAGCCGCACAGCTGTTGCCGGAGAGCGCTGACCTTTTTCCTGTGACAATTCGGCTGCTAAACAACTACCCGCGAGTAGGTGAAGCTTAAGATCTGGGACTAAAAGGAGAAAAAAGGGATTGATTTGGCACTGAAGCGGGAAGGTGTAAACAGGAAGTCCGCCTTCCTTTCTGTATACAGATCAAAGCAAAGACTCTCTGAGCTAAGACCTGGAGAGCGGTGCTTCAAAGCTCCAAATCTGAACATCAAAGTAAAAGAACTCCCTCCCCAGGTTGCAGGAGAGGGGGGGAGGAGGGGAAAGTGACTTTTTTGCCTGCAAAAGAAAGGAAAAGGGAATAGAGACCACCACCTAATTCCTGGGAATAGACTGCAAGGATCGTTAGAATTGTTGCACTGAGAGTTGCACTACTTATGGACAATGTAACTTTTTAATGGTTAACTCTGCAAAGGAGATATTTGTTAAAGGTCTTCTCTGGATTTGAAACTGTTGCCTGCTTTGCTGAGGGGGACTTTGGAAAGTTGGAAAAGACATTTTATTGTAACATTAATGACTGCTACAGTGTCCCCCTAGAGGAACATTGAAACTATACACCCAGCTGGGGGATTTTTCCACTCTTAACTTTTAACTCTGGGGAATTTCCATTGCAAGCTTTTACCGTGGGATTGACCTTGACTCATAGACAAAGTGTGATGAATGAAAAAACAACAAGATCCGGCAAGGTTAGAGTGCAGCAGCCTAGTGCAGCATCCCAGCAGCGTAGACCATCTGTTCCTGGCCCTCCTGTGACACAGGGGGAAGATACTGCACAAGCTGGGTTAAAAGGAATGGCCTCAGAAAAGGGATTCACTTTGGTACTAAGCAAAATTTATGAAAAATTGGAAAGCCCAAGTAAACAAGTTACTGAACAAACAACTAAAATTGACCAGAATACTGTTAGCATTAATAGCTTGGGACAGAAGGTGAATTCCAATACAGAATCTATTGAAAAATTGTTGCAAGAATCTGCCTTTAATCGAAAGACAGCTGAGGAAGCAAAAGAAAAAGCAGCGGCAGTAGAGGAAGAAATAAAACCGATGTGCAAACAGCTCAGGGACCATCAGTCGCTTCTGTCTATGATTGAACTGAGGGAGAAACAGACTAATTTGAGGATCAGGGCAGTACTGGAATTTGAAAAAGATAACCTATGTGACTACCTTGAGCAGGAATTTGCAAAATTTTGGAATCTGGATGCTAATCAAGACTTCAAGATAGTGAGTGCTTTCAGACTTGGAAGAGGAGGGAGAAAGAACAGGGTGAGAGACTGTTTGGTCACCCTCCGAACGAAAGAAGAGAGAGATAAAATACTGAGTCTGCACTACCAGAAAAGTTTGGAAATAAACGATTCAAGAGTGGAGATTTTTAAGGATATTCCGAAATATTTACTGGATCTTAGAACTAACTACGGAGACTTGGTGGCCCTGCTGAGAAGAAACAGAATTGTTTTTAGGTGGGAATTCCCCCAGGGCCTATCCTTTACATTTAAAGGGAAAAAATTTAAAATAAGATCAGTGGAAGACAAGGGAAAATTTCTAAGAGACCACGAAGAAGACCTGCAGAAAGAAGCTTTAGAAGAGTTAAGAGCCTTAAAACCAGGAGTATTAGACATAGCACCACCATCTTTGGGATTGGACAAACCAGCAAAAGTGATACCACCGTCAGAACAAGAGGAATTACTGGGAGCAGTTGGAGGAAAGTAGAATAATTACACAATGTCTCTACAATTGCTAAGTTGGAACATTCATGGATTTAACTCCCCAGAGAAGAGGAGGAAAGTTTTTCATTTATTGAAAAAGGAACAGTTGGACTTAATTTGTTTACAGGAAACACATGTGATAAGGCTACACAGGAAAGTATTGATTAATAAAAGATTGGGTCAAGAGTTTATTTCATTGGATAAGGTCAAAAAGAGAGGAGTTGTAATTTATGCCAAAGAGAGCCTATCACTGAAATTTGTTTTTAAAGATGATCAAGGAAGATTTGTGGCAATCGAAATTCAATCACAAGGAGAAAAAATTTTAATCGTAGGAGTTTATGCACCAAATGAGGGGAAATCTGAATTTTTTTAAGAAATTGCATGAGACATTGTTGGACTACATGGATTACAACATTATTATGATGGGAGATATGAATGGAGTGGTATCTACAAATATGGACAAGTCGCAGAGACAGATTGTAACTAAAGATGGCAGACTACCAAAAACCTTTTTTGAACTGACTGACAATATGGACTTGATTGATATTTGGAGAATTAAGAACCCCTTAGGAAGAGAGGGAACATTCTTCTCTGAAGCCAAAATGACAGGGACTAGAATTGACCAAATATGGATAACTAGAGGACTGGCACCTAAGACTCGAAAAGTGGAAATTTGCCCAAAAACTTGCTCCGACCATAATGCCGTGAAAATGGAGATGAAACTAACACCAATCGGTTCCTTCAGATGGAGGATGAATGACACCTTATTTAGAGATCAAGAGGTTGTTAAGAAGGCCCAAAAAACCTTGAGAGACTATTTTGAGATAAATTTGAATACTAGTATTGAAAAAAGAATAATCTGGGACGCAAGTAAAGCAGTTATGAGGGGGTTTCTGATCCAACAGAATACAATAAAGAAGAGAGCCCAAAATGAAAAAAAAGATAAAATTTTGGAAAAAATAAAAGAGGGTGAGAAGAAACTAAGAGCGAAACCAAAGTCACAAGAGATTCTGAGAGATATAAAGTTATATCAAGTGCAATATATGAAGATGATGAACCAGGAAATTGAATGGAAAATTAAACAAATGAGACAAAAGACATTTGAATCAGCTAATAAATGTGGAAAATTGTTAGCTTGGCAAATAAAAAAAGACAAAAGCTCAATACTATCACTAATTTGAAAGTGGAAGGAAAGAACATTCAGAATCCAGTGGAGATTAGAAAATGCTTCCAGAGGTATTTTAGTTTATAACTGTATATAACTGTATATAACTGTATATAAACAGTTATATACACATGGGCCACAGAAAGAGTTTGACATAGACCAATTTTTAAAAACAAATGGATTACAAAAAATCTCTCAGGAAAACAAGATAATGCTGAACCCCATAAAATTACAGAACAGGAGGTAGAAGGTGCCATTCAGAATATGCAGTTGGGTAAATCTCCAGGGCCGGATGGTTTAACCTCAAAATATTATAGATCTTTGAAGGATTGGTTAATTCAGCCACTAAAAGAAGTTTGTAACAAAATTTTGGAGGGTGAAAAAGCGCCAGAGTCGTGGAAGGAAGCTTATATTACACTTATACCAAAAACTGAGTCGGAAAAGACACAACTTAAGAACTACCACCCCATATCCCTGCTCAATGTGGATTACAAAATATTTGCTGATATTTTGGCTAATAGATTAAAAAAAGTATTAGTGGAAGAGATACATAAGGACCAAGCTGGCTTTCTCCCAGGTAGGCACTTGTCTGACAACACGAGGAACATAATCAACATTTTGGAGAAGTTGCAAGTGAATATTAATACTAAAGCAGTTTTAATTTTCATAGATGCGGAGAAAGCCTTTGATAATATTTCTTGGAATTTTATGAAGAAAAATCTCCAGGGGATGGGGGTGGGTCAAGGGTTTGAAAATGGTATAAGTGCAATTTACTCAGAACAAAAGGCTAAGCTAATAGTCAATAATGTGATGACAGAGGAATTTAAGATAGAGAAAGGTACGTAGGCTGAGACCCTATCTGCCTGCGGACTGTCTCGCCAGAGTGGTGCATGCTCTGGTTATCTCCCGCTTGGACTACTGCAATGCACTCTACGTGGGGCTACCTTTGAAGGTGACTCGGAAACTACAACTAATCCAGAATGCGGCAGCTAGACTGGTGACTGGGGGCGGCCGCCGAGACCATATAACACCGGTCCTGAAAGACCTACATTGGCTCCCAGTACGTTTCCGAGCACAATTCAAAGTGTTGGTGCTGACCTTTAAAGCCCTAAACGGCCTCGGTCCAGTATACCTGAAGGAGCGTCTCCACCCCCATCATTCTGCCCGGACGCTGAGGTCCAGCGCTGAGGGCCTTCTGGCGGTTCCCTCATTGCGGGAAGCAAACCTACAGGGAACCAGGCAGAGGGCTTTCTCGGTAGTGGCGCCCGCCCTGTGGAACGCCCTTCCAGCAGATGTCAAAGCGATAAACAACTACCTGACATTCAGAAGACATCTTAAGGCAGCCCTGTTCAGGGAAGTTTTTAACGTGTGATATTTTACTGTATTTTTGGTTTTTATGGAAGCCGCCCAGAGTGGCTGGGGAGGCCCAGCCAGATGGGCGGGGTATAAATAATAAATTATTATTATTATTATTATTATTATTATTATTATTATTATTATTATTATTATTATTAAAGGTACACGACAAGACTGCCCAATTTCCCCATTGCTTTTTATTTCGGTCCTGGAGGTTTTGCTAAATATGATTAGAAGGGACCGTCTGATTAAAGGTATGCAGGTCGGAGCCAAACAATACAAATTGAAAGCTTTTGCAGATGACCTAGTTTTGACGTTACAGGAGCCAGAATCTAGTACGAAAAGAGTATTAGAACTGATTCAAGAATTTGGTCATGTGGCAGGATTTAAGCTGAACAAGTCAAAAACTAAAGTTCTTGAGAAAAATTTAACACCGATTGAGAAAGAGGTTTCAGAAGGAGACAGGTTTAACATTAGTTAAGAAAGTAAAATATCTGGGGGTTAATATGACTGCTAAGAACTTAAATTTATTTAAAGATAACTATGAGAAATGTTGGACAGAAGTGAAAAAAGATTTAGAAATATGGTCAAATTTGAAGCTTTCCTTGTTGGGTCGAATTGCAGCTATAAAGATGAATGTATTGCCAAAAATGTTATTTCTGTTTCAATCATTGCAAATTTTGGACAAGATGGACTGTTTCAAGAAGTGGCAGAGAGACATTTCTAGATTTGTCTGGCAGGGCAAGAAGCCCAGAATAAAATTTAAAATATTAACTGATGCAAAGGAAAGAGGCGGATTTGCCCTGCCAGACCTTAAACTTTACTATGAATCAGCAGCATTCTGCTGGTTGAAAGACTGGCTGCTTCTTGAGAACACAGACATTTTGGATTTGGAAGGTTTTAATAATGTTTTTGGGTGGCATGCATATTTGTGGTACGACAAGGTTAAAGCACATAAAGCATTTAAAAACCATATTGTCAGGAAAGCATTGTTCAATGTCTGGATAAGATACAAAGACTTATTGGAAAATAAAACCCCAAGGTGGTTGTCACCAATGGAAGCGAAGGCTCAGAAAAAGCTCAATATGGAGGCCAAATGGCCGAAATATTGGGAAATATTGGAACAAGAAGGAGAGAAATTGAAACTGCAGAGTTTTGAGAAATTAAAAGATAAAGTGCAAGACTGGCTTCATTATTATCAAATAAGAGAGGCCTATAATTTGGACAAAAAAATTGGCTTCCAGGTGGAAAAATCAAAATTGGAAACAGAACTGTTAGATCCCAAAACTAAGATACTTTCAAGAATGTATAACTTGCTGTTAAAATGGAATACGCAGGATGAAACGGTTAAATCTGCAATGATTAAATGGGCACAAGATATTGGTCATAACATTTTGTTTGCTGACTGGGAACAGTTGTGGACCACCGGTATGAAATTTACGGCATGTAATGCCTTAAGAGAGAATATTATGAAAATGATATATAGGTGGTACATGACACTAGTCAAGCTTTCAAAAATATATCATTTGCCTGATAATAAGTGTTGGAAATGTAAAGAAAATGAAGGTACATTCTTTCACCTTTGGTGGACATGCCCAAAGATTAAGGCTTTCTGGGAGATGATCTATAATGAAATGAAAAAGGTATTTAAATATACCTTTCTGAAGAAACCAGAGGCCTTTCTCCTGGGCATAGTCGGCCAATTGGTGCCAAAGAAGGATAGAACTTTCTTCATGTATGCAACAACAGCAGCAAGAATACTTATTGCAAAGTATTGGAAGACACAAGATTTACCCACCCTGGAAGAGTGGCAGATGAAGGTGATGGACTATATGGAATTGGCGGAAATGACTGGCAGAATCTGAGACCAGGGAGAAGAGTTGGTGGAAGAAGATTGGAAGAAGTTTAAAGACTATTTGCAGAAACATTGTAAAATTAATGAATGCTAAAATGATGTTGGATTGAAATGAAGTGGCTTTAGCAATAAGGTTAAAAAGAATATGTAAAAATGGACTGATAATTAGATGAAAATATTATAACTTTATATTTTCATCTAATTATCAGTCCATTTTTACATATTCTATATTACATGTTAAGATATAGAATTAAGATAAATACAAAGAGGGAAAGGATTTGCTGAATTAACTATGTGAATTGGAATACAAAAAGGGAGGTGTGAGGAGGTCAGGAAACAAGTAATTTAATTTAATTGTTTTTTATTTTTTCATGTGTTTTGTATTTTTCTTTGCATTTTTGTATTTCTTTTTCTTTTTCTTTTTCTTTTCTTATTCTGTGGTTCTCTTTTGTCTGTGAAATTTCAATAAATATATTTTTTTTAAAAAAAACAGAATGGTTGCCAACCCTCGCCCTGGGAAGGTAAAGGTAAAGGGACCTCTGACCGTTAGGTCCAGTCGCATACGACTCTGGGGTTGCGGCACTCATCTCGCTTTATTGGTGGAGGGAGCCGGCGTACAGCTTCCGGGTCATGTGGCCAGCATGACTAAGCCGCTTCTGGCGAACCAGAGCAGCGCACGGAAATGCCATTTCCCTTCCCGCTGCAATGGTACCTATTTATCTACTTGCACTGGTGTGCTTTCGAACTGCTAGGTTGGCAGGAGCTGGGACTGAGCAACGGGAGCGCAACCCGTCGCGGGGATTCAAACCGCTAACCTAATTGTACCCGCCTCCTCATCCACCTGGGTCTGGAATGGTTGCCAACCCTCACCCTGGCAAAGAACAGAAGAAAAGCACCCTTGTGGAACAGCAGGCATATTTGGGATTTTGTGACTGTCAAGAGTCCAGGTTCCTGGCTTGATAACACAGTAAGTGTAGATCAGGGGTCAGCAAATTTTTTAGCCGCAGGCCGGTCCACTGTCCCTCAGACCTTGTGGCAGGCCGGAGAAGCAGCACTGGGAGGTGGGGTGGGCTGGAAGAAGAGGTGAGGGGGGCAAGTAGTCCTCCTCCCCACCCCCAGCCTCTGCACTTACCTTCCTTTTTTTTTTTAATAAATTTTTTATTAGTTTTCCAACATGAATTAAACACATTACAACTCCCAATACATAGACAAACAAACATATAAACACGTATAATTTCATAACCTCCTTTTCTTAAGCCTTATTTCACCGACTTCCCCATGCCTCCCTTTTCTGCATCCCTGTTTTAAAAATTTCCAGCAACCCCTGATTTCGATTAACTTATAATTCACTTTCTTTAATCCTTCTTCTCTTACCCAATCATTTACCGCTGCAATTCTGTTTTACATTACCCATGACATTTTAGCACTCATTAATTTTACAACAGTTCTTAAGATAAACTTTGTATTTCTTCCAATCTTCTTCCACCATCTCTTTTCTTTGGTCACGGATTCTGCCAGTCATCTCAGCCAGTCCCATGTAGTCTATCACCTTTGTCTGCCACTCTTCCAGCGTGGGTAGTTCTTGTGTCTTCCAATACTTTGCTAAAAGAACTCTTGCTGCTGTTGTAGCATACATAAAAAACGTCCTATCTTTCCTTGACACCAATTGGCCCACCATGCCCAGGAGAAAAGCCTCTGGTTTCTTATGAAAGGTACACTTAAGAACCTTCTTAATTTCATTATAGATCATTTCCCAGAAGACCTTAATCCTTGGGCACGTCCACCAAAGGTGGTAGAAAGTACCTTCCGTTTCATTGCATTTCCAGCATTTATTATTGGGCAAATGATAGATTTTTGCAAGCTTGACTGGGGTCATGTACCACCTATAAATCATTTTCATAATATTCTCTCTTAAGGCATTACATGCCGTAAACTTTATACCGGTGGTCCATAACTGTTCCCAGTCAGCAAACATAATGTCATGACCAATGTCTTGTGCCCATTTAATCATAGCTGATTTAACCGTTTCATCCTGTGTATTCCATTTCAGCAGCAAGTTGTACATTCTTGACAAATTCTTAGCTCTGCACTTACCTTCCCAGGGGCTGCCACTGCTGCTGCCGCCACCACTGCTTCTCGTGAGTAGACAGAGTGAGCTCATCCACTCCACTCTCTGGCCCACAGGAGCACCAGGGTGGCAGAGGCAGAGGGAAGATGAGCGGCACGAAAGGACTGGCTCCGGAGAGGGGCTGTTTAAAATGGTGCTCAGCCAGCTCAGCCCTGCCCCCTTCCTCCTCTAGGCAGGGCAGGGAGAAGCCAGGAGGAGGAAGGAAAGAGGCATAGCCATGGTGTGTGTGAGCGAGAGGGGGGAGAAATGGAATGGCGCAGGGGGGGGGAAATGGCGCAACCCGAACGAACAGAATCCCCACACCAATCCACGGACAGTCCGCGGGCCGGATCCTGAAGCCAATTGGGCCTGATCCAGCCCATGGGCCTTAGTTTGCCGACCCCTGGCGTAGATAATTAAAAAGGAGGATTTATTGCAAAAGCTAACAGATAGCTCCGGACGGTTCTAACAAAGCCTCCGACATCATTACTCAAGATGACCCTTCTGAAGACTCCTTCCGGTGTCTACAGAATATATTGAACTTTCGCACCTTACATCTCTTGTTTTGCTTCAAGTCTAGTAGCCCTCCCAGGGAGCAGAAAAGACTACTTATGTATGTGACTACAGCTGCGCAGATGCTATTGGCCCAGAGATGGAAAGAAGATAAAGTCCCTATCAGAGAAGAATGGCAGATGAAGTTAATGGACTATGCCAAAATGGCTAAAATGACCGGAACAGTCAGAAATCAGGAAGACCAAAATTTTAATAATGAATGAGGGAAATTTATACCTTATCTTAAAGACCACTGTAAACAGTTAAAGTCGTTAGTAGGATTGAAATAACACTTGTAGTTTAATGGTGAATTCTGGACACAATGGAAGAGGCAAAGGGTTTGGATGATCATAAAAGATGCAGGAGGAAATGATTAATAATAGGACCCACAAAGGGGAGGGTGGAAGTCCGGGAGATTCCTTCGAATCTGGTTTTTATGATTTATGTTGGATATATCTCTGTAAAATTTTAATTTGAAAAACCAAATAAATAAATTTTAAAAAAGAAAAGAAAAGTAACGGGCCGGCTGGCGTTTGGTGAGTTGGAGCTGAATGCCTGTATTTTGCATGTGGGAGTTTCCTGGGTTGAACCCGGGTTCGAAGACCCAGAAGAAGGGTCTTGGGGGTTATAACTGGGAGAGATCTCCTTTCTCTAGAGATTTTGGGGAGCTGTTTCCAGCAGTCCCTGGGACAGAGATCACCAGTGAGCTGTCTTTCAAGGCGATATCCCTCCCTCTGCGTTGCCCCTTTGGTTACCTTGGCGCATTGATGGATCGATCCCCCTTTGCTCTGCCTCCGGCTCTTCCGGCAGATGCCCCTCCCTCCAACGGCTTCGACCACCTTCGGATTTGATGCAGAACATTCCAGAACCTCACCATTCAGCTCCTCCTGCGCCCTGATTGGCTGCCTGCCCTTTCTAATCTGCTTCTTCTTCTTTGGCAATCCCTCGTAGCCGAGTAAGATTGTTTTCCATAAACATGGTCTAAACAGTGAGTCCGTAAGTGACTGTGGAGGCCAATTCTGGATCCACACATCCTTCCACAGTGGAGACATTGGTTTCCGGATGGGAGTTGATCACGGTGAGGATTAGCCAAGCGTGCCTTCCTCTTGGCACGTTTCTCCCTTGCGTTCTGAGTTCGAGTGTCTTCAAAGCCCATGACACCTTTGGTAAAGGCTGTTCTCCAACTGGAGCACTCGCAGGCCAGTGTTTCCCAATTGTTAGTGGTTATACTACGTTTTTTAAAGGTTTGCCTTGAGAGAGTCTTTGAACCTATTTTGTTTAAAAAGGGTTGTGTCAGGGAACTGCCATCGGAAGGAGAGGAGGAGGAGGGGCTCCACGACGATGCTGGAGAGGGGCCAAGTAGGGAGAGAGGCAGGTCTCCTGTTGGGGAAGAAATTCAGCGCGACACCAGGGATGGAGGGGGGGCCAATGGGGGAAGCGGAGAGCAGGCTCAGAGACCCTTCACTGGACACCAGCGGAGAGAGCACAGGTCCTCCGCTACCCACGCCCACCCTGCGCAGAAGGCTTCCGCGCAGGGAGGCTAGGAGGAGACTGGGCGTCAAACAACTTTTATGTTGGAAAAGGTTGAAGAAACGCCCACTGTCGAATTCTGCCAGCGACTGAGCAGCCACGAAGTGAGGGGCTGTCCAGCCAGGAAAGGTTTAACCAGGTCACCTACCCAGGAGTGGCGGCAACTTACGCACGAGCAACCCCATAACCATTAGAGGTTGTTTAAAGAGGACGTGGGTGGTGCTGTGGGTTAAACCACTGAGCCTAGGGCTTGCTGATTGGAAGGTCAGTGGTTCGAATCCCTGCGACAGGGTGAGCTCCCGTTGCTCGGTCCCTGCTCCTGCCAACCTAGCAGTTCGAAAGCACGTCAAAGTGCAAGTGGATAAATAGGTACCACTCCGGCGGGAAGGTAAACGGCGTTTTCGTGCACTGCTCTGGTTCGCCAGAAGCGGCTTAGTCATGCTGGCCACATGACCCGGAAGCTGTACGCCAGCTCCCTCGGCCAGTAAAGCCAGATGAGTGCCACAACCCAAGAGTCGGCCACGACTGGACCTAATGGTCAGGGGTCCCTTTACCTTTATACTACATTTTAAAAGATTTGCCTTGAGACAGTCTTTAAACCTCTTTTGTTGACCACCAGCATTACGCTTTCCATTTTTAAGTTCTGAATAGAGTAGTTGCTTTGGAATACAATTATCAGGCATCTGCCCAACATGACCAGTCCAGCAAAATTGATGTTGAAGAATCATTGCTTCAGCACTGGTGATCTTTGCTTCTTCCAGTACACTGGCATTAGTTCGCCTGTCTTCCCAAGTGATGTGTAAATTTTTTTTGAGACACATTCCACCCATGGCCGAAGCCCAGGGAGATGTGGCAAACATGTCTGAAAAGCATTGCTCTTCATAATACTTATGCTAACAGTAGCATCATAAAACTGTAGACTAGGGCTATCTAGTCCAACCCCCCACAATGCAGGAATCATTTGCCGAACGTGGGGCTCAAACCCCCAACCCTGGGATTAAAAGCTCTACTCATGGAGCTATGTGGAATCTTTAATAATAATAATGATAATAATAATAATAATAATAATAATAATAATAATAATAATAATAATAATATTTTTAATATTAAATTCTTTCAACAGCTGCTCTCTGGAGCGGGATCAAACATGCTTACTCAGTCATCCATGGGGCAGCTCTCTTTTTTAAAAAATATATTTTTATTAAAGATTTCTTAGTTTACAAAAATACGTGCATTGTCTCTTTTTTCCAAGTTGGGCTTTCTTCTTTTTTTTAAAAAAAAAAAAATTTATTAAAGTTTCAAAAAGTTACAAAAATAAGAAAAAAATAATAAAACAAAAAATACAAAATACAGAAAAATAAAAACAATTAAAAACAAATCAACCTTCCCATTACTTATCTTTCATTGGCCTTATTTCCTCGACTTCCTCACACCTCCCTTTTTGTATCCCACTTCTAATATTTGTTTCAGCAAATCCTTTCCATCTTTCTCTATTTTCTGTCATCTTATCAATAACATATTCTTTAACCTTATTTCCCATTAAGGGTAAATTACCTATATGTACTTAACTCCTTATATCATTTCTGCTAAATCCATAAAATGTCATTCCATCATTTTTCTAACAGTCATTACTTTAACAATATTTCTAAATAAACATTTTAAATTATCCAATAATCTTCCACTATCTCCTCTCCCTGGCTTCGGATTCTGCCAGTCCTTTCCGTCAGTTCCATATAGTCCATCAACCTGGAGATTTATGTCCGAGGCTCTTAAATCTTTTCCAAGCCCCTTCTGCGGATCTTCTTCATATTCTTTGATACTCAGGAGCAAATCTCGAGAAAACTCCAACCTAGCAATTCCTTCTGAAAAAGTCAACCAAATTTCCATAGTTAAAAGTAAAGTCTATAAAGAATTTCAGGACGTATTTCAGAATTCTTCCACTTCTAGATGTCCCCAAAACTTCAAGCACCTCCAAACCCAAACCCATGTCCCAAAAGTCAATCAATCCCTGGATAGAGGGATCTTTCCAACTTTCCTTCTTCAATCCAAGTTGGGATCCAAACCTCAAAAATTGGCTTTTGCTAAGTTCAATCATGAATGACCTCGATTTGTAATCCACAACTTGCTTCTGAGAAGTTAAGGGTCCCGCTTGTACAACTTTAAGTTCCGCAACAACACCTTTCTCCTTTTCCTCCACCATTTGTCCTGCCAAGATATGTTCCTGTGCCAACTCCTGAATTGTTTCTGTATTGATACTCACTTTTTGGCTCAAATTAGTCACTTTCTGCTCCAAGTTGTCAATTTTAAATATCGTGTCCTCTGTCTTTTTGTGGAGCTGTTCCAGCGTATAATTTATCTTATATAAAACAGTCACAATAGCTTCTCCTATCAACATTTTGAAAAAGTCCAAGGTCAGTCTCTGGTTCTCAGAGTCTTTATCTTGCAGCTGGGGTTCTCCTTGTTACTTTCCTGCAACAGTTTCACATGCTCCCTCTAGAGGGGAACAGTTTCACTTGTAACAATGTTTTTAAACACGACTCAAGCAAATAACAATAGCTTCAATTTTCGGTTACTTTTTCCTCCTTTTTTTTAAACGCAAAAGAGAGCAATGGAAACAGTATCTTTCTTGTGCTAACTGTCAAATCCGTTCTGTCAATAAACATTCCCCGAAAGTCAACTGGCAGCCCTTTCCCAGGCTCGGAGCAGTGGCCATTTAATTTTCACTCTCTCCTGCAGGCACACTAAATCCAAGACTTCCCCCCTCTTCTCCTGCTTCCAAGGGGGGTTATATGATTTTGTCCGATGGAAATTTAATCCTTTGTCAAAAGCTTTCAAAGACTTTAGCTTATGGCATCTTTGCTTCAGTCTATTTACAAAAAGCGGAAGGCGGACTTCCTGTTTCGAACCTTCCCGCTTTGGTGCCAAATTAAAGTATTTCAAGTATTTCAAATCCAATTTTCCGTTCTACTCACGGGTACTTGTTTAGAGTCCAATTGTCCACAGGAAAAAGTCAGCGCTCTCCGGCAACGGCTGTGCGGCTTCACTCCGTAAAAATAGCGGTCGATTCAAAACACCACGCTGCTCACCCCACGTCGCTTCGGATCCCCGGAAAAGGTTTTCCCTGTGAGTAGGGGAGGCGCTCCTGGTGTCAGCCGAATCCCACGTTCCCAGGCTTCCTCCGCCTGGGATTTTTGAAGGGTCTCCGCCTTCGCCGCGGTGGCAAGACCCGATTTTCGCGGAGCGGGTTCCTCTCAGTCAGAGGAACTCCGCCATTGCCGATGGCGCTAACCCGGAAGTCCTCCAAGTTGGGCTTTCCACAGAGCATGGGAAAGCTCTTGAGATGTTTGAAGATAGCTCTCATAACTCCTCTCAGGCTCTTCCTCTCCAGGCCAAACATATCCAACTCCTTCAACCGTTCCTCATCAGGCTTGGTTTCCAGATCCTCAATCATCTTGGTCTTGCACACTTTCCAGCTTGTCAATATCCTCCTTAAATTGCGATGCCCCTAACTAGACACAGGACTCCCAGTCCTGGCCCAGTATAGTGATTAAAACATTACGTAATGGCTTTCATCCTGCCTAACGACGGTGCGATGGACTTTTGCATCGCACGTGTCATTGCATTTTTATATCTTACATTATGTACAGGCCTGCTGATGTTATCGGCTGACGTTTCCTAATTGTTCTTATTCACAAATGAATGAGTCAGGTAATCACCCGTCAAATTGCCATCTGTCCTCAGGCTTAATGAATGGAACAAAGACAGGACCCAGCTGCACCCACCATTTTTTTTGCAATTATATGAGGCATGCAGCAGAACATAAGTTTTTCCTCAGTTTGTGAAACCCAATCATCCCAGCCTGTGCCCATGTCCTGGGTTCGAATCACCCTCCGGCTAATTCATGGCCCTCACTGGTGTTTATGTCAGAGATATTTCACCTGTGATTCCTGCTGGAATAGATCGGGGTCAGCAACCTTTTTCAGCCATGAGCCGGTCCACCGTCCCTCAGACCATGTGGGGGGCTGGACTATATTTTTTTTGGGGGGGGGGAATGAACGAATTCCTATGCCCCACCAATAACCCAGAGATGCATTTTAAATAAAAGGACACATTCTACTCATGTAAAAACACGCTGATAACCGGGTTGTCCGCGGGCCGGATCGAGAAGGCGATTGGGCCGCACCCAGCCTCCAGACCTTAAGTTGCTTACCCCTGGGCCTTAGGATGACCCCCGCCCTGGGTACCCTCCTATAACTTACAGCCTTGAATTGCTTCTTGACCTTACTCTTAACCGTTGTCGAGAGACAATGGAGCGCACCTCTGGGGGTGAAGTCAAACTGCTGGGGAATCACAGCGCCAGTTGTGGCTGCAGAGATGGACAATTCACCATTGCTCCCTCCTGTGCTGCTTTTGCTATGTTCGTAGCACCAAAGTGACCCCCTCCCCGGGCACAAGCCTGGACAGTGTGCTTGGAAATCTTGGGCTGCACAGCCAGCCAGACCCCCCTCCCCTTAGCCGCGGGGGTCTCAGATCCCTTGAGAAGGTAAAGGGACCCCTGACCATTAGGTCCAGTTGCGGACAACTCTGGGGTTGTGGCACTGATCTTGCTTTATTGGCCGAGGGAGCCGGCGTACAGCTTCCGGGTCATGTGGCCAGCATGACTAAGCCACTTCTGGCGAACCAGAGCAGCACACGGAAACACCGTTTACCTTCCCGCCGGAGTGGTATCTATTTATCTACTTGCACTTTGACGTGCTTTCGAACTGCTAGGTTGGCAGGAGCTGGGACCGAGCAATGGGAGCTCACCTTGTTTCGGGGATTTGAACCACACACCTTCCGATCAGCAAGCCCTAGGCTCAGTGGTTTAACCCACAGCGCCACCCGCGTCCTCTTTAAACAAAAGACGTTTAAAAACTGTCTCAAGGCAAATCTTAAAAAATGTAGTATAAACACCAACAATTGGGAAACACTGGCCTGCGAGCGCTCCAGTTGGATAACAGCTTTTCCCAAAGGTGTCACGGACTTTGAAGACAATCAAACTCAAGACGCAAGAGAGAAACGTTCCAAGAGGAAGGCACGCTTGGCTAATCCTCACCGTGATCAACTCCCATCCGGAAACCAATGTCTCCACTGTGGAAGGATGTGTGGATCCAGAATTGGCCTCCGCAGTCACTTACGGACTCACTGTTAAAACCGTGTTTGTGGAAGACAATCTTACTTGGCTACGAGGGATCGCCAAAGAAGAAGAAGATAGCTAAACTGTAGCAAATAATAATAATAAATAATAAATGTTTATTTATACCCCGCCCTTCCTGCTTCAGAAAACTGGACTCAGGGCGGCTAACAACAAATTTAAAACTCTTAATTGATGCAACAAAAAACAGCATAAAATACAGTATAAAACGTGACTAACAATAAATTCTGAATTCAAAAATCATTTTAGGGGGAAATCAATCCAATAAACATTGGATGATCACCAGGGATAGCTGGCTAAATTGGTCCTCTTTGGGCCAGCGAGGAGACCAGTGGAGAATTAGCTATGGGATCCCAGAGCAGGGAATCTTCATAAAAGGGGAGGGGGGGAGGAAGGGGAATAAAAGATCAGGCCAGGTTCAAATTGAAAGCCAGGTGGAATAACTCTGTCTTACAGGCCCTGCGGAAGGTTGTTAAATCCTGCAGGGCCCTGGTCTCCTGGGACAGAGCATTCCACCAGGTCGGAGCCATCACTGAGAAGGCCCTGGCCCTGGTGGAGGATAGTCTGACTTCCTTAGGGACCTTAGGGAACTATAATTATTCATGGACCTTAAGGTCCTCTGCGGGGCAGACCAGGAGAGACGGTCCCGTAAATACGAGGGCCCTAAGCCACAAGTGGCAAAGGCCATGTTGGAACGGGGTGATGCTCATTTGGAATCAAAGAATTTAGGACTCGGTAAGAAATCTCTGGGACTAAAGTCAGCTAAAATATTTTTATTTTATTTTTTTGCTTAGCAAGGATTCTCAAAAGTTACAGAGTAAAGAGGTTAGGTAGCACAACCGCAACAACTTTACCACTGCTAGGCTGTGGGGAGCAGAGGGGAAGGGGGCTGGCTTGCCAGGGGCTGGTTGGTCAGGGGTCCCTCTCGGCTGGTTTCTTGGCTTCATTCGTTGAGCACCCAGACGAACGGCTGCCATCATTCCAGGGGCAAGTTGCACATATACCTCAGCCTCAGCGAACAGGGGGCAGCTTTCCATTTTGTGAACTCTGAAAGACAACGGCAGAGGAAGGAACATGTTGCGTCTGTCTGCACGGGATTGATTTCCCCTGTCCTCTGTGATTGGGGCCGGTGCTACCATAAGGCAGAATAAGATGGTTTGCCCTAATTGTTTCCCAAGGTTTGCTCAAGCAGTGCATCCAACTAAGTCAAGTTGTTCCTGTGCACAACACAAAACTACATTCAGATTGCCAAGGAGAAATTAAAAGGAAAGCATTCCACTTTCTAGACAGCTAATTAAGCTGTTGAAGGGACCAACTATATAAAGAAAGGAGTTATAAAGTGAGGCGGGGGTCTCAGATTCTTTCAGAAGGTAAAGGGACCCCTGACCATTAGGTCCAGTCGTGGCCGGCTCTGGGGTTGTGGCGCTCATCTTGCTTTATCGGCCGAGGGAGCCGGCGTACAGCTTCCAGGTCATGTGGCCAGCAGGACTAAGCCGCTTCTGGCGAACCAGAGCAGCGCACGGAAACGCCGTTTACCTTCCTGCCGGAGCGGTACCTATTTATCTACTTGCACTTTGATGTGCTTTCGAACTGCTAGGTTGGCAGGAGCTGGGACCGAGCAACGGGAGCTCACCCCGTTGCGGGGATTCGAACCGCCGATCTTCTGATCGGTAAGTCCTAGGCTCTGTGGTTTAACCCACAGCGCCACCCGCATCCCTGTTGGGGCCGGTCCTACCATTAGGCAGAATGAGAAATTTAAAGACTATTTAGTTAAATATGTTAAGTTAAATTAATTGGAAAAGCTTGCAAATACCAGATAGGCTTAGGATTTAGATATGTAATGTGATGAATTAATATGTTTCATGCTGAATTGGAAAGAAAGAAAGATGTTAAGTGTTTAAGTAAATTTTTTAAGAATTTAGGTTTTGGAAAACCGTTAAAATGTTATACACTAAAATTCAACCAGGGCAGGGGGATATGAGGAAGTCACTTAACAATGATACAAAGTTTGGTTTAAATACGGTTGAGATTTATGTTTGTTTGTTTGCTTATATGTTTGTTTGTTTTATTTTTTGGGGAAAAACAATTAAAAAATTGAATTTTTTTTGAAAATGACATCATCTCTCCTTGGTCTCTCGCTTCCCAATGCAGAGAAATCAGCAACTGGGCTTTTGTTTGAGTCCCAGACTAGTGAAGTTTCCTTTCCAGCCATCCTTGTTGTTGTTTAGTCGTTTAGTCGTGTCCGACTCTTCGTGACCCCCTGGACCAGAGCACACCAGGCACTCCTGTCTTCCAGTGCCTCCCGCAGTTTGGGCAAACTGGTAGCTTTGAGAACACTGTCCACCCATCTCGTCCTCTGTCGTCCCCTTCTCCTTGTGCCCTCCATCTTTCCCAACATCAGGTCTTTTCCAGGGAGTCTTCTCTTCTCATGAGGTGGCCAAAGTCTTGGAGCCTCAGCTTCAGGATCTGTCCTTCCAGTGAGCACTCAGGGCTGATTTCCTTCAGAATGGAGAGGTTTGATCTTCTTGCAGTCCATGGGACTCTCAAGAGTCTCCTCCGGCACCAGAATTTAAAAGCATCCATTCTTCAGCGATCAGCCTTCTTTATGGTCCAGCTCTCACTTCCATACATCACTACTGGGAAAATCCAGCCACCCAGGTTCCCCCTTTCTCCCCCAAAGCTTTTGCAATTCAAAACCCTTTTGCATTCCTCATTTGTAAAGGCTCTTGAGCCCGATTGCCCTCTTACCTTTGTCATATGTCAGCATGGCACATAACTCGGTCCACGAAGGTTGTGGGGCGGAATCAATCCAAGGTGAGAAAAAGACTGTGGAGGAATCTGCCCATCTCCACTTTCCACTCTGCAAAGAGAGCAAAAAACGGACAGCTTATTTCTCGGAGAAGGTAAGGCTGGAGTGCTTGGTTCGGCCGGCACTCTGCACATGCCCTGGAAAAACTGGAAACTTTCAGTTCCCCTGGAAAGGTGTCATACAGTTTTCGGAAGCTGACATCGAATTTCTGCAAAACTCGTTATTAGCCGGGACACCGCCATGTATGCAAGAGGGCAGCCTGGCCACAAAATGGTTAAAGGAGAGCGAAAACCGACTCTACTTAAAGTTCAAGGAGGGCTCTGCGTGCAGAGTAAAAAATGGGTTGAATAAAGTTGCATTTAGGGATGCAGCTGGTGCTGTGGGTTAAACCACAGAGCCTAGGACTTGCTGATCAGAAGGTCAGCGGTTCGAATCCCTGCGATGGGGTGAGCTCCCGTTGCTCGGTCCCTGCTCCTGCCAACCTAGCAGTTCGAAAGCACCTCAAAGTGCAAGGAGATAAATAGGTACCGCTCCGGCGGGAAGGTAAATAGCGTTTCCATGCGCTGCTCTGGTTCGCCAGAAGCGGCTTAGTCATGCTGGGCACATGACCCGGAAGTTGTATGCCGGTTCCCTTGGCCAATAAAGCGAGATGAGCACCGCAACCCCCAGAGTTGGCCACGACTGGACCTAATGGTCAGGGGTCCCTTTACCTTTAAAGTTGCATTTCAAGGACTGTTGCAGGACAAAAAAAACATGGCGAAGCGATGAGGTAGCAGAATAATAATAATAATAATAATAATAATAATAATAATAATAATAAACATTAAAAACACGATAGAAGATCAAACATTAAAAACTTCCCTAAACAGAGCTGCCTTCAGATGTCTTCTAAAAGTCAGATAGTGGTTTATCTCTTTGACATCTGGTGGGAGGGCGTTCCACAGGGCAGGAGCCACCACCGAGAAGGCCCTCTGCCTTGTTCCCTGCAACCTCACTTCTCGCAGGGAGGAAACCGCCAGAAGGCCCTCGGAGCTGGACCTCAGCACCCCCCTGCTCCCACATACACGGACCCACACCTTCTGCGCCCAGTCGGGGTGCCAGGGGGAGGGCCGGACACTCACCCGAAATGGGTCGTGGAGTCCGATCCAGATTCCTTCGGAACCGGGATGCTTGTCCAGGATGTAGCGGCTGATCAGAGCCGCCTCCGTCTCGGTGAGGATGGAGGAGAGATGGGCGTTGGGGCCATATTTCTGGCAGTTGTTCTGCGTGGGCGCAAGAGAAATGGGTTGAAGTTAAGACGTGCTACTGGGAAAATCCATCAATCAATCAATCAATCAATCAATCAATCAAGGCCTGCATGGAGTCCACATCCATTGAACTATAGGGGTGGCCAACTCCCAAGAGTTGGGTTGAAGTTAAGACGTGCTGCTGGGAAAATCAATCAGTCAGTCAAGGCCTTCATGGAGTCCACCTCCATTGAACTATAAGGGTGGCCAACTCCCAAGAGTTGGGTTGAAGTTAAGACGTGCTACTGGGAAAATCAATCAATCAATCAATCAATCAATCAATCAATCAAGGCCTCTACATGGAGTCCACCTCCATTGAACTATAGGGGTGGCTAACTCCCAAGAGACTGCGATCTACTCACAGAGTTAAAAACTGGCAGTGACCATTTTGGGGGGTTCAGGTCAAAGTTGTTGAGCTTTTTAGGGGAGCCAGTGATCTACCAGTGATCTACCACAGACTGCCAGTGATCTACCGGTACATCACGATCTACCTGCTGGACATGCCTGAACTATGCCCATTCCCTGTGCATTCAAAAGGTAAGGTGAGGACAGGGAAATCTGAAGGATATCTTGAAAGCATTGCACATTGGGGATGGGCAGGCGAAAAGCAGGAAGATGCTGTGAGCATATAACACCCGTGATTAGAACTCAGTACTGGTTGCCTGTTTGCTACCAGGCCAGGTTCAAGTTGTTCCTATTTAGTGTATGATTCCCTGAACAACTTGGGAGTGGTGCGCCCATGAAATCGCCCGACTCCATTTGCACCCACTTCGACCCCTTCAGTCTGCAGAACTGGCTCCGTTAAAGCTGCTGCTTAATTCCACATTTGTGAGAAACCAGGCCCCATCCTTTGGAACTCCCCGCCTCTTGACAAGGGTCTTCGCTGCATACTTTCTGGTGCCTGTGGAAAACATTCTTCTCTTGGCCAGCCTGCCCAGAAATGCAGAATGCTGGTGCATGTTTTGATCTGGCTTTTAGCATAAAAGGTAAAGGTAAAGAGACCCCTGACCATTAGGTCCAGTCGTGGCCGACTCTGGGGTTGCGGCGTTCATCTTGCTTTACTGGCTGAGGGAGCCGGTGTACAGCTTCCGGGTCATGTGGCCAGCATGACTAAGCCACTTCTGGTGAACCAGAGCAGCGCACGGAAACGCCGTTTACCTTCCCACTGGAGTGGTATCTATTTATCTACTTGCACTTTGACGTGCTTTTGAACAGCTAGGTTGGCAGGAGCAGGGACCGAGCAACGGGAGCTCACCCCGTTGCGGGGATTCGAAAAGCCGACCTTCTGATCGGCAAGTCCTAGGCTCTGTGGCTTAACCCACAGCGCCACCCGCAACCCTGGATTTTAGCATAACACTGACTTAATTATTGTTCTTTTGGATGTTTCAGATGGTTCTTTTTCACTGTCCTGATGTATATTTTGCTGTAGGAGGCTTAGTTTGGTCAGAATCGAGTATATACTATAGGACTCCTAGGGGCCAAAGGGTCTTTGCCTCCCCTCCCAATAAAATATTTGAGAGGGCTGCCCCCCCCCCAAGTTGGCAAACATTGCCGTTCAAATGGTGTCTGTGCAGCACGATCGAATATGAAGAGCAAAACTTACTTATCCCCCCTCCAATATTTTATTCAAGTTGGTACCCCTGGAGTATACACTTCCAGAATTGATGCTCTATCCAGGGGACAGCAAACTTTTTCAGCAGACCCTCAGACCTTGTGGGGGGCTGGACTATATTTTGGAGAGGGGGAATGAACAAATTCCTATGCCCACAAATAACCCAGAGATGCATTTTAAATAAAAGCACACATTCTACTCATGTAAAGACACGCTGATTCCTGGACCGTCCAAGGGCCGGATTGAGAAGGCAATTGGGCCGGATTCAGCCCTCGGGCCTTAGTTTGCCTATCCATGCTATATACATTACTTCTGGTAAATGGGCCACTATAGCTACTAGAGGGCTGTGAAAATTCCTGTCCCAGTCTTTTTAGACTCTTCTACGCATGTGCTATCTAAAACACAAGGGGAGCGTGGATTGCCAGAGGTGAAATGTATTTGGTGTTATTTTCAGCTCTCCTAGGTAAAGGTAAAGGGACCCCTGACCATTAGGTCCAGTCGTGGCCGACTCTGGGGTTGCGGCACTCATCTCGCTTTATTGGCCGAGGGAGCCGACGTACAGCTTCCGGGTCATGTGGCCAGCATGACTAAGCCACTTCTGGCGAACCAGAGCAGCGCACAGAAACGCCGTTTACCTTCCCGCCGGAGCGGTACCTATTTATCTACTTGCACTTTGACGTGCTTTCGAACTGCTAGGTTGGCAGGAGCAGGGACCGAGCAACGGGAGCTCACCCCGTCGCGGGGATTCGAACCGCCGACCTTCTGATCGGCAAGTCCTAGGCTCCGTGGTTAAACCCACAGCGCCACCCGCGTCCCATTCAGCTCTCCTACCCCACTATAATTATTTTAATTGTGCAATGCGGCTTATTCTGTTTTATGGTTTCTTTGCAACGGCTTTGGCAGCGCAAGTAAAATAATATTTGCATTCATTTTGGCAAGAATCAGTTCCCCTCAATGCACCGTAGGAACGCTCCTTACTTCTGCATCTTCCCACGAGACTCGTGCGTCGAAGACTCCATAGCAGATTTTCTGAACGTACAACCAGTTTTCAGGGCAGCTCAAGTTTTCTGATGCGCCTGTTCGAGGGGTGGGGAATATAGAGTCGCCACATTTCAAAGAGTAGAAAAGAGGACGCTATGACGGCCGTTCAAAGCAAAGAAATGCAACTTGTCTCAAATGTTACCCCTGAAAAAGAGGACGTGTCCTAGAAAAAGAGGACACATGGAAACCCTGGCTGGGAATGCATGGGCAGGGCCTAGGTCCCTCGTACCTACTGGCATGCCCCGCAGAGGACCTTAAGGTCCACAAATGACAACATATTGGAGGTCTCAGGTCGGAAGGTGGTTAGCTTGGACTCAACTAGGGCCAGGGCCTTTTCAGTACTGGCCCCGACTTGGTGGAACGCTCTGTCCCAAGAGACCCTGCGGGTCTTGACATCTTTCTGCAGGGCCTGCAAGACAGAGCTGTTCCACCTGGCCTTTGGTTTGGAATCAATCTGACCCTTATGTTTCCCTCCCCTTATGGTTTTGATCTATGGGCTACTTTTAAAATGAGGCTGCATAACCCATATTTTAAATTGTTTCCCCCCCCTTCCCCTCCCCTATTATGTTTTTATTGTGATTTTCCTGGTGTTAGCCGCCCTGAGCCCAGCTCTGGCCAGGGAGGGCAGGGTATAAATAATAATAATAATAATAATAATAATAATAATAATAATAATAATAATAATAAATGCCGCAATGGAGCGCCCCCAAATTCCGTAATGCAACAAGGGACAGGACGGCACGTGTCTCCTCCCTGATAGAGCTGGGAGCTGGGCTATCCCTTTGTAATGGTCAGAGGATCAGATTAGGATCTGGGAGACCACAGTTCGAATCCCTTACTGGCCATGAAGCTCACTGAGTGAGACTTTGGTAGACTCACTCTCTCTCTCCCCCCCCCCAGCCTAGCCTACCTCCTTAAATGGGGGGGGGGGAGAGAATGGGGCATACAGTTGTACCTTGGTTCTCAAACAGAATCCGTTCCGGAAGTCCGTTTGACTTCCAAAAACGTTCAAAAACCTGAGCTCAATTGGAAGCCATGTCAGAATTTTGGGTTCCAAAGACTGTTTGCAAACCGAATGCTCACTTCCGTGTTTGCGGTATTTGGGAGCCAAAAAGGACGAGTAATAATAATAATAATAATTTTTATTTATACCCCGCCCTCCCCAGCCAAGGCCGGGCTCAAAGCGGCTTACAAGCAATAATTAAAACAAGCTGAATGATTACAACTTAAAAACAAAATTTAAATGCAACATTAAGATATTGAAACATTAAAATATTAAAATGCAGCCTCATCGCAGGAGGAGAAGGAAAAGAAAAAAAGAAAGTGGGGGAGGGAATCAAATTGGCTCCAAGCCAAAGGCCAGGCGGAACAACTCTGTCTTACAGGCCCCGCAGAAAGAAATCAGATCCTGCAGGGCCCTGGTCTCATGAGGCAGAGCGTTCCACCAAGTCGGGGCCAGTGTTGAAAAGGCCCTGGCTCTGGTTGAAGCTAATCTAACTTCCTTAGGGCCTGGGACCACTAGGGTGTTGCTCTTTATGGACCTTGAGGCTCTCCGTGGGGCAGACCGGGAGAGGCGGTCCCGTAGGTACGAGGGTCCTAGGCCGTGAGTACCAAGGCGTTCAACAACCAAGGTATGACTGTAAATGCAATCAATCAATCAATCAATCAATCATCAATCAATCAATCAAGGTTGGAGCTAAGGCACAACTTTGCTAGAAGCCTGAGGCTGGGGACTTGGGCTTCTCCTATAGCCTGAAGCTTCTACTCTCTCCCCCCTTGCATTTCAGGGGGTTGGACTAGATGACCCCTGGGAATGACCTCCCAACTCTCCTATGATTCTATGACTGCTTAGGTTCAGTCGCTGGATCCCAAGGAGGACTCACCTTGCGGGATGGAGCTGGCGATCAGGAGCCCCAGGAGGAAGAGATGGAGTCTGGAGGCTGGACCCATCTGGGAGAAAGAGAGAAAACAGGGAAGGGCAGGAACAGCGGGGGGGGGGGGGCGAGGTGATTTTGCTGAAGGTTCATCGAAAACAACTTGCAATATGCACCCAAATGTCAAATCCAGAATCATTTGCTTTCCCTTCTCCAACTGAGTTCATCCATCGCCCCCTTTTCAACTGCTGTGGCACCGACAGCGACTGAGCGCCTCTTAAGTCATGGGCAGAATGAAACCACGATACTCACTTATTTGCCCGTGTCTGTTAGAAACGATGGCAACTTCCCTTCCTTAGAGAACTCAATCTTTCTTGCAGGGGTTCGAGGCGAAGGTGGACGCTGTTTCTTTGCTCTGGTGCAAATGCTGGAAGTGACCTGTGTGTTTCAACGGTACATCAAACTCGGATAATGTGCATTTTCATGCTCTCATGGTTGAGCAGTGATCCAGGTACCAGGAAGGACAGAGAAATGGGACTTGGCAGCTGGAATCGATCAATGGCTTTATGTTTTCAAGACAGCAAGTTATTTCAGTCCCCTGCAGCTAGGGGAGGGGAGAAACTCAGCTCAGTTGGTCGTGGGCTGTTGTGGAGCAATCACTGATCCTGAATGGGGTAACTGTGCCCCTGAAGGACCAGTTGCGCAGCCTGGGAGTCATTTTGGACTCACCGCTGTCCGTGGAGACACAGGTCAATTCTGTGTCCAGGGCAGCTGGCTGCCAGCTCCAACTGGTACACAGGTTGAGACCCTCCCTGCCTGCAGACTGTCTCGCCAGAGTGGTGCATGCTCTGGTTATCTCCCGCTTGGACTACGGCAATGCGCTCTATGTGGGGCTACCTTTGAAGGTGACTCGGAAACTGCAATTAATCCAGAATGCAGCAACCAGACTGGTGACTGGGAGTGGCCGCCGAGACCGTATAACACAGGTCTTGAAAGACATACATCGCCTCCCAGTATGTTTCCGAGCACAATTCAAAGTGTTGGTGCTGACCTTTAAAGCCCTAAATGGCCTCGGCCCAGTAGACCTGAGGGAGCGTCTCCACTTCCATTGTTCTGCCCGGACACTGAGGTCCAGCTCTGAGTGCCTTCTGGCGGTTCCCTCCCTGCAAGAAGCGAATCTACAGGGAAGCAGGCAGAGGGCCTTCTCGGTGGTGGCGCCCTCCCTGTGGAACGCCCTTCCAAGCAACTCTGATCCAGTGCAAGCAACTCTGATACTTGCAGAGAGATGCCAATATGTGTTCACAGCATGATACTGTCATAAAAAGACTATAAATCTACCAGATGCTGCTCATTAATTCTTATCCATAAGCTACCAGGAGGGAGAGGGCGGACTCCCATACTTGACAAGTAGGCAGAGTGGGCTGAATCCACTTCTCAATGCAAACCAACCTACTTTCCATTTCCTGAATGGATACCAGGGCCGTCTTAAGCATAGGCACCAGGGGTGCAGGGCACTCGTGCGCTGGGCTCTCAGGAGTCCAGGGCCCAAGAGTTGGAGTCCAGCAAAGATCCGCCTGCCATTTTTTATCTTATATTTTGGAAATGTACATCCAGTTTTTTCCCCTCCTTTTAATTTTTTTTGGGGCCCCCCCAAGAGAGTGGGGTCTTGAGCTATAGCTTGTTTAGCTTATACGTAAATCCGGCACTGGCTGGACTCCTTCACTGGTGGTTTTGAAACAGATGGCCACCTCTCAGGGCTTCTTTAGCTGTGATTCCTGCATTGCAGGGGGTTGGACTGGATGAGCGCTGGGGGTCCCTTTCAACTCTACAGCTCCATGATTCTATGAGAGAGCGAGGAGAGCTTCTGTGCAGAGCAGATAAAGGGTTGCTCAAGGGAAAGCAAATGCCCGTGGAGGTCGAAAATGTATAGAACCAGCTCCAACATCTGCTGGAAATGCAAAGAAGCTGAGTGTGCCAGGTGTCATATGTGGTGGAATTGCAAAAAGGTAAAGGGATTTTGGGAAATCATTTATGATGAATTTAAAAAAAAAAAGGTTTAAATTTAGCTTTTGTCAAAAGACCTGAAGCCTTTCTCTTAGGTATACAGTGGTACCTTGGATTAAGTACTTAATTCGTTCTGGAGGTCTGTTCTTAACCTGAAACTTAACGCTGTTCTTAACGCTGAATAAAATGCTTGTAAATATGCTCATCACAGCCTTTCCCTACCACTTCTGTTGCGTAGTGTTTACTCTACTGAATAGAGCGTGCTCCAGCTTCTGAAACTGGGGTCGCTGAAGCGGCTCTAAGGACTGGAGATGGCCCAGCACATCGGCTGGTGGGCTTGGGAGTCATGGGCAGGTGTGTTGTGGTTCTGGACAGTTAAGAGTTAACACTCCAGGAAGTGTTCTGATTCGCTGAGTGCAGTGCCCACATGACCCGGGCATTTTCCTTTGATCTGTGCTCTGCGGGGGCTGAGCTCCCTCTGGGAGCAGTCTGTCTGAGAATGTGAGCAAGGTAGTGTCGTTTTGTTAGAGACAGAAAGCTGCGAACATGCAGCTAGATTCTGTAGGTCTTTCTTTTCTGTTTTTGTAAGCTTCTAAATGTATGGAAGTATGATGTATGGAAGTGAGAGCTGGACCATCAAGAAAGCTGATCGCCGAAGAATGGATGCTTTTGAATTCTGGTGCTGGAGGAGACTCTTGAGAGTCCCATGGACTGCAAGAAGATCAAACCTATCCATTCTGAAGGAAATCAGCCCTGAGTGCTCACTGGAAGGACAGATCCTAAAGCTGAGGCTCCAAGACTTTGGCCACCTCATGAGAAGAGAAGACTCCCTGGAAAAGACCCTGGCGCTGGGAAAGATGGAGGGCACAAGGAGAAGGGGACGACAGAGGACAAGATGGTTGGACAGTGTTCTCCAAGCTACCAGCATGAGTTTGACCAAACTGTGGGAGGCAGTGGAAGACGGGAGTGCCTGGCGTGCTCTGGTCCAGGGGGTCACGAAGAGTCGGACACGACGAAACGACTAAACAACAACAACAAGATTCTAAATAAAGAGTGATAGATTAAAAGCACTGGTGTCGAGCTGAGTTATTAAAGACGCCACGTTGACACAGACAAAGCCATTCTACGCTGCGTGTGCTCTGACAACTGAGAAGAGTGGCAGTGTGTGAGTGGCAGCGTGTGGGCGCCACTGAAATTTGTTGGAGTGGCAATAAATCAAATTTATTGCAGTGCCGTTGCAGCAGACTCCATGGGTCAAAGGATTTACGACCCACAAACTGTAACAAGGTGGCACGCTGAATGCCACTCCTCTCAGCGAAGACACCCCGGGGTGGTCCGTCCCCACCGCAACCCCCTTCCCCTCTGTCTCCCCATCCCCAGTTTGTCTGCAGGACAGAAAGGAGTCAGCGGTTGAATGGCCAAAACATGGTTTATTGGGTTCAGCAGGAGCCAGTTTGCCTCACCATAACCCCCATGATGATAAGGAGAGGGGCCTGGTGTGCTGGAGTTGGGAAGGGGCCATTCTTTGCCGGTTTTCTTGTCCAAGGACTCTCCAAATGCTGCTTTTCTGATGCCAGGGGTCCTTTGCAGACACAGTCAGACAGCTGCTTTCACCCGAACGTCATCCTGCACATGTACCTCATCTTTTCTGAGCATGGTGCAATGTGAAATTTTGCAAAATCTGGAAGATATGAGCAAAGGTACATTTATGCACATGTGGTGGGAGTGTAAAAGAATAAGAGGATTTTGGGATGCCATATATAATGAACTTAAGAAGATTCTTAAATTTTCATTCCCCCCAAAAAACTTCCTGTTAGGGATAATGCCCACTGAAATAAAGTAAAATCTGATACCCCTTTTCATGTATGTAACCACAGCGACTAGGATTCTAATAGCTAAGAACCGGAAAAGGGACAACATCCCCGCCGAAACGCACTGGCGAGGGAAAATGATTGGATGTTTACAATTCGCAAAGATGACAGGGAGAATAAGAAGAAACTCAATACAAAAAGTTAATAAAGATTGGATAATTTTAAAAAGAATACATTAGAAATTACTGTGATAATGCTAACCTCCTGGCAGACATAGAATGAACCATAAAACATAAAGAAAGTATATAATAAAATCAGTTGGAAGAAATGGAAACTAAAATAATGATAATGAAATGTGTATAGATTAACAAAACGTAAAATAGCACAATGAAAGGAATCGGAAGTTAGTGTCAATGGTGTGTGTGGTGTGTTTATGTTGTAATATGTGTAGTGTGTTGTTTGTACTGTCTAAGTTGAATGTTATTACTAATATGTAAACTTAAACCACAGAGCCTAGGGCTTGCTGATCGGAACGTCAGCGGTTCAAATCCCTGTGACGGGGTGAGCTCCCGTTGCTCGGTCCCTGCTCCTGCCAACCTAGCAGTTCGAAAGCACGTCCAAGTGCAAGTAGATAAATAGGTACCACTCCGGCGGGAAGGTAAACGGCGTTTCCGTGCGCTGCTCTGGTTTGCCAGAAGCGGCTTAGTCCTGCTGGCCACATGACCCGGAAGCTGTTCGCCGGCTCCCTCGGCCAGTAAAGCGAGATGAGCACCGCAACCCCAGAGTCGTCTGCGACAGGACCTAATGGTCAGGGGTCCCTTTACCTTTCCCTAAACTGATCTTAATTGATGTATAATAAAGTTCATTTTTTAAAAAAGAAGAAGATATGAGCAAAGTAAGGCAGACACTGTCTCTACCTACACTGCCCTTGACAGTGAATGCATATTTTGGTTGAGATTCCTGCATTGCAGGGGGTTGGACTAGATGAAACTTGGGGTCCCTTCCAATTCTACGACTCTACGATTCACCCAGAGGACAATAATAATGATAATTTATTAATTATATCCTGCAAATCTGGTTGGGTTTCCCCAGCCACTCTGGGCGACTTCCAACAGAACACTAAAATACAGTAGTCTGTTAAACATTAAAAGCTTCCCTAAACAGGGCTGCCTTCAGATGTCTTCTAAAAGTCTGGTAGTTGTTTTCCTCTTTGACATCTGGTGGGAGGGCGTTCCACAGGGCGGGTGCCACCACCGAGAAGGCCCTCTGCCTGGTTCCCTGTAACTTGGCTTCTCACAGCGAACAAACCGCCAGAAGGCCCTCGGAGCTGGACCTCAGTGTCCAGGCTGAACGATGGGGTGGAGATGCTCCTTCAGGTATACAGGACCGAGGCCGTTTAGGCTTTAAAGGTCAGCACCAACACTTTGAATTGTGCTCGAAAACGTAGAGGAGAAGTTCCCCTCCTTCCAAGCACTGATGTGCCCCGAGGAACAGAGTTTTGCTGGTGCTTATAGATATGGACGAGGGAGAAATTCAATCCAGCTCACGTTTAAAAGCGAAACTATCAAATTTTCACGTTCCAACGCTATACGAGAACCAAAACACAGCTATCCTTCGGAAATCACATTTAATCTGAAGCTGGCAATCCGGAAATTTTACAAAAATGCACAACTGCGCATAAAAGCCAACGCATTGGTGAAAAGTATAAGTGCATTATATTAGGGGAGGTTGCTTGCGGGGGGGGGGGGGAATATGTGCCTTAGTCAAAACTTGCACCCCGAGATGTGTTTATTGGGGGAAGTGTGCAGTGAAACACTGGCGGATTTTAATGAGGATTTTTTTAAAAAAAAGGTCATTGCAGATTGCTGTAGAAATGTGGGGACAGAGGTGCATTTGGGGGAATCTGGACAATGGACTAGATAGTCCCACTTTGGCCTGATTCACACACAGAGCCACGGGGGTCGTAGTTGAGTTCCCCCCTTTGCCAGCAGAAAATGATGAGACTGGCCAGAGTTGGTACACTTGACTTTTGATTGAGAAAGGAGTGAAGGGGGCTTGTGGGACACCTGCTCCCCACATGTCCCTGGGGTGAGATCCTTGACTCCCGGTTGCCTGAGCACCTCCTCACCTGTTCTGGCAGACAGGTAGACGCAGCCTCCTTTTGTCGGGGTACCAGGTTCAGGCAAAACCTCCTCTTTACTCCAAGGTGAATAGTTCAGTATCGAAAGATCTGCCCATTTCCAATATCCCTTCTGCAAAGATGATGATGGATATTATTATTATTGTTATTATTATTATTACTGTTATTATTTAATATGTATGCCACCATTCCTCCAAGGAGCTGAGGGATGCTTATATAATTCTCATCCCTCTTTAATCCTCACAGCAAGGAACTGGGGGTCTTGGTGGACAACAAGCTTAACATGAGCCCACAGCGTAATGCAGCAGCAAAAAAAGCTAATGCTATTCTAGGCTGCAACCACAGAAGTCTGGTGTCCAGATCAAGGAAAGTCATAGTCCCACTCTATTCTGCTTTGGTCAGACCACACCTGGAATACTGTGTCCAGTTCTGGGCACCACAATTTAAGAAGGATGCTGACAAGCTTGAAGGTGTGATGAGGAGGGTGACCAAGATGATCAAGGGCCTGGAAACTAAGCCTGATGAGGATCGGTTGAAGGAGCTGGGTATGTTTAGCCTGGAAAAGAGGCAGAGGGCCTTTTCGGTAGTGGCACCCGCCCCGTGGAACTCCCTCCTGTCAGATGTCAAGGAAATAAACAACCATGTAGAAGACATCTGAAGGCAGCCCTGTTTAGGGAAGTTTTTAATGTTTAACAGACCACTGTATTTTAATACTTTGTTGGAAGCCGCCCAGAGGGGCTGGGGAAACCTAGCCAGATGGGCGGGGTATAAATAATAAATGATGATGATGATGATGATGATGATGATGATGATGATCCCTGGTGCCCCTCTTTGGCTTTCTCACATCTCCCTGCTCCTGCCTTCTCTGACCCACGCCTTCTACTCTGTGGGGCTTTGGCAGAGAGGGGTCTGCAGGTCTGGGATTGTACATTCACCTTGTTGGGGTCGTGCATTCCAATCCAGATACCGGTCGGAAAATCCTCTTCGTCCTCCAGGGTCTGAAGGTGGCTGCTGATCATCGCACCCTGAGACGAGGAGAGGATGGAGGCCAGGTGTCCTCGCTTGTTGTAAGCCATGCAGTCCTCCTGAATTGGTCCGAGAAAAAGCAGGGCTCATTACTATTGGATTTGTAGCTCACTGTTGCACGCTTGAAGAAGCCACGAACGGCACACACCACTCTTTTTTTTAAGTAGGTCTGCCATATGTCTCAGATTTCCCACACATATAATAATAATAATAATAATAATAATAATAATAATAATATCTTTATTGTCATTGCCCCCTCTCAGGGACAACGAAATTACTTGACTGCTCCATAAAAACACTAATTAAAACAATACAGTATAGTACAGCAAGGAAGATTAGATGACTTTCAAAGTCCAGGCTTCCCATTCAGGGCCGAGATCGCTCTGGAGAAGAAGCTGTTCTTAAGACAGCTCGTTCTTGTCTTCATCCTCCTGTATCTCCGTCCCGACGGCAGGAGCTCGAAGAGACAGTGACCAGGATGCGATGGATCTTTTACTATGTCCAGTGCCTTCCTATGGCACCTTGTGGCATAAATCTGCTCTAAGGTGGAGAGTGGGCAGCCAACAATGTTCTCTGCTGCCTTAACAACTCTGCACAACCCCATCCTGTCCTAGGTAGTACAGCTTCCGTACCACACACATAAGCCATAAGTGAGCACGCTCTCAATGGCACAATGATAGAAGGCAAGCAGCAGTTTCTGCGGAAGATGGTTTTTCCTTAGAATTCTCAAAAAGTACAGTCTCTGCTGCGCCTTCTTCACAAGCCCCCTTGTGTTGACACTCCAGGACAGATCCTCTTGTAATTCAATGCCCAAAAATCTGAACGTTGTTACCCTCTCCACACAGACCCCATCAATCAAAAGTGGCTGGACATTGCTCTTCTGTCTCCTGAAGTCCACCACAAGCTCCTTTGTCTTCCTTGTATTTATGAGCAAGTTGTTAGCTCTGCACCACTCTGTCAGCCGCTCCACCTCATCTCTATAATCCGTTTCGCCCTCCCTTTCAGGGATGAGCCCAATCACGGTTGTGTCATCTGCAAATTTGACAACCCTATTACTAGGGTGAGTAGCGACACAGTCGTACGTGTAGAGAATATAAAGGAGCGGACTGAGTACGCATCCCTGTGGTGTTCCTGTATTAGTGTCAGGATCCGTCTGCCGGAAATAGCGCCGGGGCAGAATTTCCGAAAATCATTTAAAATGTCGGGGGGAACCAGGGCCTAGGGCAACCCGTGTAGATTTTTTGGGTGATTTTCCTTAAAAAAAAGTTTGCCCAAACAAAAGCTCAACAGCTTTTCCAGGCTAAATATACCCAACCTACTTATCTCTTTGGCTTGGGAGGGGGTCACATAACTCCATACCCTCCAACATTTCTCCGACGAAAATAAGGATGTCCTAAGGAAAAGGGGACGTGGGTGGCGCTGTGGGTTAAACCACAGAGCCTAGGACTTGCCGATCAGAAGGTCGGCGGTTCAAATCCCCGCGACGGGGTGAGCTCCCATTGCTCGGTCCCTGCTCCTGCCAACCTAGCAGTTCGAAAGCACACCAGTGCAAGTAGATAAATAGGTACTGCTCCGGTGGGAAGGTAAACAGCATTTCCGTGCACTGCTCTGATTTGCCAGAAGCGTCTTAGTCATGCTGGCCACATGACCCGGAAGCTATATGCTGGCTCCCTCGGCCAGTAAAGCGAGATGAGCACCGTAACACCAGAGTCAGCCACGACCGGACCTAATGGTCAGGGGTCCCTTTACCTATTAGGACAGGGGTCAGCAAACTTTTCCAGCAGAGGGCCACTCCACTGTTGCTCAGACCCTGTGGGGGCCTGGACTATATTTTTTTTTGGGGGGGAATGATGCGAGAGCACATGAGCCCCAGTGGCTGCTTACCTGTGTCTTGCGAGCGGCAAGGGCTGGCGGTGGCGGCGGAGGGACGCTGAGCAGCGCACAAAAGGGCTCCGGAGAGGGGCTGCTTAAAATGGCGGCTGCCTGAGGGCTGCTGCTGCTGCTGCTGCTGGCACCAACAAAGCCCAGCCCCCTTCCTCCTCTAGGCAGGGCGAGGAGAAGCCGGGGGGGGGGAGGAGGCGCTGCCGCCATCATGGGAGAAGGAGGGAGGGAGAGGGAAAGAACGCATGCACTGGCGATCCACGCGGCAATTCCCGGACTGTCCACAGGCCAGATTCAGAAGGCAATTGTTCCTGATCCGGCGCATGGCCCTTAGTTTACCAACCCATGTTCTAGGAGGAAGGGACGGAGCTTCGGTGTTTAATGGGAAGCCGCCAAGTGGATTTCACCTGGTCATCTGCTAGTCTCAACCCTGCCCTGCCCTAACTTAACCTGAAACTGTTCTTAACTTGAGGTACCACTTTAGCTTATGGGGCCTCCTGCTGCCGCCGCACGATTTCTGTTCTCATCCTGAAGCAAAGTTCTTAACCCGACGTAATATTTCTGGGTTAGCAGAGTCTGTAACCTGAACCATCTGTAACCCGAGGTACCACTGTAGTTGTTTATTTTCTTGACATCTGATAGGAGGGCATTCCACAGGGTGGGCGCCACCACCGAGAAGGCCCTCTGCCTGGTTCCCTGTAATCTCACAGTGAGGGAACTGCCAGAAGGCCCTCGGAGCTGGACCTCGGTGTCTGGGCTGAACGACCGTGGCCACCGGCAAAGCCACGCAGCTCCCCTACTCGCTGGGGCGCCCTTGAGAGGCCATCGCCCTGGTGCAACGAACCACTAAGCTGTATGGGAAAGATGGCACTGGTTGCGAGGATGAAATAGGGCAGGGAGGGCTGTGGACGCTGCCTTGGAGCAAACCATAGACCATGTGGCCATCATAAGGCCGCTGTGTTTCTAACAAAGGCCTTTGCTTGACGCAGCTCCTCCTGCCTGACCCTTTTCTGCTCGCAAGCATCTCTCGAGATGAGTTTCGGTGCCTTCCAAGCAACAATAACATCCCTCTTACATCAGCATCTTTCCAGGATAATTTAGTGCTGAAGACTCCATAGCAGTAGGCTCCATGCAGCAGCCAGCCGGTGGGACACTCAACCGCCTCGGTGCCTGTATGTGGGGCACAGAAACATAGTCAGGGGCACAATGCCGGAACGAGAGGGGTGGAAATAGTTTCCCCGAACTGAAGAATGGCAGACGAAAACAATGGACTATGCAGAATTGGACAAAAGGACAGGAAGGATTCGAAACCTGCGGGGCCAGAGATTTACAGAAGATTGGAAGAAGTAGATTTGAACTATTTGAAAAGCAATTGTAGCCAACAAATTACGGTAGTAGGACCACAAGAAGTTTTGTAAGGAGGAATATATGAAGTGCTGCAAAGCAGATAAAGAACAGAGATATTGGTTATGAGTTTTAAACGCAACAGGGAAAATAAGAAATGTATACTAAGAGATTAAGTTGGAAAGTTTTCAGACAGGACTGATGGAAGTCAAAAAAATTGAGTAAGATGTAAAAATATGTTTAATTACTGTTGAAAATGGTATGTTTAAATAAACCTTTATATATATATTTTGATTGGTTCAAAATTGGGAAAGGAGTACGACAAGGCTGTATTTTGTCTCCCTGCTTATTTAATTTATACGCAGAATACTAGGGGAGCTAGTCTCAAACGTTTGTTGGGGGAGATATAGGTTTATTTGGGGGGATTTATTTGTCCTGTCTTCACGCTTTTTATGATGGAGGACCGCTGTAGTCACCCCCAACGACACCTTCTCAAGATGGAGGGTGAGGGAACAGCTGCAGTCGCCTGTGGTTCCTGCGCAATGTTTGCCATCCTGCCAAAGGTTGCAGGCAGCTTTACCTGCAGCAATTGCATGTTGATTGCCCTCTTAAAAGACAAAGTCCAGCAACTGGAGGAACGTGTAGCTACGCTCCAAAGAATTAGAGAGCTGGAGCTCTTCTTGGAAGCAACAGAGCACACCGTCTCCACCAAGGAGGAGACAGGGGACTCCCCTGAGAAGGAGGCTAGTTCACCAACACAGGAGCCAGATATATGGAGAAACGTGACTCAAAGAAGTAGGAGGCCCAGGGTTCGCTCTGATTGTTTAGAAATACGCAATCGCTTTGAGGTCCTTTCCCCTAGCATGGAAGACGAAGAGCAGACTCCATTTGAGGATCTCTCCCTCATTACAGTCGATCAGGTATATGAAGACGAGCAGCAAAGGCAGTCTTCAGGGAATGTGCAGGCGACCTTGGAACGGACAGCTCACGGAAGAACCCCGACCAGACCTAAGAGGAGGCGTGTAGTGGTGATAGGGGATTCCCTACTGAGGGGAACAGAAGCAGTGATCTGTGGGCCTGACAAGATGTCTCGGGAAGTGTGCTGTCTCCCCGGGGCTAAGATCCAAGATGTAACTGAACGACTGCAAGGAATCATAAAACCCACTGACAAATACCCCTTCCTCTTGGTTCATGTGGGAACCAATGACACTGCAAGCAATAGCCTCCAGAAGATCAAAAGAGATTACGAGGCTCTGGGCAGGAAATTGAAGCAATTAAATGCACAAATTGTCATCTCATCTGTCCTCCCAGTTGAACGACGTGGCCCAGGGAGAGAGGGAAAAATAGTGGAAGTGAACAACTGGCTTCGCAAATGGTGTAAACAGGAACGGTTTGGATTCTTAGATCACGGAATGCAGTTTCTTGAAGATGGACTTCTGGCAAGTGATGGGCTGCACCTCACAACGGTTGGTAGGAATGTTTTTGCAAAAAATCTCAGAAACCTCATCAGGAGGGCTTTAAACTGACTAATGTGGGGGAGGGAGACAGTGCTCCTGAAGGTAGGAGTCTATCAATTGATGAAGATGATCATCCAAATGTCATAGACCGAATGGAGCAAACAGCACGCAGACCTAGTGGTGGGAGGAAAAAATCCTTAAATAAGAGACACGGGGGAATGATTAATGGACTTCAATGTCTGTACACTAATGCGCAAAGTATGGGAAATAAACAAGATGAGCTTGAGCTCTTGGTACAGCAAACTAAATATGACATAATAGGCATCACTGAAACCTGGTGGGATAAGTCCCACGATTGGAATGTAATAATGGAGGGATACAATCTATTTCAGAGAAACAGACCAGACAAGAAAGGAGGAGGAGTGGCGTTATATGTCAGGGATGTGTATACCTGTGAAGAGATCCAAGATTTAGAACCTCAAAGCCAAAGTGAGAGCATTTGGGTCAAAATTAAGGGAGAGAAGAATAACAGTGACCTCATTGTGGGAGTTTACTATAGATCCCCAAGCCAAACGGAGGACATAGATGATGCCTTCCTGGAACAGATGGCCAAGCATGCAAAAGGAAGGGAGATAGTAGTAATGGGGGACTTCAATTACCCGGATATTTGTTGGATGTCAAACTCAGCCAAGAGCATAAGGTCAAACAGATTCCTCACTGGCCTTGCAGACAACTTCATTGTCCAGAAAGTGGGAGAAGCTACAAGAGGAACAGCCATTTTAGATCTGGTCCTAACCAATGTTGATGACCTGGTTAGTGGGGTAGAAGTGGAAGGATCATTAGGCGCGAGTGATCATGCTCTTCTGAAGTTTACTATACAGCGGAAAGGAGCAGCCAAGCATACTAGGACTCAATTTCTCGACTTTAAGAAAGCCGACTTCATAAAACTTAGGGAAGTGCTGGGTGAGATCCCATGGACAGTAATACTAAAAGGAAAGGGAGTTCATGATGGCTGGGAGTTTGTTAAGAGGGAGATAGTAAAAGCACAACTTCAGGCAATACCAATGAGACGGAAACATGGAAGGTGCCTAAAGAAGCCAGGGTGGCTATCTAAAGAACTTTTAAATGAGTTAAGATTAAAAAAGGATGTGTACAAAAAATGGAAAAGGGGGGAAACCACCAAAGAGGAATTCAAACAAATAGCCAGCACGTGTAGACACAAAGTCAGAAAAGCTAAAGCACAGAATGAACTCAGGCTTGCTAGAGAGGTTAAAAGCAACAAAAAAGGCTTTTATGGGTATGTTCGTAGCAAAAGGAAGAACAAAGAAACAGTGGGGTCACTCAGAGGAGAAGATGGTGAAATGCAAACAGGGGACACAGAAAGGGCTGAACTCCTCAATGCCTTCTTTGCCTCAGTCTTCTCCGATAAAGAAAACAATGCCCGACCTGAAGAATTTGGAGCAAATGATTCAGCAGAGGAAACACAGCCCAGAATAACTAAGGAGATAGTACAAGAATACTTGGCTAGTCTAGATGTATTCAAGTCTCCAGGGCCAGATGAACTGCATCCAAGAGTATTAAAAGAACTGGCAGATGTGATTTCAGAACCACTGGCAGTCATCTTTGAGAATTCCTGGAGAACAGGCGAAGTCCCGGCAGACTGGAGGAGGGCAAATGTTGTCCCTATTTTCAAAAAGGGGAAAAGAGAGGACCCAAATAATTACCGCCCAGTCAGTCTGACATCAATACCAGGGAAGATTCTGGAGCAGATCATTAAGCAAACAGTCTGTGAGCACCTGGAAAGGAATGCTGTGATCACCAATAGTCAGCATGGATTTCTGAAAAATAAGTCATGTCAGACTAACCTGATCTCATTTTTTGACAGAATTACAAGCCTGGTAGATGAAGGGAACGCAGTGGATGTAGCCTACCTTGATTTCAGCAAGGCATTTGACAAGGTGCCCCATGATATTCTTGTAAAGAAGCTGGTAAAATGCGGTCTTGACTATGCTACCACTCAGTGGATTTGTAACTGGCTGACTGACCGAACCCAAAGGGTGCTCATCAATGGTTCCTCTTCATCCTGGAGAAGAGTGACTAGTGGGGTGCCACAGGGTTCTGTCTTGGGCCCGGTCTTATTCAACATCTTTATCAACGACTTGGATGATGGACTCAAGGGCATCCTGATCAAATTTGCAGATGACACCAAACTGGGAGGGGTGGCTAACACCCCAGAGGACAGGAACACACTTCAAAACGACCTTGACAGATTAGAGAACTGGGCCAAAACAAACAAGATGAATTTTAACAGGGAGAAATGTAAAGTATTGCACTTGGGCAAAAAAAATGAGAGGCACAAATACAAGATGGGTGACACCTGGCTTGAGAGCACTACATGTGAAAAGGATCTAGGAGTCTTGGTTGACCACAAACTTGACATGAGCCAACAGTGTGACGCGGCAGCTAAAAAAGCCAATGCAATTCTGGGCTGCATCAATAGGAGTATAGCATCTAGATCAAGGGAAGTAATAGTGCCACTGTATTCTGCTCTGGTCAGACCTCACCTGGAGTACTGTGTCCAGTTCTGGGCACCACAGTTCAAGAAGGACATTGACAAACTGGAACATGTCCAGAGGAGGGCAACCAAAATGGTCAAAGGCCTGGAAACGATGCCTTATGAGGAACGGCTAAGGGAGCTGGGCATGTTTAGCCTGGAGAAGAGGAGGTTAAGGGGTGATATGATAGCCATGTTCAAATATATAAAAGGATGTCACATAGAGGAGGGAGAAAGGTTGTTTTCTGCTGCTCCAGAGAAGCGGACACGGAGCAATGGATCCAAACTACAAGAAAGAAGATTCCACCTAAACATTAGGAAGAACTTCCTGACAGTAAGAGCTGTTCGACAGTGGAATTTGCTGCCAAGGAGTGTGGTGGAGTCTCCTTCTTTGGAGGTCTTTAAGCAGAGGCTTGACAACCATATGTCAGGAGTGCTCTGATGGTGTTTCCTGCTTGGCAGAGGGTTGGACTCGATGGCCCTTGTGGTCTCTTCCAACTCTATGATTCTATGATTCTATGCGAAAGGCTGGGCTGGATGAATCCCAAGCTGGAATTAAGATTGCCGGAAGAAATATCAACAACCTCAGATATGCAGATGACACAACATTGATGGCAGAAAGTGAGGAGGAATTAAAGAACCTTTTAATGAGGGTGAAAGAGGAGAGCGCAAAATATGGTCTGAAGCTCAACATCAAAAAAACTAAGATCATGGCCACTGGTCCCATCACCTCCTGGCAAATAGAAGGGGAAGAAATGGAGGCAGTGAGAGATTTTACGTTCTTGGGCTCCATGATCACTGCAGATGGTGACAGCAGCCACGAAATTAAAAGACGCCTGCTTCTTGGGAGAAGGGCAATGACTGGCCTAGACAGCATCTTGAGAAGTAGAGACGTCACCTTGCCAATAAAGGTCCGTATAGTTAAAGCCATGGTTTTCCCAGTAGTGATGTATGGAAGTGAGAGCTGGACCATAAAGAAGGCTGATCGCCGAAGAATTGATGCTTTTGAATTTTGGTGCTGGAGGAGACTCTTGAGAGTCCCATGGACTGCAAGAAGATCAAACGCATCCATTCTTAAGGAAATCAGCCCTGAGTGCTCACTGGAAGGACAGATCCTGAAGCTGAGGCTCCAGTACTTTGGCCACCTCATGAGAAGAGAAGACTCCCTGGAGAAGACACTGATGCTGGGAGAGATGGAGGGCACAAGGAGAAGGGGGCGACAGAGGACGAGATGGTTGGATAGTGTTTTCGAGGTTACCAGCATGAGTCTGACCAAACTGCGGGAGGTAGTGGAGGACAGAGGTGCCTGACGTGCTCTGGTCCAGGGGGTCACAAAGAGTCGGACATGACTAAACGACTAAACAACAACAACAACATATATATATATAGTTTCCCCGACCCAAACAGTGCCCACAGAAGGGACACCCCAAGAGGAATGGGGCAGCTTACAGTGTGCTGGCAATACCCAGCTCCATGTCTCTATTACACATGAGTCAGGAATGACAGAATGGTGGCCTTGGAAGTGACCCCCCCCAAAGGTCATCTAGCCCAACCCTGGGCAGTGCAGGGATCTCGGGAGAAGCCGTGCTAGTCCTGGACCAGTAAATGGAACTCGATTCCTGGGGAGACTGATGGTTCCCATGTCTGGATAGCCTTCTCTCAGGGATTATTTAGCTGCGGTTCCTGTATTTCAGGGGGGTTGGGCTAGATGACCACTGGGGGTTCCCTCTGAGCTCTTCAAATTTGTGATTTGTTTGCTTTGTGTAGCATGGGCTGGATTCTGAGGGCTTTAGAAAGGGGGACTCACCTCGCGGGAAGAAGCCAGTGGCCAGGAGACCCAGGAGGACACAGTGGAAGCAGGAGATCGGAGACATCAGGATCAGGACCTTGGGTGGTGGAGAGAGGAAGGAAGGAACAAGAGGAACAAAAGCTGAGATGAGCGCCTTTTGCAGAACGTCTATCCAAACCGACTTGTCCTTCCAGCAACCTTTGGGGAGCACCTGTTCTTTCAAAGTGCTTCCCCTGAGGGTGCAAAAAGGGTGCGAAGGGGTTTCACTTGCCTGTTGCACGTCTCTCTCCGCTGCAAAATGCCGTCCTTCTTAGGGGAAGTGAAGCCACACAGGTGAGTGAGCAAATGTTCCCCGGGTGGCAGACGTCAGGCACAACCGCTGTGGCTCAGCCCGCAGCCAAACTCAGGTAGTATTTTTTATTTCAGGGCTTGCATGGTTGAGCAGTGCCCCCGGAGCGAGGAAGGAAATGGGCACAGCAAGAACACAGGAAATTGGATCCCTTCGTCCTTGCAGGTTACATGACCAAACTAAGCGTGCCCAAGCTTAAGAAGTTCTTATAGCTTCTCCGATAACCTTTAGAAATCCAGGACATCTGACGAAGCTGAACGTTGGCAGACTTGGGACAGAGGACAGAAAGTCCTTCTTCACATGGCACAGAGTTAACCTGCAGAATTCCCTCCATCAGGAGGCAGGTTTGCCCGCCACTTGGATAGCTTTGAAAGAGGATTGGACCAATTCCCAGAGGAGGAGAGTGTGCTGGGCCCGGGGGTAACTCGAGTAACACAGTCCAGGTCTGGCCCCGAATCCAAGGGTTCCACTTGGAGTCAGTCCGACAGGGTCAAGGCAGGAAACCAGGCAAGGTCAGGCACAGGATCACAAACAGGTTCTGTCAAACAGCAACGTTGCTCCAACAACCTGGGGTGGGTCCACCAGCCTTTTATCTCTGTCGGGGTAACGACAGTGACTCACCTCCCTGTCTCGCCCGAAGGCGAGCACTCCTCCTGCGAGTACTCAGGTCTCTCCTTCTCTCAGACCTCAGTCTCTGCAACTCCGGAGATGTTGGTGGGTTACTAGACCCAGAGGCCACCTCAGCCTCCCCTGACCCAACTGGTAGTGGAGCAGCTGTAAGTGACGGCCCAGCTGGAGGTAACAAGGTCATCCCCACATCTGGAGCCAGGGCAGGCTCAGGCCCCTGACTCGGCCCAGCTGGTGTTTGTTGCCGGGGGACCTGTGCAGACTGGGACTCTTCAGGATCAGGCCCCAGATTTGGTTCAGCTGCCGCCTGAGGCAAAGGATCCGGTGCAGACTGAGACTCCTCTGGTTCCAGGGAAGGTGAGAGATTGGTTGCACTATCACCAAATAAATGAAGTGTTTAAATTGGACAGTAAAATTGGCTTCCAGGTGGAAAAATCAAAATTGGAGACTGAATTGTTAGAATCCAGTACTAAGAATTTGTCAAAAATGTACAATTTGCTGCTGAAATGGAATACACAAGATGAAACGGTTAAATCAACTATGATTAAATGGGCTCAGGACATTGGTCACAATATTTTGTTTGCTGATTGGGAAAAGTTGTGGACCACCGGGATGAAATTCACGGCATGTAATGCCTTAAGAGAAAATATTATGAAAATGATCTATAGGTGGTACATAACCCCAGTCAAGCTTGCAAAGATTTACCATTTGCCTGATAATAAATGTTGGAAATGTAAAGAAAAGGAAGGCACATTTTTTACCTTTGGTGGACGTGCCCGAAGATTAAGGCATTCTGGGAAATGATCTATAATGAACTTAAAAAGGTATTTAAATATACCTTCCCTAAGAAACCAGAGGCCTTTCTCTTGGGTATTGTCGGCCAAGGGGTGTTAAAGACGGATATAACTTTCTTTATGTATGCTACAACAGCAGCTAGAATACTCATTGCAAAGTACTGGAAGACACAGGATCTACCCACACTGGAAGAATGGCAGATGAAGGTGATTGACTACATGGGCTTGGCAGAAATCACGAGCAGAATCCGAAACCAGGGAAGAGAAGCAGCGGAAGAAGAATGGAAAAAGTTCAAGGACTATCTAAAGAAATATTACAAAATTAATGAAAGTTAGAATGATGTTGGACTGGAAAGTAAATGGTTACTATTAGCAATGGTTAAGACAAGGAGAATAAGGAAGATTAGCTTAAATTTAAAGTAAAATAAGGGAAGATTTGCTGAGTAATTGATTAGAATCGGGAATACAGAAAAGGGAGGCATGAGGAAGTCGGGGAAGAAAGGTATAAGAAATTAAGATATGAAATGGTACTTGTTTTTTGTTTTGTTCCTGTTTTTGTTTGTTTATGTATTTGTTGTTTTTATGTTATGTTTGTGTGGTTATAAAAACTGTTTAATAAAAAATATTTTTTTTTTAAAAAAAGAGACTCCTCTGGTTCCGAGTCTGAGCCCGAGGCCCAGGCCATCACAGAGAGAGCACTCGGTGGCTCCTAGCCAGGATGCCTCCATACTCAGAAGTAGCAATGATTCCGAATATCAGTTTCTGGAAACCGCAAGAGGGGAGAGTTGATTGCTTCTGCCCCAGCCAACTGATGGCAGTAGTTGGCACCGGGTTGGCGAAGGCTGAGTTAATATGAGCTTGATGGTTTGCTCCATGCCCCGCATGTCTCTGGAATACAACTCCTATCATCCCCAGTGCTGGATTTACGTATAAGTTAAACAAGCTATAGCTTAGGGCCCCTCTCTCTTGGGGTCCCCCCAAAAAAATCTAAAGGGAAAAAAACCCTGGATGTACATTTCCAAAATATAAGGTAAAAAACAAATAAAATAAAACCTACCTACAGCAACCGTGTTTTGTGTTGTGTCGGCTCCTATGATGTAAGTCAGGAATAGGCGACCTTCAGCCCTCCAGATGTTTTGGCCTACAACTCCCATGATCCCTAGCTAACAGGACCAGTGGTTAGGGATGATGGGAATTTTAGGCCAAAACATCTGGAGGGCCAAAGGTTGCCTACGCCTGATATAAGTCATGGGCCCTGCCTGCTAGCCTGCTCCCTAAAATATCACTGGTTTCCTCCTTTCTATATACAGGGTGCCTACATTCTGCATGGCCTGGTTGCATGACAGCATGTGCAAATGGCTTGAGATACCTATTAGGTCCATAAATTACCATATAGCATACATTCAACACAAAAAACAGCAACCGTTTGTTGTTGACAAAGGGCAGCTGGACATATCAAGGGCCCCATTACCTTCAGTAGCTTAAAGGTAAAGGTAAAGGGACTGCTGACCGTTAAGTCCAGTCGTGGCCGACTCTGGGGTTGCGGCGCTCATCTCGCTTTATTGGCCGAGGGAGCCGGCGTACAGCTTCCGGGTCATGTGGCCAGCATGACTAAGCCACTTCTGGCGAACCAGAGCAGTGCACGGAAATGCCGTTTACCTTCCTGCTGGAGTGGTGCCTATTTATCTACTTGCTCTTTGAGGTGCTTTCAAACTGCTAGGTTGGCTGGAGCAGGGACCGAGCAACGGGAGCTCACCCCATCACAGGGATTTGAACTGCCGACCTTCTGATCTGCAAGTCCTAGGCTCATCAAACCCAAATCTGGCCCTGCTCCAGTCTTGCTACCTGCAGCGACAAGACTCGTTTCGGTGACCCCTGTTTTTGCTTCTATGACGCTAGGAACCTAAATCCGGCCCTGATCATCCCCGACCATTCACTTTGTGAGTTGCCAGGGCTAATGGGAGTTTTCAAGTCCAACCCCACTTGGAAGATACTAGCTTCCCCCATACTTGCCCTAGATGGCAAAACTCAATGAATGTTCCCTGACGTCAGGCCCCCCTCCTTCTCCTGAACCTTCCCAAGAACAGGAGAACAGTATAGATTTAAAACAGTGGTTTGCAGAAGGGCATAGTTCAGAAGCTGCAGAGGGGAGAACCTGAGAAATATTGGAAGATGAACAGCAGGAAGAAGCAGCAGGGGGGAGACAGCTGACAGACTCAGTGTCTCTAGAAAGCATTCCTGATCCTCCCTCTCCCAGGACCAGGCGTGTATTGAGAGTAGGAGAACAGAAAGTTCAGAGGCAGAAAGCTCAGATTAGCCGGCGCAGGGGTGACGTAGAATAGGGATGACGTAGGGGGGTTGGACTTGGAGCAACACCATCATGGCTTAGAGACTACATTCCTTTGTCTCTCTCTGTGAATACTGAATAAATTACATGGTAAGGACTCTTTGTGTTATCTGCTTTTTTGGCTGCCACCGGGGGAGGGAACCGACACCACCCCTACCACAAATATGTCAGAACCTCCATACGACTGAGCTGTAATTGCTACTCCTCCTCGTATCTTCGGAACCCATCCAGGCTCTCCTCTGACGGTGATTAACGACCTAAGCCTTTGAATGAGACTTCAGGCACGCTCTCCATTGCGCAGAGTACTCAGACAGCATCAGAAGGAGCCAGAAATATGTGCTACATTGCTACTTTATTTCTAGCTACGTAGGACAGAAAAGAATATGCATCTGCTCTCTGTGAGAGACAGAAAACAACAGGACAAAGAAACAGGAAACCAGTAACATCAACATCCGTCTCCCATCTCCTGTGAGACTTCCAACTGTCTGGAATGTCAACAGAGTCTTGTGACTCCAAGAACTGCACAGTGGCACAACAGAAACCTAACAAAATAATTGCAAAACAATCCAGGACATCAATGCAACTGTGTGCGAGGAGGGGAGATTCCCCCTGCCCAACCAAAGCCCAATTGACTAAATTTTGCAGGAAGGGGAGTCTGGGGAACCGAGGCAGTGAACGGTGATGAGAGGTAATTGCACCTTGCAAAGTTCACCTTGCTTTGGTTTTTAATGGCTTGAGGAAGTTAGTGGCCAGATTGCAAGCTGGTCTGGGGACTTTAGGCCCCCTGGTGCATGGCGTGACTTCCTGATGGCATCAAGTTTCTGAACCATGAGTAGCCGATTGGAGATAGCCATCAGTAGACGGCTCCCTTTGCGAAGGTATTCATCGCACAATGCTATCAGTACACGCCGCAGCTGGGGTAATCTTTGTGCTGCAGTTCTGTGAGATCCTCTGCAAGATCTGGGACGTTTGAAAAGGGTTCCCAAAGTGGGAAACATGAAGCGGGAGAGAGCCAGGATGATGTGGGACTTAGAGTGGGAATCCAATGATAACTGGACTTCCTTTGTAGACCAGCACATTCTGGAACCATTTTGCAGTTTCTCGTCTGAGTTCTTTAAGAGGCAACTGGACCCTGCAATTAGTTAGCTATAAGTTTACCTCCTAGATCCCCTAGCCCCACAAAGGCCCACTCGGCTGCATCCATCAGTGCAACTGGCACAGTTAACCAGTGCCACATAATCACCCGTTCCACTTGGGCAAGAGCCTTCACCTTTCTGTGCCTGCTAAAAATAGTATACCTAAAGAAGCATATACCTGAAGGATTCCTGAAGGCCCAGCATACCTGAAGGAGCATCTCCACCCCATCATTCAGCCCAGACACTGAGGTCCAGCTCCGAGGGCCTTCTGGCAGTTCTCTCCCTGTGAGAAGCAAACTTACAGGGAACTAGGCAGAGGACCTTCTCGGTAGTGGCACCTGCCCTGTGGAACGCCCTCCCATCAGATGTCAAGGACATAAACAACTACCTGACTTTTAGAAGACATCTGAAGGCTGCCCTGCTTAGGGAAGTTTTTAATGACTGATGTTTTAATGTATTTTAAATCTTTTGTTGGAAGCTCCCAGAGTGGCGGTGGAAACCCAGCCAGATGGGCAGGGTAGAAATAATAAATTATTATTACTATTATTATTATTATTATTAGACATGTGTGGCGCTGTGAGTTAAACCACAGAGCCTAAGGCTTGCTGATCAGAAGGTTGGCGGTTTGAATCCCCGCAACAGGATGAGCTCCCGTTGCTTGGTCCCTGCTCCTGCCAACCTAGCAGTTCAAAAGCACGTCAAAGTGCAAGTAGATAAATAGGTACCACTCTGGCGGGAAGGTAAACGGCGTTTCCGTGCGCTGCTCTGGTTCGCCACAAGCGGCTTAGTTATGCTGGCCACATGACCCGGAAGCTGTACGCCGGCTCCCTCGGCCAATAAAGCGAGATGAGCGCTGCAACCCCAGAGTTGTCCGCGACTGGACCTAATGGTCAGGGGTCCCTTTACCTTTTATTATTATTATTATTATTATTATTATTATTATTATTATTGAGAAGCCCACCCAGTTGTTTGGGAAGCTGGTGCAAGTTTTAACCTTGCTTTTAGCCTGTTGCCATTTTAACTTTCCAAAGTCTTAAATTATTGGCGTTTGTTCCAATTACGGATAATTTTATAACTTTAATAAAAAATAAAAATAATACAAGCATTAGGCAAACTCATGGAGGAGAGGGCTAGGGATGGACACGATGGCTCTGCTCTGACCTCCGCAGTTGGAGGCAGCCATGCTTCTAAATCACAGTTGCTTGAAACAGCAGGAGGGGAGAACGGTCTTGTGTTCAGATGCCGCTTGCTGGTTTCCTATTGGGCCTCTGGCTGTTAGAATTCCTGCTCCTTGATTGCAGTCATGGGATTGTTGTCTATCACATGACGGTGTAGGTTTTGACTCCACAGAGTGGGAAGTGACGGAGACAGGATGTTTGTGTTATTGTGTTTCGTGAAGTGGGACTATTGTCCTTTGTTCTTTTTCTCTTTGCTGTCTGATGCTAGAGAGAGAGGGAGCCATGTTGCAGTGCTCCGTGTGTGCTTATATGTAAACAAAGTAGATTAGCCAAAATGCTGAGTTGCTGAGCTCTGTTACGCAATCTGTGACGACTCTGCAGATCCCTAAGTGTGCCGATGTCTGTTGGCATTGGTCGCTGTGATGTTCGGAAGTGAAGAAAGCTTTTGAAGCTCCCGAACGATCGACCAGGAGGGAGAGAACATGCCAGTCGGGCATGTGTCTCTGCCAGGGTCCTAGTCGAGTGTTGGACGAGCTCCTGACACTGGCCACTCACTGTGAGAACAGGACACTGGACCAGAGGGGGCCATGGCCCTGATCCAGCAGGCCATTCCCATGTTCTCATGGATTCGCTTCCCTTCCAGATATGCTCAAAGAAATTGATGTGCGCTGTGTCTGCCTCTGCAGCTGACGGACCCCTCTGGCATCCCTGGCAAGCAGCGCCACGAACAGACACAAGGAGACAGAGGCAGGCATGGAGGAGACTTTCTTTATTGATTTCTCATGAATGTAGGAGCTGCTGCAGAATTGGGGTGGGGTGTTGCAGTTGGGACAGAAGGTCTTGGGCCTCCATGGAAGGGCCTTAATCCTCGTTCTCCAAGGCACTCATTTTGCCGAACCCTTGTCCGAATACCACGACACTGGGATTTTACAGATGTAATAGTTCTCTGCCTCGCAACTATTGTCTTCCCAGAACATGTATTCTAGAAAAACAGGGAAGGAGAAGCATTAGAAGTCACTGCCCTTCGTCACCTCCTCCCGGCTCATCCTTCTAAACTGGGAAACCAAAATGGATCAGTTGAAAGAGGGGCTGTCCCGGGATCAGAGAAAGTAGAGTCAGAAGGGATCCCTAGGGACCCCAAGTCCAACCCTTGCAATGTTAGTTTTGACGTGCTTTGCTTTCTTCTTAGCAAGTAAGTAAATGTGGGCTTCTTGATCGTGAACTTTTAAAAATCAGTTTGACATTATAGTCCATGCCCACTTAATTTTGCGTATTGATCTAATCTGATCTAAGCTGAATTTGTAACTGATCATTTTGTTGTGATATTATAATTATCTATTAAATTTGTATACCCACAGATACATTAGGTATATAGATTAACCTGCCCACTTAACTGGGAGGGTTAAGATTTGAATGGATCTTTAAAAATCGGGCATCTTTTAAAGAAAAAACAACGCACACACAGTCTCATAAGCCTCCGAGTTGAGAGTAATAGGGAGCAGGATTCAAACTGGTATGCAAATTATGATACCACAGCTCTTTGCCGGTCACCCTGAATACCTTTTGCAGTACTCTGTTCCTGGCTGTGTCCTACACGGCTATGAATGTGAAAAGAAAATGCTCCGAGCTGTATATAAACTGAAATTTTGCATTTGAGTAGATTTGGGGATTGTTAAACTTGGCCTATTCAGGGTTTGCGACCATGTAGACACTGCTTTTGGCTAATAATTGCCACACTCTAACTCAGGGGTCCTCAAACTACCATCCGCAGGCCAGATGCGGCCCGCCAGGCTCGTAAATCTGGCCCGCAGGCCGCCCGCTCAGTCAGTTTCCGTGCGATGAGGTAAACCCGGCGCAGTGTTTCCCACAATGCACCGTGAAAGCAGACTCGGTTCGGCCATGCCCCCTTCCCCTTCCCACTATCCCATAATCCATTGCAGGGAGATGGGAGCTGTAGTGTCGGTGATGTTGTGCTCAAGGGTTAGATATCAACGAGGATAAGTTTGATCAAACGAAGTGTCGGTGATGTTAGGCACAAGAGTTAGAAACAGGTGACAAACGCTGGCACCCTGTCTAACTCTTGTGCGTAACATCGCTGACACTTCATTTGATCAAACTTACCTTTGTTGATATCTACAGGAGCCTGGCTAAAGGAACTTTAAAGACTGAATCTTCCTTTTGGACACAATTGGAATGAGATCTCTCTTTGTGGCTTCTGTAGATGATCTTGTACCTAGCTCTCTCAATTTTTGGATTATTAATATAAGATTTGGAAGTAGAATGGTTTGGTAGCACTTTGTGTGCTGCTTATGTGCTACTTACTTTATACTGGCCAGGTAAGGCCAGCAGCCCCGTGGAGAGGTGTCCGCATTCCTCTCGCTTCTGACTGTTGGGGGTCCTTCATCGAAGACCTCTCTCCCGCCAAGTGCTCTTCACTAGCTGCAAGGCAGGAGGCAGCGAAGAGGACCCTCGGAGCCTCTTATCTTTGTTTATGTAACCGTGCAAACCAAAGGCTGTGTCTAGTTGCAGTGGGACAGCTCAATCTCTCCAGCGAGAGTCTGCTTTGCCTTCAGCACTGAAGCTGGCGTTCACCCAACTGTGGTAGCTTGCTCCTTCCTGCATCCCTCCTCTCTCTCTCTCTCTCTCTCTCTCTCTCTCTCTCTCTCTCTCTCTCTCTCTCGTATTCAGTAGTGCTGAGTAGTTCTTGGAGAATGCTTTTAAGTGCATACTTGCCCATTTCAGCAGTGACCTTGAAAATCAGCGTACAGTGGTACCTCGGGTTAAGAACTTAATTCGTTCTGGAGGTCCGTTCTTAACCTAAAACTGTTCTTATCCTGAAGCACCACTTTAGCTAATGGGGCCTCCTGCTGCCGCCGCCGGGCCGCCGGAGCACCATTTCTGTTCTCATCCTGAAGCAAAGTTCTTAACCCGAGGTACTATTTCTGGGTTAGTGGAGTCTGTATCCTGAAGCGTCTGTAACCTGAAGTGTATGTAACCCGAGGTACCACTGTATAAAAGTTCAAATTGGTCGTACTTGGCACAGATCCTCTCTGATGAACACTTGCTACGACTAGCAGTGACAAATATGTAACCAGATATTGACCATCTCCTTAGCCAAAAGCAGGCCCATACTTCCCATTGAAATACTTATAAGTTTATGTTTATTAAAATTGTTCTCCATTTTAAATTTTATATTGTTTTTCCTGTTTTTGTGTGCACTAGAAATAAAATAAGTGCACTGTGCATAGGAATTCGTTCATCCCCCCCCCCAAAAAAAATATAGTCCGGCCCCTAACAGTGTCTGGGGGACAGTGAACCAGCCCCCTGTTTAAAAAGTTTGAGGACCCCTGCTCTAACTTGTGAGTCGCAAGTCATGCGGCCACAGTTATCTGGTCAGTGACTTGACCCAGTGGGTCCCTTCCAACTCTACAATTCTATGACTTGCTGCTTCTATGCTAGTAACGCAGAACTTTTCATTTTTCTTTTAGGAAACTTTTATCTTCATTTCATACAAACCTCACGGTCCCCCTAAGGCTGTTTTGGAGAAAGACAGCCCAGGTCTGGTGGGGGGCATAAATAAATTTCACCCAGTGACAGGAGAAAGGTTGAAGATTCCCCACCCCTCAGAGGACAATATACAGTACTGCTGTTTTGTGGTGAGGGCTCCAGGAGACAGAAGGAAGCAGAGTAGGACCACCTATGATATCTGTGGAGAACCAGAAATCTGCAGGCCAGATTTGGCCTACTAGGTTTCCCATTTAGCCTACAAGGTCATGTTGGCCAAACCATGTCCACCTCTCCTACCCCTGGTATCAAGTATCATGTCAGGTGAGGAGCATGTAAAGATGTCTAACCCTGTCAAAAGTTGGCCCATAGAAGTGAGGGGGTGAGGTGACCATCCCATCCCCATGTCTGATCCAGTTGCCCACCTATGACCCAGTCTAGCTAGTCTTCCTCCTAACCAGCCTGGTCAATCTGCCACAAAATGTCCCGCGAGGTGGACACAGTTCTTGGGTTCACATTGTTGACTCTGTTTTCTTTCTTTCTTAGCAGGCAAAACATGAATAACTTGTTATCAGAAGCATGGAAACAAGGTTCAAGGAAGCCCTCCCAGAAACCCCATAGAATTTAAGATCCTGGAACCCTCTTCCTCACCTGCGCCGTACAACTCAATGCAGAATTCTTGATTGTGAGAGTAGGAAGGCTGTCCAGGCCCCCAGGGCATATAGTTGACCACAGCACTATCGGTCCATTTCCACACTGTAATCTGTGGAGACAACCAAAAGAGACAGGGTCTCAGCTGAGGAAGAACCAGGGCCCTTTGATGTCCTCCCTAATTCTCAAGCAGAAATAAAACATTCAGATGTTCAGGACCCCAAACCTATTTCAAGGAGGAGGAGGAGGAGGAGGAGGAGAGTTTGGATTTAATATCCCACTTTATCACTACCCGAAGGAGTCTCAAAGCGTCTCACAATCCCTTCCTCCCCCACAACAAACACTCTGTGAGGTGAGTGGGGCTGAGAGACTTCAGAGAAGTGTGACTAGCCCAAAGTCACCCAGCAGCTGCATGTGGAGGAGTGGAGACGCGAACCCAGTTCACCAGATTACGAGTCTACCGCTCTTAGCCACTACACCACACATACAAGTGGATAGCTCTGAGGATAAGAGACCACCAAGACTTTTGTGGCCCACACATGGGGCCATGTCAGCCTCGGGCAGCAGAATCTACAGGAGCAGCAGAGCGAGCCTCCAAGGAACATCAAGGACTCTTGGGATGGGAGGCAGGAGAGAGCCCGACCGCAGTGTAGCTATATCCATTTGGCTACTTCAGACCCTCCATGTCCCTGTTTCCTTATTTGATCCCACGCCACTGATCTTGGAATGTCCCGCTTTTCCTTAGGACATGGGTAGGCAACCTAAATAAGGGACGCGGGTGGCGCTGTGGGTTAAACCACAGAGCCTAGGACTTGCCGATCAGAAGGTCGGTGGTTCGAATCCCTGTGACGGGGTGAGCTCCCGTTGCTCTGTCCCTGCTCCTGCCAATCTAGCAGTTCGAAAGCACCTCAAAGTGCAAGTAGATAAATAGGTACCACTCCGGCGGGAAGGTAAAGGGTGTTTCCGTGCGCTGCTCTGGTTCGCCAGAAGCGGCTTAGTCACGCTGGCCACATGACCCGGAAGCTGTATGCCGGCTCCCTTGGCCAGTAAAGCGAGATGAGCGCTACAACGGCAGAGTCGGCCACGACTGGACCTAATGGTCAAGGGGCCCTTTACCTTTACCTAGGCAACCTAAGGCCCGGGGGCCGGATCTGGCCCAATCGCCTTCTAAATCTGGCCCATAGATGGTCCAGGAAGCAGCATGTTTTTACATGAGTAGAATGTGTGTTTTTATTTAAAATGCATCTCTGGTTTATTTGTGGGGCATAGGAATTCACTCATTCCCCCCCCCATTATAGTCCGGCCCCCCACAAGGTCTGAGGGACAGTGGACCGGCCCCCTGCTGAAAAAGTTTGCTGACCCCTGCCTTAGGACATCCCTTAGGACATTCATCGAAGAAATGCCGGAGGGTATGGAGTTAAGCGACTCCCCACTCCCCAAGCCAAGGATATAAATAACTCTACAACTTTTAGAAAACATCTGATGGCAGCCCTGTTATGTTTCATACTTGTTGGAACCTGCCCAGAGTGGCTGGGGCAATCCAGTCAGATGGGGAGGGGTGTAAATCACCACCATCATCAACATCATCAACATCATCATCCCTGCTTTTTTCTAAAGGAAATGTTATGGGGTACTCTCATTCTCCTACTCATATTGAAATTTTGTTGTTGTTTAATTGTTTAGTCGTGTCCAACTCTTCACTGCCCCTCAATGAGGCCAAACTTAGATTCACAAAATGTTTAGGGGTATGCGTACCCCTGCGTCCCCCCAGGAAAAAAGCACTGATAATAATAATGGAATAAAAGGTAAAGGTGACCCCTGACTATTAGGTTCAGTCGTGGCCGTCTCTGGGGTTGCGGCGCTCATCTCGCTTTATTGGTCATGTGGCCAGCATGACTAAGCCGCTTCTGGCGAACCAGAGCAGCGCACGGAAACGCCGTTTACCTTCCCGCCGGAGCGGTACCTATTTATCTACTTGCACTTTGAGGTGCTTTCGAACTGCTAGGTTGGCAGGAGCTGGGACCGAGCAACGGGAGCTCACCCCATCGCGGGGATTTGAACCACCGACCTTCTGATCGGCAAGTCCTAGGCTCTGTGGTTTAACCCACAGCGCCACTCGCATCCCAACAATAATGGGATAGGATGTCCCTAATATCACAGGAGAAATGTTGGAAGGTATATGCCAGTTAGCGAGTGCATGACAACCTTAAGTCCAGTGTGTATTAGCTGAACAAGCCTTAGGAACTTTTTTGTTTTAAAGGTTGATGCAGCAGCCGTGGAATTCAGAGCTCTCGTCTTCTGGACTGCTCCTCTGTGTGCTTGCAGGCTGATGTTTCCTGCCAGAGGCAAATGAAAAGCAGAGGCTGCCTCCTTTACTTACCCTCCCACCGCGTTTGACTCTGAACAACCCAATCCAGATGTGGAATCCAGGGTCTTCGCCTTGTACTATAGCACTGGCTATAGACCTGTGCTCTTCCCAGTTAAGGATGGAGGCCAGGTGGCTGTCAGTCCCAAACCTTTGGCAGTCTGCCTGGGAGAGAAAAGAATAAGGGGTTTTACCCTGCAGGTGAGCTGCCTAGCTGCATCGAGCGGCTCCTGTAAGATTTCCCAAGCAGGATTGTGCAAGGACCACAGCACAACGATAAGATTTTTGTGTAGATCACTGTGACCTCACAACCATGGATGGATCTGCAGTACCAGGTGCCAGGGATATACTAAGCAGTGTGATCAAGACAGTTATTGGTTCTGCTTCTCTCAAAGATGGCATCTGAGGCCAGAAAGAGAGACCCGAGGTGGGGAATAAATGGAGGGCAGGTGTACTTAGAATCCTTTCCCTGGTTCAACAGGTGCTCTTTGTGTGCTTACTAGGTGGAGGTGAAACTGTCTGTTTTGATTTCCCCCAATTTCTCATTTTTCCAACATTAAGTTTAGCGCCACCAGATTTCCACATCCCTTTGATTGGTTTATTAAAGAAGAAGTCCTCATGGAAATTTTTGATTTCTCCTTTCTCCATTTTGATTCCCCCAGTTTCTCCTTTTCACAACCCCACATTTCTACATCAGTTTTGGGGGTGGGGGTGGGTTTTTTTTTTAATCCTCATGAAAATTCACCAGCACTTTGTTGCAAGTTTCCTCTAAGAAACACATTTTTTTTTGCAAGTGTTTTCCCCTAATATATTGTATTTTTTTACATCACCAAGCAGGTCTTATGCACCAACAGGGAAGGGAGATCACTAGTGAAGTTCTGCATGGGTGTGCCTATCTGTCTCTCTGACACCAAACATGGTGTCTTGAGGAATTTGCAACACAGGGCTTCCGAGAATCTCTCCTTACCTCTGCATCATTCCAGTTCCGCTTCACTTTTCTTAATAAATAACAATGTCCATGAAAGCCGAACCAATTCTGAGGGCAGCCTGATGCTTCTGTCCCTGCCAGAGAAGAGGGAAAACATTATAAAGGTCAGTTTGGGGAGGAGATCTCTACGAAATGAATCCACAATCCAGATTATTAGCAGGAGGGGGATGTTCACCCAGGACTGAGGGTTGAAACTGGAAATTCTGGCTGAAAAAGAGCCTTGGTTGGCAAAATATTGCTCAAAAAAAGATATGCTAATATGCCTAAATTAAAATGTGAAGTACTGGATGGAAGAAAAATTAGTAAGGAAAGATAATAAGAACTTATAGATGACTTGAGAAGACTGTAGAATGCAAAGATTATTGTAAATTGTATAATGTGGAGGAAATTGAGTGGGGGCGGAGGGAAGTGGGAGGAGGGAGAAGAGAATAATATGATGGATCGAGGAAATATAAATGTAAATGTATGGGGGGGATGGGGAGGAAATGGTGCTGGCTTTGGTACATTTGTATTGTAATGTAATAGGTGAAAACCAATCCATTAGGAAGGAAGGAAGGAAGGAAGGAAGGAAGGAAGGAAGGAAGGAAGGAAGGGAGCCTTGGTGCCCCCATTTCGTCCTCTGATGTTTCAAATCTATATTACTAGGATTTGCCTCATGAGCCATGCCTTTTCTCCTAAGGATTGCTATCTGCTTGGCTTCTCCCAGTCCAGGTTTGTGGAGCCCAGTTGGGATGTACCTTGCAGAAAGGAGCAGGCAATCAGGAAGCCCCAAATGGAGAGGTGGAAGAAAGTGACGCGTCCCATCGGCACCTGAGGAGAGAGAAATAAAGAAGAAGAGACTCCTGAGATCTGTGAAATGGGATCGTGCATTTTATAGTCTCCTCTAGATCTGTCATCTGTTGATAGAAGGGTTATGGGTGGCAGGCCAAAAGAAGTCACCTAATGGAGTTAATGGACAACAAGTCTGCAGCAGACGAAAGGCAGTCCCTGTTCGCACAACTCGTCATGAAAACTCCCTACTTCAAGCATAAGGAAGGCTACTGAGGAGCAGCTCCCCAGCTGTGAGAGATGGGATGGCAGCTGTTGGGAAGACCACCTGCTTATTATTAAGGCATGGAGAAAGTGGACAGGGACAGGTTTTTCTCATCACATTGGAAGTCGTGGGCATTAAATGGATCTGAATGTTGGAAGAGTCAGGACAGGGAAAAGAAAGAACTTTCTCATGCAGTTCATCATTAAACTATGGAATTCACTCCTCCAGTAGGATTAGACAAATTCACAGAGGCCAAGGCTTTCGGTGGCTATTTACTCTGATGTTCTACCTTGCCTGTCCAACGCCACAGTATGGCACTGAATACCAGTTGCCAGAAACCGCAGGAGGGGATGTGCTGAATAAATTTGGTTTAGAGTTTATTGGACTCCACTACTCTTGCTTAGAAAGAAGAAGAAGAAGAAGAAGAAGAGTTTGGATTTGATATCCTGCTTTATCACTACCTGAAGGAGTCTCAAAGCGGCTAACAACCTCCTTTCCCTTCCTCCCCCACAACAAACACTCTGTGAGGTGAGTGGGGCTGAGAGACTTCAGAGAAGTGTGAGGAGCCCAAGATCACCCAGCAGCTGCAGGTGGAGGAGCAGGGACACGAACCCGGTTCCCCAGATTACGAGTCCACCGCTCTTAACCACTACACCACACTGGCTCCCAAGGGGCTGTCTACACCAGGGGTGCCCAAACTATTTTTCAAAGAGGGCCAGATTTGATGAAGTGAACATGTGTAAGGGCCGACCAAAGTTGTTGAGCTTTCTTAACAATTTTTTTAAGGGTTTTACCACAGGATATATACTGCCATGGGGGCCAGATTAGGCCTCTGAAATGGACTTTGGACATGCCTGGTCTGCAACAACACGCTGCTGGAGGATGTGAGAAGGAAAATGCTTTTTTGAAAAACATGTGGGCATTAAATGAACTGAATGTTGGAAGATTTGTGGAGGAGATTGTGCATTTTGTGGTTTTATATTCTGATTTTAGTCTGTGAACCACCCCGAGACCTGCGAGTATAGGGTGGGATATAAAAATAAAAAAGAAGGCTTTCAGTGGCTACTAACCCTGAAGACTGAACTCCAGAAGGGGCAAGGAGATTCTTCTTATGATTGCTTCTGTTGGTCCTATGCCCTGATGAAGGAGCTGCCAAATTGTTTGCCATTTACTGTATTTGCTTTTGTGAATTTTTTCAATTGTGTGCACTATTAGAAAAAGGCATTTCTTTTCTCGTCATTTTATTTGCTGCTCCTTGCTCTGGGACTGAATGTATTCAGTGAACACACACACACACACACACACACACACACACACACACACAGACGTATGGATGTATACTGTCAAACCTCGGGTACAGACGCTTCAGGTTGCATTTTTTCAAGTTATAGACCCACCAAACCCAGAAGTACCAGAACGGGTTACTTCCGGGTTTCGGGGGTTGCGCATGCACAGAAGTGCTAAATTGTGCTTTGCACATGCGCAGGAGCACCAAATTGCAACCAGCGTGTGAGCGTGTACGGGTTGCGAACACTGCAGGTTGCGAACGTGCATCTCGCATGGATCATGTTCACAACCCGAGCGTCCACTGTACTGCCCTTCGTTCACAGATCTAACGATGGTTCACAACAACAAATGATCATATAAAAAGCACAAAATACATAGTAAAAATAAGAACAAAAACAAACCAATAACCCCCTCCCCTCCGCCAGAATACATTTAAAAGGCCCAGGAGCGCAGATTAGACTGCTACTAGGCCCATGAAGATTTGGCCATCCATACTTCTGGGTGGTTAGTGAAGTTCCACAGCTGAGGCACCACAACCGAAAAGGCCCTGCCCCAGGGAACAATGACACCCCTACTGGGCAGGCTGATATGGCAGGAGATGCAAATAGCTGCCATAGCCATTACATTCAGGGCCGTCTTAACCATAAGTGCCAGGGGTGCGGGGCACCCGGGTGCCGGGCTTTCAGGGATGCCAGGCCAAGAGTCTGGGGCCCGAGAGTTGTGTCTGGGGAAGAGCCCGTCTGTCGGTCGGAGCGCTGTGGCAGGCTCTTCTGCTGCTCTGCACCATGAGTTTGGGGGCGACCAAGCCAGAGAGTCGCTGAGGCAGCCAGCCAACTCCGTCCTCCTGAACACCTGGGACTGGGCAACCGGGGGCGGCGGTGCCAGGCAGATCTTTCCACCCCAGCGCATATGCTTAAGACAGCCCTGATTACATTATAGCATGTGTTATATGTACGTAACTGATATCAAGGTTTCTTATAAAGGTCACACAGCCCATCATTCTCTCAGCACAAAACCCACATTAATTTTCAGCACTACGTTGCACAAAACGAGGAGCCAGTTTGAAGAATTGCAAAATTGCAAAATAAAAACACAACAAGATAAATTTCTCTAGCACAAGCGATGCTTGGGTGAGGGGCTACTTATATTTCCGCAAGTGATGTCACCTTCAGCGTCTCACTCCCGCGAGAATGGATGGAAATATCTATTGCAAAAATATATGGCAATTACAAATTTATTTATTTTTAAAATTATATATATTTAAAAGTAAGCATGAGATCACATCCTAGGCCCTATACGGCCTAGGACCCTCGTACCTACGGGACCGCCTCTCCTGGTATGCCCCACAGAGAAACCTACGGTCTGCAAATAAAAACATCCTGAAGGTCCCAGGCCTCAGAGAGGTTGATTGAAACAAAAACAACATTCTCGGCAGTACATTCATCTTAATGACAGCAATCCGACCCAGCAAGGAAAGCTTCAAATTCGACCAAATCTCTAAATCCTTCTTCACTTCTGACCAACATTTCTCATAATTATCTTTAAATAAATTTGCATTCTTAGCAGTCATATTCACCCCCAAGTATTTTACCTTCTTTACTAATGTCAGATCTGTCTCTTTCTGAAACCTCTCTCTCTCCATCGGCGTCAAGTTTTTCTCCAAAACCTTAGTTTTTAACTTGTTTAACTTAAAGCCTGCCACATGACCAAACTCCTGGATTGAGTTTACTAAACCTTTGAATTTCCAGAGGCACAGTGAATTCATAGTCCCACTCTATTCTGCCTTGGTCAGAGAACACCTGGAATACTGTGTACAGTTCTGGGCACCATGTGCTGCCAAACACAGCAGTTCTTTCCAAGGATATCAGGACAAAAGGAATGAGGAGGTAGAAGGGGAACCAAAACAGTTTTATTAACAAATAAACAGCAGGCATACAAAGCTTAAGATAAAACATACCAGACAGGGGCTACCCAATCTCCCCTTCAGCTGCCCGGAACCCCAGGTAGAGCAGCAGGAGAAAGACCCCGACCGTCGGTCTCCAAGCATCAGGTCCTTTGATCTGGGCAGAAGCTCACCGGGCCCCTCCCACCTATGGCTTTTATAGCTTGCCTTGATGTAATCAAGTGCATTTGACATTACTCATGATTAATGCAGAGCGGCTGAGAGTCTCCCACTACCTGCAGCTGGCATCCAGCCAGCACTTGCAACACAGAAGAACCCAATAAACTCCCGACAGGTGTGTGAAACACAGGAATCCAGCAGACCTCAAACTGGGGATGTTAAAGGGAAAGGGACATGCCACCTAACTCCTCGAAATACAATTGTCTTCTGCATTTCCACTACATACCACAATTTAAGAAGGATGTTGACAAGCTGGAACGTGTCCACCGGAGAATGACCAGGATGATCAGGGGCCTGGAAATGGTTATGAAGAACAGTTAAGGCAGTGATGGCCAAACTCAGCCCTCCAGATGTTTTGGGACTACAACTCCCATCGCCCCTAGCTAACAGGACCAGTGGTCAGGGATGATGGGAATTGTAGTCCCAAAACAGCTGGAGAGCCAAGTTTGGCCATCACTGCGTTAAGGGAACTGGGCATGTTTAACCTGGAGAAGAGGAGAGCCATAGGAGAAATCTGAAGGGCTGTCACAAGGAAGATGGAGCAAGCTTGTTTTCTCATGTTCTGGAGGGCAGGACTCGGATTCAAACTGCAAGAAAGAAAATTCCGAATAAACATCAGGAAGAACTTTCTGACAGTAAGAGCTGCTCAGCAGTGGAACTGTCTCCCTCAGGAGGTGGTGGACTCTCCTCCTTCCTTGGAGGTTTTTAAGCAGAGGTTGGATGGCCATCTGTCATGGATGCTCTAGTTGAGATTCCTGCATTGCGGGGGGTTGGACTAGATGACCCCTGAGGTCCCTTCCAACTCTACAATTTTATGATTCTATGTTTCTATACTTGGTGGGTAGGGCTGCTTGTTTCTATGCATCTTCTCCATGATTACTTAGGGTTTTCCCATTATTTCTGTGCATCCACTAGTAGTAGCAGGACTGTTTATAGTCAAATTAAAAACATAAGAAGAGTATGCTGGATCAGGCCAATGGCCCATCTAGTCCAAGGTTACCAGACGTCCCCGTTTCCCAGAGACAGTCCCCAGATTTACAAATCAGTCCCCATACAAAATCCATTGAAGTCCCCGGATTCATTGAAAAAAATCTGGTAACCTTAATCTACCCCAGCATCCTGTTCTCAGAGGGGCCAACCAGATGTCCCAGTGGGAAGCCTGTGAGCAGGATCTGAGCACAAGAGCCCACTCCCCTCCTGTTGTTTCTGCCAGCTGGGATTCAGAAACATTAATGCCCCTGGCTGTTGAGTCTGAGCACAGCCATCCTGGCTGCTAACCCTCTCCTCCGCGAATCTGTCTCATCCCCTTTTAAAGCCAACTAAGTTGGTGACCTTCATGGCCTCCGGTGTTATACCATTGGGGGAGTGGTGCAGGAAAAACAACTTACTCCTTAACTTAAAGAAAACAAAAAAGATTATTGTGGACTTTAGGAAATGTAAATTGAATATTCAGCCACTCATTATTGAGGGGAAGTGTGTGGAACAGGTCTCGGTGTTTCGATTTCTGGGAATGGAGTTGAGAGATAATCTAACCTGGGGAGAAAACAGCAAAGACCTGATGAAGAGAGCACTGCAGAGGTTATATTTTCTGAGAATCCTCCGGAAAAACAATCTCTCAAAGGACCTGTTGATGGCATTTTACCATTGTACTGTGGAGAGTGTATTAACTTATGGTCAGTGTGTGTGGTTTGGGAGCTGCACGGTCAGGCAAAAAACAATTGTGTCCAGGGTTGTAAAGACTGCGGAGAGAATAACTGGGTGCCCTCTTCCCACCTTGGACCAAATCTATGCTTCCAGGTGCCATAAGAAAGCTGCAGAGATAGCGCAGGATAGTGCGCACCCCAGAAATGATCTCTTTCAGCTTCTGCCTTCTGGAAGAAGGTCCAGGGTTATAAAGACTAGGACTAGCCGCCTGAGAAACACTTTCTATCCAAATGCGATTTTGGTTTTAAACACAGTGTAAGGTAGTCTCTATGGGAGTATATTGTATTTAAAAATGGGGCATCAGAGTTTTTAGGGGGCTAACCAGGTTGGGATAGTTGGGATAGCTGGGATAGCAGGCTTGTTGGTTTTTGAATGTCTTATGTAGATTTTTTCAATTTCGTTGTTCTGTATGGGACAATGACAATAAAGATTATTGCACTGTATTGTATCATAACATAAGCCTCACTCCCCCCCCCCCAAATTCCGAACATGAAAAGTTAAAGTGCGGCTTATATTTGCGACCTTACTGTATGAAGACAGGAGCACGGGGTAAACAGCGCCAGGAGCGTGGCAAAATGGCGCCCACCCTGTGTGTAGGCCCCTGTCTGGAAAGGGAGAGAGCGAGGAAGGGGATAGGCCGCCAGCAACGCAGCATGGCCCCCCCCACGCCCAGTATGCAGCCAGGAACAGCGAGGAAGAGAGCGGCTACTATTCAAGTATTTTTTTTTCTCCCCACCCCCTCCAATTTTAAAGGTGCAGCTTATATTCGGGTGCGGCTTATATTCGGGCCAATACGGTATGTGTTTTGTTTGTGGTGATGTAATTTCTCTCCACCCCAAAAATGTTACGAGTCCTTTGGTATCCCCATGGATGTTTTGAAGGAGACAGAGGCAGATGTGCAGGAGAATCTCTTTATTGATGTCTCGATACAGAGAAGAGCAAGTCTGGCTCACGAGCGATCTCAAAAGCTGCGACGGCTGGGCAGGCAGGTGGACATGGGCAACGCGGAAGACAAGGACCTACAACTTGGTCCCGTTCTCCAAAGCACTGAAATTGCCGAAGCCCCTTCCTACAGCAGGAGTTTGCAGATGTAGTAATTCTCAGTATCGCAGTGATTATCATTCCAGTCCATCAAGTCTAGAAAGACGAGGAAGAAGAAACATCAGTTGGAGGAAGCAGTGTTTCTGAACAACAGCTGCTGGAAGCCAGAGGAAGAGAGAGGCCTCAGAGTCCTACTTGTGGGTTTGCAATTGCAATTGCTCTAGGAAGCATTTTTTAAAGGGAGCCTAGTATTACTCATGCTAGCCAGTTTCATCCAGTATAGGGCTAGAGCTACATGCACACTGGTTTGTAAGGAGAAGGGCCTTCTTGGTGGTGGCGCCCGCCCTGTGGAACACCCTCCCATCAGATGTCAAGGAAATAAACAACTATCTGACATTTAGAAGACATCTGAAGGCAGCCCTGTTTAGGAGGGCATTCCACAGGGCGGAGTTTAGGAGTTAATTGCTTTAATCCACAAAGAAGAAAGGTATTCTCACAACCTTAGTAATAAAATCCTTGCTTTACGATCTTTACAAGGCGGGTGGGTGGACTTCCTTTTTACACCTCACCCGGTCGTGCCTAATTCCCAAAGAAAATTTCCCTTTTAAGTCCAATTTCTGTATTACTCACGGGTTGTTACTTTTAGTCCAAATGTTCAGAGAAAGAAGTCAGCGCTCTCCGTCCATGGCATGCGGCTTCACTCAGCAGGAGAAGCAGTCGACTCACAGCACCGCGCTGCTCTCCGTGCCCCGTTCCGGAGCCTTTAAAAAGGCTCCTTTGCGGGTCGGGGGGGCGCAAATGGTGCCCGCCGAGTCACCAGGTCCACAGGCTTCAACGCCTGTGGTTTATGAGGGTCCCCGCGTCGCCGCGGCGGCAGGACCCAACCCCTGCTGAGCCGATTCCCTCCGGAGCTCGGAGGGAATCCGCCATTAGGCGATGGCGCTAACCCGGAAGTCTTAATGACTGATGTTTTAATGCAGGCTTCCTCAACCTCGGCCCTCCAGATGTTTTGGACTACAATTCCCAACATCCCTCACCACTGGTCCTGCTAGCTAGGGATCATGGGAGTTGTAGGCCAAAAACAACTGGAGGGCTGAGGTTGAGGGAGACTGTTTTAATGTATTTTTAATCTTTTCTTGGCAGCCGCCCAGAGTGGCTGGGGAAACCCAGCCAGATGGGCAGGGTATAAATAATAAATAATAATAAATTAAGATTATGATTATTAGCCCTGTTTCAGCTCTTAAAAAGGGGACGGGTGTAGTTTTGGAGACAAACAGCAGTGATTTCAGGAAGGAGTTCTGACGGGAGGAGATTCCTATATCCCCAGATCTCTGCACCGTACAATAATTGTGGCACTATCTTCTTTTGAAATACCTCAACTGTGGGAGCTACTAAGCTCCCCCCGTCCTGAACTCTTGAAGCCTCAAATAAAATTCAAGATATTAACTGATGCTAAAGAAAGAGGTGGATTTGCCCTGCCAGACTTAAAACTTTATTATGAATCAGCCGCTTTTTGTTGGCTGAAAGAATGGATGCTTCTTGAAAACACTGAAGTGCTGGATTTAGAAGGTTTATCAATGTATTTGGGTGGCATGCATATCTGTGGTATGACAAGGTTAAAGCACATAAAGCGTTCAAAGACCATATTGTCAGAAAAGCACTGTTTAATGTTTGGATAAGATATAAGGACTTGCTTGAAAATAAAACCCCAAGGTGGTTGTCACCAATGGAAGCGAAGGCTCAGAAAAAGCTCAATATGGAAGCGAAATGGCCGAAATATTGGGAAATTTTGGAACAAGAGGGAGATAGATTAAAACTGCAGAGTTTTGAAAAATTAAAAAATAGAGTGCGAGATTGGCTTCATTATTACCAGATAATGGAGGCATATAACTTGGACAAAAAAATTGGCTTCCAGGTGGAAAAATCAAAATTGGAAACAGAACTGCTAGATCCTAAAATTAAGAATTTGTCAAGAATGTATAACTTGCTGTTGAAATGGAATACTCAGGATTCCCCACCTCTGACCAAAGGGCCCCATCTAATAATAATAATAATAATAATAATAATAATAATACAGTGGTACCTTGGTTTAAGAACAGTCCGGTTTAAGAACGATTCCGTTTACAAACTCCGCAAAACCGGAAATAGTGTCTTGGTTTGAGAACTTTACCTCGGTCTGAGAACGGAATACGAATGGTGGAAGGGCACCGGTGGTGGGAGACCTCATTAGGGAAAACACGCCTTGGTTTAAGAACGGGTTTGGTTGAAGAATGGACTTCTGGAACGGATTAAGTTCATAAACCGAGGTACCACTGTAATATATTTATATGCCACTCATCTGACTGGGTTGCCCCAGCCATTCTGGGTGGCTTCCAACAAATTCAACCCATTAAGCACAATCTTTACAACTTGTGAAACCCCCCCTCCTCACCTGCACCAAGCATCTCGACACAGTGTTGGTTATTTTTGCAGTTGGAGGGTTGTCCAGATCCCCAATGCATGTAGCTGAACACGGCATTATCGGTCCATTTCCACTGTACATTCTGTAAAGGTAAAGGGACCCCTGACCATTAGGTTCAGTCATGGCCGACTCTGGGGTTGCAGCGCTCATCTCACTTTACTGGCCAAGGGAGGCGGCGTACAGCTTCCAGGTCATGTGGCCAACATGACTAAGCTGCTTCTGGCGAACCAGAGCAGCGCACGGAAACGCCGTTTACCTTCCCGCCGGAGCGGTACCTATTTATCTACTTCCACTTTGACGTGCTTTCGAACTGCTAGGTTGGCAGGAGCAGGGACCGAGCATTGGGAGCTCACCACGTCGCGGGGATTCGAACCGCTGACCTTCTGATTGGCAAGTCCTAGGCTCTGTGGTTTAACCCACAGCACCACAGTAAAAAGAGTTGAGGTCTTGACTGAGGAAGGGATGTCCCAACGTGAGGTCAGTCTCCCTTCTGCAGTAAGCGGCTCATGAAAATACAGTGTCTGGTTTTCAGCTAGAGGGATGGGAATAAATCCCAAGGAAGATGAGGCGGTTGGACCTCTCAGACTTGTAGTGGATGGGGGAGATCTAGGAAGGATCAGCTGTTCTCCATCACCCAGCACAAGAAATGCACCTGCTACATCCCTCTACTCTGCAGAAGTGTTAAAGGTAGAAAAGACGGTATGTCCTCCTTTCCAACTGGATAGTCAAATACAGTGGAACCTTGGGTTACATATGCTTCAGGTTACAGACTCCGCTAACCCAGAAATAGTACCTCGGGTTAAGAACTTTGCTTCAGGATGAGAACAGAAATCATGCTCCAGTGGCGCGGCAGCAGCAGGAGGCACCATTAGCTAAAGTGGTGCTTCAGGTTAAGAACGGACCTCCGGAACGAATTAAGTGCTTAACCCGAGGTACCACTGTATTGCTCCAAGGCTAAGAGGCATATCAACTTTGCTGATTTAAAACCTTATTAAAGTAACATTGCGAGAGTTCTAAATGGGACCTGTGTTGCATCCTGGGGATGCAGGCAGATGGCTACTCTTTGAATTAAGAGCTTCACCAGAGCCCCAGATCCTCCCTTACAGAGATGGGAAGACTAGACCATGTCATTACAGAGGGGGCAGGTTTAGTCGTTGTCTGAGGACTATCCCTGCCTCCGGGTCTGGTCCTGACCGGATGGATACTAGAATCAGCAAGGGATACCCACATGACCTGAAGGTGCTGCTGTGCAATGCCAGGTCAATGATTCATAAGACCACTGCCATCCATGACTTGATCATGGATGGAGGACTTGACCTGGCATGTGTAACAGAGACTTGGTTGGATGAAGCAGATGGGCCTGTCCTTGCCGCTGCTTGTCCACCAGGTTTCTCTTACGCACAGCAACCCAGGTCATGTGGGCGGGGAGGGGGGGGTTGCAGTGATTTTTAGGAAGTCATTAGTTTGCACCAGGCGTCCTATTGGGAAGACCCAGTTTTCCGAGTGCATGTTCTGGAAGTTGGGCAATAGGGGCAGTACAGGATTCCTTTTGGTGTACCGACCTCCCCGCTGCACCAAGGATTCCCTGCCTGAGCTGCTTCAGGTCGTGGCGGATGTTCTCCTGGAGACACCTAGCTTGGTCGTCCAAGGGGATTTTAACATCCATGCGACACGACCTTACAAGGGGCCGCTCTGGACTTCGTGGAAAGCATGGCCTCCATGGGGCTGTCCCTGAATAAGTCTGGCCCAACCCATAGCCGCGGACATGCCTTGGACCTGGTGTTTACCTCTATGGATGTTGGTGATCTGACACTAAGTAAAAGCGAAATGAAAGAAGTGCCATGGTCAGATCACTTCCTGGTGCAACTGGACTTCTCTGCGACCCATCCCCTCTGCAGGGAGGTGGGACCAATTCGGATGGTCTGCCCCGCCACTTAATGGATCCAAATGGAACTTCCGGAGGCGGCGCCAACGGCAATGGGGGTCTCCTTCTAGCTCGGAGGGAGAAGCTCCGCGGAAATTGGGTCAGTCCGCTACGGCGAAGCGGAGACCCTTGTGAAAATCACAGGCAGGAGAAGCCTGTGACCGTGGGACTCGGCAGGCACCTGCAGCGCCCCCCGAATCAGCGAAGGGACCCCGTAAGGGGCTCCGGAGCACAACGGGAGTTTGGCGCAGTGCTGAGAGTCGATCGCTTTTTCCGTGGGGTGAAGCCGCACAACTGTTGCCGGAGAGCGCTGACCTTTTTCCTGTGACAATTCGGCTGCTAAACAACTACCCGTGAGTAGGTGAAGTTTAAGAATTGGGACTTAAAGGAGAAAAAAAAGGATTAATTCGGCACTGAAGCGGGAAGGTGTAAACAGGAAGTCCGCCTTCCGTTTTCTGTACACAGTTCAAAGCAAAGACTCTTTAAGCTAAAGACCTAGAGAGCGGTGTTTAAAAGCTCCAAACCCGAACATCAAAGTAAAAGAATTCCCCCCCCCCAGGCTACTGGGGAGGGGGGGGAGAGGGAAAAGTAATTTTTTTACTTGTGGAAAAAAATAGAGACAATTATCTAACTCCTGGGAACGGACTGCCAGGTCCACTAGAATTGTTGCACTGAGAGTCACACTATTTATAGACAATGTAACTTTTTAATGGTTAACTCTGCAAAGGAGATACTTGTTGAAGGTCTTCTCTGGATTTGAAACTGTTGCTTGCTTTCTTGAGGGGGACTTAGGAAAGCTGGAAAAGATTCTTTATTGCAACTTTAATGACTGTTACAGTGTCCCCCTAGAGGTACATTGAAATTGTACACCCAGCTGGGGGATTTTTCCATTCTTGACTCTGGGGATTTTCCATGGCAAGACTTGACCATGGGACCGACCTTGATTCATAGACAAAAGTGTGATGACTGATAGGACAACAAGATCGGGCAAGGCTAGAGTGCAGCAGCCCAGCGCAGTTTCCCAGCAACATAGATCATCTGTTCCCGGCCCTCCTGTGACACAGGGGGAAGATTTTGCACAAGCTGGGTCAAAAGGAATGGCTTCAGAAGGGAATTTTACTTCTGTGTTAAATAAAATTTATGAAAAATTGGAAGGCCTAAGCAAACAAGTTACTGAACAATCAACTAAAATAGACCGGAATACTGCCAGCATTAATAATTTGGGACAGAAGGTGAATTCCAATACAGAATCTATTGAAAAATTGCTGGAAGAATCTGCGTCTAATCGAAAAATAGCTGAGGAAGCAAAAGAAAAAGCAGTGGCTGTAGAGGAAGAAATAAAACCGATGCGCAAGCAGATTGGGGACCATCAGTCACTTCTGTCTATGATTGAACTGAGGGAGAAACAGACCAATCTGAGGATCAGGGCAGTACCGGAACTTGAAAAATATAACCTAAGTGACTACCTTACGCAGGAATTTGGAAAATTTTGGAATTTGGAGGTGGAGCAAGACTTTAAGATAGTAAGTGTGTTCAGACTTGGAAGAGGAGGGAGAAAAAACAGGGTGAGAGACTGTTTGGTTTCCCTCCGAACGAAAGAAGAGAGAGACAAAATACTGAATGCTCACTTCCAGAAGACTTTGGAAATCAACGATTCGAGAGTGGAGATTTTTAAGGATATTCCGAAACATCTATTGGATCTTAGAACCAACTACGGAGATCTGGTGGCCCTACTGAGAAGAAACAGAATTGTTTTTAGGTGGGAATTCCCCCAGGGACTATCTTTTACCTTTAAAGGGAAAAAGTTCAAAATAAGATCAGTGGAAGACAAGGGAAAAGTTTTGAGAGACCACGAAGAAGACCTGCAAAAAGAAGTTCTAGAAGAGCTAAGAGCTTTAAGATCAGGAGTACTAGACATAGTACCACCACCTTTGGGACTGGACAAACTAAAAAAAGTGATACCACCGTCAGAACAAGAAGAACTTTTGGGAACAGTTGGAGGCGAATAGAATAACCACACCATGTCTCTGTAATTATTAAGTTGGAACATTCATGGATTTAACTCCCCGGAGAAGAGGAAGAAAGTCTTTCATTTATTGAAAAAGGAACAATTGGATTTAATTTGTTTACAGGAAACACATGTGATAAGGCTACACAGGAAAGTACTGATTAATAAAAGATTGGGCCAAGAGTTTATCTCATCGGACAAGGTTAAAAAGAGAGGAGTTGTTATTTATGCCAAAGAGAGCCTATCACCAAAATTTGTTTTTAAAGATGAACAAGGAAGATTTGTGGCAATTGAGATTCAATCACAAGGAGAAAAATTTCTGATTGTAGGAGTTTATGCACCAAATGAGGGGAAATCTGAATTCTTCAAGAAATTGCATGAGACATTGCTAGACTATATGGACTACAACATTATTATGATGGGAGATATGAATGGAGTGGTATCTACAAATATGGACAAGTCGCAGAGACAGGTTGTAACTAAAGATGGCAGACTACCAAAAACTTTTTTTGAATTGACTGACAATATGGACTTGATTGACATCTGGAGAACTAAGAACCCCCTTGGAAGAGAGGGAACATTCTTCTCTGAAGCCAAAATGACATGGACAAGAATTGACCAAATATGGATAACTAGAGGACTGGCACCTAAGACTCGAAAAGTGGAAATTTGCCCAAAAACTTGCTCCAACCATAATGCGGTGAAGATGGAGATGAAACTAACACCAATCGGTTCCTTCAGATGGAGGATGAATGACACCTTATTTAGAGATCAAGAGGTTACCAAGAAGGCCCAAAAAATCTTGAGAGACTATTTTGAGATAAATTTGAATACCACGGTTGAAAAAAGAGTAATCTGGGACGCAAGCAAAGCGGTCATGAGAGGGTTTCTGATTCAACAGAACACAATAAAGAAGAGAATTCAAAATGAGAAAAAAGATAAAATCTTGGAAAAAATAAAAGAAGGAGAGAAGAAATTAAGAGCGAAACCAAAGTCGCAAGAGATTCTGAGAGAAATAAAGCTATATCAAGTACAATATATGAAAATGATAAATCAGGAAGTAGAATGGAAAATTAAGCAGATGAGACAAAAGACATTTGAATCGGCTAATAAATGCGGGAAACTGCTAGCTTGGCAGATGAAAAAAAGACAAAAATTAAACACTATCACAAATCTGGATGTGGAAGGAAAGAACATACAGAATCCACTGGAGATCAGAAAGTGCTTCCAGAGATATTTTAAACAACTATATACACAAGGGCCACAGAAAGAGACTGATTTAGACCAATTTTTAAGAACAAATGGATTACAAAAAATCTCTCAAGAAAATAAGATAATGTTGAACCACAAAATTACAGAACAGGAGGTAGAAGGTGCCATTCAGAACATGCAGTTGGGTAAATCTCCAGGGCCGGATGGTCTAACCTCCAAATACTATAGATCTTTGAAAGACTGGTTAATTCAGCCACTAAAGGAGGTCTGTAATGAAATTTTATAGGGGAAAAAGGCGCCAGAGTTGTGGAAGGAAGCCTACATTACACTTATACCGAAAACTGAGTCTGAAAAGACACAACTCAAGAACTACTGCCCCATATCCCTGCTTAATGTGGATTACAAAATTTTTGCTGATATCTTGGCTAACAGATTAAAAAAGGTATTAGTCGAAGAGATACATAAAGACCAAGCTGGCTTTCTCCCAGGTAGACATCTGTCTGACAATACGAGGAATATAATTAACATTTTGGAGAAGTTGCAAGTGAACATCAATACCAAAGCAGTTTTAATTTTTATAGATGCGGAAAAAGCCTTTGATAATATTTCTTGGAATTTTATGAAGAAAAATATTCAGGGAATGGGGGTGGGCCAAGGGTTTGAAAATGGTATAAGTGCAATTTACTCAGAACAGAAGGCTAAGTTAATAGTCAATAATGTGATGACAGAGGAATTCAACATAGAGAAAGGGACACGACAAGGCTGCCCAATTTCCCCATTGCTTTTTATTTCGGTTCTGGAGGTTTTGCTGAATATGATTAGAAGGGACCGTCTGATTAAAGGTATTCAGGTCGGAGCCAAACAATACAAATTGAAAGCTTTTGCAGATGACCTAGTTTTGACGTTACAGGAGCCAGAATCTAGTATGAAAAGAGTATTAGAACTGATTCAAGAATTTGGTCATGTGGCAGGATTTAAGCTGAACAAGTCAAAAACTAAAGTGCTTGAGAAAAATTTTACACCAATTGAGAAAGAGAGGTTTCAGAAGGAGACAGGTTTAACATTAGTTAAGAAAGTAAAATATTTGGGGGTTAATATGACTGCTAAGAATTTAAATTTATTTAAAGATAACTATGAGAAATGTTGGATAGAAGTGAAAAGATTTAGAAATATGGTCAAAATTGAAGCTTTCCTTGTTGGGTCGAATTGCAGCTATAAAGATGAATGTATTGCCAAAAATGTTATTTTTGTTTCAGTCATTGCAAATTTTGGACAAGATGGACTGTTTCAAGAAGTGGCAGAAAGATATTTCTAGATTTGTCTGGCAGGGCAAGAAGCCCAGAATAAAATTTAAAATACTAACTGACGCAAAGGAAAGAGGTGGATTTGCCCTGCCAGACCTTAAACTTTATTATGAATCAGCAGCTTTTTGCTGGTTGAAAGAATGGCTACTTCTTGAAAACACAGACATTTTGGACTTAGAAGGTTTCAATAATGTTTTTGGGTGGCATGCATATTTGTGGTACGACAAAGTTAAAGCACATAAAGCATTTAAAAACCATATTGTCAGGAAAGCATTGTTCAATGTCTGGATAAGATATAAGGACCTATTTGAAAATAAAACCCCAAGGTGGTTGTCACCGATGGAAGCGAAGGCTCAGAAAAAGCTCAATATGGAGGCCAAATGGCCGAAATATTGGGAAATATTGGAACAAGATGGAGACAAATTGAAATTGCAGTGTTTCGAGAAATTAAAAGATAAAGTGCGAGACTGGCTACATTATTATCAAATAAGAGAGGCCTACAATTTGGATAAAAAAATTGGCTTCCAGGTGAAAAAATCAAAATTGGAAACAGAATTGTTAGATCCCAAAACTAAGATACTTTCAAAAATGTATAACTTGCTGTTAAAATGGAATACGCAGGATGAAACGGTTAAATCTGCTATGATTAAATGGGCACAATATGTTGGACATAACATTATGTTTGCTGACTGGGAACAGTTGTGGACCACTGGTATGAAATTTACGGCATGTAATGCCTTAAGAGAGAATATTATGAAAATGATATACAGGTGGTACATGACACCAGTCAAGCTTGCAAAAATATATCATTTGCCCGATAACAAATGTTGGAAATGTAAAGAAAATGAAGGTACATTCTTTCACCTTTGGTGGATGTGCCCAAAGATTAAGGCTTTCTGGGAGATGATCTATAATGAAATGAAAAAGGTATTTAAATATACCTTTCTGAAGAAAGCAGAGGCCTTTCTCCTGGGCATAGTCGGCCAATTGGTGCCAAAGAAGGATAGAACTTTCTTCATGTATGCAACAACAGCAGCAAGAATACTTATTGCAAAGTATTGGAAGACACAAGATTTACCCACCCTGGAAGAGTGGCAGATGAAGGTGATGGACTATATGGAATTGGCGGAAATGACTGGCAGAATCCGAGATCTGGGAGAAGAGTTGGTGGAAGAAGATTGGAAGAAATTTAAAGACTATCTGCAGAAACACTGTAAAATTAATGAATGTTAAAATGATGTTGGATTGAAAATAAGTGGCATTAGCAACAAAGTTAATAAGAATATGCAAAAATGAATTGATAATGGATGAAAATATAGAGTTAAAAAATGTTAAGATATTGAGTTAAGGTAAATGAAAGAGGGTAAGGAATTGCTGACTTGATTATGTAAATGGGAATACAAAAAGGGGAGGTGTGAGGAGGTCAAAGAAACAAGCAAAGGAGTTTAAAGTTATGAAAAACGGATTTGTTTTTAAATTTTTCTTTTTTTTGTTGTCTTTTGTATGCTGTATTTTTTATTTTTATTTTTTATTTTTTCATGTATTTTTGTATTCTTGCCTTTGTAAAACTTTAATAAATATTTCTTAATGGATCCAAATGGTTTCCAAAGAGTGGTAGGGGATGCTTTATCCCATGTTGATGGCCTTTCAGCTGATTCCCTGGTGGCCCACTGGAATGTGGAGTTAACCAGGGCTATTGACTGTTTGGCTCCGAAGCGCCCTCTCCGATTGCATGGAGCCCGGACAGCCCCGTGGTTTTCCACGGATCTGAGGGCAATGAAACAATCGTTGAGATGGCTAGAGCGCCGGTGGCGGATAACTCATTCCAAATCTGACCGGACACAGGTTAGAGCTCAACGTCGAGCCTACCAAGTGGCGATAGCGACGGCGAAGAAGACTTTCTTCACCGCCTCTATTGCATCTGCAGAAAACAGCAGCAGGAGACTTTTTCAGGTGGTTCACAATTTAGCGGAACCACCTGCAATATCGGGGCCCAGTACGGGCCACATGTTCTCCTGCAATGATTTTGCAAAGTTTTTTGCAGATAAAATCGCTCAGATTCGGGAAGAAGTAGACTCCACCGTGGGAGCAGGGCCGGGGCGGGAGAGTGCTAGAGTTTTGTCTAGTCAAGTTGAGTGGGATCAATTCCAATCTGTTACCTCCGAGGATGTGGACAGGCTGCTTGGACGAGTGAAACCAACCACCTGTCTCCTGGATCCTTGCCCATCCTGGCTTATAAAAGCTAGCCGGGAAGGACTGGGCGATGGGCTTCGTGTGGTGGTGAATGCTTCCCTCCGTGAGGGAGCCTTCCCAGACCCGCTGAAAGAGGCGGTTATTAAACCGCTTCTTAAAAAACCATCTTTAGATGCAGCCACGATGGCCAACTATCGCCCAGTCTCAAATCTTCCATTCTTGGGCAAGGTGATTGAGCGAGCGGTTGCTGAACAACTCCAGGCACGCCTGGAAGAAGCGGATCATTTGGATCCCTTCCAGTCGGGATTCAGGCCTCATCATGGGACTGAAACTGCCTTGGTCGCACTGGTTGATGATCTCTGGCGGGCTAGGGACAAAGGTGAGAGCTGTTTCCTAGTTCTGCTGGATCTCTCAGCGGCGTTTGATACCATCGACCATAACATCTTTCTGGACCGTCTTGAGGGACTGGGAGCTGGGGGCACTGTCATACAGTGGTTCCGCTCCTTCCTCCTGGGCCGTGATCAGAAAGTGGTGGTGGGGGATGAGTGTTCAGACCCCTGGGCTCTCACTTGTGGGGTGCCTCAGGGTTCTGTCCTCTCCCCCATGTGTTTCAACATTTACATGCAGCCACTGGGAGAGATCATCAGGAGGTTTGGGCTGGGTGTTCATCAGTATGCGGATGATACCCAGCTCTACCTCTCTTTTAAATCAGAACCAGTGAAGGCGGTGAAGGTCCTGTGTGAGTGTCTGGAGGCGGTTGGAGGATGGATGGCGGCTAACAGATTGAGGTTGAATCCTGACAAGACAGAAGTACTGTTTTTGGGGGACAGGAGGCGGGCAGGTGTGGAGGATTCCCTGGTCCTGAATGGGGTAACTGTGCCCCTGAAGGACCAGGTGCGCAGCCTGGGAGTCATTTTGGACCCACTGCTGTCCATGGAGGCACAGGTAAAATCTGTGTCCAGGGCAGCTGTTTACCAGCTCCATCTGGTACATTGGCTGAGACCCTATCTGCCTGCAGACTGTCTCGCCAGAGTGGTGCATGCTCTGGTTATCTCCCGCTTGGACTACTGCAATGCACTCTACGTGGGGCTACCTTTGAAGGTGACTCGGAAACTACAACTAATCCAGAATGCGGCAGCTAGACTGGTGACTGGGGGCGGCCGCCAAGACCATATAACACCGGTCTTGAAAGACCTACATTGGCTCCCAGTACGTTTCCGAGCACAATTCAAAGTGTTGGTGCTGACCTTTAAAGCCCTAAACGGCCTCGGTCCTGTATACCTGAAGGAGCATCTCCACCCCCATCGTTCTGCCCGGACGCTGAGGTCCAGCGCCGAGGGCCTTCTGGCGGTTCCCTCATTGCGAGAAGCAAACCTACAGGGAACCAGGCAGAGGGCCTTCTCGGTAGTGGCGCCCGCCCTGTGGAACGCCCTCCCATCAGATGTCAAAGAGATAAACAACTACCTGACATTCAGAAGACATCTTAAAGCAGCCCTGTTCAGGGAAGTTTTTAACGTGTGATATTTTACTGTATTTTTGGTTTCTATGGAAGCCGCCCAGAGTGGCTGGGGAGGCCCAGCCAGATGGGCGGGGTATAAATAATAAATTATTATTATTATTATATTATTATCCCTTCCCTGCAGGGAGCTCTCGTCTTCTGGACTGCTCCTCTGTGCCTTTGCCGGTTGCTGTTCCTACTGAGAGGCAAATGAAAAAGAGAGTTTGCCCCCTTTACTTACCTTCCCGCCCCGTTTCTTTCTGAACAGTCCAATCCAGATGGGGCCTTTGATCTCATATGCCCCTGTTATCGCAGAAGCTAAACGTCTGTGCTCTTCCTCGCTAAGGATGGAGGCCAGGTGGCTTTTTTCCCCATACGTTTGGCAGTCTGCCTGGGAGAGAAAAAGAATAAGGGGTTTTACACTGGAGGTGAGGGAAAGCTGCCTGGTTGCATCGAGCGGCTCCTGTAAGATTTCCCATGCAGGATTGTGCAAGGACCACAGCACAGCTATCAGCTTTTTCTTTAGATCACCGTGACCTCATAACCATGGATGGATCTGCAGTACCAGGTGCCAGGGATATACAAAGCAGTGTGATCAATACAGTGATTGGTTCTGCCTCTCTCAAAGATGGCACCCCAATTTCTCATTTTTCCAACGTTAAGTTTAGCCCCACCAGATTTCCACATCACTTTGTGATTGATTGGTTTATTAAAAACGAATTCCTCATGCAAATTCTTCGATGAGACTTTCCACTTAGATACACCATTTTGCAAGCAATTTCCCCTAACATGATTGAAGTTTGCACATTTCCCCCCACTAATATCTCCTATCTGTACTGTGCAGCCACCTTTGTGGACATCATTTGGATGGAGAACTTCATGCATTGGCAACTTCAAGGCTTCCTGCTTCATGGCTGCCTGCAGAGAATCCTGGGAAATGTAGTTTGTTAAGAGTGCTGATGTCACAGAGCTCCAAATCCCAGCATCCTTATCAAACCGCAGTTCCCAGGATTATCTAGAATTGTCAATATGATAAAGGAGTGTTTTAAATGTGGTGCGGATGTGAGCCTTATCTTCCGATTCAGAAGGAAAATAATCAACTGGTTTCTTCTCTTCATTGAGAAACCAGTTTTATGTATTCCTTTTGTTATGTACTGAGTTGAATAGGATTCAGAATGCAGCAGTCTGATTGGTCCTAGAACAATAGGATTCAGAATGCAACAGTCTGATTGGTCCTAGAACAATAGGATCCTGATTGCAGCAGTCTGACTGGTTCTAGAACAATAGGATCCAGAATGCAGCAGTCTGATTGGTCCACAGGAGCCACCCAATCCAGCTCCAGGTGGAAGTGAATCCGCAACCTGATTGGCCTACAGGAGAATCCCAGAATTAGCCAATCATGTGTGGCCCATTGTGTAAATAATGTATATAAACCAGACATTTCGGGGGAACTCCCATTCCTCACCACTATGAGCCAAATAAAGAGCATGAAATCCACACTCAACTCTGAGTATCTTTCACCTTTATAGCAGCAGCAGCATCTTTCTTTCATTATTTTTTCAACCTGCCATGTGACATATGCAGGGTTAACTTTGTATCCCAAGACTATGCTTCATTTGCTGTGAGTTGCTTGCCAGGGAGGAGAGGAAGGGTGGGTGGGAAACATGGTGTCTGGAGGAATTTGCTACACAGGGCTTCCAAGAATCTCTCCTTACCTCCGCATCATACCAATTCCGCGCAGTTTGCCTATATGAATAGCAATGCCTCTGAAAGTTGATCCAGTCCTGGGGGCAGCTATATGCTTCTGCGCCTGTCAGAGGAGAGGGAACACAATGTCAAGGTTGTGGAGGAGGTGGCTGGGTCAGAATCCGGACTATTTGCAGGAAGTGGAGAGGGGCCTCACCCAGGACCTTGGGGTGAGACCTGAACGGCTGTCTGGCCAGCACCATCTCAAGGATGCTGAGAACTTGTGGGAATGGGGATCTAATATCTGCTGTGATTGAGAAGCAAGGATTTGAGCAAAATGGCACTTAGGGAAGAAGATGCCGGAGAGAGGTTGATACAGCACCCATGGGAGGTAAGCTGGGTGAGGGGAAGATAAAAGAACTTTTCCCATATTGTCCAGAAGTGAAAATAAAGAGGGCATAGAATTTCTCTCTATTCCAAGCCCCTCAGAAATTCAGTTAAGGATCTCTCCAAACAAATAGACAATAGGTTAAAGATAAGTTTGGTTCCTCCTTTGATGAACTAAGGAGAAATTCTACAACTTAAGTCCTATGAGCTTAGGACAATAAAGCTTACATCAGTATGTTACGTTTGTCACAAAAACATATAATGCCCCCGTTTCGCCCTCTGATTGATGTTTCAAATCTATATTACTAGGATTTGCCTCATGAGCCATGCCTTTTCTCCTAAGGATTGCTATCTGCTTGGCTTCTCCCAGTCCAGGTTTGTGGAGCCCAGTTGGGATGTACCTTGTAGAAAGGAGCAGGCAATCAGGAAGCCCGAAATGGAGAGGTGGAAGAAAGTGACGTGTCCCATTGGCACCTGAGGAGAGAGAAGAAAAGAAGAAGAGACTCCTGAGATCTGTGAAATGGGATCGTGCATTTTATAGAATCCTCTAGATCTGTCATCTGTTGATAGAAAGGTTACGGGTGGCAGGCCAAAAGAAGAAGACACCTAATGGAGTTAATGGACAACAGGTCTTTAGCAGACGAAAGGAAGTCCCTGTTCGCACAACTCGTCATGAAAACCCTCTACTTCAAGATATAAGGAAGGCTACTGGCACTGTGGTTTAAACCACAGAGCCTAGGACTTGCTGATCAGAAGGTTGGCGGTTCGAATCGCCGCAATGGGGTGAGCTCCCGCTGCTTGGTCCCTGCTCATGCCAACCTAGCAGTTCAAAAGCAAGTCAAAGTGCAAGTAGATAAATAGGTGGGAAGGAAACTGCATTTCCGTGCGCTGCTCTGGTTCGCCAGAAGCGGTTAGTCATGCTGGCCACATGACCTGGAAGCTGTACGCCAACTCCCTCAGCCAATAAAGTGAGATGAGCGCCGCAACCCCAGAGTCGGCCATGACAGGACCTAATGGTCAGGGGTCCCTTTACCTTTACTTACTAACTGAGGAGCAGCTCCCCAGCTGTGAGAGATGGGATGGCAGCTGTTGGGAAGACCACCTGCTTATTATTAAGGCATGGAGAAAGTGGACAGGGACAGGTTTTTCTCATCACAATGGAAGTCGTGGGCATTAAATGGATCTGAATGTTGGAAGAGTCAGGACAGGGAAAAGAAAGAACTTTCTCATGCAGTTCATCATTAAACTATGGAATTCACTCCTCCAATAGGATTAGACAAATTCACAGAGGCCAAGGCTTTCGGTGGCTATTTACTCTGATGTTCTACCTCCCCTGTCTAACGCCACAGTATGGCATTGAATGCCGGTTGCCAGAAACAGCAGGAGGGGATGTGCTGAATAAATTCAGTTTAGGATTTTATTTTATTTTCAATTTTTTTATTAATTTTCCAAAAATTTAAAACAAACAAACAAATACACACAAACCCTATTTATAATTAAACCAATCTTTGTAACATTATTAAGTGACTTCCTCAGATCCCCTTGGCTGAATTTCATTATATATCATTTTAACAGATTTCCAAAATCAATTTTCTCAAAAAATTAACTTGATCACTTAACATCTTCCTCTCTTTCTAAATTAGCTTTAAACATCTTGAATCCTATCTTTACATATTTAAATCCTAAGTCTATCTAATATTTGCAAGCTTTTCCAATTAAGTTATCTTAACATATTTAGCTAAATAGTCTTTATATTTCATCCATTCTCAGTTTAGGATTTATTGCACTTGCTTAGAAAGGGACTGTCTACAACAACACACTGTTGGGGAATGTATTAAGGAAAATGCTTCTTTGAAATATATGTTTACATCATGGGCAACACTCAAACATTTTTGGAGAAAAAAACTAAGATGTATAAATACTACTTGGGGGGAGGGAAATAACATTATCAGATGATGATATTATTTTAAACTATATGCCAACTATATGGGGTTTGACAAAGGGTCACCGCAAATGGATTCTCCATGCCCTTATTTCTGCTAAAAGGCTGATTTTAATTCCTTGAAAAGATAATACCATGGCCGCCTTTGATCGATGGATAGAAGATATGACAGTTCTTGCAACATATTGCAAGAATTGCTTTTAGCTGCAGATTTTGTATGGATAAATACAACCATATGTGAAATCTATTAACAAAGCATATAATGTCTTGATAATAATTTTACATTTATTGGATTAATTGTATTCCTTATATACATATATACTCTATTGTATTGTTTATGGTTATTTTATCTCCCCCTCTTTCACATTATTCACATTTCCTTTCCTTTATATTATTTTTTCACTGAACGCTTATAATAGAATATAAATATTAAAAATTGTATACATTTATTCTCATTATCATATCACTTTCTCCCCTGCTCTGAGATTGAAAATATTCAGTTAATAGGTTAGAAAGGAATAAAAAGGAAAAAAATGATGATGATGATGATATAAAGTAAATTATGAAGAATTACAGACAAACAACAGGCCAAGGGATCACATTCATACCCTGCTGAGGGGCTTTCCAAAGGCATCTAAGTGGCTGTTGCTGGCTATTTCTATGAACGTTACTCACCTTGTGGCCTATTAGACTCTCTTTGTTTGGCAAGTCTGGAGAGATGGGAAGCTGATCTCTTCTGCAACTGCTATTATACAGTCCTGAAGCTTCCTTAGGCGAACTGGTGGGAGTGGTGTGTGCATGTGGCCCCGTCATCAGGAAGAACTACTGAACCCAAAAGCACATCTCAGCCATTTGGGAGTTTCATGGCTGAGCAGTGATCCATAAGGAATCACAGCAATAAAATGATCAGGAAACTCTCTCCTTCAGTACAACAGCGGGAGATTATTGAGTCGAGTAGCACATCACAGCAAACGTGGCGCCTCTGCTCCCATCATCCTTGACCATTGGTCTTGCTGGTTGGGACCGATGGGAGTTTGTAGCCCACTAACATGCAGAGGGCACCACCTTGGCTTGGTGTGATGAAAAGTGGTCTTCCCAGGAAAGTGGCTCGGCTGTTCTGCTAGGGAATTCAGAACCCTGGACAGCTCCCAGTGGACTCTTCCAGCATAGCTCAGTTTGGGGCAAAATGCAGCAAAATGCTAACAGTCTTTTAAAAAAGGCTGGCAGGCCTTCGCCTTCTGCTGGTCTCCCTCTTCTGGAAGAGCTGTTCACAGTGTTTGAAGTTCTGGTTGTCTGTTTGTCTGTTTGGCAATCTTCCTCTCCAAGATGGTGTACCTGATTCTCTCCCCCCCCCCCATTTAACCCCCACAACAACCCTGTGAGGTGGGCTAGGCTGAGAGACTTCCGGAGTTGGCGCCATCGGCAATGGCGGATTCCCTCTAACTTCGAGGGAGTTAACTCTACAGAAATCGGGTCTTGCCGCTGCGGCGAAGCGGGGACCCTTTAAAAAACCACAGGCGGGTGAAGCCTGTGACCGTGGGACTTGGCGGGCACCTTCAGCGCCCCCCAATTTGCAAAGGAACCCAGTTACGGACTCCGGAGCGAAACGGGGTGAGCGGCGCGGTGCTGTGAGTCAATTGCTTCTTCCGTGGAGTGAAGCCGCACAGCTGTTGTCGGAGAGCGCTGACTTTTTTCCTGTGACAATTCGGCTAGCAAAACAACTACCGTGAGTAGGTTGAATTTAAAGATTTGAAAATAAGGGAAGAAAAAGCACTAATTTGGTACCGAAAACGTGAAGGTGTAAACAGGAAGTCCGCCTTCCATTTTTTGTAAACAGATCAAAGCAAAACTATTTAAACTAAGACCTGGAAAATTGCTTTAAAAGGACTTAAATCCTAACATCAAGACAAAAGATCTCCCTCCCTGAATTGCAGGAGAGGGGAGGGAAGAGGGAGAAGTATTTTTGCCTGCAAAAAGAGAGGAAAAAGAAACAAAGACCACCGCTTAATGCCTGGGAACGGGCTGTCAAGTGCTAGTAAGATTGCCGTACTGTGAATCGCACTGTTTATGGATATCGTAACCTTTTGACAGTTAACTCTGCAATAGAGATACTTTTGATTCTGACTGGCTTCTCCGGACTTTAAGGAACTGTAAAGTAACTGAAATTGAAATTGAAACGGTTGTTTACTTTGTTAAATGGGGGACTTGGAAAAGTTACTTTAATGCAACAGGAATTGACTGTTACTGTGTCCCCCTAGAGGAACTTTGTAATTGTTACAACTGGCCAGGGAATTTTCCACTTTAAACTGGCCAGGGGAATTTTCCACAGCAAAACAAACTCCGGCAGTGGGATTGACCTTGAGCTTTAGATAAAGTGTTATGGCAAACTTGCCTCAGGAAAAAACAACAAGATCTGGTAAAATTCGGCAGCAGCGAAGAGCATCAGCATCTGGCCCTTCTGCACCAGCAGGGGCAGCACCTGTTCAAGTTGGGCCAAAAGGAATGGCATCTGAAGATGTTTTAGCTGTGGCATTAGGCAAAATTAATGAATCTCTGGAAAAACTGAGTAAATAAGTACCTGAAGCATCAACTATAATTGACCAGAATACTACAAGCATCAATAATTTGGGACAGAAGGTGAATTCTAACACAGAATCTATCGAGAAATTGCTGCAGGAATCTACTTTGACCCGAAAGACAGCTGAAGAAGCAAAGGAAAAAGCACTGGCCGTAGAGGAAAAGATACCACCGATATGTAGGCAACTTGAGGACCACAGGTCAATGTTATCTATGATTGAACTGAAGGAAAGACAGACAAATTTTAGGATCAGGGCGGTACCTGAACTTGAGAAAGATAACCTAAGTGACTTTCTTATGCATGAATTTGCAGACTTTTGGAACTTAGATTCAGAGAAGCAAGATATCAAGATAGTAAGTGCTTTCAGGCTCGGAAGAGGGGGGAGAAAGAACAGGGTGAGAGACTGTTTGATTACCCTCCGAACAAAAGAGGAGAGAGACAAAATATTGAGTCTGCATTTTCAGAAGACCTTGGAAATACATCAATCAAGAGTGGAGATATTTAAAGACATTCCGAAACACCTTCTGGATCTTAGGTCTAACTACGGAGACCTGGTGACCCTGTTGAGAAGTAATAGAATTGTTTTCAGGTGGGAATTCCCTCAAGGCCTATTTTTTACTTTCAAAGGAAGAAAGTTAAAAATAAGATCAGTGGAAGATAAAGAAAGATTTTTGAAAGATCACGGAGAAGATTTGCAGAAAGAATCTGAAGAAGAGCTAAGATCACTAAAACCAGGAATACTAGACATATCATCACTATCCTTTGGATTGGACAACTTAGAGAAAGTGATACCACCGACAGAACAAGAACAATTGCTGGGTGCAGTTGGAGGAAAAGCAAAGTAACCACGCATGGCTCTGCAACTATTAAGTTGGAATATTAATGGTTTTAACTCCCCGGAGAAGAGGAAAAAAGTCTTTCATTTATTGAAAAAGGAACAATTTGACTTGATTTGTCTACAGGAAACACATGTGATAAGGCTGCATAGGAAAGTATTGATCAATAAAAGATTGGGTCAAGAGTTTATTTCATCAGATAAGCTTAAAAAAAGAGGTGTAGTGATTTATGCAAAAGAGAGCCTATCACCGAAATTTATGTTTAAAGATGACCAAGGAAGATTTGTGGCAATTGAAATTCAAGCACAAGGAGAGAAATTTCTGATGGTAGGAGTTTATGCACCAAATGAGGGGAAATCGGAATTTTTAAAAAAGTTGCATGAGACATTGCTGGACTATATGGATTACAACATTATCATGATGGGAGATATGAATGGAGTGGTATCCACAAATATGGACAAGGCACAGAGACAGGTAGTTACTAAGGATGGCAGACTACCAAAAACCTTTTTTGAGATGACTGATAATATGGACTTAATTGACATTTGGAGAACAAAGAATCCCTTGGGTAGAGAGGGAACTTTCTTTTCTGAAGCCAAAATGACATGGACAAGAATTGACCAAATCTGGATAACTAGAGGACTGGCTCCTAAGACTCGAAAAGTGGAAATTTGCCCTAAAACTTGCTCCGACCATAATGCTGTGAAAATGGAGATGAAACTAACACCAACTGGTTCCTTCAGATGGAGGATGAATGACACCCTGTTTTGAGATGAAGAGGTTACCAAGAAGGCCCAAAAAACCTTGAGAGACTATTTTGAGATAAATATGAACACTACCATTGAAAAAAGAGTAATCTGGGACGCAAGCAAAGCGGTTATGAGGGGGTTTCTAATTCAACAGAATGCAATAAAGAAGAGAACTCAAAATGAGAAAAAAGACAAAATTTTGGAAAAAATAAAAGAGGATGAGAAGAAACTGAGAGCGAAACCAAAGTCACAAGAGATTCTGAGAGAAATAAAGTTATATCAAGTCCAATATATGAAAATGATGAATCAGGAAATAGAATGGAAAATTAAACAGATGAGACAAAGGACATTTGAATCGGCTAATAAATGTGGAAAACTGTTAGCTTGGCAAATGAAAAAAAGACAAAAACTTAACACCATTACCAACTTGGAAGTGGAAGGAAAGAATATTCAGAATCCAGTGGAAATTAGAAAATGTTTCCAGAGGTATTTTAAACAGTTATATACACAAGGGCCACAGAAAGAGTTTGATATAGACCAATTCTTAAAAACAAATGGACTACAAAAAATCTCTCAAGAAAACAAGTTAATGTTGAACTATAAAATTACAGAACAGGAGGTAGAAGGTGCCATTCAGAATATGCAGTTGGGCAAATCTCCAGGGCCGGATGGCTTAACCTCAAAATACTATAGATCTCTGAAAGATTGGATAATTCAACCACTAAAGGAGGTTTGTAATGAAATTTTGGAGGGGGAAAAAGTGCCAGAGTCATGGAAGGAAGCTTATATTACACTTATACCGAAAACTGAGTCTGAAAAGACACAACTTAAGAACTACCGCCCCATATCCCTGCTTAACGTGGATTACAAAATTTTTGCAGACATTTTGGCTAAAAGATTGAAAAAAGTACTAGTGGAGGAGATACACAAAGACCAAGCTGGCTTTCTCCCGGGCAGACACCTGTCTGACAACACGAGAAATATAATTAACATTTTGGAAAAACTGCAAGTGAATATTAATACTAAAGCAGTCTTAATATTTGTAGATGCGGAGAAAGCTTTCGACAATATTTCTTGGAGTTTTATGAAGAAAAATCTTCAGGGGATGGGGGTTGGTCAAGGCTTTGAAAATGGTATAGGTGCAATTTACTCAGAACAAAAGGCCAAACTCATTGTTAACAATGTGGTGACAGAGGAATTTAAGACAGAGAAAGGGACACGACAAGGCTGCCCAGTTTCCCCATTGCTCTTTATTTCGGTCCTGGAGGTTTTGCTAAATATGATCAGAAGGGACCGTTTGATTAAAGGTATACAGGTCGGAGCCAAACAGTACAAATTGAAAGCTTTTGCAGATGACTTAGTACTGACGTTACAGGAGCCAGAATCTAGTACTAAAAGAGTATTAGAACTGATTCAAGAATTTGGTCATGTGGCAGGATTTAAGTTGAACAAGTTAAAAACTAAGGTTCTTGAGAAAAACTTAACACCAATTGAGAAAGAGAGGTTTCAGAAGGAGACAGGTTTAACATTGGTTAAGAAAGTAAAATACCTGGGGGTTAACATGACTGCTAAGAACTTAAATTTATTTAAAGACAACTTAAATTTATTTAAAGACAACTTAAATTTATTTAAGTTTAAATTTATTTAAATTTATTTAAAGACAACTTAAATTTATTTAAAGACAATTATGGTCAGAAGTGAAAAAGGATCTAGAAATATGGTCAAATTTGAAGCTTTCCTTGTTAGGTCGAATTGCTGTTATAAAGATGAATATATTGCCAGGAATGTTATTTTTCTTTCAATCATTGCAAATCTTGGACAAAATGGACTGTTTCAAGAAGTGGCAGAGAGATATTGCTAGATTTGTCTGGCAGGGCAAGAAGCCCAGAATAAAATTTAAAATACTAACTGATGTAAAGGAAAGAGGTGGATTTGCCCTGCCAGACCTTAAACTCTATTATGAATCAGCAGCATTCTGCTGGTTGAAAGAATGGCTGCTTCTTGAGAACACAGACATTTTGGATTTAGAAGGTTTTAATAATGTTTTTGGGTGGCATGCATATTTGTGGTATGACAAGGTTAAAGCACACAAAGCATTTAAAAACCATATTGTCAGGAAAGCATTGTTTAATGTCTGGATAAGATATAAGGACCTATTTGAAAATAAAACCCCAAGGTGGTTGTCACCGATGGAAGCGAAGGCTCAGAAAAAGCTCAATATGGAGGCCAAATGGCCGAAATATTGGGAAATTCTGGAACAAGAAGGAGATAAATTGAAATTGCAGAGTTTTGAGAAACTAAAAGATAAAGTGCGAGACTGGCTTCATTATTATCAAATAAGGGAGGCTTACAATTTGGACAAAAAAATTGGCTTCCAGGTGGAAAAATCAAAATTGGAAACAGAACTGCTAGATCCCAAAACTAAGATTCTGTCAAGAATGTATAACTTGCTGTTGAAATGGAATACTCAGGATGAAACGGTGAAATCTGCTATGATTAAATGGGCACAAGATGTTGGACATAATATTATGTTTGCTGACTGGGAACAGTTATGAACCACAGGTATGAAATTCACGGCATGTAATGCCTTAAGAGAGAATATTATGAAAATGATATACAGGTGGTACATGACACCAGTCAAGCTTGCAAAAATCTATCATTTGCCCGATAATAAATGTTGGAAATGTAAAGAAACTGAAGGTACATTCTTTCACCTTTGGTGGACGTGCCCAAGGATTAAGGCTTTCTGGGAGATGATCTATAATGAAATGAAAAAGGTATTTAAATATACCTTCTTGAAGAAACCAGAGGCCTTTCTCCTGGGCATGGTCAGCCAATTGGTGTTAAAGAAGGATAGAACTTTTTTTATGTATGCCACAACAGCAGCAAGAATACTTATTGCAAAGTATTGGAAGACACAAGATTTACCCACTCTGGAAGAATGGCAGATGAAAGTGATGGACTATATAGAATTGGCGGAAATGACTGGCAGAATCCGAGACCAGGGAGAAGAGTCGGTCGAAGAAGATTGGAAGAAATTTAAGGACTATTTACAGAAACACTGCAAAATTAATGAATGTTAAAATGATGTCGGAATGAAATGAAGCGGTTTTAGCAACAATGTTAAAAAGGAGTATGTAAAAATGACTTGTTAATAGATGAAAATGTAAGGTTATAATATGTTAAGATAAAGAACTAAGATAAAAACAAAGAGGGAAAGGATTTGCTGAATTAACCATTTGAAATGGAATACAAAAAAGGGAGGTGTGAGGAGGTCAGGGAAACAAGTAAATGAAAGGCAAGACATTGAAAGATGGACTTATTTTTAACCGTTCTTACCAACACAAGCATTAAGAAACAGCCAGTCAGTCTTCTTCATTCTGTTTTTTATTTGCTTTAGTTTTTTGAAGTCAACTTCAAGTTCTTCTTTGCTGCCAACGGCTCCAGCCAGCTCAATTCTCTGAAAGTCCATTTTCATTTCAGATTCCCGTTTGGTTGTAGGAGGTGATCTTCTTTGGCTATTACCACTACTACAGCTGCCCCTCCATCGAGTTCTGTCTTGCTCATTTATTATTGAGGAAGCTTCGTCTGTTTCTGCCAATTCTATTGCTTCAATGTTGTTGGGTCTTGGATGATCACACACAACACACTTTCTGGCTTTAGCCCAGTTTCTTTTTTCTATTTTCTTATCACCTTTGTAATCTTTTTCTTGAAACTTTAATAAAATATCATTTTTTAAAAAAGAGATTATTATCACCCGTATTTTTCCGTCTATAAGACGCCCCCATGTATAAGACGCCCCCTATTCTGGGGGACTCCAAATTAAGAAAACACCCCTCAGCACTACCAGTGTATAAGACAAGCCCCAATTTTAAACCTATTCTTTTGGTTTAAAAACCACCCTAGTTTTAGACAAGGAAAAATACGGTATTTAATACATTTGTAGGTTGTCCTATACCCGCAGGTCTCAGGGTGTTTACAACGTAAAATCAGAATATAAAAACACAAAACACAAAACAAAAACAACCCAATACACCCCCCCTTCAACAGTGACCAAGGTTGAAGGCCGAATGGGGATTCAAACCCTGGTCTCTCCCAGGTGCTTGTTCAACACTTTAACCACTACACTGCACTGCCTCCCTGTCTCCACCATGAGTGTTTGGCTCCCAACAGCTCCATATTTGCCCCCCTTCTTCACCTTCCACCCTTCTTCCTCTCTGGTGATCCCTTGTAGCCGAGTAAGATGGTCTTCCGTGAATGTGGTCTTAACAGTGAGTCTGTAAGTGACTGTGGAGGCCAATTCTGGACCCACACGTCCTTCCACAGTGGGGACAGAGGTTGCTGGGCAGGAGTTGAACACGGTGAGGGTTTGCCAAGCGTGCTTTCCTCTTAGCACGTTTCTCCCTTGAATCCTGAGTTTGAGCGTCTTGAAAGCCCACGAGACCTTTGATAAAGGCTGTTCTCCAATTGGAGCACTCGCAGGCCAGTTTTTCCCACTTGTCGGTGTTTATACTACTTTTTGGGGACGCGGGGGTGCTGTGGGTTAAACCACAGAGCCTAGGACTTGCCAATCAGAAGGTCGGCGGTTTAAATCCCCGCGACTGGGTGAACTCCCGTTGCTCGGTCCCTGCTCCTGCCCACCTAGCAGTTCGAAAGCACGTCAAAGTGCAAGTAGATAAATAGGGACTGCTCTGGCGGGAATGTAAACGGCGTTTCCGTGTGCTGCTCTGGTTCGCCACAAGCGGCTTAGTCATGCTGGCCACATACAGCCTGGCTGTACGCCGGCTCCCTCGGCCAATAAAGCGAGATGAGCACCGCAACCCCAGAGTCGGTCATGACTGGACCTAACGGTCAGGGGTCCCTTTAGCTTTATACTACTTTTTAATATATAGATTTGCCTTGAGAGAGTCTTTGAAGCTCTTTTTGTTGACCTCCAACATTACGCTTACCATTTTAAAGTTTAGAATAGAGTAGTTCCTTTGGAAGATGATAATCAGGCAGCCGCACAACGAAGTTGATGTTGAAGAATCATTGCTTCGACACTGGTGATTGCTTCTTCCAGTACACTGGTATGAATGAATGAATGAACTTTATTACAGTCTCAGACCAGGATTAAGTACACTGGTATTAGTTCGCCTGTCTTCCCGAGTGATGTGTAAAATTTTTCGGAGACACATTCCACCCATGGCCGAAGCCCAGGGAGATGTGGCGAACATGCCGAAAAAGCATTGCTCTTCATGATACTTATGCTAACAGTAGAATCATAGAACTGTAGACTAGGGCTATCTAGTACAACCCCCCACAATGCAGGAATTGTTTGCCCAACGGCTAACGGATTGAGGTTGAATCCTGACAAGACAGAAGTACTGTTTTTGGGGGACAGGGAGTGGGTTGGTGTGGGGGATTCCCTGGTCTTGAATGGGGTAACTGTGCCCCTGAAGGGCCAGGTGTGCAGTCTGGGGGTCATTTTGGACTCACAGCTGTCCATGGAGGCGCAGGTCCATTCTGTGTCCAGGGCAGCTGTCTGCCAGCTCCATCTGGTACACAGGATGAGACCCTACCTGCCCGCAGACTGTCTCGCCAGAGTGGTGCATGCTCTGGTTATCTCCCGCTTGGACTACTGCAATGCGCTCCATGTGGGGCTACCTTTGAAGGTGACCCGGAAACTGCAATTAATCCAGAATGCGGCAGCTAGACTGGGGACTGGGAGTTGCCACCGGGACCACATAACACCGGTTCTGAGAGATCTGCATTGGCTCCCAGTACATTTCCGAGCACGATTCAAAGTGTTGGTGCTGACCTTTAAAGCCCTAAACGGTCTCGGTCCTGTATACCTGAAGGAGCGTCTCCACCCCCATCGTTCAGCCCGGACACTGAGATCCAGCGCCGAGGGCCTTCTGGTGGTTCCCTCATTGCGAGAAGTGAGGCTACAGGGAACCAGACAGAGGGCCTTCTCGGTAGTGGCGCCCGCCCTGTGGAACGCCCTCCTATCAGATGTCAAAGAGATAAATAATTACCTGTCATTCAGAAGACATCTTAAGGCAGCCCTGTTCAGGGAAGTTTTTAATATGTAACGCTGTACTGTTTTTAACACTGATTGGGAGCCGCCCAGAGTGGCTGGGGAAACTCAGCCAGATGGGCGGGGTATAAATAATAAATCGAATCCCCAACCCTGGGATTAAGAGCTTTACCCACAGAGCTATGTGGAATGCTCCTAGGTGGTTGAAGACCAGCTTGCGTGGGCCTTGGCAGTGTAGAAAGGGCTGCCAAGGGCACCTCCTTAAGTGGGGTGATTGCGGCTTCATTCGTATCAGAGTCCTCCTCGGTCCAACAGTGAAACTCAGGGGCATGAAGCATTATGGGTATTTTGATTTCTCCTTCCCTTTGGCATATTTAGAAGACCTCATGTAGTTTAGGGCTGGGTACCTCATGGTGCTGTCTCTGCTTTTTTTTAAAAAAGCAGAGACATCACCTTGCCAACAAAGATCCGTATAGTTAAAGTTATGGTTTTCCCCGTAGTGATGTATGGAAGTGAGAGCTGGACCATAAAGAAGGCTGATCACCGAAGAATTGATGCTTTTGAATTCTGGTGCTGGAGGAGACTTTTGAGAGTCCCATGGACTGCAAGAAGATCAGACCTCTCCATTCTGAAGGAAATCAGCCCTGAGTGCTCACTGGAAGGACAGATCATGAAGCTGAGGCTCCAAAACTTTGGCCACCTCATGAGAAGAGAAGACTCCCTGGAAAAGACCCTGATGTTGGGAAAGATGGAGGGCACAAGGAGAAGGGGACGACAGAGGACGAGTTGGTTGCACAGTGTTCTTGAAGCTACCAGCATGAGTTTGACCAAACTGCGGGAGGCAGTGGAAGACAGAAGTGCCTGGCGTGCTCTGGTCCAGGGGGTCACAAAGAGTCGGACACGACTAAACGACTAAACAACAACAACCTCATGGTGCAAATCTCCCAGTAGTAATTTTACTCCATGTTTAAGCCATTGGACGTTTGCTCCCTTTGACTGTTTTGCTCTATTAAGAGGACAAAAAGAAGTCTGCTTTCTATGTAACAGCCAGTAAGCCTCACAGTTACGTTCTTCTCCTTAGTTTTCCCTGTAAGAACTGCCTTATTGAGGGATTGAACCCCCCCACACCCTGTGTAAGGACACACCTGAGGTTAATGGTATAAATATCTTCATAAGATACTAACATTACCAAGCTGATAACGTGATAAAATGTCAAGGAAAAACAAGACTGCATTCCACTAAATATCCTACTTTATAAAGGGATTTGATAAATCATATGCCCCAAGTACATTCCTTGAAACGTCTGCAACAATTTTGATTAAACTTAGTTCTGCTATCATTAAAGTAAAATAATTGTAAAGGTAAAGGGACCCCTGACCAATAGGTCCAGTCTTGACCGACTCTAGGGTTGCAGCGCTCATCTCGCTTTATTGGCCAAGGGAGCTGGCGTACAGCTTCCGGGTCATGTGGCCAGCATGACTAAGCTGCTTCTGGCGAACCAGAGCAGCACACGGAAACACCGTTTACCTTCCCGCTGGAGTGGTACCTATTTATCTACTTGAACTTTGACGTGCTTTCGAACTACTAGGTTGGCAGGAGCAGGGACTGAGCAATGGGAGCTCGTTGTGGGGATTCAAACTGCCGACCTTCTGATTGGCAAGTCCTAGGCTCTGTGGTTTACAGTGGTGCCTCGCAAGACAAAATTAATTCGTTCTGCGAGTTTTTTCGTCTAGCGAATTTCAATTCAATTAATGCGTTCCTATGGTCAAAAAAAAGTCCAAACAAAGCCAAATTTGGTACAACAAGAGTTTATTAACTGCTCTTTAAAGTCACACATACTGTAAAGACCATTTCAAAAATTGAAGGAACAATAAATAAAGTTTTTAAGCATGACAGAAAAACATTTAAAAATCAACAAAGTGTACCGTACATTTTCTAAGACTCTGGGGGACCACTCGAAGAAGGTTCCTCTTCCACTGTTTGCTTCTTGCTGAAGAACCTGTCCATGGTCTGCTGCTTCATCCGCCTTTTCAGCACCTCCCTGAAAGGCGACATGACCCTCGTATCAAAAGTGTTCGCAAGGTCATGTGCCACGTGCTTGTCAGGGTGGTGCCGCTGTGCAAAAGCCTGCACATCCTTCCACTTCATGCAAATGTCCCTCAGTTCTTTAGAGGACAGCCGTTCCTCAGTTGCTTCCTCCTCTTCCAGCGAGGCCTGCTCCTGCGCAGCCTCTGCCTGCAGTTCGACCAGCTCCTGGGTGGTCAGCTCGTGGTCGTGCTCCTCCACCAGCTCGCTGACGTCCTCCTCTGTGACCTCCAGTCCCATGGTCCTCCCCAAGGCAACAATGTCCTGCACCACTGTTGACTCTGGTGCATCAGAGTCACTTGGTGCCACACAGTCCGGCCACAGGCTGCGCCAAGCGCAATTCAAATTTCTCTGGCTGATCCCGTCCCAGGCCGTGGTGATCATCTTCAAGCAGGTGACGATGTCGAAGTGGTCCTTCCAGAATTCCCGCAGGGTGATGGTGGTGCAGTCAGTCACCTCGAAGCATAGCCTGAAAAGCTCCTTGGTGTAGAGTTTTTTGAAATTGGCGATGACCTTCTGATCCATCGGCTGGAGCAGTGGCGTGGTGTTAGGTGGCAGGAACATGATTCTGATGAAGCTGAACTCCTCCAACAAGTCCTCCTCAAGGCCTTTAGGATGAGCAGGAGCATTGTCCATCAGAAGCAAAGCCTTCAGCGGGAGGTCGTTGTCCAGCGGGTACTGTTTGACAGCAGGGCCAAAAGCAAGATTGACCCAGTCCACAAACAGCACACGTGTGACCCAAGCCTTGCTGTTGGATCGCCACATGACACTCAGCTGCTCCTTGTTGACCTTGTGTTTCTTGAAGGCCCGTGGGTTCTCCGAGTGGTACACCAGCAGGGGCTTGATCTTCAGGTCGCCACTTGCGTTGGCACGGAAGAGCAGGGTCAGACGGTCCTTCATGGGCTTGTGGCCAGGCAACTTGGCCTCCTCCTGTGTGATGAAAGTCCTTTTGGGCATCCTCTTCCAAAACAGCCCGGTCTCGTCGCAGTTGAAGACCTGCTGTGGAACGTAGCCCTCCGTCTTCACAGCCTCCAGGAACTCTGCTGCAAAGTCTTCAGCCGCAGGAACATCAGAACTGGCAGCCTCTCCATGCCTGTCCACGCTATGGATTCCAGATCTTGTCTTGAACCGGTCAAACCAACCTCTGCTTGCCTTGAAGACTTCTGGCTCGCCTGAGGTTCCTGGCTGTTCCCGGACAAGGTCTGCGTGCAAGGCCTTGGCCTTCTCACAAATGACGGCCTCAGTCACTGTGTCCCCTGCACGCTGCTTCTCTTCTAACCAGATGAGCAGCAACTTCTTGACCTCCTCCAGAACAGCTGGGCAGTTCTTCATGATCCTGGTGACTCCCTTGGCTGCATCCGTTGCAAGGATCTTCTCCCTCATCTTCAGGATGGTCCCGATGGTCGATGGATTCCTGCCGTACTCCCTGGCGAGGTCTGTCACACGCATTCCACCGTCGTGCTTCCGGATGATCTCCTTCTTCATTCCCAGCGTCACCTTCTCCTTCTTCCTCTCGCCGGCCTCTGCAGCAGCAGTCTTCTTGGGTCCCATGGCAGCACAGCTCCTACCTTCGTAAACTCAGAAAAGAAAAAAAAATATCAGTGCTCCACTTCCAAAAAATTCAAAAGCACCCAGCCACCCACCACACAGAAAATCAAACCCAGAACCAAGTCCTTGAATTCCAAACACCCCAACCCAAAACCCCCCCAAAAAAGTTTTAAAACTTTAACTTACCAAATGGCTGCAAATCACCAAAGTCTTCAAAATCCTCAAATGGCTGCAAAAGAAGTTTTGGAAAAGCTTTAAAAATCACCAAAGTCTTCAAAAACCTCAACTGTTCCCCCAGCCACCCAGCCACCACACAGAAATTGCAAACCCCTCCCCAACTGTTCCCCCAGCCCCTCCACAACTGTTGCAAACCCCTCCCCAACTGTTCCCCCAGCCAGCCACCACACAGAAATTCAAATCCAGATTTTTTTTAAAAAAACAACAACATGGCCCAATGGTCACAGAAAATCATAAAAATGCAGAAAAAACCACACAAGCTCCCAGATTCTTTCAAACCCCTCCTCAACTGTTCCCCCAGCCAGCCACCACACAGAAATTCAAACCCAGAATTTTTTTTAAAAAAAACAACATGGCCCAATGGTCACGGAAAATCATAAAAATGCAGAAAAACCCATACAAGCTCCCAGATTCTTTCAAACCCCTCCTCAACTGTTCCCCCAGCCAGCCACCACACAGAAATTCAAATCCAGATTTTTTTTAAAAAAACCACATGGCCCAATGGTCACAGAAAATCATAAAAATGCAGAAAAAACCCCACACAAGCTCCCAGATTCTTTCAAACCCCTCCTCAACTGTTCCCCCAGCCAGCCACCACACAGAAATTCAAACCCATATTTTTTTAAAAAAAACACCACATGGCCCAATGGTCACAAAAAATCATAAAAATGCAGAAAAACACCCACACAAGCTCCCAGATTTTTTCAAACCCCTCCTCAACTGTTCCCCCAGCCAGCCACCACACAGAAATTCAAATCCAGATTTTTTTAAAAAAAACAACAAGGCCCAATCATCACAGAAAATCATAAAAATGCAGAAAAAAACACACAAGCTCCCAGATTCTTTCAAACCCCTCCTCAACTGTTCCCCCAGCCAGCCACCACACAGAAATTCAAACCCAGAATTTTTTTTTTAAAAAACCACATGGCCCAATGGTCACAGAAAATCATAAAAATGCAGAAAAAACCCCACAAGCTCCCAGATTCTTTCAAACCCTTCCTCAACTGTTCCCCCAGCCAGCCACCACACAGAAATTCAAACCCAGAATTTTTTTTTTAAAAAACCACATGGCCCAATGGTCACAAAAAATCATAAAAATGCAGGAAAAAAACCACACAAGCTCCCAGATTCTTGCAAACCTCTCCCCAACACCAAGTCCTTGAATTACAAACACCCCAACCCAAAATCCAAAAAACCCAAAAAAAGTTTTAAAAGTTTGACTTACCAAATGGATGCAAAAGAAGTTTTGGAAAAGCTTCAAAAATCAGCAAAGTCCTCAAAAACCTCAAAAAAGGCTACCACACCGTGTGCTATGTGTTGCTCCTCGAAGTTCAAGTCGCAACTGCACCTCTTCAAGCAATGCACGCTGGGTATTAACGGTTTTACGAAAAAGGAAACAAACTTGCAAGACATTTTCGTCTTGCGAAGCAAGCCCATAGGGAAACTCGTCTTGCGAAGCACATCGAAAAATGAAAAACTCTTTCGTCTAGCGAGTTTTTCGTCTTACGAGGCATTCGTCTTGCGGGGCACCACTGTAACTCATAGCGCCACCTGCATCCCTCCTTCAAGGAATAACATGCTGTAAATGTCAGATCGCTCTTCCAAACATCTAGACCTGCCTTTCAAACCACTGTTCTGGGCGCTGCATGATGGGATTTGTAGTCCCGTGCAGGTGTGGGGCGCCAGGGCTAATGAAAGCAGACCTAGGATCTATTTTAAAAAACCCTCTGGGATTCTCAGGGGCTTGAATTGAGCCCCAGAATCTGTTGCCAGTGCTAAGGGGACACACGCCTGAAATTGCACTTCAGCTGCAGTCTCCTGGTCCTAAGTGGGGCCTTTTCTGGATATTTTGTACCCTTAGATCTTCAAATATCTGAGTGGCTGTCCCATGGAAGATGGAGCAAGCTGGGTTTTTTGCTACTCTGGAGAGGAGGACCCGAACCCACGTCTTCGAATGACAAGGAAGGAGAGTCCCAACTAAATGTCAGGAATATTTCCCTGATGCTTGGACTGTGGAAGATGGTGGACTCTCCCTCCTTAAAGGTAAAGGGACCCCTGACCATTAGGTCCAGTCGTGACCGACTCTGGGGTTGCGCGCTCATCTCACTTTATTGGCCGAGGGAGCCGGCGTCCAGCTTCAGGGTCATGTGGCCAGCAGGACTAAGCCGCTTGTGGCGAACCAGAGCAGCGCACGGAAACGCCGTTTCCCTTCCCGCTGGAGCGGTACCTATTTATCTACTTGCACTGGTGTACTTTTGAACTGCTAGGTTGGGAGGAGCAGGGACCGAGCAATGGGAGCTCACCCCGTCGCGGGGATTCGAACCGCCGACCTTCTGATCGGCAAGTCCTAGGCTCTGTGTTTTAACCCACAGTGGCACCCGTGCCCCTTAAAATAATTGTAGTAACATCTTATAAAATTATATCAAAAACAAGCAGCTGCTATTAAAAGAAAAGGCATATCTGAATGGAAGTTCCAAAGGCCTATTATCAAAACCTAAATTATACAAATACTGCCTACTAACGGTATCAATTCTAATAATTGCTGTCGCATTCTGAAATGTCAAAAAGATGTGCTTGGGCTCTGTGCCTTCAAATCATGTTGCCTGGCTGTACCACAGCATCATGGAGATGTTCTCTGTGCAGTTCACTGACTACCAAATGCCCCAAAACGTAAAGGATTATTGACCCAAGTTATGCTCATATCTCAGAAATGTTAATTTGAAAGGAAATTTCTTCCTGATGCAAGGGGCATAAGCAAGATTTAGATGGTTTTGATTAGCACTAAGCTTCCTGAAGAAACTCACCAGGCATACATCAACTTTGGTTGCAACAACTTGCGTGGTGCTGATAATGCGATGGTTGCAAGTTCAGTCCTTGCATGGGACAACGCCATATCCCTGCACTGCAGGGGGCTGGACTAGAATCAGCCTTTCTCAACCTGTGGGTCCCCAGATGTGGTTGAACTACAACTCCCATCACCCCTAGCTAGCAAGGCCAGAGCTCAGGGATGATGGGAGTTGTAGTCCAACAACATCTGGGGACCCACAGGTTGAGAACCACTGGACTAGATGATTCTATGATTCTATGACTTCAGCATTAAGAAGTTGATGAGATTAGAAAAAGCTTTGTAACCTGGAGTAAATTAAAATTAACATTTCTGGGTAGGATTTCTATTATAAAGATGAATGTGCTTCCAAAATTAATCTTTTTATTTCAAATGATTCCAATACTGGGCAAAGCAGGTTGTCTCAAGATATGGCAAAGAGAAATTTCCAAATTCCTGTGGGAAGGGAAGAAACCTAGGATTAAACACCTGGTCTTAATAGACATAAAAGAGAGAGGAGGCTTTTCTCTACCCGACCTAAAACTTTATTATGAGGCAGCCTGTTTCACCTGGCTAAAAGATTGGTGCACGTTGCAGGATCCGGATCTCCTGGACCTGAAAGGTTTTGACAACAGTTGGCGATGGGACGCCTACCTGATATATGGAAAAGCGAAAATTCATAAAAATTTTACTAACCATATAATAAGAAAGTCACTTTTTGCTGTATGGGAAAAATATAAAGACCTGATGGCATCTAAAGTCCCGTGGGGGACTTCTCCAATAGAAGCCATAGCAGTAAAACGGAAAAATACTCAGGAAAGCTGGCCAACATATAAAACACTTCTAAAAAATGAAGATAACCAAATAAAATTAAAAACCTTTGTGGAAATAAGAGAACACATCTCAGACTGGTTCCAATACCATCAGTTATTTGAAAAATTTAAATCTGAAAAACAAAAGGGGTTCTCAACAGAAATTTCCCGATTCGAATCTGATCTTGTAAATTCTAAAAGAAAAACGCTCTCCAAAACTTATCGACTCCTCCTTGACTGGACAGTCAAGGAGGAGGAGGTAACAGTGGCAATGGTGAGGTGGTCCCAGGATTTTGGCCATTCAATAACCATGGCCCAAAGGGAAAATTTATGGAAGATCAATTGGAAATTTACAAATTGTTACACGATTAGAGAGAACTTTAAAAAAATGCAACATCGATGGTATCTAACACCATGGAAACTTTCAAAAATGTATAAAAATGTGTCAAGTAATTGTTGGAGATGCGGAGACTCAGGAACATTCTACCATATGTGGTGGACATGTAGGAAAATGCAGGTATTCTGGGAGAGTATCCATGCAGAACTGCAAAAAATGCTAAAGATCTCTTTCAATAAAAAAACAGAGCATACCTCCTGAGAATAACAGATTCGGATATTCCACAAAAGAGGAAGGGTATCTTTTTATATGCGACTGCGGCAGCAAGAGTTTTGATCGCAGCAAAATGGAAGAGTAATGAAATCCCCTCTATACAAGATTGGATCAAAAGCTGACAGAATATGCCGAATTAGATGGTTTATCAGAAAAAATAAAGAATAAATCAAAACAGGAATTTGTTTCAAAATGGGAGGTTTTCAAAGAATATCTGAAAAATAAATATAGTAGTTTAAATTCTGTTGCAGCATTCGAGGAACTTCAGAAATAGTTGTAAGGTAGATATAAGAAATTAGATTTATTAAGAATAAGTTTAATTATGATAAAAGTGTATATTGGCAATAAGTAAAATGAATTTGAAATATGGAATAGACGGGAGGTTGGGTCTTTAGTGTTAAAGTGTTAAGACCAATAGATGTTTTATTGTTTGCTAAGAAAATTATGTGTCTATGGTTATTCTTGTGTGTAATTTGGTATTTGTGTTTTTTTCTTTTTTCTTGTATCAATAAAAAACTTTATTAAAAAAAAGTTGATGAGCCTTCCTATTCTGCCACTCACAGGACCATTATTTGGGGGGAAGGTGCCCCGAATTAGGCCCACTCTTGTTTTCACACCATGAAAAAAGAAGGGTAATGTCAGGGAACTGACATCGGAGCCAGAAGTGGAGGCAAGGCTCCCAAGCGATGCCTGAGAAGGGCCCAGCAGGGAGAGAGGGGACTCATCGGCTGGGGAAGGAAATCAGCGTAACACCAGGGATAAAGGGGGGCGGATGGGGGAATTGGAGAGGAGGCTCCAGGACTCTTCGCCGGAGACCAGCGGGGAGAGCACAGGTCCTCCGCTACCCACACCCACCCTGCGCAGAAGACTTCCGCGCAGGGAAAGTAGGAGGAGACTTGGCGTCAAATAACTTCTTTGCTGGAAGAAGTTCAAGAAACGCCCACTGACGGATTCTGCTAGCGACTGAAACAGCCACGAAGTGAAGGGCTGTCCAGACAGAAAAGGTTTAACCAGGCAACCTAGCCAGGAGTGGCGGCAACTTACGCACGAGCAACCCCATATAACCATTACAGGTAACATGCCCATACCTTGTGGAGCAATTTCACAAGATCAGTTAACAATTGGGGGGGGGGGAGAAAGAGTGGATCTAACTGAGGACATCCCCCACAAATGATCCTTTGAGAAATAAAATGGAAAGGTATGTCATGTCCTTAGCCCTGAAGTAATTGAAACCAAATGCCTGGTGAATTTGTCCAGGAAGATAATGCCTAATCAAAACAATCTAAATATTGTTCATGCTCTTTGGGTCATGAAGAAATTTCCTTTCGTATTAACATTTCTGAACAATAAACATAAGTTGGGTCAGTGGTTGTTGACATTTTAGGGCATTTGGTAGTCAGTGAGCTGTACATTGGAGGCATCAGAACGATGCTGTGGTACAACCAGGCAACATTATTTTAAGGTACATAGCCCAAGCGCATCATCTCCAGGGTTCAGAATGTGATGGTATCATCCACAGTAGTCCTTCTGAAGGAAGGTCAGAGTGGTAACTTACAGAACACTCTAAAAGAGGAAATGTTGTTTAGTCATTTAGTCGTGTCCGACGCTTTGTGACCCCCTGGACCAGAGCACGTCAGGCACTCCTGTCTTCCACTGCCTCCTGCAGTTTGGTCAAACTCATGCTGGTAGCTTCGAGAACACTGTCCCACCATCTCGTCCTCTGTCGTCCCCTTCTCCTTGTGCCCTCCATCTTTCCCAACATCAGGGTCTTTTCCAGGGAGTCCTCTCTTCTCATGAGGTGGCCAAAGTATTGGAGCCTCAGCTTCAGGATCTGTCCTTCCAGTGAGCACTCTGGAAAGAGGAAATACACCACCCCAAAAAATGAAAATGAAGACACAGGTATATGCAAGATTTGTGTTTGCCAAATTAAATGCAAATCTAGAAATGGTTACTATAATCTAATTTATAATCTAACTACCATAATCTTAGGGTTGCTGTAGAAGAAAAAGAAGAGTTTGGATTTGATATCCCGCTTTATCACTCCCCTTCAGGAGTCTCAAAGCGGCTAACATTCTCCTTTCCCTTCCTCCCCCACAACAAACACTCTGTGAGGTGAGTGGGGCTGAGAGACTTCAGAGAAGTGTGACTGGCCCAAGGTCACCCAGCAGCTGCATGTGGAGGAGCGGAGACATGAACCCAGATTACGAGTCTGCCGCTCTTAATCAGTACAGCACACTGGAGAATTCCACAGGAAATGGAAATGCTCCCCATAGGAGCAAGCCACTGCCAAATGTTAAACAATGTGAACAGCTTTCCCAGAAGAATGAGAGCACAGGAAGGTCAAGGCTTGCCAGGCTGTTTTTAAGGCTTCAGGTGACTGTTAGCGTTTTGCTGCAACATCATCTCCCCAAGACCAGCTATGCTGGAAGAGTCCACTGCGAGCTGTCCAGGGTTTTGATTTCCTTAGCCTAACATACCCAGCTCTGCTGGGAAGACCTAATAATAATAATAATAATAATTACAACCACCACCACCCCAATTTATTATTTATACCCCGCCCATCCAGCTGGCTTTCCCCAGCTACTCTGGGTGACACCCAATAGAATATTAAAAACTTTCACAATAAAACATCAAAGAATTTAAAACTTCCCTAACGTGGGGTGCCTTCAGATGTCTTCTAAAAGTCAGATAGTGGTTTATTTCCTTGACATCTGATGGGAGGGAACCGCCAGAAGGCCCTCAGAGCTAGACCTCAGTGTCTGGGCTGAACAATGTGGGTGGAGATGCTCCTTCAGGTATACTGGGCTGAGGCCATTTAGGGCTTTCAAGGTCAGCACCAACACTTTGAATTGTGCTCAGAAATGTACTGGGAGTCAATGTAGGTCTTTCAGGACCTGTATTATGTGGTCTTGGCAGTTGCTGCCACATTCTGGATTAGTTGTAGTTTCCAGGTCACCTTCAAAGGTAGCCCCACATAGAGCGCATTGCAATAGTCCAAGCAGGAGACAACCAGAGCATTACATTCCACCACAACAGGGATAACCAACATGGCAACCTCTGGATGCTGGAGGAATACAAACTCTCATTGGTTCCAACCTACAAAGCCAACAGTCAATGAAGGATGACTAGTGGCACCATGTTTTCTGTGAGATTTTGTCTAGATGAGCTACTCAACCAGCCACAGGACTCAATAGTCTCCCGCTGCTGTACCGAAGGAGAGAGTTTCCTGATCGTTCTACTGCTGTGTTTCCTTATGGATCACTGCTCAGCCATGGAATTCTCAAATGGCCTAGATGTGCTATTGGGTTCAGTAGTTCTTCCTGATGACGGGGCCACATGCACACACCACTCCTCACCAGTTGCTATATAAAACTGCAGGAGTATCTCACATCCTTCACAGAAGACCTAGACTAGCCAAACAAGTGCAGTCGAAAAGGACACCTGGTGAGTAACTTCCATAGCTAGTTTTTATGGGAATGGCCACAACCTCTTAGTTTCCTTGGAAATCCCAACAGCAGGAAGCTAAAAAAGCCAATGCAATTCTGGGCTGCATCAATAGGAGTATAGCATCTAGATCAAGGGAAGTAATAGTGCCACTGTATTCTGCTCTGGTCAGACCTCACCTGGAGTACTGTGTCCAGTTCTGGGCACCACAGTTCAAGGAGGACACTGACAAACTGGAACGTGTCCAGAGGAGGGCAACCAAAATGGTCAAAGGCCTGGAAACGATGCCTTATGAGGAACAGCTAAGGGAGCTGGGCATGTTTAGCCTGGAGAAGAGGAGGTTAAGGGGTGATATGATAGCCATGTTCAAATATATAAAAGGTTGTCACATAGAGGAGGGAGAAAGGTTATTTTCTGCTGCTCCAGAGAAGCGGACACGGAGCAATGGTTCCAAACTACAAGAAAGAAGATTCCACCTAAACATTAGGAAGAACTTCCTGACAGTAAGAGCTGTTCGACAGTGGAATTTGCTGCCAAGGAGTGTGGTGGAGTCTCCTTCTTTGGAGGTCTTTAAGCAGAGGCTTGACAATCATATGTCAGGAGTGCTCTGATGGTGTTTCCTGCTTGGTAGGGGGTTGGACTCGATGGCCCTTGTGGTCTCTTCCAACTCTATGATTCTATGATTCTATGATTCTAGGATATGAAGGAGTGCTGTTGGCTATTGTATTTGGTATTCAGATCTAGAGGCTCTCTCTAAGTGAGAAGTTTTTTGAGATATTGGGACTCATGAAAATTAAGGGGGAATCTTCATTATTTTATATGATTCTTATTTTTGGCATTTCTAGGTCCTGCCCCCCTTAGAGCCAAACTAGACAATATCATAAAATGCATGGCTTCGTTTCACATATCTGGGGTGTGTTGTGGTAAAATAACAGCTGTGGAGAAACCTGATTGGGAGTTACTCCTTTGTCACTGTGCTGTGTTCTTAAGAACCATCCCCTCGCCCTTGAAGCCTCTATTTGCTGCAGAAGGAACATTAATCTTGCCTTCCCACCATATTCCAGAAGATGACTGAGGTTTCCCAGCTGCTCTTTAGTTTTAATTCAATATTTATTAGATGTCACAGAGTCCCTCTTGAGGGCTTAGGGTGGGTGGGCAGTCTTCTGAACATTGTGGGATAGGGTAGGAAAGGAAAGGATGAAGAACAGCCAAGCTGAAAACTTCATCAAGTTAATGATGTTGGGTCCCAAGCCAGAATCTTCTCTGCACCCCAGTTCACACTGCTTAGGAGCCCCTCTCCCAACTGAGTCTCAGGGGAACCACCAGAGATGCTCCATCAGAGTATCTTAGTGATCGAGGTGCAGCATAAGGAATCATAGTCCTCTTTTTAGAAGAATGGCAGAGGTTGCATGAGAGCATCTGTTCTACTAACCAGAACTTCCTCTTCTTTGATTTTCCCTCCTCAGCTGAAGATGAGTCGTATCACTTTCTTCCATCTCTCCATTTTGGGCTTCCTGGCTGCCTGCTTCTTTCTGCAAGGTACATCCCAGCTGGGCTCCTCCATCTCTGGCTGAGAAAAGCCAAGCAAACTATAGTAGTTCTCGGGAGGAATGGCATGGCTTGATGCCTAGCCAAGTGGGGTTTCTGCCGTGCTTGAGTCAATGTGCATGTACAGAGGGCAAGAGAGAAGAAGAGTCCCTTTTAACTTTCCATCAGGGAAGCGGGGCATTCATGATAAGAATAATAACAATAATAATTTTTTATTTATATCCCGCCCTCCCCAGCCCAAGCCGGGCTCAGAGTGGCTAAACAATAACAGTACTAACAATTAATAACAATAAAAGTAACACAATTTACATAAAAACACAATCAATTGGTTGAAATGCATTCTAAAACCAATTCAAAATCAAATTAATGGCAACCAGAGTTCTACGAGGATCACCAAAGGAGGCGGTCAGACTGTGCCTTGGCCAAAGGCCTGGTGGAACAGCTCCATCTTGCAGGCCCTGCGGAAAGATGTCAAGTCCCACAGGGCTCTGGTTGAGGCCAGCCTAACCTCCCTGTGGCCCGGGATCTCCAAGATGTTTTTGTTTGAAGACCGTAAGGTCCTCCGTGGAACATACCTGGAGAGGCGGTCCCATAGGTACGAGGGTCCTAGGCTGTATAGGGCTTTAAAGGTTAAAACCAGCACCTTGCCCTCCTCCAGGAGAAAATCATGCTAAGCATGATGGTTGGCAGTGCTGGAGATGGTTTGGAAGGGCTGTCCAGCGCAGCCAAAGAAAGAACATAAAAAGGGCTCGCTGGTTCAGGTCAATGGTCCATCTAGTCTAGCATCCTTTTCTCATAGTGGCCGAACAAAAGCCAGCAAGCAGAAGATGAGCACAAGAGCTCTCTCCCCTCCTGTAGTTCTTACCAAGTTTGATTCGGAAGACTGCCTCTAGCTGTGGAGACAGAGCAGAGCCATCATGGCTGGTAGATTCTCCATAAATGAGCTACATAAATATTCAAATGCAACTTTCTAGCCCGCTAGGAGTTTGGGGAGTTTGGGGGTAAGGTGGACAGAGGAAGTTTTCTGAGACTCTCACCTCAATATCTGGCTGGTGAAAATGTTGCTGGAAGACCTTTCTGATGGTAAGAGCTGTTTGACAGCGGAACAGGCTTTCATTTGAGGTTCTGAAATGGAGGCTGGATGGCCACCTGTCAGGGATTATTTAGTTGTGATTCATGCATTTCAGGGGATTGGATTAGATGACCCTTGGGTCCCATACTAAAACTAAAACTAAAACTAAAACTAAAACTAAAACTAAAACTAAAACTAAAACTAAAACTAAAACTAAAACTAAAACTAAAACTAAAACTAAAACTAAAACTAAAAACTAAAACTAAAAAACTAAAACTAAAACTACTAAAACTACTAAAACTACTAAAACTACTAAAACTACTAAAACTACTAAAACTAAAACTTTTATTATTTAAACCCTGCCCATCTGGCTCGGTTTCCCCTGCCACTCTGAGCGGCTTCCAAAAGAATGTTAAAAACACAATAAAACATGAAACATTCAAAACTTCCCTAAACAGGTTTGCCTTCAGATGTGTTCTAAATGTTGTGTAGTTCTTTATCTCCTTGACATCTGATGGTAGGGCATTCCACAGGGCGGGTGCCGCCTGGTTCCCTGTAAATTCACTTCTCACAGTGAGGGAACCACCAGTGAGGGAACCAGGCAGAGGGCCTTCTCGGTGGTGGCGCCCGCCCTGTGGAATGCCCTCCCATCAGATGTCAAGGAGATAAACAACTATCTGACTTTTAGAAGAGATCTGAAGGCAGACCTGTTTAGGGAAGCTTTTAATATTTGGTAAATTATTGTGTTTTAATATTTTGCTGGAAGCTGCGCAGAGTGGCTGGGGAAACCCAGCCAGATGGGTGGAGTATGAATAAATTATTATTTTTATTATTGTTGTTATTGTTACTGTTGTTATTGTTCAATAAGTGTCTTTTTGCACAAATCCTTGCTTCTCAATAGCACATATATTAGATCCCCCTCCCCACAGGTCCTCAGCATCCTTGAGATTGTGCCCGCCACACAGCCTTTCAGGTCTCACCCCTAGGTCCTGGGTGAGGCCCCTCTCCACTTCCTGCGAATAGTCCGGATTCTGACCCAGCCACCTCCTCCACAACCTTGACATTGTGTTCCCTCTCCTCTGACAGGCACGGAAGCACGTAGCTGCCCCCAGGACTGGATCAACTTTGAGAGGTATTGCTATTCATTAAAGAAAATTGCGCGAAATTGGAATGATGCGGAGGTAAGGAGAGATTCTTGGAAGCCCTGAGTAGCAAATTGCTCCAGACACCATGTTTCCGGTCAAATGTCAAACACCCACCCACCCTTCCCCTCCTCCCTGGCAAGCAACTCACAGCAAATGAAGCATAGTCTTGGGATACAAAGTTATCCCTGCATATGTCACATGGCAGGTTAAAAAAATAATGAAAGAAAGATGATGTCGCTGCTATAAAGGTGAAAAATACTCGGAGTCGAGTGTGGATTTCATGCTCTTTATTCAGCTCATAGTAGTGAGGAATGGGAGTTCCCCCGAAATGTCTGGTTTATATACATTATTTACACAATGGGCCCCACATGATTGGCTAATTCTGGGATTCTCCTGTAGGCCAATCAGGTTGCGGATTCACTTCCACCTAGAGCTGGATTGGGTGGCTCCTGCGGACCAATCAGACTGCTGCATTCTGGATCCTGGTTTATGTGGATCCTATTGTTCTAGGACCAATCAGACTGCTGCATTTTGGATCCTATCGTTCTAGGACCAATCAGACTGCTGCATTCTGAATCCTATTGTTCTAGGACCAATCAGACTGCTGCATTCTGAACCCTATTTTTCTAGGACCAATCAGACTGCTGCATTTTGAATCCTATTCAACTCAGTACATAACAAAAGGAATATATAAAACTGGTTTCTCAATGAAGAGTAGAAACCAGTTGATTATTTTGTTTTTTTATAATAATATTTATTAAAATTTCAAAGAATTACAAAAGTAAAAGAAAATAAAACAAAAATGCAAAATACAGAAAAATACAGAAAAATAAAAACAATTAAAAACAAGTCAATTTTTCCATATCTTATCTTTCATTTGCTTGTTTCCTTGACCTCCTCACACCTCCCTTTTTGTGTTCTAGTTCAATTAGTTAATTCAGCAAATCCTTTCCATCTTTGTTTTTATCTTAATAATTTATCTTAGTATATTGTAACTTTACATTCTCACCTGTTAACAGTCCATTTTTACATACTCCTTTGTAACATTACTGCTAAAACCACATAACTTCATTCCAGCATCCTTCTAACATTCCTTAATTTTACAATGTTTCTGTAGATAGTCTTTAAATTTCTTCCAACCTTCTTCTACCGACTCTTCTCCCTGGTCTCGGATTCTCCTTCTTTGGAGGTCTTTAAGCAAAGGCTTGACAACCATATGTCAGGAGTGCTCTGATGGTGTTTCCTGCTTGGCAAGGGGTTGGACTCGATGGCCCTTGTGGTCTCTTCCAACTCTATGATTCTATGATTCTATGATTCAGTCATTTCCGCCAGTTCCATGTAATCCATCACCTTCATCTGCCATTCTTCCCAGCTGGGTAGATCTTGTGTCTTCCAATACTTTGTGATAAGTATTCTTGCTGCTGCTGTAGCATACATAAAAAAAATTCTATCCTTCTTTAACACCGATTGGCCGACCATGCCATCTCCCAGAAAGCCTTAATCCTTGGGCACGTCCACCAAAGGTGAAAGAATGTACCTTCAGTCTCTTTACATTTCCAGCATTTATTATCAGGCAAATGATATATTTTTGCAAGCTTGACTGGTGTCATGTACCACCTGTATATCATTTTCATAATATTCTCTCTTAAGGCATTACATGCCGTAAACTTCATACCCAGTTGATTATTTTCCTCCTGAATCGGAAGATAAGGCTCACATTCGTACCACACATTTAAAACACTCCTTTACCATAGTGACAATTCTGGGTAATCCTGGGAACTGCAATCTGATAAGGATGCTGGAAATTGGAGCTCTGTGACATCAGCACCCTTAACAAACTACATTTCCCAGGATTCTCTGCAAGCAGCCATGGCTGCCTAAGCAGTTACCTCCCTACGAGAAGTGAGGTTACAGGGAACCAGGCAGAGAGAAGAAGAAGAAGAGTTTGGATTTGATATCCCACCTTTCACTCCCCATCAGGAGTCACAAAGCGGCTAACAATCTCCTTTCCCTTCCTCCCCCACAACAAACACTCTGTGAGGTGAGTGGGGCTGAGAGACTTCAAAGAAGTGTGACAAGCCCAAGGTCACCCAGCAGCTGCCTGTGGAGGAGCGGAGACGCGAACCCGGTTCCCCAGATTACGTGACTACCGCTCTTAACCACTACACCACACTGGCTCTCTTGGTTGTGGAGCCCGCCCTGTGGAACACCCTCCCTTCAGATGTCAAAGAAATAAACAACCATCTGACTTACAGAAGACATCTGAAGGCAGCCCTGTTCAGGGAAGTTTTTAATGTTCAATGCTCTATTGTGCTTTTAATTCTGTTGTAAGCTAGATGAGCACGGTATAAATAATACATCATCATCATCACCATCATCATTATTATTATTGAAGAGTGCTTTAGTGTATGTCATGAATGCCGAAGAAATACAAGCAAAAAGCACACCAAGAACTCTGGCCAATATAAGTTTCAGCAGTGGGAGTGGTCCCTACTCGCAAATCAATAGTCAATTGTAACAAAAACTAATCCAGGAAGGAAAGAATATACAGAATCCAGTGGAGATCAGAAAGTGCTTCCAGAGGTACTTTAAACAACTATATACAAAGGAGACGCAGAAAGAAATGGACATTGATCGATTTTTGAAAATAAATGGATTACAAAAAATCTCTCAGGAAAATAAGCTAATGCTGAATTATAAAATAACGGAACAGGAAGTAGAAGGGGCCATACAGAACATGCAATTAGGTAAATCTCCAGGCCCGGATGGTTTGACTTCAAGATACTACAGATCTTTGAAAGAATGGTTAATACAACCTTTAAAGGAAGTCTGTAATGAAATATTGGAAGGGAGACAGGCACCAGAGTCGTGGAACGAAGCTTATATTACACTTATACCGAAAACAGAGACTGAAAAGACACAGCTTAAGAACTACCGCTCCATATCGCTGCTTAATGTGGATTACAAAATTTTTGCAGATATTTTGGCTAAAAGATTAAAAAAGGTTTTAGTAGAAGAAATTCATAAAGACCAAGCGGGCTTTCTCCCGGGCAGACATTTGTCTGATAATACGAGAAACATAATTAATATCTTAGAAAAACTACAAGTGAATATTAATACTAAAGCAGTTCTGATATTTGTGGACGCGGAGAAAGCCTTTGACAATATTTCTTGGAGTTTTATGAAGAAGAATCTACAGGGGATGGGGGTAGGTCAAGGTTTTGGAAATGTTATAGGTGCAATTTATTCAGAACAAAAGGCTAAATTAATTGTGAATAATGTAGTGACAGAAGAATTTAAGATCGAGAAAGGAACACGACAAGGTTGCCCAATCTCTCCATGGCTTTTTATTTCGGTCCTGGAGGTTCTGCTAAATATGATTAGAAGGGACCAATTGGTTAAAGGTATACAAGTGGGAGCCAAACTGTACAAACTGAAAGCATTTGCTGATGATTTGGTATTGACTTTACAGGAGCCAGAATCTAGTACTAAAAGAGTACTGGAACTGATTCAAGAATTTGGTCAGGTAGCAGGCTTTAAGTTGAACAAGACCAAAACTAAGGTTCTAGAGAAAAACCTAACTGTGATATAGAGAGATAAGTTTCAGAAGGAGACAGGATTAACATTGGTTAAGAAAGTGAAATATCTAGGGGTTAATATGACTGCTAAGAATGTGAATTTATTTAAGGATAATTATGAAAAATGCTGGATTGAAGTGAAAAAGGACTTAGAAATATGGTCAAATTTGAAGTTATCACTATTAGGCCAAATTGCTGTGATAAAAATGAACGTATTGCCAAGGATGCTTTTTTTGTTTCAAACATTGCAAATCTTGGACAAAATGGACTGTTTCAAGAAGTGGCAGAGAGATATTTCCAGATTCGTCTGGCAGGGCAAGAAGCCTTGAATAAAATTTAAGATATTAACTGATGCTAAAGAAAGAGGTGGATTTGCCCTGCCAGACCTTAAACTTTATTATGAATCAGCCGCTTTTTGCTGGCTGAGAGAGTGGCTGCTTCTTGAAAACACTGACGTGCTGGACTTAGTAGGTTTCAATGATGTATTTGGTTGGCATGCATATTTGTGGTACGACAAGGTTAAAGCACATAAAGCATTTAAAAACCATATTGTCAGAAAAGCACTGTTTAATGTCTGGATAAGATATAAGGACTTGTTAGAAAATAAAACCCCAAGATGGTTGTCACCAATGGAAGCGAAGGCTCAGAAAAAACTAAATATGGAGGCCAAATGGCCGAAATATTGGGAAATTCTGGAACAAGAGGGAGACAGAATAAAACTGCAGAGCTTTGAAAAATAAAAAAAACAGAGTGCGAGACTGGCTCCATTACTACCAAATAATGGAGGCATATAATTTGGACAAAAAACTTGGCTTCCATGTGGAAAAATCAAAATTGGAAACAGAATTGTTAGATCCCAAAATTAAGAATTTGTCAAGAATGTATAACTTGCTGTTGAAATGGAACACTCAGGATGGAACGGTGAAATCTGCTATGATTAAATGGGCACAAGATGTTGGACACAACATCATGATGGCTGACTGGGAACAGTTATGGACCACAGGTATGAAGTTTACGGCATGTAATGCCTTAAGAGAGAATTTAATGAAAATGATTTACAGGTGGTACGTGACACCAGTCAAGCTTGCAAAAATCTACCATTTGCCCGATAATAAATGTTGGAAATGTAACGAGACTGAAGGTACATTCTTTCACCTTTGGTGGACATGCCCAAGGATTAAGATATTCTGGGAGATGATTTATAATGAAATGAAAATGTATTTAAATATACCTTCCTGAAGAAACCAGAAGCCTTTCTCCTGGGCACGGTCGGCCAACTGGTGCCAAAGAAGGATAGAACTTTCTTTATGTATGCTACAACAGCAGCAAGAATACTCATCGCAAAGTATTGGAAGACACAAGATCTACCCACCCGGGAAGAATGGCAGATGAAGTTGATGGACTATATGGAACTGGCGGAAATGACTGGCAGAATCCGAGACCAGGGAGAAGAGTCGGTGGAAGAAGATTGGAAAAAAATTAAAGACTATTTACAGAAACACTGTAAAATTAATGAATGTTAGAAGGATGTTGGAATGAAGCTATATGGCTTTAGTAGGAATGTTATAAAGAATTAAGTAAGAATAGATTGTTTAATGGGCCAAAGGGGAAAAAATAAGGTTAGATTGGGTTAAGATAAGTTATAGGACAAAAAAATGAGAAAGCTGGAAAGGATTTGCTGAAATAGCTAACTGAACTGGAATACAAAAAATGGAGGTGTGAGGAGGTCGTTGAAACAAGTAAATGAAAGACAAGATATGGAAATATTGATGTGTTTTTAATTGTTTCTGTTCTTGCTTTTGTTTTGTTTAGATAAGCAGTGTTTTTTTGTATTGTATTGTATTGTTTTGCTTTGTTTAACTCTTTTTCTTTTTTTGTAATCTTTAAACTCTTAATAAATATTACTTAAAAAAAATAAACTAATCCATTCAAAAGTATGTATTCTGACAAGGATTACAGGCTCAGATGGAGATTACAAGCTCAAACTCATAATGATATGTATAACACAATAATTCATTATAGAATTAGAGATAAGAGTTTATGAGTAGAGATAAGTTCATGTTAGTCCATAGTCTGATTCAACGTGAAAGTCTTAGTTTCAGTCATTGAGCAGAAGTCAGAAGTCAATTATGGATCAGAAACCAGGACAGGGCCCTGTTTCGATGTCTTCATCTTCATCAGCTAATTTTTAAGGGGTGGTGTAAGATTGAGGAATTTGTATAAATATATCCTGTTATTTTCTACGTTTCTCAGAGATAACAACTAAGTGTGAGTAGATCAACGTGTATCTTGAGCTTTTCTCAAGCTTCACGTCGAATTGGACTATGGACTAACATGAACTTATCTTTACTCATAAACTCTTATCTCTAATTCTATAACGAATTATTGTGTTATACATATCATTATGAGTTTGAGTTTGTAATCTCTGTTTGAGTTTGTAATCTCTATTAGAATACATACTTTTGAATGGATTACAGTGGTGCCTCGCAAGACGAAATTAATTCGTTCCGCGAGTTTTTTCTTCTTGCGAGTTTTTTGTCTTGCGAAGCACGGTTTCCCATAGGAATGCATTGAAAATCAATTAATGCGTTCCTATGGAAACCACTTGCCGGGCTGGCGGTGCGGAGAAGGGCTTTTCTCCCCACCGCAAGCCTTCAGGACAGGTCCGGGAACAGAGGGGAAGGCGCACTGCGCTTCTCCTCTGTTCCCGGAGCTTGCGGGGCTTGCGGTGAGGAGAAGGGCTTTCCTCCCCACCGCCAACATTCAGAACAGCATTCTGAATGTTGGCGGTGGGAAGGAAAACACTCCTCCCACCGCAAGTCTTCAGGACAGGTCCGGGAACAGAGGGGAAGGCGCGTTGCGCTTCTCCTCTGTCCCCGGACCTGTTCTGAAGGCTGGCGGTCCACCGCCAGCCTTCAGAACAGCCGTCCGAAGGCTGGCGCAGGGAGAAGGGCTCTCCGCCCCACCACCAGCCTTCGGAGCAGCATTCCGAAGGCTGGCGGGGGGAGAAGGTCTCTCCGCCCCACCACCAGCCTTCGGAGGAGGTCCGAGGACAGTGGGGAAGACGCGCTGCGCTTCCCTGCTGTCCCCGGAGATTTCCCTATGGGCTTTCGTCTTGCGAAGGAAGCCCATAGGGAAATTCGTCTGGCGAAGCACCTCGAAAAACGGAAAACTCTTTCTTCTTGCGAGTTTTCTGTCTTGCGAGGCATTCGTCTTGCGAGGTACCACTGTAGTTTTTGTTACAATTGACTATTGATTTGGGAGTAGGGGCCCCTCCCGCTATTGAAACTTACATTGGCCTGAGTTCTTGGTGTGCTTTTTTCTTGGTATATCAACGAAATACAAGCACACTGAATGGATCCATCTTTACTAGGTGAACCTTGCCAGTCCCTTCTAACTCTATAATTCCATTATTCTTTGTAATGGGTCATTGTCAGATGATGGATTTCCTCTTCCTCTTGCAACAGAAACCAGTGATGTGGTCGGAAAGGTGTGGTACACAGAGTGTACACTCACACAATGTTGCATGTTAATAATCATAGAAGTATGCAACTCAGCAGTTTGCAAACACAAGTAGGCAAACTGTACATGGGTTGCATGTAGAATCATAGAATCATAGAATCATAGAATCATAGAGTTGGAAGAGACCACAAGGGCCATCGAGTCCAACCCCCTGCCAAGCAGGAAACACCATCAGAGCACTCCTGACATATGGTTGTCAAGCCTCTGCTTAAAGACCTCCAAAGAAGGAGACTCCACCACACTCCTTGGCAGCAAATTCCACTGTCGAACAGCTCTTACTGTCAGGAAGTTCTTCCTAATGTTTAGGTGGAATCTTCTTTCTTGTAGCTTGGATCCATTGCTCCGTGTCCGCTTCTCTGTAACATGTGAACATGCCCTAAGATCATGACAACGACGACGACGATGATGATGATAATTTATTTATACCCCGCCCATCTGGCTGGGTTTCCCCAGCCACTCTGGGCGGCTTCCAACAAAACAATAAAATACAATAACCTATTAAACATTAAAAGCTTCCCTAAATAGGGCTGCCTTCAGATGTCTTCTAAATGTTTGGTAGTTATTTTTCTTTGACATCTGGTGGGAGGGCGTTCCACAGGGTGGGTGCCACTACCGAGAAGGCCCTCTGCCTAGTTCCCTGTAACATGGCTTCTTGCATCGAGGGAACCGCCAGAAGGCCATCGGCGCTGGACCTCATTGTCCGGGCAGAACGATGAAGGTGGAGACGCTCCTTCAGGTATACTGGACCGAGGCCATTTAGGACTTTAAAGGTCAGCCCCAACACTTTGAATGGTGCTCGGAAACGTACTGGGAGCCAATGTAGGTCTTTCAAGACCGGTGTTATATGGTCTCGGTGGCTGCCCCCAGTCACCAGTCTGGCTGCTGCATTCTGGATTAATTGCAGTTTCCGGGTCACCTTCAAAGGTAGCCCCACATAGAGCGCATTGCAGTAGTCCAAGCGAGAGATAACCAGAGCATGCACCACTCTGGCGAGACATTCCATGGGCAGGGAAGGTCTCATCCTGCGTACCAGATGGAGCTGCTAAACAGCTACCCTGGACACAGAATTGACCTGCACCTCCATAGACAGCTGTGAGTCCAGAAGGACTCCCAGATGAAGTCTCATCTTTGAGACCCCACATAATCCTTCTTGGGAAATCTTGCAGGAGCCACTCGCTGCAGCCAAGCAGCTAGCCCTCATCTCCAAGGTAACCCCCCATGTTCTTTTCCTCTCACAGGCAGACTGCCAAACGTATGGGGAAAAAAGCCACCTGGCCTCCATCCTTAGCGAGGAAGAGAACAAGCGTGTGGCCGCTGTTATAGCAGGAGGAAATGATCCCGGATATCGTATCTGGATTGGACTGTTCAGAAAGAAAAAGGGTGGGAAGGTAAGTCAAGGGGGCAAACTCTCTTTTTCATTTGCCTCTCAGTAGGAACAGCAGCCGGCAAGGGCACAGAGGAGCAGTCCAGAAGACGAGAGCTCCCTGCAGGGAAGGGAAGGGCAGATATTCCCATCTCTGTAAGGGAGGATCTGGGGCTCTGGTGAAGCTCTTAATTCAAAGAGTAGCCATCTGCCTGCATCCCCAGGATGCAACACAGGTCCCATTTATAACTCTCGCAATGTTACTTTAATAAGGATTTAAATCAACAAAGTTGATATGTCCTTTAGCCTTGGAGCAATACAGTGGTACCTCGGGTTAAGCATTTAATACGTTCCGGAAGTCCGTTCTTAACCTGAAACTATTCTTAACCTGAAGCACCACTTTAGCTAATGGGGCCTCCTGCTGCTGCCGCGCCGCTGGAGCATGATTTCTGTTCTCATCCTGAAGCAAAGTTCTTAACCCGAGGTACTATTTCTGGGTTAGCGGAGTCTGTAACCTGAAGCGTATGTAACCCGAGGTACCACTGTATTTGACTATCCAGTTGGAAAGGAGGACATACCGTCTCTTCTACCTTTAACACTTCTGCAGAGTAGAGGGATGTAGCAGATGCATTTCTTGTGCTGGGTGATGGAGAACAGCTGATCCCGGCTAGATCTCCCCCCAGGCAGTACAAGTCTGAGAGGTCCAGCCGCCTCATCTTCCTTGGGATTTGATTCCACCAGCTGAAAATCTATTCATTTTACAGCCTTGCTCTAAAATCACACTGGGGAGAAGAGCTGAAAGGTCAGGGCAGGGGCGTAGGAAGGTGGGTGCGGGGGGGTGCGGACACGGATGGGTGTCATCCGTGGGGGTGTGTGTGGAAAAAAAGGCACCACCGCCGCTGTTGTGCGCCATGGATCGCCCTGCCTCGCGCAGCAGATCACTCCACCACCACCGTTGTGTGCCGTGGATTGCCGTGTGTGGCGGGTCACCCTGCTGCCATTGCATGCTGCATGCATGGCGGATCGTGCCCCCAGCTTGCACCGCCCCTGCCGAGTGCATGGCATAGTTGTCGCTCCAGGTGCCCATGCAGCTAGCTCCGCCACTGGGTCAAGGTCCTCAAATCAATGCGGCTCACTGCTGCCTCCAGAAGTCTTAAGGAATGGGTGCCCTCGCAGCACCCCTGGCCTCAAATGGAGTCCTTGCAGCTCCTCTCAAGGATGGGCAAAGTCTCAGGGAGGTATCCCAGTGTGCCTCAGGCTGAAGCTGCTTGGGGGTGATTGCTTGGTGCCACAACAAATGATCCCATTGGGGGGAGAAAGGTTGTTTTCTGCTGCTCCAGAGAAGCGGACACGGAGCAATGGATCCAAACTGCAGGAAAGAAGATTCCACCTAAACATTAGGAAGAACTTCCTGACAGTAAGAGCTGTTCGACAGTGGAATTTGCTGCCAAGGAGTGTGGTGGAGTCTCCTTCTTTGGAGGTCTTTAAGCAGAGGCTTGACAACCATATGTCAGGAGTGCTCTGATGGTGTTTCCTGCTTGGCAGGGGGTTGGACTCGATGGCCCTTGTGGTCTCTTCCAACTCTATGATTCTATGATTCTATGACTCATGTCCCTGGGAGTCAGTTGGTAGAACAATGGGAATCTTCATCTCATGGTTGTGGGTCCGAGCCCCACGCTGGGCAAGAAATTATTGCATTGCAGGAGGTTGGGTCCCTTGCAACTCTACGATTCTAGGAATGTGCCCCCAAAGCTCCACGCCCAGCGAGGCCAAACCAGCCACGCTCCCCTAAATTCGATTCTGAATGAGGCAACTGGAAGCTCCTGTTCCTTCCTCAGCAAAGACTTTTTGTTCTCTCTACAGAACGTACAGTTAAGATGGTCTGATACCGCCAATTTTGACTACGCAGCTTGGGGAGAAGGACAGCCAGACAAGAGCGGATACTGTGTCGAGATATTTGGGGAAGGTAAGAAGGGGGCTTCATAAGCTGAAGACCTTTGCTTCTTTGTATTCTGTGAACCTTGATTCCGTTCTATTGATTACTGTTATCTATATAAGGCCTTTCAGGACATACCGTATTTTTCGCTCTATAGGATGCACTTTTCCCCCTCCAAAAATTAAGGGGAAATGTGTGTGCGTCCTATGGAGCGAATGCAAGCTCCCTGGCTTCAGCGATAGCAATGTGAAGCCTCCGAAGCCTGCGCTCTGGAGGCTTCGCGTTGCTTTCGCTGAAGCCAGGAGAGTCTGGTCTTTGAGGCTGGCGGTGGGGGAAAGCAGCACTTCCCCCCACCGCCAGCCCCACAAGAATTTTACAGCTGGAATTCCCCCACCACCTAGAAAAGCCCACAGGAGCCGTGCATCCTTTAAAGAGTGCGCGGCTCCTGCGGGCTTTTCGACTGAGCTTGTGGGGCTGGCGGTGGGGGAAAGTTTTACATTTATCCATGCTGGTTTCTAAACGTGGAGGGAGGGAGGCAGGTCTGACGGTTCTTTTTTGCTGTTTTCTCTAGATTATGATATGTGGAATGATACCGACTGCGACGACGAGAACTATTACTTGTGCAAAATTCCACTGTAGAGATGGGCATCCTTCACTACTGAGGCTTTGACAAGCTCAGCACCTTGGAGAATGGGACCAACCTGGAGGTCTTTTTCTTCCACCGGGGCATTCGTTCACCCACCCTCATAGCATCCCCATGTCATAGCCTTTGAGATGTCTCCATCTTGAGACTTCAATAAAGAAATTCTCCTCTGCATCCCATCTCTGTCTCCTTCAAACTGATCACGGGGCTAATCAACCAGGGATGTCAGAGGTCGCTGTCAGAAACACAGGCAGAAACAGCCAATGTCTGCTTTTCTCACCCCATGTCTGGAAGGGAAGCTGTAGCCTTCTTAGACTTTACCGATTGGTTGGGTGAGTGTTGCTCCCAGAGAGGGAGGAAGGAGTCAAAAGACACCGAGGTTGATTCAGAGAAAGAGTTCTTTATTTCTGCTCTCCGGAGGAGCAGGAAGGCACTTGCGTGGTCAGTTCACAGCAAGCCCACTGAAAGAGAAATTTCAAGCAGTATATATCCTCTCCAGGCACCCTCTTCCCTCTCCCCAGGAATCCAGCCACGTTGGCTTATACATGTAAGTTGACATCCATGACCATAAACAGATGTTCCTGTTCCTGTCTTCCTTATCTTGGGGTAAGAAGGTCACCAACTCTAAGAGCACTCCTGGCACCATCCCTGAGCATGGGGGGGGGGTGTTGCAAGGTGTGTGCATCAGTGTGTCAGGATATTTACAACCTACAAGATAAGATAAGCCCCAGCTCTGCTGTCCCGTCTCCACTTCGGAACTGACAAGGCCATCTATTAAGCGTCACGTACTGATAAAGGAGAGGGCTTTGTTTATACAGCTGGGTCCCTGTTATACATGAGCTCAAGTTAATGGATTTTAGCTAATGGATCCCTGGAGAAGGAAAAATTGGGATTTTGGGGCCCGTTTCAGACTGACTGCACAGTCAGGTTTTAGGTTTGGGAAACCTGCTCCTTCAAAGCTAATCCACCCTGGCTTACGAGTTCCCTGTTCCCTAATCTTACTTCTTTATTACACTTATAGCTCTTTCTTCCCTCCAAGGAAATCGAGGTGGTGTACCTGATTCTCCTCCCCCTATAACAACCCAGTGAAGTAGGCTAGGCTGAGAGATTCTTCTTCTTCTTCATTACATTTGCATCTTGCCCTATACCCGCAGGTCTCAGGGTGTTTACAACATAAAATCACAATATAAAAACAACCCTATAACATCCCCCCCCGAAAAAAAACAGTGACCAAGGTTGCCTGGTGAGCCTCAAGACATAATGGGGATTCGAACACTGGTCTCTCCCAGGTGCTCATTTGACACTCTAACCACTACACTGCACTGCCTCCCTGTCCCTACCATGAGTGTTTGGCTCCCAATAGTTCCATGTTTGCCCCCCTCCCTCGCCTTCCACCTGTCTTCTTCTTTGACGATCGTAAGATTGTCTTCCATGCCCACAGTCCTAACTGTGAGTCTGTAAGTGGCTGTGGAGGCCAATTCTGGATCCACACGTCCTTCCACAGTGGGGACATTGGTTTCTGGGCGGGAGTTGATCACGGTGTGGATTTGCCAAGCATGCCTTCCTCTTAGCACCTTTCTCCCTTCCGTCCTGAGTTCGAGTGTCTTCAAAGCCCATGACACCTTTGGCAAAGGCTGTTCTCCAACTGGAGCGCTCGCAGGCCAGTGATTCCCAGTTGCTGGTGTTCATCTACATTTTTAAAAGATTTGCCTTGAGAGAGTCTTTGAACCTCCTTCGTTGACCACCAGCATTACACTTTCCATTTTAAGTTCAGAATAGAGCAGTTGCCTTGGAAGACGATAATCAGGCATCCACACAACATGACCAGTCTAATGAAGCTGATGTTGAAGAATCATGGCTTCAACGCTGGTGATCTTTACTTCTTCCAGTACACTGCAAGTACCCAGATGCCTCCTCACATGCCCCACAAATGGGTTTTGCTTTGCTTCCCTGCCCTGTGCTAGACTTGTTCTTTGCAATAGCTTTTGGTCCCTCTGGGCAAGTCCAGGCCCCTCAACTTTGGCCGGACTGCACTTGCCATGCTGCTGAGCAAGGAGATCCAAACAAAAACAATATCTTATTAAGCAGATGCAATAGTTGTGGGAATGCTTAGGTATGCGGGGGAGGATATATTGTCTAAGATATCCTATCCCAATTTGTCTTTACAAGTTCAACAAAATCAGCAGAGTTAACATTCCCCTTTTTTAAAACACATGCACAGCAGATAGCTTCCTCAGACTCGTTAGAGTCTCTGTAAATATTTCCTGGTATTTCCCCTGTTTAATCCCTCCTAAAATAAGACGCTACGCAGTATCCTGTAAAGTATAAAAGTTACTCACAAGTAATCATCTGTTCACACAAAGGTTCCCAGAAGGCGGACTTAAACGGTTATAACATAGTTTAAATGTGGTGACTATCTCCTTATGGGAGAAAGCCTCCCCTTTTCTTCTCTTGGCCTGGAGCCAAGGGTGCATCTTAGTAGTGCTGTTGTTAAGATGGCATCAGTAGAGAAAAGAGAGACAAGAATGGTCGCCAGCCTGTGGTTCTGGTTCTTTCTACTTCAGGAGAGGCCACGCTCATCTCAAGTTACACACAGGAAGTTTAGTCTCAGTCTTGGAAAGCAGGAAGTTCCGGCTAGAGGACTGAGATAACCTTCATGTCTACTCTAGCCATGTTGTGTTTGACTGCGCCTGATTCTTACATCCCACATACCCCTTCTCAGACAAATACAACATACAAAAATGCAGATAACTTCAATCAACCACCCAGAGTCTCACTTTGATACGTAGGTTCTGGAAACTCTCTCTTGGTAAGGGTTTTGTCAGGATGTCAGCAGTCATCTCGTCGGTGCAGCAATAAGATAATTCTACAAGTCCATCTTGGATCATCTGGCATATATAATGTTACCTGACTCCAATACGTTTCGTTCTGGCTAGAAATTGCTCACTCTGCGTCAGCTTTATGCAACTCTGATTGTCCTCTAGCAAGCTGACAGGTTCTTTTCTCATCAACCCAAAGTCTTTTCTCATCAACCCAGAGTGCAACAGGCTCAGAGGTAATGTTTGTAACAAATTTCTTTACTGGTTCCTTCCTATTATATGGATCCAATTCAGGATGTGCACCATATACAATCCTTAAGCAAGGTATAAAGGTAAAGGGACCCCTAACCATTAGGTCAAGTCGTGGCCGACTCGGGTTGCGGCGCTCAACTCGCTTTATTGGCCGAGGGAGCCGGCATACAGCTTCCAGGTCATGTGGCCAGCATGACTAAGCTGCTCCTGGCGAACCAGAGCAGCGCATGGAAACGCCGTTTACCTTCCCGCCGGAGCGGTACCTATTTATCTACTTGCACTTTGATGTGCTTTCGAACTGCTAGGTTGGCAGGAGCAGGGACCGAACAACGGGAGCTCACCCCGTTGTGGGGATTCGAACCGCCAACCTTCTGATCGGCAAGTCCTAGGCTCTGTGGTTTAACCCACAGCGCCACTTGCGTCCCTCCGCGTCATGTTTTAATAATGGGTTAAAAAGGTAAAGGTAAAGGACCCCTGACTGTTAGGTCTAGTCGCGGACGACTCTGGGGTTGCGGCACTCATCTCGCTTTACTGGCCGAGGGAGCCAGCGCTTGTGCGCAGACAGTTTTTCCAGGTCATGTGGCCAGCATGACTAAGCCGCTTCTGGCGAAACCAGAGCAGCGCACGGAAACGCCATTTACTTTCCTGTCGGAGCAGTACCTATCTATCTACTTGCACTTTGACATGCTTTCGAACTGCTAGGTTGGCAGGAGCAGGGATCGAACAACGGGAGCTCACCCCGTCGCGGGGATTCGAACCGCCGACCTTCTGATCGGCAAGCCCAAGAGGCTCAGTGGTTTAGACCACAGCACCACCTGCGTCCCACACAACACATTTAAAAGGCCATAAATTAGACCAAGGCCTGGGAGAAGAGGAATGCTCTTGCCTGGTGCCTGGCACAGCCATTGTGATTAATCTTGAATTGTTTTGTAGACAGATGAAACAGGCTATTGGGAGACATTAATGAGTATGAAAATGAGTCAGTCGTAATAGCGAAAGACATCAGAATTTTAAATATATATAATCGCCCGCATGAGATTATGATGAGGCTCAGTGGTTTAGACCACAGCGCCACTCGCGTCCCTAATAATGGGTTATGAACCTTAAAAGTAGGACGTCCTGAGTCCATATAGTTACCAAAACCATTCCTTAACCTTTCCTTAACATTTTAAACCAGGAGTGTATAGGGAAGCTTCCCGTCAAGCAGAAACACACTGAGACACAGCCTGACACGCCAGAACTTTTGTAAGCCAGTATTAGCAGCAGCGCCATCACTAGATTCAAGGGGGCAGAGACAAAACCGGCGTCACATATGTGCTTGAAAGAGAGTTTATTCGTCGGTGTGTCACACACAGGCCAGGCAGGAAAGATGCGAAGGTGCTGGATCATAGCAAGGACAATGGCTTGGGCCCCCAAGGAAGGAAAGGACTCGAAGCCAACCCTGTTATTCAACGTGTGGGGCTCATGGAAGCTGTTTGGAAAGCCATGGCAAACTGCTGCACTCAGTACAATGAAAATCGGCACAGAAAGGGAAACTTTTCATCACACTTATTATCATTCCATAGAGAAAGGTCTGGAAGAAATCAGAAAGAAATGTCACCGGGTTTTCCCTACTGAAACAGTGCTATTTATCACAGCTGGTAAAATGATACCGATGGTATCATGTGGCTCACACATGAGAGCACATAGCGTTTTCAAGAAAAACCTTTAAAAAGGAACTTTCCAAATTCTTTAAACATTGCAGGTTTCTTTTTTTGTCTTTTAAAAAGGTAAAGGGACCCCTGACCATTAGGGCCAGTTGTGACTGACTCTGGGGTTGCGGCGCTCATCTCGCTTTATTGGCCGAGGGAGCCGGCATACAGCTTCCGGGTCATGTGGCCAGCATGACTAAGCCGCTTCTGGCGAACCAGAGCAGCGCACGGAAACGCTGTTTACCTTCCCGCTGGAGCGGGACCTATTTATCTACTTGCACTTTGACGTGCTTTTGAGCTGCTAGGTTGGCAGGAGCAGGGACTGAGCAACGGGAGCTCACCCCGTTGTGGGGATTCGAACCGCCGACCTTCTGATCGGCAAGTCCTAGGCAAGATCAGCTGTGCCAGATGACAGGGACTGATGGAGACTCCCCTTTATTCTTGAACTGAAAATTGATATATGCCACCCAGAGCACAGGGCAGAGAAAACTCTGAAGGATGAGCTCTGCTCTTTGGCAACAGCTTTTCTTAAAAACATACAAATAAACAAACAAAACAAAAAACCATTGGTGGTGCATTTGCCAAATGATGGGGGCGGGGAAAAATCTAATATCTGATCCCTTTGATTTTCAATCTAAAATCAATAGTGGCAATCAATCTGGTATGGCGCATCCAATGGGTAGATTGTGATCTACCAGTAGATCACAGGACACCTGTGGTAGATCACTGGCTCCCCACAAAGAAGGTCAACAACTTTGGCTCCCCTACTTTGGTTCAACATTTTAGCTCTGTACCCCCAACTTTGATGACCTGAACCCCTGAAACCCCCCAAAATGGGGTAGATCACTGGCAGTCTGTAACTCTCTGAGTAGATCACAGTTTCTTGGGAGTTGGCCACCCCTGCTATATCAGAATTTGGGATCTCTGCAATATTAGTAATACAGCAAAGTTTGCCAAAGAGAAACGGTGTGCTGCACACACAAAGCTTCATTTCAAAGGGGGTGGCACTGTGGTTTAAACCACTGAGCCTCTTGGCCTTGCTGATCAGAAGGTCAGTGGTTTGAATCCCCGCGATGGAGTGAGCTCCCGTTGCTCTGTTCCAGCTCCTGCCAACCTAGCAGTTCGAAAGCTCGTCAAAGTGTAATTAGATAAATAGGTACCACTCAGGCGGGAAGGTAAACAGTGTTTCCATGCGCTGCTCTGGTTTCGGTGTTCTGTTGCACCAGAAGCGGCTTAGTCATGCTGGCCACATGACCCAGAAAACTGTCTGTGGACAAACGCCAGCTCCCTTGGCCAGTAAAGCGAGATGAGCGCCACAACCCCATAGTCATGTTTGACTGGACTTCATCATCCAGGGGTCCTTTACCTTAGAAGCATGGGAAAAGGAAGTCCTCACTGGTGCCAGATATGAGTAAGTAAGATTTCTCATATGGCAGACAGGTTCTGAGACTGTGTCCTGGTTCAAATAAAGCTCTTCTTGCAACTGAGAACTCAGCTAGACTGGTAAAAAAAAAGTGATTTATATGTGTTGTATGTGCGATATAACACCCTGCCATCAGATTGCGATGTGGAGTCCTGTTTGTCTCTACCTGCTTTCCCTGTTTAAATTTATGCTTTAAACTGAAATGCTTCTTCGACGTGTCTAGATCCAGCCTAACAAGCCCTGTGTGACTGCTAATCTGTTTTGTGGACTATACAACCAGTCCTACTCTGCCCTGAAGACTTAGGGTTGCCACACCTCTTTTTGTCAGCTGGCTGGCTCTGAAATGGGACTCTCCTGCTGCAATTCAAAATCCCAATTTTCAAATGCAGCTGCCCAAGAACATTCTGAATTATGCGGGGAAGCTTGTCCTTGCTATACAGTGCGTATCTGCAAAGGGTTGCCTTAACAGGGAGGGCAGGAAAGAAGAATTGGAAGACTGAAATTAAGAGGAAATGTTCTCTGAACCCCACCAAGGTGGTCAAATCTCCTTACTTTCAGCATGCAGCGCTACACATTGCTCTTTTTCCCGAGGGTGCGATTCCCCAACTGCCCAAGGCATGTAGTCAGCTGACGCAAAATCTGCCCACCTCCACCTTGGGAACTGTAGAGATAGCAAAAGGGTCAGTGTCTTTTTGAGAAAGCAGCACCTTCCAATTCTACCTCCTCATCCCCGACTCAGACTCTTTCATTGGCTCTGCCCAAGTAAAAGACAAGACAAAACCCATATGGATTTCCAAAGTATGTAAGGATTTGCTGAGTTACAACAGTCAGTTTTGGGGAAAATATTAGGCGGGCAATGGTCTCACACCAACATGGAATGGAGACAGTGTGAGGTGTAACATAAGCATAACAGCCTTGGCCCAGTATACCTGAAGGAGCGTCTCCACCCGCATCGTTCATCCCTGAGGTCCAGCTCTGAGGGCCTTCTGGCGGTTTCCTACCTGTGAGAAGTGAGGTTACCAGGAACCAGGCAGAGGGCCTTCTCAGTGGTGGTGCCCGCCCTGTGGAATGCCCTCCCATCAGATGTCAAGGAGCTATCTGACTTTTAGAAGACATCTGAAGAAAGCCCTGTTTAGGGAATTTTTTAATGACTGGTGTTTTATTGTGTTTTTAATCTTTTGTTGGAAGCCTCCCAGAGTGGCTGGGCAAACCAGGCCAGATAGGCAGGGTATAAATAAATTATTATTATTATTATTATTATTATTATTATTATTATTATTAGTCAAGTACAACACTTCCTGTTTGCCCAGAGTGGACACACAGGAGGGTGTTATTCCACAGCCAGTAGGACTTCGTGTCACATCCTCAGCGTGTGACCAGGTAGGTGGGCATGACCCCGGAAGACCCCATAAAAGGGCCAGTCACACAGCCACCTCCCTTCTCTTGATGCTATGTTCTCTTGATACTGATGTATTTTGCTGTCTGCTGGCCCTTAGCCACCAGGACACAGGCTCGTTCCCATACAGGATGAACTCTAACCCTCTTCTGTAACTCTGAGCCAGGCTTCCTCAACCTTGGCCCTCCAAGATGTTTTTGGCCTACAACTCCCATGATCCCTAGCTAGCAGGACCAGTGGTCAGGAATGATGGGAGCTGTAGTCTCAAAACATCTGGAGGGCCGAGGTTGAGGAAGCCTGCTCTAAGCTAAAACCTGTCTTCAGGGATCCAACCGTGAACTGAATGTGAGTAAATTTCTTAATACTTTTAAAAGAATACTTTTGTGTCTTTATTCTTTTTAGGAGGGATAAAAGGGGGCTTTTGCGGGAGGTGGGGGAAAGGGACAGTGTCTGGGGAAAATATCTAATTTACCTTAAAAACCATTGTAAACAATTAAAATTATTAGTAGGATTGGAATAACACTTGTAGTTTACTGTTAAATTTTGGGTGTCGTGGAGATGTCATAGATTTGGATTAATAGACGAGATGCAGGAGGAAAAGGTTAATATAAGGACCCACAAAAGGGAGGAGGGAAGTTCAGGAGACTCTCCGGAAACTCTCTTTCTTTGTTGGCTGTTTGATAACCGTTTGCAAATTGGTAAAATCTGAAAAACTAAATGATTTGTTTGTTTTAAAGGAGAAAAATGAAACAAGATGCCAAATGTAAAGGAAGCTAGGACCTCTGTCCCTCTAACATTCATACCAAAGAGGGGATAGTGGCAGGTGCACCATTAGCGGAGGAAGGGGGTGTGGGGGTGCGGCCTGCCTTGGGTTTCATCCCTGGGGGGGGGTGACATCGCTGTGCCACTCTCCCTGGGACGCTCGCCACAGCAGCGCTCCCCAGGAGGCTTGCTGGCGGTGGCGCACGCCCGGGAGACTCACCACCGTTGTACCGTAGTAGGCCTGGGAGGCTCGCCACTGTTGCACACTCAGGAGGCTCGCCGCCACCAGCGCAGCCCCCATGCACCGTGCCGTCCCTATGGGTGGTTTGCCCCGCCCCTGAGCTCACTGCCCCAGGATAGCAGCAAAAAATGCAGGCTGCCTCTGTTGGGATACTGCCAGGGAGATAAAGTCCATCTGAGCCCCCAAGCTCGGTGCCGGACGATCCATCGACCTCCCGTAGTCACGCAGTACCAGCAATTTAGCGACACTAAGCCTCAGGCTTAGTGCACACTCTGACAGCAGAATTCACACAGCAAAAGTTGCACAGCATGAGAGCAGAACATGCATATTTACAGTTTATTCAGCGTAGGTCAGAACATGAGAAGACATGACCGTCTGCTCCGACTGCTCAGGCAAAACAGCAGAAAACGAAAGGAACAGACAACATAAACATCCTGTGAGACAGGAAACGCGCAGGCTGTTATACAAACATCCTGCTCTCTTTTAAGGTGGAACGGAAATATCCTAACAGCCTCTACTCACCTTGCCACCTTTAATCCTGTGCATCCCAATCCAGACCTGATGCTTAGCTCGAACGCGCTTAGCTAGTTCTTTGGCCACACCGGCCATTTCTTCACAATTGGCAATGGTGGCAAGATGCACGTCTGGGCTGTAGGCTTGGCATTTGGCCTGAGAGAGAACGAGGAAAAGGAGTCGGTTAGCCCAACGAACAGACGGTCGCCTCGTGAATACCACAAAGTTCTTCTTATTCCTTCTGTGCATCTGAACAAACAATCACTTCTGAGGGATAACAGGATAGGTCACACACACCCCTGCCAAGTTTCCCTGAACCGGCATTTTACCCTAAAAGAGCAATGGAGCAGGGAGAGAAGTGGAGCAGGGAAAGGAAGTAAATTGTGGCACCAGCTAGTTTTGGTGAGGATTATTGTCATTTATTGCTACTTAGCAACATCCCTTCTCATTTCCTGAACCCTTCCGCTATATTTTCTGGCTAGCAGCTACCATAGGTAAAGGTAAAGGGACCCCTGACCATTAGGTCCAGTCATGGCAGACTCTGGGGTTGCGGCGCTCATCTCACTTTACTGGCCGAGGGAGCCGGCGTGCAGCTTCCGGGTCATGTGGCCAGCATGACTAAGCTGCTTCTGGCGAACCAGAGCAGCGCACGGAAACGCCGTTTACCTTCCCGCCGGAGCGGTACCTATTTATCTACTTGCACTTTGATGTGCTTTCGAACTGCTAGGTTGGCAGGAGCTGGGACTGAGCAATGGGAGCTCACCCCGTCGCGGGGATTTGAACCGCCGACCTTCTGATCGGCAAGCCCAAGGCTCTGTGGTTTAACCCACAGCACCACCCGCGTCCTTAGCAGCTACCATAGTCCCATATAAATAAACCTTAATAAAAAGCCCTCTCTCTGTGTGTGTAATCAATAATGAATACCAATATGAAGTGCTTTCCCCCCCCCTTCTAAAAAACTATTTAGGAGTACTCTCATTTTGACTCAAGAAAACCACCATTTTATAGTTCGAATCGGGGAAAATAAATACAGGCAATGGACAAAAGTGCAAAGATTCACAAAATGTGGGGGAAACACACTGCCAATATGACAATATGCCCTTACCATATGGACAAACCATTGTTTTCTTCAATTACTACTGCACAATTCGACTACTACTCCCTCCCTTTGATCCTGGGGTACATTTGCTTGGCCAAGGTTTTTACCAAAGGAAAAGGGGTTCACCTGTTGCAGGATCTCATGGCTTCCAAGAGTGTGGTTTTGATTGTAGCTTAAAGATCATCAGAGAAATAAGTTTTGGCATGCAATGCAAGTTGGGCAGCAAAGTCAGGGGCTTAGGGATTTGGTGTGCAGAAGTTCCAAGATTCATGCCTTACCTCTGCTCTGTTCCAAGATTCTGGGTTCTCGTTGTATTTATAGCAAAATCGGGAAAAGGAGAACCAGTCTTCGGGGCAGCGGCCTCCTGAGCCTTTCACTGGAGAAGGAAAGGAGGGTCAGAGGGGAAGCAGGGTTTGTTTCCCAACAAAGCCACTTCCGCCCTTCGAAGGAGGTGGAGTTGTGGGCTTCACAGCCCAGCCCCGAGAGATTGGGGAGATTCCCGGCCGCGTCATCCTCTAGCCAGCAAATTGGTTGGCTCTGGGGGCGTGGCCTGCCCTATTTAATGCAGGCGCGGCCGGGGATCTCCCTCTTTTCCCGCCTGCCAGCTGTTCCGGTTTTTCCCACCCTCTCGCCCTATAAGGTTTTCGTTCCTTGACCTTGCTATGGACCTTGGTTGGTCGCCATTGAGGAGCCTGGTAGGAATTTTTCCACTTGGCAAATTGGCCCCAGCCACTTGGTTTTTGCCTACCTCATAGCAAATCGTCACAACTTTCTGGGTATTGGCGGGTAGGCATTGGTATTGCTCTGTAGATGGAAGAGGGGAGGAAGCGCCATCACCTGCTCCCCATTTTGAAGGGTAGTCCAGTAAAGGATTATGGGGGGCGTGGCCCTATCCGAAGCCTGGGGAGGTGAGGGCCTAAGGCACGCCCCCTAACAGTGACCCCAGGGGAGTTCCTAGTTGATGTGCATCAGCAGGACTCCCCCTACTGGTGGTTAACCCTTCCAAGACTTCAAGCAGATGGGCTGAAGCCGGATATAGTCAGTTAGGACCAATGCCTAAGCCAATACCGCTCATCACCTATAACCAATAAAGTTGTGGCCTTATTTAGCCCATTAACCTTAATAATTATGTCATGAGTCATTATTTCCACTGTGGGGGCGGGAATCCGCCACGCAATTAAAGCCATAGCCTTCCTGCATTTCATCCAATAAAGACTGAACAGGAGACCCCTCTTGATATCTAGCACAGCATATTTTATGTTCCAACATCTCCCATTAAAAAGTCCTGTATAAATTTAGCAGACAATGACAAACCTAGACAGCATCTTAAAAAGTAGAGACATCACCTTGCCAACAAAGGTCCGTATAGTAAAAGCTATGGTTTTCCCAGTAGTGATGTATGGAAGTGAGAGCTGGACCATAAAGAAGGCTGATCGCAGAAGAATTGATGCTTTTGAATTCTGGTGCTGGAGGAGACTCTTGAGAGTCCCATGGACTGCAAGAAGATCAAACCTCTCCATTCTGAAGTAAATCAGCCCTGAGTGCTCACTGGAAGGACAGATCCTGAAGCTGAGGCTCCAAGACTTTGGCCACCTCAGGAGAAGAGAAGACTCCCTGGAAAAGACCCTGATGTTGGGGAAGATGGAGGGCACAAGCAGAAGGGGACGACAGAGGACGAGATGGTTGGACAGTGTTCCCGAAGCTACCAGCATGAGTCTGACCAAACTGCGGGAGGCAGTGGAAGACAGAAGTGCCTGATGTGCTGTGGTCCAGGGGGGTTACAAAGAGTTGGACACGACTAAACGACTAAACAACAACAAAATTTAGCAGACTAACCTTGGCCACCTTTTAGACCGTCTTCAATTTTACTTATTCTGTCCATCAACACAATGTTATTCTTTCGCAATCCTGTTATTTCTTCACGATAGGCTGCGGAAAGGTTTTCCAGCTGGGAGAGTCTTAATTCTACCTTTGCAATGCGATTGATAATGTCCTTCATGGAGCTTTGAGGTGGAGCAGCAAATTTTCCATCATTTGATCTCCAAGCCATCTCTGTAAGAATAAGCAAAACATTGGGCTCTTCGGAAGGGCTCATTTCGCCAACAGCTGGCATCTACAAGCTCTTTCAGGCACACAGGGCAAAGAACGGAGGAGAAATTTGATTCAGTTGTTATTATTAAATTTAATTTATTACAGTCGTACCTTGGAAGTCGAGCAGAATCCGTTCTGGAAGTGCTCTTGACTTCCAAAACGTTCAGAAACCAAAGCGTGGCTTCTGATTGGCTGCAAGAAGCTCACTTCTGGGTTTGTGGCGTTTGGGAGCCAAAACGTCCGAGTACCAAGGCATTCAGGATCCAAGGTATGACTGTAGTTGCTTTATCTATTTGCCATGGCAACTCAAAGTTACTTACAACATGAGTTATCAGCCTGCCCACCTCATGCAGACAGTAAAACCATAGGAAATATACAATAGAACAGCCCACCTGCACTGTGGTTCAATAGTGCTTGTAAACAGGCTAGACAACTTCTTGGTAACATATATAAAGAGTATAAAGCCTCCGGGGCAACGGTCCTGCCAAAAGAATATTTCCAAGCAAAATCGGCCTACAAGCAAATTCAAAAGGGAGCCAGACAGGAATGGCAAGTGAATCAATGGCGGGCAATCATAGAAGCCTCATCATCACGGAACTCCAGACAATTTTGGCTCCTGGTAAACAAAAGAACTAAAAGATACCCTTTAACTATTATTTCTGCCCCGGTTTGGGAATCTTACTTAAAAAACTACTTTGCCACAACTGACTGTATTGTTAACACAAGAGATGAATCTCAAGATCAGCTTCCCCTCTGGCCCCCCACCGATCCGGAAGACATCCATAACTTGATCGTTAAACTTAAAACAGGGAAAGCGCCTGGACCAGACCTGATCCCGACTGAAGCTATAAAATACCACGCGGACTGGTGGGCCAAAGCCCTGGCAACCATCTTCGATGCCGTTAACAACTCTGGAATGATCCCGGAAGTATGGAAGGACGCTGTTATCGTTCCAATCCACAAAAAGGGCTCACCAGATGACCCGGGGAACTACAGAAATATCAGTCTGCTCTCAATAGTGGGGAAACTGTATGCCCGCTCCCTGTTGAACAGACTTATTCAATGGGCCGAAGAGAAAAAATTAATTGGGCCCGAACAAGCTGGATTCCGCCCAAAACAGTCAACAATAAATCGTATTCTAATTTTACAGCATCTTGCCTGGAAATATTCCACCCCAAAGGGTGGCCAACTCTGTGTGGCATTCATTGACCTAAAGGCAGCATTCGATAGTATCTCCAGGAGCATCCTCTGGGAAAAACTCACCCGCTGGGGCATCGACAGAAGGCTTCTCTGGCTAATAATCAAACTCCATGAGAACTCAGCGGCTAGAGTGAGACTCACCCCGGAGGGCGATCTCACCAATTCAATTCCCATTAACAGAGGTGTCCGACAGGGTTGTATATTGGCTCCATTCCTGTTTAATTTGTTCATAAGCGACATGAGGACTCCCCTAATAGAGGCTCAAGAAAGGATTCATGCACCCCGCCTAGCACTTTATCGCTGCCCTTTGTTACTATATGCGGATGACGCAGTCATCCTTTCTTTTTCTAGAGTAGGTCTTATGAGGGCCTTAAAATTTTTTGGATCATATTGTAACGCAAATTCCCTTACAATTAATTATGAGAAATCTAAAATTCTAATTTTCTCAAAGAGCCGGAAACTCCATAATTGGAGAATTGATGAGAGAGTCATCGAACAAGTCTATAGATTCCAATACTTGGGAGTTTGGTTACAACATAACCTTAGATGGAAGGCCCATGTAGCCTATGTTACAAATAGAGCCAAAGCTATCTCCTTGGCAATCTTGTGATTTTTCTTCACTGATGGGGCCCTTCATATCCCATCGGCGTTGAAAGTCTTCAAGGCCAAGGTGATCCCAACAATTGCTTATGCCATCTCAATTTGGGGGACTTTTGTCAACTTATCCCACCTAGAGGTTATTCAAAATCAGTTTTTAAGAGGGATATTGAAACTGCCCAACTGTGTAAGTAATACAGCGCTACGCATGGAACTTAATATTGTATCCCTGGAAAACGCTCTGTGGAAGCACATACTTTGTCACTGGTTATCTCTATGGCACAATCTCCCAAACTTGTACTTGATACAATGCATGTGGAGAGACGATTTCCAGAGCCCATGGGTAAAAAATTTACAACTGAAAATTACGGCAATGGGAATCTCCCCATCCAAATTACTAGAGCAGGATATAGTTCCAGCTAAAAGAACAGTAACCTGTAAACTAGAGGAGATGGACTTGCAGCAGAAAATGGTCTTGGGCAATGGTACCTGCTCACCTCTAAACCTTGGTTTATTACCCCTCTTAAGGCTCCCAAACTATTTGAATTCCTTAACTTCTTCGGCTCATAGATATGCCTTTATAAAGGCAAGATTCAACACCTTCCCATCGAACGTGCTGAGAAATAGATTCTCCAATGGACAGATATCGCTCTTATGTGATTGTAATTGTGGGGCACCAGAATCGTTGCATCACATAATTTTTGATTGTGCATTTCACTCATCGGCCAGGAGCAAGTTTCTTGCTCAGTATCTAAAAGGAATTGCCGATGATACGAATGAAGCCAAACTGAGATATCTATTAAATGATGATGACCCCCTAAGATCACTCATGGTTGCCAGATTCTTGATCAGCGTTCTATCCCTAAAGAAGAGAAACAGACTCCTGTGCAGCTCGGATAATCCCTCTAAACTATGATCTATGTTTTAGGATGTAATTAGGTGATATCACCATTGATGTCTTCTACTAATTTATGAGTAGAGGGCGATGTTTATGTTACAAATTTATTGTAATGATGATGTTGGTCTGTTGTTTTTGTTTTGCTTTGGTTCTTGTCTGTTTTTTGTAAGTTTTGGTGGTTTTAAATTTGGAGTTTTAAGTACATTATGGTGGTATGGGAAACTGTTGTGTGATGGGCCAATGGCCGTAATAAAGTTCAATACAATAGCCCACCTGCTCTAAAAGGCCACAGATTGTTAAAGGTCAAATGCTTGGTTAATAAGGAATGTTTTTGGCTGATGACTGAAGATGGGTAATGCTAGTGCCAGGCGAAGCTCCCCAGCAAAAACATCCCACTAATGGGGAGCCACCACTGAAAAGATCCATTGTTCTTGTGTTTCCACCCTCCAAATCTCCCATGGAAGGGACACATGAGGAAGGGGCCTTGGATGGTGACGACAAGTATTGTAGCTGCCTGAACCTGGACCTAGGGACTGAGATGGACTTCCATGATTGCAAAAGCAGGAATGATAGCTGGAGGGGACCAGAGATGGATTTCTACGGCTGCAAAACGTAATAGTCTAACATTCGTGTAGTTGCCATGCTTGGCCAAACCAGATAGTTGAGCTGGTTAATTATAAGCTAAAAATGAAGCTAGTTGACTCTTGAGGTCAACGCTTTCCTGTTTTGTCAAAGGAAGGGAGATACAATGAGGAACTACAAAACTTGACTTGGCTGGTTCTACCAGCTAGTTTCAGAAGGGAAAGTTTGAACTGGTAGCTATGGAAATATATCTTCTCCTTCTCCTTCTCCTTCTCCTTCTCCTTCTCCTTCTCCTTCTCCTTCTCCTTCTCCTTCTCCTTCTCCTTCTCCTTCTCCTCCTCCTCCTCCTCCTCCTCCTGTATACCACCTTATACCCGCAGGTCTCAGGGTGCTTTGCAACATAAAATAACAATATAGAAATACAAAATATAAGCAAAACGAACCCAAGCCCTCATGGTTGGCTTGTCCCAGGCAGAATATATCTTCGTGGAAGATGACCAGGAGCCTCAAAAGAGAAAGTCTGAACTTGAGTGATAGAGGCCCCATCTGTACCTAGAGAGCAAGGGGAAAGGATTGGTAGAAAAGTTCATGTGCTCATGCAACTGTATTCAGCCGCATTGCTGAGGGTAGCCATTTGCTTTGACTTAAACAGGAAGAACTGCTGTAAAAATCCTACCACATCCTTGTAAGGTACTACAATACGAAGCCAGCTACCTCCATTCCAAATGAACACCACCGACATTAATTAGTCGTGTATATGATGTGCTGAATGTGTCCGTGGCATTGCTTAATAAACAACTAGGTAGGGAGCCCCAATCCATGCTTCAAAGAGACTATATAGTGGAACCTCTACTCACGACCACAATCCGTTCCGGAGGCCCGTCCTTATGGCGAAACGGGACACTGGGAGAGACGCCGTTGTGCACTTGCGCGAACGGCAATCGATGCTCCTGCGCATGCGCGAACGGCGAGTGGCGGCAAACCTGCCGGTTACTTCCGGGTTTGCTGCGGTCGCAACCTGGAACGTCCGCGAGCGGAGGCGGTTGTAAGTAGAAGTTCTACTGTACAATGATCTACTGGCAGTGATTTACCTGAACAGATAAGAGCATCCATCTAGCTCAGCACCCTGTTCTCACAGTAGTCAACCTATGGGAAACAGGATGCAGAATTTGAGAATAAGAGCACTTTCCCCTCCTGGGGTTGTTTATAATTGCTCAATTACACATTGAAATGGAGCATAGGAGCCAACTCCAAGAGGCCCTGGGAGCTTCGACCTCCACAATAAAATATTTGAGAGGGCCAGGCCCCCATAAAGTTGATGGGCATTCCCATTCAAATGGTGTGTGCGCATTGCATCATGTGATCAATTATGCAGGGCAGGGCATATCTACACCCCCACCATATTTTATTCAAGTTGGCACCCCTGAAATGGAGAAAACCTGTATATATATTGGTGAAGGGTTTGACACTGGGAAATTCCATGGAAGCACACTGAAGCTGTCTCCGAGCTCTAACAGATTGATAACTAACTGCTGGTGTTCTCTGCTAACACTCAAGTGAGTGTTTAACCTTAGATCATGTGAAGGGATTCAGTTGCAAATCTCCCGTTAGTCTTTCTCTGGACGCCACAGAAAACATAAGAACGCGATCCTGGTGCCTCTCCATGGAGCTGCATAGTCTTAGGCTAGATGCAGGCTATGGGAGAGGCAGAGTTTTGATTTTGGCTCTGATCGTAATTCTATATTTAAGAAGAACTTATGCTTGAATATGCATATGTTTTATACCACTTTTGGGAGGTATCATTGCTTGCTTTTGGTACCTGTTTTGAAGAAGTTCCAAAGGGCTTCATGGAGGAAAGGCGGGGTTTAAAAAAAGCAATAAATAAAAACATAATCCTCGGCCACACACACTTTTGCCGGTCAGTTGCTCTCTACAGCTCTCCATTTGCTCTGCTATGGCTCTTAGCCCACCAACACATAACAACACCAACAGAAGGATTAGGAGGTCCAAGCACCGGAGAGGCTGATTTTTAAAAAACATATCTTTAGTTTAGACAGGCTACTGAGAGATTGTGAACAATGAGCAGAGAGGGTATAAAGCGATTTATTCTTCCTCTCTTACAAAGGGGTTGGTTTTCTAGGACCAAAGCAAGCACACCTTCAAGCACCCCACAATCATCCTATGGAACTCACCGCCACAATATGTGATCTTGGCCTTTAGGTTAGGCAGGTTTTTTAAAATGATGGCTCAGAGAGAGAAAATTTGTCTCCCAACAAGTATTAGCCATGACTTGGTAGAAACGCCAAGAAACAATAAAAATATCACTACTACTAATGATTATCTTTTTGTGCCTGCCAAACAGCCGTGTCGTGCTTATGATAACATTCGATTCTCTTGTTAACTATGCTGTTTTAAATGTGCATTTTATATTTGACTTCACTTAGCAATGCTTTCTTTTGAAATGTTAAAGATTTCTTTGTGTGTTAACTTTGTTTTGTGTTAAATAAGTGTTCTGTAGTTGACCTCCTTTATTTTGAAATCTTTAAGGTAATATTTTATTGTCCTGTTAACTATCTTGCTTTGACTGTATACTTTATATTTGACTTTCTTCAGAAATGCTTGATTCTGGATTGTTTTATTAATGCTTAATATGCTGTAAACTGTTTTGAGGTTTTTCTTAAAAATATAAAATGATATATAAATAAAATTATTATTATTATTATTATTATTATTAATAATAATAATAATAATAATACAACCAAATTATTAATCACCTAATAAAGCAGCGTATTAAGTAGCAACCCCCCTTTTCTTCCTCTGTGACTTCTGCTGTGCCGTCTAAATGCCCTGCCTTCCTTCTACATCCATGCATGATATTTCTAACCCAATCTTCACCAACCAAGCACCTGGGAGGAATTGCAATCGAATAACTACAGCTTTTTAATAAATCTATTATATAACATTGAAACTGATATAGTAAAACTTAACACTCCTGCACTGCAGGGGGTTGGACTAAAGGATGTTTTCCAACTCCACAATTCTTTGGATCCATGATTGTTGGCAAGCAAACCCTGCACATTTCAAACGCAGCCACAGTTTATTTCGTCTTCCCAACGGAGACCCATCCATTTCCCTTCCAACTTTTCCCTTCCACTGAGAGCCTCTGAAAGATTAGCAAAGCCAAAGATAACTACTTACCTCTTCTGTCTCACTGCCTTTCCCCAATTAACTTGTCCAGGGCAAGGGAAACTTATGTTCCTTCTGCACAGGTTTCTATATACAGAGACTGCCAAGGGGAGGCATGTGCTGGCAATGCAGTCATCAGTCACAACCTATTAGAACAACAGTTTATTTTTCCAGGTGAGCAGTGACCTGTGAACCAGGAACTCCCAATGAACTGGTGTAGGGTGCATGGAGAATATAATATTAAAAGCTGAAGTTCTGGACAGGACAGACATAAACGATTGGGACATTTCTTTCAATTCTGATCACTGGTCCACTGAGCTCACTACTGGGTCTAAACGGACAGTCAGACTAGGGTTGCCATATTTCAAAGTTGCTAAGTTTTTTTGGGCAAAGTTGTTGAGCTTTGCCATTTTTGAACTATTTTTCAATGGAAAATTGGCAAAAACGACACTGCTGCCATATGTCCGGATTTTCCTGGACGTTTTTCCGATTTCCGTTTTCAAACGATAGATGCTGCAAAGCCCTTGAAGTTTTCCTTTATCTCCGGCTTAATTGTGAACACTCATGAGTTGACCCAGTTTCTTCTTGGGCTTCCCAGAGTGTTTAGGAGGAAACATCCCTTCTTCTGGGGTCAGCAATAGTCATACCTCGTGTTGTGTAACCTCCAGGTTATGGAATCTTCGGGTTACGGCTGTGGCAAACCTGGAAGTGGGTTTGCCACTTGCGCATGCGCAGAAACGCTCTGCAGCGCATGTGAGCAAAAGTGATCCTCTGGTTACAGAATTTTTGGATACGGCAGGGCCTCCGGAACGGATCCCATTCATAACCTGAGGTACCACTGTACTCACCTTTCTAAATGTTCCTAGAATGTGCCATTTTCTTCATTTTAATCCATGGGTAGGCAAAGTAAGGCCAGGGGGCCAGATCCGGCCCAATCACTTTCTAAATCCGGCCCACGGACGGTCAGGGAATCAGCATGTTTTTACATGAGTAGAATGTGTGCTTTTATTTAAAATGCATCTCTGGGTTATTTGTGGGGCATAGGAATTCTTTTTTTCTTAAAAATATAGTCCGACCCCCACAATGTCTGAGGGACAGTGGACCGGCCTCCTGCTGAAAAAGTTTGCTGACCCTTGTTTTAATCTCTACACTCTTCTACAAATGTTTTTAGAAACATTTCCTCACCAAGAAATCTCACCAATACAGTGTTCAGAGCTAGTGAACAGAAAACCCCAAATTCCAACAGAGATCTGAAAGAGTCTTTCATATAGGATGGCACAATTACCTTATGACCCTCAGAATACATTGTAAGATCTATGCTATAGAACAGTGTTCACTTTGTGTTGAGTTATGATGTTCCCTAAAATTGTCAGCCTTATCCATCACATCAGATGCTCATGATTCAGAAATGTTTGGCTAGAAGGAAATGTCTCCATGATCCAATGGACATTCCGTACTTTTCCGTGTATAAGACGAGGGTTTTTTCTTATGAAATAATGTCAAAAATGGGGGGTCATTTTATAAAAGGACAGTGCAGAGTGGGGATGGGGGAATTGGTTGCTGCCGCAAGCAGGAGTTTTTCTGCGGCAATTGGGCGGGTGATTGGTGGCTGCGGCAAAGGCTGCTGTCAATTGGCTGTTGCAGCGGCAATTGGGCGGCGGCTGGCAGCAAGCGGACAGACAATTGGCAGGTTTGGTGATGCGTGCAGTTGCCATCGTCAGTCTTGCGGGTGTGTGATTTTTTGCAATTCCCCCCCCCCCAAGAAAGCTCAACAACTCTGGGCAATCTCCCCCCATTTTCTTAATTTTGTGTCCCCAAAATAGGGGGTGTCATACACGGGATGGTGGTTTATAGATGGTAAGCAGTTATTAGATTTTTAGATAAGGTGATTAATTCCCCGAAGAAGAAGAAACCTGCAACTAATCCATTTATATTAGTATATTACTTTGGTTTGAATGAACCTAAAGACATTCCCGCATAATGTATGGGAATATGTACGGGAATATGTATGGGAATATGTCTGAGGGTGCGACAGGTGTCAGAGGGCCAAAGGGGAAAGAACTGCACCAGCGGGGTTACTGGAATCCTTACCGACACCGGGGAGGCCCTGGGAGGTGGTGTCCATTGATTTTATGACAGATCTGCCCAAGTCAAGGGGAAAGACAGCGGTGATGGTGGTGGTCAATCTATTGACCAAAATGTGTTACTTCGTGGCCTGCTCCCATGTGGTGTCAGCCGAGGAGACAGCCAAGCTATTTGTGGATCACATTTTTAGGCTGCATGGAACTCCATTAAGGGTCGTCTCCGATCACGGAAGACAGTTTACCTTGCAGTTCTGGCATAAACTCATGAGCCTGCTGCAGGTAGAGGTGAGCTTCTCAATGGCTAGGCACTCAGAAACCAACAGGCAGGCCGAGAGAGCGAACGGCATATTGCAGCAGTACCTACGCTGCGACGTCAGTGAGAGGCAGAATGATTGGGTGGGTGGAGAAATTGGCGCTAGCTGAGTTTGCGTATAACAACGCTGAACATGTGTCCGCGGGGATGAGCCCCTTTATGGCCAACTATGGGCCTTCCCAGGGCGTGGAGAGGAGGAATGGAGTGTGCCAGCTGCAGAGCAATTTGCAGAAGATATGGAGGGACTCTCAGATTGCTATTGTGCCTATTAGGTGGTTGCTTGAGAGCGAACAAGCAAGATCCCTCACTGGTCTTTATGATTGATGTGAAGCATTTACATTGCAGAAAGCCTCAATTCCATGTCTTGCTCAGTCACTAGCAGAATCTGAGAGTGGGCGGTCCTTAAACTTTCCCCAGCAGAGTAGTCTCTTGACCCCCAGCCGACGCCTCCCCTCTCTGTGTGAAAACCTTGCTGTGCAGGGAAGGCTTGGGTAAAGGGGGACCTCCCTCCTCCCCACTTTGCTCAGGCACGGTGCCTTGCATCCTCCGAGCCCTGCAGCTCTTCCCCACTAGAGGCGGGACCTCTCTCCTCCGCTGAGGAAGTGCTGCTTCCCACGATCTTTGAAGGCTCTCTGTTATCCAGCTGCCCTTCCACCTCTCGCCTTGGAGCTGATGGCAGTTCCCTGACACAGACTGATGCAGAAGCACAGGGCAACAGGACATTTACAAGTGGGGCAGGACTTTTGCATCCTCTGTACACTGTGTCCAGACTTCCACCCAGGAAGTTTGACCCCCTGAAGCACAATCCATTGTCTCTCAAGACAGAGGAATGCCTACAACCAACAACATTTTTTTTTAAATGTTCCCCTTGGGGCAGAAAAGCAATTTCTCCACGACACTCAGGTGGAGATGCCAGAACTTCTGTAAACCAAAGATGCTATGAATGGATGAAAGGAGAGGAGACAGAGAAACTCCAAGCCCTTGTGCTGATTTGAGAGAAAGTTTATTAGTATCAGAGGCCAGAGAAGAGAAGATCTGACCCACAGGCAGCCTATGGGGAAGGGGCATTGGAAGGCAGAATTCAGCCCCATATTCCTCAAAGGTCACTGAGCGTGTTGAAGCCTCGATAAACGGCTGCCCTCAGTACCTGGAATATCTGCAGAGATAGGAAAGGGCAGTTTCACAGTCACGGTCATTCCACTGCAGGTAATCTAGAGGGGGAAAGAGAGAAAAGGTGTCAGGTGTCCCTGTCCTTTCATGGCTTCTTCCGGCTGAAAGAAAATCTTAATTCAGACCTGGCAAAATGATCCCGCTAAATTAAATTGGATGGCAGTTTCCACTCTACACATTTGACCAAGCGATTTTTGTTTTCATTGTAATTGACAGAATCTAGGACAATTCTGGACTGCAGCGATTTATGTAGGAAATGGTTCAGTTCAGTTTTGTATTTTTTGTTAATGTTTTATTTATTGCAGCCAAACATAACTGTGCATGAGTGTTAGTTTGTGTATGAATGGGTTCAGATCATAGAGATGTGCTCCTGGGTTCACTAGGTCATGCCCCCTCTTCTCTGATGAGGGAGTAAGTGAAGTCTTCACTCCTTGTCCGTCCCCCCACTCTTTGCACCATGGTCAAGAAAGACATGCCTACATGGGCTCTAAGCTTAGAGCACATGGTTGAAGCTACCATTTTGCATTTACTACCCAAGAATATTCTGCCTGTGTTTTCCTTGCTGCTGCTTAGATAAACCAAAGCAGGTTGGGGCACCTCCAAGAGACTCTCTCTCCCTGTCTATATCTATCTATCTATCATCTATCTATCTATCTATCATCTATCTATCATCTATCTATCTATCTATCTATCTATCTATCTATCTATCTATCATCTATCTATCTATCATCATCATCTATCTATCATCTATCTATCATCTCTCTCTCTCTCTCTCTCTCTCTCTCTCTCTCTCTATCATCTATATCTATCTCTATCTATCTATCATCTATCATCTATCTATATCATCTATCTATATCATCTATATCTATCTATCTATCATCTATCTATCTATCTATCATCTATCATCTATCTATCATCTATCTATCATCTCTCTCTCTCTCTCTCTCTCTCTCTCTCTCTATCATCTATCTATCTCTATCTATCATCTATCATCTATCTATATCATCTATATCTATCTATCTATCTATCATCTATCTATCATTTATCATCATCTATCTATATCATCTATATCTATCTATCTATCTATCTATCTATCTATCTATCTATCTATCTATCTATCATCTATATCTATCTATCATCTATCTATCTATCTATCTATCTATCATCATCATCTATCTATCTATCATCTATCTATATCTATATCTATCTATCTATCTATCTATCATCTATCTATCATCTATCTATCATCTATCTATCATCTATCTATCATCTATCATCTATCATCTATCATCTATCATCTATCGATATCATCTATCTATCTATCTAATTTCAGATCGAAGTTTTACAATCACATATCCAACATACAGCATAAAGACAAAGAAACTCCTGAACTTCCTCCCCCCCCCCTTTGTGGGTCCTTTTATGAACCATTTTCTCCTGCATCTTTTATAATAATCCAAGTCCAAATGTTTTACCTCTCCATTGTATCCCAAATTTGCCATTAAACTACAAGTGTCCTTCCAATCCTACTAAAGATTTTAGCTGTTTATTAAGATAAATTATAAATTTCCCCCATTCCTTATTAGAATTTTGGTCTTCCTGATTTCTGATTCTTCCGGTCATTTTTGCCATTTTGGCATAATCCATCCACTGAAATCTGCCACTCTTCATTCACGCAGTCGCGGTTTCATACATAAATTGTCTTTCCTGCTCCATTGGGACCCAAGAGACTTTCTCAAAGAAGAAGAAGAAGAGGAGGAGGAGGAGGAGGAGGAGTTTGGATTTGATATCCCGCCTTTCACTCCCCTTCAGGAGTCTCAAAGCGGCTAACATTCTCCTTTCCCTTCCTCCCCCACAACAAACACTCTGTGAGGTGAGTGGGGCTGAGAGACTTCAAAGAAGTGTGACTGGCCCAAGGTCACCCAGCAGCTGCATGTGGAGGAGCGGGGACGCGAACCCAGTTCACCAGATTGCGAGTCCACCACTCTTAACCACTACACCACACTGAATAGGCAGGTCACTGGTTCGTGAAAGCCTCCCTTCTGCTGACATGGCCAACTGACCTGCTGGTTTGCTCAGGTAGGAGGTGGCTAGGGACAAGTTCTTCTCTACGCACTCACCCTTGGACTGCTTTCAACCAGGCCACGAGTGGCACACAGTATAGAAGAAGCTGACTGCTGGCACTCCCAAAGGCATATTGTGATACACACACACACACCCTTCTCACCATTAGTTATTAGTTCGGCACACTTCTCAACGCCACCTGTCCCACTGGGCTCCCCAGGTGCCCATGCAGTGTATGGGAGTGGAGACATGTCAACCCACTGCCACTTGGAGATCTGTAGAGACAGAAAAAGAGACAGGAAATTAAGAGTTAGTTAAATAATTGAGATTTAGAACCTTAAGATAAGTTAAGAAATTTTATTTTAATTGGAATACGGTGTTTTAATAATGATGTTAGAAAACTGCTGCATTTAAATACAAGGAAATTCAGATGGGAGGGATCAGAGGAAGTCCAAAACATGTTTATGATGTTAGAAGTTTAAATAACCAATTAATTTGTATTGGTTAGGTGTTTGTTGACATGTATCCCCCCCCCTTTTCCTATTTACTTTTTTGTTAAGTTTGTGATTTTGTTTCTTTCTTTTTTGTCATAGTACGTGTTATATTTGTAAGAAACTTAATAAAAACTATTTTAGATAAAAGAAAAAAGAAAAAGAGACAGGGGCCTTCACATATATTCCTTCACTCCCTGAAGGAATATATGAAAAAATAGGGTTCCGAAACTGGAATATTAATAGATAACGTGTAAAACGCACAGGGGTAAGCGAGGAAATAATAAAAGAATCAGCTGAACAATGATTAAATTATAACAACACAACAAGATGGAAGAAGGAGAGAGAGAGAGAGAGAGAGAGAGAGAGAGAGAGAGAGAGAGAGAGAGAGAGATCAAACATGGGTGAAGGGGAAGGAGGGGTATAGGGGAATTTGAAATATTATTTATAATATAAAAGCTTTAATATAATATTTCTTTAATATACAGCTTTAATATAAAATTGGGAAAGGAGTACGACAAGACTGTATATTGTCTCCCTGCTTAATTAACTTATATGCAGAATGCATCATGCGAAAGGCTGGGCTGGATGAATCCCAAGACGGAATTAAGATTGCCGGAAGAAATATCAACAACCTCAGATATGCAGATGACACAACCTTGATGGCAGAAAGTGAGGAGGAATTAAAGAACCTTTTAATGAGGGTGAAAGAGGAGAACGCAAAATATGGTCTGAAGCTCAATATCAAAAAAAACGAAGATCATGGCCACTGGTCCCATCACCTCCTGGCAAATAGAAGGGGAAGAAATGGAGGCAGTGAGAGCTTTTACTTTCTTGGTCTCCACAATCACTGCAGATGGTGACAGCAGTCACGAAATTAAAAGACACCTGCTTCTTGGGAGAAAGGCGATGGCAAACCTAGACAGCATCCTAAAAAGCAGAGACATCACCTTACCAACAAAGGTCCGTATAGTTAAAGCTATGGTTTTCCCAGTAGTGATGTATGGAAGTGAGAGCTGGACCATAAAGAAGGCTGATCACCGAAGAATTGATGCTTTTGAATTATGGTGTTGGAGGAGACTCTTGAGAGTCCCATGGACTGCAAGAAGATCAAACGTATCCATTCTGAAGGAAATCAGCTCTGAGTGCTCACTGGAAGGACAGATCCTGAAGCTGAGACACCAATACTCTGGCCACCTCGTGAGAAGAGAAGACTCCCTGGAAAAGACCCTGATGTTGGGAAAGATGGAGGGCACAAGGAGAAGGGGACGACAGAGGACGAGATGGTGGGACAGGGTTCTCAAAGAGACCAACATGAGTCTGACCAAACTGCAGGAGGCGGTGGAAAACAGGAGTGCCTGGCGTGCTCTGGTCCAGGGGGCCATGAAGAGTTGGACACGACTAAATGACTAAACAACAACAACAACATGTTATTGTAAATTTAAGTCTGCTGCAACTGGATTTTGTATGGACTGTTCCAATCCTGATTGTATTGGATTTGTGACCATTATGCTCATTTTCCTTCAGTAGCAGTAAAGCTCTGCTGTGTGAAATATTAATCGCCTCGGGTCTATTTTTGGGAATCCTGCAACGTGTTTAAATTTTTGCTCTGCTAACTATCTGCTGGAATCTGCTCTGGATCACTATGAGTAGAATTTCATGACAAATCTCAGGGTTGTGGGTTCAATGAAGATTTCTTCATTGCAGAGGTTTGGATGAGGTGGCCTTTCTGGTCCCTTCCCTCTCTACAGTTCTATGATTCTATGGCCTTTATGAATCTAAGTCCATTCTACTGTCGAACAGCTGTTACCATCAGAAAGTAAGAAAAACAAAGGAAACAATAGGCTATTGAAAGATGATGCAAAGGAATTGTGCTGCACCTTCCAAAAAGCCAACACAACAAACCAGCCCAGTGGAGGACTACAGTCTATTTAAGGTCCCTAAAATTCTTCTATGGCTTGGATTAAATTCTGAGCTGGGGAAGAGCTGCCAATTTCTTGACCTTTCAATTCTCCCCTATTCAACATGATGGAGTGTGAGGCCAGAAAATGACCTTATGGTATAACTGAAGATATATCTAGTATGCCAAAGTATGAATGGAGATATGTCTGAAGTGTGAGCAGAACCAGATGGTACGTGACTCTGAAGACAAAAGATAAAGAGGTTATTGAGTCAAAGATAAAGAACTATTGAGCCAGTTAATGGACTGGGCAAAACTGGATGGATGAGTTAATGGACTGCAACAAAAGCAGGATGTACCAAATGTCTGGGTGAATTAGAGGACAAACTGAAGACATGTTGAAACAAGCAAGCTATTCATGGAGACAGCATGGCAGCATGACAGAAGCCAGACTGTGGGAGACTCTTCATGAGGACATCATGAGGGACCAGCGTAACAAAGGGAACATTGATTCCTATGAGAGAGGAGACTATTTAAGAAGCTGCAAAGCCCTGGCAAGGTGCATTGGCTGTCCGACAGCAGAGGAAAGGCACCCAACAGACTCTTAAGAAAGGCTGATCACCTTTCTTAGTGGGTCCAACCATCTGGTGAGTATGAATGAGAGGAGTGGATGAGTCCTTATTAGCTCTTACCAGTTAATCAATAAAGGGTTGTATTCTGAAGAGATCTGTGTCATTCTGTCTTTCTTGAAAACGCTCTGATCCAAAAAGAACTTAGCTGTCGCTCTTATGACAGGAGCACTGGGAAGGAGGAAGTTAAGAGGCTGTAGCACCTCAACAGTGATGGCAGAGTTGCCTCTCCTCCATATAATAATAATAATAATAATAATAATAATAATAATAATAATAATTTATTTATACCCTGCCCATCTGGCTGGGTTTCCCCAGCCACTCTGGGAGGCTTCCAACAGAATATTAAAATACAATAAGGAAGGATGGAGTGGCCTTTGTTCCCTCACTGTCCTTGGACCTTCTCCTTCCCTCTGTGGAATTCAATCCTATCCCAAGTAGCAAAGAGCAGGGAATGACACGTCCTGTTCCACTGCCTGAGGAGAAATGGGAATGTGCTGCCCCTCCTCATTGCTGCCAAAGGCATGGGTGGCAGTGCCTGTGAAGCAGCAGGACGGGTTTCAGCAAGCTCTCGCGAGATTTTGACAAGGTCACCCGTGATCTTGCCAATAGCAGGCGCTGCTGCCAGCACCTTTTCTCTTTTCTTGACAGAGGTGGTGTGGGGTGACCGCGGCGGTGCCACCTCTTGGGGTTCTGCCATGACTGCTTCACCCCACCTCAGGGAAGGGCCAGTCCTGTAAGAGAGGCTTCTCTCCATTTAGTTGAAGAAGTGATGGGGATACTGTTCTCCACACTGCATGGCAGTGAATTTTCAAATATTTGAAAATTTCTGGCACAATGGCCTCTTCTTCTAACGTAGGGCACACTTTCTTGGTTCAACGGCATCTTCCTAAGCTTTCGATCTGCAGTTTCCTCGGCCACAGAATATGGAGAGGAAGAAGAAACAAAACAAAACAAAACTAGAAGCTTCCTGTACACACCTGACTTGCCTTGTGGGCAAACAGCCCAATCCAGACCGCAGAATTTTTTTCTTGATTGGAATGGATATAGGCTGCTATTGTCTTCATCTCGTGGTCATCAAGGATGGAAGCCAGATGTGCTCCTTGCCTCTGTGTTTGGCAATCTGCCTGAGAGAGACAAAGAGTTAAGGTTTTCACCCTAGAGGGTGCCCTCTTTGACTCCATCCCACCCCAGGGGGATGAATTTCAGTGGCCAGCTTGGGTTGGCAGGATCAGCCCCACAAAGTATCTAGGGTTAGGGCTCCAGGTGAGCTCAAACATTCTTGAGCATAAAGATCGCAAAATTAGAAACGGCATCTTTACTTACGTCTACTTTGTGTGATATAGACTCTTATGCCTCTATGGAATCAGCACTGAATTTTATTTGATAACAAATCAGATAGAAAGAACAAGAGATCGTTTTGCCAGTTAGTGGTTTGAGTTTTTAAATAGACCTTCTCTTCCCACCACCACGCTGTGTACGACACATAAATGCGTACCTTCCTTTTATAATTTTGAGTGCATTGGGTCATGATTACTCCTTGAGAAGATTATTAGGAAAATACTTTGAGAATTTTTTTAGTAGTTGAACAGACTGCAATATTCCAAGAATAGCTTCTTACCTCTGCATCATTCCAAGATAGGGGATTCTCAAATAATGCATAGCAACCTCCACCAAAGAACATCCATTTCTCTGGGCAGGGACTTGCTTCTGCGCCTGCTAGAGGAGAGAAAATCTTGGTGAGGGGGTGTAGCAAAGTCATGCCCTTAACTGTAATTTAAATACAATCAACGAATTTCAATTACACTTAGAATCATAGGATCATAGAACTGTAGAATTGGAAGGGGCCCAATAGTCCAACACTTTGCAAAGCAGGAATCACAACTGAAGAACATCAACCAAACTCTGTTTAAAACTTCTAATGAAGGAAAGTCCACCAGCTTCTGAGGGAATCCATTCGAATGCAGAGTTGTCATACAAGCTGAATTTCCTGGCCATATCTGGAACACTGCAGTCGGTAGCAGTGTCCAGGCAAAAATTGTCAAAATTTCGGGGGGAAATTTCGACGTTTGGCAACCCATGTTGGCAGTGTCGTTTTCATCAGCTTTCCATAAAAATAGCTCAAAAACGTCAATTATCGATGTGATTTTGCCCAAAGCTTTCCATAAAAATAGCTCAAAAATGTAAATTATCTATGTGATTTTGCAAAATAAGCTCAGCAACTTGGGGCAAACAGCAACAACAACAGCTCAACAACTTTCTGTCTGGATTTTCACTGTTTGAAATATGGCAACCCTGCTCGAACAGCTCTTGCTGCCAGAAAGTTAACCCTGATGTTTAGTTGGAATCTCCTGTCATTGGTTTGAGTCGCACCCTCTGGAACGGCAGAAGACAAGTGTGCTCCATCTTCCTTGGGTCAGTTCTTTAGATATTTGAAGATGGCTATATTTAAACATTTATACTGAGTTATTTGTGTTGAATTGCTTGCTAGAGTGAACGATTAATTGCAAAGCAGAAAATGCAATCCTATACAAGCTGCGTTCAATAGGTTTACCCCCTTAAACTGCAATCCCGTAACACCTAATTCACCTATGGGCTTATCCACATTGGAACAAAATATGGACCCCACCACAGTGTTGGCCCAAATCTTTTCCGTTTCACATAGGGTGGTGTTGATGGTGTTCTTATCTGGATTTTCCAAGAATCGACCTCTCCTCACTGCATTTAAAAGGGGAAGGTCCAGGACAGCACTGGGGTGAGGAGAACATCATGTGGACATCTCTACACCAATGGTGAGACCTCCACATTTTCCTCCAGTGTGGACGTGCCATGTATATAAAATATAGCTTCTTGTGGGGAAGAGTAGGTCAGAATTCAGATACAGATTTGCTCAACGCTGTGTGCGGAGTTCTTTGTGTGACATCACACAGGGTGTGGTGACTATAATGCAGCGGCTATAGATACAGGCAAAGACTAATTTGGGAAGAGGAGTCAAGAAGCACCTGAAGGAGGTGGTAGATGCACATTCAAGGGCATGAGGACAATTGGACTCTGTCATGCTTGATCTCCAGTAGATTGTACTCAGGACATGGTCCTGGATAGTCATTGATAGTCTGTTCCTCCATGAGAAAAGTGATTTGGGGAAAACAAAGCCAGAAGGACTTCTTTGTTATGGGAAGACCTTGTGTCTGTGGTGTGTCTGGGAGAGAAGTGTTTTTACTATTACCTGCCACCTGATCCTCATTTTAACTGGAGATATTGTGGGTCCAGCGTAGGACCTTTACCATGCCTAGTCTATGCTCCACCACTAAGTGATGGCTCCAACACTGCATACCAGCAAGAAGGAACCCCTGCTGCACCTGAGTGCCAAGCCATCCTGTTTCATCTTGGCTTGCCCCATCTGAAAGAGAAATTGAGGAGTCCAGCTTGGATGTACCTTGCAGGAGAAAGGTGATGACCAGGAGTTCAGAAAGGAAGGAAGCGACTGGCCTCATCTGTACTTGCAGAGAGAAGAAGAAGAAGATAAAGGAATACATAGAGACACTCGCTCTCCAGTAGACTAAGTTTCCTATCTTGTATCCAGTTCCCCACCCTATAAGAAAATACTTATTTTCCTGGGAGTTGACATGACTGTTGTAGTCAAGTTTATTCCTCTTTATTTATTGGCTTTATATGCCACTTTCTTTCCTCTGAGGAGCTCCAGACGCTGTTCATAGTTCTTCATCTCCCCATTTCACCCTCATAACAAACCTGAGAGGTTGGTTAGGCAGAGAAGGCGTGACTGGCCCGAGATCACCCAATGAGCTTCCAGGCTGAGTGGGGATTCATAAACCCTGGTCTCGCAGGTCCAAGTCCAATCACTTTGCCAAGCTGGCTCTCTCAAGCTGGGATATCAGGGCTCAGGTGGACCTTAAGGTATCCTCATTGTCCCAAAATATTTTAGTTTCCTCCCCACCTCCCTTTTTCCTCTGAAAATGTTTTTCTTTCATTTTTTACCTAAACTGGTTTCCCGTTTGGATTTTCCTGGATCCTATTCCCTGGATACTAGATTGATCACTAGCAAAAAAAAAAATCACTAGCTTCTGAGACTCCAGGATCTTGATTCCTGGAATGTCTCTCTGGGTTGGCCGTGGGGATCATGTAGTAAGCTTAAACTAGAGGGCTGGTGAAATTTAGGTGGTTGAAATATAGGATTCAAAGAATTATAGAGTTCTAGAGTTGCAACGGGACTCCAAGGTTCATCTAGCTAGCTCAACTCCCTGCGAAACAGAAACCACAGCTAAATATTTCCTGAAAGATCCAATCTGTTTAGGGAAGTTTTTAATGTCTGATATTTCATTGTATTTTTCATATCTTGTTGGAAACCGCCCAGAGTGGCTGGGGAAACCCAGACAGATGGGTGGGATATAAATATAATCATCATCATCATCATCATCATCTCTGTTTAAAAACCTCCAGTGGAGGAGAATGTACCTTTCAACTGTATATGTAGCACTGGATCCGAGCTGAAACAAAGCTGGAAAAAAGGCTTCAAACATATTCACCTAATACAGTACATCTCTCTCTCTCTCTCTCTCTCTCTCTCTCTCTCTCTCTCTCTCTCTCTCTCTCTCTCTCTCTCTCTCTCTCCCCCCCCCCAGATAAAAAAAATCTAATTGATGGTCCAGAGAAGTTTGCTTTTCCAATGACAGTTTGGGATTTTCCTTTTCTCATTTGAAAAGAATGTGTTTTATTGACTCTTAATTTCTTTGCCATGAAATGTACCATCGACATTTGAGATTTAATGTTCTTGACTGTGTTGAATGCACCCCCTCCCTGCTAACTTCCTGGTTAGCGCCATCGGCAATGACGGAGTTCCTCTGACTGAGAGGAACCCGCTCCGCGAAAATCGGGTCTTGCCGCCGCGGCGAAGGCGGAGACCCTTTAAAAATCCCAGGCGGAGGAAGCCTGGGAACGTGGGATTCGGCTGACACCAGGAGCGCCTCCCCTACTCGCAGGGAAACCCTTTTTCGGGGATCTGAAGCGATGTGGGGTGAGCGGCGTGTTGTTTTGAATCGACCGCTATTTTTATGGAATGAAGCCGCACAGCCGTTGCCGGAAAGCACTGACTTTTTCCTGTGGACAATTGGACTCTAAACAAGTACCCGTGAGTAGAACGGAAAATTGGATTAAGAAACATTTTAATTTGGCACTGAAGCGGGAAGGTTCTAAACAGGAAGTCCGCCTTCCGCTTTTGTAAATAGACTGAAGCAAAAATTGTACAAGCTAAAGTCTGGAAAGTCGTATATAAAGGTCTAAATTTCCTTCAGTTTTAACCACCAAAACCCCTCTTGGAAGCAGGAGTAAAGAGGGGGGATTTTGATTGTTTAAGCCTGCGGAGAGAGAGTAAAGAAAGATAAATTTCCACCGTCTCAAACCTGGGAACGGGGTGTCAGAGACAGAAATTTTTGGGGAAGTTCATTGACTGTGAATGGAACGTCTTTTGACAGATAGTTAAAGAAGAGAAACAAATTGATTCCAATGTTGCCTTTTGCATTTAAAAGAAACAAAAAAAATTGAAAAATGAAAGTAATTTTCTTTTGTTGGACCTGCTTTCAAAAGATGGATACAAATAGAAATTGTCTCCTCTAGAGGGAGCTTGTTAAATTGTTGCTGGAGTCGATTTGGGGATTTCACAGCTGTGGAGATTAGGATCGTGGGACCAGACTCTGACCTTGAATAAAAATGTGTTTAGAAGAAGTTTTGGTGCTTGCTTTTTGCAAGACAAGCGCTTTGTTGGAGCAGATGCATGAGAAGATGGATTTGATGACTGTTGCAGTCAAAAACTTTGGACAAACAGCGAATATTTATACAGAAACCATTCAGGAACCAACCCAGGAACCTGTTTTGACAGGGCAAGTGCAAATGCAGAAGACAATGGAGGAGGTTGCTGCTGAACCTCAAGTAACACAAATGGAGAGACCCGAGGCCCTGCAGGAGCATAAGCTGCTGTTCTTGAAGATTGAATTTGGAGTGGGCCAGGGGGGGTCTGGAGTTGTGGGGGCTCTTAATTTTGGAGGGACTTTGAAACATGCTTTTAAATACTTTCTGGACTCCACTGCTGACTGTGGGGAGTGGGACTGTGGGGAATGGGCTGATCTGCTGAGGGGAGACGGAGATATTTTTGGGTTGGAGTCTCCCCGAGACCTACTCCTCAATGAGAAAGGAAAGAAATAAGAAAGAGATCAACAAAAGACAAGGTAAAGTGCAGGTATAAACAAGAAGAAGATCTGCAGAAGGGACATGGAAAAGACTTAAGAGCCTCGGACATAAGATTACCAGGTTGATGGACTAGATGGAATGGACAGTAAGGACTGACATAACCCGAGACCAGGAAGAAGAGACGCTGGATGAAGATTGGAAGAAAGTTTTTTAAAAAAATTATTTTGGGAATTAGTGTAAAATTAACGAGTATTAGGAAAAATGTTGGAATGAAGCTATTTGGCTTTAGTAGAAATGATATAAGGAGTTATGTATAAATAAGTTTTAAGCTTTAAGGTACTTTATGGTAAGATAAGGTTAAAATAAATTAAGGTAAATTGAACGACAGAATATAGTGAAAGATGGAAAGGATTTGCTGAGTTAATTAATAGGTTAGATTGTTAAGATAAATTACCCAATAAAAAATGAGAAAGATGGAAAGAATTTGCTGAAACAAATATCTAAACTAGAATACAAAAAGGGAGGTGTGAGGAGGTCAATGAAACAAGTAAATGTAAGATAAAGATATGGAATATTGGATGTGTGTTTTTTTATTGTTATTGTTGTATTGGCTTTTATGTTTTTCTTTTTTTCCTTTTGTTTTTTTATGTATTGTAATGTATATTTTGTTAAATTTGTTGTTGTTGTTTTTTCTTCTTTTCTCTGTAATCTTTTAAACTTCTAATAAATATCATTTTAAAAAAACGAAAAGAATGTGTTTTATTGACTCTTAATTTCTTTGCCATGAAATGTACCATCGACATTTGAGATTTAATGTTCTTGACTGTGTTGAATGCACCCCCTCCCCAGCTGAAACACCTCCCCAGCTTTGAAATTTGCCAACTTTTGGCTTTGTCTCTGCAGTGGCACTGTGGTCTAAACCCCTGAGCCTCTTGGGCTTGCCGATCAGAAGGTCGGCAGTTCGAATCCCCGCGATGGGGTGATCCCCCGTTGCTCTGTCCCAGCTCCTGCCAACCTAGCAGTTTGAAAGCACGCCAGTGCAAGCAGATAAATAGGTACTGCTATGGCGGGAAGGTAAACGGTGTTTCTGTGCACTTTGGTTTCCATCACAGTGTACCATTGCACCAGAAGCGGTTTAGTCCTGCTGGCCACATGACCCAGAACGCTGTCTGTGGACAAACATTGGCTCTCTCGGCCTGAAAGCGAGATGAGCGCCGCAACCCATAGTCACCTTTGACTGGACTTAGCCATCCAGGGGTCCTTTACCTTTTTTTATAAAAAAAAAACAACAACACCCCTTTAGTTCCACTTCAAAACTGCTGTGAGAATCTGGTGCCACTGAACACCACCCCAAGGACTGGGCAAAAAAATAGCAATCTAGGAAAGCTACTCACTTTTCTGTCTGTCGTTCTCTGCTTCAGTTGCTGAAAATCATGGCAGCTTTAACTTCTCCTGTTTGTGATCGTTTCAGAGGATTTATAGATAATATTGTGGAGGGTATGGGGGTGTCATATTCATTATGAGTTTGTAATAATCGGACAGATGCACTCAACCCAAAAGCACACCCCGACCACTTTCCTTTGAAAGCTCTATGGATGAGCAGCCGTCCAGGCAGCGGAAATTGCAGGAAATATAATATTAGGAAATAATGGAGAAACAATTGGACTAGGGTCTGGGAGAGCCCATGTTTCAAATCCCCACTCAGCCATGAAGCTCAGTGGGTGACTTTGGGCCAGTAATTGTCCATGAAATGAATCTGAATCAAGACCGGCCGCTGAGGTTTTAGGCAGCTGCTTAGAGGCAACACTGGGTTGAATGAAGGCCAAAGACTGGATCTGAATCTAGAGAAGGCTGCAAATCTTACTCTGCATTCTGTCAAAATTTTCATTTATTGGCGTGTGTTTATCTAATTCAGAAAGTCAGCAATCCATTTTTGCTATCTGTACTGGCATTATGTACCATCTATACATCATTTTCATATAATTTTCTTTCGAAAGAGAGCAATCTGTAAATTTTAAGTCTGTTTTCCACAGTTTTTCCCAGTCTTCAAATTGTATGTTATGGCCTATATCTTGTGCCCATTGGATCATGACCGATTTCACTTCTCATCTTTTGTTTCCCATTCTAGCAGAATACTATATGCACCCTTCAGCAACTTCACCTTCCCTTCTATGACTTCCTTTTGAAATCTAGAAGGGGTGTAACTAAATCCTTTCTTCTTGTCTTCTTTATACATTTCATGTAGCTGCCTATAATGTAGCCAATTCTGAAAATGGTCTTTTATTACCTCATATTCTTTTAATTTCATTTTTCCTTCTTGATCTTTTAATAAATCACTGTATGTAAGCCACTTCCCTTTCTTGCCAAGTGGTTTGAGCAATAAAGCTTCAATTGGTGAGAGCCACCAAAGTGTCTTTGGTTCTATCAAATCTTTATATCTCTCCCAAACCCTCATAAGGTAAAGGTAAAGGTACCCCTGACCATTAGGTCCAGTGGTGGCCGACTCTGGGGTTGCGGCGCTCATCTCGCTTTATTGGCTGAGGGAGCTGGCGTACAGCTTCCAGGTCATGTGGCCAGCATGACTAAGCTGCTTCTGGCGAGCCAGAGCAGCGCACAGAAATGCCGTTTACCTTCCCAGTGGAGCGGTACCTATTTATCTACTTGCACTTTGACATGCTTTCGAACTGCTAGGTTGGCAGGAGCAGGGACCGAGCAACGGGAGCTCATCCCGTCGCGGGGATTCGAACCGCCGACCTTCTCATCGGCAAGTCCTAGGCTCTGTGGTTTAACCCACAGTGCCACCCGCATCCCAAACCGTCATTAATGATTTCCTAATTATATGATTGTAGAATCCTTTATGCACTTTTCCTTTCCCATACCATAAATATGCATGCCATCCAAAACAGTTATTGTGACCTTCTAAGTCCAATGCTTCTTCCTTTTCCAGTTTGATCCAGTCCCTGATCCATACAGCAATCCATTTCATTTATTTTCATACAGTTGTTTTATATTGAGAGTGCACCTGAGAAACTAAACTCGTGGGTTATTTTGGGTGGCCTACTTGTGTGTGGCCTATGAGTGTCTTAGAGTATGAATGGAGATATGTATGTTTTGAGTGTGAGTAAAACCAGGTGGTATGTGACTCTGAAGATAAAGGGATTGTTTGATTCTGAAGATAAAGAAAGAGGGACTGTTGAACCAGCTAATGGAATGTACAAAACAGGATGGATAATCAGGATGTACCAGATGTTTGGATGAGTTGAGGACATGTTGAGACAAATAACTGTTCACAAAGGACATGCTGAGACAAAGAACTATTCACAAAGATAATATGAGGAATCAGCGTGATGAAAGCTATGCTAAGACTTATACATAGTGAAACTATATAAAGTTGTTGTTTAGTCGCGTCCGACTCTTCGTGACCCCATGGACCAGAGCACGCCAGGCACTCCTGTCTTCCACTGCCTCCCGCAGTTTGGTCAAACTCATGCTGGTGGCTTTGAGAACACTATCCAGCCATCTCGTCCTCTGTCTTCCCCTTCTCCTTGCGCCTTCCATCTTTCCCAACATCAGGGTCTTTTCCAGGGAGTCTTCTCTTCTCATGAGGTGGCCAAAGTATTGGAGCCTCAGCTTCAGGATCTGTCCTTCCAGTGAGCACTCGGGGCTGATTTCCTTCAGAATGGAGAGGTTTGATCTTCTTGCAGTCCATGGGACTCTCAAGAGTCTCCTCCAGCACCGGGACTTCCAGTTGAGCATGATCCCGTCGCAAGCGGGGATTTTTCCCAGTGAAGAATCCCTGGGTTTTTGGGAGGAGTTAGGGGTGCCACAGGGCGCAGTGCCCCCCAGAAATAGTACCTGGAGGGTGTCCAGATACTCAGGTTCCCGCGGAAGCCGAAAATGCAGACCACCTGGCCGCCAGGTAACTCCCGGTAGGAGCGAAGAGTGCGGCGGGGGGGAGAAGCGGGCTGAAGGGAAGCCATAGCTACCTCTGGAAAACGAAGCCCTGAGCTTGTAGGGGAAGCGCTTAATTCTCGAACGCAAGGAATTCAACCCCAAATTGATTTTAAAAAGCGGATTGCAACATCAAGAAGGATTCGGATATGAAAGAAATAAATACAGAGGTCAGCCGTCATCTGCAATCAGCTTAGACGCATCATACAAGCAAAGCTGGAGAAAGGGAAGTGAGTTGCCGCTAGCGGCTATTGTCCCCCCCCCCCCCCGTTTGACTGACAAAGAAATAACTTTTAAAGAGGATACTGAATAACTTAAGGAGGAACAAAGTAAAAGGGGGGACAGAGGGACTAAAATTGGAATTTGAAGGTCCTCTTTGTAACTGTGAGAGAAAAGAGAAGGGAAAACGTTTCCAGTTTCACTTTTAAAAAAACTGCGCAATGGAAGAAGAGCTTTTTACAGACGGAGACAATCGTGAAAAGGATCTTTTTTCGATTTATTTTGGGTATTTCTGCATATCCTTTTTGGGGGGGTTTATTATTTAGATGGACTTATTTCATTTTTTCATTGGCCACTGCTACCTTTGGGGTTTTTTTCTCTTAGAAAAACTCTAAGTAAAGTTTGACTTATAGACTCCTTGCTTAATTTTTTGAGTCTGGGCCCCCGGTGGTCAGAAGAGAAATTACAACTTGTTTTTCGCACTTGTTTTTCCTGTTCTCTTTGGTTTGGTGTATTTTTTTTTACCCTTCAGAAGGGGTTGGGCTTTTCTGGTTTTTTCCCCCTTTTCCTCATTACTGGGCTTTTGCGGAGTATTTGCTTGGATCTTCTTCATTTGGATATAAGTGTAAGGATTATATTACCCTTTATTTGGATATAAACATTTGGATATTATTTTTTATGTGGAGACCACTTTTTAAATTTTTAAATCTTCTTTGGTATAATTAAGAGGCTAAAGTGGATTATAAAACTAAATTGGATTATAAATCTAAACTGGATTACAATTTGAATTACAACCTGATTATAAAGGTTTCAAAAGGAATAGCCTAATTGGTGGCAGAAGATTTTAAACTTTAAACTTTGATTTTTAGGAGTAGAATAAACTTTTTTTTGGCAGCACAGCTGGAACAAAACTGGATTAAAAATTTGATTATAAATGGAGTACTAAGATGTAATGGTTATAGGGGTTGCTCGTGCGTAAGTTGCCGCCACTCCTGGCTAGGTTACCTGGTTGAACCCTTTCTGTCTGGACAGCCCTTCACTTCGTGGCTGTTTCAGTCGCTGGCAGAATCCGTCAGTGGGCGTTTCTTTAACTTCTTCCAGCAAAGAAGTTCTTTGACGCCAAGTCTCCTCCTACTCTCCCTGCGTGGAAGTCTTCTGCGCAGGGAGGGTGTGGGCAGCGGAGCACCTGTGCTCTCTCCGCTGGTCTCCGGTGAAGAGTCCTGGAGCCTCCTCTCCGATTCCCCCATCTACCCCCCTTCTCCACTGGTGTTACGCTGATTTCCTTCCCCAGCAGATGGGCTGCCTCTCTGCCTGCTGGGACCCTCTCCGGCATCCCTCTGGAGCCTTCCCTCCGCCTCTGGCTCCGATGGCAGTTCCCTGACATCCACCTCCCCCCCAGGACCCCCTTCACCCCCGGCCCGACCTTCTGATTCAACCTCGTCCCTTTCCTCGGCCGACGATGCGGGGAATCCCCGGAAGGAGCTGTCGCCCTCCTCTGAGGATTCAAAACCCGCTTCCCACCCACTCCGATCTCTTCCCGCGGGGTGGGCCTCCCAGTCTGATTCTTCTCCCTCTGACACCTCCCCTCCTTCCTCTTCGGAGGCAGGAAAACCCACAAAGTCCTCTTCGTCGTCTGTGGTTCCAAATTCTTCCTCCCAGAATCTCGCTAGTGGTTTTGGTTTATCTGGGAACAGGCTGTGGAACTCTTCCATCAGATACCCGTCATTGATTGCCTCAGCGGGAACCCACGTGTTTTCTGACCTGGGTTCTCCCTCCCAAGCTACCAAGTACTCCACCTGGCGCCCTCGCCACCTTGAATCGAGTATTTCTGTGGCTTGGTTGTGGTGTTCCCTCTCCTCTACCCGGGGGGGTGCTGACTCCTCCCTCCCGCCCCGGAAATTCCCGCCCCTCCCTGTACGGTGAGAGTAGGGACCTATGGAACACCGGATGTATCTTCATGCTGTCAGGCAACTTGAGCTTGAAAGCCACGGGGTTCACCCGCTGTGTTACCTCAAAAGGTCCCAGCTGCCTCAGCTGCAACTTCTTGCACCCTCCCTTAAGGGGTAACCCTTGGGTTGACAACCACACTCGGTCTCCCACCCATATGGCCTCCCCCTCCCGATGGTGCTTGTCTGCCTGCCTCTTGTAAACTTCCTTGGCCCGCTCCAAGTTCATCTTGAGTTGCTGGTGCAAGGCCTCCATTTCTTCCACAAACTGCTCTGCCGCAGGTACACTCCATCCTTCCTCCCCCCTCCCCGGGAAGGCCCTGGGGTGACACCCATAATTGGCCATGAACGGGCTCATTCCCGTGGACACATGTTCAGCGTTATTGTACGCAAATTCAGCCAGCGCAAGTTTCTCTACCCAATCGTTCTGTCTCTCACTGACGTAGCAGCATAGGTATTGCTGGAGTATACTGTTTGCTCTTTCTGCTTGCCCGTTGGTTTCAGGGTGTCTCGCCGTCGAGAAGCCCACCTCGACCTGCAGCAAGCTCATGAGCTTCCTCCAGAACCGGGAAGTAAATTGTTTCCCGCGATCTGAGATGACCCTCGAGGGGGCCCCATGCAGCCTGAAGATGTGATCCACAAACAACCTGGCTGTTTCCTCTGCCGTCACCGCATGTGAGCAAGCTATGAAATGGCACATTTTTGTCAGTAGATCGACTACTACCATGACTGCTGTCTTCCCCCTTGACTTGGGCAAATCTGTCATAAAATCGATGGACACCACCTCCCAGGGTCTTCCCGGCGTGGGTAAGGGTTCCAGTAACCCTGCGGGGGCCACCCTCTCCCCCTTTGCCCTCTGGCAGCGGTCGCACCCCCGTACATATTCCCGTACATATTCCCTCACCCTGGGCCACCAGAACTGCCTGGTGACAAGCAGCATGGTTTTGTGCTGTCCAAAGTGCCCCGCTGTTGGGTTGTGGTACCTTCCCCCTCAAGGTCTCCCACAGTATGTACAGCGCCCCCTTATAGTACAGTAGCCCTTCCTTTTCCTCAAACCATCCATGGTTTTCCCTTCCGTCCCAGAGTTCCCTGATTTTAGTTTGAGCGAACCCGTCATTTCAAGTAAGCCCGGCCAGTTCTCGTTTCCCAACCAACGCTCCCCCACACACCCATCGGTTCTCGGGGAACACGTGTCGGATCTCCGGCGGTCCCTCTCCTTCCATGTACTCCGGCTTCCGGGAGAGAGCATCTGCTCTTACGTTTTCCTCTCCCGGCACGTATCGGATCTCGAAGGAAAACTTGGAGAACTGTGCCCATCAAATCTGTCTCTGGTTGAGTACTCGCGCAGTCCTCCAGTATTCCAAGTTCTTGTGATCCGTACAAACCTGGATCTTGTGCTGCGCCCCTATTAACAGATGTCTCCATCGGCGAAACGCTGCATAGATTGCAAGCAGTTCGCGGTCATACACCGTGTAGTTTTGCTCCGACTTGCTCAGCTTCCTCGAGAAAAAGGCACACGGCCTCCAGCCCTGCTGGGCCCCTGGCTGCAATAGTACCGCTCTGATGGCTCGGTCTGATGCGTCGGTCTCCAGCCTCATGGGCTTCTCCAGATCAACGTGCAGGAGCTGCTATTCCGAAGTGAACGCCTTCTTCAGTCTTTCAAAGGATTGCTGAGCACTTTCTGTCCAGGCGAACTTCTTTTTGCTACTGAGACAATCTGTGATGGGCGCTGTCAAGTGGGCGAAGTTCTTGATGAACTTCCTGTAGAAGTTGCTGAACCCTAGGAACCTCTGCACGTCCTTCCGGGTTTTGGGTGCCTTCCATTCCAGCACCGCCTGCACTTTGCTTGGGTCCATAGCTAGGCCCTTGCCTGACAACTTGTACCCCAGAAACTTGGCCTCTCTGGCGTGAAATTGGCATTTTTCCAGCTTGACCCACAACTGGTGCTTCTGCAGTCTCTTTAGCACTTCCCTGACGTCTCTGACATGTTGCTTCTCATTGTCTGAATAGATTAAGACGTCGTCCAAAAAGGCTACACAGTTCTTGTACAGCAGGGACCCCAACACGTGGTGCATGAAAGCTTGAAAGCAGGCGGAGCCCGACTGTAATCCAAATGGCATAACTAAGTACTCAAAGGCCCCAGGGGGGTGAACATGGTTGTTTTCCATTCGTCCCCCTCCCTCATCCTAATCAAATTGTACGCTCCCCTGAGGTCCAGCTTGGTAAAAATTTTCCCCTGCCTCACCCGTGTTAAAATGTCGTCAATCCTGGGCACTGGTTCTGACACCAGGTTTAACCCCCTGTAATCCACGACAAGACTGGGCTGATTAGTATCCTTTTTGTCCACAAAGAACATCGGACTGCCTCCCACCGCCTTTGATTCTCTTATGAACCCTCTCTTCAGGTTCTTGTCAATAAATTGCCACAACTCCTGCATCTCCCGGTCAGACATGGCATACAGCTTACCCACCGGCAGCTGAGCCCCTGGTAGTAAGTTGATTTGGCAGTCAAAGGGCCTATGGGGGGGTAGCCTATCCGCCTCCTTCTCGCTGAAGGCTTCCTTCAGGTCAGCATATTGTGGTGGCACCTCCCCTTTTGGCTCCACAGCCAGCCCAGCCACCCTGGCCACTGTCATCCTTGGGTTCTCTCCCCCCAGACAGTGTTCCAAGCAGTAAGCTGACCCAAAGGTGACTGACCGCTGATGCCATGACACTACTGGATCATGCAGTGCCAGCCAGCTCATCCCCAGTATTATTGGGGGTCCTGCCAGTGTGGCTACGTGAAAGGCAATGGTCTCTGTGTGCCTGGAAACCCTCATTCTCATTGGTGGGGTCTGGTGTGTCACTTCCCCTCCCAGAAGTTCCCTGCCATTGATGGTGGTCACTTGCAAGGGAAAATCCAGGGGCAGCAGGTGGAGTTGGTGCTCTAGAGAGAAGTCCCTGCTGAAGAAATTGCAGGAGCTGCCTGAATCCAGCAGCCCTTCCACCTTGACTGGGTGCCCATTCGGGAGTTCTAGCACCACTTCTATGGCTATAGCTGCCCTGGGAGGGTCAGACTGGGGCACTTCTATTGGTTGCTGGCCTGGCTGCTGGCCCTGCTGGTTGGCAGCCAGGCGTTGTCGTTCCCTGCGCCTGCCCTTCTCCCCCCTTCTCCTCACAGCCAGCAGCTCCCACCATCCCTGGCTCTGATGGCAGTTCCCTGACATAAGATTTCAAAAGGAATAGCCCAATTGGTGGCAAGAAGAACATATTCATTTGGTTTGGGTTTTAAGTTTTCACTTTTTCTAAGTATAAGGATCCAATTGGGCGGAAGATAATTGGACATTAAAGTGAAGATTTGAAATTAGAATTAATAAAGGACTAAATTACAAATTTAAAAAGATATTGAATACCAAACTTGAAGTTAATTTGATATATTTATACCTTGGGCAAGGTTTATATAAGGTTGTGTAGTAAGTAGTGGTGAGAATTTATTTTCATAACTTCAAGTTGGATTATTATGTGAGAAGTGTTTAAAGCATATTTGTGGAAATGTCTCATCAACCGAAAAAAGGAGGAGAGGGGGGAACACCAGCAGATAGAAGAGGATCAAAACAAGAATCAGACTTCAAGGGAGAAATATTTAAAATGTTTGCAGAAATCAGGCAAAGCGAAAAGAACTTAGAAGAAAAATTAGAACAAGTGGATACGAGAATTGGAAAAATGGATAAAAAAATTGATGAGACAGTAAACGAGCTGAAAGATCAAATTAAAGAGCTATCTAGAAGAACACAATCCCTAGAGGAAGGGATGAAGAAGACAAGAACTGAAATGAAGGAAGTGAAGCGTGAGGAAGAAAAAATCAAAGTGGGACTATCGGAAATCAACAAGTCACAGGAGGAGATATGGGATGCAATTGCCATGAACGAATTGAGGCAGAGGGAAGTGAACCTGAGGCTGAGAGCTGTGCCTGAGGTTCAAGGAGAGAACATTAGAGAGAAATTAATAACAGAGATAGCACAATGGTTAGAGTTACAAAATGAAGAGGTTGTGAGAACAGTGCAAAATGCATTTAGGATGAGAGTAAGAACAACAAAGTCAAGGAAAGTTCCAGGAGATTGCCTAATTACTTTTAAAGATAGAGAAATGAGAAATTTGATACTTCAAAAAAATAGAGAAAGAAGACTAAATATCGATGGGAACTATATAATCATCTTTAAAGACATCCCAATTAGATTGTTGAAACAAAGAGACCCATATAAACCACTGGTGCAAATTCTTAAGAAGAACAAGATTGAATTTAAATGGGAATTCCCGCAGGGGATTTCCTTTTTTTATAAAAGCAAGAAGCACAGACTTACTAGCCCTGAGGAAGTGGGTAAATTCCAGAGAAGATACAAGGAATTAACAGAAGAAGAGGAAGAAGTAAAAGGAGCAGTTGGAGGAGTAGATCCCCTAGGGGGGAAGCATTTGGAAGAGAAGAAGGAGGAGAACGGGGAAAAGACGGACGAGGAACAAGAAGAAGAAGAACAAGAACAAGAAGCTGACAGATTATAAAAAATAATAATTTAAATTAATTTATTTAGGAGTTCACTATGGCGCTGAAATTATGGAATTGGAATATTAATGGAATGAATGACAGGAAAAAACGAAATAAAATTGAACAATATTTTAAAAGGAAAAATTTGGACATTATTTGTTTGCAAGAGACACATGTGGCAAGAAAACATAGGAAAATGTTGATTAATAAAAGATTAGGAAATGAATTCATATCTTCTGACAAAGGGAAAAAGAGAGGGGTTGTATTTTATGTAAGAAACAAAATTGAAGCCCAGCAAATTTTTAAGGATGAAGAAGGAAGAATTATTGCTGTCCAGATCAAATGGCAAGGCGAAAAATTAATTGTTGGGATCTGTGCACCTAATGGAAATAAGACTGATTTTTACAAAAATTTGGAAGAAAGACTGAATACATGGATCAAAAAAATATAGTAATGGGAGACATGAATGGAGTAGTTTCAATGGAAATGGACAGGTTAAGAGATAAAGAAGTTAGCAAAGAAGGAAAAGTACCTAAGACTTTCTTTTCGATGACGAAGAATTGTAATTTAATTGATATTTGAAGACTCAGACATCCACTAGAGAAACAGTTTACATTTTATTCGGAACCAAATCAGTCAATGTCAAGAATAGATCAAATTTGGGTCTCAAACGGACTAACTCCAAGAATTCTGCAAATTGAAATCCAGCCAAGAGTGATCTCAGATCACAGTCCAATAAAATTGGAGATTAAAGGCTACGAAGAAAGAACATTTAGATGGAGAATTAATGACTACCTCTTAGATGACCAAAAATTTTTACAGGATGCACAAAAGAAGCTGATGGAATATTTTGTGGACAATTGCAATAAAGGTACGAAGATGAGTACAGTTTGGGATGCAGGTAAGGCGGTAATCTTATAGGACGCTTATGAAAGCATATGAGATGGCTATGAAAGCTGCTAAGAAATCTTACTTTGCAGCTTCCATTGCATCCGCTAGCTCTCGCCCGGCACAACTTTTTAGAATAATTAGGTCAATAACGTCCTTAGGAGGACAACCAAATTTAAGCACAAATTCGACCCACAGCTGTGAGGCATTCGCGAGCTTTTTTGCGGAGAAAGTCCTGTTGCTCCGCCGTGACCTCCCTGCCAATTTAGATACAGTGACTGAACTGGAGGCCCCTCGACTGACTTCAGGTCCAGTGTTGGACCATTTCGATCGGTTACTCCCTACTGATGTGGATAGATTCCTCCAAGTTGGTAGGCCCACCACCTGCCTCCTTGATCCGTGCCTGATTAGGGAGTGTCCAGATGTTACGTGGACCCCCCCTGGTTGAAATTATCAATTTGTCCCTTCACACGGGGACATTCCCAGGGGAACGGAAGGAAGCAGAGGTGTGTCCACTCTTAAAGAAAACTTCATTAGATCCCTTAGACCTATCCAATTACCGCCCAGTTTCAAATCTTCCATACCTGGGTAAGGTAATTGAGAGAGCGGTTGCTGAACAGCTTGGTAGGTTTCTGGAGGAAACATCGGCATTAGATCCATTTCAGTCCGGTTTCCGTCCTGGTTTTGGGATGGAGACGGCTCTGGTTGCCCTAACAGATGATTTCCATAGACAACTGGATCGAGGCGGGTCAGGACTGCTGATCCTTTTAGATTTGTCAGCAGCCTTTGACATGGTCGATCATGATCTTCTGGACCACCGCCTCGCAGACGTGGGGATACAGGGCATAGCCCGTAACTGGCTGTGCTCTTTTATCTCTGGTCGGGCACAGAGGGTGGCACTAGGGAGGGAAATGTCGTCGCGCCACTCCTTGGTGTGTGGAGTGCCGCAGGGCACAATTCTCTCCCCGATGCTTTTTAACATCTTTATGCGCCCCCTTGCCCACATTATCCGGAGCTTTGGGCTGGGCTGTCACCAATATGCTGATGACACTCAGCTCTATCTGCTGATGGATGGCCACACCGACTCGGCCCCGAACACACTGACCAGATGCTTGGAAGCTGTGGCTGGATGGTTTCGTGGGAGCCGATTGAAACTAAATCCTTCGAAGACAGAGGTCCTATGGCTAGGTCGGGATGGCATGGGGATGAGGGACCAACTCCCTTCTCTTGCGGGGGCCCAATTAGTGCCATTGCCTTCCGTTAAGAGTTTGGGTGTAATCCTTGACGCCTCCCTTTCCATGGAGGCGCAAGTTACAGCAACAGCCAAGGTGACATTTTTCCACCTTTGCCACATCAAGCAGTTGGTCCCTTACCTTTCCCACCCCGACTTGGCCACAGTGATCCATGCGACGGTCATCTCCAGGCTTGACTACTGTAATTCGCTCTACGTGGGGCTGCCCTTGAAGCTGTCCCAGAAACTCCAGCGGGTACAGAATGCTGCAGCGAGGCTTCTCACGGGGTCTCTGCCATGGGAGCATATCCACCCAGTGCTTTTCAAGCTGCACTGGCTCCCGGTGGAGTACAGGGTCAGATTTAAGGTGCTGCTTTTGACCTTTAAAGCCCTTCACGGCCTAGGACCCTTGTACCTACGGGACCGCTTCTCCTGGTATGCCCCACGGAGAGCCTCAAGGTCCATAAATAACAACACCCTAGTGGTCCCAGGCCCTAAGGAAGTTAGATTGGCTTCAACCAGAGCCAGGGCCTTTTCAACTCTGGCTCCGGGCTGGTGGAACGCTCTGCCTCATGAGACCAGGGCCCTGCAGGATCTGATTTCTTTCCGCAGGGCCTGTAAGACAGAGTTGTTCCACATGGCCTTTGGCTTGGAGCCAATTTGATTCCCTCTCTCCCTCCCTCTCTTTCTTTTTTCTTTTCCTTCTCCTCCTGCGATGAGGCTACATTTTAATATTTTAATGTTCCATTATTTTAATGTTGTATTTTATTTTTGTTTTTAAGTTGTAATCATTCATCTTGTTTTTATTATTGCTTGTAAGCCGCTCTGAGCCCAGCCTTGGCTGGGGAGGGCGGGGTATAAATAAAAAATTATTATTATTATTATTATTATTATTATTATTATTATTATTATTATGAGAGGATTCTTCATTCAACAGAACACAATCAGAAATAAGCACAGAGAGAAGGGCAAGAAGGAAATCTTAAAACAAATAATGGACAATGAACAAAAATTAATCAAGAAACCTAACAACTCAAAAATAAAACAAAATATCAAAGTTTTGCAAACGCAATTTGCAATGATAATAAACAAAGAGGTGGAATGGAACATTAAAAAGTTAAGACAAAGAAACTTTGAGTTCGCTAATAAGTCAGGCAAATGGCTTGCGTGGCAAATAAAGAAAAGAAAGGAACAAAACACAATCAGCAAAATTATTGTGCATGGAGAAAAGATCGAAAACCCGAAAGGCATCAGAAAAGGATTCTTGGACTTTTATAGTCATTTGTACTGAAATAGAGAAAAGAATAATATGAGGAAAATAGAAAGATATCTAAAGGAAAAAAAGGTGCAAAAGATCCCGACAGAAAAGAAAGACAGACTGAACGCCCCAATTGAGAATGAGGAAATAATAGAGGTCATAAAGAATTTTAAAAAGGACTTCCGGAGGCGGCGCCAATGGCAATGGCGGTCTCCTTTTAGTCTGGAGGGAGAAGCTCCGCGGAAATCGGGTCTGTCCGCTACGGCGAAGCGGAGACCCTTTCGAAAGTCACAGGCAGGAGAAGCCTGTGAATGTGGGACTCGGCGGGCACCTTTAGCGCCCCCCGGATTTGCGAAGGAACCCTGCAAGGGGCTCCGGAGCGTAACGGGAGCTTGGCGCGGCGCTGAGAGTCAATTGCTCTTTCCATGGGGTGAAGCCGCACAGCTGTTGCCGGAGAGCGCTGACCTTTTTCCTGTGACAATTTGGCTGCTAAACAACTACTCGTGAGTAGGTGAAGCTTAAGATCTGGGACTAAAAGGAGAAAAAGGGGATTGATTTGGCACTGAAGCCGGAAGGTGTAAACAGGAAGTCCGCCTTCCTTTCTGTATACAGATCAAAGCAAAGACTCTCTGAGCTAAGACCTTGAGAGACTATTTTGAGATAAATTTGAATACTATTATTGAAAAAAGAATAATCTGGGATGCAAGTAAAGCAGTTATGAGGGGGTTTCTGATCCAACAGAATACAATAAAGAAGAGAGCCCAAAATGTTGAAAGCTTTTGCAGATGACTTGGTTTTGACAGTACAGGAGCCAGAATCTAGTACGAAAAGGGCTTTGGAACTGATTAAAGAATTTGGTCATGTGGCAGGATTTAAGCTGAACAAGTCAAAAACTAAAGTTCTTGAGAAAAATTTAACACCGATTGAGAAAGAGAGGTTTCAGAAGGAGACAGGTTTAACATTAGTTAAGAAAGTAAAATATTTGGGGGTTAATATGACTGCTAAGAACTTAAATTTATTTAAAGATAACTATGAGAAATGTTGGACAGAAGTGAAAAAAGACTTAGAAATATGGTCAAATTTGAAGCTTTCCTTGTTGGGTCGAATTGCAGCTATAAAGATGAATGTATTGCCAAAAATGTTATTTCTGTTTCAATCATTGCAAATTTTGGATAAGATGGACTGTTTCAAGAAGTGGCAGAGAGACATTTCTAGATTTGTCTGGCAGGGCAAGAAGCCCAGAATAAAATTTAAAATATTAACTGATGCAAAGGAAAGAGGCGGATTTGCCCTGCCAGACCTTAAACTTTACTATGAATCAGCAGCATTCTGCTGGTTGAAAGACTGGCTGCTTCTTGAGAACACAGACATTTTGGATTTGGAAGGTTTTAATAATGTTTTTGGGTGGCATGCATATTTGTGGTACGACAAGGTTAAAGCACATAAAGCATTTAAAAACCATATTGTCAGGAAAGCATTGTTCAATGTCTGGATAAGATACAAAGACTTATTGGAAAATAAAACCCCAAGGTGGTTGTCACCAATGGAAGCGAAGGCTCGGAAAAAGCTCAATATGGAGGCAAAATGGCAGAAATATTGGGAAATATTGGAACAAGAAATTGAAATTGCAGAGTTTTGAGAAACTAAAAGATAAAGTGTGAGACTGGCTTTATTATTATCAAACAAGAGAAGCCTATAATTTGGACAAAAAAAATGGCTTCCAGGTGGAAAAATCAAAATTGGAAACAGAACTGTTAGATCCCAAAACTAAGATACTTTCAAGAATGTATAACTTGCTGTTAAAATGGAATACGCAGGATGAAACGGTAAAATCTGCAATGATTAAATGGGCACAAGATATTGGTCATAACATTATGTTTGCTGACTGGGAACAGTTGTGGACCACCGGTATGAAATTCACGGCATGTAATGCCTTAAGAGAGAATATTACGAAAATGATATATAGGTGGTACATGACACCAGTCAAGCTTGCAAAAATATATCATTTGCCTGATAACAAATGTTGGAAATGTAAAGAAAATGAAGGTACATTCTTTCACCTTTGGTGGACGTGCCCAAAGATTAAGGCTTTCTGGGAGATGATCTATAATGAAATGAAAAAGGTATTTAAATATACCTTCCTGAAGAAACCAGAGGCCTTTCTCCTGGGCATAGTCGGCCAATTGGTGCCAAAGAAGGATAGAACTTTCTTCATGTATGCAACAGCAGCAGCAAGAATACTTATTGCAAAGTACTGGAAGACACAAGATCTACCCACCCTAGAAGAGTGGCAGATGAAGGTGATGGACTATATGGAATTAGCGGAAATGACCGGCAGAATCCGAGACCTGGAGGCAAGCAATAGCCTCCAGAAGATCAAAAGAGATTACGAGGCTCTGGGCAGGAAATTGAAGCAATTAAATGCACAAATTGTCATCTCATCTGTCCTCCCAGTTGAACGACGTGGCCCAGGGAGAGAGGGAAAAATAGTGGAAGTGAACAACTGGCTTCGCAAATGGTGTAAACAGGAACGGTTTGGATTCTTAGATCACGGAATGCAGTTTCTTGAAGATGGACTTCTGGCAAGCGATGGGCTGCACCTCACAACGGTTGGGAGGAATGTTTTTGCAAAAAATCTCAGAAACCTCATCAGGAGGGCTTTAAACTGACTAATGTGGGGGAGGGAGACAGTGCTCCTGAAGGTAGGAGTCTATCAATTGATGAAGATGATCATCCAAATGTCATAGACCAAATGGAGCAAACAGCACGCAGACCTAGTGGTGGGAGGAAAAAATCCTTAAATAAGAGACACGGGGGAATGATTAATGGACTTCAATGTCTGTACACTAATGCGCAAAGTATGGGAAATAAACAAGATGAGCTTGAGCTCTTGGTACAGCAAACTAAATATGACATAATAGGAATCACTGAAACCTGGTGGGATAAGTCCCACGATTGGAATGTAATAATGGAGGGATACAATCTATTTCAGAGAAACAGACCAGACAAGAAAGGAGGAGGAGTGGCGTTATATGTCAGGGATGTGTATACCTGTGAAGAGATCCAAGATTTAGAACCTCAAAGCCAAAGTGAGAGCATTTGGGTCAAAATTAAGGGAGAGAAGAATAACAGTGACCTCATTGTGGGAGTTTACTATAGATCCCCAAGCCAAACGGAGGACATAGATGATGCCTTCCTGGAACAGATGGCCAAGCATGCAAAAGGAAGGGAGATAGTAGTAATGGGGGACTTCAATTACCCAGATATTTGTTGGATGTCAAACTCAGCCAAGAGCATAAGGTCAAACAGATTCCTCATTGGCCTTGCAGACAACTTCATTGTCCAGAAAGTGGGAGAAGCAACAAGAGGAACAGCCATTTTAGATCTGGTCCTAACCAATGTTGATGACCTGGTTAGTGGGGTAGAAGTGGAAGGATCATTAGGCGCGAGTGATCATGCTCTTCTGAAGTTTACTATACAGCGGAAAGGAGCAACCAAGCATACTAGGACTCAATTTCTCGACTTTAAGAAAGCCGACTTCATAAAACTTAGGGAAGTGCTTGGTGAGATCCCATGGACAGTAATACTAAAAGGAAAGGGAGTTCATGATGGCTGGGAGTTTGTTAAGAGGGAGATAGTAAAAGCACAACTTCAGGCAATACCAATGAGACGGAAACATGGAAGGTGCCTAAAGAAGCCAGGGTGGCTATCTAAAGAACTTTTAACTGAGTTAAGATTAAAAAAGGATGTGTACAAAAAATGGAAAAGGGGGGAAACCACCAAAGAGGAATTCAAACAAATAGCCAGCACGTGTAGACACAAAGTCAGAAAAGCTAAAGCACAGAATGAACTCAGGCTTGCTAGAGAGGTTAAAAGCAACAAAAAAGGCTTTTATGGGTATGTTCGTAGCAAAAGGAAGAACAAAGAAACAGTGGGGTCACTCAGAGGAGAAGATGGTGAAATGCAAACAGGGGACACAGAAAGGGCTGAACTCCTCAATGCCTTCTTTGCCTCAGTCTTCTCCGATAAAGAAAACAATGCCCGACCTGAAGAATTTGGAGCAAATGATTCAGCAGAGGAAACACAGCCCAGAATAACTAAGGAGATAGTACAAGAATACTTGGCTAGTCTAGATGTATTCAAGTCTCCAGGGCCAGATGAACTGCATCCAAGAGTATTAAAAGAACTGGCAGATGTGATCTCAGAACCACTGGCAGTCATCTTTGAGAACTCCTGGAGAACAGGCGAAGTCCCGGCAGACTGGAGGAGGGCAAATGTTGTCCCTATTTTCAAAAAGGGGAAAAGAGAGGACCCAAATAATTACCGCCCAGTCAGTCTGACATCAATACCAGGGAAGATTCTGGAGCAGATCATTAAGCAAACAGTCTGTGAGCACCTAGAAAGGAATGCTGTGATCACCAATAGTCAGCATGGATTTCTGAAAAATAAGTCATGTCAGACTAACCTGATCTCGTTTTTTGACAGAATTACAAGCCTGGTAGATGAAGGGAATGCAGTGGATGTAGCCTACCTTGATTTCAGCAAGGCATTTGACAAGGTGCCCCATGATATTCTTGTAAAGAAGCTGGTAAAATGCAGTCTTGACTATGCTACCACTCAGTGGATTTGTAACTGGCTGACTGACCGAACCCAAAGGGTGCTCATCAATGGTTCCTCTTCATCCTGGAGAAGAGTGACTAGTGGGGTGCCACAGGGTTCTGTCTTGGGCCCGGTCTTATTCAACATCTTTATCAACGACTTGGATGATGGACTCAAGGGCATCCTGATCAAATTTGCAGATGACACCAAACTGGGAGGGGTGGCTAACACCCCAGAGGACAGGATCACACTTCAAAACGACCTTGACAGATTAGAGAACTGGGCCAAAACAAACAAGATGAATTTTAACAGGGAGAAATGTAAAGTATTGCACTTGGGCAAAAAAAATGAGAGGCACAAATACAAGATGGGTGACACTGTCGGAATTCAAGCGAGCAGAGCCTCCAGCTCTTAGGAATTTGGCCACCCTCCAGGTGCCCGGCTTGAACCCTTGTTTACCTCCCCTGCCAGTGTCTGCCGGCAAGATCAAGGGAGGTCTCTTCGGCGATCCTTTTCAAACGTGAAAAGAACACACCACTCCTCCCCCAGGGAGGGGGAATGAGACAGACAGAAATATATCTACATGTCTTTATTTCTGTCTTTCAGCAGTACAGAGAAAACATGTCTGCACACTCTGCTTCCCAGTGCAGAGAGAGAATAAACTCCACCCATGTATTTCCAGTACAGGGTCATGTGCTGCTCTGAGGTAACATCCGGCTCTCAGAGCACTTTACAGACAGTCCCAGTTTCCCACGGGACAATCCAATAACAGCCACATCCTGTTTACCATTCCAGCCACCTGGTGCTTGCTTCTGCATTGCTCCTTTTTCGTAACATCCTCCCCCAAAAGAATCAATGCGTGTTGCAGCAAGCAAAGCATGATCCAGAGAAGAAAACAAACAGTTGTTATACACATAACACTCCCCTGTTGTTTCAGTTCCACCCTTGGAACTCCCCGCCACTGGTTTCCCCAGTGTACCTCTCTGGTTGTCTGATTTCCAAGGAATGAGTGCATCTGCATTACCTTGGCTAGCAACTATCTGTTGTGTCTTTGTCTCTGACTTAGACACAGCTCCAACCTGTCCTCGGTTGTTTACAACAGCAACACATGCAACAGCTAAGTTAGCAAACTCTTTTGAGTACCTCTTGGGTGGTTGACCCTTTGTAACTCTCTCAGACCTACGTATGAGGTGCTGATCCTCTCTGCTCACTGGTCCAGTCTCAGGACTCTTTGGAGAACTAGTTCCAATGGTAAACAGTGGTTCATCCTTCAGTTGTGAAGGCCTATCCATTGTGTGAGACTTCCTCTCAATGACTGTGACAACTGAGCTCTCCGAGCTATCAGTGTCATCACTTTCTGTACAGCTGAAATCAGTAAAATCATCATCATCTGAATCGTCATCAGTGGGAAATGTGTGTACTATCACTCTCTCCTGTTCAGGAGCACTCTCTAGAAATTTTGTGAGAATCACCTGACCAGATTCAGACAAAATTACTCTGTAGAGACCCTTTTCATACCCCACAAAAATGCCTCTGGCATTCTTTACTCCACCTGGAGCTTCTGTTCTCACATGAGACCCAAAAACCTTGAAATGGGCAACAGAAGGTTTTCTGTGGAACAGTTTCTCAAAAGAACTTCCCAACTCTTTTGAAACCTTTCTCACTTTCGTATAACAGTACGACATCAGAGACTCGGCCCAGTACTCATGTGACAGATGTGAACTTAGCAATTGCGCTTCCATCCCCTTTTGCAATTCTCTGTTCACCCGTACACAGACACCCCTGTTCCACGCTTCCGCTGAAACAGAAATCTTGTGTCTGATCCCCTTCTTCTGCAGGAACCTTTGGAAATCCTGTAAAAGAAAAATCTGCTTCTCATCTGTGAATAGACAATCAATGTTAGCATCATGCATACTCTTAACTTTGTCACAAAACTCCTGAAACCTCTCCAAGGCTTCCTGTGGCTTTCTCAACACATAAACCCAGACATAGTTAGAGAAATGATCCACACACACAAGATAATATCTTGCATTGCCTCTAGATGGTTCTAGAGGACCAATCACATCAGCATACACCCGCTGGAATGCCCTGTTGACTCCGGTCTTCTTCTTGCTCACACCTGCAAGAGAAACTAGGTTAGACACAGATGAATTACATTCCATGTAATCACTTTGTGCAAAAGTCAACAAATAAAGTCCATCCTTCTGTTTGGCAGAAAGATATAACTCTCCATCTTTGTAGATCTCGCAGCTCTCAGCATCGTAGGACAGTTTCAGTCCTCTCTTTGCAATCTGCGAAACACTCAGCAGATTGAACTTCAATTCAGGAACCAAGTAAACATTGTTTATTGTCAAGTCCAGACTCTTAAGATAGACAGTTCCCACGCCGGCCGCTTCTAGCTCCTGACCATTGGCCTGTGTCACAGTGAAGCTTTGCTTCTTAAACGTTGAAAAGAGCCCTCTGTGTGGAGACATATGAACTGTCGCTGCAGTGTCGATAACAAATGAGTTCCCAACATCTGGCGTGGTTCCCTTCGCCATCAAAGCCTTTGCAGGTTCCACCATAGGCTTGGTACGACCTTTGCCTGACGCCTCAGGCTTTGCTGAGCGGCCCTTCGCTCCTTTTGGCTGACGTGGCTTCTTGCAGTTCCGCTCAAGATGCCCAGCCTGTCCGCAACTGTAACACTGGACAACATTCAAAGCTACAGCATCCTTTCCAGTAGCCTCATCGGTGGGGGAATTAGAACTCCGTTCCTCCCTCCCCCTGTCCTTTACTTCCAGTGCAGCATGCCGGCTGTGTTCATCTAGAACCACGGCACTCAGGGGCACTCCCCCCTTCTTGGCATCCATGCTGAATCCAAGAGTCAGCTTTACACTCAACCCCAAGCCAGCTTTCACTTTTCAAGTCAGTAAACTCCAAAAGTCTCTGTTTACTGCTTCACTGGCAGGCTTGCCTTTGGGCTGTTTTTTTAAAACCCTTGCACAGCTGCGCAGATACACTTTCGATTTCCCAGGCTCTTCTTAGGCCACTCAGTAACTGGCAGACGTTGCCTAGCAACCTGCTCAGGACGGAACTCCTTATCTAAACCACAGGAATTCCTGGTATGCAAGCTTGCTCTTTCAGAGCTGTTTTTCTTACGCAGCTTGTGAACCAGAAAATAAATCTTTCTGCGTTCATTCTCTCTTGCCCGAAATGCAGCATACCTTTTTTTCAGGCTCCGTTGCCTTGAAACACACTCCTCTCGGTGTCCAGCTGTCTGTATCAGCTTTCTGGCTGCAGGCAGACGCTTTTCTTTATCTCCTTAGGTGCAGAGGATGGCAACGATTCATCGACCTCTCACCTCTCATGCAGATTCTCACAGATCAGATAACCATCGGTCTGCTACCAGTTGTCGGAATTCAAGCGAGCAGAGCCTCCAGCTCTTAGGAATTTGGCCACCCTCCAGGTGCCCGGCTTGAACCCTTGTTTACCTCCCCTGCCAGTGTCTGCCGGCAAGATCAAGGGAGGTCTCTTCGGCGATCCTTTTCAAACGTGAAAAGAACACACCACTCCTCCCCCAGGGAGGGGGAATGAGACAGACAGAAATATATCTACATGTCTTTATTTCTGTCTTTCAGCAGTACAGAGAAAACATGTCTGCACACTCTGCTTCCCAGTGCAGAGAGAGAATAAACTCCACCCATGTACTTCCAGTACAGGGTCATGTGCTGCTCTGAGGTAACATCCGGCTCTCAGAGCACTTTACAGACAGTCCCAGTTTCCCACGGGACAATCCAATAACAGCCACATCCTGTTTACCATTCCAGCCACCTGGTGCTTGCTTCTGCATTGCTCCTTTTTCGTAACAGACACCTGGCTTGAGAGCACTACATGTGAAAAGGATCTAGGAGTCTTGGTTGACCACAAACTTGACATGAGCCAACAGTGTGACGCGGCAGCTAAAAAAGCCAATGCAATTCTGGGCTGCATCAATAGGAGTATAGCATCTAGATCAAGGGAAGTAATAGTGCCACTGTATTCTGCTCTGGTCAGACCTCACCTGGAGTACTGTGTCCAGTTCTGGGCACCACAGTTCAAGAAGGACATTGACAAACTGGAACGTGTCCAGAGGAGGGCAACCAAAATGGTCAAAGGCCTGGAAACGATGCCTTATGAGGAACGGCTAAGGGAGCTGGGCATGTTTAGCCTGGAGAAGAGGAGGTTAAGGGGTGATATGATAGCCATGTTCAAATATATAAAAGGATGTCACATAGAGGAGGGAGAAAGGTTGTTTTCTGCTGCTCCAGAGAAGCGGACACGGAGCAATGGATCCAAGCTACAAGAAAGAAGATTCCACCTAAACATTAGGAAGAACTTCCTGACAGTAAGAGCTGTTCGACAGTGGAATTTGCTGCCAAGGAGTGTGGTGGAGTCTCCTTCTTTGGAGGTCTTTAAGCAGAGGCTTGACAACCATATGTCAGGAGTGCTCTGATGGTGTTTCCTGCTTGGCAGGGGGTTGGACTCGATGGCCCTTGTGGTCTCTTCCAACTCTATGATTCTATGATTCTATGATTCTATGACCTGGGAGAAGAGTTGGTGGAAGAAGATTGGAAGAAATTTAAAGACTATCTGCAGAAACACTGTAAAATTAATGAATGTTAAAAATGATGTTGGATTGAAAATAAGTGGCATTAGCAACAAAGTTAATGAGAATATGCAAGAATGAATTGATAGTGGATGAAAATATAGAGTTATAATATGTTAAGATATAGAGTTAAGATAAACGAAAGAGGGTAAGGATTTGCTGATGTGATTATTTAAATGGGAATACAAAAAGGGGAGGTGTGAGGAGGTCAAGGAAACAAGCTTATGAGTTTAAAGTTACAAAAAATGGATTTGTTTTTAATTCCTTTTTTATCTATCTGTTTTTTGTATTTTTTTTGTATTTTTTATTTTTTATGTATTTTTGTATGTTTTCTTTTTTTTATCTTTTTCTTTTCCTACGTTCTTTCTGTAAACCTATGTTTTTGTAAAATTTCAATAAATATTTTTTTTAAAAAAAGGAAAGGCTCCGGGACTTACGTCAAGTTATTATAAAGAATTTAGGCATACCCTGACAGCGCCACTGAAAGAAGTAATGAATAACATCTTGAAGGAAAAAGATATTCCAGAAACTTGGAAAGATGCCTTTATTTCACTAATTCCTAAGCAAGAATCCGATTTAACACAAGTAAAGAACTACAGACCGATTTCATTGTTGAACACAGACTATATTTCCCCCCCAGGAATATTAGCAAAAAGAATGAAAAAGGTTTTGCAAGAAATTATTCATGAAGATCAAGCAGGCTTTCTTCCAGGCAGACAGATGAAGGATAATGTTAGAAATATAATTAATACTTTGGAGTATCTGACTGCCAGGAATGAGAAACAAGCCATATTGATATTTGTGGATGCAGAAAAGGCCTTTGGTAATGTATCATGGGAATTCATGCTGAAAATTTTAGAGTATATGGAGGTGGGGAATGATTTTTATAATGGAATAAGGGTGATTTATACAGAACAAAGAGCAAAATTGATTGTGAACAATGTAATTACGGAAGAAGTAAAGATATCGAAAGGTACAAGGCAGGGGTGTCCTCTTTCACCATTGCTATTTATAACGGTCCTGGAAGTCCTTTTGAGCTCAATTAGACAAAATGAATTAATAAAAGGGGTGACAGTAGTTCAGAATGAATATAAAGTTAAAGCCTTTGCAGATGATCTGGTAATAATGATAGAAGATCCATTAAAAAGTTTAAATGAGGTGTTGGAGGAGATTGAGCGATTTGGTAAAGTGGCTGGGTTTATATTAAATAAGAAAAAAACTAAGGTAATTGTAAAAAATATGGATCATAGTGTAATAGAAACAATGCAAGAAAAAACAGGGATTGAAGTGGCGAAGAAAGTAAAATATTTGGGAATATGGTTAACATCCAAAAATATTGATTTATTTCACAACAATTATATACCGGTATGGAATGGAATTAAAAAAAGATCTGGAGGTGTGGGGAAGGATGAAACTCTCCTTTCGGGGTAGAATGTCAACAATCAAGATGAGTGTACTTCCAAAGATGTTATTTTTATTTCAAATGATTCCAATAATTAAAGGGACAACGATTTTTAAAGATTGGCAAAGAGTAATTTCAAGATATATCTGGCAGGGTAAAAAGCCAAGAATACATAATAATAATAATAAGTAATAAGGTCAAAGCACATAAAGTGTTTAAAAACCATATTGTCAGAAAAGCACTATTTAATGTCTGGATAAGATATAAGGACTTGTTAGAAAATAAAACCCCAAGATGGTTGTCACCAATGGAAGCGAAGCCTCAGAAAAAACTCAATATGGAGGCCAAATAGCTGAAATATTGGGAAATTCTGGAACAAGAGGGAGACAGATTAAAACTGCAGAGCTTTGAAAAATTAAAAAATAGAGTGCAAGACTGGCTCCATTACTACCAAATAATGGAGGCATATAATTTGGACAAGAAAATTGGCTTCCAGGTGGAAAAATCAAAATTGGAAACAGAACTGTTAGATCCCAAAACTAAGATTCTGTCAAGAATGTATAACTTGCTGTTGAAATGGAACACTCAGGATGAAATGGTGAAATCTGCTATGATTAAATGGGCACAAGATGTGGGACACAACGTTATGCTGGCTGACTGGGAACAGTTATGGACCACAGGTATGAAATTCATGGCATGTAATGCCTTAAGAGAGAATATTATGAAAATGATATACAGGTGGTACATGACACCAGTCAAGCTTGCAAAAATATATCATTTGCCTGATAATAAATGCTGGAAATGTAAAGAGACTGAAGGTACATTTTTTCACCTTTGGTGGACGTGCCCAAGGATCAAGGCTTTCTGGGAGATGATTTATAATGAAATGAAAAAGGTATTTAAATATACCTTTCTGAAGAAACCAGAGGCCTTTCTCCTGGGCATGGTCAGCCAATTGGTGTTAAAGAAGTATAGAATTTTTTTTTATGTATGCCACGACAGCAGCAAGAATACTGATAGCAAAGTATTGGAAGACACAAGATCTACCCACCCGGGAAGAATGGCAGATGAAGGTGATGGAGTATATGGAACTGGCGGAAATGACTGGCAGAATCCGAGACCTGGGAGAAGAGTCGGTAGAAGAATATTGGAAGAAATTTAAAGACTATCTACAGAAATATTGTAAAATTAAGGAATGTTAGAAGGATGCTGGAATGAAGTTATGTGGTTTTAGCAGTAATGTTACAAAGGAGTATGTAAAAATGGATTGTTAACAGGTGAGAATGTAAAGTTATAATATATTAAGATAAATTATAAAGATAAAAGCAAAAATGGAAAGGATTTGCTGAAATAACTAATTGAACTAGAATACAAAAAAGGGAGGTGTGAGGAGGTCAGGGAAACAAGTAAATGAAAGACAAGACATGGAAAGATTGATTTGTTTTTAATTGTTTTTACTTTTCTGTATTTTGCATTTTTTGCTTCTTTTTTCTTTTTTCTTTTTTTTTGTAACTTTTTCTGAAACTTTAATAAATTTTATTTAAAAAAAGAAGAAAAAGCCAAGAATACAATTTAAGTTATTAACAGATGCGAAGGAAAGAGGAGGCTTTGCCCTGCCAGACTTGAAATTATACTACGAAGCGTCTTGTCTCTGTTGGTTAAAGGAATGGATAAAATTAAAAAACAATAAATTGGAGCAAGCTTGCTTTCTGCTGCTCTGCAGTGGAGGACCTGAACCAGTAGACTCAGATGACAAGAAAGGAGATTCTGGCTCAACATTAGGAAGAACTTTCTGGCAGTAAGAGCTGTTTGGCAAAGGAACAGACTCCCTGGTGGACTCTGGTTCCTTTGAGCTTTTTAAACAGAGCTTGGATGGCCACCTCTCATGGATGCCTCAGTTGCGATTTCTGCGTCGCAAGGGTTTGGACTAGAGGACCTTTGGAGAACTTTCTCTTTCCACAATTCTATGATTCCGTCAGTATCTATGTTCACCCTGCTTTCCTCAGACCCCTTCTGCTTGTCAGATGCACTCTTGGGGAGCCTGTACTTTGCATTGGGGCATTTGGCTTTAAGAAAAAGATGGAAAGTTTCAGTGGTGGAACCGAAAAAATGACTGAGGACCTTGGGTCCACTTCTACAGTCTATTTTGTGCTGAGCAGTAAGAAGCTTTAATACAACCTTTCTGTCACCACTACCATTTACCACCGTTGGTGAATATGCTGGTTCTTCCAATAGCCTCAGAAGCTTACTGTGAACGTTATCTGCATTACTAAAATCAGAAATATTTCCATTAAACCTAATAGGCAGGTTGTGGTGTTTTTTAAGGCTACTGCCAAGACAGTCTGTCTTGTTGCAGGCTGCTGGTTTATTAAATGTGCTTTTCTTTGGCTTATTCTGAGAAACTGGTCGCCTGACCGTGAAGTTGTTTTATGCCTTCTGGTACAAGGAGAAATTTCCTTATGGAATAAAGTATCTGAGCAATGAGCAAAAGATTGCAGATAACCACGACTATTGCAATGATGTCCGTCCACCTGATGCAATCCTGGGTTGGGTTCTGAGTCGCTTCGGTGCATGTTCAGGAAATACCGTATTTTTCGCACGATTGGACGCACCGGACCATAGGACGCACGTAGTTTTCAGGGGGGGAAATCAAGGAAAAAATATGATTCCCCCCCCCCAGCTCTGGGAGCAGTGGACAGGCTGCACGCAGCCTGTGCGCTACTCCAAGACCTTCTCCCTGCTTTTGCGGGAGGTGGCAGAATTCCCCCACCTCCCGCAAAAGCCCACAGGAGCCCCGCGTGACTCCTGCGGGCTTTTCGACCAGGAGGGAGAAGGGACTGAAACGGCCCGTCAGTCCCTTCTCCCTCCTTGGGGAAAAGCCCCCAAGAACCGCTCGCTCTTTAAAGGCTGTGCGGCTCCTGCGGGCTTTTCTAGGAGGTGGGGGAATTCCTAGAAAAGCCAGCAAAGCCGTGCAGCCCCTTTAAAGAGCGCACGGCTTTTGCCTGCTTTTGCGGGAGGTGGGGGAATTCCCCCATCTCCCGCAAAAGCCCGCAGGAGGGAGAAGGGACTGACTCGGCCAGTCAGTCCCTTCTCCCTCCTTGGGGAAAAGCCCCCAAGAGCCGCTCGCTCTTTAAAGGGTGCGCGGCTCCTGCGGGCTTTTCTAGGAGGTGGGGGAATTCCCCCACCTCCTAGAAAAGCCAGCAGAAGCCACGGAGCCCCTTTAAAGAGCGCCTGGCTTTTGCCTGCTTTTGCGGGAGGTGGGGGAATTCCCCCATCTCCCCCAAAAGCCCACAGGAGGGTTGGAGAGTAGCGGGAAGGCGTCGCACGCCTTCCCGCTGCCCCCCAATCTCTGGGGCTGGCGATGGGGGAAGCGCTTTTTCCCCCACCGCCAGCCTCAAAGCCGGGTTGGAGAGTAGCGGGAAGGCGTCGCACGCCTTCCCGCTGCCCCCCAATCTCTGGGGCTGGCGATGGGGGAAGCGCTGCTTTCCCCACCGCCAGCCTCCAACCCGGGTTGGAGAGTAGCAGGAAGGCATCGCTGCCTTCCCGCTGCCTCCCAATCTCTGGGGCTGGCGATGGGGGAAGCGCTGCTTTCCCCACCGCCAGCCTCAAACCCGGGTTGGAGAGTAGCGGGAAGGCGTCGCACGCCTTCCTGCTGCCCCCCATCCTCTGGGGCTGGCGATGGGGGAAGCGCTGCTTTCCCCACCGCCAGCCTCCAACCCGGGTTGGAGAGTAGCGGGAAGGCATCGCTGCCTTCCCGCTGCCTCCCAATCTCTGGGGCTGGCGATGGGGGAAGCGCTGCTTTCCCCACCGCCAGCCTCAAACCCGGGTTGGAGAGTAGCGGGAAGGCGTCGCACGCCTTCCCGCTGCCCCCCATCCTCTGGGGCTGGCGATGGGGGAAGCGCTGCTTTCCCCACCGCCAGCCTCCAACCCGGGTTGGAGAGTAGCGGGAAGGCATCGCTGCCTTCCCGCTGCCCCCCAATCTCTGGGGCTGGCGATGGGGGAAGCGCTGCTTTCCCCACCGCCAGCCTCCAACCCGGGTTGGAGAGTAGCGGGAAGGCATCGCTGCCTTCCCGCTGCCCCCCAATCTCTGGGGCTGGCGATGGGGGAAGCGCTGCTTTCCCCACCGCCAGCCTCCAACCCGGGTTGGAGAGTAGCGGGAAGGCATCGCTGCCTTCCCGCTGCCCCCCAATCTCTGGGGCTGGCGATGGGGGAAGCGCTGCTTTCCCCACCGCCAGCCTCCAACCCGGGTTGGAGAGTAGCGGGAAGGCGTCGCTGCCTTCCCGCTGCCCCCCAATCTCTGGGGCTGGCGATGGGGGAAGCGCTGCTTTCCCCACCGCCAGCCTCAAACCCGGGTTGGAGAGTAGCGGGAAGGCGTCGCACGCCTTCCTGCTGCCCCCCATCCTCTGGGGCTGGCGATGGGGGAAGCGCTGCTTTCCCCACCGCCAGCCTCGAAGCCGGGTTGGAGAGTAGCGGGAAGGCGTTGCGCGCCTTCCTGCTGCCCCCCATCCTCTGGGGCTGGCGATGGGGGAAGCGCTGCTTTCCCCACCGCCAGCCTCAAAGAGCAGACTCTCCTGGCTTCAGCGGAAGCAACGCAAAGCCTCCGGAGCGCAGGCTTCGGAGGCTTTGCCTTGCTATCGCTGAAGCCAGGGAGCCTGCATTCGCTCCATAGGACGCACACACATTTCCCCTTCATTTTTGGAGGGGAAAAAGTGCGTCCTATAGAGCGAAAAATACGGTATAATGGAAGGCGGAAAATGTTATCTACATGCATACATGCTCCACCAGAACCTCTGCTTTTTAATGCAAATTTGTTTGTGCTTCTTGTCATGTCCATTCCTTTCTGCTATCAAATAGCGCAGAGATACTTCACATCTTGCACAAAAGTAATAGATGTTTTAGTCACTCTGGCAAGCTAAGCGGAGGCAGGCCCACAGAGACGAGTAAATAACTCTCAGAAGTTGCTCCGAAGGGAACCAGGTCCACAAAGGTAACTCTGGGTCAATGGTTCCCAAAGTGGGCAGCAGCACCCCTTGTGGTGGGCAGTGGGATTACCTTGGGGGGATTCAAAGAGGAACGAGGGGTGCAGGGAGGCGCTGAAGCCTAGTGAATTCAAACCAGACAATGGGAAACTTGCATCACTTCATGAAGCCCATCCATTGCATTGAGAATCTCAATCTCTTAAAAAAAGAAAAGAAAGGAATCGACTGAATAGAGAAGTTCTTTTGAATATGGGTTGTCTCTGCTCTTTTGGCAATATTCTTTTACAGCTTCCTTCAATAATAATAATAATAATAATTTATTACGTATTTATTTATTACTTAGAGAAAAATAACTACGAGGAATGAGGGGTGCAGGGAGGCGCTGAAGCCTAGTGAATTCAAACCAGACAATGGGAAACTTGCATGACTTCATGAAGCCCATCCATTGCATTAAGAATCGACTGAATGGAGAAGTTGTTTTGAATATGGGATCTCTCTGGTCTTTCGGCAGTATTCTTTTACAGCTTCCTTCCATCATCATCATCATCATCATCATCATCATCATCATCATCATATATTACTTATGTTTTTATTACTTAGAGCTAAAAACCTACCAAATTTTTAGAAGACACCTGAAGGCAGCCCTGTTTAGGGAAGCTTTTAATGTTTAATAGGTTATTGTATTTTGGTGTTCTGTTGGGAGCCAGCCAATTGGGCGGGGTATAAATAAAAAAATATTATTATTATTATTATTATTATTATTATTATTATTATTATTCCCCGCCGATCGGGCTGGGTTTCCCCAGCCACTCCAGGCAGCTTCCAACAAAAGATTAAGAATACATTAAAACATCAGTCATTAAAAACTTCCTCAAGCAGGGCTGCCTTCAGATGTCTTCTAAACGTCAGATAGTTGTTTATCTCCTTAACATCTGATGAGAGGGTGTTCCATGGGGCAGGTGCCACCACCAAGAAGGCCCTCTGCCTGGTTCCCTGTAAACTCACTTATTGCAGTGAGGGAACCACCAAAAGACCCTCAGAGCTGGACCTTAGTGTCCAGGCTGAATGATGGGGGTGGAGACGCTCCTTCAAATATACTGGACTGAGGCTGTTTCGGGCTTTCAAGGTCAGCACCAACACTTTGAATTGTGCTCAGAAACGTACTGGGAGCTAATGCTGGTCTTTCAAGACTGGTGTTTGGTGGTCTCGGCAGCCACTCCCAGTCACCAGTCTAGCTGCCACATTTAAAGCAGAAGATGAATGCCTAATGCTTTTGCTGATGCAGATGCTTTTGGGTTCAGAAGTGGGAAACCAGAGCTTTAACTATAGGGACCTTTGTTGGCAAAGTGATGTCTCTGCTTTTTAAGATGCTGTCTAGGTTTCTCATCGCTTTTCTCCCAAGAAGCAGGCGTCTTTTAATTTTGTGACTGCTGTCACTTTCTACTATTTCTAAGAAGGTTTGTGTCATTTCGTTTTTTTCTTGAAAAGGCTCTAATCTGAAAGAATCACCTGCCACCAGTCGTGTGACCCTTGTATTACAGTGTTGCATCAATAACTCCTGTTAGGCACACAAAATCTCCCAAACCATCACCCCATCTTGTACTCCTTGTTCAAAAATATTATTTCTCCATCCTCCAGAGGATTCGGCTAATAACTTCCCGGAAACGTTAACTAACGGCACACAACTAAGCCACTTTGCTTTGAATGAGATAGCCATCTCCACAAATCTGAAGCACGAATCACATGGAAGATGGAGCAAGCTTGCGTTCTGCTGCTCTGCAGTGGAGGACCTGAACCAGTAGACTCAGATGATAAGAAAGGAGATTCTGGCTCAACATTAGGAAGAACTTTCTGGCAGTAAGAGCTGTTTGGCAAAGGAACAGACTCCCTGGTGGACTCTGGTTCCTTTGAGCTTTTTGAACAGAGCTTGGATGGCCACCTCTCATGGATGCCTCAGTTGCGATTTCTGCGTCGCAAGGGTTTGGACTAGAGGACCTTTGGAGAACTTTCTCTTTCCACAATTCTATGATTCCGTCAGTATCTATGTTCACCCTGCTTTCCTCAGACCCCTTCTGCTTGTCAGATGCACTCTTGGGGAGCCTGTACTTTGCATTGGGGCATTTGGCTTTAAGAAAAAGATGGAAAGTTTCAGTGGTGGAACCGAAAAAATGACTGAGGACCTTGGGTCCACTTCTACAGTCTACCGTATTTTTCGCCATATAGGACGCACTTTTCCCCCTCCAAAAATGAAGGTGAAATGTGTGTGCGTCCTATGGGGCGAATGCAGGCTTTCGCTGAAGCCTGGAGACCGAGAGGGGTCGGTGCGCACCGACACCTCTCGCTCTCCAGGCTTCAGGAAGCTCTCCGCAAGCTTTGGGAGCCCGCGGGAGTTCCTGTCAGGCTCCCTAGGCTGCTTGCGGATAGCAGCCTGCATCTTGAAGCCCGGGGCGCGCTGCACAGCACGTCCCGGGCTTCGGTTCCCCGACCTGGTTTGCAGGCTGGCGGCGGGAAGAAGCATGCTTCTCCCCGCCACCAGCCCCACAAGCTCGGGGGACAGCGGGGAGGCGCAGCGCGCCATCCCGCTGTTCCCCGACCTGGTTTGGGCTTCAGGCGGATATCTGGAAGCCTGGGAGCCCGGCGGGAAGTCGCGCCGGTCTCCCAAGACTTGCAGAGAGCTGCCTGTTCTGGGGGCTGGGGTCAAGGGAAGCTCAGGCTTCCCCCGCCCCAGCCCTGCGCCTTGGGGCGGGGAAATAATTTTTTTTCTTTATTTCCCCCCCAAAAAAACTAAATGCATCCTATGGGTCGGTGCGCCCTATGGAGCGTAAAATACGGTATTTTGTGCTGAGCAGTAAGAAGCTTTTACACAACCTTTCTGTCACCACCACCGTTTACCACCGTTGGTGAATATGCTGGTTCTTCCAATAGCCTCAGAAGATTACCATGAACGTTATCTGCATTACTAAAATCAGAAATATTTCCATCAAACCTAATAGGCAGGTTGTGGTGTTTTTTAAGGCTACTGCCAAGACAGTCTGTCTTGTTGCAGGCTGCTAGTTTATTAAATGTGCGTTTCTTTGGCTTATTCCGAGAAACTGGTCGCCTGACCGTGAAGTTGTTTTATGCCTTCTGGTACAAGGAGAAATTTCCTTATGGAATAAAGTATCTGAGCAATGAGCAAAAGATTGCAGATAACCACGACTATTGCAATGATGTCCGTCCACCTGATGCAATCCTGGGTTGGGTTCTGAGTCGCTTCGGTGCATGTTCAGGAAATATAATGGAAGGCGGAAAATGTTATCTACATGCATACATGCTCCACCAGAACCTCTGCTTTTTAATGCAAATTTGTTTGTGCTTCTTGTCATGTCCATTCCTTTCTGCTATCAAATAGCGCAGAGATACTTCACATCTTGCACAAAAGTAATAGATGTTTTAGTCACTCTGGCAAGCTAAGCGGAGGCAGGCCCACAGAGACGAGTAAATAACTCTCAGAAGTTGCTCCGAAGGGAACCAAGTCCACAAAGGTAAATCTGGGTCAATGGTTCCCAAAGTGGGCAGCAGCACCCCTTGTGGTGGGCAGTGGGATTACCTTGGGGGGTTCAAAGAGGAACGAGGGGTGCAGGGGGCGGGGCGCTGAAGCCTAGTGAATTAAAACCAGACAATGGGAAACTTGCATCACTTCATGAAGCCCATCCATTGCATTGAGAATCGACTGAATGGAGAAGTTGTTTTGAATATGGGATCTCTCTGGTCTTTCGGCAGTATTCTCTTACAGCTTCCTTCAATAATAATAATAATTTATTAATTATTTATTTATTACTTAGAGGAAAAAACCTACCAAACGTTTAGAAGACATCTGAAGACAGCCCTGTTTAGGGAAGCTTTTAATGTTTAATAGGTTATTGTATTTTGGTGTTCTGTTGGAAGTCACCCAGAGTGGCTGGGGAAACCGCCAAAAGACCCTTGGAGCTGGACTTCAGGGCTGAACGATGGGGGTGGAGATGCTCCTTCAGGTCTACTGGGCCTTTGAGGCCATTTAGGGCTTTGAAGGTCAGCACCAACATTGGAATTGTGCTCAGAAACGCACTGGGAGCCAATGCTGGTCTTTCCAGACTGGTGTTTTGTGGTCTCGGCAGCCGCTCCCAGTCACCAGTCTAGCTGCCACATTTAAAGCAGAACATGAATGCCTAATGCTTTTGCTGATGCAGATGCTTTTGGATTCAGAAGTGGGAAACTGTTCCATGTAGTTATCTGTCTATCTACCTTTTCATTTTGTCTTTCCTGCCAGGTAAAGATGGGAACAGGTGCTTCCTTCCATCTTCCCCTTCTGTTCTTCCTGGTCATCTCCTTTCTGCAAGGTACATCCTGCATGGGCTCCTATGCTTGCATCACTGATGACACTAACTGGTAGCTTAGTATGACGTGAACAAGCCTAGTCTTCACCAAGGCCAACTATCCTGACTGGTCCTACATGGGCCAGAAAAAAGCCAGGGAAGTCCCCAAATAGGAATTCTATCACAGGAGGGGAAAGGAAAAGGAAGAGGGGTGGGAATCAAATTGATTCCAAGCCGAAGGCCAGGCGGAACAACTCTGTCTTACAGGCTCTGCGGAAAGAAATCAGATCCTGCAGGGGCCTGGTCTCACGAGAGAGAGCATTCCACCAGGCCAGAGCCAGTGTTGAGAAGACCCAGGCTCTGGTTGAGGCTAATCTAACTTCCTTAGGGCCCGGGACCTCTAGGGTGTTGCTATTTATGGGGCATAACGGGAGAGGTGGTCCCATAGGTACAAGGGTCCTAGGCCATAATAAAAAAAGTTCCCTTTACATGCAGCACATATTTAAACTATAGAACTTGCTCCTTCAGGAAGCAGCAACGGCCACCAATTTGGATGGCTTTAAAAGAGGATTGGGCCAATTCATGGAGGAGAAGAGGGCTAGCAATGGCTGTTAGCAATGATGCCGAAGCTTCCACAGTTGGAGGAAGCAATGCTTCTGAATACCACTTGCTGGAAACTGAGGGAGGGCAGAAGCCTCCTGTGCTTGAATCCTGCTTTGAGGTTTCCCACAGGCATGTGGTTGGCTACTGTGAGAGCAGGAGGTGTCAGAACCGAGGATGAAAAGCCAGCTGGCTCGGACCCAGCTGCAGTGTCTCCCCTCTCAGCCTTGCCGCTGCGGAGATCCATCAGTCATCCTCCTCTGACGTGTGTCTGCGACTCAAGCTGCAGTGCACACATTACTCAGCGGTGTAAACTGCACAACAGATCAGGCCCGAGGAGTGGAAACGATACTAAACTACGCATTTATTATACATAAATCAGGACAAAGAAAACGTGGCTTCTCTCCTTGCCCTTCTTCTCGGAGAGAGAAAACAAAAGCAATACGGAGCGGAAGTTCCGCTCACGCCAACAATCTGTGCTGGAATGTAAACAGACATGTGACATGTAACAATCCACATATCTGCAGCAAAGGGTGGAATGGAATTCCCAACAGGAGGATGGACTAGTTCGGTGGCCTAATCCAGCAGACTCTTCTTAATAGGAAAATGTGGGACATTCACTAGAGAAATCTGGGGTGGGTTATGTTTGGAAAAGTTCTGTAGTCACCACTAGAGTCTTTGAGTTCAACATTTTGCTGGTGAAAGTCCATCAGCCTCCAGCCAAAAAACTTCCCCTCTTTCCCCTCAGCTGTTGGCTTCAGCCTTCACTGGTCTTCCATTAAAGGTCTACTGCCCCCTATTTATGCCCTGAATGGATTTCCCCACCTGCAGGAAACGGTTGTATTTCTGTATTCTGATCCACGAAGCCAAGCACTCTTGACCACAGCTCATGTTTTCCCTCTTCTCTAGCAAGCTCAGCAGGTTCTTCCTGCCCCACCGGTTGGATGTTCTTTGAGAAAAGCTGCTACGGACTCTTCATCCAGGTTCCCCTGAACTTTAAAGAGGCAGAGGTAAGGAGCAGGCCTGGGCCAAACCAGGGGGTGCAGTCTGAGAATGCTTATTCCCCCTCTTGTTCTGCAATAATCTAGCAGGCTTTAAACGGTGAGCGTTTTCCACATGTACCCATGGTAGGCTGGCCACGAGGGCAAGGTGGGGCAGAGCCCTACCAGTATAGTTTGGCAATACTTCAAGGCTCATCCAGACTTCTGCTGTTCTGCAGCAGCCCTGACCTTATGCCCTGAATTGAATCTTATCAGGTCTTGTGGAAAAAAGGAATTTTGCTTAACCAAGTTTCAGTTCTGCAGGTGTCCTAGGTACTAAGTCAGAACTCTGCCCACTACTTCACACTTGATTTGTTTGACTGCTCTATCCTAATAGCATGTCAATAATAATAATAATAATAATAATAATAATAATAATAATAATTGTACCTTGCCCATCTGGCTGGGTTGCAACATATGTATAGCTTCCAACATACCGTATATTTCGCTCTATAGGACACACTTTTTCCCCTCCAAAAATGAAGGGGAAATGTGTGTGCATCCTATGGAGCGAATGCAGGCTCCTTGGCTTCAGCGATAGCAACACGAAGCCTCCGAAGCGCAGAGGGAGCGCTCCCTCCGCACTCTGGAGGCTTCGCGTTGCTTTCGCTGAAGCCTGGAGAGCGAGAGAAGTTGGTGCGCACCGACCCCTCTCGCTCTCCAGGCTTCAGGGATAGCTGCCTGAAACCTTTGGAGCGCAGCGGGAACTCACGCTGCACTCCGAAGGCTTCGGGTTCATTTGCTGAAGCTGGGAGAGCTGCGCAGCACCCCTTCAGCGAAGCGGGAGGAGAAATGGAAGGGGCTCAGTTTCTCCTGCAGCTTCGCTGAAGGGGCGCTGAGCAGAGAGGGGGAGAATTTTTTTTTTCTGTTCTCCCCCTCCTATGGTCCGGTGCGTCCTATGGTCTGGTGCGTCCTATGGTCCGGTGCGTCCTATAGAGCGAAAAATACGGTATATAAAAGCATAATAAACATTAAGTGTTCAAAAACTTCCTTCAGATGTTTTCTAAAAGTTGTGTATTTCTTTATCTCCTTGAAATCTGCTGGGAGGGCGTTCCACAGCACGGGCACCACCACCAAGAAGGCCCTCTGCTTGGTTCCCTGTAATCTCACTTCTTGCAGTGAGGGAACCATCAGAAGGCCTTCGGAGCTGGATTTCAGGGTCTGGGCTGGACCATGGGGGTGGAGATGCTCCTTCAGGTATACAGGGCTGAAGCTGTTTAGGGCTCCTCATCCATGTGGTGTGACATCATCAGCACATCAAACATTTCTCTCCCTTCCACCTGCAGCAGCCAATGGGGTGGCAGGGAGGGGGTGGGGAAGACATGGCATGATGACATCACTCCGGTCAAGGATAAGTCAAGCTGCCAGTTACAAGGCAGGAGGGAGCTGTAAATTAGGGTTCCCCTGTGCCAGTTTTCCTGCCTTCTGCTTACACCCTTCCTCTTGGGAAGCAAGAATGCTGGTTTGGAGGAGAAAAAGATAAATGTCTCCTCTTACTGCTCAGAGTTGCACAATGACTGAGAAGCCTGCTGAGATGTTCAACCCAATTCAAGTGGCATTTCCTGCTCTCTAAAGTGAAACCTTTTGTCCGTGATCTCTCCCAGGAGCAGTGCCAATCTTCTGGGGGAAATAGCCACCTGGCCTCCATCATGAATGCTCAAGAAATGTCTATAGTGGCTGCATATGTCAAAGACCTCTATAAAGCTGGGAAACCTGTCTGGATTGGACTGCACTCCTACGACCTTCGGAAGGTCAGTAGAAGCAACCTTGGCTTCTCCTTTCTATCAGTGTTCTGAGTGCGGGAACTGCAGTCTATCTAAGGTCTATATTGCTTGTTTTATGTTGCCATGGCCATTGGCTAGTGCGAATAAAGTTTACCTTATCTAAGGTGTAGCTGTGGAGCAGGAAGACGGCATTGTGCCCACCTGCTTCTCCTAAGAAGAATCTGCTGGATCTGGCCAATGGCTCAATTAGTCTAGCATCCATCCAGATGCCTGGGAGAAACGTGTTAGCAGGATTCAAGCACAAGGGCCCTTTCCCTTCCTGTGGCTTCCAGCAACTGGGATCCAGAAGCTTTGCTGCCTCCAACAGTGGAGGCAGAACATAGCCATCCTGGCTAGGAGACTTCTGTAGCCCTCTCCTCCAGAATTGAGGAGCCTCACTTTTCTCCAGAAGCACCTCCTCACTGCCTGAGCAGGACACTCCACCACCAATGGGCACAGTCTTAAGTTTAGGGGAGGAGAGAGTTGTTGCTTATTCCTCGGCAAAGAGTCCCACCTCTTTGGTCTTTCTACAGAGCAAAGCATGGAAATGGACCGATTCCTCCGTAATCTCCTATCACAATTGGGCACCTGGGCAGCCCTCACAAGCTAATGGGGATGAGCTGTGTGTCGAGCTGATGGCAGAAGGTGAGTTGGAGGCGTCACAATTTGCATCCAGGAGCAGGTGCTTTAAGGCAGGGGTCAGCAAACCTTTTCAGCAGGGGGCCGGTCCACTGTTCCTCAGACCATGTGGGGAGCCAGACTATATTTTGGGGAAGAAGAAAAAAAGAACAAATTCCTATGCCCCACAAATAACCCAAAGATGTATTTTAAATAAAAAGGACACATTCTACTCATGTAAAAACACACTGATTCCCAGATTGTTTTCAGGCTGGATTTAGAAGGTGATTGGGCCGGATCCAGCCCCCGGGCCTTAGTTTGCCTACTATGCTTTAAGGTATATTGAGGTGAGAATGATCCATTGGAGGAATAAAATGGTTATTGGCAGACCTCTAAGAAGCCATGATCCCTATGTTATGTTATAAGGTCTTATATATAAAAAATAAAAGTTCATAAATGTACAAGGCGAACACATACATAAGTATATAAACCACATGTCTGAAACAGTGCAGGAGAACAATCTTGGAGCCATTTTGACTCTCTCAAATTCACCTCAAATATTTCTCTGCAAGGAGGAAGGAAATGGGTTAGGGTTGGGGTTAGGGTTAGGGTTTTCCAATTGTCTTTGGACTGTAGGGGCTTATATCTTCCTGTAAATACACTCTGGCAAGTATCTGTTAAGCTGAGCACACTATCAATATGTGTAAGAGATTTACCTTCTCAAAGGAATGGCCAGGCTACCCAGAAAAGGCAATCAGATAATAAGGCATGATCAGGCAGACAGGAGAGAAGCAACACAATCAAATTTCTGCTGGTGATGTTTGCATGATGTTTTGGGGGGTGGTCTCTGGCTACAGGGTGGGCAATTTCCGAAGTCTATATAAGGGCTTGTGCACCATTGTTCTGGGTTCCTCTCCTCCCTCCCTGAGTGGAATGAGTCGGGGACCCTGTTGCAACAGCTTTAGTAAACATCAGGCTTACTAGCTGCTTTCCTTCTCAATATTCTCTGGTTGGCCTCTGTTATTTTCTCCTACCGATAGAGAACCTACATAGGGACTTTACACGGGCTCTTGGATACCCCATAAGGGGAAAAGGAGCAGGTTTTCTTCCTTATAACACCTACCACACACTTACAACTAAAGATGGACACATCACTCCATGGAGGTTAGATGTGAGGATGTTCAATAATAGCCAAACAGTAAACAAGATACGTCTCAGGAAGGTCCCCTCCCAGAGCCACAGCGAGGACTCTGAGGAGGAGGGGTGGCAGGCCAGGGGAAATAGAGGCTTGCTTGAAGCTCCTCCTGTCCAGGAATGCAGCTGGAAATTCCCAAGATAGCGTAGGTCAGGTGGAGACAGGCCAGCCTTCAGAGGAACTGAAGCTTTTAGACATCACTCGGAGGAGGGTAGAGATTACCGTATTTTTCGCTCTATAGGACGCACTTTCCCCCCTCCAAAAATGAAGGGGGAAATGTGTGTGTGTCCTATGGAGCGAATGCAGGCTTTCACTGAAGCCTGGAGAGCGAGGGGGGTCGGTGCACACCGACCCCTCTCGCTCTCCAGCCTTCAGGAAGCTATCCGCCGGGCTCTGCAGGCTTGTGGATAGCTGCCTGCAGCCCGAAGCCCACCGGGCAGAAGGCTTGCGGATAGCGGCAAGCTCTGGGGGGGAAATAATTCCCCCCTTTATTCGCCCCCCAAAAAACTAGGTGCACCCTATGGTCCGGTGTGCCCTATAGAGCAAAAAATACGGCAATTCAGAGAAGGAGGGACAGGCTGTTCCCAAGTCCCCATGGGCTAGCAGAACGGGCAGAGTTGTAAGGTTGTAAGGTTGGAAATTTCCAAGATAGCATAGGTCAGATGGAGACAGGCCAGGCTTCAGAGGAACTGCAGCTTTTATCACTCAGAGGAGGGTAGAGACTAATTCAGGAAAGTAGGGACATGCTGTTCCCAAGTCCCCATGGGCTAGCAGAAGGGGCAGAGTCCAGGCTTAGCATCAGGCCAACAGGAGGTAAGTCGGCCAATGGAGTATGTCCTGTTGGCGAAAAGCCTGTCCTTCAGTTGGCTCAACGTCTTCACCAGAGGACTAGAGCTGGGGAGCTCGGAATGCAACTACTGTGTAACTACTAATAAATCTAAGTGCAATTAAACCATCAGCTTGCCACGTTCTTGGCAGGGGGGAGAGACGTCTGGAATCCTGACAATAGGGGGAAAATTATTAGACATAAGGCAAATTAATGAGAAAGGGCAAAGTACTCGAGCAATAATATGGGATACAATGAAAGCAGTGATGAGGGGAATTAGTATTAGGGAGTCCAGTAAATTGAGGGGGTGGGGTGGGGACAAAAAGAAGAAATGAAAAAGTTAGTGGAAGAAATTAGGACACTGGAAAACCATTGTATTAATGATAAAGATAAAAGTTTTTTGTCCTTTTTTTTCTTTCTTCTTTAAGTATATAAACTTTGTATACATGCTGAAAATTATAGTATAATAAGCCTTGTGATGTAATATGATAATGTTTACTGATGCAACATAAGAACTTTTATAAATAAATAAAACTGCAAAAATAATAATATAGTTTCATCATCATCATCATCATCCTCCGCCCATCTGGCTGGGTTTCCAGCTGAAAGATCAACAGACAGACCATTCATATATCTGCAGATTACTCTGTAAATTATGAACTGAGAAGGGGCAATCGAAAAGTTTTATGTAAATAAAAAAACTCTTTTCTTCCAGATTATTTAACATGGAAAGCTGCGCCATGTACAGGGAAGCATGCCTTCCTGTGCAGAACTCCTTTGGAGAAGAAACGTTAAATCAGGATTTCAACATGTCCAGAATCATGGAGAAATGGAAATGTCCCAGAGGAGAGGTGCTTCCCTCCCAACGGCACAAGTCACCCAGTGTCCTGGCCCTCCAGAGTGCCTGAGGTTAAATGTCGTCTGTTCTGGGCTGGGTTGATACAAATAAACTCTCTCTTCTGAGTACACATGGCGCTTTTGAGTTTGTCAACTTCAATCTTCTTGCTGTGATTCCTGAATTGCAGGGGGTGGGACTAACAGGAGGATCACATGACAGAGTCCCGTAGAAAACATCGACACACATCCGAAAGACATGTGCACGATATACAGCACACTAGCAGAGTCAGTGAAAGCAAATTGGCATCAAGCATTTTATTATTTACAGCAAAGAAAACGAAAGAAACATGGCAGGCTGTGTGAGCGGCTTCTCACACATCCTCTCTAGCCCTTAGCTGAACAGAGAACAAAGAGCGGAAGTTGTCAGCTTCACTTCCGCTCACACACACAGTGATAAGAAATGAAATCACCCGATCACGTGACCCCCTGCAATTGTGGCAGTGGAAAATACTAACATCCTCCCCCTTTTCCTTTGCAACTATTGCAGCGGCATCTAACACATTTGCAACATATGGTCAAACACATTTAGTTGTTCCTCGTTAGCAGCATTCGACAAAAGGTCAGCAGGAATTTCTTTTCCTGGATTGTTGCTGTTGAGTCGTTTAGTCATGTCCAACTCTTTGTGACCCCCTGGACCAGAGCACGCCAGGCACTCCTGTCTTCCACTGCCTCATGCTTGGTCAGACTCATGCTGGTCGCTTCGAGAACACTGTCCAACCATCTCGTCCTCCGTCGTCCCCTTCTCCTTGTGCCCTCCATCTTTCCCAGCATCAGGGTCTTTTTCAGGGAGTCTTCTCTTCTCATGAGGTGGCCAAAGTCTTGGAGCCTCAGCTTCAGGATCTGTCCTTCCAGTGAGCACTCAGGGCTGATTTCCTTCAGAATGGAGAGGTTTGATCTTCTTGCAGTCCATGGGACTCTCAAGAGTCTCCTCCAGCACCATAATTTGAAAGCATCAATTCTTCGGCGATCAGCCTTCTTTATGGTCCAGCTCTCACTTCCATACATCACTACTGGGAAAACCACATTTATCAATCCTCGTTTGATACAGCCTCTTGCACGAAATAACTTGATTTGCAAGTATTTGGTTCTTTGCTTACAACCTTCAGAATTTAGCAAAGCTAAGCAAGATTTGTTGTCCTGGTAAACCTGTACAGGACAAGATACATTCAATCTCATGGCACTTTTGAGTTTGTCACCTTCAGTCTTCTAACTGTGATTCCTACATTGCAGGGGTAAGACTAGATGACTCTTGGGGTCCCTTCCAACCCTACAATTCCATGCTCCTCGTAGAGCTTCCACCATCTGAAGGAATGGGTTGAACTCCAATAAGGCTACACATCACTTCTGGTTTACAGAAATGTATGGTCATCCTGGCATTTCGGCCTGACTTAAAGGTGAAGGGACCCCTGACCATTAGGTCCAGTCGTGACCAACTCTGGGGTTGCAGCGCTCATCTCGCTTTACTGGCCGAGGGAGCCAGCGTACAGCTTCCGGGTCATGTGGCCAGCATGACTAAGCCGCTTCTGGAGAACCAGAGCAGTGCATGGAAACGCCGTTTACCTTCCCACTGGAGCGGTACCTATTTATCTACTTGCACTTTGACGTGCTTTTGAACTGCTAGGTGGGCAGGAGCTGGGACCGAGCAACGGGAGCTCACCCCGTCACGGGGATTCGAACCGCCGGCCTTCAGATCGGCAAGTCCTAGGCTCTGTGGTTTAACCCACAGCGCCACCCGCGTCCCTCTCAGCCTGAGTTACTCTCTTTTTTAAAAATAATAATAAAATGGTTCCGTTTTTGGAAAGGACAGGGGTATTTTATTCCCGATATGATAGCAAATAATGGTCAGTTGCACTGGTCAACTTTTGCACTGTATTCCTTTTTGGGGAGACGATTTCAAATAACTCAAGCCATAATCTCCAACTGTCCCAAAAATGCCGGGACCGTCATGAAAATGTCACAACTCCTTACTTTGTCATGCAGAGTCCCAAATTCTCTAGGAGCCAAAGGAAAGTGGTGGTGGGTTCGAGTCCCAGTGCTCTCTCCCAGCTTGGAGGAAGAGGGGGATGAGAGGGCTGAGAGGGGTGGGAGGGGAGATAACAAACCAAAAACAGGGTGCCTTAAAGCAGTTGCAGTATCCTTGGCCAAACCAGAGTAGCAGGGAATGGGCTTCCTCAGAAGCAAGCCCCGTTAATCTCTCTGGGGCTGGATCACAGGTAATGGCTGAAATCGTATGAGGCGCACAACCCAAGTTGCCAGTAATGTGAACTGCGGCCCTATGGCTACTCAGAAGTAACAACAACAATTTATTTATACCCCGCCCACCTGGCTGGGTTTCCCCCGCCACTCTGGGCAGCTCCCAACAGAATATTAAAAACAAGATAAAACATAAAATGTTAAAAAAACTTCCCTAAAGATGTATTCTAAAAGTCAGATAGTTGTTTATTTCCTTGACATCTGATGGAAGGGCGTTCCACAGGGCAGGCGCCACCACCGAGAAGGCCCTGTGCCTGGTTCCCTGCAACCTCACTTCTCGCAGGGAGGGAACCGCAAGAAGACCCTCACAGCTGGACCTCAGTGTCTGGGTAGAACAACAGGGGTGGAGATGCTCCTTCATGTATACTGGGCCGAGGCTGTTTAGGGCTTTAAAGGTCAGCACCAACACATTGAATTGTGTTCAAAAATGTACTGGGAGCCAATGTAGGTCTTTCAGGACTGGTGTTATGTGGTCTCCAGTCCAGCAGCTGCATTCTGGATTACTTGTAGTTTCTGGGTCACCTTTAAAGGTAGCCCCACGTAGAGCACGTTGCAGTAGTCCTAGCGGGAGATAACCAGAGCATGCACCACTCTGGCAAGACAGTCTGTAGGTCAGGAGGGTGTCATCCTGCATACCAGATGGAGCTGGCTGACCTGTGCCTCCATGGACAGCTGTGAGTCCAAAATGACTCCCAGGCTGCGCACCTGGTCCTTCAGGGGCACAGTTGCCCCATTCAGGACCAGGGAGTCCTCCACACCTGCTCACACCCTGCCCCCCAAAACAGTACTTCTGTTGTCAGGATTCAACCTCAATCTGTTATCCACTATCCATCCTCTGCGCCAATCACCCCCCTGGGATTCTCTCCCCGGCCTGCGGGCAGCTAGACCTGCCCCTGGGTGCCCGAGCAGCTAGCTCCACCTCTGCTTCCAAGTCTGCCTTCCTATGGTTCTCATCATTGGCTCCAGCGCCACCTAGTGTCAGGCTCCCTGCCTTCTGCCCTGCCAGTGCCAATAGACACCGGACACTTGTCTGGGGAATGCACTCAGAAGACAAAAAAGTTATTGAGGAGTTAGTGATCTGACATGGTTACCCTTCCTGCCTCTGTTCCTGCCCTCTCCCTTGCTCTTGTGAAGTTTTTTGATGGTGTGAGAACAGTCTTTAATGTCCTGAGAATGTTGGGAGGAGGTGAAGCCCCCCTGCCAGTTGCCTTAATCATAGAATCATAGAATCATAGAGCTGGAAGAGACCACAAGGGCCATCGAGTCCAACCCCCTGCCAAGCAGGAAACACCCTCAGAGCACTCCAGACATATGGTTGTCAAGCCTCTGCTTAAAGACCTCCAAAGAAGGAGACTCCACCACACTCCTTGGCAGCAAATTCCACTGTCAAACAGCTCTTACTGTCAGGAAGTTCTTCCTAATGTTTAGGTGGAAGCTTCTTTCCTGCAGTTTGGATCCATTGCTCCGTGTCCGCTTCTCTGGTCAGTTGTGGAAGATAATGCTGGGTAGCTTCTTTGAAGTTGGACTTTGTTTTGAGAAAGTGAGGCATTGGGAGGGGGTGGCTACTGGAGGATCTGCACATAGCCAGCCTTGAAAGCTACACAGGTTATCTATAAAATCGGATAGTTTGGGCAGAGTTTCTTTGAAGCTTCTGAATGGACTGATCGACCGAAGGACTACTTGGAGGAGTCACTTCACTGCTTCTTGAGGACTTCTAAGTGGGAGACTGAAGTGCTTGCTTGATACATATACATCACTTGCTGCCTTAGAATAAAATCTTTAACCTTCTCACTCACTTGTGTATTCTGTATTGCTTCTGAATCTCATTTTAAAAGAACCACCTTGCCTTTGGCAAGACAGCACCACAGTGACAAGCAGTGCAATGGATGAGCCTCACCCTGGGAAAACCTCCTCCTGCTTCACCCTCAAGAAAGAAGGGCATTTTCGCTGGCCAGGTTTAATTCAAATCCATCAAACCTCCTTGGGGGAAGGTTCTCAGGCAGGGTGGAAGGAGAAAGAACTTGCCCACGTGAAGACCACCTGGTGGAAACCCTCACACATATGAGACCTGGTCTGAACAAAGACATTGGATTCTTATCTCATTATACATGACAAAGCCATTTTTCACCTTCTCACCCCTTGCTTTTTCCTGTAAGACCTATTGCAGTCGTTAAGAGTCGTCAACAGGCTCATCACAGCTATCTGCCAATCACCCATTCCCACCACCCTTCTGAGTAATACCCCTCCCCACCTTCTCACTATATAGAAGGATCTGGCAACTTCTGTTTCAGTGTATCTGAAGAAGTGTGCATGCACACGAAAGCTCATACCAAGAACTAACTTAGTTGGTCTTTAAGGTGCTACTGGAAGGGAAAATTTTTTTTTGTTTTGACTATGGCAGACCAACACGGCTACCTATCTGTAACTTACACATATGGTTCTCAATTGTAAACTATATGCTGATCTCCGCCAGCAATTTCTAGATCAACTCTGTATCCCCAAATGGAAACCAGAGTTGGAGGTCATACATTTACTATTACTGGGGAATGATCAGGAGCTCACCAAGTTAGTGGCTAATTTGGTTTTTTGTTGTCGAAATACACTGCAGACCAAGAGATGTGACGATAGACTGCTCTGCCTCCTTACTTTTAGCAAATGTTTTGTGCCACTGGGGAAGTGGTAATTCTGTATTGATTTGTTTGGGATGTTTGTATGTGATGCCAATAAAATGATTGATGATGATGATACAAGCAGTGCCAGATTTACATATAAGCTAAACAGCCTATAGTTTAGGGCCCCACTGTCTTGTGCGCCCCACCAAAAAAAGTCAAGAAAAAAACCTGGATGTATATTTCCAAAACAGAACATAAAAAACAACAACAAATAAAATAAAACCTACATACAGCAACAGTGTTTTGTGTTGTGTAGGCTCCTATGATGTAAGTCATGGGCCCCGCCTGCTAGTCTGCTCCCTAAAATATCCCTGGTTTGCTCCTTTCTATATACAGTGGTACCTCCAGTTGTTGTTGTTTAGTCGTTTAGTCGTGTCCAACTCTTCGTGACCCCATGGTACCTCCAGTTACAAACTTAATTTGTTCCAGAGGGCCGTTCTTAACCTGAAACTGTTCTTAACCAGAGGCGTGCTTTTGCTAATGGCGCCGGCGGCACACGATTTCTGTTCTCATCCTGGGGCAAAGTTCTCAACTTGATGTAACTCTTCCAGGTTAGTGGAGTTTGTAACCTGAAGTGTTTCTAATCTGAGGCATTTGTAACTCGAGGTACCATTGTATAGGGTGCCAACATTCTGCATGGACTGGTTGCATGGCTACACGGGCAAATGGCTTGAGATACCTATTAGGTCCATAAATTACCATATAGCATATATTCCACACAAAAAACAGCAACCATTTGTTGTTGCCAAAGGACAGCTGGACATATCAAGGGACCCATTGCCTTCGGTAGCTTAGGGCCTCATCAAACCTAAATCTGGCCCTGTGTGACTGGCAGAAGGAGAGCACACGATGCAAATTGGGAAAGGTATGTACAGTTTTCTCAGGCTCCAGAATTTATACAGATTGCAGAATTCTGCCCTTATGGGCACAGAATTTTGATTTTTTTCCTTCAAGCTCACAAAACAGGGAAATTAACAAATATTACAGTTATGGAGATCTTTGCCTCCCTGCCCCCTATAAAGCCCACCATGCAGAAATGGGAAAACCCACACTTCCCAGCCCCGCTTCAACTCACCCACGCTTAAGACAACTGGATAGACTAAGGGGGATCCAGCCAAAGAATCTGGGAACAGGGAGACCCAAAGGTGTAGCCGCCTCACTAAACCCAGCCCCCCAGCTCTGAGGACCCTCCCATCAAACCTAAATCTGGCCCTGGCTACAAACTAAGTACAAGTCTTCAGACATCTGACAAACAGGACTCTAGTTCGAGCGCATGGGAGCACTTTCCATGTGGGCAAAGCAAAACGGTGTGAAAGGATGCAGGTGGAAATTAATGAGTAGATGAAACCCATGGCAGCTGCGAGGCTGGAGCTGTTGAGTGGTTGCCAATCCCCTCACTGTCTCTGCTTTCTCAAGCTACTTTCCACACCTTTTCTTTCTTTTTGTAGCATTCTGCGAGTGACAAGGAGGAGGAGGAGGAGGAGTTTGGATTTGATATCCCGTCTTTCACTCCCCTTCAGGAGTCTCAAAGCGGCTAACATTCTCCTTTCCCTTCCTCCCCCACAACAAACACTCTGTGAGGTGAGTGGGGCTGAGAGACTTCGAAGAAGTGTGACTGGCCCAAGGTCACCCAGCAGCTGCATGTGGAGGAGCGGAGACGCGAACCCGGTTCCCCAGATTACGAGACTACCGCTCTTAACCACTACACCACACTGGCTCTCCACACCACACAAGAATGGCCCTGGCCCCGCATTTTCTGCCTCCCATACACAGCTGCATCCTAGACCTTGCTGGGTGCCCACCCACATTAAGAGTCCGAACCAGGTCAGGGGTGGGAAGAATCAAAGATCCAGCTTCCAGCAAGGAACATGAAGTGCCTGTTCTGCCAAATCAAAGGAGCTGCTGGGCTGTGGGCGCCATTTTGGCTTTCCACCTCCGCAACCTGACTTGCCCGGTTCCTGCATTTTTGGCTGCCTCCAGGCTCATTATTTCGTGGAAGGAGAAAGAGTAACCCAGATGATCAAGGGGAATCAAGAAGGCTGCAGAGTTGGAAACTTTTAAGGCCACTTCTGCACCAAACTTTTAAAGCAGTATCACACTGCCTGAAGCAGCCATGGCTTTTCCCAAATAATCCTGAAAACTGTGGCTTGTTAAGGGTGCTGAGAAATAATTGTTCTTGTCCCGGAGCTATAATTCCCAGCCTTCCCTGGGGAGAGGGATTGATTGTTAATAGGAGTCTCCTATCACCTTCCAGCATGCGGGTGGCGCCTACAGAGCCTAGGACTTGCCGATCAGAAGGTTGGCCGTTCGAATCCCCAAGACGGGGTGAGCTCCCGTTGCTCAGTCCCTGCTCTTGCCAACCTAGCAGTTTGAAAGCACGTCAAAGTGCAAGTAGATAAATAGGTACTGCTCCAGGGGAAAGGTCAACAGTGTTTCCGTGCACTGCTCTGGTTCACCAGAAGTGGCTTAGTCATGCTGGCCACATGACCCAGAAGCTGTACTCCGGCTCCCTCGGCCAATAAAGTGAGATGAGCGTCGCAACCCCAGAGTCGGCCATGACTGGACCTGATGGTCAGGGGTCCCTTTACCTTTAACACCTTCCAGCAGCCTTAACAAACTACAACCCCCAGGATTCTTTGAGGAAAGAATGGAAATTTATGGAAGTAGACATGCATGGGAAAAACAGAGAACAGTTTTCTCTATCTAGAGGCGATGGGAGCCAGGTGCAGTGTTATACAGTGGTTCCCCTCCTTCCTCCTGGGCCATGTCCAGAAAGTGGTGTTGGGGGATGAGTGTTCAGACCCCTGGGCTCTCCCTTGTGTGGTGCCTCAGGGCTCTGTCCTCTCCCCCATGCTTTTTAATATTTATATAAAGTTGCTGGGAGAGATCATCAGGGGGTCTGGGCTGGGTGTCCATCAATATGCAGATGATACCCAGCTCTACTTCTCTTTCAAATCAGAACCAGTGAAGGCAGTGAAGGTCCTGTGTGAGTGTGTGGAGGCAGTTTGTGTTGTGTTTTATGTTTTATTTATGTAAATTGTTTTGCAATTTTAAAAAGTTCTTAAAAGATGTTGGAGGCATCACTCTGAAAGTTAACATATTCCACCCACCACGTTCAGTTTGTTTGGACTTTTCCGTAACCATTAACTGCTCACTTGCCACGGGGTTTCTGCGTGGGATCACGGTGCTCGCGTTTGATGCCTGCAATCGCCGTCCCCGCAACTGTTGGTCGATAAATGCCCCAGGAGAGTTGAGAATTCTCTAGAGGAAGGAAGAGAGGTTTCGGCATTTTGGACAACCAAAGCAGAGGGACAGGTGAGTAGCCTTTGCGGCTGGGTCTCCTTGGTTCTGCCAGTAATTGCAGCTCCTTTGATGAGATGAAACCCAAACGGTGCTACCTTTGAAATGTAGACGCCTATTCTCATTTGCTCCTGATGGATGCGTTTATTAAATTATCTGAGGTATTGCTGGTTAACTTTACAGAAATGCCACGAACCTCTTGCCAAATTCAAGTCTGTGTATTGTTTTTGGGGTTTTTTGTAAAAAAGAAAAGAAAAAGAAAATTGAGGGGCAATGCTGCTTTGATAAGCAGGGAGAAAGAAATCTATGAATATGAGTGGGGAGAAGGGAAAAGAAATTCCGGTAGTATTCCTGCATCTGCAGGGGGTTGGACTAGACGACCCTCAAGGTCCCTTCAAAGGTTCTGTGATTCTAATAGCTGGCTGGGTCAGGCTGGTGGCCCACCTGTTCAAGCATCCTGTTCTCACAGAATTAGAAGAAAATGTTCTCTCTCCACAGGTGCAGATGGGGCCGTTCTCTCCCTTCAACCTCTCCCTTGCGGTTTTCCTGGCTTTCCTTTCCCTGCAAGGTATGACTAAGTTGGGCTCATCAAACCCTGGTTGAGACGAGCCAAGTAAAGTCTTCTCCAAAACCAAGTGGGCTCGGCACCCGGCCACCCCTCTTCAATGGACAACTGCTTGCTCCACCCTCATTGCCACTTCCCCCCAGGTCAGCCTTTGCCAACCTGGTGCCCTCCAACTGCTTGGACTACAATTCCCAGCAGCCTCAGCACCACACAGCTGTGCTGTGTTTTAGCCCAACGCATCTGGCAGGCACAAGGCTGCTCTAGGGTTTCCTTCAGCTTCTCGGTCTTTATTAGGCTTGCATTGCCATCCTCCTTCCCTCCCTCTTAAGGCCTCACCTTGGACAGTACTTCAGCTTTCCCTTCTCTTTCACCAGGCGCAGACTCCAGCTGCCTCACAGGCTGGCTCAAGCGAGGAAATCAATGCTTTGGGTTCTTCAATGTTACTATGCAATGGCAAGATGCAGAGGTATGGGACCAAGAGTGGCTTGAACCAGGGATGTATTTCATTAAAAACTTAAGCACAGTAAAAGAGCCAGCAGGATCAGGCCAACACATCTAGTGCAATCTCCTGTTCCCAAAGCAGCCAACCACAGGCTTACAGGAAGCCTGCAAGATGGATTTGGGTGCAAGAGCACTCTCTCTTCCTGCGGTTTCCAGCAGCTAGTATTCAGAAGCTTACCGTATTTTTCGCTCTATAAGACACACTTTTTCCCTCCTAAAAAGTAAAGGGAAATGTGTGTGCGTCTTATGGAGCGAATGCAGGCTGCGCAGCTATCACTGAAGCCAGAACAGCAAGAGGGAGCACTGTGCAGTGATCCCTCTTGTTGTTCTGGCTTCTGGGATTCAGAATATTTTTTGTATTGTTTTCCTCCTCCAAAAACAAGGTGTGTCATATGGTCTGGTGTGTCTTATAGAGCAAAAAATACAGTAACTCTTTGTGGGGTGCATCCCCCTGGGGAAAAAACTGGCTTTGCAAACTCCCAGGCTGTGCTTGCCTTGACTTGCGTCCTTATCAGGGATTTGGCTCACTGCTTGTTTGTGCTTGTGGTTCTCATGAGTGGGATGCAGGTGGCGCTGTGGGCTAAACCGCTGAGCCTCTTGGGCTTGCCGATCAGGTGGTCGGCGGTTCGAATCCCCGCAACGGGGTGAGCTCCCGTTGCTCTGTCCCAGCTCCTGCCCACCTAGCAGTTCGAAAGCTCAGCAGTTCAAATAGATAAATAGGCAGTGCTTTTTTCTGGGGGTACGCATACCCCTAAATATTTTGTGAATCTACGTTTGGCCTCACTGAGGGGTAGTATTTCAATATGAGTCGGAAAATGAGAGTACCCCTAAACCTTTTTTTAAGAAAAAAAGCACTGTAAATGGGTACCGCTGTGGTGGGAAGGTAAACAGTATTTCCATGCGCTCCGGCACTTCTCATGGTCCTCTGTGCACCAGAAGCGGTTTAGTCCTGCTGGCCACATGACCCGGAAACCTGTCTGTGAACAAACGCCACAGGCCCCCTCAGCCTGAAAGCGAGATGAGCGCCGCAACCCCAGAGTCGCCTTTGACTAGACCAAACTGTCCAGGAGTCCATTACCTTTTACCTTCTCATGACACCAACTCAGTTCATGCTGGTACTTAGTGCATTCTAGAGCATGGTGCTGATAATGCAAAGGTCACAGGTTTGATCCCCGTACGAGATCGTTGCACATTCCTGCATTGCAGAGGGTTGGACTAGATGATCCTTGGTGTCTCTTCCAACTCTACAATTCTAGATTTCTGTAATTTTTGCAGTACAGTGGTACCTCGGGTTAAGTACTTAATTCGTTTCAGAGGTCCGTTCTTAACCTGAAACTGTTCTTAACCTGAAGCACCACTTTAGCTAATGGGGCCTCCTGCTGCCGCCGATTTCTGTTCTCATCCTGGAGCAAAGTTCTTAACCCGAGGTACTATTTCTGGGTTAGCAGAGTCTGTAAGCTGAAGTGTATGTAACCCGAGGTACCACTGTACATGCTCAGCCCGTGGTGGTTACATGGACTGCAAATGTCTCCTCTTACTGCTCAGAAGTTGCTGTCCAGGCACAGGGACAGAATGAAGGAGAAGCCTACTGAAATGTTCAAGTCAATTCCAATGGCGTCCCCCATTCTCTGGGGTGCTCTTTTTTGGTCTCCCTCAGGTTGCCTGCCAGGCCTTTGGTGAGAATGGCCATCTTGCCTCCATTCACGATGAAGACGACATGAAGGCCCTGTCGCAACATCTGAGCCAGAACTATAAAGGGAGTCAACATATATGGATCGGGTTGCACAACCCCAACACTGGGAGTGAAAACGTGAGTCTGGGCAGGCGGTGCTCTTTCTAATCAATATTCAGGGACTGTTCAAAATGGCAGCCGCAAGGGGCAGGGAAACCAGCTGAAAATATTGAAATTTCAGCTCCGGTCGTCCGAGCTGATAAGGCTCATCTTTTTGAGCCCTCCCAGCAGAGCATTAAAACAACAAAGTCCACAACGGAAGGGCGAGGCAGGTATGGCTACATTGCTATGCTTTATTACTAAGCTATGCAGAGAGCAAAGAATATACATGTTCTCTCTATGAGAGCAGAGAGCAACAGAAGAAAGGAAAACGAAAGAACAAAGGAAACAGGAAACCAGTAACGTCATATCCCGTCTCCCTTTCCCGTGAGAATCCAACAGTATCTGGACTGTGGAATGTAAACACAGCCCTGTAACTTGCAAGCAGCTGCTCAGCAAGTAAACAGAAACTAACAGTTCCTGCATGGAGGGAAAGAGCAGAAAAGGGAACACAGGTGTCAGGTGAGCGTTTAGGAAAATGGTTAGCCATCCACCTTTCTGGGAAATACCTGAGAGTCCAGCATGCAAGTCAGAGCTCTGTCTTAACTTTGACCATACGGGGCTGTCTTTGGAAGGTGGCTGGATGGAGAAGATGATGACTGGTCTCCCACACCTTTATCATCTCTGAAGAAGAGGGGATCGTGGCAGGTATGCTTTTTGTGAAAGTGGGGCTGCCGTGGGGTGGGGGAGAGAACAGCTGTACCTGCCAAGATCTCCTCTTCAGCATGAACATTGGAGGACCAAGTCTTGATCCTTTCCAACAAGGTGGGGGGGGGGAAGAAATCCTTTTTTTCTTTTTCTTTTTGCAAATGGCATAGCCATTTTCTCAACATTTGCAAATTTCTCCAGTGCATGCTTGCTCAGAGGCAAGTTCCTCTAGCTTTATGTCTCTGCTGTCTTATCCCGGTGCTTTTTCCCCTGGGGGTACACAGGGGTACACATACGTCATTTGGCCTCATTGAGGGGCAGTATTTAATATGAGCAGGAAAATGAGAGTAGCTCCTAAACGTTTTTTTTAAAGACAAAAGACACTGTCTTATACTTTGAAGGGAAAAAAATGAATGAATTCCTGTGCCCCACAAATAACCCAGAGATGCATTTTAAATAAAAGCACACATTCTACTCATGTAAAAACACGCTGATTCCTGGACCGTTCGCGGGCCAGATTTAGAAGGCAATTGGGCTGGATCCGGCCACTGGGCCTTAGTTTGCCTACCCATGGTCTTATCCTATGCAGTAGCTTCAGAAATCTCTAGGCCTCAGGTTTTAGGATAACATTATCAGGTTGACACAAGTTAACCGGATGCAGTCTGCTTTCCAACTATGCCAAATTTTAGTAAGCAGGGAGTGGAAAAATGAGGAGGCAACGCTTTCTCTTCTCTTTTATTTATTAAAATGTATGCACCCCTATATTGGTTCTTTTAAAACAAAAGCAAACCGACAAACCTCAAGGCTGTTTTGTAGTGGTGGTTAGGAACATGATTGCAGGAAGGACTTTTAAAAAATGAAGGACCCAAACCGATGGGTTACAAGAGAGGAGATTCCGACTAAACATACAGAAAAACTTTCGGACAGTAAGAGCTATTCAAAGCAACGACAAACAGACCTATGGTCACGTAAAACATACTCAATAAACACATGAGACGTAACTGGGTGTGTTCTTAGATAAATAAGATATACTATTCATAGTATCAAATTGTAAATTTCAACAGAAATAACTCATAAAGTTCAACAAATGAAAAAAGCAGAAGACCCAGTGGATCAGATCATTCTATAGCCAGTTCATGCATAAGGTCCATCTGTGTAATGGTGTCCATTCCACCTGTCTGTTCATAAAGTCCAAACCATCCACATGAAAGGTTGTTTTGTTGTTGTTTAGTCGTTTAGTTGTGTCCGACTCTTCGTGACCCCCTGGACCAGAGCACGCCAGGCACTCCTGTCTTCCACTGCCTCCCGCAGTTTGGTCAAACTCATGTTTGTAGCTTCAAGAACACTGTCCAACCATCTCGTCCTCCGTCGCCCCCTTCTCCTTGTGCCCTCCATCTTTCCCAACATCAGGGTCTTTTCCAGGGAGTATTCTCTTCTCATGAGGTGGCCAAAGTACTGGAGCCTCAGCTTCAGGATATGTCCTTCCAGTGAGCACTCAGGGCTGATTTCCTTCAGAATGGAGAGGTTTGATCTTCTTGCAGTCCATGGGACTCTCAGGAGTCTCCTCCAGCACCAGAATTCAAAAGCATCCATTCTTCGGCGATCAGCCTTCTTTATGGTCCAGCTCTCACTTCCACACATCACTACTGGGAAAACCAGAGCTTTAACTATAGGGACCTTTGTTGGCAAGGTGATGTCTCTGCTTTTTAAGTTGCTGTCTAGGTTTGTCATTGTTTTTCTCCCAAGAAGCAGGCGTCTTTTAATTTTGTGACTGCTGTCACCATCTGCAGTGATCATGTCTAAGACAAGGATTTCCGGAATATTGGCCTTGTTTCGCCGTCCTGGGCTTCATCAGTACTTAAAGCTCTAAATAACGCAAATAAATACAATATCACGATCTCACACATTTTACAGAAAAAATAATATAAAACCATAAATAACTGTACATACCATATGTGATATTGCAGGACAGTGGATCTTATGGCATATTAGTAGCTGCAGTAAGCAGCAACTGTTACAAAGTACGGTTATATGGACTAGCACAATATTGATTGGGTTACAGGTGTTGGCAATCCACTATTCTGCAGTGGAACAGATTCCCACGAGAGATGATGGACTCTCCTTCCTTGGAGATCTTTAAGCAGAAGTTGCGTGACCATCTGCCATGGATGCTTTAGCTGAGATTCCTGCTGAGATTAGCAGAGATAAGTCCCTGCAACGTGGGAACTGGGATTCTGAGTCTCCAGATGTTCTTCTTATTCCCATTGATTGGACAAGGGAAGAATGGGCTGGAGAAGTCCCTTTCTTCCTCAGCAGTGACGATGTCTCTTTTGCTCTCTTTCTATAGAACTGGCAGTTCAAATGGACAGATGGCACCACTGGAAGATACACTCCTTGGGCGCCTGGGCTACCCAGTATTGACACCGACGAACACTGCGTGGAACTCTTCAGCAATGGTGAGGAGCAAAAGGAGGAAGCCATGGGGTGCTTCAGAGATGGAGGCTGAAGCACTGGAGGAAGAGGCAGGGAAGGGAAGGGCCAGGTGTTTCCCCACCCTCTCCTGCACCACTGACTCCCAGAACCAGGAGGTGACTGAAGTGGGAAGAGCGGAGGACGTTTCCATGTAGGCATAGTCTCTGGCTACATGTGTGCAGCCTGTGAGGGGAAGGTGCATAAACTGGTGGGGCAGGATGGCCCCCTGTTGCTGCAACTGTTCCATCAAGATCCACCTATGAATAGCTGCCTAGATGCTACACTGGGGGGGGGGTGTTTATCCACCACTGTGGAAACTGTGCTGGGCCCAGGGGTTAACCCGAGCAATGCAGTCCAGGTTCGGTCCCGAATCCAAGGATTCTGTGAGGAGTCAGTCCAACAGGGCCAAGGCAAGTCTCAAGGCAGGAAACTAGGTAGGTCAGACACAGGGTCTCAGGCAGGTTCCAGCAAGCAGCAATGTTGCTCCCGCAACCTGGGGCAGGGCCCAACAGCCTTTTATCTCTGTCGGAGTAACGGCCGTCCTGATCCCCCGGTGACTCACCTCCCTGTCTTGCCCGAAGATGAGCACTCCTCCTGCGAGTACTCAGGTCTCTCCTTCTCTCAGACCTTAGTCTCTGCTGCTCGGGAGATGATGGTGGGTTACTAGACCCAGAGGCCACCTCAGCCTCTCCTGACCCAACTGGTAATGGAGCAGCTGTAGGTGATGGCCCAGCTGAAGGCAACACGGTTATCCCTGCATCTGGAGCCAGGGCAGGCTCAGGCCCCTGACTTGGCCCAGGTGGTCCTTGTTGCAGGGGAACCTGTGCAGACTGGGGCTCTTCAGAATCAGGCCCCAGACTTGGTTCAGATGATGCCTGAGGCAGAGGATCCAGTGCGGATTGAGACTCCTCTGGTTCCGAATCTGAGCCTGAGTCCCAGGCCATCACAGAAACTACTGTGTCAGCTTTGACAATAGAGAGTTAACTATCTGCCCTGGGGTCCCTTTGGGTGGGGAGCACCCTTGGCGTCACAGCTGGAGAACGGTGCATGGTTTCCGAGCACTGGGTTGCTTCTAGTGGGCCCCTGTAACTCCCTGCCACATGTTTCCAATACTTCCTGCCGCCCCGACAAAGTTGGACACTGAGGTGGCTGGCTGTGAGTGTTAGTAACATCCTCCCACATTGTCTTCCAGAATACATGAAGTGGAATAACCACTATTGCATCGGAAATCACCCCTACCTATGCAAATACACTCTCTGAGGCCAAGAAAAGACTCTGACGTGCTCAGTAGCACCTGGGAGACTGACCAAGATGCATCTTCTACCTGCGAGAATCCAAGTCTTTCCATGTATTGTGCTCTGAAGCCCAAGCCCACGCTTCCCCAACCTGGTGCCTTCCAGAGGTTTCAGATTAAAACTTCCATCACTCAGTGGGACAGAATTTTTCTCCTGTGGTCAATAAATTCTCTTCCAAATACACCTGTTGTTAAGTTATGGGCGAATATATCACACAACACAGCAATTCTTCAAACAGCTCTTGTTTATTCAGAGGCCAGAACAGAACTGAACTGAAGAGCTCAGTCAGCCTGCTTATATAGAGCTCCAGAACAACGTAACTGTAGCAACTTTCTAAAACTATCCAATCACTGAACGTCACTTTCGATCCTTCATTTGCATACAAACTATCCAATCACTGAACGTCACTTTCGATCCTTCATTTGCATAACTATACAGTATCCCCCTGCTGGCCCAGGGTGAGAACTTCAGTACATAACACCCCTCCCCACCGAGATAAGGCGTTAGTTACAATCGTAATGGTTTCCTTACATACAGCACTACACGTAATGGTTCAATTAGGCACAAAAGCATATCGGTTACATTTCACATACTTAGACCAACAGTGATACATGTCCAACAACATAGTCCTTTAAATAAGTTGGGCGCTTGGCAACTCTGCCAGACCACTGGGGACTGGTAGCCAAGTCCGGGGGGCCACCCAATTCTTGCTGAGGCTGTGATGCGACCCTAGTTGGCGTTGAAACCAAGTCCCCTGGATCCGCTGCTGTGGGTGGAGCCTCCGCAAGTGGAGTGGTCTGAGTCTGTGGTAAGTCTGGCAGACCCTCTGAAGTGGCTTGGTTCAGCTCCACGCTGGCAATTTGTGAGAGAGGTGTAGGTGGAGCCTCACCATCTGTAAGTGTCTGTTCCGGAGCCACGAGCGCAGTTGGGGGCACCACAATAGTGTCCAAGTCCCCAACCCTGTGCCTAAGCTGGTCTATGTGCCGGCGCCCACAGCCTCCGTCTTCGAGTGCCACCTGGTACGAGCGAGGTCCAGTGACTCCCACTACTGTGGCTGGCACCCAAGGAATGTCCCCCACAAAGTTCCGGGCAAAGACCTGGTTTCCTGGAAAAAATGACCATGGCTCATTGGCACAGCCTGGGGGTTCGGCCATGGCAAAGTCTGGGTGCAGCCGGTCGAGCGGGGACCTGAGGCGGCGGCCCATAAACAGGTCGGCAGGACTCTGCCCTGTGGCCGCATGAGGGGTGATGTGTTGTACGAACAAGTATTCGGCAACCTGCTCGTGCCAGTCTCCCCGGTCCAGGCGCGCCAGTGCCTCTTTTGCTGAGCGCACCATTCTCTCTGGTTGCCTGTTGTTGGATGGATGAAATGGTGCCGTTAGGGCATGGCGGATGACCAGTCCCAAAACATACCGCTTAAAAGGGCCTGACGTGAACTGTGGTCCGTTGTCGGAGACAAGGACATCAGGATACCCATGCGTCGCAAAGAGACCTCGCAGCACCCGGATGACAGCCTCGGCAGTGGTAGAGGGCATCAGGGCCACCTCCAGCCATTTGGAATAGGCGTCCACCACTACCATAAAGGTCCGGCCGTGAAAGGAGCCGGCCAGATCAATGTGCACCCTCGACCATGGTGTCTTGGGTGTCTCCCAGGTGTGTCTTAGATGCCGATGGCACAGGCCTTGATTCTTGGCACGCTTGACAGGCGGAAACCCAGGCAGTGATGGCATCGTCCATGTTAGGCCACCAGACGTAACACCGAGCCAACGCCTTCATTTTGACGATTCCCGGGTGGCCAATGTGCAGAGCCTCCAGGACACGTTGATGGAGTCTTTGGGGAATCACGACGCGGTCTCCCCACAGCAGACAGCCGTGATGAGCCGAGAGTTCATGTTGTCTGGTTATGAACGGCTGGAACTCTGATGCAAAAGGCCCTTGCGGCCACCCCCTCCACACCCAGTTGAGCACACGGCTGATGGTGTGATCCTGGGCAGATGCGGAGGCCACAGTGGCAGCCGATACAGGCGCTGCCGGAAGATCCTCAATCAGGAGGAGCGATGAAGCAGGAGCCTGGTCTTCCACAAACGCTGGAAGAGGGCAACGGCTGAGGGCGTCGGCATGGCCCATCAATTTCCCCAGGCGATGGACGAGCCATTAGTGATAGGCAGTCAGGAAAACAGTCCATCACAGCATGCGCGGCGAGAGGACCGGTGGAGTTGGACGATCACCGGCAAGGAGGCCCAGGAGTGGCTTGTGGTGAGTGATGAGGTCAAAAGTCCTGCTGTAGAGGTATTCATGGAACCTCTTCACTCCAGCCACAAGCGCCAGTGCCTCCTTGTCGAGCTGGCTGTAATTCCGTTCAGTCAGAGATAGCGTCCTGGAAAAGTAGGCAAGCGGTGCTTCTCTTCCGTCTGGAAAATGGTGACTAAGGACAGTGCCGATGCCAAAAGGTGAGGTGTTGCAGGCAAGGACCAGCGGCCTGGCTTCACTGTACTGTACCAGCACACTGTCCGATGAAAGGAGAGCCTTTTTTTTAAAAAAAAAAGATATTTATTGAGTTTTTCCACCTTTATACATTAAAAAATCAAAAAGAAAAAACAAAAAAAGTTAAAAACACATAAAGTTTACAATCCTTATTTTCAATAACATATTTCCTTGACTTCCCCACACCTCCCCTTCTTATATTCCAGTTCAAATTGTTAATTCAACAAGTTCTTGTCCCCAATTTTTGACCTTTTTATATTTAATTCATTTTTTAAAAACATCAGTATTTAAACATCAGTGCTCATTCTTAAAACTTTTTTCTAAAGTCGACCCAAATTCCCTTCCACGAATTCCCCAATTTTCATACTAATAACAAAACAAAATAAAAAAACAGATTATAATTCTGCACCCTTTGGATTCCCAAAACCCACCCCACCCCTTTCCCGGTTTCAATCCCCAACAAATGTCCATCAGTCTTAGTCTACTATCAGCCTGGAGACCTCACGTCCGAGGCTCTTAATTCTCTCTCAATTCCTCTCTGCCGGTTTTTTTGGTAGTCCTTAATATTAAACACCAGATCTCGGAGAAGCTCTGTCCCGATAGGGTCCATATTTCTTCCAGCCAGACCTCCATACTTAAAAGTGGAGCCTGAATCTTGTTTCTTACTCCTTTTAAGTCCAAATGTCCCAAAAGCTCCAACTTTCACCTTAATCAAATTTGTAATCCATAGGTCTTCAGATCTCCACATAAGGAGATCTCTCCATTCTTCAATCTTCAATTCAAAACAGATTTTCATCATCCAGTACTTATTTTCCTTTGTAGCCATCATGTCAGGCCTCTGGCTCTCCTTTGTCATCTGCAACATTACATCTCCTCCTTCCTTTTCCTCAGAAACAACATATATCTCTTTCTCCACACTCTCAAATCTTTCAAGTTTCTCTTCTTGTCCAGCTGCATGGACTTCATGAGTCAAGTCCTTATCAAATTCAATGGATTTGTTTACTGTTAAGTCCAGAGTTGCAACATTTGTAGCCAAAACATCAATTTGGCCTTGTAAATTTCCCAAGAGAAGAAACACTCTGTCCAATTTAGTTTGAATTTTTCCTCCTTCAGCCATTCTTGTAATGTCCCAAAATCCCCTCTAGAGGGATTTTGGTTACTTTATCTTCCTTCCAGTTCAAATCCAAAAATCAAGTTAGTTTGTATCAGTTCTTGTTTTCAACAAAATATAACCAAATTGTAGCAAATATATCCAGCAGAGATAGCAGAAACAAAGTTCTCTTTTTCCTTCTTGACAGCTAATTTGACAGCTGTCAAACTCTTCTATATCTCCTCAACAGGCTCTCTCGTGGATCACTCCCGGGTCCGGGGGGGTGGCACTTCAGCTCTCAAAATTAGCTCTTATCCTCCAGTGAAATTACTTATACTGCCAAATCGTGAAATTAATGTCTTTTACCCAATAAAGAAGAAGAAATTCTCTCGACCTTAGTTAGCTAGTCCTTGCTTTAGATTATTTATAAGACGGGGAGACGGACTTCCTGTTTGTGCCTTCCCCGATCGTGCCTAATTCAAAAAAATTTTTTTCTTTACAAATCCAATTTCCGTATTACTCACGGGTTGTTGCTTTTAGAGTCCAATTGTTCACAAGAAGAAGTCAGCGCTCTCCGACCATGGCATGCGGCTTCACTCCGCAGGAGAAGCAGTCGACTCTCAGCACCGCGCCGCTCACCCCGTCCCCCGTTCCGAAGCCTTTAAAAAGGCTCCTTCGCGGGTCAGGGGGCGCAAATGGTGCCCGCCGAGTCACCAAGTTCACAGGCTTCAGCGCCTGTGATCGATGAAAGGAGAGCCTTGACCGCGTTGAGGGCCGCCATCTTCCGATGACCCCAGGACCAAGGTGTCTTTGTGCTGAGGAGTCGGTGAAGAAGCTCAGCCACCATGGCTTTGTGGGGCAGGAACATGTTATAAAAGTTCAGCAGTCCCAGGAACGCCTGCAACTCCGTCTTGTTCTTTGGGATGGGGGCCTGCTGGATAGCGCAGATCTTGGATGTGATCGGGTGAAGGCCGGAGGCGTCGATAAGATAGCCCAGGAACTCCACCTGTGGAACGGCGATCTGGCACTTCTCCCTCTTTACCTTGAGCCCGGCCTCTTGGAAACTGGTCAGCACAGCACGGAGGCGCTCGAACAGCTGCTGGTGTGAGTCTGCGGACACCAAGACGTCATCAAAATATGGTACCACACCTGGAAGCCCTTGCAGGAGTCGCTCCATAAGGCTTTGGAAGATGCCAGGAGCCACACTCACCCCGAACTGCAACCGGCGGCAACGGAATGCCCCTCGGTGGGTGACGATCGTCTGGGCTTCAGCAGTGGCATCATTGACGGGCAGTTGTTGATAGGCTTGGGCAAGGTCCAGCTTAGCAAAGACCTTACCCTCACCCAGGGAATGCAGCAGGTGTTGGACAACAGGAACCGGATAAGCATGCTGCTGAAGTGCCTTGTTGATCATGCACTTGTAGTCAGTGCAGATTCTCACCGACCCATCTGGCTTGACAGGCGTGACGATGGGGGTTTCCCACTTGGCATGGTCAACCGGCTCCAAAACTCCTTGGGCGATCAGCTTGTCCAGTTGTTCGTCCACCTTAGCCTTGAGAGCAAAGGGAACCCAGCGTGGCTTTAGCTTGATGGGGGCGACTTGTGGATCAAGGCTAAAGGAGATGGGCGTACCTGTATATTGCCCCAAAGTGCCGTCAAAAACCTCGGCAAAGTCTTCGACCAGACCCTCAGTCTCTGCATTAGAGATGCAGTTGATGCCGGTGACTTCCAGGCCGAGGGCATCAAACCAGTCTAGTCCTAGGAGGCTTGGCCGCTGACCTTCGACTACTACCAGTTGGAGCAGGCCCAAAAAATCCTTGAAGGTGATCCGGAACCGGCCAACGCCTACCACGGGAATGTCGTTTCCCTGGTAGTCTCTCAGGTGTACGAGGTGAGAGTCGAGTTGCCTTTTGGACACTCTGGGTACCAGTCTTTTGATGGTGCTCCAAGACACGATGGACAGGGCAGACCCGGTATCGATCTCCATGTCACATGGAGCTCCTTCAATGAGCACCGTGACGTTCAGCTTGCGTCGCATAGGCGAGTCAGTTTGGCCAATCGTGGTTCCAGACGGGCAGCGGCAGTTGGTGAGAGCGAAACAGCTTTCCTTGGTGGACTGGAGTGAAGACTTGGACTTGTGACTCGGTGAAGGGGGGGTGTCAGACGGAGCCGATCGGCAGACCTTAGTGATGTGGCCCCTTCTGGAACACTTCCGACAGATGGCATCTCTGAATTGACACTTGGCATGGGAATGGTTGCCTCCGCAGCCGGCACATTCCAGTTGGCCCTTGGACTTCTTTTGGAACTTCCTGCACTCCCGCTTTGTCTGGTGCATGTCATCGTCTTCACTGGAGGATGCCTCATCACTGTTGGCCTCTTCATGATGCACTGGAACTGGCTTCCTAGCAAGACGCGGGTTGCTGGCCTTGCGGATCTCCTGGGCGGAGCGTTCGGCAGCTTCTGAGGCCACGGCCTCCTTTCTGCAGCATGAGGTCTGGCTTGGCGAGGAGACGCCCTTGCAGACGGATGTCCCGGACCCCACAGACGATTCGATCCATCAGGGCATCGCCTAAGTCTCGGAACTCGCAGTGCATTGCAGTTTGTCGGAGGGCGGCAGTGTAGTTGTTAATTGACTCCCCCTCTGACTGGTTCCGGTGGTAGAATGCATGGCGGGCAACAATCTTGGACAGCTTTGGTGCGTAGTGGTTGCGGAGCTTCTCTTGAATCGTTTCCCACGGTGTTGCCTGGACTGCTTCAGGCGCAACCGATGCTCGGGCCGTCTCAAACACCTCAGGCCCATAGAGGCTGAGGAATAGGCCCCGCTTCCGTTCCTTTGATACTTCTGTCCGCTCATTGGCTTGGAGGTAGCAGTCGAACCAAGCAAGGTAGGAGTCCCATGATTCAGAGACTGGCGCAAACGGCGGTAGAGGCACAAGTGAAGCCATGATTCCGATGCCGGCGTGAAGGGCGATGGATGGAACACAGTGCTCTAGCCAGAACAGTCAGCTCTGAATTGGTTCTGTTCAGTGATTTCGCTCAGTGATTTCGCTCAGTGATTCAGCTCAGTTCAGAGGGTGGCCACATCTGGCTGTGCTCTGATGTCCATCGATCCCATCCTCGTCACCAGTGTTAAGTTGTGGACGAACATATCATACGACACAGCGATTCTTCAAACATCTCTTGTTTATTCAGAGGCCAGAACAGAACTGAACTGAAGAGCTCAGTCAGCCTGCTTATACAGAGCTCCAGAACAACGTAACTGTAGCAACTTTCTAAAACTATCCAATCACTGAACGTCACTTTCGATCCTTCATTTGCATAACTATCTACAGTATCCCCCTGCTGGCCCAGGGTGAGAACTTCAGTACATAACACCTGTGGCTCTGAGTTTCTCCTGTTTTCATTTACGCCACCTGTTATAGGAATTCTAAGCTGATATATAATGTCCATAAATTTACAAGGCAAACACATACATATGTATATAAACCACGTGTCTGAAATAGTGCAGGAGAGCAAGCCTGAAACCATTTTGATTCTCTCAAACTGACCTCAAGTATTTCTCTGCAAGGAGGAAGGAAATGGGAAAGCCACCCTATTGTCTTTTGCTTAGCTGTCTTAAGGGCATAAGGTAAAGGGACCCCTGACCATTAGGTCCAGTCGCAGACGACTCTGGGGTTGCGGTGCTCATCTCGCTTTACTGGCCGAGGGAGCCGGCGTACAGCTTCCGGGTCATGTGGCCAGCATGACTAAGCCGCTTGTGGTGAACCAGAGCAGCGCACAGAAACGCCGTTTCCCTTCCCGCTGGAGCGGTACCTATTTACCATATTTTTTGCTGCATAAGACTCACTTTTTCCCTCCTAAAAAGTAAGGGGAAATGTGTGTTGGTTTCTATTTCCCTCACTGTGCAGCAACTGCTTGTCACAAGGCATCATTTACATTCCACAGTCAGAGTTACTGTTGGGTTCGCACGGGAATGGGAGACTGGATGTGACGTACACTGGTTTCCTGTTTTTCAGTGTTCTCTCGGTTTCTTTGTGTCGAGAGTGAGTTGCTTCTCTGCTCTCACAGAGGCAGGATGCATGTTTGTATGCTCTCAGCATGGCTTGTAAATAAAGTCAGCATGTAGCACATTTACCTGCTTATCCTTTTGCTGCGTGGACTACGCTCTGCTTCGGCTCAAGATAAGACGAGCCTGTACCAGTTCCAGATGGGCCGGAGCTGGTCAAATCTCACAATGTGTGCGCGTCTTATGGAGCGAAAGCAGGCTGCACAGCTATCACAGAGGCCAGAACAGCAAGAGGGATTGCTGCTTTCACTGCGCAGCGATGCCTCTTGCTCTTCTGGCTTCTGAGATTCAATCTGAGATTGGCTACAAACTAAGTACAAGTCTTCAGACATCTGACAAACAGGACTCTAGTTTGAGCGCATGGGAGCACTTTCCATGTGAGCTAAGCAAAGCGGTGTGAAAGGATGCAGGTGGAAATTAATGAGTAGATGAAACCCATGGCAGCTGTGAGGCTGGAGCTGTTGAGTGGTTGCCAATCCCCTCACTGTCTCTGCTTTCTCAAGCTACTTTCCACACCTTTTCTTTCTTTTTGTAGCATTCTGCGAGTGACAAGAATGGCCCTGGCCCCGCATTTCCTGCCTCCCATACACAGCTGCATCCTAGACCTTGCTGGGTGCCCACCCACATTAAGAGTCCGAACCAGGTCAGGGGTGGGAAGAATCAAAGATCCAGCTTCCAGCAAGGAACATGAAGTGCCTGTTCTGCCAAATCAAAGGAGCTGCTGGGCTGTGGGCACCATTTTGGCTTTCCACCTCCGCAACCTGACTTGCCTGGTTCCTGCATTTTTGGCTGCCTCCAGGCTCATTATTTCGTGGAAGGAGAAAGAGTAACCCAGATGATCAAGGGGAATCAAGAAGGCTGCAGAGTTGGAAACTTTTAAGGCCACTTCTGCACCAAACTTTTAAAGCAGTATCACACTGCCTGAAGCAGCCATGGCTTTCCCCAAAGAATCCTGAAAACTGTGGCTTGTTAAGGGTGCTGAGAAACGCTTGTTCCCGTCCCAAAACTATAATTCCCAGCATTCCCTGGGGAGAGGGATTGATTGTTAAATGACTTTGGGAATTGTAGCTCAGGGAGGGGAATAGGAGTCTCCTAACATCTTCTAGCAAGGGACGCGGGTGGCACTGTGGGTTAAACCACAGAGCCTAGGACTTGTCGATCAGAAAGTAGGCGGTTCGAATCCCCATTATGGGGTGAGCTCCTGTTGCTTGGTCCCTGCTCCTCCCGACCTAGCAGTTCGAAAGGACGCCAAACTGCAAGTAGATAAATAGGTACCGCTCCGGCGGGAAGGTAAACAGCGTTTCTGTGCGCTGCTCTGGTTTGCCAGAAGCTGGCCACATGACCCAGAAGCTGTACGCTGGCTCCCTCGGCCAATAAAGTGAGATGAGCGTCGCAACCCCAGAGTCGGCCATGACTGGACCTGATGGTCAGGGGTCCCTTTACCTTTAACACCTTCCAGCAGCCTTAACAAACTACAACCCCCAGGATTCTTTGAGGAAAGAATGGAAATTTATGGAAGTAGACATGCATGGGAAAAACAGAGAACAGTTTTCTCTATCTAGAGGCGATGGGAGCCAGGTGCAGTGTTATACAGTGGTTCCCCTCCTTCCTCCTGGGCCATGTCCAGAAAGTGGTGTTGGGGGATGAGTGTTCAGACCCCTGGGCTCTCCCTTGTGTGGTGCCTCAGGGCTCTGTCCTCTCCCCCATGCTTTTTAATATTTATATAAAGTTGCTGGGAGAGATCATCAGGGGGTTTGGGCTGGGTGTCCATCAATATGCAGATGATACCCAGCTCTACTTCTCTTTCAAATCAGAACCAGTGAAGGCAGTGAAGGTCCTGTGTGAGTGTGTGGAGGCAGTTTGTGTTGTGTTTTATGTTTTATTTATGTAAATTGTTTTGCAATTTTAAAAAGTTCTTAAAAGATGTTGGAGGCATCACTCTGAAAGTTAACATATTCCACCCACCACGTTCAGTTTGTTTGGACTTTTCCGTAACCATTAACTGCTCACTTGCCACGGGGTTTCTGCGTGGGATCACGGTGCTCGCGTTTGATGCCTGCAATCGCCGTCCCCGCAACTGTTGGTCGATAAATGCCCCAGGAGAGTTGAGAATTCTCTAGAGGAAGGAAGAGAGGTTTCGGCATTTTGGACAACCAAAGCAGAGGGACAGGTGAGTAGCCTTTGCGGCTGGGTCTCCTTGGTTCTGCCAGTAATTGCAGCTCCTTTGATGAGATGAAACCCAAACGGTGCTACCTTTGAAATGTAGACGCCTATTCTCATTTGCTCCTGATGGATGCGTTTATTAAATTATCTGAGGTATTGCTGGTTAACTTTACAGAAATGCCACGAACCTCTTGCCAAATTCAAGTCTGTGTATTGTTTTTGGGGTTTTTTGTAAAAAAGAAAAGAAAAAGAAAATTGAGGGGCAATGCTGCTTTGATAAGCAGGGAGAAAGAAATCTATGAATATGAGTGGGGAGAAGGGAAAAGAAATTCCGGTAGTATTCCTGCATCTGCAGGGGGTTGGACTAGACGACCCTCAAGGTCCCTTCAAAGGTTCTGTGATTCTAATAGCTGGCTGGGTCAGGCTGGTGGCCCACCTGTTCAAGCATCCTGTTCTCACAGAATTAGAAGAAAATGTTCTCTCTCCACAGGTGCAGATGGGGCCGTTCTCTCCCTTCAACCTCTCCCTTGCGGTTTTCCTGGCTTTCCTTTCCCTGCAAGGTATGACTAAGTTGGGCTCATCAAACCCTGGTTGAGACGAGCCAAGTAAAGTCTTCTCCAAAACCAAGTGGGCTCGGCACCCGGCCACCCCTCTTCAATGGACAACTGCTTGCTCCACCCTCATTGCCACTTCCCCCCAGGTCAGCCTTTGCCAACCTGGTGCCCTCCAACTGCTTGGACTACAATTCCCAGCAGCCTCAGCACCACACAGCTGTGCTGTGTTTTAGCCCAACGCATCTGGCAGGCACAAGGCTGCTCTAGGGTTTCCTTCAGCTTCTCGGTCTTTATTAGGCTTGCATTGCCATCCTCCTTCCCTCCCTCTTAAGGCCTCACCTTGGACAGTACTTCAGCTTTCCCTTCTCTTTCACCAGGCGCAGACTCCAGCTGCCTCACAGGCTGGCTCAAGCGAGGAAATCAATGCTTTGGGTTCTTCAATGTTACTATGCAATGGCAAGATGCAGAGGTATGGGACCAAGAGTGGCTTGAACCAGGGATGTATTTCATTAAAAACTTAAGCACAGTAAAAGAGCCAGCAGGATCAGGCCAACACATCTAGTGCAATCTCCTGTTCCCAAAGCAGCCAACCACAGGCTTACAGGAAGCCTGCAAGATGGATTTGGGTGCAAGAGCACTCTCTCTTCCTGCGGTTTCCAGCAGCTAGTATTCAGAAGCTTACCGTATTTTTCGCTCTATAAGACACACTTTTTCCCTCCTAAAAAGTAAAGGGAAATGTGTGTGCGTCTTATGGAGCGAATGCAGGCTGCGCAGCTATCACTGAAGCCAGAACAGCAAGAGGGAGCACTGTGCAGTGATCCCTCTTGTTGTTCTGGCTTCTGGGATTCAGAATATTTTTTGTATTGTTTTCCTCCTCCAAAAACAAGGTGTGTCATATGGTCTGGTGTGTCTTATAGAGCAAAAAATACAGTAACTCTTTGTGGGGTGCATCCCCCTGGGGAAAAAACTGGCTTTGCAAACTCCCAGGCTGTGCTTGCCTTGACTTGCGTCCTTATCAGGGATTTGGCTCACTGCTTGTTTGTGCTTGTGGTTCTCATGAGTGGGATGCAGGTGGCGCTGTGGGCTAAACCGCTGAGCCTCTTGGGCTTGCCGATCAGGTGGTCGGCGGTTCGAATCCCCGCAACGGGGTGAGCTCCCGTTGCTCTGTCCCAGCTCCTGCCCACCTAGCAGTTCGAAAGCTCAGCAGTTCAAATAGATAAATAGGCAGTGCTTTTTTCTGGGGGTACGCATACCCCTAAATATTTTGTGAATCTACGTTTGGCCTCACTGAGGGGTAGTATTTCAATATGAGTCGGAAAATGAGAGTACCCCTAAACCTTTTTTTAAGAAAAAAAGCACTGTAAATGGGTACCGCTGTGGTGGGAAGGTAAACAGTATTTCCATGCGCTCCGGCACTTCTCATGGTCCTCTGTGCACCAGAAGCGGTTTAGTCCTGCTGGCCACATGACCCGGAAACCTGTCTGTGAACAAACGCCACAGGCCCCCTCAGCCTGAAAGCGAGATGAGCGCCGCAACCCCAGAGTCGCCTTTGACTAGACCAAACTGTCCAGGAGTCCATTACCTTTTACCTTCTCATGACACCAACTCAGTTCATGCTGGTACTTAGTGCATTCTAGAGCATGGTGCTGATAATGCAAAGGTCACAGGTTTGATCCCCGTACGAGATCGTTGCACATTCCTGCATTGCAGAGGGTTGGACTAGATGATCCTTGGTGTCTCTTCCAACTCTACAATTCTAGATTTCTGTAATTTTTGCAGTACAGTGGTACCTCGGGTTAAGTACTTAATTCGTTTCAGAGGTCCGTTCTTAACCTGAAACTGTTCTTAACCTGAAGCACCACTTTAGCTAATGGGGCCTCCTGCTGCCGCCGATTTCTGTTCTCATCCTGGAGCAAAGTTCTTAACCCGAGGTACTATTTCTGGGTTAGCAGAGTCTGTAAGCTGAAGTGTATGTAACCCGAGGTACCACTGTACATGCTCAGCCCGTGGTGGTTACATGGACTGCAAATGTCTCCTCTTACTGCTCAGAAGTTGCTGTCCAGGCACAGGGACAGAATGAAGGAGAAGCCTACTGAAATGTTCAAGTCAATTCCAATGGCGTCCCCCATTCTCTGGGGTGCTCTTTTTTGGTCTCCCTCAGGTTGCCTGCCAGGCCTTTGGTGAGAATGGCCATCTTGCCTCCATTCACGATGAAGACGACATGAAGGCCCTGTCGCAACATCTGAGCCAGAACTATAAAGGGAGTCAACATATATGGATCGGGTTGCACAACCCCAACACTGGGAGTGAAAACGTGAGTCTGGGCAGGCGGTGCTCTTTCTAATCAATATTCAGGGACTGTTCAAAATGGCAGCCGCAAGGGGCAGGGAAACCAGCTGAAAATATTGAAATTTCAGCTCCGGTCGTCCGAGCTGATAAGGCTCATCTTTTTGAGCCCTCCCAGCAGAGCATTAAAACAACAAAGTCCACAACGGAAGGACGAGGCAGGTATGGCTACATTGCTATGCTTTATTACTAAGCTATGCAGAGAGCAAAGAATATACATGTTCTCTCTATGAGAGCAGAGAGCAACAGAAGAAAGGAAAACGAAAGAACAAAGGAAACAGGAAACCAGTAACGTCATATCCCGTCTCCCTTTCCCGTGAGAATCCAACAGTATCTGGACTGTGGAATGTAAACACAGCCCTGTAACTTGCAAGCAGCTGCTCAGCAAGTAAACAGAAACTAACAGTTCCTGCATGGAGGGAAAGAGCAGAAAAGGGAACACAGGTGTCAGGTGAGCGTTTAGGAAAATGGTTAGCCATCCACCTTTCTGGGAAATACCTGAGAGTCCAGCATGCAAGTCAGAGCTCTGTCTTAACTTTGACCATACGGGGCTGTCTTTGGAAGGTGGCTGGATGGAGAAGATGATGACTGGTCTCCCACACCTTTATCATCTCTGAAGAAGAGGGGATCGTGGCAGGTATGCTTTTTGTGAAAGTGGGGCTGCCGTGGGGTGGGGGAGAGAACAGCTGTACCTGCCAAGATCTCCTCTTCAGCATGAACATTGGAGGACCAAGTCTTGATCCTTTCCAACAAGGTGGGGGGGGGGAAGAAATCCTTTTTTTCTTTTTCTTTTTGCAAATGGCATAGCCATTTTCTCAACATTTGCAAATTTCTCCAGTGCATGCTTGCTCAGAGGCAAGTTCCTCTAGCTTTATGTCTCTGCTGTCTTATCCCGGTGCTTTTTCCCCTGGGGGTACACAGGGGTACACATACGTCATTTGGCCTCATTGAGGGGCAGTATTTAATATGAGCAGGAAAATGAGAGTAGCTCCTAAACGTTTTTTTTAAAGACAAAAGACACTGTCTTATACTTTGAAGGGAAAAAAATGAATGAATTCCTGTGCCCCACAAATAACCCAGAGATGCATTTTAAATAAAAGCACACATTCTACTCATGTAAAAACACGCTGATTCCTGGACCGTTCGCGGGCCAGATTTAGAAGGCAATTGGGCTGGATCCGGCCACTGGGCCTTAGTTTGCCTACCCATGGTCTTATCCTATGCAGTAGCTTCAGAAATCTCTAGGCCTCAGGTTTTAGGATAACATTATCAGGTTGACACAAGTTAACCGGATGCAGTCTGCTTTCCAACTATGCCAAATTTTAGTAAGCAGGGAGTGGAAAAATGAGGAGGCAACGCTTTCTCTTCTCTTTTATTTATTAAAATGTATGCACCCCTATATTGGTTCTTTTAAAACAAAAGCAAACCGACAAACCTCAAGGCTGTTTTGTAGTGGTGGTTAGGAACATGATTGCAGGAAGGACTTTTAAAAAATGAAGGACCCAAACCGATGGGTTACAAGAGAGGAGATTCCGACTAAACATACAGAAAAACTTTCGGACAGTAAGAGCTATTCAAAGCAACGACAAACAGACCTATGGTCACGTAAAACATACTCAATAAACACATGAGACGTAACTGGGTGTGTTCTTAGATAAATAAGATATACTATTCATAGTATCAAATTGTAAATTTCAACAGAAATAACTCATAAAGTTCAACAAATGAAAAAAGCAGAAGACCCAGTGGATCAGATCATTCTATAGCCAGTTCATGCATAAGGTCCATCTGTGTAATGGTGTCCATTCCACCTGTCTGTTCATAAAGTCCAAACCATCCACATGAAAGGTTGTTTTGTTGTTGTTTAGTCGTTTAGTTGTGTCCGACTCTTCGTGACCCCCTGGACCAGAGCACGCCAGGCACTCCTGTCTTCCACTGCCTCCCGCAGTTTGGTCAAACTCATGTTTGTAGCTTCAAGAACACTGTCCAACCATCTCGTCCTCCGTCGCCCCCTTCTCCTTGTGCCCTCCATCTTTCCCAACATCAGGGTCTTTTCCAGGGAGTATTCTCTTCTCATGAGGTGGCCAAAGTACTGGAGCCTCAGCTTCAGGATATGTCCTTCCAGTGAGCACTCAGGGCTGATTTCCTTCAGAATGGAGAGGTTTGATCTTCTTGCAGTCCATGGGACTCTCAGGAGTCTCCTCCAGCACCAGAATTCAAAAGCATCCATTCTTCGGCGATCAGCCTTCTTTATGGTCCAGCTCTCACTTCCACACATCACTACTGGGAAAACCAGAGCTTTAACTATAGGGACCTTTGTTGGCAAGGTGATGTCTCTGCTTTTTAAGTTGCTGTCTAGGTTTGTCATTGTTTTTCTCCCAAGAAGCAGGCGTCTTTTAATTTTGTGACTGCTGTCACCATCTGCAGTGATCATGTCTAAGACAAGGATTTCCGGAATATTGGCCTTGTTTCGCCGTCCTGGGCTTCATCAGTACTTAAAGCTCTAAATAACGCAAATAAATACAATATCACGATCTCACACATTTTACAGAAAAAATAATATAAAACCATAAATAACTGTACATACCATATGTGATATTGCAGGACAGTGGATCTTATGGCATATTAGTAGCTGCAGTAAGCAGCAACTGTTACAAAGTACGGTTATATGGACTAGCACAATATTGATTGGGTTACAGGTGTTGGCAATCCACTATTCTGCAGTGGAACAGATTCCCACGAGAGATGATGGACTCTCCTTCCTTGGAGATCTTTAAGCAGAAGTTGCGTGACCATCTGCCATGGATGCTTTAGCTGAGATTCCTGCTGAGATTAGAAGAGATAAGTCCCTGCAACGTGGGAACTGGGATTCTGAGTCTCCAGATGTTCTTCTTATTCCCATTGATTGGACAAGGGAAGAATGGGCTGGAGAAGTCCCTTTCTTCCTCAGCAGTGACGATGTCTCTTTTGCTCTCTTTCTATAGAACTGGCAGTTCAAATGGACAGATGGCACCACTGGAAGATACACTCCTTGGGCGCCTGGGCTACCCAGTATTGACACCGACGAACACTGCGTGGAACTCTTCAGCAATGGTGAGGAGCAAAAGGAGGAAGCCATGGGGTGCTTCAGAGATGGAGGCTGAAGCACTGGAGGAAGAGGCAGGGAAGGGAAGGGCCAGGTGTTTCCCCACCCTCTCCTGCACCACTGACTCCCAGAACCAGGAGGTGACTGAAGTGGGAAGAGCGGAGGACGTTTCCATGTAGGCATAGTCTCTGGCTACATGTGTGCAGCCTGTGAGGGGAAGGTGCATAAACTGGTGGGGCAGGATGGCCCCCTGTTGCTGCAACTGTTCCATCAAGATCCACCTATGAATAGCTGCCTAGATGCTACACTGGGGGGGGGGTGTTTATCCACCACTGTGGAAACTGTGCTGGGCCCAGGGGTTAACCCGAGCAATGCAGTCCAGGTTCGGTCCCGAATCCAAGGATTCTGTGAGGAGTCAGTCCAACAGGGCCAAGGCAAGTCTCAAGGCAGGAAACTAGGTAGGTCAGACACAGGGTCTCAGGCAGGTTCCAGCAAGCAGCAATGTTGCTCCCGCAACCTGGGGCAGGGCCCAACAGCCTTTTATCTCTGTCGGAGTAACGGCCGTCCTGATCCCCCGGTGACTCACCTCCCTGTCTTGCCCGAAGATGAGCACTCCTCCTGCGAGTACTCAGGTCTCTCCTTCTCTCAGACCTTAGTCTCTGCTGCTCGGGAGATGATGGTGGGTTACTAGACCCAGAGGCCACCTCAGCCTCTCCTGACCCAACTGGTAATGGAGCAGCTGTAGGTGATGGCCCAGCTGAAGGCAACACGGTTATCCCTGCATCTGGAGCCAGGGCAGGCTCAGGCCCCTGACTTGGCCCAGGTGGTGTTTGTTGCAGGGGAACCTGTGCAGACTGGGGTTCTTCAGAATCAGGCCCCAGACTTGGTTCAGATGATGCCTGAGGCAGAGGATCCAGTGCGGATTGAGACTCCTCTGGTTCCGAATCTGAGCCTGAGTCCCAGGCCATCACAGAAACTACTGTGTCAGCTTTGACAATAGAGAGTTAACTATCTGCCCTGGGGTCCCTTTGGGTGGGGAGCACCCTTGGCGTCACAGCTGGAGAATGGTGCATGGTTTCCGAGCACTGGGTTGCTGCTAGTAGGCCCCTGTAACTCCCTGCCACATGTTTCCAAGACTTCCTGCCGCCCCGACAAAGTTGGACACTGAGGTGGCTGGCTGTGAGTGTTAGTAACATCCTCCCACATTGTCTTCCAGAATACATGAAGTGGAATAACCACTATTGCATCGGAAATCACCCCTACCTATGCAAATACACTCTCTGAGGCCAAGAAAAGACTCTGACGTGCTCAGTAGCACCTGGGAGACTGACCAAGATGCATCTTCTACCTGCGAGAATCCAAGTCTTTCCATGTATTGTGCTCTGAAGCCCAAGCCCACGCTTCCCCAACCTGGTGCCTTCCAGAGGTTTCAGATTAAAACTTCCATCACTCAGTGGGACAGAATTTTTCTCCTGTGGTCAATAAATTCTCTTCCAAATACACCTGTTGTTAAGTTATGGGCGAATATATCACACAACACAGCAATTCTTCAAACAGCTCTTGTTTATTCAGAGGCCAGAACAGAACTGAACTGAAGAGCTCAGTCAGCCTGCTTATATAGAGCTCCAGAACAACGTAACTGTAGCAACTTTCTAAAACTATCCAATCACTGAACGTCACTTTCGATCCTTCATTTGCATACAAACTATCCAATCACTGAACGTCACTTTCGATCCTTCATTTGCATAACTATACAGTATCCCCCTGCTGGCCCAGGGTGAGAACTTCAGTACATAACACCCCTCCCCACCGAGATAAGGCGTTAGTTACAATCGTAATGGTTTCCTTACATACAGCACTACACGTAATGGTTCAATTAGGCACAAAAGCATATCGGTTACATTTCACATACTTAGACCAACAGTGATACATGTCCAACAACATAGTCCTTTAAATAAGTTGGGCGCTTGGCAACTCTGCCAGACCACTGGGGACTGGTAGCCAAGTCCGGGGGGCCACCCAATTCTTGCTGAGGCTGTGATGCGACCCTAGTTGGCGTTGAAACCAAGTCCCCTGGATCCGCTGCTGTGGGTGGAGCCTCCGCAAGTGGAGTGGTCTGAGTCTGTGGTAAGTCTGGCAGACCCTCTGAAGTGGCTTGGTTCAGCTCCACGCTGGCAATTTGTGAGAGAGGTGTAGGTGGAGCCTCACCATCTGTAAGTGTCTGTTCCGGAGCCACGAGCGCAGTTGGGGGCACCACAATAGTGTCCAAGTCCCCAACCCTGTGCCTAAGCTGGTCTATGTGCCGGCGCCCACAGCCTCCGTCTTCGAGTGCCACCTGGTACGAGCGAGGTCCAGTGACTCCCACTACTGTGGCTGGCACCCAAGGAATGTCCCCCACAAAGTTCCGGGCAAAGACCTGGTTTCCTGGAAAAAATGACCATGGCTCATTGGCACAGCCTGGGGGTTCGGCCATGGCAAAGTCTGGGTGCAGCCGGTCGAGCGGGGACCTGAGGCGGCGGCCCATAAACAGGTCGGCAGGACTCTGCCCTGTGGCCGCATGAGGGGTGATGTGTTGTACGAACAAGTATTCGGCAACCTGCTCGTGCCAGTCTCCCCGGTCCAGGCGCGCCAGTGCCTCTTTTGCTGAGCGCACCATTCTCTCTGGTTGCCTGTTGTTGGATGGATGAAATGGTGCCGTTAGGGCATGGCGGATGACCAGTCCCAAAACATACCGCTTAAAAGGGCCTGACGTGAACTGTGGTCCGTTGTCGGAGACAAGGACATCAGGATACCCATGCGTCGCAAAGAGACCTCGCAGCACCCGGATGACAGCCTCGGCAGTGGTAGAGGGCATCAGGGCCACCTCCAGCCATTTGGAATAGGCGTCCACCACTACCATAAAGGTCCGGCCGTGAAAGGAGCCGGCCAGATCAATGTGCACCCTCGACCATGGTGTCTTGGGTGTCTCCCAGGTGTGTCTTAGATGCCGATGGCACAGGCCTTGATTCTTGGCACGCTTGACAGGCGGAAACCCAGGCAGTGATGGCATCGTCCATGTTAGGCCACCAGACGTAACACCGAGCCAACGCCTTCATTTTGACGATTCCCGGGTGGCCAATGTGCAGAGCCTCCAGGACACGTTGATGGAGTCTTTGGGGAATCACGACGCGGTCTCCCCACAGCAGACAGCCGTGATGAGCCGAGAGTTCATGTTGTCTGGTTATGAACGGCTGGAACTCTGATGCAAAAGGCCCTTGCGGCCACCCCCTCCACACCCAGTTGAGCACACGGCTGATGGTGTGATCCTGGGCAGATGCGGAGGCCACAGTGGCAGCCGATACAGGCGCTGCCGGAAGATCCTCAATCAGGAGGAGCGATGAAGCAGGAGCCTGGTCTTCCACAAACGCTGGAAGAGGGCAACGGCTGAGGGCGTCGGCATGGCCCATCAATTTCCCCAGGCGATGGACGAGCCATTAGTGATAGGCAGTCAGGAAAACAGTCCATCACAGCATGCGCGGCGAGAGGACCGGTGGAGTTGGACGATCACCGGCAAGGAGGCCCAGGAGTGGCTTGTGGTGAGTGATGAGGTCAAAAGTCCTGCTGTAGAGGTATTCATGGAACCTCTTCACTCCAGCCACAAGCGCCAGTGCCTCCTTGTCGAGCTGGCTGTAATTCCGTTCAGTCAGAGATAGCGTCCTGGAAAAGTAGGCAAGCGGTGCTTCTCTTCCGTCTGGAAAATGGTGACTAAGGACAGTGCCGATGCCAAAAGGTGAGGTGTTGCAGGCAAGGACCAGCGGCCTGGCTTCACTGTACTGTACCAGCACACTGTCCGATGAAAGGAGAGCCTTTTTTAAAAAAAAAAAAGATATTTATTGAGTTTTTCCACCTTTATACATTAAAAAATCAAAAAGAAAAAACAAAAAAAGTTAAAAACACATAAAGTTTACAATCCTTATTTTCAATAACATATTTCCTTGACTTCCCCACACCTCCCCTTCTTATATTCCAGTTCAAATTGTTAATTCAACAAGTTCTTGTCCCCAATTTTTGACCTTTTTATATTTAATTCATTTTTTAAAAAACCAATTTTAACTTATAAACATCAGTATTTAAACATCAGTGCTCATTCTTAAAACTTTTTTCTAAAGTCGACCCAAATTCCCTTCCACGAATTCCCCAATTTTCATACTAATAACAAAACAAAATAAAAAAACAGATTATAATTCTGCACCCTTTGGATTCCCAAAACCCACCCCACCCCTTTCCCGGTTTCAATCCCCAACAAATGTCCATCAGTCTTAGTCTACTATCAGCCTGGAGACCTCACGTCCGAGGCTCTTAATTCTCTCTCAATTCCTCTCTGCCGGTTTTTTTGGTAGTCCTTAATATTAAACACCAGATCTCGGAGAAGCTCTGTCCCGATAGGGTCCATATTTCTTCCAGCCAGACCTCCATACTTAAAAGTGGAGCCTGAATCTTGTTTCTTACTCCTTTTAAGTCCAAATGTCCCAAAAGCTCCAACTTTCACCTTAATCAAATTTGTAATCCATAGGTCTTCAGATCTCCACATAAGGAGATCTCTCCATTCTTCAATCTTCAATTCAAAACAGATTTTCATCATCCAGTACTTATTTTCCTTTGTAGCCATCATGTCAGGCCTCTGGCTCTCCTTTGTCATCTGCAACATTACATCTCCTCCTTCCTTTTCCTCAGAAACAACATATATCTCTTTCTCCACACTCTCAAATCTTTCAAGTTTCTCTTCTTGTCCAGCTGCATGGACTTCATGAGTCAAGTCCTTATCAAATTCAATGGATTTGTTTACTGTTAAGTCCAGAGTTGCAACATTTGTAGCCAAAACATCAATTTGGCCTTGTAAATTTCCCAAGAGAAGAAACACTCTGTCCAATTTAGTTTGAATTTTTCCTCCTTCAGCCATTCTTGTAATGTCCCAAAATCCCCTCTAGAGGGATTTTGGTTACTTTATCTTCCTTCCAGTTCAAATCCAAAAATCAAGTTAGTTTGTATCAGTTCTTGTTTTCAACAAAATATAACCAAATTGTAGCAAATATATCCAGCAGAGATAGCAGAAACAAAGTTCTCTTTTTCCTTCTTGACAGCTAATTTGACAGCTGTCAAACTCTTCTATATCTCCTCAACAGGCTCTCTCGTGGATCACTCCCGGGTCCGGGGGGGGGTGGCACTTCAGCTCTCAAAATTAGCTCTTATCCTCCAGTGAAATTACTTATACTGCCAAATCGTGAAATTAATGTCTTTTACCCAATAAAGAAGAAGAAATTCTCTCGACCTTAGTTAGCTAGTCCTTGCTTTAGATTATTTATAAGACGGGGAGACGGACTTCCTGTTTGTGCCTTCCCCGATCGTGCCTAATTCAAAAAAAATTTTTTCTTTACAAATCCAATTTCCGTATTACTCACGGGTTGTTGCTTTTAGAGTCCAATTGTTCACAAGAAGAAGTCAGCGCTCTCCGACCATGGCATGCGGCTTCACTCCGCAGGAGAAGCAGTCGACTCTCAGCACCGCGCCGCTCACCCCGTCCCCCGTTCCGAAGCCTTTAAAAAGGCTCCTTCGCGGGTCAGGGGGCGCAAATGGTGCCCGCCGAGTCACCAAGTTCACAGGCTTCAGCGCCTGTGATCGATGAAAGGAGAGCCTTGACCGCGTTGAGGGCCGCCATCTTCCGATGACCCCAGGACCAAGGTGTCTTTGTGCTGAGGAGTCGGTGAAGAAGCTCAGCCACCATGGCTTTGTGGGGCAGGAACATGTTATAAAAGTTCAGCAGTCCCAGGAACGCCTGCAACTCCGTCTTGTTCTTTGGGATGGGGGCCTGCTGGATAGCGCAGATCTTGGATGTGATCGGGTGAAGGCCGGAGGCGTCGATAAGATAGCCCAGGAACTCCACCTGTGGAACGGCGATCTGGCACTTCTCCCTCTTTACCTTGAGCCCGGCCTCTTGGAAACTGGTCAGCACAGCACGGAGGCGCTCGAACAGCTGCTGGTGTGAGTCTGCGGACACCAAGACGTCATCAAAATATGGTACCACACCTGGAAGCCCTTGCAGGAGTCGCTCCATAAGGCTTTGGAAGATGCCAGGAGCCACACTCACCCCGAACTGCAACCGGCGGCAACGGAATGCCCCTCGGTGGGTGACGATCGTCTGGGCTTCAGCAGTGGCATCATTGACGGGCAGTTGTTGATAGGCTTGGGCAAGGTCCAGCTTAGCAAAGACCTTACCCTCACCCAGGGAATGCAGCAGGTGTTGGACAACAGGAACCGGATAAGCATGCTGCTGAAGTGCCTTGTTGATCATGCACTTGTAGTCAGTGCAGATTCTCACCGACCCATCTGGCTTGACAGGCGTGACGATGGAGGTTTCCCACTTGGCATGGTCAACCGGCTCCAAAACTCCTTGGGCGATCAGCTTGTCCAGTTGTTCGTCCACCTTAGCCTTGAGAGCAAAGGGAACCCAGCGTGGCTTTAGCTTGATGGGGGCGACTTGTGGATCAAGGCTAAAGGAGATGGGCGTACCTGTATATTGCCCCAAAGTGCCGTCAAAAACCTCGGCAAAGTCTTCGACCAGACCCTCAGTCTCTGCATTAGAGATGCAGTTGATGCCGGTGACTTCCAGGCCGAGGGCATCAAACCAGTCTAGTCCTAGGAGGCTTGGCCGCTGACCTTCGACTACTACCAGTTGGAGCAGGCCCAAAAAATCCTTGAAGGTGATCCGGAACCGGCCAACGCCTACCACGGGAATGTCGTTTCCCTGGTAGTCTCTCAGGTGTACGAGGTGAGAGTCGAGTTGCCTTTTGGACACTCTGGGTACCAGTCTTTTGATGGTGCTCCAAGACACGATGGACAGGGCAGACCCGGTATCGATCTCCATGTCACATGGAGCTCCTTCAATGAGCACCGTGACGTTCAGCTTGCGTCGCATAGGCGAGTCAGTTTGGCCAATCGTGGTTCCAGACGGGCAGCGGCAGTTGGTGAGAGCGAAACAGCTTTCCTTGGTGGACTGGAGTGAAGACTTGGACTTGCGACTCGGTGAAGGGGGGGTGTCAGACGGAGCCGATCGGCAGACCTTAGTGATGTGGCCCCTTCTGGAACACTTCCGACAGATGGCATCTCTGAATTGACACTTGGCATGGGAATGGTTGCCTCCGCAGCCGGCACATTCCAGTTGGGCCTTGGACTTCTTTTGGAACTTCCTGCACTCCCGCTTTGTCTGGTGCATGTCATCGTCTTCACTGGAGGATGCCTCATCACTGTTGGCCTCTTCATGATGCACTGGAACTGGCTTCCTAGCAAGACGCGGGTTGCTGGCCTTGCGGATCTCCTGGGCGGAGCGTTCGGCAGCTTCTGAGGCCACGGCCTCCTTTCTGCAGCATGAGGTCTGGCTTGGCGAGGAGACGCCCTTGCAGACGGATGTCCCGGACCCCACAGACGATTCGATCCATCAGGGCATCGCCTAAGTCTCGGAACTCGCAGTGCATTGCAGTTTGTCGGAGGGCGGCAGTGTAGTTGTTAATTGACTCCCCCTCTGACTGGTTCCGGTGGTAGAATGCATGGCGGGCAACAATCTTGGACAGCTTTGGTGCGTAGTGGTTGCGGAGCTTCTCTTGAATCGTTTCCCATGGTGTTGCCTGGACTGCTTCAGGCGCAACCGATGCTCGGGCCGTCTCAAACACCTCAGGCCCATAGAGGCTGAGGAATAGGCCCCGCTTCCGTTCCTTTGATACTTCTGTCCGCTCATTGGCTTGGAGGTAGCAGTCGAACCAAGCAAGGTAGGAGTCCCATGATTCAGAGACTGGCGCAAACGGCGGTAGAGGCACAAGTGAAGCCATGATTCCGATGCCGGCGTGAAGGGCGATGGATGGAACACAGTGCTCTAGCCAGAACAGTCAGCTCTGAATTGGTTCTGTTCAGTGATTTCGCTCAGTGATTTCGCTCAGTGATTCAGCTCAGTTCAGAGGGTGGCCACATCTGGCTGTGCTCTGATGTCCATCGATCCCATCCTCGTCACCAGTGTTAAGTTGTGGACGAACATATCATACGACACAGCGATTCTTCAAACATCTCTTGTTTATTCAGAGGCCAGAACAGAACTGAACTGAAGAGCTCAGTCAGCCTGCTTATACAGAGCTCCAGAACAACGTAACTGTAGCAACTTTCTAAAACTATCCAATCACTGAACGTCACTTTCGATCCTTCATTTGCATAACTATCTACAGTATCCCCCTGCTGGCCCAGGGTGAGAACTTCAGTACATAACACCTGTGGCTCTGAGTTTCTCCTGTTTTCATTTACGCCACCTGTTATAGGAATTCTAAGCTGATATATAATGTCCATAAATTTACAAGGCAAACACATACATATGTATATAAACCACGTGTCTGAAATAGTGCAGGAGAGCAAGCCTGAAACCATTTTGATTCTCTCAAACTGACCTCAAGTATTTCTCTGCAAGGAGGAAGGAAATGGGAAAGCCACCCTATTGTCTTTTGCTTAGCTGTCTTAAGGGCATAAGGTAAAGGGACCCCTGACCATTAGGTCCAGTCGCAGACGACTCTGGGGTTGCGGTGCTCATCTCGCTTTACTGGCCGAGGGAGCCGGCGTACAGCTTCCGGGTCATGTGGCCAGCATGACTAAGCCGCTTGTGGTGAACCAGAGCAGCGCACAGAAACGCCGTTTCCCTTCCCGCTGGAGCGGTACCTATTTACCATATTTTTTGCTGCATAAGACTCACTTTTTCCCTCCTAAAAAGTAAGGGGAAATGTGTGTTGGTTTCTATTTCCCTCACTGTGCAGCAACTGCTTGTCACAAGGCATCATTTACATTCCACAGTCAGAGTTACTGTTGGGTTCGCACGGGAATGGGAGACTGGATGTGACGTACACTGGTTTCCTGTTTTTCAGTGTTCTCTCGGTTTCTTTGTGTCGAGAGTGAGTTGCTTCTCTGCTCTCACAGAGGCAGGATGCATGTTTGTATGCTCTCAGCATGGCTTGTAAATAAAGTCAGCATGTAGCACATTTACCTGCTTATCCTTTTGCTGCGTGGACTACGCTCTGCTTCGGCTCAAGATAAGACGAGCCTGTACCAGTTCCAGATGGGCCGGAGCTGGTCAAATCTCACAATGTGTGCGCGTCTTATGGAGCGAAAGCAGGCTGCACAGCTATCACAGAGGCCAGAACAGCAAGAGGGATTGCTGCTTTCACTGCGCAGCGATGCCTCTTGCTCTTCTGGCTTCTGAGATTCAATCTGAGATTGGCTACAAACTAAGTACAAGTCTTCAGACATCTGACAAACAGGACTCTAGTTTGAGCGCATGGGAGCACTTTCCATGTGAGCTAAGCAAAGCGGTGTGAAAGGATGCAGGTGGAAATTAATGAGTAGATGAAACCCATGGCAGCTGTGAGGCTGGAGCTGTTGAGTGGTTGCCAATCCCCTCACTGTCTCTGCTTTCTCAAGCTACTTTCCACACCTTTTCTTTCTTTTTGTAGCATTCTGCGAGTGACAAGAATGGCCCTGGCCCCGCATTTCCTGCCTCCCATACACAGCTGCATCCTAGACCTTGCTGGGTGCCCACCCACATTAAGAGTCCGAACCAGGTCAGGGGTGGGAAGAATCAAAGATCCAGCTTCCAGCAAGGAACATGAAGTGCCTGTTCTGCCAAATCAAAGGAGCTGCTGGGCTGTGGGCACCATTTTGGCTTTCCACCTCCGCAACCTGACTTGCCTGGTTCCTGCATTTTTGGCTGCCTCCAGGCTCATTATTTCGTGGAAGGAGAAAGAGTAACCCAGATGATCAAGGGGAATCAAGAAGGCTGCAGAGTTGGAAACTTTTAAGGCCACTTCTGCACCAAACTTTTAAAGCAGTATCACACTGCCTGAAGCAGCCATGGCTTTCCCCAAAGAATCCTGAAAACTGTGGCTTGTTAAGGGTGCTGAGAAACGCTTGTTCCCGTCCCAAAACTATAATTCCCAGCATTCCCTGGGGAGAGGGATTGATTGTTAAATGACTTTGGGAATTGTAGCTCAGGGAGGGGAATAGGAGTCTCCTAACATCTTCTAGCAAGGGACGCGGGTGGCACTGTGGGTTAAACCACAGAGCCTAGGACTTGTCGATCAGAAAGTAGGCGGTTCGAATCCCCATTATGGGGTGAGCTCCTGTTGCTTGGTCCCTGCTCCTCCCGACCTAGCAGTTCGAAAGGACGCCAAACTGCAAGTAGATAAATAGGTACCGCTCCGGCGGGAAGGTAAACAGCGTTTCTGTGCGCTGCTCTGGTTTGCCAGAAGCTGGCCACATGACCCAGAAGCTGTACGCTGGCTCCCTCGGCCAATAAAGTGAGATGAGCGTCGCAACCCCAGAGTCGGCCATGACTGGACCTGATGGTCAGGGGTCCCTTTACCTTTAACACCTTCCAGCAGCCTTAACAAACTACAACCCCCAGGATTCTTTGAGGAAAGAATGGAAATTTATGGAAGTAGACATGCATGGGAAAAACAGAGAACAGTTTTCTCTATCTAGAGGCGATGGGAGCCAGGTGCAGTGTTATACAGTGGTTCCCCTCCTTCCTCCTGGGCCATGTCCAGAAAGTGGTGTTGGGGGATGAGTGTTCAGACCCCTGGGCTCTCCCTTGTGTGGTGCCTCAGGGCTCTGTCCTCTCCCCCATGCTTTTTAATATTTATATAAAGTTGCTGGGAGAGATCATCAGGGGGTTTGGGCTGGGTGTCCATCAATATGCAGATGATACCCAGCTCTACTTCTCTTTCAAATCAGAACCAGTGAAGGCAGTGAAGGTCCTGTGTGAGTGTGTGGAGGCAGTTTGTGTTGTGTTTTATGTTTTATTTATGTAAATTGTTTTGCAATTTTAAAAAGTTCTTAAAAGATGTTGGAGGCATCACTCTGAAAGTTAACATATTCCACCCACCACGTTCAGTTTGTTTGGACTTTTCCGTAACCATTAACTGCTCACTTGCCACGGGGTTTCTGCGTGGGATCACGGTGCTCGCGTTTGATGCCTGCAATCGCCGTCCCCGCAACTGTTGGTCGATAAATGCCCCAGGAGAGTTGAGAATTCTCTAGAGGAAGGAAGAGAGGTTTCGGCATTTTGGACAACCAAAGCAGAGGGACAGGTGAGTAGCCTTTGCGGCTGGGTCTCCTTGGTTCTGCCAGTAATTGCAGCTCCTTTGATGAGATGAAACCCAAACGGTGCTACCTTTGAAATGTAGACGCCTATTCTCATTTGCTCCTGATGGATGCGTTTATTAAATTATCTGAGGTATTGCTGGTTAACTTTACAGAAATGCCACGAACCTCTTGCCAAATTCAAGTCTGTGTATTGTTTTTGGGGTTTTTTGTAAAAAAGAAAAGAAAAAGAAAATTGAGGGGCAATGCTGCTTTGATAAGCAGGGAGAAAGAAATCTATGAATATGAGTGGGGAGAAGGGAAAAGAAATTCCGGTAGTATTCCTGCATCTGCAGGGGGTTGGACTAGACGACCCTCAAGGTCCCTTCAAAGGTTCTGTGATTCTAATAGCTGGCTGGGTCAGGCTGGTGGCCCACCTGTTCAAGCATCCTGTTCTCACAGAATTAGAAGAAAATGTTCTCTCTCCACAGGTGCAGATGGGGCCGTTCTCTCCCTTCAACCTCTCCCTTGCGGTTTTCCTGGCTTTCCTTTCCCTGCAAGGTATGACTAAGTTGGGCTCATCAAACCCTGGTTGAGACGAGCCAAGTAAAGTCTTCTCCAAAACCAAGTGGGCTCGGCACCCGGCCACCCCTCTTCAATGGACAACTGCTTGCTCCACCCTCATTGCCACTTCCCCCCAGGTCAGCCTTTGCCAACCTGGTGCCCTCCAACTGCTTGGACTACAATTCCCAGCAGCCTCAGCACCACACAGCTGTGCTGTGTTTTAGCCCAACGCATCTGGCAGGCACAAGGCTGCTCTAGGGTTTCCTTCAGCTTCTCGGTCTTTATTAGGCTTGCATTGCCATCCTCCTTCCCTCCCTCTTAAGGCCTCACCTTGGACAGTACTTCAGCTTTCCCTTCTCTTTCACCAGGCGCAGACTCCAGCTGCCTCACAGGCTGGCTCAAGCGAGGAAATCAATGCTTTGGGTTCTTCAATGTTACTATGCAATGGCAAGATGCAGAGGTATGGGACCAAGAGTGGCTTGAACCAGGGATGTATTTCATTAAAAACTTAAGCACAGTAAAAGAGCCAGCAGGATCAGGCCAACACATCTAGTGCAATCTCCTGTTCCCAAAGCAGCCAACCACAGGCTTACAGGAAGCCTGCAAGATGGATTTGGGTGCAAGAGCACTCTCTCTTCCTGCGGTTTCCAGCAGCTAGTATTCAGAAGCTTACCGTATTTTTCGCTCTATAAGACACACTTTTTCCCTCCTAAAAAGTAAAGGGAAATGTGTGTGCGTCTTATGGAGCGAATGCAGGCTGCGCAGCTATCACTGAAGCCAGAACAGCAAGAGGGAGCACTGTGCAGTGATCCCTCTTGTTGTTCTGGCTTCTGGGATTCAGAATATTTTTTGTATTGTTTTCCTCCTCCAAAAACAAGGTGTGTCATATGGTCTGGTGTGTCTTATAGAGCAAAAAATACAGTAACTCTTTGTGGGGTGCATCCCCCTGGGGAAAAAACTGGCTTTGCAAACTCCCAGGCTGTGCTTGCCTTGACTTGCGTCCTTATCAGGGATTTGGCTCACTGCTTGTTTGTGCTTGTGGTTCTCATGAGTGGGATGCAGGTGGCGCTGTGGGCTAAACCGCTGAGCCTCTTGGGCTTGCCGATCAGGTGGTCGGCGGTTCGAATCCCCGCAACGGGGTGAGCTCCTGTTGCTCTGTCCCAGCTCCTGCCCACCTAGCAGTTCGAAAGCTCAGCAGTTCAAATAGATAAATAGGCAGTGCTTTTTTCTGGGGGTACGCATACCCCTAAATATTTTGTGAATCTACGTTTGGCCTCACTGAGGGGTAGTATTTCAATATGAGTCGGAAAATGAGAGTACCCCTAAACCTTTTTTTAAGAAAAAAAGCACTGTAAATGGGTACCGCTGTGGTGGGAAGGTAAACAGTATTTCCATGCGCTCCGGCACTTCTCATGGTCCTCTGTGCACCAGAAGCGGTTTAGTCCTGCTGGCCACATGACCCGGAAACCTGTCTGTGAACAAACGCCACAGGCCCCCTCAGCCTGAAAGCGAGATGAGCGCCGCAACCCCAGAGTCGCCTTTGACTAGACCAAACTGTCCAGGAGTCCATTACCTTTTACCTTCTCATGACACCAACTCAGTTCATGCTGGTACTTAGTGCATTCTAGAGCATGGTGCTGATAATGCAAAGGTCACAGGTTTGATCCCCGTACGAGATCGTTGCACATTCCTGCATTGCAGAGGGTTGGACTAGATGATCCTTGGTGTCTCTTCCAACTCTACAATTCTAGATTTCTGTAATTTTTGCAGTACAGTGGTACCTCGGGTTAAGTACTTAATTCGTTTCAGAGGTCCGTTCTTAACCTGAAACTGTTCTTAACCTGAAGCACCACTTTAGCTAATGGGGCCTCCTGCTGCCGCCGATTTCTGTTCTCATCCTGGAGCAAAGTTCTTAACCCGAGGTACTATTTCTGGGTTAGCAGAGTCTGTAAGCTGAAGTGTATGTAACCCGAGGTACCACTGTACATGCTCAGCCCGTGGTGGTTACATGGACTGCAAATGTCTCCTCTTACTGCTCAGAAGTTGCTGTCCAGGCACAGGGACAGAATGAAGGAGAAGCCTACTGAAATGTTCAAGTCAATTCCAATGGCGTCCCCCATTCTCTGGGGTGCTCTTTTTTGGTCTCCCTCAGGTTGCCTGCCAGGCCTTTGGTGAGAATGGCCATCTTGCCTCCATTCACGATGAAGACGACATGAAGGCCCTGTCGCAACATCTGAGCCAGAACTATAAAGGGAGTCAACATATATGGATCGGGTTGCACAACCCCAACACTGGGAGTGAAAACGTGAGTCTGGGCAGGCGGTGCTCTTTCTAATCAATATTCAGGGACTGTTCAAAATGGCAGCCGCAAGGGGCAGGGAAACCAGCTGAAAATATTGAAATTTCAGCTCCGGTCGTCCGAGCTGATAAGGCTCATCTTTTTGAGCCCTCCCAGCAGAGCATTAAAACAACAAAGTCCACAACGGAAGGACGAGGCAGGTATGGCTACATTGCTATGCTTTATTACTAAGCTATGCAGAGAGCAAAGAATATACATGTTCTCTCTATGAGAGCAGAGAGCAACAGAAGAAAGGAAAACGAAAGAACAAAGGAAACAGGAAACCAGTAACGTCATATCCCGTCTCCCTTTCCCGTGAGAATCCAACAGTATCTGGACTGTGGAATGTAAACACAGCCCTGTAACTTGCAAGCAGCTGCTCAGCAAGTAAACAGAAACTAACAGTTCCTGCATGGAGGGAAAGAGCAGAAAAGGGAACACAGGTGTCAGGTGAGCGTTTAGGAAAATGGTTAGCCATCCACCTTTCTGGGAAATACCTGAGAGTCCAGCATGCAAGTCAGAGCTCTGTCTTAACTTTGACCATACGGGGCTGTCTTTGGAAGGTGGCTGGATGGAGAAGATGATGACTGGTCTCCCACACCTTTATCATCTCTGAAGAAGAGGGGATCGTGGCAGGTATGCTTTTTGTGAAAGTGGGGCTGCCGTGGGGTGGGGGAGAGAACAGCTGTACCTGCCAAGATCTCCTCTTCAGCATGAACATTGGAGGACCAAGTCTTGATCCTTTCCAACAAGGTGGGGGGGGGGAAGAAATCCTTTTTTTCTTTTTCTTTTTGCAAATGGCATAGCCATTTTCTCAACATTTGCAAATTTCTCCAGTGCATGCTTGCTCAGAGGCAAGTTCCTCTAGCTTTATGTCTCTGCTGTCTTATCCCGGTGCTTTTTCCCCTGGGGGTACACAGGGGTACACATACGTCATTTGGCCTCATTGAGGGGCAGTATTTAATATGAGCAGGAAAATGAGAGTAGCTCCTAAACGTTTTTTTTAAAGACAAAAGACACTGTCTTATACTTTGAAGGGAAAAAAATGAATGAATTCCTGTGCCCCACAAATAACCCAGAGATGCATTTTAAATAAAAGCACACATTCTACTCATGTAAAAACACGCTGATTCCTGGACCGTTCGCGGGCCAGATTTAGAAGGCAATTGGGCTGGATCCGGCCACTGGGCCTTAGTTTGCCTACCCATGGTCTTATCCTATGCAGTAGCTTCAGAAATCTCTAGGCCTCAGGTTTTAGGATAACATTATCAGGTTGACACAAGTTAACCGGATGCAGTCTGCTTTCCAACTATGCCAAATTTTAGTAAGCAGGGAGTGGAAAAATGAGGAGGCAACGCTTTCTCTTCTCTTTTATTTATTAAAATGTATGCACCCCTATATTGGTTCTTTTAAAACAAAAGCAAACCGACAAACCTCAAGGCTGTTTTGTAGTGGTGGTTAGGAACATGATTGCAGGAAGGACTTTTAAAAAATGAAGGACCCAAACCGATGGGTTACAAGAGAGGAGATTCCGACTAAACATACAGAAAAACTTTCGGACAGTAAGAGCTATTCAAAGCAACGACAAACAGACCTATGGTCACGTAAAACATACTCAATAAACACATGAGACGTAACTGGGTGTGTTCTTAGATAAATAAGATATACTATTCATAGTATCAAATTGTAAATTTCAACAGAAGTAACTCATAAAGTTCAACAAATGAAAAAAGCAGAAGACCCAGTGGATCAGATCATTCTATAGCCAGTTCATGCATAAGGTCCATCTGTGTAATGGTGTCCATTCCACCTGTCTGTTCATAAAGTCCAAACCATCCACATGAAAGGTTGTTTTGTTGTTGTTTAGTCGTTTAGTTGTGTCCGACTCTTCGTGACCCCCTGGACCAGAGCACGCCAGGCACTCCTGTCTTCCACTGCCTCCCGCAGTTTGGTCAAACTCATGTTTGTAGCTTCAAGAACACTGTCCAACCATCTCGTCCTCCGTCGCCCCCTTCTCCTTGTGCCCTCCATCTTTCCCAACATCAGGGTCTTTTCCAGGGAGTATTCTCTTCTCATGAGGTGGCCAAAGTACTGGAGCCTCAGCTTCAGGATATGTCCTTCCAGTGAGCACTCAGGGCTGATTTCCTTCAGAATGGAGAGGTTTGATCTTCTTGCAGTCCATGGGACTCTCAGGAGTCTCCTCCAGCACCAGAATTCAAAAGCATCCATTCTTCGGCGATCAGCCTTCTTTATGGTCCAGCTCTCACTTCCACACATCACTACTGGGAAAACCAGAGCTTTAACTATAGGGACCTTTGTTGGCAAGGTGATGTCTCTGCTTTTTAAGTTGCTGTCTAGGTTTGTCATTGTTTTTCTCCCAAGAAGCAGGCGTCTTTTAATTTTGTGACTGCTGTCACCATCTGCAGTGATCATGTCTAAGACAAGGATTTCCGGAATATTGGCCTTGTTTCGCCGTCCTGGGCTTCATCAGTACTTAAAGCTCTAAATAACGCAAATAAATACAATATCACGATCTCACACATTTTACAGAAAAAATAATATAAAACCATAAATAACTGTACATACCATATGTGATATTGCAGGACAGTGGATCTTATGGCATATTAGTAGCTGCAGTAAGCAGCAACTGTTACAAAGTACGGTTATATGGACTAGCACAATATTGATTGGGTTACAGGTGTTGGCAATCCACTATTCTGCAGTGGAACAGATTCCCACGAGAGATGATGGACTCTCCTTCCTTGGAGATCTTTAAGCAGAAGTTGCGTGACCATCTGCCATGGATGCTTTAGCTGAGATTCCTGCTGAGATTAGAAGAGATAAGTCCCTGCAACGTGGGAACTGGGATTCTGAGTCTCCAGATGTTCTTCTTATTCCCATTGATTGGACAAGGGAAGAATGGGCTGGAGAAGTCCCTTTCTTCCTCAGCAGTGACGATGTCTCTTTTGCTCTCTTTCTATAGAACTGGCAGTTCAAATGGACAGATGGCACCACTGGAAGATACACTCCTTGGGCGCCTGGGCTACCCAGTATTGACACCGACGAACACTGCGTGGAACTCTTCAGCAATGGTGAGGAGCAAAAGGAGGAAGCCATGGGGTGCTTCAGAGATGGAGGCTGAAGCACTGGAGGAAGAGGCAGGGAAGGGAAGGGCCAGGTGTTTCCCCACCCTCTCCTGCACCACTGACTCCCAGAACCAGGAGGTGACTGAAGTGGGAAGAGCGGAGGACGTTTCCATGTAGGCATAGTCTCTGGCTACATGTGTGCAGCCTGTGAGGGGAAGGTGCATAAACTGGTGGGGCAGGATGGCCCCCTGTTGCTGCAACTGTTCCATCAAGATCCACCTATGAATAGCTGCCTAGATGCTACACTGGGGGGGGGGTGTTTATCCACCACTGTGGAAACTGTGCTGGGCCCAGGGGTTAACCCGAGCAATGCAGTCCAGGTTCGGTCCCGAATCCAAGGATTCTGTGAGGAGTCAGTCCAACAGGGCCAAGGCAAGTCTCAAGGCAGGAAACTAGGTAGGTCAGACACAGGGTCTCAGGCAGGTTCCAGCAAGCAGCAATGTTGCTCCCGCAACCTGGGGCAGGGCCCAACAGCCTTTTATCTCTGTCGGAGTAACGGCCGTCCTGATCCCCCGGTGACTCACCTCCCTGTCTTGCCCGAAGATGAGCACTCCTCCTGCGAGTACTCAGGTCTCTCCTTCTCTCAGACCTTAGTCTCTGCTGCTCGGGAGATGATGGTGGGTTACTAGACCCAGAGGCCACCTCAGCCTCTCCTGACCCAACTGGTAATGGAGCAGCTGTAGGTGATGGCCCAGCTGAAGGCAACACGGTTATCCCTGCATCTGGAGCCAGGGCAGGCTCAGGCCCCTGACTTGGCCCAGGTGGTCCTTGTTGCAGGGGAACCTGTGCAGACTGGGGCTCTTCAGAATCAGGCCCCAGACTTGGTTCAGATGATGCCTGAGGCAGAGGATCCAGTGCGGATTGAGACTCCTCTGGTTCCGAATCTGAGCCTGAGTCCCAGGCCATCACAGAAACTACTGTGTCAGCTTTGACAATAGAGAGTTAACTATCTGCCCTGGGGTCCCTTTGGGTGGGGAGCACCCTTGGCGTCACAGCTGGAGAATGGTGCATGGTTTCCGAGCACTGGGTTGCTGCTAGTAGGCCCCTGTAACTCCCTGCCACATGTTTCCAAGACTTCCTGCCGCCCCGACAAAGTTGGACACTGAGGTGGCTGGCTGTGAGTGTTAGTAACATCCTCCCACATTGTCTTCCAGAATACATGAAGTGGAATAACCACTATTGCATCGGAAATCACCCCTACCTATGCAAATACACTCTCTGAGGCCAAGAAAAGACTCTGACGTGCTCAGTAGCACCTGGGAGACTGACCAAGATGCATCTTCTACCTGCGAGAATCCAAGTCTTTCCATGTATTGTGCTCTGAAGCCCAAGCCCACGCTTCCCCAACCTGGTGCCTTCCAGAGGTTTCAGATTAAAACTTCCATCACTCAGTGGGACAGAATTTTTCTCCTGTGGTCAATAAATTCTCTTCCAAATACACCTGTTGTTAAGTTATGGGCGAATATATCACACAACACAGCAATTCTTCAAACAGCTCTTGTTTATTCAGAGGCCAGAACAGAACTGAACTGAAGAGCTCAGTCAGCCTGCTTATATAGAGCTCCAGAACAACGTAACTGTAGCAACTTTCTAAAACTATCCAATCACTGAACGTCACTTTCGATCCTTCATTTGCATACAAACTATCCAATCACTGAACGTCACTTTCGATCCTTCATTTGCATAACTATACAGTATCCCCCTGCTGGCCCAGGGTGAGAACTTCAGTACATAACACCCCTCCCCACCGAGATAAGGCGTTAGTTACAATCGTAATGGTTTCCTTACATACAGCACTACACGTAATGGTTCAATTAGGCACAAAAGCATATCGGTTACATTTCACATACTTAGACCAACAGTGATACATGTCCAACAACATAGTCCTTTAAATAAGTTGGGCGCTTGGCAACTCTGCCAGACCACTGGGGACTGGTAGCCAAGTCCGGGGGGCCACCCAATTCTTGCTGAGGCTGTGATGCGACCCTAGTTGGCGTTGAAACCAAGTCCCCTGGATCCGCTGCTGTGGGTGGAGCCTCCGCAAGTGGAGTGGTCTGAGTCTGTGGTAAGTCTGGCAGACCCTCTGAAGTGGCTTGGTTCAGCTCCACGCTGGCAATTTGTGAGAGAGGTGTAGGTGGAGCCTCACCATCTGTAAGTGTCTGTTCCGGAGCCACGAGCGCAGTTGGGGGCACCACAATAGTGTCCAAGTCCCCAACCCTGTGCCTAAGCTGGTCTATGTGCCGGCGCCCACAGCCTCCGTCTTCGAGTGCCACCTGGTACGAGCGAGGTCCAGTGACTCCCACTACTGTGGCTGGCACCCAAGGAATGTCCCCCACAAAGTTCCGGGCAAAGACCTGGTTTCCTGGAAAAAATGACCATGGCTCATTGGCACAGCCTGGGGGTTCGGCCATGGCAAAGTCTGGGTGCAGCCGGTCGAGCGGGGACCTGAGGCGGCGGCCCATAAACAGGTCGGCAGGACTCTGCCCTGTGGCCGCATGAGGGGTGATGTGTTGTACGAACAAGTATTCGGCAACCTGCTCGTGCCAGTCTCCCCGGTCCAGGCGCGCCAGTGCCTCTTTTGCTGAGCGCACCATTCTCTCTGGTTGCCTGTTGTTGGATGGATGAAATGGTGCCGTTAGGGCATGGCGGATGACCAGTCCCAAAACATACCGCTTAAAAGGGCCTGACGTGAACTGTGGTCCGTTGTCGGAGACAAGGACATCAGGATACCCATGCGTCGCAAAGAGACCTCGCAGCACCCGGATGACAGCCTCGGCAGTGGTAGAGGGCATCAGGGCCACCTCCAGCCATTTGGAATAGGCGTCCACCACTACCATAAAGGTCCGGCCGTGAAAGGAGCCGGCCAGATCAATGTGCACCCTCGACCATGGTGTCTTGGGTGTCTCCCAGGTGTGTCTTAGATGCCGATGGCACAGGCCTTGATTCTTGGCACGCTTGACAGGCGGAAACCCAGGCAGTGATGGCATCGTCCATGTTAGGCCACCAGACGTAACACCGAGCCAACGCCTTCATTTTGACGATTCCCGGGTGGCCAATGTGCAGAGCCTCCAGGACACGTTGATGGAGTCTTTGGGGAATCACGACGCGGTCTCCCCACAGCAGACAGCCGTGATGAGCCGAGAGTTCATGTTGTCTGGTTATGAACGGCTGGAACTCTGATGCAAAAGGCCCTTGCGGCCACCCCCTCCACACCCAGTTGAGCACACGGCTGATGGTGTGATCCTGGGCAGATGCGGAGGCCACAGTGGCAGCCGATACAGGCGCTGCCGGAAGATCCTCAATCAGGAGGAGCGATGAAGCAGGAGCCTGGTCTTCCACAAACGCTGGAAGAGGGCAACGGCTGAGGGCGTCGGCATGGCCCATCAATTTCCCCAGGCGATGGACGAGCCATTAGTGATAGGCAGTCAGGAAAACAGTCCATCACAGCATGCGCGGCGAGAGGACCGGTGGAGTTGGACGATCACCGGCAAGGAGGCCCAGGAGTGGCTTGTGGTGAGTGATGAGGTCAAAAGTCCTGCTGTAGAGGTATTCATGGAACCTCTTCACTCCAGCCACAAGCGCCAGTGCCTCCTTGTCGAGCTGGCTGTAATTCCGTTCAGTCAGAGATAGCGTCCTGGAAAAGTAGGCAAGCGGTGCTTCTCTTCCGTCTGGAAAATGGTGACTAAGGACAGTGCCGATGCCAAAAGGTGAGGTGTTGCAGGCAAGGACCAGCGGCCTGGCTTCACTGTACTGTACCAGCACACTGTCCGATGAAAGGAGAGCCTTTTTTTTTAAAAAAAAAGATATTTATTGAGTTTTTCCACCTTTATACATTAAAAAATCAAAAAGAAAAAACAAAAAAAGTTAAAAACACATAAAGTTTACAATCCTTATTTTCAATAACATATTTCCTTGACTTCCCCACACCTCCCCTTCTTATATTCCAGTTCAAATTGTTAATTCAACAAGTTCTTGTCCCCAATTTTTGACCTTTTTATATTTAATTCATTTTTTAAAAAACCAATTTTAACTTATAAACATCAGTATTTAAACATCAGTGCTCATTCTTAAAACTTTTTTCTAAAGTCGACCCAAATTCCCTTCCACGAATTCCCCAATTTTCATACTAATAACAAAACAAAATAAAAAAACAGATTATAATTCTGCACCCTTTGGATTCCCAAAACCCACCCCACCCCTTTCCCGGTTTCAATCCCCAACAAATGTCCATCAGTCTTAGTCTACTATCAGCCTGGAGACCTCACGTCCGAGGCTCTTAATTCTCTCTCAATTCCTCTCTGCCGGTTTTTTTGGTAGTCCTTAATATTAAACACCAGATCTCGGAGAAGCTCTGTCCCGATAGGGTCCATATTTCTTCCAGCCAGACCTCCATACTTAAAAGTGGAGCCTGAATCTTGTTTCTTACTCCTTTTAAGTCCAAATGTCCCAAAAGCTCCAACTTTCACCTTAATCAAATTTGTAATCCATAGGTCTTCAGATCTCCACATAAGGAGATCTCTCCATTCTTCAATCTTCAATTCAAAACAGATTTTCATCATCCAGTACTTATTTTCCTTTGTAGCCATCATGTCAGGCCTCTGGCTCTCCTTTGTCATCTGCAACATTACATCTCCTCCTTCCTTTTCCTCAGAAACAACATATATCTCTTTCTCCACACTCTCAAATCTTTCAAGTTTCTCTTCTTGTCCAGCTGCATGGACTTCATGAGTCAAGTCCTTATCAAATTCAATGGATTTGTTTACTGTTAAGTCCAGAGTTGCAACATTTGTAGCCAAAACATCAATTTGGCCTTGTAAATTTCCCAAGAGAAGAAACACTCTGTCCAATTTAGTTTGAATTTTTCCTCCTTCAGCCATTCTTGTAATGTCCCAAAATCCCCTCTAGAGGGATTTTGGTTACTTTATCTTCCTTCCAGTTCAAATCCAAAAATCAAGTTAGTTTGTATCAGTTCTTGTTTTCAACAAAATATAACCAAATTGTAGCAAATATATCCAGCAGAGATAGCAGAAACAAAGTTCTCTTTTTCCTTCTTGACAGCTAATTTGACAGCTGTCAAACTCTTCTATATCTCCTCAACAGGCTCTCTCGTGGATCACTCCCGGGTCCGGGGGGGGGGTGGCACTTCAGCTCTCAAAATTAGCTCTTATCCTCCAGTGAAATTACTTATACTGCCAAATCGTGAAATTAATGTCTTTTACCCAATAAAGAAGAAGAAATTCTCTCGACCTTAGTTAGCTAGTCCTTGCTTTAGATTATTTATAAGACGGGGAGACGGACTTCCTGTTTGTGCCTTCCCCGATCGTGCCTAATTCAAAAAAAATTTTTTCTTTACAAATCCAATTTCCGTATTACTCACGGGTTGTTGCTTTTAGAGTCCAATTGTTCACAAGAAGAAGTCAGCGCTCTCCGACCATGGCATGCGGCTTCACTCCGCAGGAGAAGCAGTCGACTCTCAGCACCGCGCCGCTCACCCCGTCCCCCGTTCCGAAGCCTTTAAAAAGGCTCCTTCGCGGGTCAGGGGGCGCAAATGGTGCCCGCCGAGTCACCAAGTTCACAGGCTTCAGCGCCTGTGATCGATGAAAGGAGAGCCTTGACCGCGTTGAGGGCCGCCATCTTCCGATGACCCCAGGACCAAGGTGTCTTTGTGCTGAGGAGTCGGTGAAGAAGCTCAGCCACCATGGCTTTGTGGGGCAGGAACATGTTATAAAAGTTCAGCAGTCCCAGGAACGCCTGCAACTCCGTCTTGTTCTTTGGGATGGGGGCCTGCTGGATAGCGCAGATCTTGGATGTGATCGGGTGAAGGCCGGAGGCGTCGATAAGATAGCCCAGGAACTCCACCTGTGGAACGGCGATCTGGCACTTCTCCCTCTTTACCTTGAGCCCGGCCTCTTGGAAACTGGTCAGCACAGCACGGAGGCGCTCGAACAGCTGCTGGTGTGAGTCTGCGGACACCAAGACGTCATCAAAATATGGTACCACACCTGGAAGCCCTTGCAGGAGTCGCTCCATAAGGCTTTGGAAGATGCCAGGAGCCACACTCACCCCGAACTGCAACCGGCGGCAACGGAATGCCCCTCGGTGGGTGACGATCGTCTGGGCTTCAGCAGTGGCATCATTGACGGGCAGTTGTTGATAGGCTTGGGCAAGGTCCAGCTTAGCAAAGACCTTACCCTCACCCAGGGAATGCAGCAGGTGTTGGACAACAGGAACCGGATAAGCATGCTGCTGAAGTGCCTTGTTGATCATGCACTTGTAGTCAGTGCAGATTCTCACCGACCCATCTGGCTTGACAGGCGTGACGATGGGGGTTTCCCACTTGGCATGGTCAACCGGCTCCAAAACTCCTTGGGCGATCAGCTTGTCCAGTTGTTCGTCCACCTTAGCCTTGAGAGCAAAGGGAACCCAGCGTGGCTTTAGCTTGATGGGGGCGACTTGTGGATCAAGGCTAAAGGAGATGGGCGTACCTGTATATTGCCCCAAAGTGCCGTCAAAAACCTCGGCAAAGTCTTCGACCAGACCCTCAGTCTCTGCATTAGAGATGCAGTTGATGCCGGTGACTTCCAGGCCGAGGGCATCAAACCAGTCTAGTCCTAGGAGGCTTGGCCGCTGACCTTCGACTACTACCAGTTGGAGCAGGCCCAAAAAATCCTTGAAGGTGATCCGGAACCGGCCAACGCCTACCACGGGAATGTCGTTTCCCTGGTAGTCTCTCAGGTGTACGAGGTGAGAGTCGAGTTGCCTTTTGGACACTCTGGGTACCAGTCTTTTGATGGTGCTCCAAGACACGATGGACAGGGCAGACCCGGTATCGATCTCCATGTCACATGGAGCTCCTTCAATGAGCACCGTGACGTTCAGCTTGCGTCGCATAGGCGAGTCAGTTTGGCCAATCGTGGTTCCAGACGGGCAGCGGCAGTTGGTGAGAGCGAAACAGCTTTCCTTGGTGGACTGGAGTGAAGACTTGGACTTGCGACTCGGTGAAGGGGGGGTGTCAGACGGAGCCGATCGGCAGACCTTAGTGATGTGGCCCCTTCTGGAACACTTCCGACAGATGGCATCTCTGAATTGACACTTGGCATGGGAATGGTTGCCTCCGCAGCCGGCACATTCCAGTTGGGCCTTGGACTTCTTTTGGAACTTCCTGCACTCCCGCTTTGTCTGGTGCATGTCATCGTCTTCACTGGAGGATGCCTCATCACTGTTGGCCTCTTCATGATGCACTGGAACTGGCTTCCTAGCAAGACGCGGGTTGCTGGCCTTGCGGATCTCCTGGGCGGAGCGTTCGGCAGCTTCTGAGGCCACGGCCTCCTTTCTGCAGCATGAGGTCTGGCTTGGCGAGGAGACGCCCTTGCAGACGGATGTCCCGGACCCCACAGACGATTCGATCCATCAGGGCATCGCCTAAGTCTCGGAACTCGCAGTGCATTGCAGTTTGTCGGAGGGCGGCAGTGTAGTTGTTAATTGACTCCCCCTCTGACTGGTTCCGGTGGTAGAATGCATGGCGGGCAACAATCTTGGACAGCTTTGGTGCGTAGTGGTTGCGGAGCTTCTCTTGAATCGTTTCCCACGGTGTTGCCTGGACTGCTTCAGGCGCAACCGATGCTCGGGCCGTCTCAAACACCTCAGGCCCATAGAGGCTGAGGAATAGGCCCCGCTTCCGTTCCTTTGATACTTCTGTCCGCTCATTGGCTTGGAGGTAGCAGTCGAACCAAGCAAGGTAGGAGTCCCATGATTCAGAGACTGGCGCAAACGGCGGTAGAGGCACAAGTGAAGCCATGATTCCGATGCCGGCGTGAAGGGCGATGGATGGAACACAGTGCTCTAGCCAGAACAGTCAGCTCTGAATTGGTTCTGTTCAGTGATTTCGCTCAGTGATTTCGCTCAGTGATTCAGCTCAGTTCAGAGGGTGGCCACATCTGGCTGTGCTCTGATGTCCATCGATCCCATCCTCGTCACCAGTGTTAAGTTGTGGACGAACATATCATACGACACAGCGATTCTTCAAACATCTCTTGTTTATTCAGAGGCCAGAACAGAACTGAACTGAAGAGCTCAGTCAGCCTGCTTATACAGAGCTCCAGAACAACGTAACTGTAGCAACTTTCTAAAACTATCCAATCACTGAACGTCACTTTCGATCCTTCATTTGCATAACTATCTACAGTATCCCCCTGCTGGCCCAGGGTGAGAACTTCAGTACATAACACCTGTGGCTCTGAGTTTCTCCTGTTTTCATTTACGCCACCTGTTATAGGAATTCTAAGCTGATATATAATGTCCATAAATTTACAAGGCAAACACATACATATGTATATAAACCACGTGTCTGAAATAGTGCAGGAGAGCAAGCCTGAAACCATTTTGATTCTCTCAAACTGACCTCAAGTATTTCTCTGCAAGGAGGAAGGAAATGGGAAAGCCACCCTATTGTCTTTTGCTTAGCTGTCTTAAGGGCATAAGGTAAAGGGACCCCTGACCATTAGGTCCAGTCGCAGACGACTCTGGGGTTGCGGTGCTCATCTCGCTTTACTGGCCGAGGGAGCCGGCGTACAGCTTCCGGGTCATGTGGCCAGCATGACTAAGCCGCTTGTGGTGAACCAGAGCAGCGCACAGAAACGCCGTTTCCCTTCCCGCTGGAGCGGTACCTATTTACCATATTTTTTGCTGCATAAGACTCACTTTTTCCCTCCTAAAAAGTAAGGGGAAATGTGTGTTGGTTTCTATTTCCCTCACTGTGCAGCAACTGCTTGTCACAAGGCATCATTTACATTCCACAGTCAGAGTTACTGTTGGGTTCGCACGGGAATGGGAGACTGGATGTGACGTACACTGGTTTCCTGTTTTTCAGTGTTCTCTCGGTTTCTTTGTGTCGAGAGTGAGTTGCTTCTCTGCTCTCACAGAGGCAGGATGCATGTTTGTATGCTCTCAGCATGGCTTGTAAATAAAGTCAGCATGTAGCACATTTACCTGCTTATCCTTTTGCTGCGTGGACTACGCTCTGCTTCGGCTCAAGATAAGACGAGCCTGTACCAGTTCCAGATGGGCCGGAGCTGGTCAAATCTCACAATGTGTGCGCGTCTTATGGAGCGAAAGCAGGCTGCACAGCTATCACAGAGGCCAGAACAGCAAGAGGGATTGCTGCTTTCACTGCGCAGCGATGCCTCTTGCTCTTCTGGCTTCTGAGATTCAATCTGAGATTGGCTACAAACTAAGTACAAGTCTTCAGACATCTGACAAACAGGACTCTAGTTTGAGCGCATGGGAGCACTTTCCATGTGAGCTAAGCAAAGCGGTGTGAAAGGATGCAGGTGGAAATTAATGAGTAGATGAAACCCATGGCAGCTGTGAGGCTGGAGCTGTTGAGTGGTTGCCAATCCCCTCACTGTCTCTGCTTTCTCAAGCTACTTTCCACACCTTTTCTTTCTTTTTGTAGCATTCTGCGAGTGACAAGAATGGCCCTGGCCCCGCATTTCCTGCCTCCCATACACAGCTGCATCCTAGACCTTGCTGGGTGCCCACCCACATTAAGAGTCCGAACCAGGTCAGGGGTGGGAAGAATCAAAGATCCAGCTTCCAGCAAGGAACATGAAGTGCCTGTTCTGCCAAATCAAAGGAGCTGCTGGGCTGTGGGCACCATTTTGGCTTTCCACCTCCGCAACCTGACTTGCCTGGTTCCTGCATTTTTGGCTGCCTCCAGGCTCATTATTTCGTGGAAGGAGAAAGAGTAACCCAGATGATCAAGGGGAATCAAGAAGGCTGCAGAGTTGGAAACTTTTAAGGCCACTTCTGCACCAAACTTTTAAAGCAGTATCACACTGCCTGAAGCAGCCATGGCTTTCCCCAAAGAATCCTGAAAACTGTGGCTTGTTAAGGGTGCTGAGAAACGCTTGTTCCCGTCCCAAAACTATAATTCCCAGCATTCCCTGGGGAGAGGGATTGATTGTTAAATGACTTTGGGAATTGTAGCTCAGGGAGGGGAATAGGAGTCTCCTAACATCTTCTAGCAAGGGACGCGGGTGGCACTGTGGGTTAAACCACAGAGCCTAGGACTTGTCGATCAGAAAGTAGGCGGTTCGAATCCCCATTATGGGGTGAGCTCCTGTTGCTTGGTCCCTGCTCCTCCCGACCTAGCAGTTCGAAAGGACGCCAAACTGCAAGTAGATAAATAGGTACCGCTCCGGCGGGAAGGTAAACAGCGTTTCTGTGCGCTGCTCTGGTTTGCCAGAAGCTGGCCACATGACCCAGAAGCTGTACTCCGGCTCCCTCGGCCAATAAAGTGAGATGAGCGTCGCAACCCCAGAGTCGGCCATGACTGGACCTGATGGTCAGGGGTCCCTTTACCTTTAACACCTTCCAGCAGCCTTAACAAACTACAACCCCCAGGATTCTTTGAGGAAAGAATGGAAATTTATGGAAGTAGACATGCATGGGAAAAACAGAGAACAGTTTTCTCTATCTAGAGGCGATGGGAGCCAGGTGCAGTGTTATACAGTGGTTCCCCTCCTTCCTCCTGGGCCATGTCCAGAAAGTGGTGTTGGGGGATGAGTGTTCAGACCCCTGGGCTCTCCCTTGTGTGGTGCCTCAGGGCTCTGTCCTCTCCCCCATGCTTTTTAATATTTATATAAAGTTGCTGGGAGAGATCATCAGGGGGTCTGGGCTGGGTGTCCATCAATATGCAGATGATACCCAGCTCTACTTCTCTTTCAAATCAGAACCAGTGAAGGCAGTGAAGGTCCTGTGTGAGTGTGTGGAGGCAGTTTGTGTTGTGTTTTATGTTTTATTTATGTAAATTGTTTTGCAATTTTAAAAAGTTCTTAAAAGATGTTGGAGGCATCACTCTGAAAGTTAACATATTCCACCCACCACGTTCAGTTTGTTTGGACTTTTCCGTAACCATTAACTGCTCACTTGCCACGGGGTTTCTGCGTGGGATCACGGTGCTCGCGTTTGATGCCTGCAATCGCCGTCCCCGCAACTGTTGGTCGATAAATGCCCCAGGAGAGTTGAGAATTCTCTAGAGGAAGGAAGAGAGGTTTCGGCATTTTGGACAACCAAAGCAGAGGGACAGGTGAGTAGCCTTTGCGGCTGGGTCTCCTTGGTTCTGCCAGTAATTGCAGCTCCTTTGATGAGATGAAACCCAAACGGTGCTACCTTTGAAATGTAGACGCCTATTCTCATTTGCTCCTGATGGATGCGTTTATTAAATTATCTGAGGTATTGCTGGTTAACTTTACAGAAATGCCACGAACCTCTTGCCAAATTCAAGTCTGTGTATTGTTTTTGGGGTTTTTTGTAAAAAAGAAAAGAAAAAGAAAATTGAGGGGCAATGCTGCTTTGATAAGCAGGGAGAAAGAAATCTATGAATATGAGTGGGGAGAAGGGAAAAGAAATTCCGGTAGTATTCCTGCATCTGCAGGGGGTTGGACTAGACGACCCTCAAGGTCCCTTCAAAGGTTCTGTGATTCTAATAGCTGGCTGGGTCAGGCTGGTGGCCCACCTGTTCAAGCATCCTGTTCTCACAGAATTAGAAGAAAATGTTCTCTCTCCACAGGTGCAGATGGGGCCGTTCTCTCCCTTCAACCTCTCCCTTGCGGTTTTCCTGGCTTTCCTTTCCCTGCAAGGTATGACTAAGTTGGGCTCATCAAACCCTGGTTGAGACGAGCCAAGTAAAGTCTTCTCCAAAACCAAGTGGGCTCGGCACCCGGCCACCCCTCTTCAATGGACAACTGCTTGCTCCACCCTCATTGCCACTTCCCCCCAGGTCAGCCTTTGCCAACCTGGTGCCCTCCAACTGCTTGGACTACAATTCCCAGCAGCCTCAGCACCACACAGCTGTGCTGTGTTTTAGCCCAACGCATCTGGCAGGCACAAGGCTGCTCTAGGGTTTCCTTCAGCTTCTCGGTCTTTATTAGGCTTGCATTGCCATCCTCCTTCCCTCCCTCTTAAGGCCTCACCTTGGACAGTACTTCAGCTTTCCCTTCTCTTTCACCAGGCGCAGACTCCAGCTGCCTCACAGGCTGGCTCAAGCGAGGAAATCAATGCTTTGGGTTCTTCAATGTTACTATGCAATGGCAAGATGCAGAGGTATGGGACCAAGAGTGGCTTGAACCAGGGATGTATTTCATTAAAAACTTAAGCACAGTAAAAGAGCCAGCAGGATCAGGCCAACACATCTAGTGCAATCTCCTGTTCCCAAAGCAGCCAACCACAGGCTTACAGGAAGCCTGCAAGATGGATTTGGGTGCAAGAGCACTCTCTCTTCCTGCGGTTTCCAGCAGCTAGTATTCAGAAGCTTACCGTATTTTTCGCTCTATAAGACACACTTTTTCCCTCCTAAAAAGTAAAGGGAAATGTGTGTGCGTCTTATGGAGCGAATGCAGGCTGCGCAGCTATCACTGAAGCCAGAACAGCAAGAGGGAGCACTGTGCAGTGATCCCTCTTGTTGTTCTGGCTTCTGGGATTCAGAATATTTTTTGTATTGTTTTCCTCCTCCAAAAACAAGGTGTGTCATATGGTCTGGTGTGTCTTATAGAGCAAAAAATACAGTAACTCTTTGTGGGGTGCATCCCCCTGGGGAAAAAACTGGCTTTGCAAACTCCCAGGCTGTGCTTGCCTTGACTTGCGTCCTTATCAGGGATTTGGCTCACTGCTTGTTTGTGCTTGTGGTTCTCATGAGTGGGATGCAGGTGGCGCTGTGGGCTAAACCGCTGAGCCTCTTGGGCTTGCCGATCAGGTGGTCGGCGGTTCGAATCCCCGCAACGGGGTGAGCTCCCGTTGCTCTGTCCCAGCTCCTGCCCACCTAGCAGTTCGAAAGCTCAGCAGTTCAAATAGATAAATAGGCAGTGCTTTTTTCTGGGGGTACGCATACCCCTAAATATTTTGTGAATCTACGTTTGGCCTCACTGAGGGGTAGTATTTCAATATGAGTCGGAAAATGAGAGTACCCCTAAACCTTTTTTTAAGAAAAAAAGCACTGTAAATGGGTACCGCTGTGGTGGGAAGGTAAACAGTATTTCCATGCGCTCCGGCACTTCTCATGGTCCTCTGTGCACCAGAAGCGGTTTAGTCCTGCTGGCCACATGACCCGGAAACCTGTCTGTGAACAAACGCCACAGGCCCCCTCAGCCTGAAAGCGAGATGAGCGCCGCAACCCCAGAGTCGCCTTTGACTAGACCAAACTGTCCAGGAGTCCATTACCTTTTACCTTCTCATGACACCAACTCAGTTCATGCTGGTACTTAGTGCATTCTAGAGCATGGTGCTGATAATGCAAAGGTCACAGGTTTGATCCCCGTACGAGATCGTTGCACATTCCTGCATTGCAGAGGGTTGGACTAGATGATCCTTGGTGTCTCTTCCAACTCTACAATTCTAGATTTCTGTAATTTTTGCAGTACAGTGGTACCTCGGGTTAAGTACTTAATTCGTTTCAGAGGTCCGTTCTTAACCTGAAACTGTTCTTAACCTGAAGCACCACTTTAGCTAATGGGGCCTCCTGCTGCCGCCGATTTCTGTTCTCATCCTGGAGCAAAGTTCTTAACCCGAGGTACTATTTCTGGGTTAGCAGAGTCTGTAAGCTGAAGTGTATGTAACCCGAGGTACCACTGTACATGCTCAGCCCGTGGTGGTTACATGGACTGCAAATGTCTCCTCTTACTGCTCAGAAGTTGCTGTCCAGGCACAGGGACAGAATGAAGGAGAAGCCTACTGAAATGTTCAAGTCAATTCCAATGGCGTCCCCCATTCTCTGGGGTGCTCTTTTTTGGTCTCCCTCAGGTTGCCTGCCAGGCCTTTGGTGAGAATGGCCATCTTGCCTCCATTCACGATGAAGACGACATGAAGGCCCTGTCGCAACATCTGAGCCAGAACTATAAAGGGAGTCAACATATATGGATCGGGTTGCACAACCCCAACACTGGGAGTGAAAACGTGAGTCTGGGCAGGCGGTGCTCTTTCTAATCAATATTCAGGGACTGTTCAAAATGGCAGCCGCAAGGGGCAGGGAAACCAGCTGAAAATATTGAAATTTCAGCTCCGGTCGTCCGAGCTGATAAGGCTCATCTTTTTGAGCCCTCCCAGCAGAGCATTAAAACAACAAAGTCCACAACGGAAGGACGAGGCAGGTATGGCTACATTGCTATGCTTTATTACTAAGCTATGCAGAGAGCAAAGAATATACATGTTCTCTCTATGAGAGCAGAGAGCAACAGAAGAAAGGAAAACGAAAGAACAAAGGAAACAGGAAACCAGTAACGTCATATCCCGTCTCCCTTTCCCGTGAGAATCCAACAGTATCTGGACTGTGGAATGTAAACACAGCCCTGTAACTTGCAAGCAGCTGCTCAGCAAGTAAACAGAAACTAACAGTTCCTGCATGGAGGGAAAGAGCAGAAAAGGGAACACAGGTGTCAGGTGAGCGTTTAGGAAAATGGTTAGCCATCCACCTTTCTGGGAAATACCTGAGAGTCCAGCATGCAAGTCAGAGCTCTGTCTTAACTTTTGAAGGAAGGGACGGTTTAGCTCTGTAGCAATATAGATTGCCTGAGCAAGCTTTGGCTTTAGATTCCAATAAAGATTGCTTAAGCAGGTTTGGCTTGTGACACTGGTCAAGTAAAGAATAAGAGGAGCCACGTAGGCTCAAAAGACAGGGAAATGGGTAAGGAACGTGCTTAACGTGATTATCCTCCTAAGGTGTGCCTATAGGTTGGCAATTGGTGATTGGTGGAAGGAAGGTGTACCTATAGGTTGGCAATTGGTGATTGGTGGAAGGAAGGTGTACCTATAGGTTGGCAATTGGTGATTGGTGGAAGGAAGGTGTACCTATAGGTTGGCAATTGGTGATTGGTGGAGAAATGTGTACCTACAGTATAAGAATGCCTGCCAAATGCCATGTATTTACAGCCAGTCTTTCAGAATTTATTCTGCTGGTTGTCTCTGTGCACAGATAATAAACTGCTTTTCTCCAAAGAAGATTTTGCTTTCCTGGTACTTTTGTTCCCTCCAAGGTCCGGGGATGGCGTGGCTGATGGATCCCTAGGTAAATAAGGCTTCATTTCTTTGGGGGCTCGTCCGGGATAAGCCCCCTCCCCAAATACGGACCGGAGGGCCAGGCTCAACCAAGGTGAACAGCTCAGCAGCGTTTGCAGGCTTCAGCGCGCACCCCGCCTGTTTCGTGGGGGAAGCCGGCCACACTGTCCTGTAGTGGAGACATCTTGTTGAGGGAGAAAAACAAAGAGGACGGCGCCGAGGGGACAGGTCCGCAGCGGAAAACGGTAAGCCCAAGGGAAAAGGGCGTGGGCCCAAGGGAAAAGGGCGAGGCCTGATCAGCCTCAACTGGTTGTGCAGTAGAGTGCCGCCAGTAAGGTTTGGTAAAAAGGGAAACAGGGGGAAATTATTTTGGTGTATTTAGTGTGTTACATGTTGAAATTATATTGGTGTGTTTTGTATGTTGTATGTTGCATGTCAGATACTCTAGTGACTGAATTGTCAAGTGTGGGCCAGGGCTTAGTGTCCCCCTTGGCCGAGCGATTGTAGGGCTGTAGTGTGTGGAGTGTGAAAGAATTTACAACCTGTTAGGAGCAGAGTATCTGGAAAAAAAAAAAAAAAAAAAAGGGGTCTGGGGCAAGCCAATGTAGTCCTCTGGAATGTTTTTTAAACAACTGGAAAGCAGCCACAAAGCATGATGATTGGGGAATCAAATTGAGAAGACAGAGGATGAGGACATTGTGTGAAGTTGATTGGCCCCAACAAACTAATTGGCCATCGGAGGGCAGTCTTAATTTGCAACTAATCAGCCCACTATATCAAAATATCTTGAATGTCCACCCAGACCAGATCCCTTATATTTCTACTTGGAAAACCAATGTAGAAAAGAACCCACCGTGGTTGAAAGCCTGCCGAGGCGACGCCCCACAAAGTACAGTTTGTGCAGTTCGACCGGCAGGGAAGTTAGAAAGGCCCCCAGTGATACCAGACCCAGAAGATGAGGAGGGAGGAATTATTAAACCACCTCCACCCTATGCTCCACCAACTGCCCCTCAGGCAATTCCACCAGGCCCAGGTCCCCAGGCACTGGGAGGAGCTGGCCCCCAGCCCAAACCCAAGACTGATGAGTCAGAAGGAGAAGAGGATGATGAGGATGAAGAGTTTGTAGAAAGATTAGTCAAGCTGACAAATAATAACAAGACATGGACAGAGGAGCAGGCAGAACGTTTAAGGAAGTATGTGGAACCTTATGCAAAAGAAGTGGATGTCAGCCACTATTTGTTAAAGGCAGCGGAATGTACAGGGCAACATAAAAGGAAGTGGCAGAGAGAGTGGGGAAGGGCGGCGAAAAGAGTGACCCTCCATAGGGCACATAAAGCACAGAAAAAGGGCGCGGCCAGAGTGATGCCTCTGCGTAGAGTGTATGACCCTCCGGCCCCTGCGGGACCTAACGGGGTGGTGCCCAATAGAACTTATACAGTTCAACATGTCCCCTTCTCTAGTGCAGATGTTTGTAATTGGAGGAACCAAAACCCTTCATTTGAGGAAAACCCAGCAAAAATAATAAAGCTGTTTGAGGGAATTTTCAAAACCTACAATCCGACTTTTGATGATGTGCAATATTTGATGGATGCCCTGCTAACTACAGAAGAGGCTAGGCGAATTCATGCTGAAGCCCGAGCACACATGAGAGCGCAGGGGGCAGGAGATCAAGCTGTTGCAACAGGATATCCTGAAAATACACCGAATTGGGATTATCAGACCACTGAGGGGCAAAACGCCCTCACCACTTATCGCCAGAATGTCTTAAATGGCATGAGAAGGGCAGCCAGGAAGCCTACTAATTTTGCCAAGATCAGGGAGATAATGCAAGGGAGTGAGGAGCCCCCAGGCGCCTATCTGGAAAGACTGAAGGAAGCCTACCGCCAGTATACCCCTGTGGACCCAGATGAGGCTGTCAATGCCCCTATCATAAAAACTGCCTTTGTAGCTCAGGCAGCACCCGATGTCCGCCGAAAAATCCAGAAACACGAGGCTTTCATGGGCCACACCCTTGAGTGGATGCTAGAATTGGCTCAAACCACTTATAATCAGAGGGAGGAAGAGGCACAAAAGAAGAAAGAGAAATATCAAGCAAAAAAGTTGATGGCATTACAGGCTACCACACCCACCCCTCATAAAAGAGGAAGCACCCAGGGAGGAGGACAAGGCCGTCTGGGGAGGAACCAGTGCGCCATCTGCTGGCAGGAAGGGCACTGGAAAAGAGAATGCCCACAGGCTCACTTAGATGGAAGAGGACGAGGAGAACGAGTCCCAGGGCCAAACCCCGTGGGATCTGGACAGGAACTGAGACCCTGGACATTGGCGAATGTTGGCAGGGGTAGAGGACAAGGACAGGGACCCCCCTGGCACCCCCCAACCCAAAGACAGCCCGGCGCAATGAGCCTGAGAGAGAAAGAAGAAGAATATTAGGACAGACCGGGCCCAGCTGATTTAGGTTCCCGTGAGCCCATGGTCAAAATACAAACAGGGAGCCGAACCATCCCCTTCATGGTTGACACCGGAGCCGCCCACTCTGTTTTGCCAGTACCAGTATCCAAGCCCACCAAGCAAACAATTAATATAATAGGAGCTACAGGCAAATCACAAAGAGCCCCATTCCTGCAATCTGTTGCTTGTAGCTTGGGCGGTCAAGTGGTCCAACACAAGTTTTTGTATATACCGGAGTGTCCCATCCCATTATTGGGCCGAGACCTGCTATCAAAATTACAAGCCCAGATTTCTTTCCAACCAACGGGAGAAGTAACAATGACCACAGGGCCAGCAGGGGAATTCTCCTTAGAGGTACCCTTAAGGGAACATTGGCGCTTAATGATGGTAAAAGAAGAGGAGGGGATTATTTCAGAGGACCTCCTGCAAGAAGTTACCCCTGATGTGTGGGCAGAAAGCAACCCGCCCGGAATGGCAAAGAACATCCCACCTATAATAGTCAAGCCCAAGCCATTCGCCAACCCTGTGGCTGTGAACCAATATCCTATCCCCCGAAGAGCTGCGGAGGGAGTATGGGTACATTTGGAACGGTTACTTCGCCATGGCATCCTGAGACAGTGTCAATCTCAGTGGAACACCCCACTCTTGCCGGTGAAGAAGGAAGATGGCACGTACCGTCCAGTCCAAGACCTTCGATTGGTCAACCAGGCCGTGGAAACCCTCCACCCCAATGTGCCCAATCCTTACACGCTGCTGAGTCTAATACCTCCTACTGCATGTTGTTTCACAGTATTGGACTTGAAGGATGCATTTTTCTGCTGCCGCCTGGCAGAGGAAAGTCAGCCCCTGTTTGCATTTCAATGGACAGATCCAGGAACAGGCACCAGGGTGCAATACACGTGGACAAGGCTTCCACAAGGCTTCAAGAATTCTCCAACCCTTTTTGGGGTAGCATTGGCATCGGACTTGTCTAGCTTCCCCACCAGCCCACGCAGAGTCTTGTTGCAGTACGTGGATGATCTTCTTTTGGCTTGTTCAGACAAAGACACGTGTATGGAAGCCACCAAGGACTTGCTGAACCATCTGGGTGAAGCGGGATACCGAGTATCTAAGAAAAAAGCCCAAATATGCCAACCTACCGTGAAATATCTTGGATTTGATATATCTTATCAGCAACGGACCCTAAGGGAAGAGAGGAAGCAAGCCATTACCCAGATTCCAAAACCAAAAAATCGCAGAGAACTTCGTGGCTTTCTGGGATCGGCAGGATTCTGTAGAATATGGATACCAGACTACAGCACAATTGCCAAGCCTCTGCACGAATCAACCAGAGGGACGGAAAAGGACCCCTTTGTGTGGGGAGAAGAGCAGCAACAGGCCTTCCAGGATTTGAAAAGGGCATTGCAACAAGCACCAGCGCTGGGTATCCCAAATCCAGAAAAGCCTTTCTCCCTGTTTGTGGATGAAGACCAGGGAACAGCAAAGGGAGTGCTATGCCAAAAACTGGGAAGCTGGCAACAGCCTGTGGCATACCTATCTGAGCGCCTGACACCTACAGAACAAGGTTTACCGCCATGTATGAGAGCAGTTGTGGCAGTAGCTACCCTACTGAATAAGGCAGACAAATTTACTTTTGGCCAAGACACTGTTTGTGTGACCCCGCATGCAGTCCCAGCTCTGCTCGACATGAAGGGTACCTATTTCCTCTCCCAAGCAAGGATGAGAAAGTGCCAGATGCTGTTGTTGCACCCGCGTTTGAAGTTCCAGGTTACTACCGCCCTCAACCCAGCTACCCTGTTACCGGTAGGAGAAGGTGAGGAGCAGACGCACGATTGCATTGAAGTGATGGATGAAGTATATTCCAGCAGACCTGACCTAAAAGATGAGGCAAACCCCCACTGGCCTTCATGGTTTGTAGATGGAAGCAGCTTTGTTGAGACTGGACAGCGGAAAGCAGGCTATGCAGTGGTAGCCCTGGAAGACCAGGTGATCGAAGCAAAATCACTCCCGCCTGGAACATCGGCCCAGCTGGCAGAGCTAACTGCGCTTACCAGAGCCCTGAACCTGGCAAAGGGACAGGAGATAAACATTTATACAGATTCTAAGTATGCATTCCTGACTTTACATGCCCATGGAGCCTTATGGAAAGAAAGAGGTTTGCTTACCTCCAGAGGAAACCAGGTGGCCCACCCACAAGCTCTATTGAACCTTCTGGATGCTGTATGGGAGCCCGAGGCAGTGGCAGTTATCCATTGCTATGGCCACAAGACTGGACCAGGGGAAGTGGCCAGAGGAAACCGATTGGCAGACAGAGTAGCCAAGGAAGCAGCCCAAGAACTGGCCCCCGCCTCGGTTATTGGAGCACTGGTCCCAGAAGAGATTTTAAGCACCGCTGACAAGCCAGCTTACACAAAGCAGGAAAAGGACACTGCAGACGCCCAGGAACTGACATTGTCCAAAGAAGGATGGTACCTTACCCATGATGACAGGATATGGATTCCAGAGTCTCTTTCTCGGCAGATAATTCAGAGATATCATGGTTCAACCCACATAGGACCCGATGCTACAACCAAGCAGCTGGGGAAGTGCTTCTATATAGCCCACCTCTACCAACTGGCAGCCCAGATCTCCAGGAAATGCCTGCTATGCCAAAAGAATAATCCCAGAGCCGGACCACTGGCTCCCCCAGGGAGTCAGCATAGTGGAACTGCACCTATGGAAGATCTTGTCGTGGACTTTACTGAATTACCCCGTTGTGGACTACACCGCTACCTGCTGGTGGCAGTGTGCACCTACACCGGATGGGTCGAAGCATGGCCAACAAAGACTGAAAAGGCATTTGAAGTAACCAGGTGCCTGCTTAGGGAAATCATCCCTCGCTATGGATTGCCAAGGTCCATAGGATCTGATAATGGACCAGCATTTGTTCACGCAGTCCTACAGGGACTGGTAAAGGCGCTCCAGATCAACTGGAAGCTGCATACTGCTTATAGACCCCAGAGTTCTGGAAAGGTAGAGAGAATGAACAGAACTCTAAAGAATCAGCTGTCCAAGCTGACGCAGGAGACCGGGTCTAATTGGGTGGCCATGTTGCCCTTGGCATTGCTCAGGGTCCGCAGCCTCCCGTCAAAGCGGACCCATTTGTCACCATTTGAGGTTTTGTTTGGGAGACCAGTCCCCTATGTTAGAATGTTAACTCCATATGCTAGCCAAGATATGCAATTGAATAACTATGTACAGTCACTCTCCCAAGTTCTCTCCTGTTTCAACAGGTGGACCCAGGCTCGCACCCCATGTGTGTTAACTGAACCGTTCCATCAGTTCGAGCCAGGTGATGAAGTGTGGGTGAAAGACTGGCAGCGAGCCCCCCTACAGCCTTGCTGGAAGGGACCATACACTGTGCTACTTTCTACACCTACTGCTGTGAAGGTTGCTGGCATCACCCCGTGGGTCCACCATACTCGAGTGAAGAAAGCTATTTCAGACTGGACAGTTACACCAGATCCAGAGAACTCCCTCCGGCTGACTATCGCCAGACGCCTGGCAGACGACCGCTCTGCTGATATCACACCGGAAGCTGATATCTCTACGCACAGCTGAAGAATTGGATGGGAGGGGCGCCCACCGGGAGCGCCTCCAACGTTCCAGCCTTGCAGCCTTTGTCCCCTGATAACGTCCAGAACCCTGAACGAACTTTAGTATGCATTATATGGTATGAGGAGGAAGCAGTGGGGATTTTGACACCAAGCATTTGCAGTTTACAGGCGGCTACCTATTCGTGTGGGTGTGTAGTGGCCCATCCACCGTGGGTACCCTCTCCTTGGGGGGTAAGGTTATCCTCCACCCATCAGGGGTACCATCATCCCCCGGGGATTGAGGAGTTTTATCTCCACACCATAGGGTTTGACGCTTGGAGGTATCCCCGACCTTGTTTCCCTAACCAACTTGAGCGTCCGGATAACCCCAACCCCCTTTCCAGACCCATACCATGACTGATCTGTGGTGGGGAGAGCCCTGGCATTCTTGGGGTTGGTGGGTGGGAGTTATCTCAACTGCCCTTGTCACGTGGATGTGTCTCTTTTTTTGCTGGCACGAGCGCCATAGAATTTGCGGGAAGAAGCGTCCCTCCTCCATCCCACTGACAGTTCTCCTTCTCTTCCTAGTTGGGGAACCCGCCTGCGCTCTGGCCCAGGGGGAAGTAGGGTCCTGGATCTCCCAGGTAAACATTACCCGTATCATGGTCACGCGGGGCATCCACAACCCTTACAACCGCTGGCTGCAAACGGCAGAAATGGTAGCTAAGGAGGAGAATAGGACCCGTTGCCTTGTTTGTGCCTTGGGACCTCTGGATGCGGCTGGGGGCATGCCCCTGCTTCCGTTGCCTCTTAATCGGACCCGAATCCAGTATACTGGAAGTAAATTCCAGTGGGGCCCATACTGGAATCATCCCTATCCCCTCCGTGTTTATCGGATTCCCGGATGGTTCTGTGTCAACCAGACCAAAAATGCCACCCTTGGACACAATATAACTTTTACTGGGCGCTCCTCATGCAAGTGTACGTGTAACCCCACTGATACCACTGAGTGTGGCGGAGCCTGCACCAATTTAAATCTTTTAGCTTTTAGTTCTATGGGTGACCATATGGCCACCCAGAACAAGGATCCTGTATATTGGATTTGTGGGACAAAGGCTTTCCACCACCTCCCCAACGGTTGGTGGGGCAATTGTTATCCAGCCTTCCTTTTACCCCCCATGTGGCTGCTCCCTACCACCTTATTTCCCCATCGCAATCACAGATCTGTTGATATCACGAATATAGCCTCAGGGAGCAAGCAGACGTGGGGAAAGGATGAATGGCCACCTGAGCGAATAATTGCCCACTATGATCCGGCCTCCTGGAACCCTGGTGAGTTAGTAGCAGGTGCCAGAGAGCCCATGTACAATCTAAATCGCATAATCCGACTCCAGGCAGTAGTAGAGATTGTGGCCAATGCAACGGCCACCGCCCTTCGCCTTGTTGCTACCCAGCTGGATGAGACCCGCACTGCTGTCCTCCAGCTGCGTTTGGGAATGGACTTTATTCTGGCCAAACAAGGAGGATTTTGTGCTGCCCTCAACCTGACTGGTGGAGCATGCTGCTTCAATATTTCAGATCATGGTGAAGCCATCCGTAATCTAGCCGCAAGTATTGAGAAGGTGGCACACGTCCCTGTACAAGTGTGGGAAGGATGGAATATGTCTTGGCTAGATAAGCTTTTGCCAAATGGGTGGCTCAGAGGAATGTTTTTTATGCTCTTAGGACCAATTTTATTTTTATTGCTTCTTTGCTTCTGTATTCCCTGCTTGGTGCAATGCTTGCAAAATATGGTGCACAAAACAATGTCGCGCATGATGGGTCCCCGAGTGATAGCTTTGATGCGTGAATACCAGCCTATTGCCTTGGACGAGCCAGAAGGCTGTCCAAAAGAAGAGGAGGGAATGAAGGAAGGGACGGTTTAGCTCTGTAGCAATATAGATTGCCTGAGCAAGCTTTGGCTTTAGATTCCAATAAAGATTGCTTAAGCAGGTTTGGCTTGTGACACTGGTCAAGTAAAGAATAAGAGGAGCCACGTAGGCTCAAAAGACAGGGAAATGGGTAAGGAACGTGCTTAACGTGATTATCCTCCTAAGGTGTGCCTATAGGTTGGCAATTGGTGATTGGTGGAAGGAAGGTGTACCTATAGGTTGGCAATTGGTGATTGGTGGAAGGAAGGTGTACCTATAGGTTGGCAATTGGTGATTGGTGGAAGGAAGGTGTACCTATAGGTTGGCAATTGGTGATTGGTGGAGAAATGTGTACCTACAGTATAAGAATGCCTGCCAAATGCCATGTATTTACAGCCAGTCTTTCAGAATTTATTCTGCTGGTTGTCTCTGTGCACAGATAATAAACTGCTTTTCTCCAAAGAAGATTTTGCTTTCCTGGTACTTTTGTTCCCTCCAAGGTCCGGGGATGGCGTGGCTGATGGATCCCTAGGTAAATAAGGCTTCACTTTGACCATACGGGGCTGTCTTTGGAAGGTGGCTGGATGGAGAAGATGATGACTGGTCTCCCACACCTTTATCATCTCTGAAGAAGAGGGGATCGTGGCAGGTATGCTTTTTGTGAAAGTGGGGCTGCCGTGGGGTGGGGGAGAGAACAGCTGTACCTGCCAAGATCTCCTCTTCAGCATGAACATTGGAGGACCAAGTCTTGATCCTTTCCAACAAGGTGGGGGGGGGAAGAAATCCTTTTTTTCTTTTTCTTTTTGCAAATGGCATAGCCATTTTCTCAACATTTGCAAATTTCTCCAGTGCATGCTTGCTCAGAGGCAAGTTCCTCTAGCTTTATGTCTCTGCTGTCTTATCCCGGTGCTTTTTCCCCTGGGGGTACACAGGGGTACACATACGTCATTTGGCCTCATTGAGGGGCAGTATTTAATATGAGCAGGAAAATGAGAGTAGCTCCTAAACGTTTTTTTTAAAGACAAAAGACACTGTCTTATACTTTGAAGGGAAAAAAATGAATGAATTCCTGTGCCCCACAAATAACCCAGAGATGCATTTTAAATAAAAGCACACATTCTACTCATGTAAAAACACGCTGATTCCTGGACCGTTCGCGGGCCAGATTTAGAAGGCAATTGGGCTGGATCCGGCCACTGGGCCTTAGTTTGCCTACCCATGGTCTTATCCTATGCAGTAGCTTCAGAAATCTCTAGGCCTCAGGTTTTAGGATAACATTATCAGGTTGACACAAGTTAACCGGATGCAGTCTGCTTTCCAACTATGCCAAATTTTAGTAAGCAGGGAGTGGAAAAATGAGGAGGCAACGCTTTCTCTTCTCTTTTATTTATTAAAATGTATGCACCCCTATATTGGTTCTTTTAAAACAAAAGCAAACCGACAAACCTCAAGGCTGTTTTGTAGTGGTGGTTAGGAACATGATTGCAGGAAGGACTTTTAAAAAATGAAGGACCCAAACCGATGGGTTACAAGAGAGGAGATTCCGACTAAACATACAGAAAAACTTTCGGACAGTAAGAGCTATTCAAAGCAACGACAAACAGACCTATGGTCACGTAAAACATACTCAATAAACACATGAGACGTAACTGGGTGTGTTCTTAGATAAATAAGATATACTATTCATAGTATCAAATTGTAAATTTCAACAGAAATAACTCATAAAGTTCAACAAATGAAAAAAGCAGAAGACCCAGTGGATCAGATCATTCTATAGCCAGTTCATGCATAAGGTCCATCTGTGTAATGGTGTCCATTCCACCTGTCTGTTCATAAAGTCCAAACCATCCACATGAAAGGTTGTTTTGTTGTTGTTTAGTCGTTTAGTTGTGTCCGACTCTTCGTGACCCCCTGGACCAGAGCACGCCAGGCACTCCTGTCTTCCACTGCCTCCCGCAGTTTGGTCAAACTCATGTTTGTAGCTTCAAGAACACTGTCCAACCATCTCGTCCTCCGTCGCCCCCTTCTCCTTGTGCCCTCCATCTTTCCCAACATCAGGGTCTTTTCCAGGGAGTATTCTCTTCTCATGAGGTGGCCAAAGTACTGGAGCCTCAGCTTCAGGATATGTCCTTCCAGTGAGCACTCAGGGCTGATTTCCTTCAGAATGGAGAGGTTTGATCTTCTTGCAGTCCATGGGACTCTCAGGAGTCTCCTCCAGCACCAGAATTCAAAAGCATCCATTCTTCGGCGATCAGCCTTCTTTATGGTCCAGCTCTCACTTCCACACATCACTACTGGGAAAACCAGAGCTTTAACTATAGGGACCTTTGTTGGCAAGGTGATGTCTCTGCTTTTTAAGTTGCTGTCTAGGTTTGTCATTGTTTTTCTCCCAAGAAGCAGGCGTCTTTTAATTTTGTGACTGCTGTCACCATCTGCAGTGATCATGTCTAAGACAAGGATTTCCGGAATATTGGCCTTGTTTCGCCGTCCTGGGCTTCATCAGTACTTAAAGCTCTAAATAACGCAAATAAATACAATATCACGATCTCACACATTTTACAGAAAAAATAATATAAAACCATAAATAACTGTACATACCATATGTGATATTGCAGGACAGTGGATCTTATGGCATATTAGTAGCTGCAGTAAGCAGCAACTGTTACAAAGTACGGTTATATGGACTAGCACAATATTGATTGGGTTACAGGTGTTGGCAATCCACTATTCTGCAGTGGAACAGATTCCCACGAGAGATGATGGACTCTCCTTCCTTGGAGATCTTTAAGCAGAAGTTGCGTGACCATCTGCCATGGATGCTTTAGCTGAGATTCCTGCTGAGATTAGAAGAGATAAGTCCCTGCAACGTGGGAACTGGGATTCTGAGTCTCCAGATGTTCTTCTTATTCCCATTGATTGGACAAGGGAAGAATGGGCTGGAGAAGTCCCTTTCTTCCTCAGCAGTGACGATGTCTCTTTTGCTCTCTTTCTATAGAACTGGCAGTTCAAATGGACAGATGGCACCACTGGAAGATACACTCCTTGGGCGCCTGGGCTACCCAGTATTGACACCGACGAACACTGCGTGGAACTCTTCAGCAATGGTGAGGAGCAAAAGGAGGAAGCCATGGGGTGCTTCAGAGATGGAGGCTGAAGCACTGGAGGAAGAGGCAGGGAAGGGAAGGGCCAGGTGTTTCCCCACCCTCTCCTGCACCACTGACTCCCAGAACCAGGAGGTGACTGAAGTGGGAAGAGCGGAGGACGTTTCCATGTAGGCATAGTCTCTGGCTACATGTGTGCAGCCTGTGAGGGGAAGGTGCATAAACTGGTGGGGCAGGATGGCCCCCTGTTGCTGCAACTGTTCCATCAAGATCCACCTATGAATAGCTGCCTAGATGCTACACTGGGGGGGGGGTGTTTATCCACCACTGTGGAAACTGTGCTGGGCCCAGGGGTTAACCCGAGCAATGCAGTCCAGGTTCGGTCCCGAATCCAAGGATTCTGTGAGGAGTCAGTCCAACAGGGCCAAGGCAAGTCTCAAGGCAGGAAACTAGGTAGGTCAGACACAGGGTCTCAGGCAGGTTCCAGCAAGCAGCAATGTTGCTCCCGCAACCTGGGGCAGGGCCCAACAGCCTTTTATCTCTGTCGGAGTAACGGCCGTCCTGATCCCCCGGTGACTCACCTCCCTGTCTTGCCCGAAGATGAGCACTCCTCCTGCGAGTACTCAGGTCTCTCCTTCTCTCAGACCTTAGTCTCTGCTGCTCGGGAGATGATGGTGGGTTACTAGACCCAGAGGCCACCTCAGCCTCTCCTGACCCAACTGGTAATGGAGCAGCTGTAGGTGATGGCCCAGCTGAAGGCAACACGGTTATCCCTGCATCTGGAGCCAGGGCAGGCTCAGGCCCCTGACTTGGCCCAGGTGGTCCTTGTTGCAGGGGAACCTGTGCAGACTGGGGCTCTTCAGAATCAGGCCCCAGACTTGGTTCAGATGATGCCTGAGGCAGAGGATCCAGTGCGGATTGAGACTCCTCTGGTTCCGAATCTGAGCCTGAGTCCCAGGCCATCACAGAAACTACTGTGTCAGCTTTGACAATAGAGAGTTAACTATCTGCCCTGGGGTCCCTTTGGGTGGGGAGCACCCTTGGCGTCACAGCTGGAGAATGGTGCATGGTTTCCGAGCACTGGGTTGCTGCTAGTAGGCCCCTGTAACTCCCTGCCACATGTTTCCAAGACTTCCTGCCGCCCCGACAAAGTTGGACACTGAGGTGGCTGGCTGTGAGTGTTAGTAACATCCTCCCACATTGTCTTCCAGAATACATGAAGTGGAATAACCACTATTGCATCGGAAATCACCCCTACCTATGCAAATACACTCTCTGAGGCCAAGAAAAGACTCTGACGTGCTCAGTAGCACCTGGGAGACTGACCAAGATGCATCTTCTACCTGCGAGAATCCAAGTCTTTCCATGTATTGTGCTCTGAAGCCCAAGCCCACGCTTCCCCAACCTGGTGCCTTCCAGAGGTTTCAGATTAAAACTTCCATCACTCAGTGGGACAGAATTTTTCTCCTGTGGTCAATAAATTCTCTTCCAAATACACCTGTTGTTAAGTTATGGGCGAATATATCACACAACACAGCAATTCTTCAAACAGCTCTTGTTTATTCAGAGGCCAGAACAGAACTGAACTGAAGAGCTCAGTCAGCCTGCTTATATAGAGCTCCAGAACAACGTAACTGTAGCAACTTTCTAAAACTATCCAATCACTGAACGTCACTTTCGATCCTTCATTTGCATACAAACTATCCAATCACTGAACGTCACTTTCGATCCTTCATTTGCATAACTATACAGTATCCCCCTGCTGGCCCAGGGTGAGAACTTCAGTACATAACACCCCTCCCCACCGAGATAAGGCGTTAGTTACAATCGTAATGGTTTCCTTACATACAGCACTACACGTAATGGTTCAATTAGGCACAAAAGCATATCGGTTACATTTCACATACTTAGACCAACAGTGATACATGTCCAACAACATAGTCCTTTAAATAAGTTGGGCGCTTGGCAACTCTGCCAGACCACTGGGGACTGGTAGCCAAGTCCGGGGGGCCACCCAATTCTTGCTGAGGCTGTGATGCGACCCTAGTTGGCGTTGAAACCAAGTCCCCTGGATCCGCTGCTGTGGGTGGAGCCTCCGCAAGTGGAGTGGTCTGAGTCTGTGGTAAGTCTGGCAGACCCTCTGAAGTGGCTTGGTTCAGCTCCACGCTGGCAATTTGTGAGAGAGGTGTAGGTGGAGCCTCACCATCTGTAAGTGTCTGTTCCGGAGCCACGAGCGCAGTTGGGGGCACCACAATAGTGTCCAAGTCCCCAACCCTGTGCCTAAGCTGGTCTATGTGCCGGCGCCCACAGCCTCCGTCTTCGAGTGCCACCTGGTACGAGCGAGGTCCAGTGACTCCCACTACTGTGGCTGGCACCCAAGGAATGTCCCCCACAAAGTTCCGGGCAAAGACCTGGTTTCCTGGAAAAAATGACCATGGCTCATTGGCACAGCCTGGGGGTTCGGCCATGGCAAAGTCTGGGTGCAGCCGGTCGAGCGGGGACCTGAGGCGGCGGCCCATAAACAGGTCGGCAGGACTCTGCCCTGTGGCCGCATGAGGGGTGATGTGTTGTACGAACAAGTATTCGGCAACCTGCTCGTGCCAGTCTCCCCGGTCCAGGCGCGCCAGTGCCTCTTTTGCTGAGCGCACCATTCTCTCTGGTTGCCTGTTGTTGGATGGATGAAATGGTGCCGTTAGGGCATGGCGGATGACCAGTCCCAAAACATACCGCTTAAAAGGGCCTGACGTGAACTGTGGTCCGTTGTCGGAGACAAGGACATCAGGATACCCATGCGTCGCAAAGAGACCTCGCAGCACCCAGATGACAGCCTCGGCAGTGGTAGAGGGCATCAGGGCCACCTCCAGCCATTTGGAATAGGCGTCCACCACTACCATAAAGGTCCGGCCGTGAAAGGAGCCGGCCAGATCAATGTGCACCCTCGACCATGGTGTCTTGGGTGTCTCCCAGGTGTGTCTTAGATGCCGATGGCACAGGCCTTGATTCTTGGCACGCTTGACAGGCGGAAACCCAGGCAGTGATGGCATCGTCCATGTTAGGCCACCAGACGTAACACCGAGCCAACGCCTTCATTTTGACGATTCCCGGGTGGCCAATGTGCAGAGCCTCCAGGACACGTTGATGGAGTCTTTGGGGAATCACGACGCGGTCTCCCCACAGCAGACAGCCGTGATGAGCCGAGAGTTCATGTTGTCTGGTTATGAACGGCTGGAACTCTGATGCAAAAGGCCCTTGCGGCCACCCCCTCCACACCCAGTTGAGCACACGGCTGATGGTGTGATCCTGGGCAGATGCGGAGGCCACAGTGGCAGCCGATACAGGCGCTGCCGGAAGATCCTCAATCAGGAGGAGCGATGAAGCAGGAGCCTGGTCTTCCACAAACGCTGGAAGAGGGCAACGGCTGAGGGCGTCGGCATGGCCCATCAATTTCCCCAGGCGATGGACGAGCCATTAGTGATAGGCAGTCAGGAAAACAGTCCATCACAGCATGCGCGGCGAGAGGACCGGTGGAGTTGGACGATCACCGGCAAGGAGGCCCAGGAGTGGCTTGTGGTGAGTGATGAGGTCAAAAGTCCTGCTGTAGAGGTATTCATGGAACCTCTTCACTCCAGCCACAAGCGCCAGTGCCTCCTTGTCGAGCTGGCTGTAATTCCGTTCAGTCAGAGATAGCGTCCTGGAAAAGTAGGCAAGCGGTGCTTCTCTTCCGTCTGGAAAATGGTGACTAAGGACAGTGCCGATGCCAAAAGGTGAGGTGTTGCAGGCAAGGACCAGCGGCCTGGCTTCACTGTACTGCACCAGCACACTGTCCGATGAAAGGAGAGCCTTTTTTTAAAAAAAAAAAGATATTTATTGAGTTTTTCCACCTTTATACATTAAAAAATCAAAAAGAAAAAACAAAAAAAGTTAAAAACACATAAAGTTTACAATCCTTATTTTCAATAACATATTTCCTTGACTTCCCCACACCTCCCCTTCTTATATTCCAGTTCAAATTGTTAATTCAACAAGTTCTTGTCCCCAATTTTTGACCTTTTTATATTTAATTCATTTTTTAAAAAACCAATTTTAACTTATAAACATCAGTATTTAAACATCAGTGCTCATTCTTAAAACTTTTTTCTAAAGTCGACCCAAATTCCCTTCCACGAATTCCCCAATTTTCATACTAATAACAAAACAAAATAAAAAAACAGATTATAATTCTGCACCCTTTGGATTCCCAAAACCCACCCCACCCCTTTCCCGGTTTCAATCCCCAACAAATGTCCATCAGTCTTAGTCTACTATCAGCCTGGAGACCTCACGTCCGAGGCTCTTAATTCTCTCTCAATTCCTCTCTGCCGGTTTTTTTGGTAGTCCTTAATATTAAACACCAGATCTCGGAGAAGCTCTGTCCCGATAGGGTCCATATTTCTTCCAGCCAGACCTCCATACTTAAAAGTGGAGCCTGAATCTTGTTTCTTACTCCTTTTAAGTCCAAATGTCCCAAAAGCTCCAACTTTCACCTTAATCAAATTTGTAATCCATAGGTCTTCAGATCTCCACATAAGGAGATCTCTCCATTCTTCAATCTTCAATTCAAAACAGATTTTCATCATCCAGTACTTATTTTCCTTTGTAGCCATCATGTCAGGCCTCTGGCTCTCCTTTGTCATCTGCAACATTACATCTCCTCCTTCCTTTTCCTCAGAAACAACATATATCTCTTTCTCCACACTCTCAAATCTTTCAAGTTTCTCTTCTTGTCCAGCTGCATGGACTTCATGAGTCAAGTCCTTATCAAATTCAATGGATTTGTTTACTGTTAAGTCCAGAGTTGCAACATTTGTAGCCAAAACATCAATTTGGCCTTGTAAATTTCCCAAGAGAAGAAACACTCTGTCCAATTTAGTTTGAATTTTTCCTCCTTCAGCCATTCTTGTAATGTCCCAAAATCCCCTCTAGAGGGATTTTGGTTACTTTATCTTCCTTCCAGTTCAAATCCAAAAATCAAGTTAGTTTGTATCAGTTCTTGTTTTCAACAAAATATAACCAAATTGTAGCAAATATATCCAGCAGAGATAGCAGAAACAAAGTTCTCTTTTTCCTTCTTGACAGCTAATTTGACAGCTGTCAAACTCTTCTATATCTCCTCAACAGGCTCTCTCGTGGATCACTCCCGGGTCCGGGGGGGTGGCACTTCAGCTCTCAAAATTAGCTCTTATCCTCCAGTGAAATTACTTATACTGCCAAATCGTGAAATTAATGTCTTTTACCCAATAAAGAAGAAGAAATTCTCTCGACCTTAGTTAGCTAGTCCTTGCTTTAGATTATTTATAAGACGGGGAGACGGACTTCCTGTTTGTGCCTTCCCCGATCGTGCCTAATTCAAAAAAATTTTTTTCTTTACAAATCCAATTTCCGTATTACTCACGGGTTGTTGCTTTTAGAGTCCAATTGTTCACAAGAAGAAGTCAGCGCTCTCCGACCATGGCATGCGGCTTCACTCCGCAGGAGAAGCAGTCGACTCTCAGCACCGCGCCGCTCACCCCGTCCCCCGTTCCGAAGCCTTTAAAAAGGCTCCTTCGCGGGTCAGGGGGCGCAAATGGTGCCCGCCGAGTCACCAAGTTCACAGGCTTCAGCGCCTGTGATCGATGAAAGGAGAGCCTTGACCGCGTTGAGGGCCGCCATCTTCCGATGACCCCAGGACCAAGGTGTCTTTGTGCTGAGGAGTCGGTGAAGAAGCTCAGCCACCATGGCTTTGTGGGGCAGGAACATGTTATAAAAGTTCAGCAGTCCCAGGAACGCCTGCAACTCCGTCTTGTTCTTTGGGATGGGGGCCTGCTGGATAGCGCAGATCTTGGATGTGATCGGGTGAAGGCCGGAGGCGTCGATAAGATAGCCCAGGAACTCCACCTGTGGAACGGCGATCTGGCACTTCTCCCTCTTTACCTTGAGCCCGGCCTCTTGGAAACTGGTCAGCACAGCACGGAGGCGCTCGAACAGCTGCTGGTGTGAGTCTGCGGACACCAAGACGTCATCAAAATATGGTACCACACCTGGAAGCCCTTGCAGGAGTCGCTCCATAAGGCTTTGGAAGATGCCAGGAGCCACACTCACCCCGAACTGCAACCGGCGGCAACGGAATGCCCCTCGGTGGGTGACGATCGTCTGGGCTTCAGCAGTGGCATCATTGACGGGCAGTTGTTGATAGGCTTGGGCAAGGTCCAGCTTAGCAAAGACCTTACCCTCACCCAGGGAATGCAGCAGGTGTTGGACAACAGGAACCGGATAAGCATGCTGCTGAAGTGCCTTGTTGATCATGCACTTGTAGTCAGTGCAGATTCTCACCGACCCATCTGGCTTGACAGGCGTGACGATGGGGGTTTCCCACTTGGCATGGTCAACCGGCTCCAAAACTCCTTGGGCGATCAGCTTGTCCAGTTGTTCGTCCACCTTAGCCTTGAGAGCAAAGGGAACCCAGCGTGGCTTTAGCTTGATGGGGGCGACTTGTGGATCAAGGCTAAAGGAGATGGGCGTACCTGTATATTGCCCCAAAGTGCCGTCAAAAACCTCGGCAAAGTCTTCGACCAGACCCTCAGTCTCTGCATTAGAGATGCAGTTGATGCCGGTGACTTCCAGGCCGAGGGCATCAAACCAGTCTAGTCCTAGGAGGCTTGGCCGCTGACCTTCGACTACTACCAGTCGGAGCAGGCCCAAAAAATCCTTGAAGGTGATCCGGAACCGGCCAACGCCTACCACGGGAATGTCGTTTCCCTGGTAGTCTCTCAGGTGTACGAGGTGAGAGTCGAGTTGCCTTTTGGACACTCTGGGTACCAGTCTTTTGATGGTGCTCCAAGACACGATGGACAGGGCAGACCCGGTATCGATCTCCATGTCACATGGAGCTCCTTCAATGAGCACCGTGACGTTCAGCTTGCGTCGCATAGGCGAGTCAGTTTGGCCAATCGTGGTTCCAGACGGGCAGCGGCAGTTGGTGAGAGCGAAACAGCTTTCCTTGGTGGACTGGAGTGAAGACTTGGACTTGCGACTCGGTGAAGGGGGGGTGTCAGACGGAGCCGATCGGCAGACCTTAGTGATGTGGCCCCTTCTGGAACACTTCCGACAGATGGCATCTCTGAATTGACACTTGGCATGGGAATGGTTGCCTCCGCAGCCGGCACATTCCAGTTGGCCCTTGGACTTCTTTTGGAACTTCCTGCACTCCCGCTTTGTCTGGTGCATGTCATCGTCTTCACTGGAGGATGCCTCATCACTGTTGGCCTCTTCATGATGCACTGGAACTGGCTTCCTAGCAAGACGCGGGTTGCTGGCCTTGCGGATCTCCTGGGCGGAGCGTTCGGCAGCTTCTGAGGCCACGGCCTCCTTTCTGCAGCATGAGGTCTGGCTTGGCGAGGAGACGCCCTTGCAGACGGATGTCCCGGACCCCACAGACGATTCGATCCATCAGGGCATCGCCTAAGTCTCGGAACTCGCAGTGCATTGCAGTTTGTCGGAGGGCGGCAGTGTAGTTGTTAATTGACTCCCCCTCTGACTGGTTCCGGTGGTAGAATGCATGGCGGGCAACAATCTTGGACAGCTTTGGTGCGTAGTGGTTGCGGAGCTTCTCTTGAATCGTTTCCCACGGTGTTGCCTGGACTGCTTCAGGCGCAACCGATGCTCGGGCCGTCTCAAACACCTCAGGCCCATAGAGGCTGAGGAATAGGCCCCGCTTCCGTTCCTTTGATACTTCTGTCCGCTCATTGGCTTGGAGGTAGCAGTCGAACCAAGCAAGGTAGGAGTCCCATGATTCAGAGACTGGCGCAAACGGCGGTAGAGGCACAAGTGAAGCCATGATTCCGATGCCGGCGTGAAGGGCGATGGATGGAACACAGTGCTCTAGCCAGAACAGTCAGCTCTGAATTGGTTCTGTTCAGTGATTTCGCTCAGTGATTTCGCTCAGTGATTCAGCTCAGTTCAGAGGGTGGCCACATCTGGCTGTGCTCTGATGTCCATCGATCCCATCCTCGTCACCAGTGTTAAGTTGTGGACGAACATATCATACGACACAGCGATTCTTCAAACATCTCTTGTTTATTCAGAGGCCAGAACAGAACTGAACTGAAGAGCTCAGTCAGCCTGCTTATACAGAGCTCCAGAACAACGTAACTGTAGCAACTTTCTAAAACTATCCAATCACTGAACGTCACTTTCGATCCTTCATTTGCATAACTATCTACAGTATCCCCCTGCTGGCCCAGGGTGAGAACTTCAGTACATAACACCTGTGGCTCTGAGTTTCTCCTGTTTTCATTTACGCCACCTGTTATAGGAATTCTAAGCTGATATATAATGTCCATAAATTTACAAGGCAAACACATACATATGTATATAAACCACGTGTCTGAAATAGTGCAGGAGAGCAAGCCTGAAACCATTTTGATTCTCTCAAACTGACCTCAAGTATTTCTCTGCAAGGAGGAAGGAAATGGGAAAGCCACCCTATTGTCTTTTGCTTAGCTGTCTTAAGGGCATAAGGTAAAGGGACCCCTGACCATTAGGTCCAGTCGCAGACGACTCTGGGGTTGCGGTGCTCATCTCGCTTTACTGGCCGAGGGAGCCGGCGTACAGCTTCCGGGTCATGTGGCCAGCATGACTAAGCCGCTTGTGGTGAACCAGAGCAGCGCACAGAAACGCCGTTTCCCTTCCCGCTGGAGCGGTACCTATTTACCATATTTTTTGCTGCATAAGACTCACTTTTTCCCTCCTAAAAAGTAAGGGGAAATGTGTGTTGGTTTCTATTTCCCTCACTGTGCAGCAACTGCTTGTCACAAGGCATCATTTACATTCCACAGTCAGAGTTACTGTTGGGTTCGCACGGGAATGGGAGACTGGATGTGACGTACACTGGTTTCCTGTTTTTCAGTGTTCTCTCGGTTTCTTTGTGTCGAGAGTGAGTTGCTTCTCTGCTCTCACAGAGGCAGGATGCATGTTTGTATGCTCTCAGCATGGCTTGTAAATAAAGTCAGCATGTAGCACATTTACCTGCTTATCCTTTTGCTGCGTGGACTACGCTCTGCTTCGGCTCAAGATAAGACGAGCCTGTACCAGTTCCAGATGGGCCGGAGCTGGTCAAATCTCACAATGTGTGCGCGTCTTATGGAGCGAAAGCAGGCTGCACAGCTATCACAGAGGCCAGAACAGCAAGAGGGATTGCTGCTTTCACTGCGCAGCGATGCCTCTTGCTCTTCTGGCTTCTGAGATTCAATCTGAGATTGGCTACAAACTAAGTACAAGTCTTCAGACATCTGACAAACAGGACTCTAGTTTGAGCGCATGGGAGCACTTTCCATGTGAGCTAAGCAAAGCGGTGTGAAAGGATGCAGGTGGAAATTAATGAGTAGATGAAACCCATGGCAGCTGTGAGGCTGGAGCTGTTGAGTGGTTGCCAATCCCCTCACTGTCTCTGCTTTCTCAAGCTACTTTCCACACCTTTTCTTTCTTTTTGTAGCATTCTGCGAGTGACAAGAATGGCCCTGGCCCCGCATTTCCTGCCTCCCATACACAGCTGCATCCTAGACCTTGCTGGGTGCCCACCCACATTAAGAGTCCGAACCAGGTCAGGGGTGGGAAGAATCAAAGATCCAGCTTCCAGCAAGGAACATGAAGTGCCTGTTCTGCCAAATCAAAGGAGCTGCTGGGCTGTGGGCACCATTTTGGCTTTCCACCTCCGCAACCTGACTTGCCTGGTTCCTGCATTTTTGGCTGCCTCCAGGCTCATTATTTCGTGGAAGGAGAAAGAGTAACCCAGATGATCAAGGGGAATCAAGAAGGCTGCAGAGTTGGAAACTTTTAAGGCCACTTCTGCACCAAACTTTTAAAGCAGTATCACACTGCCTGAAGCAGCCATGGCTTTCCCCAAAGAATCCTGAAAACTGTGGCTTGTTAAGGGTGCTGAGAAACGCTTGTTCCCGTCCCAAAACTATAATTCCCAGCATTCCCTGGGGAGAGGGATTGATTGTTAAATGACTTTGGGAATTGTAGCTCAGGGAGGGGAATAGGAGTCTCCTAACATCTTCTAGCAAGGGACGCGGGTGGCACTGTGGGTTAAACCACAGAGCCTAGGACTTGTCGATCAGAAAGTAGGCGGTTCGAATCCCCATTATGGGGTGAGCTCCTGTTGCTTGGTCCCTGCTCCTCCCGACCTAGCAGTTCGAAAGGACGCCAAACTGCAAGTAGATAAATAGGTACCGCTCCGGCGGGAAGGTAAACAGCGTTTCTGTGCGCTGCTCTGGTTTGCCAGAAGCTGGCCACATGACCCAGAAGCTGTACGCTGGCTCCCTCGGCCAATAAAGCGAGATGAGCGCCACAACCCCAGAGTCATCCGTGACTGGACCTAACGGTCAGGGGTCCCTTTACCTTTAACACCTTCCAGCAGCCTTAACAAACTACAACCCCCAGGATTCTTTGAGGAAAGAATGAAAATTTATGGAAGTACACATGCATGGAAAAAACAGAGAACAGTTTTCTCTATCTAGAGGGGCTGGGAGCTGGGGGCATTGCTATACAGTGGTTCTGCTCCTTCCTCCTGGGCCATGTTCAGAAAGTGGTGGTGGGGAATGAGTGTTCAGACCCCTGGGCTCTCACTTGTGGGGTGCCTCAGGGTTCTGTCCTCTCCCCCATGCTTTTCAACATCTACATGCAGCCGCTGGGAGAGATCATCAGGGGGTTTGGGCTGGGTGTTCATCAGTATGCAGATGATACCCAGCTCTACCTCTCCTTTAAATCAGAACCAGTGAAGGTGGTGAAGGTCCTGTGTGAGTGTCTGGAGGCTGTTGGAGGATGGATGGTGGCTAACAGATTGAGGTTGAATCCTGACAAGTGCGTATAGGCCAACAATGTGTAAAAAGTGCAATGAGATGAATCAGAAGTCAAAAGTGTGTGTGATGTTAAATGATATGTTGTCAGTTAGGGTCTAGTTGTTATGTGGGTATGGTAATGGTCAGTTTGTGTTGTTTTTCATGTTTGCAATAAAGGAAATTTTTAAAAAGTTTAAAAAAGATGTTGTTGCAGCCGTCACTCTGAAAGTTAACATATTATATATTCCACCCACCATGTTCAGTTTGTTCGGACTTTTCAGTAACCAGTAACCATTAACTGCTCACTTGCCATGGGATTTTTGCGTGGGATCCTGATGCTCACATTTGATGCCTGCAACAGAGGCAAACGCCGTCCCTGCAACTGTTGGTCTATAAATGCCCCAGGAGGGTTGAGAATTCTCTAGAGGAAGGAGAGAGGTTTCGGCATTTTGGACAACCGAAGCAGAGGGACAGGTGAGTAGCCTTTGTGGCTGGGTCTCCTTGGTTCTGCCAGTAATTGCAGGTCCTTTGATGAGATGAAACCCAAACGGTGCTACCTTTCAAATGTAGACGCCTATTCTCATTTGCTCCTGATGGATGCGTTTATTAAATTATCTGAGGTATTGCTGGTTAACTTTACAGAAATTCCACGAACCGCTTACCAAATTCAACTGTGTATTATTTTTGGTTTTTTGTAAAAAAAAGAAAAATAGAAATTTGAGGGGCAATGCAGCTTTGATATTTTATTTTATTTTTTTATAATATTTTTATTAGGGTTTTTACATTACAAAATAGAAAAAGAAAAAATACAAAATACAAAATAAAAATAGTTAAAAACAATCAATCTTTTCATCACATTATTTTTCATTTACTTGTTTCCCGGACCTCCTCATACCTCCCTTTTTTGTATTCCAGTTCAATTTATTTGCTCAGCAGTTTCTTTCCCTCTACCCAGATCTTTAATCTTAAATTATTATAACATTAAATTTTTACTTATAAAAAACCATTTTTTCATATTCTTTTATACCATTACAGCTAGAAACCACCTAATTTCAATCCAACATCATTCTAACATTCATTAATTTTACAGTATCTCTGTAAATAGTCTTTAAATTTCTTCCAGTCTTCTTCCACCGACTCTTCTCCCTGGTCCCGGATTCTGCCAGTCATTTCCGCCAATTCCATGTAGCCCATCACCTTCATCTGCCATTCTTCCAGAGTGGGTAAATCTTGTGTCTTCCAATGCTTTGCAATAAGTGTTCTTGCTGCTGTTGTAGCGTACATAAAGAAAGTTCTATCCTTCTTTAACACCAATTGGCCGACTATGCCCAGGAGAAAGGCCTCTGGTTTCTTCAAGAAGGTATATTTAAATACCTTTTTCAATTCATTATATATCGTCTCCCAGAAAGCCTTAATCCTTGGGCACGTCCACCAAAGGTGAAAGAATGTACCTTCAGTTTCTTTACATTTCCAACATTTATTATCGGGCAAGTGATAGATTTTTGCTAGCTTGACTGGGGTCATGTACCACCTGTATATCATTTTCATAATATTCTCTCTTAGGGCATTGCATGCCGTAAACTTCATACCTGTGGTCCATAACTGTTCCCAGTCAGCAAACATAATATTGTGTCCAACATCTTGTGCCCATTTAATCATAACAGATTTCACCGTTTCATCCTGAGTATTCCATTTCAATAGCAAGTTATACATCCTTGACAAAGTCTTAGTTATGGGTTCTAACAGTTCTGTTTCTAATTTTGATTTTTCCACCTGGAAGCCAATTTTCTTGTCCAAATTATATGCCTCCATTATCTGATAATAATGAAGCCAGTCTCGCACTTTGTTCTTTAGTTTCTCAAAACTCTGCAGTTTTAATCTATCTCCATCTTGTTCCAAAATTTCCCAATATTTCGGCCATTTAACCTCCATATTAAGCTTTTTCTGAGCTTTCGCTTCCATTGGTGACAGCCACCTTGGGGTTTTATTTTCCAATAAATCCTTATATCTTATCCAAACATTAAACAATGCTTTCCTAACAATATGGTTTTTAAATGCTTTATGCGCTTTGACATTATCATACCACAGATATGCATGCCATCCAAATACATTGTTAAAACCTTCCAAATCCAAAATGTCTGTGTTTTCAAGAAGTAGCCATTCTTTCAACCAGCAAAAAGCTGCTGATTCATAATAAAGTTTAAAGTCTGGCAGGGCAAATCCACCTCTTTCCTTTGCATCTGTTAATATTTTAAATATTATTCTAGGCTTCTTGCCCTGCCAGACAAATCTTGAAATATCTCTCTGCCACTTCTTGAAACAGTCCACCTTGTCCACAATTTGCAATGCCTGAAACAAAAACAACATTCTAGGCAATACATTCATTTTTATAGCAGCGATACAGCCCAGCAATGAAAGCTTCAAATTTGACCATATTTCTAAATCTTTTTTCACTTCAACCCAGCATTTTTCATAGTTATCTTTAAATAAATTCCCATTTTTTGCTGTCATGTTGATCCCCAAGTATTTGACTTTCTTAACCACTGTTAAACCTGTCATGTTCTGAAACCTCTCTCTCTCAATTGGTGTTAATTTTTTCTCTAAAACCTTGGTTTTTGACTTATTCAGTTTAAACCCTGCAACCTGACCAAATTCTTTTTTTTTAAAAAAAAAGATATTTATTTAAGTTTTCAAATTTTTATACAAACAAAAAACAAACAAAAAGATTAAAAACACATATAGTTCACTTATACTTAATTTTCAATAACATATTTCTCTGACCTCCTCATACCTCCCCTTCTTGTAGTCCAGTTCAAATTATTTGTTCAGCAAATCCTTATCTCAAAGCATTACAACTTATAAAAATACCTTATTTTCTATCCAACATCTTAGGTTATTATAACGTTAAATTTTTACTTATAAAGAACCATTTTTTCATATTCCTTTATACCATTACAGCTAGAAACCACTTAATTTCAATCCAGCATCATTCATCATTCCTTAATTTTACAATATTTCTGTAAATAGTCCTTAAATTTTTTCCAATCTTCTTCTGCCGACTCTTCTCCCTGGTCGCGGATTCTGCCAGTCATTTCTGCCAATCCCATACAGTCAATCAGCTTCATCTGCCATTCTTCCAGAGTGGGTAAATCTTGTGTCTTCCAATACTTTGCAATGAGTATTCTTGCTGCTGTTGTGGCATACATAAAAAACGTTCTATCCTTCTTTGACACCAATTGGCCGACCATGCCCAAGAGAAAGGCCTCTGGTTTCTTCAAGAAGGTATATTTAAATACCTTTTTCAATTCATTATATATCATTTCCCAGAAAGCCTTAATCCTGGGGCACGTCCACCAAAGGTGAAAGAACGTACCTTTATTTTCCTTACATTTCCAACATTTATTATCGGGGAAATGATAGATTTTTGCAAGCTTGACTGGGGTCATGTACCACCTATACATCATTTTCATAATATTCTCTCTTAAGGCATTGCATGCCTTAAATTTAATCCCAGTGGTCCACAACTGTTCCCAGTCAGCAAACATAATATTATGTCCAACGTCTTGTGCCCACTTAATCATAGCTGATTTCACCGTCTCATCTTGAGTATTCCATTTCAACAGCAAGTTATACATTTTTGACAAATTTTTACTTTTGGAATTCTTCCGTCACCACATTGTTTACAATTAATTTAGCCTTTTGTTCTGAATATATTGCACTTATACCGTTTTCAAAACCTTGGCCTACCCCCATACCCTGTAAGTTCTTTTTCATAAAAGTCCAAGAAATGTCAAAAGCTTTCTCCGCATTCACAAATATTAAAACTGCCTTAGTGTTTATATTCACTTGTAGTTTCTCTAGAATATTAATTATGTATCTCACATTGTCAGATAAATGTCTTCCTGGGAGAAAGCCTGCTTGGTCTTTATGTATCTCTTCCACTAACACTCCTTTTAGTCTTTTAGCCAAAATATCTGCAAAAATTTTGTAATCCACATTAAGCAGTGATATGAGACGATAGTTCTTAAGCTGCGTCTTTTCAGTCTCTATTTTCGGTACAAGTGTGATATATGCTTCTTTCCACGACTCTGGTGCCCTTTTCCCCTCCATTATTTCATTACAGACCTCTTTCAAAGGTTGTACTAGCCATTCCTTTAAAGATCTGTAGTATCTAGAAGTCCGTCCACCTGGTCCTGGAGATTTGCCCAATTGCATATTCTGAATGGCACCTTCTATCTCCTGTTCAGTTATTTTATAGTTCAACATTGATTTGTTTTCTTGAGATTTTTTGTAATCCATTTTTTTCCAAAAATCGGTCTACATCAGTTTCTCTCTGTGGCCCTTGTGTATATAGTTGTTTGAAGTACCTCTGGAAGCAATTTCTGATCTCAGCTGGGTTCTGTATGTTCCTTCCTTCCACTTCTAAATTTGTAACTGTATTTAGTTTTTGTCTTTTTTTCATTTGCCAAGCCAACAGTTTCCCACATTTATTAGCCGACTCGAATGTCTTTTGTCTCATTTGTTTAATTTTCCATTCAATCTCTTGGTTCATCATTTTCATAAATTGCACTTGATATAACTTTATTTCTCTCAAAATCTCCTGCGACTTGGGTTTTGCTCTCAATTTTTTTTCACCTTCCTTTATTTTCTCCAAAATTTTATCCTTCTTCTCATTCTGGATTCTCTTTTTTAGTGCATTCTGTTGTATCAAGAACCCTCTCATAACAGCCTTACTAGAGTCCCAGATTAGTCTTTTTTCCACATTGGTGTTCATATTTATCTCAAAGTAGTCTCTCAATGTTTTTTTGGGCCTTCTTAAACACTTCTTCATCTCTAAATAAGGTGTCATTCATCCTCCATCTGAAGGAACCAGTTGGTATTAATTTCATTTCCATCTTAACAGCATTATGGTCGGAGCAGGTTTTTGGGCAGATTTCCACTTTTCTTGTCTTTGGTGCCATTCCTCTAGTTACCCATATTTGGTCAATTCTAGTACATGTCATTTTGGCTTCAGAAAATAAGGTTCCCTCTTTAGCCAAGGGGTTCTTTGTTCTCCAAATATCAACTAAATCCAAGTTGTCTGTCATCTCAAAAAAAGTTTTCGGTAGTCTACCATCCTTAGTGACTACCTGTCTTTGTGCCTTGCCCATATGTGTAGATACCACTCCATTCATGTCTCCCAGCAAAATCACATTGTAATCCAAACAGTCCATCAGGATCTCATGCAACTTTTTTTAAAAATCAGATTTCCCCTCATTTGGTGCATAAACACCTACTATCAAGAATTTTTCTCCCTGTGTTTGAATTTCAATTGCCACAAATCTTCCTTGGTCATCTTTAAAGATAAATTTCGGTTGTAATCTCTCTTTTGCGTAAATCACTACCCCTCTTTTTTTAACCTTGTCCGATGAAATAAACTCCTGACCAAGTCTTTTATTAATCAATAGTTTCCTGTGTAACCTTGTTATATGTGTTTCTTGTAAACAAATCAGATCCAATTGTTCCTTTTTTAATAAATGAAACACAGATCTCCTTTTCTGAGGGGAGTTCAAACCATTACAATTCCAACTTAGTAGTTGCAGAGCCATGATGTAGTTACTATGCTTCTCCTCCAACTGCACCCAGTGCCTGTTCCTGTTCTGTTGGTGGTATAACCTTCTTCAAGCGTTGTTTTAATTCAGGAGGTAAATCTGGTGTAGCCAAAGTTTCACTTACAAGTGCTCTAAACTCTCCTGCAACTTTCTTCTGCAGGTCTTCTCCGTGGTCTCTCCAAAATTTATCCTTGTCGTCCTCTGATCTTATTTTTATCTTCTTGCCTTTGTAACTAAAAGACAGGCCATGGGGGAATTCCCACCTGAAAAAGATTCCGTTACCTCTCAGCAGAGCAGTCAAATCTCTATAATTGGACCTAAGGTCCAAAAGGTGTTTCGGAATATCCTTAAATATCTCCACTCTTGACTGATGTATTACCAAGTCTTCTGGAAGTGCAGACTGAAGATTTTGTCTCTCTCCTCTTTTGTTCGGAGGGTGATCAAACAGTCTCTCACTCTGTTCTTTCTCCCTCCTTTTCCAAGTCTAAAAGCACTCACTATCTTGAAGCTGTCCTTCTCCAAATCTGGATTCCAGAAGTCTGCAAATTCCTGTGTAAGAAATTCAATCAAATTATCTTTCTCCAGTTCAGGGACCGCCCTGACCCTTAAATTTGCTTGTTTCTCCCTCAACTCAATCATAGACAATATTGATCTGTGATCTTCAAGTTGTTTATGTATCGGTGGTATCTTCTCTTCTACAATAGTGGCTGTAGCAGTTGCAATTTCTTTTGCCTCATCAGCTGTCTTTCGTGTCAAAGTTGATTCCTGCAGTAATTTCTGAATAGTCTCAGTATTAGTATTTACCTTCTGTCCCAAATTATTAATGCTTGTAGTGTTTTGATTAATACTTGTGGTGTTTTGGTCAATTTTGCTCGATGCCTCGGCTACTTGTTTGCTTATTCCATCCAAAGATTCATTTATTTTACTAAGTGCCTGGGCCAGGGCATCGTCAGCAGCCATACCTTTAGGTTTAGATTGTGCCAATGGGGTTGCTGTTGGCAAGCCAGCAGGGCCGGATGTCGAAGCTCTCCTTTGCAGCCCACCGTCTGTATGAAATACTCTGCCAGACCTGGTTGCTTGTAGCGAATCTATCTTGTCTTTCCCATCTGCCATAACCCTCCAGATAAAAGTCAAGGTCAGTCACACACACAGAGTCAGAGTCTGTCAAAGCCAGTCACACACTCAGAGTCAGAGTTGTTTTGAAATGGAAAGTTCCCTTTGAAGTTTCCGCTTACAAGTTCATTGCTTTAATCCCTTTACAAGAACGGAAGGCAGACTTCCTGTTTATACCTCTCCGCGTTCGGTGCCAAATAGTTTGTAAAGTTACTTTAGTTCCGAAATTGACCTACTCACGGATCGCTGTTTTACAGCCAAATTTTCCAAGAAGAAGGCAGCGCTCTCTGGCAACGGCTACGCGGCTTCACTCCACGGAAGGAGCAGACGACTCACAGCACAGCGCCACTTCCCCACTTCGCTCCGGAGCCCTTAACTGGACTCCTTCGCCGATGGGGGGGCGCAAAAGGTGCCCGCTGAGTCCCACGGTCACAGGCTTCACCTGCCTGTCATTTATAAAGGGTCCCCGCTGCACCGTAGCGGTGCAGACCCGATTTCCGCAGAGCCGGTCCCCTCCAAGTTAGAGGGAATCCGCCATTGCCGATGGCACCACCCCGGAAGTCCAAATGCAGCTTTGATAAGCAGGGAGAAAGAAATCTATGAATATGAGTGGGGAGAAGGGAAAAGAAATTCCGGTGGTATTCCTGCATCTGCAGGGGGTTGGACTAGATGACCCTCAAGGTCCCTTCAAAGGTTCTGTGATTCTAATAGCTGGCTGGGTCAGGCTGGTGGCCCACCTGTTCAAGCATCCTGTTCTCACAGAATTAGAAGAAAATGTTCTCTCTCCACAGGTGCAGATGGGGCCGTTCTCTCCCTTCAACCTCTCCCTTGCGGTTTTCCTGGCTTTCCTTTCCCTGCAAGGTATGACTAAGTTGGGCTCATCAAACCCTGGTTGAGACGAGCCAAGTAAAGTCTTCTCCAAAACCAAGTGGGCTCGGCACCCGGCCACCCCTCTTCAATGGACAACTGCTTGCTCCACCCTCATTGCCACTTCCCCCCAGGTCAGCCTTTGCCAACCTGGTGCCCTCCAACTGCTTGGACTACAATTCCCAGCAGCCTCAGCACCACACAGCTGTGCTGTGTTTTAGCCCAACGCATCTGGCAGGCACAAGGCTGCTCTAGGGTTTCCTTCAGCTTCTCGGTCTTTATTAGGCTTGCATTGCCATCCTCCTTCCCTCCCTCTTAAGGCCTCACCCACCCTCGACAGGGCCCTCATCCTGCTCCTTCCTTCCTGACAAGGCAGCTGTGGCCCCATCCCCGGTTTTCTTTGTTCCATGGAGCGTCCATTAAGGCTGCTAACAGCTGCTGTGTCGTCCAGTCCGCTTCCCTAAACAACAACAACAACAACTTATTATTTATTGGGTGGCCTCCAACAAAACATTGAAATACCGTAATACATCAAACATTAAAAGCTTCCTTAAACAGGGCTGCCTTCAGTTGTCTTCTAAAAGTCTGGTAGTTGTTGTTCTCTTTGACATCTGGTGGGAGGGCGTTCCACAGGAAAAGCGCCACCACCGAGAAGGCCCTCTGACTGGTTCCCTGTAACCTGGCTTCTCGCAGTGAGGGAACCACCCGAAGGCCCTTGTCACTGGACCTCAGTGTCCGGGCAGAATGATGGGAGTGGAGATGCTCCTTCAGATATACCGAACCAAGGTCATTTAGGGCTTTAAAAGTCAGCACCAACACTTTGAATTGTGCTCAGAAACGTACTGGGAGCCAATGTAGGTCTTTCAAGACCGGTGTTATGTGGTCTTGGCGGCCGCTCCCAGTCACCAGTCTAGCTGCTGTGTTCTGGATTAGTTGTAGTTTCCGGGTCACCTTCAAAGGTAGCCCCATGCAGAGCACATTGCAGTAGTCCAAGCGGGAGATAACCAGTGCATGCACCACTCTGGCTAGGCAGTCTGTGGGCAGGGAGGGCCCCATCCTGCGTACCAGATGGAGCTGGTAAACAGCTGCCCTGGACACAGAATTGACCTGTGCCTCCATGGACAGCTGTGAGTCCCTGTGCCAACCTGCTTCTCCCAGCTACAGCAGAGTAATTTGCGCAGTGGTGCCTGTGTGGAAGGAATCTCAGCCATGCAGTAAAACTCTCGTCCAACAACTCCTTCTATTCTAAGAAGCGTTTATTGTACAACAGCGAAACAACAAATCAGCCAGAAGATAGCAAAGACATGATGCTTCTCTTGTCGCAGCAAAACAGAAAGTAAAAACATTCAAATAACAAAGATGCGAACACACCCCAGTGACAGGACGCCATTTCCCTTGAGCTATTAACCCTGTAAGCTCTGGGTATCCTCACACCCCCTCTCGTCCTGTACCACTGGGGAAGAGTGCAAGTACTGTAAGTACTACCACTTACCCCAGACACAACCCTTCGCAGAACTCCCCATGTCATTGGAAGCTCAAAGGTTTTGTGAACCCATCCGCTAGGTTCTTCTGACTTGGACAGTACTTCAGCTTTCCCTTCTCTTTCACCAGGCGCAGACTCCAGCTGCCCCAGAGGCTGGCTCAAGCGAGATAATCAATGCTTTGGGTTCTTCAATGTTGCTTTGAAATGGCATGATGCAGAGGTATGACGCTGAGGGTGGCTTAAACCAGGGACGTATTTCATTAAAAACTTAAGCACAGTAAAAGAGCCGGCAGGATCAGGCCAACACATCTAGTGCAATCTCCTGTTCCCAAAGCAGCCAACCACAGGCTTACAGGAAGCCTGCAAGATAGATCTGGGTGCAAGAGCACTCTCTCTTCCTGCGGTTTCCAGCAACTGGTATTCAGAAGCTTACAGTATTTTTTGCTCTATAAGACACACTTTTTCCCTCCTAAAAAGTAAAGGGAAATGTGTGTGCGTCTTATGGAGCGAATGCAGGCTGCGCAGCTATCCCAGAAGACAGAACAGCGAGAGGGAGCGCTGCGCAGTGATCCCTCTTGTTGTTCTGGCTTCTGGGATTCAGAATATTTTTTGTATTGTTTTCCTCCTCCAAAAACAAGGTGCGTCTTATGGTCAGGTGCGTCTTATAGAGCAAAAAATACAGTAACTCTTTGTGGGGTGCATCCCCCTGGGGAAAAAATGGCTTTGCAAACTCCCAGGCTGTGCTTGCCGTGACTTGCGTCCTTATCAGGGATTTGGCTCACTGCTTGTTTGTGCTTGTGGTTCTCATGAGTGGGATGCAGGTGGCGCTGTGGGCTAAACCGCTGAGCCTCTTGGGCTTGCCGATCAGGTGGTCGGCGGTTCGAATCCCCGCAACAGGGTGAGCTCCCGTTGCTCTGTCCCAGCTCCTGCCAGCCTAGCAGTTCGAAAGCTCAGCAGTTCAAATAGATAAATAGGCAGTACTTTTCTCTGGGGGTACGCAGGGGTACGCATACCCCTAAACATTTTGTGAATCTAAGTCTGTCCTCACTGAGGGGCAGTATTTCAATATGAGTCAGAAAATGAGAGTACCCCTAAACATTGTTTAAAGAAAAAAAGCACTGTACCGCTGTGGTGGGAAGGTAAACAGCATTTCCATGCGCTGTGGCACTTCTCACGGTCCTTTGTGCACCAGAAGCGGTTTAGTCCTGCTGGCCACATGACCTGGAAAGCTGCCTGTGGACAAACACCAGCTCCCTTGGCCTGAAGGCAAGATGAGCATCGCAACCCCATAGTCGCCTTTGGCTGGACCGAACTGTCCAGGGGTCCCTTACCTTTTAGAGTGGTGCCTCGCAAGACGAAAAGAATCCGTTCCGTGATTCTCTTCTTCTTGTGGTTTTTTCGTCTTGCGAAGCAAGCCCATTAGCGGCTTAGCGGATTAGCGCTATTAGCGGCTTAGCGGGCTTGGTGGATCAGCTGATAAGCGGCTTAGCGGATCAGCTGATAAGTGGCTTAGCGGCTTAGCGGATCAGCTGATAAGCGACTTGGCGGCTTAGCGGCTTGGGAAAAGGGGGGGGGGAGGGAAAAAACCCTGCAGTAACTCGCAAGACATTTTCGTCTTGCAAAGCAAGCCCATAGGAAATTCGTTTTGCGAAGCACCTCCAAAACGGAAAACCCTTTTGTCTAGCGGGTTTTCCGTCTTGCGAGGCATTCGTCTTGCGGGGCACCACTGTACCTTCTCATGACACCAACTCAGTTCATGCTGGTACTTAGTGCATTCTAGAGTGTGGTGCTGATAATGCCAAGGTCGCAGGTTTGATCCCCGTATGTTGCACATTCCTGCATTGCAGAGGGTTGGACTAGATGATCCTTGGTGTCTCTTCCAACTCTACAATTCTAGGTTCCTGTGATTTTTGCAGTACATGCTCAGCCCATGGTGGATACATGGACTGCAAATGTCTCCTCTTACTGCTCAGAAGTTGCTGTCCAGGCACAGGGACAGAATGAAGGAGAACCTACTGAGATGTTCAAGTCAATTCCAATGGCGTCCCCCATTCTCTGGGGTGCTCTTTTTTGGTCTCCCTCAGGTTGCCTGCCAGGCCTTTGGCGAGAACGGCCATCTTGCCTCCATTCACGATGAAGACGACATGAAGATGCTGTCACTACATCTGAGCCAGAACCTTAAAGAGGAACAACATATATGGATCGGGTTGTATGACCCCAACACTGGGAGTGAACACGTGAGTCTGGCCAGGCGGTCCTCCTCTTTCTAATCAATATTCAGGGACTATCCAAAATGGCAGCCGCAGGGAACCATCCTTGAGGTGGTTCCTGCATGGAGGGAAAGAGCAGAAAAGGGAACACAGGTGTCAGGTGAGCGTTTAGGAAAATGGTTAGCCATCCACCTTTCTGGGAAATACCTGAGAGTCCAGCATGCGAGTCAGAGCTCTGTCTTAACTTTGACCATACGGGGCTGTCTTTGGAAGGTGGCTGGATGGAGAAGATGACGACTGGTCTCCCACACCTTTATCATCTCTGAAGAAGAGGGGATCGCGGCAGGTGTGCTTTTTGTGAAAGTGGGGCTGCCGTGGGGTGGGGGAGAGAACAGCTGTACCTGCCAAGATCCCCTCTTCAGCATGAACATTGGAGGACCAAGTCTTGATCCTTTCCAACAAGGTGGGGGGGGGGGAGAGAAATCCTTTTTTTCTTTTTCTTTTTGCAAATGGCATAGCCATTTTCTCAACATTTGCAAATTTCTCCAGTGCATGCTTGCTCAGAGGCAAGTTCCACTAGCTTTATGTCTCTGCTGTCTTACTTATCCCAGTGCTTTTTTTCCTGGGGGTACACAGGGGTACACATACCTCATTTGGCCTCATTGAGGGGCAGTATTTAATATGAGTAGGAAAATGGGAGTAGCTCCTAAACATTTTTTTAAGACAAAAGGCAATGTCTTATCCAGGGGTCAGCAAACTTTTTCAGCAGGGGGGCAGTCCACTGCCCCTCAGACCTTGTGGGGGGGGGTGGATTATACTTTGAAGAAAAAAAATTGAATGAATTCCTGTGCTCCACAAATAACCCATTGATGCATTTTAAATAAAAGCACACATTCTACTCACGTAAAAACACGTTGATTCCCAGACCGTCTGCGGGCCAGATTTAGAATTGGGCTGGATCCGGCCACTGGGCCTTAGTTTGCCTAGCCATGGTCTTATCCTATGCAGTAGCTACAGAAATCTCTGGGCCTCAAGTTTTAGGATAACATTATCAGGTTGACACAAGTTAACTGGATGCAGTCTGCTTTCCAACTATGCCAAATTTCAGTAAGCAGGGAGTGGAAAAATGAGGAGGCAACACTTTCTCTTCTCTTTTATTTATTAAAATGTATGCACCCCTATATTGGTTCTTTTAAAACAAAAGCAAACTGACAAACCTCAAAGCTGTTTTGTAGTGGTGGTTAGGAACATGATTGCAGGAAGGACTTTTAAAAAATGAAGGACCCAAACCGATGGGTTACAAGAGAGGAGATTCCGACTAAACATACGGAAAAACTTTCGGACAGTAAGAGCTATTCAAAGCAATGACAAACAGACCTTTGGTCACGTAAAACATACTGAGACGTAACTGGGTGTGTTCTTAGATAAATAAGATATACTATTCATAGGATCAAATTGTAAATTTCAACAGAAATAACTCATAAAGTTCAACAAATGAACAAAGCAGAAGACCCAGTGGATCAGATCATTCTATAGCCAGTTCATGCATAAGGTCCATCCTTGCAATGGTGTCCATTCCACCTGTCTGTTCATAAAGTCCAAACCATCCACATGAAAGGTTGTTACAGTTCCACAAAATCCTTTCACAAAGTCTAAGAAAAGGATTTCCACGATATTGGCCTTGTTTTGCCATCCTCGTCTTCATCAGTAGTTAAAGCTCTAAGTAATGGAAATAAATAGGGACGAGGGTGGCGCTGTGGGTTAAACCACAGAGCCTAGGACTTGCCAATCGGATGTTTGGCGGTTCGAATCCCCGTGACAGGGTGAGCTCCCATTGCTCGGTCCCTGCTCCTGCCCACCTAGCAGTTCGAAAGCACGTCAAAGTGCAAGTAGATAAGTAGGTACCGCTCAGGCGGGAAGGTAAATGGCGTTTCCGTGTGCTGCACTGGTTTCGCCAGAAACGGCCTAGTCCTGCTGGCCACATGACCTGGAAGCTGTATGCCGGCTCCCTTGGCTAATAAAGCAAGATGAGCACTGCAACCCCAGAGTCGGCCACGACTGGACCTAGTGTTCAGGGGTCCCTTTAGCTTTAATGCAAATAAATACAATATCACGATCTCACATATTCTGCAGCAAAAATAATACAAAACCATAAATAACTGTACATACCATATGTGATATTACAGGACAGTGGATCTTATGGCATAGTAGTAGCTGCAGTAAGCAGCAATTGTTACAAAGTAGTGTTATATGGACAAGCACAATACTGATTGGGTTACAGGTGTTGGGAATCCACTATTCTGCAGTGGAACAGATTCCCACGAGAGATGATGGACTCTCCTTCCTTGGAGATCTTTAAGCAGAAGTTGCGTGACCATCTGCCATGGATGCTTTAGCTGAGATTCCTGCTGAGATTAGAAGAGATAAGTCCCTGCAACGTGGGAACTGGGATTCTGAGTCTCCAGATGTTCTTCTTATTCCCATTGATTGGACAAGGGAAGAATGGGCTGGAGAAGTCCCTTTCTTCCTCAGCAGAGACGATGTCTCTTTTGCTCTCTTTCTATAGAACAGGCAGTTCAAATGGACAGACGGCACCACTGGAAGATACAATCCTTGGGCACCTGAGGAACCCAATAATCCCAGAACCGAACACTGTGTGGAGCTCTACAGCCAAGGTGAGGAGCAAGAGGAGGAAGCCATGGGGTGCTTCAGAGATGGAGGCTGAAGCACTGGAGGAAGAGGCAGGGAAGGGAAGGGCCAGGTGTTTCCCCACCCTCTCCTGCACCACTGACTCCCAGAACCAGGAGGTGACTGAAGTGGGAAGAGCAGAGGACGTTTCCATGTAGGCATAGTCTCTGGCTACATGTGTGAAGGCTGTCAGGGGAAGGTACATAAACTGGTGGGGCAGGATGGCCCCCTGTTGCTGCAACTGTTCCATCAAGATCCACCTATGAATAGCTGCCTAGATGCTAGACTTGGGGGGGGGGGGTGTTTATCCACAACTGTGGAAACTGTGCTGGGCCCGGGGGTTAACCCGAGCAATGCGGTCCAGGTTCGGTCCGGAATCCAAGGATTTTGTGAGGAGTCAGTCCAACAGGGCCAAGGCAAGTCTCAAGGCAGGAAACTAGGTAGGTCAGACACAGGGTCTCAGGCAGGTTCCAGCAAGCAGCAATGTTGCTCCCGCAACCTGGGGCAGGGCCCAACAGCCTTTTATCTCTGTCGGAGTAATGGCCGTCCTGATCCCCCGGTGACTCACCTCCCTGTCTCGCCCGAAGACGAGCACTCCTCCTGCGAGTACTCAGGTCTCTCCTTCTCCCAGACCTTAGTCTCTGCTGCTCGGGAGATGATGGTGGGTTACTAGACCCAGAGCCCACCTCAGCTTCTCCTGACCCAACTGGTAGTGGAGCAGCTGTAAGTGATGGCCCAGCTAGAGGCAACGAGGTCATCCCCGCATCTGGAGCCAGGGCAGGCTCAGGCCCCTGACTCGGTCCAGCTGGTCCTTGTTGCAGGGGAACCTGTGCAGACTGGGGCTCTTCAGAATCAGGCCCCAGACTTGGTTCAGATGATGCCTGAGGCAGAGGATCCGGTGCGGATTGAGACTCCTCTGGTTCCGAATCTGAGCCCGAGTCCCAGGCCATCACAGAAACTACTGTGTCAGCTTTGACAATAGAGAGTTAACTATCTGCCCTGGGGTCCCTTTGGGTGGGGAGTACCCTTGGCGTCACAGCTGGAGAATGGTGCATGGTTTCAGAGCACTGGGTTGCTTCTAGTGGGCCCCTGTAACTCCCTGCCACATGTTTCCAATACTTCCTGCCGCCCCGACAAAGTTGGACACTGAAGTGGCTGGCTGTGAGTGTTAGTAACATCCTCCTACATTGTCTTCCAGACTACATGAAGTGGAATGACGAAATATGCACCGTAAATCACCCCTACCTATGCAAATACACTCTCTGAGGCCAAGAAAAGACTCTGACGTGCTCAGTAGCACCTGGGAGGCTGACCAAGATGCATCTTCTACCTGCGAGAATCCAAGTCTTTCCATGTATTGTGCTCTGAAGCCCAAGCCCACGCTTCCCCAACCTGGTGCCTTCCAGAGGTTTCAGATTAAAACTCCCATCGCTCAGTGGGACAGAATTTCTCTCCTGTGGTCAATAAATTCTCTTCCAAATACGCCTGTTGTTAAGTTATGGGCGAATATATCACACAACACAGCGATTCTTCAAACAGCTCTTGTTTATTCAGAGGCCAGAACAGAACTGAACTGAAGAGCTCAGTCAGCCTGCTTATATAGAGCTCCAGAACAACGTAACTGTAGCAACTTTCTAAAACTATCCAATCACTGAACGTCACTTTCGATCCTTCATTTGCATACAAACTATCCAATCACTGGACGTCACTTTCGATCCTTCATTTGCATACAAACTATCCAATCACTGAACGTCACTTTCGATCCTTCATTTGCATAACTATCTACAGTATCCCCCTGCTGGCCCAGGGTGAGAACTTCAGTACATAACACCCCTCCCCACTGAGATAAGGCGTTAGTTACAATCGTAATGGTTTCCTTATATACAGCACTACACGTAATGGTTCAATTAGGCACAAAAGCATATCGGTTACATTTCACATACTTAGACCAACAGTGATACATGTCCAACAACATAGTCCTTTAAATAAGTTGGGCGCTTGGAAACTCTGCCAGACCACTGGGGACTGGTAGCCAAGTCCGGGGGGCCACCCAATTCTTGCTGAGGCTGTGATGCGACCCTAGTTGGCGTTGAAACCAAGTCCCCTGGATCCGCTGCTGTGGGTGGAGCCTCCGCAAGTGGAGTGGTCTGAGTCTGTGGTAAGTCTGGCAGACCCTCTGAAGTGGCTTGGTTCAGCTCCACGCTGGCAATTTGTGAGAGAGGTGTAGGTGGAGCCTCACCATCTGTAAGTGTCTGTTCCGGAGCCACGAGCGCAGTGGGGGGCACCACAATAGTGTCCAAGTCCCCAACCCTGCGCCTAAGCTGGTCTATGTGCCGGTGCCCACAGCCTCCGTCTTTGAGTGCCACCTGGTACGAGCGAGGTCCAGTGACTCCTCCAGCCATTTGGAATAGGCGTCCACCACTACCATAAAGGTCCGGCCGTGAAAGGAGCCGGCCAGATCAATGTGCACCCTCGACCATGGTGTCTTGGGTGTCTCCCAGGTGTGTCTTAGATGCCGATGGCACAGGCCTTGATTCTTGGCACGCTTGACAGGCGGAAACCCAGGCAGTGATGGCATCGTCCATGTTAGGCCACCAGACGTAACACCGAGCCAACGCCTTCATTTTGACGATTCCCGGGTGGCCAATGTGCAGAGCCTCCAGGACACATTGATGGAGTCTTTGGGGAATCACGACGCGGTCTCCCCACAGCAGACAGCCGTGATGAGCCAAGAGTTCATGTTGTCTGGTTGTGAACGGCTGGAACTCTGATGCAAAAGGCCCTTGTGGCCACCCCCTCCACACCCAGTTGAGCACACGGCTGATGGTGTGATCCTGGGCAGGTGCGGAGGCCACAGTGGCAGCCGATACAGGCGCTGCCGGAAGATCCTCAATCAGGAGGAGCGATGAAGCAGGAGCCTGGTCTTCCACAAACGCTGGAAGAGGGCAACGGCTGAGGGCGTCGGCATGGCCCATCAATTTTCCCAGGCGATGGACGAGCCATTAGTGATAGGCAGCCAGGAAAACAGTCCATCACAGCATGCGCGGCGAGAGGACCGGTGGAGTTGGACGATCACCGGCAAGGAGGCCCAGGAGTGGCTTGTGGTGAGTGATGAGGTCAAAAGTCCTGCCGTAGAGGTATTCATGGAACCTCTTCACTCCAGCCACAAGTGCCAGTGCCTCCTTGTCGAGCTGGCTGTAATTCCGTTCAGTCAGAGATAGCGTCCTGGAAAAGTAGGCAAGCGGTGCTTCTCTTCCGTCTGGAAAATGGTGACTAAGGACAGCGCCGATGCCAAAAGGTGAGGTGTCGCAGGCAAGGACCAGCGGCCTGGCTTCACTGTACTGTACCAGCACACTGTCCGATGAAAGGAGAGCCTTTTTTTAAAAAAAAGAAGATATTTATTGAGTTTTTCCACCTTTATACATTAAAAAATCAAAAAGAAAAAACAAAAAAGTTAAAAACACATAAAGTTTACAATCCTTATTTTCAATAACATATTTCCCTGACTTCCCCACACCTCCCCTTCTTATATTCCAATTCAAATTGTTAATTCAACAAGTTCTTGTCCCCAATTTTTGACCTTTTTATATTTAATTCATTTAAAAAAAAAACCAATTTTAACTTATAAACATCAGTATTTAAACATCAGTGCTCATTCTTAAAACTTTTTTCTAAAGTCGACCCAAATTCCCTTCCACGAATTCCCCAATTTTCATACTAATAACAAAACAAAATTAAAAAACAGATTATAATTCTGCACCCTTTGGATTCCCAAACCCCACCCCACCCCTTTCCCGGTTTCAATCCCCAACAAATGTCCATCAGTCTTAGTCTACTATCAGCCTGGAGACCTCACGTCCGAGGCTCTTAATTCTCTCTCAATTCCTCTCTGCCGGTTTTTTTGGTAGTCCTTAATATTAAACACCAGATCTCGGAGAAGCTCTGTCCCGATAGGGTCCATATTTCTTCCAGCCAGACCTCCATACTTAAAAGTGGAGCCTGAATCTTGTTTCTTACTCCTTTTAAGTCCAAATGTCCCAAAAGCTCCAACTTTCACCTTAATCAAATTTGTAATCCATAGGTCTTCAGATCTCCACATAAGGAGATCTCTCCATTCTTCAATCTTCAATTCAAAACAGATTTTCATCATCCAATACTTATTTTCCTTTGTAGCCATCATGTCAGGCCTCTGGCTCTCCTTTGTCATCTGCAACATTACATCTCCTCCTTCCTTTTCCTCAGAAACAACATATATCTCTTTCTCCACACTCTCAAATCTTTCAAGTTTCTCTTCTTGTCCAGCTGCATGGACTTCATGAGTCAAGTCCTTATCAAATTCAATGGATTTGTTTACTGTTAAGTCCAGAGTTGCAACATTTGTAGCCAAAACATCAATTTGGCCTTGTAAATTTCCCAAGAGAAGAAACACTCTGTCCAATTTAGTTTGAATTTTTCCTCCTTCAGCCATTCTTGTAATGTCCCAAAATCCCCTCTAGAGGGATTTTGGTTACTTTATCTTCCTTCCAGTTCAAATCCAAAAATCCAGTTAGTTTGTATCAGTTCTTCCTTGTTTTCAACAAAATATAACCGAATTGTAGCAAATATATCCAGCAGAGATAGCAGAAACAAAGTTCTCTTTTTCCTTCTTGACAGCTAATTTGACAGCTGTCAAACTCTTCTATATCTCCTCAACAGGCTCTCTCGCGGATCACTCCCGGGTCCGGGGGGGTGGCACTTCAGCTCTCAAAATTAGCTCTTATCCTCCAGTGAAATTACTTATACTGCCAAATCGTGAAATTAATGTCTTTTACCCAATAAAGAAGAAGAAATTCTCTCGACCTTAGTTAGCTAGTCCTTGCTTTAGATTATTTATAAGACGGGGAGACGGACTTCCTGTTTGCGCCTTCCCCGATCGTGCCTAATTAAAAAAAATTTTTTTCTTTACAAATCCAATTTCCGTATTACTCACGGGTTGTTGCTTTTAGAGTCCAATTGTTCACAAGAAGAAGTCAGCGCTCTCCGACCATGGCATGCGGCTTCACTCCGCAGGAGAAGCAGTCGACTCTCAGCACCGCGCCGCTCACCCCGTCCCCCGTTCCAAAGCCTTTAAAAAGGCTCCTTCACGGGTCAGGGGGCGCAAATGGTGCCCGCCGAGTCACCAAGTTCACAGGCTTCAGAGCCTGTGATCGATGAAAGGAGAGCCTTGACCGCGTTGAGGGCCGCCATCTTCCGATGACCCCAGGACCAAGGTGTCTTTGTGCTGAGGAGTCGGTGAAGAAGCTCAGCCACCGTGGCTTTGTGGGGCAGGAACATGTTATAAAAGTTCAGCAGTCCCAGGAACGCCTGCAACTCCGTCTTGTTCTTTGGGATGGGGTGTGACGGCCCCCGGGGGGTCCACACGCTTCCTCTGGGCGGCTCTGCTTTCCCGGGGGTCCTCCGATTTCAGCAGAACGTAAACACAGCGGAACAGAAACAGGGTTGCCGTGTTCGTGCAATAAATCAGGCTTAACGCAGGTTTTCCTCTTATCTTACTTTAAGTCTTTATTCCCGTAGCAAAAACAACAGTCATAAATCTCCTGGTGACAGAGCACACATGGTCGCTCCTCTCTCGCAACGGAGCAAACACACACTGACTGAGACACAGTAAAACACTCCCCTCAGTATTCTAAACCACGCCTCAGAATGTGAGACGTCACTCAGAACTTCTTAACCCTGTGAGTTCTGAGCCTCTCTCCACACCCCCTCTCGAATCACGTTCTGAGAGGAGTTGTGAACACACATTTATAGGCCTCTGTGTGTTCAACACTTTCCCCACTGCCTTCCGCCCCTTCCTGGCATCGTTGTTAGGCACCTGTTGAACTTCCTCACAAGTCTCAGGTTCGCACTGTGCGAAACCAACCCATGCATTTGTGACCTGAAACCTCTCAGGTGGAATTCCCTTTGTAGCCCGAGATGACCGCCTGGGCACAAACTGGGGTGCTCCTTCTGACCCACTGGGGCCAGCAAGTGCGTCTTCTTCATCAGAAGATTCCCCCTCTGACTTGACACGTCTGTGAGCTTTCTCCATTATGCGAACAGGAGATGAGGGCTCACTCTTGGACACTCTTTTAACAACCTGTGGAGACGCCCTACTCTGTTCAGGGACCTGGTCTCCACCAGCAGGTTCAGGCTCTGGCTCTCCCTCCTCCTCAGAGTCAGACAGACAATCTGAGTGAACGTCAGGGCTCGCTTTGCGCCTTGCCCAACCATCCTGCTCATAGAACTCAGCATGTTTACTGATCAGAAGCTTGGTCTGATCACCTTCTGGATATGCAAATCTCCATCCCTTTGTCGCAGGTTCATACCCACAGAAGATCATTTCCTGGTGCCTTGGGCCACCCTCTTGCTGCTGAAACTTTGGTACAGGCACCATGGCTCTGCTACCGAATGCACGAAAGAAATGCAGCTGCGGCTTCCTTCGATGAAGCAAGAAATACGGGGTGTCACCTACCACTGAATTGTAGCACCTGTTCATCGTGAAATTGGCCGTCTTTACCGCCTCCCCCCAAAAACTTTGAGGCAAACCAGAGTCATACAGTAGAATCTCTGATGCTCGAACCAGAGCTTTACTCCTAAGCTCTGCCACGCCACTCTCCTGAGGAGAAGTCACCTTGTGACGTATCCTTCTCTGGCGAAAGAAACCCTTTAGAGCAGACCCAGTGACCTCTGAACCTCGGTCACACTTGAACCCCTGCACCTTGGTGGAGAACCTTAGTTCCACCTCTGCAATCCAATCTTTGAGCAGTTGTGTTGCCTCATCCTTTGTTCTCAGCGTGTACGCCCATGAGTTCTGCGTAAAATCATCTGTCAGCACCATCAGCCACTTGGCCTTGCCCAGACTTGGCTGTGGCATACCAAAAAGGTCTGCATGTACAAGCTCAAAAGGCTTTGTGGTTACTCTCTCCACCCTGGGATAATTATATCCCTTGTTCTTGGCTTTCCTGCAAGCTCTGCAATTCAAAGGTTGACCACATTCGCGTATCTGGCACCCTTTGGTGCACTCTGATAACATCTGAATGTCTTCACAGGAACCATGTGACATTCTCTTGTGCCACACGCAAGCACACGACACATGAGTGTGATCAGTGGCTTTCCCAGCATTCCCCTCACCCTCCAGAGGTGTTTCCAGAACAAAGAGGTTGTTCTGATTCTTCTCAACACGTGCTAGCTGTTTTCCCCCTCTGGAAATTGTACAAACATTTTTCTCAAAACAAACCACATATCCCTCCTGTAAAAGGCATGGTACAGATAAAAGACAATGTTTTATCTCCGGCGACACGTAGACTTCCAGTTGTGCCTGTAAGAAAGAGACAAACAAGTTCCCAACGTTAGTCACACGTCTCTGTGAATGATCAGCAAAACACAGTGTTTTCCCAGCTGAAACAGCTCTGCAGTTCCTTATCTTGACACCAGGTGTCTCTGTCACCAAATGAGCATTAGTGGCAGAGTCCACAACCCAACGCAGCACTCTCTCCTCACTGGAGTTGTCCTTCTTTGTTGCCTTAGCAACAGACTTCCCGCTGCCCCCGACCTTGGGGCCTTTGCTGCAGGTGTTCTCCAAGACTGCCATCGAAGCAGTCAGCTGATAAGCGTTTCCTTCCCCCTCTGGAGCACGCTGCGGTTTTTGCGCTTTCCCACGCCTGCCTCCTCTACTGGACTGGTTGCCATAGAAACCCGGCTGGTTCCCATGGGAAGCGACCTTGGAAACATCCTGCCCTGTCTCCCTTGCTCTCTGTGGGCAGTTGCGACACAGATGGTCCGGGGAATTACAGACAAAGCAACGGCGAACGGAAAAAGCCTGAACAGAGCACTCCGCTGGTCTGGCCCCTCTGCAACCTGAGGAGCCGCCCGAGCCAGCCTTGCCCTCTCTGATACGCCGTTCTTCTTCATCCCCCAAACGGCCTGTCACATACTCCAGCGTCAGCTGTTGTGGATCCATCGACTCCAGAGTTAGACACAAATTGTCATAACTCTTGTCCAGAGAGCTGAGCAAGATATAAACTTTCAGCTCCTCTGAGAAGTTCACCTGCAGCAATCTCAGCTGGTTGAACACAGAAAGCATCTCAGTTACATGCTTCCTGATGCTGTCCCCAGGACGCAGCTTCATCTCAAACAAGCGCCTGGTGGTGTGTATCTTTGCCCCAGCTGTTGTTCTGTGGTGCACTCTTTCCAGTGCACGGTAGGCCTCAAAAGCAGTCTCAAGCCCTTCAACCAATGGCAGTTGCGAACCCTCCAGACTGAGCACTATAGCTCCCAGGGCCTTCTGGTTCTTTCTCTGCGATGTGTGAGCGTTTGCGACGTCTGCTGCCGCAGCTCCGGCTGCTGGCTGAGGCAATGGAAGCTGTTGCACCGCTTCCCACAAACCCTTGGCTACTAGCCAGGCCTTTAGCTTCCTACTCCACTCCTCCCAGTTCTTGCCGTCCAACTTTTCAAAAGGGACGGAGTACGATTCATGGCTGTCTGCCATCTTCTCCCCGGGGCCCAGCCTACTTACAGTAACAGCAGTGGCACCTCCCGGTCCGGCAGATCAGATCTTCCCAGCGAGCTCCTCTCTGCCTCAAACGTTAGGCACAGCTCCAACTGGCTCCAGCTTCTCCTCAGTTGGCCGCACACACACCGGCACTAACGTTGCTTATCTCTGCTTCAGGCGTTTACTGATGACCCATAACCTGTGACGGCCCCCGGGGGGTCCACACGCTTCCTCTGGGCGGCTCTGCTTTCCCGGGGGTCCTCCGATTTCAGCAGAACGTAAACACAGCGGAACAGAAACAGGGTTGCCGTGTTCGTGCAATAAATCAGGCTTAACGCAGGTTTTCCTCTTATCTTACTTTAAGTCTTTATTCCCGTAGCAAAAACAACAGTCATAAATCTCCTGGTGACAGAGCACACATGGTCGCTCCTCTCTCGCAACGGAGCAAACACACACTGACTGAGACACAGTAAAACACTCCCCTCAGTATTCAAACCACGCCTCAGAATGTGAGACGTCACTCAGAACTTCTTAACCCTGTGAGTTCTGAGCCTCTCTCCACATGGGGCCCTGCTGGATAGCGCAGATCTTGGATGTGATCGGGTGAAGGCCGGAAGCGTCGATAAGATAGCCCAGGAACTCCACCTGTGGAACGGCGATCTGGCACTTCTCCCTCTTTACCTTGAGCCCGGCCTCCTGGAATCTGGTCAGCAGGGCACGGAGGTGCTCGAACAGCTGCTGATATGAGTCTGCGGACACCAAGACGTCATCAAAATATGGTACCACACCTGGAAGCCCTTGCAGGAGTCGCTCCATAAGGCTTTGGAAGATGCCAGGAGCCACACTCACCCCGAACTGCAACCGGCGGCAACGGAATGCCCCTCGGTGGGTGACAATCGTCTGGGCTTCAGCAGTGGCATCATCGACGGGCAGTTGTTGATAGGCTTGGGCAAGGTCCAGCTTAGCAAAGACCTTACCCTCACCCAGGGAATGCAGCAGGTGTTGGACAACAGGAACCGGATAAGCATGCTGCTGAAGTGCCTTGTTGATCATGCACTTGTAGTCAGTGCAGATTCTCACTGACCCATCTGGCTTGACAGGCGTGACAATGGGGGTTTCCCACTTGGCGTGGTCAACCGGCTCCAAAACTCCTTGGGCGATCAGCTTGTCCAGTTGTTCGTCCACCTTAGCCTTGAGAGCAAAGGGAACCCGGCATGGCTTTAGCTTGATGGGGGCGACTTGTGGATCAAGGCTAAAGGAGATGGGCGTACCTGTATATTGCCCCAAAGTGCCGTCAAAAACCTCGGCAAAGTCTTTGACCAGACCCTCAGTCTCTGCATTAGAGATGCAGTTGATGCCGGTGACTTCCAGGCCAAGGGCATCAAACCAGTCTAGCCCTAGGAGGCTTGGCCGCTGACCTTCGACTACTACCAGTCGGAGCAGGCCCAAAAAATCCTTGAAGGCGATCCGGAACCGGCCAACTCCTACCACGGGAATGTCGTTTCCCTGGTAGTCTCTCAGGTGTACGAGGTGAGAGTCGAGTTGCCTTTTGGACACTCTGGGTACCAGTCTTTTGATGGTGCTCCAAGACACGATGGACAGGGCAGACCCGGTATCGATCTCCATGTCACATGGAGCTCCTTCAATGAGCACCGTGACGTTCAGCTTGCGTCGCATAGGCGAGTCAGTTTGGCCAATCGTGGTTCCAGACGGGCAGCGGCATTTGGTGAGAGCGAAACAGCTTTCCTTGGTGGACTGGAGTGAAGACTTGGACTTGCGACTCGGTGAAGGGGGGGTGTCAGACGGAGCCGATCAGCAGACCTTAGTGATGTGGCCCCTTCTGGAACACTTCCGACAGATGGCATCTCTGAATTCACACTTGGCATGGGAATGGTTGCCTCCGCAGCCGGCACATTCCAATTGGCCCTTGGACTTCTTTTGGAACTTTCTGCACTCCCGCTTTGTCTGGTGCACGTCATCGTCTTCACTGGAGGATGCCTCATCACTGTTGGCCTCTTCATGATGCACTGGAACTGGCTTCCTAGCAAGACGCGGGCTGCTGGCCTTGCGGATCTCCTGGGCGGAGCGTTCGGCAGCTTCTGAGGCCACGGCCTCCTTTCTGCAGCATGAGGTCTGGCTTGGCGAGGAGACGCCCTTGCAGACGGATGTCCCGGACCCCACAGACAATTCGATCCATCAGGGCATCGCCTAAGTCTCGGAACTCGCAGTGCATTGCAGTTTGTCGGAGGGCGGCAGTGTAGTTGTTAATTGACTCCCCCTCTGACTGGTTCCGGTGGTAGAATGCATGGCGGGCAACAATCTTGGACAGCTTTGGTGCGTAGTGGTTGCGGAGCTTCTCTTGAATCGTGTCCCACGGTGTTGCCTGGACTGCTTCAGGCGCAACCGATGCTCGGGCCATCTCAAACACCTCAGGCCCATAGAGGCTGAGGAATAGGCCCCGCTTCCATTCCTTTGATACTTCTGTCCGCTCGTTGGCTTGGAGGTAGCAGTCAAACCAAGCGAGGTAGGAGTCCCATGATTCAGAGGCTGGCGCAAACGGCGGTAGAGGCACAAGTAAAGCCATGATTCTGATGCCGGCGTGAAGGGCGATGGATGGAACACAGTGCTCTAGCCAGAACAGTCAGCTCTGAATTGGTTCTGTTCAGTGATTTTGCTCAGTGATTTCGCTCAGTGATTCAGCTCAGTGATTCAGCTCAGTTCAGAGGGTGGCCGCATCTGGCTGTGCTCTGATGTCCATCGATCCCATCCTCGTCACCAGTGTTAAGTTGTGGGTGAACATATCAGACGACACAGCAATTCTTCAAACAGCTCTTGTTTATTCAGAGGCCAGAACAGAACTGAACTGAAGAGCTCAGTCAGCCTGCTTATATAGAGCTCCAGAACAACGTAACTGTAGCAACTTTCTAAAACTATCCAATCACTGAACGTCACATTCGATCCTTCATTTGCATAACTATCTACAGTATCCCCCTGCTGGCCCAGGGTGAGAACTTCAGTACATAACACCTGTGGCTCTGAGTTTCTCCTGTTTTCATTTACGCCACCTATTATAGGAATTCTAAGCTGATATATAATGTCCATAAATTTACAAGGCAAACACATACATATGTATATAAACCACGTGTCTGAAATAGTGCAGGAGAGCAAGCCTGAAACCATTTTGATTCTCTCAAACTGACCTCAAGTATTTCTCTGCAAGGAGGAAGGAAATGGGAAAGCCACCCCATTGTCTTTTGCTTAGCTGTCTTAAGGGCATAAGGTAAAGGGACCCCTGATCGTTAGGCCCAGTCGCAGACGACTCTGGGGTTGCAGCGCTCATCTCGCTTTACTGGCCAAGGGAGCCGGCGTACAGCTTCCGGGTCATGTGGCCAGCATGACTAAGCCGCTTCTGGTGAACCAGAGCAGCGCACAGAAAAGCCATTTACCTTCCCGCCGGAGCGGTACCTATTTACCGTATTTTTTGCTGTATAAGACTCACTTTTTCCCTCCTAAAAAGTAAGGGGAAATGTGTGTTGGTTTCTATTTCCCTCACTGTGCAGCAACTGCTTGTCACAAGGCATCATTTACATTCCACAGTCAGAGTTACTGTTGGGTTCGCACGGGAATGGGAGACTGGATGTGACGTACACTGGTTTCCTGTTTTTCAGTGTTCTCTCGGTTTCTTTGTGTCGAGAGTGAGTTGCTTCTCTGCTCTCACAGAGGCAGGATGCATGTTTGTATGCTCTCAGCATGGCTTGTAAATAAAGTCAGCATGTAGCACATTTACCTGCTTATCCTTTTGCTGCGTGGACTACGCTCTGCTTCGGCTCAAGATAAGACGAGCCTGTACCAGTTCCAGATGGGCCGGAGCTGGTCAAATCTCACAATGTGTGCGCGTCTTATGGAGCAAAAGCAGGCTGCACAGCTATCACAGAGGCCAGAACAGCAAGAGGGATTGCTGCTTTCACTGCGCAGCGATGCCTCTTGCTCTTCTGGCTTCTGAGATTCAATCTGAGATTGGCTACAAACTAAGTACAAGTCTTCAGACATCTGACAAACAGGACTCTAGTTCGAGCGCATGGGAGCACTTTCCATGTGGGCTAAGCAAAACGGTGTGAAAGGATGCAGGTGGAAATTAATGAGTAGATTAAAGCCATGGCAGCTGTGAGGCTGGAGCTGTTGAGTGGTTGCCAATCCCCTCACTGTCTCTGCTTTCTCAAGCTACTTTCCACACCTTTTCTTTCTTTTTGTAGCATTCTGCGAGTGACAAGAATGGCCCTGGCCACGCATTTCCTGCCTCCCATACACAGCTGCAGCCTAGACCTTGCTGGGTGCCCACCCACATTAAGAGTCCGAACCAGGTCAGGGGTGGGAAGAATCAAAGATCCAGCTTCCAGCAAGGAACATGAAGTGCCTGTTCTGTCAAATCAAAGGAGCTGCTGGGCTGTGGGCGCCATTTTGGCTTTCCACCTCCGCAACCTGACTTGCCCGGTTCCTGCATTTTTGGCTGCCTCCAGGCTCATTATTTCGTGGAAGGAGAAAGAGTAACCCAGATGATCAAGAGGAATCAAGAAGGCTGCAGAGTTGGAAACTTTTAAGGCCACTTCTGCACCAAACTTTTAAAGCAGTATCACACTGCCTGAAGCAGCCATGGCTTTCCCCAAAGAATCCTGAAAACTGTGGCTTGTTAAGGGTGCTGAGAAACGCTTGTTCCCATCCCAAAACTATAATTCCCAGCATTCCCTGGGGAGAGGGATTAATTGTTAAATTACTTTGGGAATTGTAGCTCAGGGAGGGGAATAGGAGTCTCCTAACATCTTCTAGTAAGGGACGCGGGTGGCACTGTGGGTTAAACCACAGAGCCTAGGACTTGTCGATCAGAAAGTAGGCGGTTCGAATCCCCATTACGGGGTGAGCTCCCGTTGCTCGGTCCCTGCTCCTCCCGACCTAGCAGTTCGAAAGGACGCCAAACTGCAAGTTGATAAATAGGTACCGCTCCAGCGGGAAGGTAAACGGCGTTTCTGTGCGCTGCTCTGGTTTGCCAGAAGCTGGCCACATGACCCAGAAGCTGTACGCTGGCTCCTTCGGCCAATAAAGCGAGATGAGCGCCACAACCCCAGAGTCATCCGTGACTGGACCTAACGGTCAGGGGTCCCTTTACCTTTAACACCTTCTAGCAGCCTTAACAAACTACAACCCCCAGGATTCTTTGAGGAAAGAATGGAAATTTATGGAAGTACACATGCATGGGAAAAACAGAGAACAGTTTTCTCTATCTAGAGGTGCTGGGAGCCAGGTGCAGTGTTATACAGTGGTTCCGCTCCTTTCTCCTTGGCCGTGTCCAGAAAGTGGGGGGGGGATGAGTGTTCAGACCCCTGGGCTCTCACTTGTGGGGTGCCTCAGGGTTCCGTCCTCTCCTCCATGCTTTTTAATATCTATATGAAGCCGCTGGGAGAGATCATCAGGGGGTTTGGGCTGGGTGTTCATCAGTATGCGGATGATACCCAGCTCTACCTCTCTTTCAAATCAGAACCAGTGAAGGCAGTGAAGGTCCTGTGTGAGTGCCTGGAGGCTGTTGGAGGATGGATGGTGGCTAACAGATTGAGGTTGAATCCTGACAAGTGCGTATAGACCAACAATGTGTAAAAAGTGCAATGAGATGAATCAGAAGTCAAAAGTGTGTGTGATGTTAAATGATATGTTGTCAGTTAGGGTCTAGTTGTTATGTGGGTATGGTAATGGTCAGTTTGTGTTGTTTTTCATGTTTGCAATAAAGGAAATTTTTAAAAAGTTTAAAAAAGATGTTGTTGTAGCCGTCACTCTGAAAGTTAACATATTATACATTCCACCCACCACGTTCAGTTTGTTCGGACTTTTCAGTAACCAGTAACCATTAACTGCTCACTTGCCATGGGATTTTTGCGTGGGATCCCGATGCTCACATTTGATGCCTGCAACAGAGGCAAACGCCGTCCCCGCAACTGTTGGTCTATAAATGCCCCAGGAGGGTTGAGAATTCTCTAGAGGAAGGAGAGAGGTTTCGGCATTTTGGACAACCGAAGCAGAGGGACAGGTGAGTAGCCTTTGTGGCTGGGTCTCCTTGGTTCTGCCAGTAATTGCACGTCCTTTGATGAGATGAAACCCAAACGGTGCTACCTTTCAAATGTAGACGCCTATTCTCATTTGCTCCTGATGGATGCGTTTATTAAATTATCTGAGGTATTGCTGGTTAACTTTACAGAAATGCCACGAACCGCTTACCAAATTCAACTCTGTGTATTATTTTTGTTTTTTTGTAAAAAAAAGAAAAATAGAAATTTGAGGGGCAATGCAGCTCTGATATTTTATTTTATTTTTTTATAATATTTTTATTAGGGTTTTTACATTACGAAATAGAAAAAGAAAAAATACAAAATACAAAATAAAAATAGTTAAAAACAATCAATCTTTTCATCACATTATTTTTCATTTACTTGTTTCCCGGACCTCCTCATACCTCCCTTTTTTGTATTCCAGTTCAATTTATTAGCTCAGCAGTTTCTTTCCCTCTTTAATCTACCCAGATCTTTAATCTTAAATTATTATAACATTAAATTTTTACTTATAAAAAACCATCTTTTCATATTCTTTTATACCATTACAGCTAGAAACCACTTAATTTCAATCCCACATCATTCTAGCATTCATTAATTTTACAGTATCTTTAAATTTCTTCCAGTCTTCTTCCACCAACTCTTCTCCCTGGTCTCGGATTCTGCCAGTCATTTCCACCAATTCCATGTAGTCCATCACCTTCATCTGCCATTCTTCCAGAGTGGGTATGTCTTGTGTCTTCCAATACTTTGCAATAAGTATTCTTGCTGCTGTTGTAGCGTACATAAAGAAAGTTCTATCCTTCTTTAACACCAATTGGCCGACTATGCCTAGGAGAAAGGCCTCTGGTTTCTTCAAGAAGGTATATTTAAATACCTTTTTCAATTCATTATATATCGTCTCCCAGAAAGCCTTAATCCTTGGGCATGTCCACCAAAGGTGAAAGAATGTACCTTCAGTTTCTTTACATTTCCAACATTTATTATCGGGCAAGTGATAGATTTTTGCTAGCTTGACCGGGGTCATGTACCACCTGTATATCATTTTCATAATATTCTCTCTTAGGGCATTGCATGCCGTAAACTTCATACCTGTGGTCCATAACTGTTCCCAGTCAGCAAACATAATATTGTGTCCAACATCTTGTGCCCATTTAATCATAACAGATTTCACCGTTTCATCCTGAGTATTCCATTTCAACAGCAAGTTATACATCCTAGACAAAGTCTTAGTTTTGGGTTCTAACAGTTCTGTTTCTAATTTTGATTTTTCCACCTGGAAGCCAATTTTCTTGTCCAAATTATATGCCTCCATTATCTGATAATAATGAAGCCAGTCTCGCACTTTGTTCTTTAGTTTCTCAAAACTCTGCAGTTTTAATCTATCTCCATCTTGTTCCAAAATTTCCCAATATTTCGGCCATTTAACCTCCATATTAAGCTTTTTCTGAGCTTTCGCTTCCATCGGTGACAGCCACCTTGGGGTTTTATTTTCCAATAAATCCTTATATCTTATCCAAACATTAAACAATGCTTTCCTAACAATATGGTTTTTAAATGCTTTATGCGCTTTGACCTTATCATACCACAGATATGCATGCCATCCAAATACATTGTTAAAACCTTCCAAATCCAAAATGTCTGTGTTTTCAAGAAGTAGCCATTCTTTCAACCAGCAAAAAGCTGCTGATTCATAATAAAGTTTAAAGTCTGGCAGGGCAAATCCACCTCTTTTCTTTGCATCTGTTAATATTTTAAATTTTATTCTAGGCTTCTTGACAAATCTAGAAATATCTCTCTGCCACTTCTTGAAACAGTCCACCTTGTCCATAATTTGCAATGCCTGAAACAAAAACAACATTCTAGGCAATACATTCATTTTTATAGCAGCGATACGGCCCAGCAATGAAAGCTTCAAATTTGACCATATTTCTAAATCTTTTTTCACTTCAACCCAGCATTTTTCATAGTTATCTTTAAATAAATTCCCATTTTTTGCTGTCATGTTGATCCCCAAGTATTTGACTTTCTTAACCACTGTTAAACCTGTCATGTTCTGAAACCTCTCTCTCTCAATTGGTGCTAAATTTTTCTCTAAAACCTTAGTTTTTTACTTATTCAGTTTAAACCCTGCAACCTGACCAAATTCTTGAATCAGTTCTAAAACCCTTTTGGTACTAGATTCTGGCTCCTGTAACGTCAATACTAAATCATCTGCAAATGCTCTCAGTTTGTACTGTTTAGCTCCGACTTGTATACCTTTAACCAACTGGTCCCTTCTAATCATGTTCAGCAAAACCTCCAGGACCGATATAAAAAGCAATGGGGAGATTGGGCAACCTTGTCGTGTCCCTTTTTCTATTTTAAATTCTTCCATCACCACATTATTTACAATTAATTTAGCCTTTTGTTCTGAATATATTGCACTTATACCGTTTTCAAAACCTTGGCCTACCCCCATACCCTGTAAGTTCTTTTTCATAAAAGTCCAAGAAATGTTGTCAAAAGCTTTCTCCGCATCCACAAATATTAAAACTGCCGTAGTGTTTATATTCACTTGTAGTTTCTCCAGAATATTAATTATGTTTCTCACATTGTCAGATAAATGTCTTCCTGGGAGAAAGCCTGCTTGGTCTTTATGTATCTCTTCCACTAACACTCTTTTTAGTCTTTTAGCCAAAATATCTGCAAAAATTTTATAATCCACATTAAGCAGTGATATGGGACGATAGTTCTTAAGCTGCGTCTTTTCAGTCTCTGTTTTCGGTACAAGTGTGATAATGCTTCTTTCCACGACTCTGGTGCCCTTTCCCCCTCCATTATTTCATTACAGACCTCTTTCAAAGGTTGTACTAGCCATTCCTTTAAAGATCTGTAGTATCTAGAAGTCAGTCCATCTGGTCCTGGAGATTTGCCCAATTGCATATTCTGAATGGCACCTTCTATCTCCTGTTCAGTTATTTTATAGTTCAACATTGATTTGTTTTCTTGAGAGATTTTTTGTAATCCATTTTTTTCCAAAAATCGGTCTACATCGGTTTCTCTCTGTGGCCCTTGTGTATATAGTTGTTTGAAGTACCTCTGGAAGCAATTTCTGATCTCAGCTGGGTTCTGTATGTTCCTTCCTTCCACTTCTAAATTTGTAACTGTATTTAGTTTTTGTCTTTTTTTCATTTGCCAAGCCAACAGTTTCCCACATTTATTAGCCGACTTGAATGTCTTTTGTCTCATTTGTTTAATTTTCCATTCAATCTCTTGGTTCATCATTTTCATAAATTGCACTTGATATAACTTTATTTCTCTCAAAATCTCCTGCGACTTGGGTTTTGCTCTCAATTTTTTTTCACCTTCCTTTATTTTCTCCAAAATTTTATCCTTCTTCTCATTCTGGATTCTCTTTTTTAGTGCATTCTGTTGTATCAAGAACCCTCTCATAACAGCCTTACTAGAGTCCCAGATTAGTCTTTTTTCCACATTGGTGTTCATATTTATCTCAAAGTAGTCTCTCAAGGTTTTTTGGGCCTTCTTAAACACTTCTTCATCTCTAAATAAGGTGTCAATCATCCTCCATCTGAAGGAACCAGTTGGTATTAATTTCATTTCCATCTTAACAACATTATGGTCGGAGCAGGTTTTTGGGCAGATTTCCACTTTTCTTGTCTTTGGTGCCATTCCTCTAGTTACCCATATTTGGTCAATTCTAGTCCATGTCATTTTGGTTTCAGAAAAGAAGGTTCCCTCTTTAGCCAAGGGGTTCTTTGTTCTCCAAATATCAACTAAATCCAAGTTGTCTGTCATCTCAAAAAAAGTTTTCGGGAGTCTACCATCCTTAGTGACTACCTGTCTTTCTGCCTTGTCCATATGTGTAGATTCCTTGTAGGAATCAAGCCTAGTCAGAGGAATTGGCCACTCTCCAGGCACCCGGCTTGAGTTCCTTGTTGACCTCCCCGTCTGCGACTCCCGGCAAGATCAGGCGAGATCTCAATCGGCGATCCTCCTCTAACGTGAGAAGAACACACCACTCCTCCCCTCTCTCTCCCAGGGAGGGGAAAGAGACAGACAGTAATGTATTTACATGCCTTTTATTTCTGTCTTTTCAGCAGTACAGAGAAATGTGTCTGCACTCTCTTAACACCAACAGCAGAGAGAGAAAAAAACTCCTCCCCTGTACTTCCAGTACAGGTCAGATGACACTCTGAGCTAACATCCGGTGCTCAGTACAATGAATAGACTGTTCCTTTGTTCCCACGGTACAGTCCCAAGCATCAACATCCTGTTTGGCTTTCCAGCCATCTGGAGCTCGCTGCTGCATTGCACCTTTTTCGTAACAGATACCACTCCATTCATGTCTCCCAGCAAAATCACATTGTAATCCAAACAGTCCATCAGGATCTCATGCAACTTTTTTTAAAAATCAGATTTCCCCTCATTTGGTGCATAAACACCTACTATCAAGAATTTTTCTCCCTGTGTTTGAATTTCAATTGCCACAAATCTTCCTTGGTCATCTTTAAAGATAAATTTCGGTTGTAATCTCTCTTTTGCGTAAATCACTACCCCTCTTTTTTTAACCTTGTCCGATGAAATAAACTCCTGACCAAGTCTTTTATTAATCAATAGTTTCCTGTGTAACCTTGTTATATGTGTTTCTTGTAAACAAATCAGATCCAATTGTTCCTTTTTTAATAAATGAAACACAGATCTCCTTTTTTGAGGGGAGTTCAAACCATTACAATTCCAACTTAGCAGTTGCAGAGCCATGATGTCATTACTATGCTTCTCCTCCAACTGCACCCAGTGCCTGTTCCTGTTCTGTTGGTGGTATCACCTTCTTCAAGCGTTGTTTTAATTCAGGAGGTAAATCTGGTGTATCCAAAGTTTCACTTACAAGTGCTCTTAACTCTCCTGCAACTTTCTTCTGCAGGTCTTCTCCATGGTCTCTCCAAAATTTATCCTTGTCGTCCTCTGATCTTATTTTTATCTTCTTGCCTTTGTAACTAAAAGACAGGCCTTGGGGGAATTCCCACCTGAAAAAGATTCCGTTACCTCTCAGCAGAGCAGTCAAATCTCTATAATTGGACCTAAGGTCCAAAAGGTGTTTCGGAATATCCTTAAATATCTCCACTCTTGACTGATGTATTACCAAGTCTTCTGGAATTGTAGACTCAAGATTTTGTCTCTCTCCTCTTTTGTTCGGAGGGTGATCAAACAGTCTCTCACTCTGTTCTTTCTCCCTCCTTTTCCAAGTCTAACAGAAGTGCTCTGCAAATTCCTGTGTAAGAAATTCAATCAAATTATCTTTCTCCAGTTCAGGGACCGCCCTGACCCTTAAATTTGCTTGTTTCTCCCTCAACTCAATCATAGACAATATTGATCTGTGGTCTTCAAGTTGTTTATGTATCGGTGGTATCTTCTCTTCTACAACGGTGGCTGTAGCGGTTGCAATTTCTTTTGCCTCATCAGCTGTCTTTTGTGTCAAAGTTGATTCCTGCAGTAATTTCTGAATAGTCTCAGTATTAGTATTTACCTTCTGTCCCAAATTATTAATGCTTGTAGTGTTTTGATTAATACTTGTGGTGTTTTGGTCAATTTTGCTCGATGCCTCGGCTACTTGTTTGCTTATTCTATCCAAAGATTCATTTATTTTACTAAGTGCCTGGGCCAGGGCATCGTCAGCAGCCATACCTTTAGGTTTAGATTGTGCCAATGGGGTTGCTGTTGGCAAGCCAGCAGGACCGGATGTTGAAGCTCTCCTTTGCAGCCCACCGTCTGTATGGAATACTCTGCCAGACCTGGTTGCTTGTAGCGAATCTATCTTGTCTTTCCCATCTGCCATAACCCTCCAGATAAAAGTCAAGGTCAGTCACACACACAGAGTCAGAGTCTGTCAAGGCCAGTCACACACTCAGAGTCAGAGTTGTTTTGAAATGGAAAGTTCCCTTGGCCCAGCTGCAGTTGTAACAATTTCAAAGTTCCTCTAGGGGGACACAGTAGCAGCAACAGTCAATAATGTCTTAAAGTAACTAACTTGTCCCTTTCGCCCCCCAGTCTCAAAAGGACAACAGTTTCTATTTCAATTATTTCCTAATACTTTGAAATCAGGAGAAGCCAGTCAATAGTATTGTATCTTAATTGTATCCTCAGACGCAGAGTTAACTGTCAAAAGAAAAAGTACTTTCAGCAACAGCACGTTTCCCAATACGGCATTTTTACTGTTCACTGGGAGCCAGTCTCAGGGATTTGAGCAGTGGATTTTAGCTGCTCTTGCTCTCTCTTTTTGCAGGGAAATACAGTTCAGATCCTTTCCCCCCTCCTCCCCTGCATCAAAGGGGGAAAATCACTTGTTTGATGTTCGAATTGTAATCCTTAGGAACGTCCTTTGAAGTTTCCGCTTACAAGTTCATTGCTTTACTCCCTTTACAAGAACGGAAGGCAGACTTCCTGTTTATGCCTCTCCGCGTTCGGTGCCAAATAGTTTGTAAAGTTACTTTAGTTCCGAAATTGACCTACTCACGGATCGCTGTTTTACAGCCAAATTTTCCAAGAAGAAGGCAGCGCTCCCTGGCAATGGCTACGCGGCTTCACTCCACGGAAGGAGCAGACGACTCACAGCACAGCGCCACTTCCCCACTTCGCTCCGGAGCCCTTAACTGGACTCCTTTGCAGATTGGGGGGGCGCAAAAGGTGCCCACCGAGTCCCACGGTCACAGGCTTCACCCGCCTGTGATTTATAAAGGGTCCCTGCTGCACCGTAGCGGTGCAGACCCAATTTCCGCAGAGCCGGTCCCCTCCAAGTTAGAGGGAATCCGCCATTGCCGATGGCGCCACCCCGGAAGTCCCAATGCAGCTTTGATAAGCAGGGAGAAAGAAATCTATGAATATGAGTGGGGAGAAGGGAAAAGAAATTCCGGTAGTATTCCTGCATCTGCAGGGGGTTGGACTAGATGACCCTCAAGGTCCCTTCAAAGGTTCTGTGATTCTAATAGCTGGCTGGGTCAGGCTGGTGGCCCACCTGTTCAAGCATCCTGTTCTCACAGAATTAGAAGAAAATGTTCTCTCTCCACAGGTGCAGATGGGGCCGTTCTCTCCCTTCAACCTCTCCCTTGCGGTTTTCCTGGCTTTCCTTTCCCTGCAAGGTATGACTAAGTTGGGCTCATCAAACCCTGGTTGAGACGAGCCAAGTAAAGTCTTCTCCAAAACCAAGTGGGCTCGGCACCCGGCCACCCCTCTTCAATGGACAACTGCTTGCTCCACCCTCATTGCCACTTCCCCCCAGGTCAGCCTTTGCCAGCCTGGTGCCCTCCAACTGCTTGGACTACAATTCCCAGCAGCCTCAGCACCACACAGCTGTGCTGTGTTTTAGCCCAATGCATCTGGCAGGCACAAGGCTGCTCTAGGGTTTCCTTCAGCTTCTCGGTCTTTATTAGGCTTGCATTGCCATCCTCCTTCCCTCCCTCTTAAGGCCTCACCCACCCTCGACAGGGCCCTCATCCTGCTCCTTCCTTCCTGACAAGGCAGCTGTGGCCCCACCCCTGGTTTTCTTTGTTCCATGGAGCGTCCATTAAGGCTGCTAACAGCTGGACTGCTGTGTCGTCCAGTCCGCTTCCCTACACAACAACAACAACAACAATTTATTATTTATTGGGTGGCCTCCAACAAAACATTAAAATACCGTAATACATCAAACATTAAAAGCTTCCTTAAACAGGGCTGCCTTCAGATGTCTTCTAAAAGTCTGGTAGTTGTTGTTCTCTTTGACATCTGGTGGGAGGGCGTTCCACAGGAAAAGCGCCACCACCGAGAAGGCCCTCTGACTGGTTCCCTGTAACCTGGCTTCTCGCAGTGAGGGAACCACCCGAAGGCCCTTGTCACTGGACCTCAGTGTCCGGGCAGAACGATGGGAGTGGAGATGCTCCTTCAGATATACCGAACCGAGGCCATTTAGGGCTTTAAAAGTCAGCACCAACACTTTGAATTGTGCTCAGAAACGTACTGGGAGCCAATGTAGGTCTTTCAAGACCGGTGTTATGTGGTCTCGGCGGCCGCTCCCAGTCACCAGTCTAGCTGCTGTGTTCTGGATTAGTTGTAGTTTCCGGGTCACCTTCAAAGGTAGCCCCATGCAGAGCGCATTGCAGTAGTCCAAGCGAGAGATAACCAGAGCATGCACCACTCTGGCTAGGCAGTCTGTGGGCAGGGAGGGCCCCATCCTGCGTACCAGATAGAGCTGGTAAACAGCTGCCCTGGACACAGAATTGACCTGTGCCTCCATGGACAGCTGTGAGTCCCTGTGCCAACCTGCTTCTCCCAGCTACAGCAGAGTAATTTGCGCAGTGGTGCCTGTGTGGAAGGAATCTCATCCATGCAGTAAAACTCTCGTCCAACAGCTCCTTCTATTCTGAGAAGCGTTTATTGTACAACAGCGAAACAACAAATCAGCCAGAAGATAGCAAAGACATGATGCTTCTCTTGTCGCAGCAAAACAGAAAGTAAAAACGTTCAAATAACAAAGATGCGAACACACCCCAGTGACAGGACGCCATTTCCCTTGAGCTATTAACCCTGTAAGCTCTGGGTATCCTCACACCCCCTCTCGTCCTGTACCACTGGGGAAGAGTGCAAGTACTGTAAGTACTACCACTTACCCCAAACACAACCCTTCGCAGAACTCCCCATGTCTTTGGAAACTCCAAGGTTTTGTGAACCCATCCGCTAGGTTCTTCTGACTTGGACAGTACTTCAGCTTTCCCTTCTCTTTCACCAGGCGCAGACTCCAGCTGCCCCAGAGGCTGGCTCAAGCGAGATAATCAATGCTTTGGGTTCTTCAATGTTGCTTTGAAATGGCATGATGCAGAGGTATGACGCTGAGGGTGACTTAAACCAGGGACGTATTTCATTAAAAACTTAAGCACAGTAAAAGAGCCGGCAGGATCAGGCCAACACATCTAGTGCAATCTCCTGTTCCCAAAGCAGCCAACCACAGGCTTACAGGAAGCCTGCAAGATAGATCTGGGTGCAAGAGCACTTTCTCTTCCTGCGGTTTCCAGCAACTGGTATTCAGAAGCTTACCGTATTTTTTGCTCTATAAGACACACTTTTTCCCTCCTAAAAAGTAAAGGGAAATGCGTGTGCGTCTTATGGAGCGAATGCAGGCTGCGCAGCTATCGCTGAAGCCAGAACAGCAAGAGGGAGCGCTGCGCAGTGATCCCTCTTGTTGTTCTGGCTTCTGGGATTCAGAATATTTTTTGTATTGTTTTCCTCCTCCAAAAACAAGGTGCGTCTTATGGTCTGGTGCGCCTTATAGAGCAAAAAATACGGTAACTCTTTGTGGGGTGCATCCCCCTGGGGAAAAAACTGGCTTTGCAAACTCCCAGGCTGTGCTTGCCTTGACTTGCGTCTTTATCAGGGATTTGGCTCACTGCTTGTTTGTGCTTGTGGTTCTCATGAGTGGGATGCAGGTGGCGCTGTGGGCTAAACCGCTGAGCCTCTTGGGCTTGCCGATCAGGTGGTCGGCGGTTCGAATCCCCGCAACGGGGTGAGCTCCCGTTGCTCTGTCCCAGCTCCTGCCAGCCTAGCAGTTCGAAAGCTCAGCAGTTCAAATAGATAAATAGGCAGTACTTTTCTCTGGGGGTACGCAGGGGTACGCATACCCCTAAACATTTTGTGAATCTAAGTCTGTCCTCACTGAGGGGCAGTATTTCAATATGAGTCAGAAAATGAGAGTACCCCTAAACATTGTTTAAAGAAAAAAAGCACTGTACCGCTGCGGTGGGAAGGTAAACAGCATTTCCATGCGCTGTGGCACTTCTCGCGGTCCTCTGTGCACCAGAAGCGGTTTAGTCCTGCTGGCCACATGACCCGGAAAGCTGTCTGTGGACAAACACCAGCTCCCTTGGCCTGAAGGCAAGATGAGCATCGCAACCCCATAGTCGCCTTTGACTGGACCGAACTGTCCAGGGGTCCCTTACCTTTTACAGTGGTGCCTCGCAAGACGAAAAGAATCCGTTCCGCGATTCTCTTCTTCTTGCGGTTTTTTCGTCTTGCGAAGCAAGCCCATTAGCGGCTTAGCGGATTAGCGCTATTAGCGGCTTAGCGGGCTTAGTGGATCAGCTGATAAGCGGCTTAGCGGATCAGCTGATAAGTGGCTTAGCGGCTTAGCGGATCAGCTGATAAGCGACTTGGCGGCTTAGCGGCTTGGGAAAAAGGGGGGGGGAATCCTGCAGTAACTCGCAAGACATTTTCGTCTTGCAAAGCAAGCCCATAGGAAATTCGTTTTGCGAAGCACCTCCAAAACAGAAAACCCTTTCGTCTAGCGGGTTTTCCGTCTTGCGAGGCATTCGTCTTGCGGGGCACCACTGTACCTTCTCATGACACCAACTCAGTTCATGCTGGTACTTCTAGAGTGTGGTGCTGATAATGCCAAGGTCGCAGGTTTGATCCCCGTATGTTGCACATTCCTGCATTGCAGAGGGTTTGACTAGATGATCCTTGGTGTCTCTTCCAACTCTACAATTCTAGGTTCCTGTGATTTTTGCAGTACATGCTCAGCCCGTGGTTGATACACGGACTGCAAATGTCTCCTCTTACTGCTCAGAAGTTGCTGTCCAGGCACAGGGACAGAATGAAGGAGAAGCCTACTGAGATGTTCAAGCCAATTCCAATGGTGTCCCCCATTCTCTGGGGTGCTCTTTTTTGGTCTCCCTCAGGTTGCCTGCCAGGCCTTTGGCGAGAACGGCCATCTTGCCTCCATTCACGATGAAGACGACATGAAGATGCTGTCACTACATCTGAGCCAGAACCTTAAAGAGGAACAACATATATGGATCGGGTTGTATGACCCCAACACTGGGAGTGAACACGTGAGTCTGGCCAGGCGGTCCTCCTCTTTCTAATCAATATTCAGGGACTATTCAAAATGGCAGCCGCAGGGAACCATCCTTGAGGTGGTTCCTGCATGGAGGGAAAGAGCAGAAAAGGGAACACAGGTGTCAGGTGAGCGTTTAGGAAAATGGTTAGCCATCCACCTTTCTGGGAAATACCTGAGAGTCCAGCATGCGAGTCAGAGCTCTGTCTTAACTTTGACCATACGGGGCTGTCTTTGGAAGGTGGCTGGATGGAGAAGATGATGACTGGTCTCCCACACCTTTATCATCTCTGAAGAAGAGGGGATCGCGGCAGGTATGCTTTTTGTGAAAGTGGGGCTGCCGTGCGGTGGGGGAGAGAACAGCTGTACCTGCCAAGATCCCCTCTTCAGCATGAACATTGGAGGACCAAGTCTTGATCCTTTCCAACAAGGTGGGGGGGAAAGGAAATCTTTTTTTTCTTTTTTTCTTTTGCAAATGGCATAGCCATTTTCTCAACATTTGCAAATTTCTCCAGTGCATGCTTGCTCAGAGGCAAGTTCCACTAGCTTTATGTCTCTGCTGTCTTATCCCAGTGCTTTTTTCCCTGGGGGTACACAGGGGTACACATACCTCATTTGGCCTCATTGAGGGGCAGTATTTAATATGAGTAGGAAAATGGGAGTAGCTCCTAAACATTTTTTTTAAGACAAAAGGCACTGTCTTATCCAGGGGTCAGCAAACTTTTTCAGCAGGGGGGCACTCCACTGCCCCTCAGACCTTGTGGGGGGGGCTGGATTATACTTTGAAGAAAAAAAATTGAATGAATTCCTGTGCTCCACAAATAACCCACTGATGCATTTTAAATAAAAGCACACATTCTACTCATGTAAAAACACGTTGATTCCCAGACCGTCTGCGGGCCAGATTTAGAATTGGGCTGGATCTGGCCCCCAGGCCTTAGTTTGCCTAGCCATGGTCTTATCCTATGCATTAGCTACAGAAATCTCTGGGCCTCAAGTTTTAGGATAACATTATCAGGTTGACATAAGTAAACTGGATGCAGTCTGCTTTCCAACTATGCCAAATTTCAGTAAGCAGGGAGTGGAAAAATGAGGAGGCAACACTTTCTCTTCTCTTTTATTTATTAAAATGTATGCACCCCTATATTGGTTCTTTTAAAACAAAAGCAAACTGACAAACCTCAAAGCTGTTTTGTAGTGGTGGTTAGGAACATGATTGCAGGAAGGACTTTTTAAAAATGAAGGACCCAAACCGATGGGTTACAAGAGAGGAGATTCTGACTAAACATACGGAAAAACTTTCGGACAGTAAGAGCTATTCAAAGCAACGACAAACAGACCTATGGTCACGTAAAACATACTCAATAGACACATGAGACGTAACTGGGTGTGTTCTTAGATAAATAAGATATACTATTCATAGGATCAAATTGTAAATTTCAACAGAAATAACTCATAAAGTTCAACAAATGAACAAAGCAGAAGACCCAGTGGATCAGATCATTCTATACTCAGTTCATACATAAGGTCCATCCTTGCAATGGTGTCCATTCCACCTGTCTGTTCATAAAGTCCAAACCATCCACATGAAAGGTTGTTACAGTTCCACAAAATCCTTTCACAAAGTCTAAGAAAAGGATTTCCAGAATATTGGCCTTGTTTTGCCATCCTGGGCTTCATCAGTAGTTAAAGCTCTAAGTAATGCAAATAAATAGGGACGAGGGTGGTGCTGTGGGTTAAACCACAGAGCCTAGGACTTGCCGATTGGAAGTTTGGCGGTTCAAATCCCCGTCACGGGGTGAGCTCCCATTGCTCAGTCCCTGCTCCTGCCCACCTAGCAGTTCGAAAGCACGTCAAAGTGCAAGTAGATAAGTAGGTACCGCTCCAGCGGGAAGGTAAACGGCGTTTCTGTGTGCTGCTCTGGTTTCGCCAGAAACGGCCTAGTCCTGCTGGCCACATGACCTGGAAGTTGTATGCCGGGTCCCTCGGCTAATAAAGCAAGATGAGCGCTGCAACCCCAGAGTCGGCCACGACTGGACCTAGTGTTCAGGGGTCCCTTTAGCTTTAATGCAAATAAATACAATATCACGATCTCACATATTCTGCAGCAAAAATAATATAAAACCATAAATAACTGTACATACCATATGTGATATTACAGGACAGTGGATCTTATGGTATATTAGTAGCTGCAGTAAGCAGCAACTGTTACAAAGTAGTGTTATATGGACAAGCACAATACTGATTGGGTTACAGGTGTTGGGAATCCACTATTCTGCAGTGGAACAGATTCCCACGAGAGATGATGGACTCTCCTTCCTTGGAGATCTTTAAGCAGAAGTTGCGTGACCATCTGCCATGGATGCTTTAGCTGAGATTCCTGCTGAGATTAGCAGAGATAAGTCCCTGCAACTTGGGAACTGGGACTCTGAGTCTCCAGATGTTCTTCTTATTCCCATTGATTGGACAAGGGAAGAATGGGCTGGAGAAGTCCCTTTCTTCCTCAGCAGAGACGATGTCTCTTTTGCTCTCTTTCTATAGAACAGGCAATTCAAATGGACAGACGGCACCACTGGAAGATACAATCCTTGGGCACCTGAGGAACCCAATAATCCCAGAACCGAACACTGTGTAGAGCTCTACAGCCAAGGTGAGGAGCAAGAGGAGGAAGCCATGGGGTGCTTCAGAGATGGAGGCTGAAGCACTGGAGGAAGAGGCAGGGAAGGGAAGGGCCAGGTGTTTCCCCACCCTCTCCTGCACCACTGGCTCCCAGAACCAGGAGGGCACTGAAGTGGGAAGAGCAGAGGACGTTTCCATGTAGGCATAGTCTCTGGCTACATGTGTGAAGCCTGTCAGGGGAAGGTACATAAACTGGTGGGGCAGGATGGCCCCCTGTTGCTGCAACTGTTCCATCAAGACCCACCTATGAATAGCTGCCTAGATGCTAGACTGGGGGGGGGGGGTGTTTATCCACAACTGTGGAAACTGTGCTGGGCCCGGGGGTTAACCCGAGCAAGGCGGTCCAGGTTCGGTCCGGAATCCAAGGATTCTGTGAGGAGTCAGTCCAAGGCAAGTCTCAAGGCAGGAAACTAGGTAGGTCAGACACAGGGTCTCAGGCAGGTTCCAGCAAGCAGCAATGTTGCTCCCGCAACCTGGGGCAGGGCCCAAAAGCCTTTTATCTCTGTCGGGGGAACGGCCGTCCTGATCCCCCGGTGACTCACCTCCCTGTCTCGCCCGAAGACGAGCACTCCTCCTGCGAGTACTCAGGTCTCTCCTTCTCTCAGACCTTAGTCTCTGCTGCTCGGGAGATGATGGTGGGTTACTAGACCCAGAGGCCACCTCAGTCTCTCCTGACCCAACTGGTAGTGGAGCAGCTGTAAGTGATGGCCCAGCTGGAGGCAACGAGGTCATCCCCGCATCTGGAGCCAGGGCAGGCTCAGGCCCCTGACTTGGCCCAGCTGGTCCTTGTTGCAGGGGAACCTGTGCAGACTGGGGCTCTTCAGAATCAGGCCCCAGACTTGGTTCAGATGATGCCTGAGGCAGAGGATCCAGTGCGGATTGAGACTCCTCTGGTTCCGAATCCGAGCCCGAGTCCCAGGCCATCACAGAAACTACTGTGTCAGCTTTGACAATAGAGAGTTAACCATCTGCCCTGGAGTCCCTTTGTGTGGGGAGTACCCTTGGCGTCACAGCTGGAGAATGGTGCATGGTTTCAGAGCACGGGGTTGCTGCTAGTGGGCCCCTGTAACTCCCTGCCACATGTTTCCAAGACTTCCTGCCGCCCCGACAAAGTTGGACACTGAAGTGGCTGGCTGTGAGTGTTAGTAACATCCTCCCACATTGTCTTCCAGACTACATGAAGTGGAATGACGAAATATGCACCGTAAATCACCCCTACCTATGCAAATACACTCTCTGAGGCCAAGAAAAGACTCTGACGTGCTCAGTAGCACCTGGGAGACTGACCAAGATGCATCTTCTACCTGCGAGAATCCAAGTCTTTCCATGTATTGTGCTCTGAAGCCCAAGCCCACGCTTCCCCAACCTGGTGCCCTCCAGAGGTTTGGGATTAAAACTCCCATCGCTCAGCGGGACAGAATTTCTCTCCTGTGGCCAATAAATTCTCTTCCAAATACACCTGTGGCTCTTTCTCCTGTTTTCATTTAAGCCACCTGTTATAGGAATTCTAAGGTCATAGCAAACACATACATAAGTATATAAACCACATGTCTGAAATAGTTGTTGTTGTTGTTTAGTCATTTAGTCATTTCCGACTCTTCATGACCCCCTGGACCAGAGCACGCCAGGCACTCCTGTCTTCCACTGCCTCCCACAGTTTGGTCAAACTCATGCTGGTCTCTTTGAGAACACTGTCCCACCATCTCGTCCTCTGTCGCCCCCTTCTCCTTGTGCCCTCCATCTTTCCCAACATCAGGGTCTTTTCCAGGGAGTCTTCTCTTCTCATGAGGTGGCCAAAGTCTTGGAGCCTCAGCTTCAGGATCTGTCCTTCCAGTGAGCACTCAGGGCTGATTTCCTTCAGAATGGATGTGTTTGATCTTCTTGCAGTCCATGGGACTCTCAAGAGTCTCCTCCAGCACCAGAATTCAAAAGCATCCATTCTTCGGCGATCAGCCTTCTTTATGGTCCAGCTCTCACTTCCATACATCACTACTGGGAAAACCATGGCTTTAACTATATGGACCTTTGTTGGCAAGGTGGTGTCTCTGCTTTTTAAGATGCTGTCTAGGTTTGCCATTGCTTTCCTCCCAAGAAGGAGGCGTCTTTTAATTTCGTGACTGCTGTCACCATCTGCAGTGATCATGGAGCCCAAGAGAGCAATCCTGAAACCATTTTGACTCTCCCAAACTCCCCTCAAGTATTTATCTGCAAGGAGGGGGGAAACGGGAAAGCCCCTCCATTTTCTTTTGCTTAGCTGTCTTAAGGGCTTATGTGTGTGTGTGAATAAGATGAACCTGTGACCTGGACTCGGGAATTAAAGCATTTACATTCACAAAAGAATGGCCAGGCTGCCCAGGTAGAGCAATGTTTGACCATTATCAGGTTTCCTGGCAAACAGGATTTCTGTGGAACACCGCCCCCCTGTGATGTACAGTGAGGGGGGGGGGAAGTGTTTGATCCCCTGCTAAATTTGCCCGTTTGCCCTCTGACGAAGAAATGACCAGTCCATAATTTTAATGGTAGGTTTACTGTAGTTGTGAGAGACAGAATAACAACAGGAAAACCCCCAGAAACCCAGAAGACAAAAGTCAGAGGTTGATGTGCATTATAATGAGTGAAATCAGTATTTGATCCCTTTGCAAAAGATGACTTAGTACTTGGTGGCAAAACCCTTGTTTGCAATTACAGAGGTCAGACATTTCTTATAGGTGGCCACCAGGTTTGCACACATCTCAGGAGGTGTTTTTTTTTTAAATGATATTTTATTAAAATTTCAAAAGAAGTTACAAAAGTGATAAGAAAATATAAAAAAGAAAGCAAAAAATACAAAATACAGAATAAAAAAGAAAAAAGAAACAATTAAAAATAAATCCATCTTTCAATGTCTTGACTTTCATTTACTTGTTTCCCTGACCTCCTCACACCTCCCTTTTTTGTATTCCATTTCGAATGGTTATGTCAGGGAACTGACATCAGAGCGAGAGGCGAAGGGGAGGCTCCCAGATGATGCTGGCGAAGGACCCAGCACCAGGGGGAGAAGTAGCTCAGTAGAGGGGGAAGGAAATCAGCGCAACACCAGGGATAAAGGGGGGCAGATGGGGGAAGCGGAGAGAGAGCTCCAGGACTCTTCACTGGACATCAGTGAGGAGAGCACAGGTCCTCCTCTACCCACGCCCTCCCTGCGCAGAAGACTCCCGCGCAGTGAGAGGAGGAGGAGACTGGGCGTCAAACAGCTTTTATGTTGGAAGAGGTTTAAGAAACGCCCACTGATGGATTCTGCTAGCGACTGAGGCAGTCACGATGAGAAGGGCTGTGCAGTCAGAAAGGTTTAACAAGGCAATTTAGCCTAGAGAGGCAGCAGTTTACGCACGAGTAACTCATACCCACGACAGGTTAATTCAGCAAATCCTTTCCCTCTTTGTTTTTATTTTAATTCTTTATCTTAACATGTTATAACTTTATATTTTCATCTATTAACAATCCTTTTTTTACATATTCCTTTTTAACATTGTTGCTAAAACCGCTTCATTTCATTCCAACATCATTTTAACATTCATTAATTTTACAATGTTTCTGTAGATAATCTTTAAATTTCTTCCAATCTTCTTCCACCAACTCTTCTCCCTGGTCTTGGATTCTGCCAGTCATTTCTGCCAATTCCATATAGTCTATCACTTTCATCTGCCATTCTTCCAGAGTGGGTAGATCTTGTGTCTTCCAGTACTTTGCAATGAGTATTCTTGCTGCTGTTGTAGCGTACATAAAGAAAGTTCTATCCTTCTTTAACACCAATTGGCCGACCATGCCCAGGAGAAAGGCCTCTGGTTTCTTCAAGAAGGTATATTTAAATACCTTTTTCATTTCATTATATATCATAGATTTTTGCAAGCTTGACTGGGGTCATGTACCACCTGTATATCATTTTCATAATATTCTCTCTTAAGGCATTACATGCCGTGAATTTCATACCTGTGGTCCACAACTGTTCCCAGTCAGCAAACATAATGTTATGTCCAACATCTTGTGCCCATTTAATCATAGCAGATTTAACCGTTTCATCCTGAGTATTCCATTTCAACAGCAAGTTATACATTCTTGATAGTATCTTAGTTTTGGGGTCTAATAGTTCTGTTTCCAATTTTGATTTTTCCACCTGGAAGCCATTTTTTTGGTCCAAATTGTAAGCCTCCCTTATTTGATAATAATGAAGCCAGTCTCACACTTTATCTTTTAGTTTCTCAAAACTCTGCAATTTCAATTTGTCTCCTTCTTGTTCCAGAATTTCCCAATATTTCGGCCATTTGGCCTCCATATTGAGCTTTTCCTGAGCCTTTGCTTCCATTGGTGACAACTACCTTGGGGTTTTATTTTCAAGTAGGTCCTTATATCTTATCCAGACATTAAACAATGCTTTCCTAACAATATGGTTTTTAAATGCTTTGTGTGCTTTAACCTTGTCATACCACAAATATGCATGCCACCCAAAAACGTTATTAAAACCTTCTAAATCCAAAATGTCTGTGTTCTCAAGAAGCAGCCATTCTTTCAACCAGCAGAATGCTGCTGATTCATAATAGAGTTTCCTTCCACTTCCAAGTTAGTAATGGTGTTAAGTTTTTGTCTTTTTTTCATTTGCCAAGCTAACAGTTTTCCACATTTATTAGCCGATTCAAATGTCCTTTGTCTCATCTGTTTAATTTTCCATTCTATTTCCTGATTCATCATTTTCATATATTGGACTTGATATAACTTTATTTCTCTCAGAATCTCTTGTGACTTTGGTTTCGCTCTCAGTTTCTTCTCGTTCTCTTTTATTTTTTCCAAAATTTTGTCTTTTTTCTCATTTTGAGTTCTCTTCTTTAATACATTCTGTTGAATTAGAAACCCCCTCATAACCGCTTTGCTTGCGTCCCAGATTACTCTTTTTTCAGTGGTAGTGTTCATATTTATCTCAAAATAGTCTCTCAAGGTTTTTTGGGCCTTCTTGGTAACCTCTTCGTCTCTAAACAAGGTGTCATTCATCCTCCATCTGAAGGAACCAGTTGGTGTTAGTTTCATCTCCATTTTCACAGCATTATGGTCGGAGCAAGTTTTAGGGCAAATTTCCACTTTTCGAATCTTAGGAGCCAGTCCTCTAGTTATCCAGATTTGGTCAATTCTAGTCCATGTCATTTTGGCTTCAGAGAAGAAAGTTCCCTCTCTACCCAAGGGATTCTTTGTTCTCCAAATGTCAATTAAGTCCATATTATCAGTCATCTCAAAAAAGGTTTTTGGTAGTCTGCCATCCTTAGAAACTACCTGTCTCTGTGCCTTGTCCATATTTGTGGATACCACTCCATTCATATCTCCCATCATGATAATGTTGTAATCCATATAGTCCAGCAATGTCTCATGCAACTTTTTTAAAAATTCAGATTTCCCCTCATTTGGTGCATAAACTCCTACTATCAAAAATTTCTCTCCTTGTGTCTGAATTTCAATTGCCACGAATCTTCCTTGGTCATCTTTAAAAATAAATTTCGGTGATAGGCTCTCTTTTGCATAAATCACTACTCCTCTTTTTTTAACCTTATCCGATGAAATAAACTCTTGACCCAATCTTTTATTGATCAATACTTTCCTATGTAGCCTTATCACATGTGTTTCCTGTAGACAAATCAAGTCCAATTGTTCCTTTTTCAATAAATGAAAGACTTTTTTCCTCTTCTCCGGGGAGTTAAAACCGTTAATATTCCAACTTAATAGTTGCAGAGCCATGGCGTGATTACTTTACTTTTCCTCCAACTGCACCCAGCAATTGTTCTTGTTCTGTCGGTGGTATCACTTTCTCTGAGTTGTCCAATCCAAAGGATAGTGATGCTATGTCTAGTATTCCTGGTTTTAATGCTCTTGGCTCTTCTTTAGATTCTTTCTGCAAATCTTCTCCATAATCTTTCAAAAATCTTTCTTTATTATCCACTGATCTTATTTTTAACTTTCTTCCTTTGAAAGTAAAAAATAGGCCTTGAGGGAATTCCCACCTGAAAACAATTCTATTACTTCTCAACAGGGTCACCAGATCTCCGTAGTTAGACCTAAGATACAGAAGATATTTCGGAATGTCTTTAAATATCTCCACTCTTGATTGATGTATTTCCAAGGTCTTCTGAAAATGCAGACTCAATATTTTGTCTCGCTCCTCTTTTGTTCGGAGGGTAATCAAACAGTCTCTCACCCTGTTCTTTCTCCCCCCTCTTCCAAGCCTGAAAGCACTTACTATCTTGATATCTTGCTTCTCTGAATCTAGGTTCCAAAAGTCTGCAAATTCCTGCATAAGAAAGTCACTTAGGTTATCTTTCTCAAGTTCAGGTACCGCCCTGATCCTTAAATTTGTCTGTCTTTCCTTCAGTTCAATCATGGATAACATTGACCTGTGGTCCTCAAGTTGCCTACATATCGGTGGTATCTTTTCCTCTATGGCCAGTGCTTTTTCCTTTGCTTCTTCAGCTGTCTTTCGGGTCAAAGTAGATTCCTGCAGCAATTTCTCAATAGATTCTGTGTTAGAGTTCACCTTCTGTCCCAAATTATTGATGCTTGTAGTGTTTTGGTCAATTATAGTTGTTGCTTCAGCTACTTGTTTACTCAGTTTTTCCAAAGATTCATTAATTTTGCCTAATGCCACAGCTAAAACATCTTCAGATGCCATTCCTTTTGGCCCAACTTGAACAGAAGCTGCCCCTGGTGGTGCAGAAGGGCCAGATGCTGATGCTCTTCGCTGCTGCCGAATTTTACCAGATCTTGTTGTTTTTTCCTGAGGCAAGTTTGCCATAACACTTTATCTAAAGCTCAAGGTCAATCCCACGGCCGGAGTTCGTTTTGCTGTGGAAAATTCCCCTGGCCAGTTTAAAGTGGAAAATTCCCTGGCCACTTGTAACAATTACAAAGTTCCTCTAGGGGGACACAGTAACAGTCAATTCCTGTTGCATTAAAGTAACTTTTCCAAGTCCCCCATTTAACAAAGCAAACAACTGTTTCAATTTCAGTTTCAGTTACTTTACAGTTCCTTAAAGTCTGGAGAAACCAGTCAGAATCAAAACCTTACAGAGTTAACTGTCAAAAGGTTACAATATCCATAAATAGCGCGATTCACAGTACGTCAATCTTATTAGCACTTGACAGCCCGTTCCCAGGCATTAAGCGGTGGTCTTTGTTTCTTTTCCTCTCTTTTTGTAGGCAAAAATACTTCTCCCTCTTCCCTCCCCTCTTCTGCAACTCAGGGAGGGAGATCTCTTGTCTTGATGTTAGGATTTAAGTCCTTTTAAAGCGATTTTCCAGGTCTTAGTTTAGATAATCTTTGCTTTGATCTGTTTACAAGAAACGGAAGGCGGGCTTCCTGTTTACGCCTTCCCATTTCGGTGCCAAATTAGTGCTTTTTCTTCCCTTATTTTCAAATCTTTAAGTTCAACCTACTCACGGTAGTTGTTTTGATAGCTGAATTGTCACAGGAAAGAAGTCAGCGCTCTCCAACAGCTGTGCGGCTTCACTCCACGGAAGAAGCAATTGACTCTCAGCACCGCGCCGCTCACCCCATTTCGCTCCGGAGCCCGTAGCTGAGTTCCTTTGCAAATTGGGGGGGCGCTGAAGGTGCCCGCCGAGTCCCACGGTCACAGGCTTCACCCGCCTGTGGTTTTTTGAAGGGTCCCCACTTCGCCGTAGCGGCAAGACCCAATTTCCGTGGAGTTAACTCCCTCAAAGTTAGAGGGAATCCGCCATTGCCGATGGCACCGACTCCGGAAGTCCATCTCAGGAGGTGTTTTGTCCCACTCCTCTTTGCAGATCCTCTCCAAGTCAGTAAGATTTCGAGGCTGATGTGTAGGTACTTGAACCTTCAGCTCCCTCCACAGATTTTCGATGGGATTAAGGTCTGGAGATGGTCTAGGCCACTCCAGGACCTTAATGTGCTGCTTCTTGAGCCACTCCTTTGTTGCCTCCCAGTCCAGCCTTGTGCAGGTCTACAGTCTTGTCCCTGACATCTTTGGACAGCTCTTTGGTCTTGGTCATGGTGGCTACTTTGGAATCTGCTGGATTGATTGCTTCTGTTGACAGGTGTCTTTTGTACAGGTACTGTAAGGAGCTGGGGTTACAGGTAAGACCTCTCCCTTACAGCAGGTGCTTCTAATCTCAGCTCCTTACATACAGTGAAGATACCAGGTAGCCTGACATCTGGCTGGTTGATAGGGGATCAAATACTGATTTCACCCATTCCCACCACCCTTCTGAGTAATACCCCTCCCCACAAGCGGCCCATGGGGGTCGTTTAACTGGCCCATGGACCCCTGCCCCCCACTCGGGGACTCCCGCCTCCCACCCAGTCGGCTCCTGTGTGCCGCGCTAGACCAGCATGGAGCAGAGTGCCGACCGTCTTCCATGATGCTGGCCGGCTTCCCATTGGCTGCAGGAAGCTACTGCAGCCAATGAGTAGCTGTGCACGCCTCCTCTATGCCAGAAGGAGCACCAGAAATAGCATTTGTGCATTTGGGACCGTGAACCGGCCCAAGCCACAAAAACTTTGCCAACCCCTTCTCTAGAGGAGAGGGTGTGCAAGCCTGTGGCGTGTGCCATGAAGGCCGTTGCTCTGGCCAGAGGGCTGAAGAGCAGTGAGACAGAATGATTTTTTTAATATACTTTATATGTTTCTTTATTGGACCAGTAGTATAATTTGTAATATTGCAAGTTCAACAAATTCTTTAAGCAGAACAGAAATAGGTGAGCTGTTTATTCCCACATGGGAGATCCCCAACAGATGAGCTGAACTGAGGACGAAGATTCTTGAAGATTTGCTGGGTGACTCTGCTGACTTATAAAAGGTGAAGGTGAAGGGACCCCTGACCGTTAGGTCCAGTCATGACCAACTCTGGGGTTGCAACGCTCATCTCGCTTTATTGGTGGAGGGAGCCGGCATACAGCTTCCGGGTCATGTGGCCAGCATGACTAAGCCACTTATGGCGAACCAGAGCAGCGCACGGAAACGCCGTTTCCCTTCCTGCCGGAGTGGTACCTATTGATCTACTTGCACTTTGATGTGCTTTTGAACTGCAAGGTCGGCAGGCGCAGGGACCAAGCAACGGGAGCTCACCCCGTCGCGGGGATTCGAACCGCCAACCTTCTGATCAGCAAGTCCTAGGCTGTGTGGTTTAACCCACAGCACCACCCGCATCCCCTGCTGACTTATAAGGAACCCCAAAGGGCACAAATGCCACCAGCAGGGCAATGGTCTGGGATGACACAGCTTTGTTCCATCTGAAGGTCTACAGAGATCGTTCATCCTTGGCTCACAGGGGAAGGTGCTCTTGCACTCAGTCCTACTTCTAGGATTCCCATGGGAGGATCTAGTTGGCCATTGTGAGAGCAGTAAGTGGGCCATGATCTAGTGGGGCACTAAAAAGGTACAGCTGGAAAGGCAGGGCTGGGGGACCTCAGCAACTAAGTGGGATGGAAGCCTCTTGGGTTTGATGGAGTCATCCAGAGGCAGGGATGAGGTCACGGACCCCAACACTTTGGCTTATTCTCACAAACGTAGGGCACAACGTATGGGCAACGGTCAGTTCTAAATTTCTGAAAACCTGGAAAGAGAAAGAGAGACAAGCTTAGTCAGAGTCAACACTTGTCCTGAGCACATCCAGCCCAAGGAAAACAAACAGGTGGCAGTTCAGTTCTTTTTGGCAAAACACTCGGATCACAGCAAGGTATTTTGAGCAGCACGTCCTCCTTAGGTAAAGGTAAAGGGACCCCTGACCATTAGGTCCAGTCGTGACCGACTCTGGGGTTGAGACGCTCATCTCACTTTATTGGCCAAGGGAGCCGGCGTACAGCTTCTGGGTCATGTGGCCAGCATGACTAAGCCGCTTCTGGCGAACCAGAGCAGTGCACGGAAACGCCATTTACCTTCCTGCCGGAGTGGTACCTATTTATCTACTTGCTTTCGTACTTCTAGGTTGGCAGGAGCAGGGACCGAGCAACGGGAGCTCACCCCGTCGCGGGGATTCGAACCGCCGACCTTCTGATCGGCAAGTCTTAGGCTCTGTGGTTTAACCCACAGCGCCACCTGCGTCCTCCTTACAGTGTTCCAAAACAGTTTAGGTTCTAGCCAAAAGGCAAGAGCCTGAGGCAAACTTGCTCCAAACAACAGGTATTTATACTTTATATTGTGCTGACTTAGTCTGACTCACTCTCATGTTTGCTGACTCACACCTAGCCAGCTGCAGGTGCGGCAGAAGCACACCTAGATTAACCCTTTCTTGTCCTTTCTCTCTGTGTGCATAAACTAACACTCACACCCTATTCTCTGCCGTAAAGGTAAAGGGACCCCTGACCATTATGTCCAGTCGTGAACGACTCTGGGGTTGTGGCGCTCATCTTGCTTTACTGGCCAAGGGAGCCGGCGTGCAGCTTCCGGGTCATGTCGCCAGCATTACTAAGCCACTTCTTGCGAACCAGAGCAGCGCATGGAAACGCTGTTTACCTTCCCGCTGGAGCGGTACCTATTGATCTACTTGCACTTTGATGCGCTTTCAAACTGCTAGGTTGGCAGGAGCTGGGACTGAGCAACAGGAGCTCACCCCATTGCGGGGATTCGAACCGCCGACCTTCTGATTGGCAAGCCCTAGGTTCTGTGGTTTAGACCACAGTGCCACCCGCGTCCCCCATTCTCTACCGTACCGCTGTGCAAACTATTAAATTCGCTTGCAAGAGGTGTTAAGGCATCAGAGTCAAATGTAGATCTCAAGACTGCATGCCCAGTTGTTACGCTCACATATCTGAAGGAGCTTCTCCACCCCCATCGTTCTGCCCATACAGCTCCAAGGGCCTTCTGGCGGTTCCCTCCCTGTGAGAAGTGAGGTTACAGGGAACCAGGCAGAGGGCCTTCTTGGTAGTGGCACCCACGTGGACTACTGCAATGTGCTCTATGTGGGGCTACCTTTGAAGGTGACCCAGAAACTACAACTAATCCAGAATGCAGCACCCAGACTGGAGACTGGGAGCAGCCACTAAGACCATATAAGGTCAGTCCTGAAATACCCAGATTGGCTCCCAGTACATTTCCAGGCACAATTCAAAGTGCTGACCTTTAAAGCCTTAAACAGCCTCGGCCCTGTAGACCTGAAAGAGTGTCTCCACGTCCATCATCCATCCTGGACACTGAGGTCCATCTCCGAGGGCCTTCTCGTGGTGGCACCCACCCTGTGGAACACCCTGCCACCAGATGTTAATGAAATAAACAATGATCTGACTTTTAGAAGACATCTGAAGGCAGCCCTGTTTAGGGAAGTTTTTAATGTCTGATGTTTTATTGTATTTTTAATATTCTGTTGGGAGCTGCCCAGAGTGGCTGGGGAAACCCAGCCAGATGGATGGGTGATTGATTGATTGATTGATTGATTGATTGATTGCTGTGTAAACACATTTGGCTAGCAGGTATCACTAGCAAAGCATTTGATAGCCACCTAACTCCCCCGACACAAAGACCAGGTCCTGAAAGCTGACTCCTTACCATCTTGGTGAGACAAGAAGACACAAAACTTGACGCCAGAATCGTCAGGTTCCCCCTCACCCCAAGGCATGAAGGAGGCTTCAGATCCATCTGACCACTCCCATTTGCCATCCTGTAGGGATGCAGAAAGAACAGGTCACAAACAGACCCACCAGTACAGACAACATGCTACGTGATCATTCCACCCAAATGAACCATAGAAAATCTTCCTTGACTAGCAGGACATCAACCAGGAGCCCACAATGACCCTTTGGGGTGTGGAGGAGGCGAGCAAGGAGAGTTGGGGTGGGGAAGACAAGCACAATTCTGCTCCCCCCCCCAGGAAATATTTGAGTTCTTAAAAACTGTGTGAAACTAAAATGAGAAAGAGTGGCTGATCTTCCCATTGTGGGAATGTTCAGGGTGGCAGAAGAGGATATATTTATTATTAATGTCCTTCATGACTTGTGCTAGCAAGTTCCTTTACTTAGCAGAGTGCATTCCCCTTTACACAGCAGAAAACTAGTTGCAAACTCGTGTGAGTTTCTTAAGACAATATGCAATTCAATCTGGCTTGTCCAGACTGAAATGTGTTTTAATTAGGGTAATATTTTCCTGGTAAGACCCCTTGAATCCCTCCTAAAAAAATAAAGGCACCACAGTCTTATTTATAAGCAACAAAAAGAAAGTTTGCTCATGATCAGGCAGAGCATAGTGTGATCCCTGAAGGCAGGCTTAAGGCTTAAAGTTACAAATTTATACTAATGGGATTAGCCTGTAAGGGAGACGGACCTGGGGCAGCCAGCAGTTCAGTCCAGGAAGTTTGCAGGATGAAAGGAAGATGGGAAAGAGAGAGAGTGGAGGCATGCTCTTGCCTTTTACCAGGTCTGGAAAGGTCACGCCTACCCACTAGTCACATGCAAAAGGAAGGATGCTCCAGGCCAGGAGGAACAGGAAGTTTCGACAGGCTGGACCAAACATTCCCTTGCATGTCCACTCTAGGAAAACAAGGAATGTTGTACTTGACTGCTTCCAGTGGGTTACATTCCCACACCCATTAGTTTTGAAGGAATGGGCTTCCCAAATCTAAAAACCTGACTGTGTAGTCAGTCTGGAACGGGCCCCAAAATCCGCATTTTTCCTTCCCCAAGGGAGCATTTCTAAAATGCATTAACTTGAGCTGTTGAGCAAATGCATAACAGTAAGCCAGCTGTATAAACAAAGTGCTCTCCTTTATCAGTCTGTGACGGCAACGGATGGCCTTGGCTGTTCCAGTGGAGCAGGGATGGCACGTCTGTGTCTTATCTTACATCCTGACCACACTCTGACGCACAGACCTAGTCCGGGAACAGCGCCAGGAGAGTTGGTGACTTTCTTACCCCAAGATAAGAGTGCCGGAACAGGAATACCGTTATATGATCAAGAGTACAGGAAGAGGAACACCCTTTTATGGTTAAGAGTACCGGAGCAGGAACATCTTTGATGTCAACCTGCGTGTATAAGCTGACGTGGCTGGATTCCTGGGGAAGGGGGGAGAGGGTGCGTGGAGGATATATATACTGTATGAAATTTCTCATTTCTTTGGACTTGCTGTGAACTGATCACGCAAGTGCCTTATGCTATCCGGAGAGCAGAATAAACTCTTTCTCTGAATCAACCTCAGTGTCATTTGACTTCCTTTCTCCCTCCCGGGAGCAACGCAGACACCACCAGTCAGTAAAGTCTAATAAGGCTACAGTTTTAGCTTTCACAGATCTAGGAGTCTTGGTTGACCACAAACTTGACATGAGCCAACAGTGTGACGTGGCAGCTAAAAAAGCCAATGCAATTCTGGGCTGCATCAATAGGAGTATAGCATCTAGATCAAGGGAAGTAATAGTGCCACTGTATTCTGCTCTGGTCAGACCTCACCTGGAGTACTGTGTCCAGTTCTGGGCACCACAGTTCAAGAAGGACACTGACAAACTGGAACGTGTCCAGAGGAGGGCAACCAAAATGGTCAAAGGCCTGGAAACGATGCCTTATGAGGAACGGCTAAGGGAGCTGGGCATGTTTAGCCTGGAGAAGAGGAGGTTAAGGCGTGATATGATAGCCATGTTCAAATATATAAAAGGATGTCACATAGAGGAGGGAGAAAGGTTGTTTTCTGCTGCTCCAGAGAAGCGGACACAGAGCAATGGATCCACCTAAACATTAGGAAGAACTTCCTGACAGTAAGAGCTGTTCGACAGTGGAATTTGCTGCCAAGGAGTGTGGTGGAGTCTCCTTCTTTGGAGGTCTTTAAGCAGAGGCTTGACAACCATATGTCAGGAGTGCTCTGATGGTGTTTCCTGCTTGGCAGGGGGTTGGACTCGATGGCCCTTGTGGTCTCTTCCAACTCTATGATTCTATGATTCTATGATTCACATGTTGGTTTTAAAAGGTGGTTAGGGCAGGTGTAGCCCAGAACATCTCAAGGGCATCAGCTGTGGAAGCTTCATGGAATACCCTTCCCACAGAATTCATTCACTATTAGCTCTGACAGGGCAAGGAGAGAAGGAGAAGAAAGGATGCTCACCTTATCTTGGTCAGATAGTCCGATCCAAACGTGTTGCACTTGTGAAGCTGAAAGGTAGAGAGCTAAGAAGCGCAGGTCTTCTGCATCACGCAGAGATGCGAGGTGGTCATTGGGATCATATTTATGGCAGGCTTCCTGAGAGGTAACAAATATATGAGTTTAATGCAACTTGGTGTGCCTTAGAAATGTCCTGAAAGTCAGGCTTGGGTTGAATATTGGCTTGAATATTGATTTCAATACATTGAAATCAAGGTCCAACATCCGACAGCCTGGAAATGCAGGTTTTGTTTGGCCGCTGCAGAAGATAGATGGGATAACCTGCCCATTTATATCTTTGTTTCTTCATCTTCACACTGCACATTTCGATGTTATTGTCAGCAATATCTGCATTATACCCATTTCCCCCCAAATATGCACGTTTGCCCCATATTATTTTCTGGGAGAGCCACTTTGCAACTTTCAAAAGATAGCTGTGTTTTGGTTTGTGTGTTATTTCAGGACAAGTGAAATAAGGAGGGTCTCCTCAACGTGCTAATCGCACCAAATTTATTCTAGGTTTTGTTCTACTTTTGTTAAAAAACCAGAAGCTCTCTTGTTGGGAATACTGGATAATGAAATTAGTAAAAAAGATGCGTAATTTTAATTATTACCACGAATGATTTACGGACAAGCTGAAGGAAGTCTTATAAGAGATGGTAATGTGGAATTTTTGATGTGAAATATGTAAAGTGTATATCTTTTTTCTTTTTATTTTCTTTTCATTTTCTGTTTATTTTTATTTGTAAATCAATAAAAATTTAACTCACAAAAAAACAAAAAAACAAAAAGATGTGAAATTAGTTTTGTATGCAGTAACAGCAGCCAGAATTTTGCTGGCACAGAAATGGAAACAGGAAGAGATGCCCATGAAAGAAGAATGGAGGATGAAACTGATGGAATACGCAGAAATGGACAGATTGACGGGGAGAATTAGGAACCAACGTGACCAGAGATTCTCCGAGGACTGGAAGAAATTTACAGAGCATATCAAAAATTTCTGTGATGAGCAAATAACGTTTGTTGGCTTTCAAGAAGCTCTGTGAAATTACTGTTAGAAATATGTTTAAAAAATATGATGTGATTAAGAGTATTTGAGTGCAATATAATATTGGGAAATGTGAGACGAGGATAAAAAATAAACGGAAAATTATCAGACAAGCTGAGGGAAGTTCTGGAAAAAGGGTTTAAGTTAAAAATGGATGTATAATTTTGTAAAAATGTTTTTTTTAATGGAAAATCTAATAAAAAATATTTATTTTAAAAAAATTATTCTAGGTTCACCCCCCCCCCAAAAAAAGGCACCCAAGTGCCCTTCTCACTTCTGCCTCGTCCCATGAAAGTGGTGGGTCATCAAAGACTTTATAGCAGCCATCACCCCATCCCCGCCAGTCGGGGAGACAACCTGGAGGTAAAGGAAAGGGAGGGCGTTAGCATTCAACATGACAATAGCTGCACATAAAATGAGCATAATAAAATCTGCTCAGGGCGATCACCGCCCCAACCTCCTGTTGAAAGAATGTGGGGAAGAGTCACAACCCATATCACTCACTTTATTTTCGTTACACAAAGGTAGCCGTGTTGGTCTGCCATAGTCAAAACAAAATTTTTTTTCCCTTCCAGTAGCACCTTAAAGACCAACTAAGTTAGTTCTTGGTATGAGCTTTCGTGTGCATGCACACTTCTTCAGAGTGGCGGAAGCAGTCAATGTACAAGTCCAGTGTGGCATTGCGTCCATCAGAAGGGGTCCATGTGGAGTCCCTTTTTGTGTAGCACTTTTTCGGTGGTAGTTGGTGGTCAGTGTTCTGTTGGGAGGGTGGTTGTTGTTCTCCAGTGGGTTGAGAGGTGTTGTGTTGTGAAGTTGTTGCTTGTTCTGCTTTGTCTTGTTGTTGTGTGTGTTGAAAATACTCCTTCAGGCGTAAACGGCGGAAAAATGCTTCCAAGTCCCCGCAGAACTGAATCATGTGTGGGGATTTGGCAGGGCAGAATGACAGTCCACGTGAAAGGACTGATTCCTCAGCTGGGCTGAGTGCTTGCTGTGAGAGATTGACAATATTGTTGATCTTGTTTTGATTAGTAGCCTGTAGGTTGGAAAGGTTAGAGAGTTTCTTGTTTTTCTGTTTTTTCAGTAGCTCCAGTTGAGAGTGGTAAATGTTTTGTTTTTCCTTTTGGAACTCTTGCCAAGCTTGAAGAAGTGTGCATGCACACGAAAGCTCATACCAAGAACTAACTTAGTTGGTCTTTAAGGTGCTACTGGAAGGAAAAAAAAATTTTTGTTTTATTTTCGTTGTTCTTGTTGTTGTTGTTGTTTTAAAAATCACCGTATTATTCCATGTATAAGACTAGGGGTTTTTTTTACTAAAAAAATACCGTATTTTTCGCTCCATAGGGCACACCTAGTTTTCAGAGGGGGAAATCAAGGAAAAAAATATGATCCCCCCCCCCAGCTCTGGGAGCAGCGGACAGGCTGCAGGCAGTCTGTGCGCTTCTCCCAGACCTTCTTCCTGCTTTTGCGGGAGGTGGGGGAATTCCAGAAAATTGTGGTATATGCTGTTTTCCTGGCCAGGGCAAGCAAATGAACAATAAAGAAAGCTATTCCAAAAAATGGGGCAAAAATGACTCGGGGAAGGCTATTTGAAACAAGTGCCTCTCTGAGGCCTTCTGAAAGGCATGGCTGTCTGCTGCAGCTATACCGGGAGCTTCAAAAATGCAGAGCAGCCACAGAAATTGCCTTTTCTCATATGGTCACTCACCAGACAGGTCAAGGTGGTGGACACACCAAGACAGCTTCTAATCGGGAAATCGGTGTGCAGGCAAGATGGTAAAAGCATGAGAAGTTCAATAGATATAGCATAGAACTGACTCATTCAGGGGCCTCAAAGGTCAAAACCAAAATGTTAATCTCAGCCAGCACAAGTACTGGAAGCCGGTATGGCCAGTACAACATACAAGTGCTATTTAAGCTGATGGCTGCAAGCAGGTTAGGAAGCACATTGCAGTAGCATACAGCACATTGCAGTAGCAATACAGCACATTGTAGTAGCATAGCTGTCAACGTTTCCCTTTTTTAAAGGGAAATTCCCTTATTCCGAATAGGATTCCTCGCAAGAAAAGGGAAAGGTTGACAGCTATGTGCAGTAGTGAAGTCTGGAGAATGAGATGCATACAGATCACATCTACCACTCGTGAGATGCAAAGATACATTACCACCTGATGGGTTCTCCTCGGAGCCCACCGAGAGCTCACAGAACAGAACAAGGCTGGTGATGAAGAGGCTGGGCCAGCTGGAGGATATGGGCTGCATATGTCCTTGGCGAGAGAAAGAAGAAAAGCTGAAAGAAAACAGCTTTCCAATCTTGGCTAAAAGAAAGTGGTGCATCACTGCTGCTTTTTTAAATACCATCTGTCAGGAGTCCAAGTTCCCAGCTTGATAGCACAGTAAGCGTAGATAATTAAAAAGGAGTATTTGTTGCAAATACAAAGAGATAGCTCCGGATGGCTCTAACAAAGCCTCTGGCATCAAGATGACCCTTCTGAAGACTCCTTCCAGTGTCAACAGAAGATATTGAACTTACAACCCTTGTGCCTCGTCTTTTGCTTCCTATCTAGCAGCCCTCCCATTTGCCAACTCTTCAGACTTAGTGGATCAGCTCCAACCTCTTCCTGTTCTGAGAGGCTATCTCTTAGTCTGTTTGCACCTGTTTGTGCTTCCTGAGAGCTTTGGCTGTGTTCTAGCCTGCTTTCAGCCATCAAGTTCAGGAAGAGCCAAAGTCTGCAGCTGCTGGCTCTCTCCTGCCTGGCTAACATCTAAGCCTCTCTGTTCCTGGCTGCTTTCTGCAGTTGGCTGCAAACCTTCACTGGGAGCTGGCTCATTCCTGACACCATCCAAAGAAGTATTTGATGCCACCAGAGCCCCACATGAGGCAAGTGTCTCCACATGCTCCACTTGCCCTGATGGAGAGTCAAAGAGATCAAAAGGGGGAAGATAACTCACCTGGTTTATCAGTTTGTCTCTCTCTGAGTTGATTCTTGTTCCTTATTCCAGCAAATGGGTGTTGAAAGACTTCGGGCTAGAAAATGGGTGGTTATGGGGCATTTATAGCCTAAAAGGTGGGTGAGAGAATGTGGTGGTAGACACTTGGCAGCACAAGGGAAGCCAAACTCACACTGAGATCTTTTACATCTGAGCACAAAAGTACACAGAGATCTATTTCATCTGAGAGCTGCCATTGACGGCCCAATATCCAACTGCTATGAAGTGGAAATTAGCTAGGAGAATCACCCTAGAGGAGGACAATGCAGGAACGTGGGAAGAGTCCTGCTGCATTAGCCCACGCATTGGACAAGATGAGGTGAAGGCTGTTCCTCTCCTGCTACTTTTCATACAATTTTACAAGCTTCAAAACATTTAAAGTAAGGGAAGAATGAGAGAAGAAGAAGAAGAGAAGAGTTTGGATTTGATATCCCGCTTTATCACTACCCAAAGGAGTCTCAAAGCAGCTAACATTCTCCTTTCCCTTCCTCCCCCACAACAAACACTCTGTGAGGTGAGTGGGGCTGAAAGACTTCAAAGAAGTGTGACTAGCCCAAGGTCACCCAGCAGCTGCATGTGGAGGAGTGGGGAAGCGAACCCGGTTCCCCAGATTACGAGACTACCACTCTTAACCACACTGGTGCTAAGGAGCTAAGGAGACGAGAATTGTGGTGTCTCATCCCATGTGCCCTTTTCCCATTAGCCAAATGGGGTGATTGCTGCTCCTTTCTGATGCTCTTCCTACTTTTGTGTTAGGATTCCTGCTCTGTGTTTGCAGTCATGGGATTGTTGTCTACCACATGACGGTGTATGTTTTCATTCCTCAGTGTGGGAAGTGACAGAGAGAGGATGTTTTGTGTTCCTGTGTTCCGTGAAGTGGGACTATTGTCCTTTTTTCTTTCTCTCTTTGCTGTCTGATGAGAAAGAGGAAGGAGCTAAGGCAGAATGCTCCGAGTGTATTATATGTAACTAAAGTAGATTAGCCAAAATGCTGTGCTACTGAGTTCTGTTATGCAAACTGCAAATACTCTGCAGGATTGTAAGTGTACTGATGCTTCTTGGTATCAGTTGCTGTGATGTTCGGGCTGAAGAAAGCTTTTGAAGCTCCCAAACGACAGACCAGGAGGGAGAGAACTTGCCAGTCGGGCATGTGTCTCCGCCAGGGTCCTACACGTGAGTAGGACGATCCTAACACTTTGAATGAATTGCTCCCGTCTCTGCCTCACTCTGAGGAATGTAAAAGGTGTCCTTCTTCAGAGTGAGGCATTCTGGAATGGCCCAAGAGAAGGTCTGTTCCACCACCACCACCACCACGTCTCCATGGTGGCCAGACATTCTCTTAGAAAATTATCTCTGAGATAACTTAGGAGCTACAAAAAAATTGAAGTAGGAAGAGGGAGAGCAGAGAGGGAAGGGCAGCAGTGGCTGGTCTCTGGTCCCTTTGCCTCACCCTGAGGAAGGTGAGTGAGGTCCTTTCCCAGAACAAGAGGTTTAAGATGGAGGGGCGCAACTTCACTCCCAAGCCTCTGCAGGGATTGTTCTCCCTCAGCAGCGTGGAGGAGAGTTGTGCCCCCCTGATGGCTGGCAGTGCACAGCTACGAGCACCCCAACACTATCCATGGTAATTTGGGGGCACTGGGAGGATATTTGCACCCCAGCGCTGCATCTGCTAAATATGGATAACATATACCTTGAAAAGCAATATGTGGCCTTTGAAATGCACTGTTAGGAGTGTGAACACTCTGTACCTCTGCTGCAGAAGACAGGGAGAAGTTCTTCTGAAACTAAACTCCTCCTGAGTATATCAGGATGTGCTCGTAACAGCCCACAAACTGCATCAACTGGTGGGCAGGATTTCAATCTGTATTCTGATTAGGCAAAGGAATGTGATGTTTCATGTCCTGTCTTCTCTGTTGATGGAGAATGGATTCCTCTTGATGATGCCAACTGAGTTGCAAGAACATTAGCTGATGGTGACTTCATGTGGGAAAGTTTGCACCAGTCTTATGCACTTGTGCATTTGTGGCAGAAGAGGATAGCAAGGAAGGATGATAGCATGAAGGAAGGTGACACTAAACTTTAAATAAGGTTAAAAGGAGAATGTCTAGCTGCCCTAGAAGGTTGGAAGAGGGAGGAATGTTCAGCCTTCATGTTAGCCAGTATGGTGTAGTGGTTAAGAGCGGTAGTCTCGTAATCTGGGGAACCGGGTTCATGTCTCCGCTCCTCCACATGCAGCTGCTGAGTGACCTTGGGCCAGTCACACTTCTTTGAAGTCTCTCAGCCCCACTCACCTCACAGAGTGTTTGTTGTGGGGGAGGAAGGGAAAGGAGAATGTTAGCCGCTTTGAGACTCCTTAAAGGGAGTGAAAGGCGGGATATCAAATCCAAACTCTTCTTCTTCTTCTTCTTCTTCTTCTTCTTCTTCTTCTTCTTCTTCTTCTTCTTCTTCTTCTTGGGGAGAGGACCCCCTGTCCTTTTCTCACAGTGAGGGAGACAGGAAGGACAAGAGACCAGCCAGGGCCGCCGTTCCTCCTCTGCTCTCCCTCTTTCCTTAATCCAAATGTTTTCCAACTCCTAACGATATCTAGTGGAACATAAACTCTCCTGGGCCATCTCAACCAGATTGCCTCACTCTGAAGACGGACCACTCACTCAGGGTGAGGGAAAGGGGTGGGGGGCTTCATTAGCTGGAGCAAATTATTCAAAATAAGAGGAGCAGGGGAGAGAAGCAGCAATGACCACATTTTTCAAAATGGGTGGGCAGAACCAACAAGACTCATTCCACCTTCTTCCTCATCTGGGATGGCTCTCTGCCTCTTTGCTCATTTCAAAGCAGTTGTATATTTGACAATCCGTGACAGCTTTCAGATGAAATACACCTCTGAGTTCTTTCATGTTCAGATGCAAAAGATCTAGGTGTATGTTTGGGTTGAACCATTAGGCTTCCCTTGTCCTGCCAAGTGTCTCCCACCACATGCCATTGCCCACCTATCAGGCTATAAATAACTGAGGAACACCAGTTTTCTACCCTGGAGTTTTTCCACAGTCATCACTTTGAATAAGGCAGAATCATCAGCTCAGAGAGAGAGAAAAACTGATAAACCAGGTGAGTTAACATCCCCCTTCTGATCTCTTTGACTCTCCATGCTGGCCATTGGATCACAGCTACATTTCTAAGGTAAGCAGCACACTAACAATGGGGTACCTTTGCATATCATGACCCTGTTCCCCATCAAATGAAAGAGTTGATTAATCTATAAAGTAAAATGATTTGAACTTGAGTATGTGTAACTCCTGGAGGAGACTCTTGAGATTCCCATGGACTGCAAAAAGATCAAACGTATCCATTCTGAAGGAAATCAGCTCTGAGTGCTCACTGGAAGGACAGATCGTGAAGCTGAGGCTCCAAGACTTTGGCGACCTCATGAGAAGACTCCCTGGAGAAGACCCTGATGTTGGGAAAGATGGAGGGCACAAGGAGAAGGGGACGGCAGAGGATGAGATGGTTGGGCAGTGTTCTCGAAGCTACAAACATGAGTCTGACCAAACTGCGGGAGGCAGTGGAAGACAGGAGTGCCTGGAGTGCTCTGGTCCAGGGGGTCATGAAGAGTCGGACATGACTAAACGACTAAACAACAACAATAATGTGTAGCTCCTCACTTTGTTCTCTGTGGGTGAAATAGGTGTGCATTGTCCTGCTGGAAAGAAAGAGAATGCCTTGTCTTCTGACTGATGAATACAGAAAACTCAGCCTAGCAATTGTGTGTTTTGTGTTTTCTGTCTCCAGGAACATATGCAGCCTTCCTCTGACCCCAGGCTCAGACTCCTTTGCACCAGCCTTGTTCTGATATGTCAGCTCTCCCTTGTCTTAAACAGAGAAATAGTTGGCGACACCGGCGTTTACTCCCCAGAGACGGGTACTGTATCTTTTCATCTCTGAGGTAGTTGCTGCCTTCTTGAGGGAAAGAACACCTTTTGGCAGCCTTAGCCAAAGGTAGATTCATTTACTGATGAAATGAGCCTATGCTGCCAATTCTCGTAGTAGACCAGTATAAAGTAAGCAGCACATAAGCAGCACACAAAACGCTACCAAACCATTCTACATTCTAAATTGAGAGAGCTATGTACAAGATCTACTACAGAAGCCACAAACAGAAAACTCATTCAAACTGTGTCCGGCACCTTGTCTAACTCTAGATCAAACTTACCGGTACCTTTGTTGATATTGAAGGGACAGGTTACCCCACCTAGGCCTCTGTAGTCACCCCAGGCCTGTGTATTCACCCCAACTAGGCCCCAAGACTTCCCAAATTCTTTCTTTGAGGATTCAGTAACTAAAATACATTAGTTTGAGCTGTATTTCTTTCTTTGAGGATGCAAACCTAAAATGCATTAGCTTTTGCTGTATAACACAAAGTAGCTGAAATAAACAAAGCCTTCACCCCTTCTCAGTAAAAGATGGCCTTGTCAGTCCCGAGTAAGAGACGGGATGGCGCATCCAACCAGGTTGCAACTATTCTGACTGCTCTGATGCACAGAGCCGGGAATGGCGCCAGGAGTGACTGTGGCGTTCGTACGGAGCCCCCGGTCATCTCACGGACTATTGACCCGTACACCACTAATCCGCTGCCACCAACCAGGTCCTCCCTGGTAAAATCACTTCAGTCTCAGTCAGCTTTTCAGTTCATAAAGAAGAGTGTCTTTTATTTCAGACTTAAAACAAAACTATTACAGCATTCCAAATGGTGTTCCTCTTTACTTTCTTAGTCTTATTTTCCTCTCTCTATCTCTGCTACCACCCCACACTCAAGGACCAACTGCCCTAACTGTCTCTCTATTACCAACTGCCTTTCCCAACCAGCCAACCCATGAAACCCAACCAACTACCCACCCACAACTCCCAACAAACTCCTCTCAGAACTAGTTTTATATATCCACTGACTCCACCCCCCTGAGTCCTGTCTGTGCAACCCATTTAACTATTTCCCCTCCAGCACTCTCTCATATAGGTTAACGTCACATACCTCCCCCTTAAGAAGTTTCGATTCAGGAGGGCTAACTTCTTAAAGTTACACTCCTGATCAAACAGTTTTGTATGTGGTTTTGTTTTTTATCTCTCTCTCTATATATATACATAGATAAAAAACAAAACCACATACAAAACTGTTTGATCAGGAGTGTAACTTTAAGAAGTTAGCCCTCCTGAATCTTTTTTATCTATCTCTATATATATACATAGGACATGGGTGGCGCTGTGGGTTAAAGCCTCAGCGCCTAGGACTTGCCGATCAAAAGGTCGGCGGTACAAATCCCCGCGGCGGGGTGCGCTCCCGTTGTTCGGTCCCAGCACCTGCCAACCTAGCAGTTCGAAAGCACCTTTGGGTGCAAGTAGATAAATAGGGACCGCTTACCAGCGGGAAGGTAAACGGCGTTCCGTGTGCTGCGCTGGCTCGCCAGATGCAGCTTGTCACGCTGGCCACGTGACCCGGAAGTGTCTGCGTACAGCGCTGGCTCCCGGCCTATAGAGTGAGATGAGCGCACAACCCTAGAGTCTGGCAAGACTGGCCCGTATGGGCAGGGGTACCTTTACCTATATATATACATACATACATACATAAACAAGCAAATGGTTGATTGTCTTTGTTCATCCTTCACTCTCTGGTTTTCGTGATAAGGCATCCGCCACAATGTCCAATGATTCTTTCTCAACCGTTGAAAGGTGCTTTTCTCTAGGCAGTAACTTCTTGCTGATGTAGGTGATTGGATGTAGGTCTCCTTCTGGTCCTGGCTGGCTTAAGACGGCCCCATTTCCGGTGTTTGAAGCGTCCTCCTGTTACACGGTAGGGGTTCACAACAATGGGTTTGGCTTCCCCTGTGTCGATCCGATGTTCCACACCTTTGGCCACTCCTGGAATATTACTGAACAAGGATTCATATTCCAGCAAGATCTGTTTTGCTTCCTCTGGCTGTTTAAGGGTTAAAGTCGGAGCCAATTTTATGTCTGTTAATCTACTCTGGGACTCTCTCTTGTTCCCCCAGCATGGTATGTCTGGTTCACATGGATCCTCTCGTAAGGCATACAGTGTCCATTTTTCTGTTCTAAAATACGGTTTGATCATATTTACATGCACCACTTTTTGCACTTCCTCTCCTTGCTGGATCACATAATTTACTTCATTCATTTTGGCTTTTGTTTTGTCTTGCCCGGTGCCTCTTCTCTGACATATGTCACAGGCTTGACAGTATTGTTTTATTTGTTTCCCCATTCCTGGCCAATAAAAATTTTGAGCCACTCTCCGTTCTGTACATGTAATACCCATATGTGCTCCAAATACACTGTTGTGGTTCGAGTACCCGACCCCCGCAATGTGGAAAGAAATACACAAGGACACGTTATATAAGGTTAATGGGCAATAAAAGGCCACAACTTTATTGATTACAGCAGTGAAAAGGTATTGGCTTAGGCATTGGATCTCTCAAGCAAGTGGGTTTATTCACCAGTAGGTGGAGCCTGTTGATGCTAATCCAACTATAGGCTCTCCCCTGATGTCACTGAGGGTCGTGCCATGGCCTCCCGCCAAGCAGGCATCGGACAGAATACACGACCGCCAGATTCCTTTAACGGAATAACCCACGGTAGATAGCATAGGCGATGGCCACACCTAGCTCTTCGACACACCACAACACATTATTCCAATGCCTAACCTACCCACCAATACCACAAAAGATGTGACGATTGCTATGAGGTAGGCGAAGAAACCAAAAAGCCTAATGCCAAATGGAAAAACTCCTACCAGGCCCCCTGGACAACCAGGGCGACCAACCTAAGGTCCATAGCAAGGCCAATGACCTAAGCCCTAACTCAAAGGGAGTGGAGGGTGGGTGACTCGCGGCGAGACGACGAAGAATGAGGCCGGGCAGAGGCTGGCGCCGCAGCAAAAGGCTGCTGAATACGCCCCCTCTCAGGCACCTGGTTGGATGCCTGCTGAGGGGCGTGGGCGCCAGCCAGGTGAGATGGAGGCAGGGGGCTAACGCCCCCTGCTAGGGGCGGTGCTCGGCTCCCACCCACAACCACTCCCCTCTCTTGCAGGGAGGAGAGTCTTTGTGAGCGTGCTGCAGGATTTTGCCTCGGTATTCATGTGGGATTACTGTCTTCTCACTTCATCACCCCCCCTGCATGGTGGGTCAAGGACTTCTCGATATAAAAGGTCCCTGCTCAAACAAAACCGTTCTGGGCACTCAGAAGTTAACGGCCTCTCCGACTCGGCTGCCTCAAAGCACATTTGTAACTCAGTATCTTCCTTTTGCTTTTTGGCAAAACTTGGGGTTTGACTTTTAGTCAAAGGAAATAAAAAGGTGTTTTTTCGTTCCTCACACTGATCACCCCCTTGCTGTCCTTCAGCATTGTCTGCCTCTGCTACTGTATCCACCTCCTCAGGATTAGGTGACTGTGGGCTCCCTTTTGCTCTGGTAACTATGAAAGTACTCTGCACATGTTCTAAAATGTCCCAACCAATGAGCACAGGGGCGGGAATTTCTTCCGAAAGGGCTACCTGCCTCTTCCCTGCCCAGTTTTTGAACCCAACATCTATTTCCGCCACCTTTAGGATCTCTGCCTGTTTCGAAATTCCTTTTAATTTCATTACTTTTCCTGGAATTATGGCCTCATCCCTGATTATTTCCAGGTGGACTATGGTGACTTGCGATCCCGTGTCCTTTAACCCGAGATATCTTTTTCCCGTCTATCCAGATACACTCTCCAGCGTTCTTTAACAAGAGATTATCTTGTTGTATCACATAACAATGCATGGCTTTGGCCTCTACTACCTCAGCAGGCTCGGGCCTAGTGGGCATGTCCGTTTCCTTGACAACCTGACTAGTTGGGCCCTGCTCCACAGGCTGCATACAATATGTCTGTTTCTGTGTGGTGCTATAACTAGATGTTTCTTTTCCTGGCTTACAATCAAAACTTTTATGACCTAATTTCCCACATCTCCAGCATGAAATGTCTTTGGGTCCTGCATAACTTGTTTTATTGACTTTTCCCTCAGAAAACTCTGTATGGGTGTGTGCCTTCTCATGTGGGCTTTCTGATGAGGGGCTGCTTCTCTTATCGGTTTCTGTTTGTTTTTTTTATAAATATTTATTAAAGTTTTCCATTTTATACAAACAAAAAGAAAAGAAAAAAAAGCACAAAGAAAAAAGACAATATTAAAAACACATAATTTTCAAAACCTAGTTTCCAAACCATCGTCCTTTGACTTCTCGAACCTCCCCTTCTTGTTTTCTAGATCAAATTATTTATCCAGCAAATCCTGATCTCCTAACTTCACAATTAATTAACCCCTTATTTTCTATTCAGCTTCTTAAATTATTGTAACTTAAACCTTATTAAAACAAGAGAAAAAGAAAAAACATTTCTTGCATATTCTTTTACCATAACAGCTAGAAACCCTTAATTTCAATCCAACTCCCTTCAAAATTCAGTAATGTTACAGTATTTCTTTAAATAGTCCTTAAATTTCTTCCAATCTTCTTCTGCCGACTCTTCTCCCTGGTCGCGGATTCTGCCAGTCATTTCTGACAATCTCATACAGTCAATCAGCTTCATCTGCCATTCCTCTTATCGGTTTCTGAGGTAATCTTTCCTTTGGTTTGCTGAAATTTATTTTTGTTTTTTTCCCAATTTCTCCCACCAAATTTTGGCCCATCAAATCCATGGTCTCTGATTTCATTTATTTTATCGGCTAAACCCACTGCTTCCTCTATTGTCTTGGGGTTCCTTTCTTTTATCAGGTACTTCAATTGGCCATTTATTGTGTCGTAAAATTGCTCCAACGCTATCACTTCTCTAATCTTAGGTACCATGTCTGCGTTCTCTTGCTCTAACCATCTTGTGAGGTAAGTTTTTATCTTTGCGCCCATCTGCGCATAGGTTTCCTCCCTCACCTTTGTCACACTTCTACATTTTTTCCTCAACTGCTCTGAGGTAATCCCAAAGCATGTATATACTAACTGCTTGTACACCTCAAAATTTTGGGATTGTTCCTCAGTCATTTGAGCGTATAATTCGGCTAGAGGACTGCTTATCCTAGCTCTCAAGATCATCATTTTATCTTCCTCTCTTACTTGAAAATCGTGACAGGCTCTCTCGAAGGATACTAGAAATGCTTCTGGGCTATCCTTATCTCTAAACTAAGGAAAGCGTTTTAAATTATATTCATTTGATTCTGTCCACCGGTGTTATTACTATTATTACGATTTTCTAAAACCACTAATTCCAACCGTCTCATCTCTAACTGAAACCGCTGCTGTTCCCTTTCCTGCTCAGCCCTCAATTTTTCTTTTTCCCATTCTTGCTCAAGCCTAAATTGTTCAATTTCTTGCTCAGCTCTCAATTGTTCAGCCCTCAATTTTTCTTTTTCTAATTCCTGCTCCAGCCTAAATTTTTCTTGCTCAGTTCTATTTTTCTCAAGCTCTAATTTCAGGTTATATTCTTGAACTAATTTCCACTTTTCAAAATCCTCTGAAAACTGTGGAACTTCTACTTCAGGCGGGGTTTTGGTCATCTCTTCTATTCTGGTTTCTTCCCCCTGGGGATTCCCATTCTCTTCTCCCGAGCTTTCATGTGGGTTTTCTTTCACCAGGTGCTTGGTCTTCTTGGTTGAGTCAGTATTTTGCACTAATTACATAAGAGACTTTCACTCTCGGCACTGTTCCTCCCGGCTTGGCTTTTCAAGACCCTGGTCCCCAAAGTATAGCTTTAGGTTTTTTCCCTCTAACCTTTCAAGCTGACTTCCTCTGACCCTGAGCCTAAGCCTCCGCCAGAACAGTCTTTTGAGATCTCTTGCTCTTATTGTTATCTTGGCCACACGACATCTGGGGTTTATCCTCAATCACACCCTCGGGCCAGGGAATCTCTTCACCGATTTACCCTTCCCCTCTCCAGGTGTATTGCTTCCCCTCACAGGCTCTTAGACTTATCGTATCCCGCCGCTGCCGCCAATTTTGTGGCGTTCGTACGGAGCCCCCGGTCGTCTCACGGACTATTGACCCGTACACCACTAATCCGCTGCCACCAACCAGGTCCTCCCTGGTAAAATCACTTCAGTCTCAGTCAGCTTTTCAATTCATAAAGAAGAGTGTATTTTATTTCAGACATAAAACAAAACTTGTACAGCATTCCAAACGGTGTTCCTCTTTACTTTCTTAGTCTTATGTTCCTCTCTCTATCTCTGCTACCTCCCCACACACAAGGACCAACTGCCCTAACTGTCTCTCTATTACCAACTGCCTTTCCCAACCAGCCAACCCATGAAACCCAACCAACTACCCACCCACAACTCCCAACAAACTCCTCTCAGAACTAGTTTTATAGACCCACTGACTCCACCCCCCTGAGTCCTGTCTGTGCAACCCATTTAACTATTTCCCCTCCAGCACTCTCTCATATATGGTAACGTCACAGGGGGACACACAAATGAGCAGCGCAACAGTAAAATCGGAAGCTTGGGACTCAAAACGGAGCATGTTTGGCTTCTGAGGCAAAGTTCACAAACTGGAACACCTACTTCCAGGTTTGCAGCATTCAAATTTGAAATATACTTGGAGTCGAGAGTGGATTTCATGCTCTTTATTCAGCTCATAGTGGTAAGGAGGAAATGGAAGTTCCCCCAGAATGTCTGCTTTATAGACATTATTTACACAATGGGCCCCACGTGATTGGCTAATTTTGGGATTCACCTGTAGGCCAATCAGGTTGTGGATTCACTTCCACCTGGAGCTGGATTGAGTGGCTCCTGTGGACCAATCAGATTGCTGCATTCTGAATCCTATTGTTCTAGGACCAATCAGACTGCTGCGTTTTGGATCCTATTCAACTCAGTACATAACAAAATTCCAAGTTGTTCATGAACTAAGCTGTTGAAAAACCAAGGTACCACTGTATTGCCAGTACAATATTCAATCTGGAGCCAGACTTTTAAGAGATTTCATAGGAAGTCCAGCTGCATAAAACTCATTCTTTTCCTTTTCTTTTCTTCTTAGGACCTCTGCACAAAGTTTGGCACCAATGGTCACCTTGCCTCTATCCTTGATGTGGAAGAACTGCATTTCTTGGCTAAAATCATTAAACTGTCAAAACACGAACATGTCTGGATCGGATTCTCTGACCTAGATTTTGTGAGTCCCCAAGGCTTTCTCCTCCCCCTCCGTCTGCACTGTCAGAGCTGATAATAAAAGAATTCAGTGGGGAGGCTGCTTCTATGAAACTTCCCCGGTTGATGTCTTTGAGATGTTAAGGGCAACAATTCCTACGCGCCAAAGACACATTTCCAAAATAGCATGCAAACATTATGTGAAAATTGAAAGTGAACTGAGGAAGACCTGAGAATACAGTCACTTCCGTTGCTCATTCTTGTTTTAGTTTTTGACTGCAAATGGGTACCCCTGTTTGGATGCTATTCTTCTGGGCACTCAAAGATCTCCTAGATGGGGAGCTGAACTGTGCCTGGTTTCCCCATCACCACCACCTTCCCTGCTTCCTCCTCCATTCCAACTATCCAACCATCCCAAGTTGAGAAGGAAGATCTGAAGGGGAATCCTGCATGACTTAGTATGCCCAGAGATGGAAATGAGTTTCCTCTGGCTGGTGGTGGAGAGTGTAAAGGACATACGAGGAGAGCGTTCTCAGCATTCAACATGTTGTTATTTAGTCGTTTAGTCGTGTCCGACTCTCTGTGACCCCCTGGACCAGAGCACGCCAGGCCCTCCTGTCTTCCACTGCCTCCCGCAGTTTGGTCAGACTCATGTTCGTAGCTTTGAGAACACTGTCCCACCATCTCGTCCTCTGTCGTCCCCTTCTCCTTGTGCCCTCCATCTTTCCCAGCATCAGGGTCTTTCCCAGGGAGTCTTCTCTTCTCATGAGGTGGCCAAAGTCTTGGAGCCTCAGCTTCAGGATCCATCCTTCCAGTGAGCACTCAGGACTGATTTCCTTAAGAATGGAGAGGTTTGATCTTCTTGCAGTCCATGGGACTCTCAACAGTCTCCTCCAGGAGCACCAGAATTCAAAAGCATCAATTCTTCGGCATTCAATATACTTGACCACAAAAGAGTCGTGGTGGGACCCTAGCTGATGTTCTGCAACTCAAATAATCTTGTCTGTGGTTTGTTTGGGTGGAATCATCTTTCTTTCTTTTTTAATATGCTTTTTATTAGTTTTTCATTTCACATAAACAAACAAAATACAATAATGTTCCAAAATCATATACCCACTTTCTTTCTCAACGCCCTATGGAGCACTGATTTCCCTCCCTCCCTTCAGTAGGTTTTCTTACTTTAATCCCTTTCCCACAATTCCTTAATAATATCCAGTCCATGTCATAAGATTTATTTCAATCCTGCTAACGTCTTCAGATTTCTACAGTTATTACTTATCTAGTCCACAAATTTACAGTCATACCTCGGGATAAATATGCTTCAGGATAAGTATTTTCGGGTTGCGCTCCGCAGCGACCCGGAAGTAACGGAGCACTTTACTTCCGGGTTTCGCTGTTCGCGCATGCCCAGACGGTCAAAATGACATCACGCGCATGCGCGGAAGCGGCAAAATGTGACCCGCGCATGCACAGATGCGCAGTCGTGTCTTACGTTCTGTTCAGGATGTGAACGGGGCTCCGGAATGGATCCCGTTCACATCCCGAGGTACCACTGTACTCCAATCTCTTTGGAACTTTGTTTCCTCCTGATTACGAATCCTGTAGGTCAGTTTTGCTAGTTCCACATAATCCACCATCTTCGTCTGCTACTCCTCCACTGTTGGTAATTCTTGTACTTTCCATTTAGGCTAACAAAGTTCTGGTGGCAGTTGTAGCGTACATAAATAGTCTTTGATCTACCTGGCTTTTTTGGGAAGGTATATTTGAACATCTTTTTCAGTTCGTTGTAAATCAATTCCCAAAATTGTTTCATTTTTTCACATGTTCACCACATGTGGAAAAAAATCTCCATCCTTCTCTTTACATTTCCTGTTTGGGTGGAATCATCAAGGAGCGTGTTGTGTCCTTGGAAGTTTCTCCTTGTGATCTGTTCTTTCTAAAGAGCATCCCACCTCTCTTATCCCTACAGGATGGAAATTGGGAGTGGACAGATGGCTCTCCAGCTGCATTCAAACCATGTGCTGAACATCCTGGTCTCGGGAGATGTGCCTCCTGTTTCGCGTGGATGGTAAGGGTTAGTTCTCAGAACTGGTGCTTTGGAGCTTCCATGCTTGATGCAGGGAGGTGCCAGTATTCCCTTAATTTCTACTGTAGGTATGAGATGTGCTTCTTGCCTGCTCTTAGGCCAAGAAGTCATGAGAGAAGGACTTCCTTTGGTGCCCTTTCATCTGCTTGATTGAAATATTTCTCAACTGCCTAGCATGTATCTAGCCTTCCCAAGACAACTCATATTGACTGCAAAGACCATAGCGTCCACCATAGTGTTGGCTGGGTGGTTGGGCCTCTTCTGAATGAGGAAATTCTTTGTGGCAACGATGGGGTGGGTGTGCATGTATATGTTTTGGGGTGTGGGGTCCCACTGGCAGCCACATGCCATGGAGCCCCTGGTGTCTGCTGTTGACTCTCCCTGAGCTGGTTTCTCTTTTTCTTTCCAGGCTATATGCTATTTAGAGCTCAACATTGCAATAAAAAATATGGTTACATTTGTGAACATGAGCCAAAGTCTGAGCCCGAGTAACCTCTTCACTCTCTCTGACTGAATACTGCAAGTAGCAAGAGCCCCCTTCCCAGGGAGCCCAGGATGAAGAACCTTTGTGGCCTTTCAGATGTTGCTTGAGCACCACTAGCACCATCCTAGACAATTGGCCATGATGAAAGTGGGAGTCCACCAACGTCAGGAGGACAGCAGTCTCCCCTTCCCTAATAGATGCTTCATCCCGTTGTGAATTTAAACACATGCCCCTGAAACAAGAGTCAATTACTTTATTTACTTGATTTACTTCTCCTCACTCGCTTCCCCCTCTGTCTTTTGTACCTTTTTTCAGATTGTAAGCTGGTTGGGATATGGAACTGGTCCCTTTTACTCTGTAATGAACCAATGCACTCTTGTGTCAATGCCCTGGGAAACCAGTTCTGATAGTTGGGCTGGATCCAACCTCCCCCACCAAGTACATGAAGACGTGGAAGTGAGTTGCTGAAAGCAAACCATCTGCAGAGAAGAAAAGTCTGTTTGCAGGTATGGCTTGAATCCAAACCACACCTGCAAAAAGACAAAGTGGGACTTGCAGCCAGTGCCCTTGAAGCTGTGGTCTCAGCGCAAACCAGCTGCTTGTTGCTGAAAGAGTGTCTCCAATGGGGCTTTGGTCCAGCACTAATTAGATGAGAGCAAGCCCCCCTCCTTGGCGGCAGTAGGACGTTCCCAATGGGGCTTGCTCTTAGCACCGATCAGTGGTAAAGAGGAGATGCACTTTCAAATCTGTAAGAGAAATCTATGGGGGGGAATCTGTAATGCAACCAATTCAAGGAGTGCTTGCTGTCCCCATTCCTGCCTGCAAAGGATTAATTAGGAGCTCACGTTCAGCTCCCAATTGTCCCATTGTCCACATCTAATGTTACACAACTGGGACGCGGGTGGCGCTGTGGGTTAAACCACAGAGCCTAGGACTTGCCGATCAGAAGGTCGGCGGTTTGAATCTCCGTGACGGGGTGAGCTCCCGGTGCTCGGTCCCTGCTCCTGCCAACTTTGCAGTTCGAAAGCACGTCAAAGTACAAGTAGATCAATAGGTACCGCTCCGGCGGGAAGGTAAACGGCATTTCCGCGTGCTGCTCTGGTCATGCTGGCCATATGACCCGGAAGCTGTACGCCGGCTCCTTCGGCCAATAAAGTGAGATGAGCGCCGCAACCCCAGAGTTGGCCATGACTGGGCCTAATGGTCAGGGGTCCCTTTACCTTTACCTAATGTTACACAGAACCATAAAATTGTGGAAGTGGAAGGGACCCTGAGGGTCATCTAGTCCAACCCCCTGCAATGCAGGAATCACAACAAAAGCATCCCTGGCAGGCGGTCATCCAACCTCTGCTTTGAAACCTCCAAGGAAGAAGAATTCACCACCTTCTGAGGGCGTCCATTCCACTGTCAAATAATTCTTACACTCAGAAAGTTATTCTTTGTGTTTAGTTGGGATCTCCTTTCTTTTAACCTGAATCCATTGAGGATATAGTTGGGAGGGGAACAGCCTTGCAGGTGCCCCATCCCTCGTATAATATATATAAGATGATGGGGACTGAGGTGAGATGCCAAGAGTTCTACTGGACAATGAGCAAATCCCCGACCTTTTTGTCATTCTGATGGGGAAGCATAACGTTTTAAATATGTACATGCCTCTACAAATATGCTTCAGTAATAAATGCTCCTATATTGCATCAGCCTCAGTGGCTTCTCTGTCATGTGTGCACCCGCTTCAAAGTGCTGGCTGAGACCTTTGACACATTGGCAATATGGTGCTGTCAGGGAACTGCCATCAGCTCAGAGGTGAGAGGTGGAAGGGCAGCTGGATTACAGAGAGGCTCCAAAGATCATGGGAAGCAGCACCTCCTCAGCAGAGGAGGGAAGCCCTGCCTCAAGTGGGGAAGAGCTGCAGGGCTCAGAAGATGCAAGGCGGTGCCAGGACACCTTGTCTGAGCAAAGCGGGGAGGAGGGAGGTCCCCCTTTACCCAAGCCTTCCCTGCACAGCAAGGTTTTCACACAGAGAGGGGAGGCGTCGGCTGGGGGTCAAGAGACTACTCTGCTGGGGAAAGTTTAAGGACCGCCCACTCTCAGGTTCTGCTAGTGACTGAGTCAGACATGGAATAGAGACATTCTGCATTGTAAACGTTTTTGCACCAATAATAAAGCCTTTGAAAAGACCAGTGAGGGATCTTGCCTGTTCGCTCTCCAGCAACCACACCGATAGGCATAACAGGTGCCTTGAGGGCAATCAACTCCTCTATAAGTTTTGATATTGAGATGGAGGCATCTCAGTGAGTCTCCCCTTCATAGAATCATAGAATCATAGAGTTGGAAGAGACCACAAGGGCCATCGAGTCCAACCCCCTGCCAAGCAGGAAACACCATCAGAGCACTCCTGACATATGGTTGTCAAGCCTCTGCTTAAAGACCTCCGAAGAAGGAGACTCCACCACACTCCTTGGCAGCAAATTCCACTGTCGAACAGCTCTTACTGTCAGGAAGTTCTTCCTAATGTTTAGGTGGAATCTTCTTTCTTGTAGTTTGGATCCATTGCTCCGTGTCCACTTCTCTGGAGCAGCAGAAAACAACCTTTCTCCCTCCTCTATGTGACATCCTTTTATATATTTGAACATGGCTATCATATCACGCCTTAACCTCCTCTTCTCCAGGCTAAACATGCCCAGCTCCCTTAGCCGTTCCTCATAAGGCATCGTTTCCAGGCCTTTGACCATTTTGGTTGCCCTCCTCTGGACACATTCCAGTTTGTCAGTGTCCTTCTTGAACTGTGGTGCCCAGAACTGGACACAGTACTCCAGGTGAGATCTGACCAGAGCAGAATACAGTGGCACTATTACTTCCCTTGATCTAGATGCTATACTCCTATTGATGCAGCCCAGAATTGCATTGGCTTTTTTAGCTGCCGCGTCACACTGTTGGCTCATGTCAAGTTTGTGGTCAACCAAGACTCCTAGATCCTTTTCACATGTAGTGCTCTCAAGCCAGGTGTCACCCATCTTGTATTTGTGCCTCTCGTTTTTTTTGCCCAAGTGCAATACTTTACATTTCTCCCTGTTAAAATTCATCTTGTTTGTTTTGGCCCAGTTCTCTAATCTGTCAAGGTCATTTTGAAGTGTGATCCTGTCCTCTGGGGTGTTAGCCACCCCTCCCAGTTTGGTGTCATCTGCAAATTTGATCAGGATGCCCTTGAGTCCATCATCCAAGTCGTTGATAAAGATGTTGAATAAGACCGGGCCCAAGACAGAACCCTGTGGCACCCCACTAGTCACTCTTCTCCAGGATGAAGAGGAACCATTGATGAGCACCCTTTGGGTTCGGTCAGTCAGCCAGTTACAAATCCGGGTATACAAATTCGGTTACAAATTCGGTATACAAATTCAGTTACAAATTCGGGTATACAAATCAAGTATACCCGAAACCCTCCAAGCAAGACACATGGCAAAAAGAGACTAATCTGGAGTTCTACGTCAGATTCCCAGCTATTTTCTGTGTCAGAAGGGGCGAGGAAACACACAAATTTACAGTACCAAAGAATGCAGAGGCCTATCCAAGCATTAATGGGAAATAGTCTCCAGGTGGGGCTAGCAATTGAGCACAAGAAGATTTTTATTTTTCATAACAACACACAAGTTCAATATGCAGACTGTAAGAGATGATTGGAATAAAGAACTGGAACTTTCATTATTACCCAGACATTGGGGAAATATATTAGCTCCAATACCGAAGGTGTTATTAGATTTAAAATTAGGACTAATACAACAGAAAATAATATTTAGTGTTTATTGGACCCCTTTATGGTTGCATAAAAAAGGGTTAGCTAAGATAGTTCAGTGCTGTAGATGTGGCAAGGACAAAGAAAAGATTGGAAATTTTGGCAGAGATAAAGGAAAATGAAAAAGATTTATGCCAAACTCCAGGAAACGTGAAAGCGAAACAAAACATTAAAACGTTACAAACTCAGATTTCAATACTCTTGAACCAGGAAACTGAATGGAAAATAAAAATGTCAAAACAAAGAAACTTTGAATTCTCTAATAAACTGGGAAGAATGTTAGCTTGGCAATTAAGGAAAAAACAAAAAGAAAGGTGATAAACAAATTCGAAGATAGAGGGAAATTATTGATGATCCAAAGGAAATAACTAAAAAAACTGAAAACTACTTTAGGGAATTATATCAAGAAGGGAAAGAAAACCAAGACAAAACAGAAAAATACTTACCGTATTTTTCGCACCATAGGACGCACTTTTCCCCCTCCAAAAATGAAGGGGAAATGTGTGCGCGTCCTATGGTGCGAATGCAGGCTTTCGCTGAAGCCTGGAGAGTGAGAGGGGTCGGTGCGCACAGACCCCCCACGCTCTCCAGGATTCGCACACCTCTCTGCAAGCAGCGGGAGCCCAGCGCTGGGCTCCCGCTGCTTGCGGAGAGTTGCCTGCATGCTCAGGCCTGCGTGCGCTGAGCTCAGCGCGCCCAGGCTTCGCGGACCTCTCTGCAAACAGCGGGAGCGGTCCCGCTGCTTGCGGAGAGTTGCTAGCATGCCGAAGCCTGCGCGCGCTGAGCTCAGCGCGCCCAGGCTTCGCGGACCTCTCCGCAAACAGCGGGAGCGGTCCCGCTGCTTGCGGAGAGTTGCCAGCATGCCGAAGCCTGCGCGCGCTGAGATCAGCGCGCCCAGGCTTCGCGGACCTCTCCGCAAACAGCGGGAGCGGTCCCGCTGCTTGCGGAGAGTTGCCAGCATGCCGAAGCCTGCGCGCGCTGAGATCAGCGCGCCCAGGCTTCGCGGACCTCTCCGCAAACAGCGGGAGCAGTCCCGCTGCTTGCGGAGAGTTGCCAGCATGCCGAAGCCTGCGCGCGCTGAGATCAGCGCGCCCAGGCTTCGCGGACCTCTCCGCAAACAGCGGGAGCGGTCCCGCTGCTTGCGGAGAGTTGCCAGCATGCCGAAGCCTGCGCGCGCTGAGCTCAGCGCGCCCAGGCTTCGCGGATCTCTCCGCAAGCAGCGGGAGCGCTCCCGCTGCTTGTGGAGACTTGCCTGCATGCCGAAGCCTGCGCGCGCTGAGATCAGCGCGCCCAGGCTTCGCGGACCTCTCCGCAAACAGCGGGAGCTGTCCCGCTGCTTGCGGAGAGTTGCCAGCATGCCGAAGCCTGCGCGCGCTGAGATCAGCGCGCCCAGGCTTCGCGGACCTCTCCGCAAACAGCGGGAGCGGTCCCGCTGCTTGCGGAGAGTTGCCAGCATGCCGAAGCCTGCGCGCGCTGAGCTCAGCGCGCCCAGGCTTCGCGGATCTCTCCGCAAGCAGCGGGAGCGCTCCCGCTGCTTGCGGAGACTTGCCTGCATGCCGAAGCCTGCGCGCGCTGAGCTCAGCGCGCCCAGGCTTCGCGGATCTCTCCGCAAGCAGCGGGAGCGCTCCCGCTGCTTGCGGAGACTTGCCTGCATGCCGAAGCCTGCGCGCGCTGAGATCAGCGCGCCCAGGCTTCGCGGACCTCTCCGCAAACAGCGGGAGCGGTCCCGCTGCTTGCGGAGAGTTGCTAGCATGCCGAAGCCTGCGCGGGCTGAGATCAGCGCGCCCAGGCTTCGCGGACCTCTCCGCAAACAGCGGGAGCAGTCCCGCTGCTTGCGGAGAGTTGCTAGCATGCCGAAGCCTGCGCGCGCTGAGCTCAGCGCGCCCAGGCTTCGCGGACCTCTCCGCAAACAGCGGGAGCAGTCCCGCTGCTTGCGGAGAGTTGCTAGCATGCCGAAGCCTGCGCTCGCTGAGCTCAGCGCGCCCAGGCTTCGCGGATCTCTCCGCAAGCAGTGGGAGCGGTCCCGCTGCTTGCGGAGACTTGCCTGCATGCCGAAGCCTGCGCGCGCTGAGATCAGCGCGCCCAGGCTTCGCGGACCTCTCCGCAAGCAGTGGGAGCGCTCCCACGGCTTGCAGAGAGCTGCCTGTTTGGGGGCTGGGGTCGGGGGAAGCTTCCCCCGCCCCAGCCCCGCGCCTGGGGGGAAAATAATTTTTCCCCTTTATTTCCCCCCCAAAAAACTGGGTGCGCCCTATGGTCCGGTGCGCCGTATGGTGCGAAAAATACGGTAAGTCAAAATAATTTCCCAAAGATACCAGATGAGAAAATTAAATAGTTAAATTCTCCAGTTATTATGATGGAAATTCAGCAGGCAATTTCCAATGCAAAACTTGGGAAAACACCAGGTCCAGATGGTTTACCAGCTTCTTTTTATAAAAAATTGGAAGAATCCCTGGCACAACCGCTTAAGGAGGTTATGAATGAGATACTATGTAAAGGGAAATTGCCAGAATTGTGGCAAGATGCATTCATAACACTAATCCCAAAGCAAGGTACAGATTCAGCAACCGTTCAAAATTATAGACCAATATCCCTCTTAAATAATGATTATAAACTCTTTGCACATATTCTGGCAAATAGATTGAAAAGTATACTAAAAGACAAAATAAATGAAGATAAAACAGGTTTCCTACTGAGACGCCAAATGAAAGATAACATAAGAACTATAATTGACATATTGGCTTTAAACTTTATTATGAATCAGCAGCTTTTTGCTGGTTGAAAGAATGGCTACTTCTTGAAAACACAGACATTTTGGATTTGGAAGGTTTTAACAATGTATTTGGATGGCATGCATATCTGTGGTATGATAAGGTCAAAGCGCATAAAGCATTTAAAAACCATATTGTTAGGAAAGCATTGTTTAATGTTTGGATAAGATATAAGGATTTATTGGAAAATAAAACCCCAAGGTGGCTGTCACCGATGGAAGCAAAAGCTCAGAAAAAGCTCAATACGGAGGTTAAATGGCCGAAATATTGGGAAATTTTGGAACAAGATGGAGATAGACTAAAACTGCAGAGTTTTGAGAAACTAAAGAACAAAGTGCGAGACTGGCTTCATTATTATCAGATAAGGGAGGCATATAATTTGGATAAGAAAATTGGCTTCCAGGTGGAAAAATCAAAATTAGAAACAGAACTGTTAGAACCCAAAACTAAGACTTTGTCAAGGATGTATAACTTGCTGCTGAAATGGAATACTCAGGATGAAACGGTGAAATCTGTTATGATTAAATGGGCACAAGATGTTGGACACAATATTATGTTTGCTGACTGGGAACAGTTATGGACCACAGGTATGAAGTTTACGGCATACAATGCCCTAAGAGAGAATATTATGAAAATGATATACAGGTGGTACATGACCCCAGTCAAGCTTGCAAAAATCTATCACTTGCCCGATAATAAATGTTGGAAATGTAAAGAAATTGAAGGTACATTCTTTCACCTTTGGTGGACGTGCCCAAGGATTAAGGCTTTCTGGGAGACGATATATAATGAATTGAAAAAGGTATTTAAATATACCTTCTTGAAGAAACCAGAGGCCTTTCTCCTGGGCATAGTCGGCCAATCGGTGTTAAAGAAGGATAGAACTTTCTTTATGTACGCTACAACAGCAGCAAGAATACTTATTGCAAAGTATTGGAAGACACAAGATCTACCCACTCTGGAAGAATGGCAGATGAAGGTGATGGACTACATGGAATTGGCGGAAATGACTGGCAGAATCCGAGACCAGGGAGAAGAGTCGGTGGAAGAAGACTGGAAGAAATTTAAAGACTATTTACAGAAATATTGTAAAATTAATGAATGTTAGAATGATGTTGGATTGAAATTAAGTGGTTTCTAGCTGTAATGGTATAAAAGAATATGAAAAAAATGGTTTTTTATAAGTAAAAATTTAATGTTATAATAACGTAAGATTAAAGATCAGGGTAGAATAAAGAGGGAAAGAAACTGCTGAGCTAATAAATTGAACTGGAATACAAAAAAGGGAGGTATGAGGAGGTCCGGGAAACAAGTAAATGAAAAATAATGTGATGAAAAGATTGATTGTTTTTAACTATTTTTATTTTGTATTTTTTCTTTTTTCTTTTTCTATTTTGTAATGTAAAAACCCTAATAAAAATTTTATATAATTGACATATTGGAGTACTTGGAGGCAAGAAGTGACAAACAGCCGGTATTAATTGTCCAGAACAAACTTAGTTGGTCTCTAAGGTGCTACTGGACAATTTTTTATTTTTTTTGACTGCGTCAGACCAACAAGGCCTGAAGCCGGTATTAATGTTTGCCAATGTAGAAAAGGCATTTGACAATGTGTCATGGAATTTTATGAAAAAACGATAAAATCAACGGGCCTGGGGGAGTCTTTTAGTAGGGGCACAGACACCATTTATGGGAATAAAAAAGCCAAACTGATTATCAACAATGGAATAACAGAAAGCTTTAAAATAACTAAAGGAACAAGACAGGACTGTGCACTGTCCCCATTACTGTTTATTTTGATCTTAGAAATGTTGACAAGGAGGATAAGAGCAGGTTAAGGCATAAAGGGGATAGTGGTGGTGGGGAAATAATTTAAGCTAAAAGCTTGCGCAGGTGATCTTATAAGAACAACAGATAATCCATTAGAAAGTCTGCCAAAAGTTTTGGAAAGAATTAATGAGTTTGGTCGGGTGGCAGGATTCAAACTTAATAAAAATAAAAATAAATTGTTGGTGAAAAGTATTTCAGAACAAGATAGAGATGATCTGCAAACAATTACTGGTATTACAATCAGTAAAAAAGTTAAATATCTGGGAATTTGGCTTACAACGAAAAACATTAATTTATTAAAGGATAATTATGTAAGGTCGTGAAAAGAGATTTAAAAAGACCTAGAGATTTGGGGTAGACTGAATCTCACATTTTGGGGAAGGATATCTGCAATCAAAATGAATGTGCTAATGAAGACGCTTTTTTTGTTTCAGTCGATTCAGGGGGGAAGTGGCAAAGGGATATATTGAGGTTCACCCTGATGTTGGGAAAGATGGAGGGCACAAGGAGAAGGGGACGACAGAGGACGAGATGGTTGGACAGTGTTCTCGAAGGTGCCAACATGAGTTTGATCAAACTGCGGGAGGCAGTGGAAGATAGTAGAGCCTGGCGTGCTCTGGCCCAGGGGGTCACAAAGAGTCGGACACGACTAAACGAATAAACAACAACAACCTTGAAAAACAAGATGTGGCCTTTGAAGTGCACTGTTGGGGGTGTGAACACTCTGTACCTTTACTGCAGAAGACCAGGGGCAGTTCTTCTGAAACTAACACCCCCTTCCCCCAAGTATATCAGGATGTGCTCATAACAGCCCACAAACTGCATCAGCTGGTGGGCAGGATTTCAATCTATATTCTGATTAGGCAAAGGAATGTGATGTTTCATGCTTTGTCTTATCTGCTGATGGAGAATGGATTCCTCTTGATGATGCCAACTGAGTTGCAAGAACATTTGCTGATGTTGACGACATTGGGAAAGTATACACCAGTCTTATGCACTTGTGCATTTGGATCAGAAGATGACAGGAAGGAAGGAAGGAAGGAAGGAAGGAAGGAAGGAAGGAAGGAAGGAAGGAAGGAAGGAAGGAAGGAAGGACCCAGTGGATCAGGGGACCACACAGCCCTGCCATTCACTTCAGTTGCACCCTACGCAGAAGGTGATATTCCCCCCTATTCCAGATCAGGAAACTGCGTGGACAAAAATCTCACCCAGCCATTCATGATCACTCTGGAGATGTGTTTCATAGAATCATAGAATCATAGAGTTGGAAGAGACCACAAGGGCCATCGAGTCCAACCCCCTGCCAAGCAGGAAACACCATCAGAGCACTCCTGACATATGGTTGTCAAGCCTCTGCTTAAAGACCTCCAAAGAAGGAGACTCCACCACACTCCTTGGCAGCAAATTCCACTGTCAAACAGCTCTTACTGTCAGGAAGTTCTTCCTAATGTTTAGGTGGAATCTTCTTTCTTGTAGTTTGGATCCATTGCTCCGTGTCCACTTCTCTGGAGCAGCAGAAAACAACCTTTCTCCCTCCTCTATATGACATCCTTTTATATATTTGAACATGGCTATCATATCACCCCTTAACCTCCTCTTCTCCAGGCTAAACATGCCCAGCTCCCTTAGCCGTTCCTCATAAGGCATCGTTTCCAGGCCTTTGACCATTTTGGTTGCCCTCCTCTGGACACGTTCCAGTTTGTCAGTGTCCTTCTTGAACTGTGGTGCCCAGAACTGGACACAGTACTCCAGGTGAGGTCTGACCAGAGCAGAATACAGTGGCACTATTACTTCCCTTGATCTAGATGCTATACTCCTATTGATGCAGCCCATAATTGCATTGGCTTTTTTAGCTGCCGCGTCACACTTTGTTTGTGGTAGAACAGACACTCTCCTTGTCCATCTCAACAAGATTGCCTCACTCTGAAGAAGGACCCCCTTTTTCTTCCTTAAAGTGAGGGAAAGAGGTGGGGCTTCATTAGCTAACACAATACACTCAAAGTAAGAGGCGCTGTGGAGAGAAGAAGCAATGGCCACATTTTGCAAAATGGGTGGGCAGATCCAGCAGCACTCTTCCTACCTTCTTACTTCCTCCTTGCCTAGCATGACTCTCCTCCTTGCTAATTTCCACTTCATAGCAGCTGGATATTTTTCAATCCACAGTGGCTTTCAGGTGAAAGAGATCTTTCTGTACTTTGGTGTTCTGATGCAAAAGATCTCAGTGTATGATTGCGTTGAACCATTAGGCTTCCCTTCTGCTGCCAAGTGTCTTTCACCACATGCCATTGCCTACCTATCAGACTATAAATGATGCATAAACACCAGCTTCCCACCCAGGCATTGCTCAACTGGAACACTTGAATAAGGAAGAATCAGCAGCTCAGAGAGAGAGAGAGAAGCTGAAAAACCAGGTGAGTTTTTGATCTCTTTGACTCTCCATGCTGGTCTTTAAATGGCAGCTATATCTCCAAAGTCTTATGCGGCCTAGGACCCTTGTACCTATGGGACCGCCTCTCCTGGTATGCCCCACGGAGGACCTTAAAGTCCACAAATAACAACACTTTGGAAGTCCCAAGTCGCAAGGTGGTTAGATTGGTCTCAACTAGGGCCAGGGCCTTTTCAGTACTGGCCCCGACTTGGTAGAACACTCTGTCACAAGAGACTAGGGCCCTGCGGGACTTGACATCTTTCCACAGGGCCTGCAAGACAGAGGTGTTCTGCCTGGCCTTTGGTTTGGGCTCGGTCTGACCCTTATGTTTCCCTCCCCTTATGGTTTTGACTTTTAAAATGAGGCTGCATTTTTAATTGTATTTTAACCCGTATTTTAATCAACTGGTTTTTGTTTGTTTCTTTGTTTCTTTTCCCCTATTATGTTTTATTGTAATTTTATTGGTGTTAGGTGCCCTGAGCCCAGCTCTGGCAGGGGAGAGTGGGGTATAAATAAAAATTTATTATTATTTATTATTATTTATTAAAGTGAGCAGCACACTAACAATGGGGTACCTTTGCATCTCATGGACCAGCTCCCCAACAAATCAAAGAGTTGATAAATCTATAAAGTGAAATGCTTTGATCTTGAGGATTTGTAACTCCTTACTTTGTTCTATCACCGCGGCGGAGTGAGCTCCCGTTGCTTGGTCACTGTTCCTGCCAACCTAGCAGTTCGAATGCACATCAAAGTGCCAGTAGATAAATAGGTACCGCTCCGGCGGGAAGGTAAACGGTGTTTCCATGCACTGCTCTGGGTTGCCAGAAGCAGCTTAGTCATGCTGTCCACATGTCCCAGAAGCTGTACGCCGGCTCCCTCGGCCAGTAAAGCAAGATGAGCGCTGCAACCCCAGAGTCAGTCACGACTGGACCTAATGGTCAGGGGTCCCTTTACCTTTACCTTTACTTTGTTCTGTGTGGATGAGATAATGAGTGTTTTTTCTGTTAGAAAGAAAGACAAAGCCTCACCTCCTGACCGATGGATGCAGGAAACTCAGCCTAGCAATTGTGTGTTTTGTGTTTTCTGTCTCCAGAAACAGATGCAGCCTTCCTCCAACCCCAGGCTCAGCCTCCTGTGCACCTGCCTTGTTCTGATATGGCAGCTCTCCTTTGGCTTCGCAATGAAAAGAAAAGAAGCAGAAAACTCCTATGGTCCCTATGGTAAGGTATCATTTCCTCTCGGAGGTGGTTGATGTCTCCATAGAGAAAGAGAAGCTTCTGGCAGCATTAGAAAACCAAGTGCAGATCCATTGGCATTTTTCCCAGTCTCTCGTGTACCATTTTGGGTTAAAGCATTAATTCCATCAATTCCAGCTAGTCTTGAATGATGCGTATTGTGTTTCATCAGTTTCCGAGGGTAAAATAGTTGCATCCCTTTCTAAAGAGGTGAGTTTTAGCCACCCTGATCCATGGGCTGGTCATGGTCCCGGCTAGACTACTGTAATGTGTCATGTGTGGGTCTCCTTCTGTAGACTGTTTGGTTCAAAATGCAGTGGATAGAATTATGTTCTGTTTACAGCGCGCAGCTTCAATAGCACTTAGTTTTAATGTCTCCCAGTGCATTTCAATGTGCTGACTTTAACCTTGAGGCTCCTGAATGGGATGGACCTATGAAATCTGTTAAACTGTTTGTGCCTGTATCTTCTTCCCTGCACACAGATGTTCCACTTGGATACTGATCTTTCCACCATCTTCATCTGTCAGTTGAGCTATCACCAATAGAGGGGGTCTTTTCTGTGGTGACCCCACCCCAAGTATAGTTGCAATGAACAGCTACACTTTTCAGAAGGCCTTAAAGTGCCAAAGAGCCTTCCCGTGAATCATTATTTCTCCCTATTTTTTGGAACAGCTTTTTGCTATTAGAATTTCAACTTTTTTTGCTGTGAATCATTCTTGGTTTAGTAGTATTTATTTCCTAGTGGTTTTTATTATTGGTTGAAATAAGATTATCTATTGCTGTTGGTCTCCTTAGCTTCCCTTGACTGGAAAATTGGCAGGTAAATAATTTAAAACAATACAATAAAAATATTATATGTCATATTGGACACCAAGAAAGTGGTGGACCCCGTGACCTGGGACGTCTTTGAGGCCGTTCAATTTCCCTTTGACTTTTATGGCACCCCAAAGATACCGTATTTTTAGGTGTATAAGATGAGCTTTATTGACCCAAAAATGAGGTTCAAAATTTAGGCTCGTCTTATACACGGGTAGTGCTGAGGGGGGAATCCTGAAAATCGCTCACCCACCGGAACACAGCACACAACCACTCACATCGTAGCTGCCTGATCGCTGCCATTAGCCCTCCCGCTTGCCGCTGCGGCATCCAATAGACAGCTGCCCTTGTCACAGCAAGCGGGAGCATGATTGGCGGCCACTGGCAGCAATCAAGGAGCTGATAAGTGGTTTCCACTCACGTTGCAGAAACCACCTGCCAGCGGCCACCAATCACGCTCCCGCTTCCTGCGACAAGGGCAGCTGTCTATTGGCTGCCGCAGTGGCAAGCAGGAGGGCTAATGGCGGCAATCAGGCAGCTGCGATGTGAGCAGTTGTGTGCTCCGTTCCAGTGCGCAAGCGATTTTCGGGATTCCCCCTGCTCACAACAATCAGGTGGCCAATGCCGAAAATTGATCACCTGCCGGAACAAAGTGTGAGCCTGAGTTTTTAAGCGGCGATTGGCCACTTGATTGTGGGGGAGAGATGGCAAAAATCGCTCATTCGTCGGAACGAAGTGCAAGCCCGAGATTGTAAGCGGCAATTGTAAGCGATGCGAGGGGTTGTGTGCTGCGTTCTGGTGGGTGAGAGATTTTTTGCATTCCCCCCAAATAATCCTCCCCCAAAGCTCAATCCCCCCCCTTTTTCTCAATTTTGAGCCCCCAAAAATACAGGTATTTTATTTCCACTGTTTCATGTGCTGACGTGACCATGTTGAATGCTAATGTGCTCCTTTTCCGTTACCTCAAGGCTGCCTCCGGGGCTGGACCAGAAGAGAGGGAAGCTGCTATCGAATCTTTTCCGACCCTTTGAGATGGCATGATGCAATGGTAAGAGGGGCCTCTAGGTGCTTTGAGTGGGTCCAGAAAGAGCAAGGGCAGAAAACACAAGATATGCTTGAGAGTCTCTGCAGAAGACCTGTTATGAATCTCAACCCCATGGACATGTTTTTTATCCCAGGAGGCCATCTTTTGCATCTCAAGAGCTGATGAGATGTCATTTATGGATATGAAGTGAGGTTTTCCTTCAGTAGGCCTTGGGCAACCAGCTCAGTTTATCAGTTTATCTTTCTTCTCAGATTCAGATGAGGCTGAGGAAGCTCAGGACCACTAGGGGCTGGATGAAGGCCACTGAAACTCAATCCTGGAAAGGTTCTGTGGGATAGTGATTGGATAGATATGCTGTTCATAGGCTGGAAGCAGGCAGGCCTTCTTTAAGATGGCTTGAGATGGTGGGCTCATCATCCCAGAAAAGACCCGTTGACCCCAAAGGTTGGAGTACTTACTCAGGTTTGATGAAGGCTCCAGCATGTTCTGCTTTCAAGTGAGCCCCCAGGGACAGGTAGGTTCATAAATGATGCCCATTTGTTGGGAATAGCATGGAGAACCCAAAGTACGTTAGAGAGAGTCAGAACAGCTTATGCAATAAGGGATGAGGGAAGCAAGATCCACTACACTGAACATACATTTGAAGAACATGGAGTTCCCCTAAGAGTCCAGGGAGCTGTAGGTTGCTGTCCACAGGGCTACAGTTCCCATGGTCCTTGGGTATAAGCTACATGTTTATTAAAGGTGCTTGAAATGTGTGATGTGGGAGTCATTGAAGCCCACCAGGAAAATAACAGCCGTGTGAACACCCTGAGGGATGCCATCTGGTGCACCAGCTAGTTGGCTTGCTCAGCTCTGACCTCAAGGCTGCCCTGTCTAAATAAAAAGCAATGATGTTCCTGCTATGGTAGGGCACGTCCCTGGCATTCTCCTACCATGTCCTGATTAGCCAAGCTCATCCGAATAGAATGGGTATTTTGCCAGGTACTGTTCCTCCTTCCGGGAAGGAATATATTAACAGATCAACACAGCTACCTGCACTTTTTCATTCTTTCAAGGCAAGGCTTTCAGTTCTCCTTGGGGACAGGTTGGCTGTTGTGTCCAGCTTCTGCACAAACATAAAATGACCACTACACCACCGGACATTGCCCAAGCATGCTGCATGATGGATCTGGCAGCCTTAAAACTGCACATGAAATTCATTAGATGGGCATGATGGGGGGAATTTGCCTTTGAAGCACATTTGAATGAGAGCCACTCCATTTAGCATGTCCTGAAATAACACACATCAAAAGAGAGGTATCATTTGAAATTTCGTTCTCCCCCAAAATATTTTGAACAAACATACATACACTTCACATGACATGCAGTGTACGTGAGTAAGATAAGCACGTTAGGAGGCATGCACGCACAGACACCACAGAATTTTGAGGGGCCCCAGGCACATCCTTGAAGATTTGTGGGGTTCTTGGCCCCCTGCCCACCAGTTGGCGCCACTGTATTAGAGGAAATTGTGGGTAAAATGTATTCTTGAAAATAACACCCAAAGCTGCAGTATATGAGGTGAAATTGCAAACAAATGTTTTTATACTGGAGCAATGTCCACTCAAATGCTGCTCTGTCCTCCCGAGAACTTTTCTTTTTATAAACAAAATCACAGACTGAAGGTGGAGAATCTAATTAAAAATCAGACAATGAAGAAACTGAGCGAGACACAAATGGGGATATTGCACTGTGCTGGATCTCAGTTGGCCGAACAAAGCTTGCATTTCAATCAGTCACATGTCCAGAGCTGGATTTCCACGTATTGCGACTGCAATATTCAACCTTGAGCCTGACTTTGAGGAGGATTCAAAGTTAAGTGTAGTTGCATAAAACTCATTCTTTTTTCCACCTCTCAGAAAACCTGCCGTATATTTGACCCGACTTCTGAGCTTGCCTCTATCCAGGATATGAAAGAACTGCGTAGGGTGTCTAACATGCTTCTAATTCCAAAGGAACTACGTGTCTGGATTGGATTGTCAGTCAAGGATAAGGTGAGTCTCCAAGGCCTCCTCCTCCTCCTCCGTCAGCACTGTTGGAGCTGATAGTAAATGAATTCACTGGGAAGATTCTTCTATGGGGCTTCCCCAGCTGATGAAATGCTACGAGAAGGTTTTCTGGACTCAACATACTGGAGGCCAATACAGTCATGGTGGGCTCCTGTCTGATGTCTTGCAACTCAAATAATGTTGTCTGTGGTTCTTTTGGGTGGAATCATCAAGGAGTCTTGGAAGTGTCTCCTTGTGATCTGTTCTTTCTAAAGAGCATCCCACCTCTCTTGTCCCTACAGGATGGAAATTGGGAGTGGACAGATGGCTCTGTTCCCGAGTTCCTACCGTGGACTAGGGGAGAACCTATGACTAGTGGCATCAACTCATGTGTCTACTTGTTTCGTGGGGACGGTAAGGAGTCCGCTCTCAGGGCTGGTACTTTGGAGCTGCCATGCTCAATGCAATGTGGGTTGCAGTATTTTCTTGATTTCTACTGCTGGTATGAGATGTGCTCCTTGCCTGCTCTTTGGCCAAGAGTGAAGGACTTCCTTTAAAGCACTTTCATCTGTTTGGTAGAGATATTCCCAAACTGCCTTACAAGAATCTAGCCTTCCCAAGGTGGCTCAGACTGACAGGGAACACCATCCTAATCCACTTGTGCTTTCCACTCAAGGTCCTCCCCATAGATGCCACCACCCACCTTGGCCAATTTAGTATTGGATAGGTGGCTGGGTTTCTTCTGAATGGGAGAAGAAGAAAGGACATTCTTTGCACGCACCATGGGGTGTGGGGGTGCATGTGTTTTGAGGGTGTCGGGGTCCCAGCAGCAGCAGCATGCCAAGGAGCCCCTGATGTCACTCTGCCTAAGCTCATTTCTCTTTTTCTTTCCAGTTTTTTTGAGATTTAGAGCTGAGGATTGCCGATATGAAGAATCCTATATTTGTGAACATAAGCCAGCATCTGCATCCTCCTGACCTGTTCGCTCTCCCTGGCTGACCCCATCAAATCTCAGAAGCTTCCATCCAACGCTGTCTTTCTACCTGCGCCTTTTTCAGAATATGAAAACGTCAGAGGTGCCCTTCTGCCCCATTCCAGTGGCCCATCTATTTCAGCGTCCTGCTCTCACTCTAGCCTGCAATAGATCTAATTGAATCCTGCAAGTAGCAAGAGCCCCCTTCCCTGGGAGCCCAGGATGAAGAAACTTGGGGTTCACCAACGTCAGGAGAAGAACAGCCTCCCCTTCCCTAATAGATGCCTCAGTCCATTGTGAATTTAAACCATTGCGTCCCAACCTTGGGCCTCCAGCTGTTTTTGGACTACAATTCCCATCATCCCTTGCCACTGGTCTTGCTAGTCAGGGATGATGGGAGTTGTAGTTCAAAAACAGCTGGAGGCCCAAGGTTGGGAAACACTGATTTAAACACATGCCCCTGAAACAAGAACCAATTACTTTCCTTTATTACTTCCTGCCCCTCCCAACTCACATGTCTCCAATATCCTGATTCAGATTGCATTTAGGACATTCAACTGGTCTCTTTTACTGTGCAAAGAACCAATGCACTTTTATGGCAGTGTCTTCTAGAGCCCTGGGAAGGGTGAAGCCTTAATGAAAGCAATCCCTCTGCAGAGGAGAAATGACTGTTTGCAAGAGATGTCTAGAAGGGACATCTCCAGGCTCAGGGAGGTGAGGGGTGTGTGTGGTGCTTGTGCATTACAATGTAATGAGGGGGGATCTCCTGCTACAGTTCCCCCCTTCGGAGATAAGATTGCGAAGGAGGATGCCGCGCAATCCTTTTCTCCACACAAGCTAGTAAAAGTCTGACGTGCCATACCTAGGATCCGGATTGTGCGGGGCTCCTAGGGGTCCCATCTCAATGAAAGAGGAAGGGGTTCCTGTCGAGATCATCCTGTGAGAGGCAGGCATGCGGGAGTGGAGAGAGGGAACGCAGGAATTGCACGTTTGACAGCAAATTGGGAAGCAATGGATAGCGCAGCAGAAAAAAATGATGCAGATAGCTACAGTGATCAGAATCAGGAGGCCGTTTCCCAAGAGGTGTTTTATCCATGTGGTTCCCGGTAACCAGCCCCAAAACTGAGCATCAGAAAGACCTTCATGTTGGATATCTCTAAGCTCGTCAGTCAGTTTGTGGATATTGTTGAGGTGACCCGTGGTGTTTAAGGTCTGATCAGAGACGTACGTACAGCACTCGGTTCCTACAAGGGCACATACTCCTCCGGTCGATGCAAGGACGTAATCCAAAGCAAGGCGGTTCTGAATCGCAGTCTGTCTGACCTCAGTCAACTCCGTTAAGATGGACTGGGTTGCCGCGTTAGATTCTTCCATAAAAGTCAATAGAATGTCCGTCAGTTTAAGAATATCCACATGGTTGGAGCCTGCTCCGTAAGCGGGGAAAAGGGCTCGTCCGTAGGTTTCCCCATTGGCTGACACGTCAGAAAGTTCTGACAGGTCTTTTGCCCTCTTGTTGCGTCTCCTTCCCGGGGGAAGGTCTGGGGTGACTCTGATCCCAGGCAAGATAAGTCCAAGGCAGCAGGTGCCTCGGGAGTGGGGGCTGGCCCATACATATCCGCGGTGACCACACACCCAAAACAAACCCTGTAGGCAGGATTCTATACGGCCCGTGAGGAAGGTACGAAAAAAACACTGGGCAACGGGGGAAGGGTCCCAAGAATCAGGTAAATTCATTACTTGTTTCCAGGCAGACAACAGATCTGGATGGGGGGAGGGGGTGTCCTGTTGCCACACAGTGATTCTACCAGTCAGGGTGATATCAATAACGTACTTACAGGTACTTTCTCCAATCATCCTATCATTGCCGCTGAACTTGCGACAGAGGTCTCCTTTCGTAGGTCCGGTTAGGTAGATGTATTGGTGAGTCAGATTTACAGCTGTCAGGTTCCAGGACTGTACGTCAGCAGAGAGGTGTTGTTGTAGAGTAAGGGGTATTCCGAGAAAGGGAATGCCGCTGTGGAAGTGAGCCGGGGCATTGGCGCAGATCCAACAGTCATCAGTGGTCGTCTGTTTTGCAATTTCGGAGACTAGTTTCACGTAGGTGTTAGAGTGCCAGGTTGATAGTAGGTCATCATTGGAAGGGGTTTCAGATATCAACAGTTCCCCCCTTTGTCGAGGTGCTGTGCCTGTGGGGTGGAGGGGGTCTTGTCAATGTAGGTAGGTGAGGTTTGTAGCTACACCACCACATCGTTGAGGTCCGGTGGTATCCCATTGGGTGGGTGTGGTGGTGGAGTGATACCAGCCTTCGAGGTACGCTCTGCCATCCCAGGTGGAGGCAGGACCGATGTCCCAGACGCAGCAGTACCTTCGGAGGCAAACGCCTTGGAGGGTGGTAGGATGAGGTACGGTGTCCACTCTCTGGCAGTAAAATCCATGGATCAGGCGGTCTGTTGGATGATTTCGGTCAGTGTAAACGGATTCCCCACCGCCATTGTCTAGAATTGTCCAATTCAGGGATTGTTGGGGTACACCGTCGGAGAATAGCGTATAGGAACCATTTATACAACGGGCCCGGTTCCAAGGACCATCTCTGGTGAGTACGAGTTTGCCGAGTGGGGTGTAGTTTGGAGAATGGACAAACAGTTCCCAAATTTGGTGTTGGGTTAGGGTGGGCAGTATGGAATGGCGAAGGAGAACACGGGTCTCTGGTACGCAAAAGTCAGAATCTCCAAGTCGGTCTAGAGTTCCTCTTTTTACCATGTCTACAATGCCGAAATCAAGGTATTGGTGTTCAATTTGTAATCCAGGGCATGAAACGTGCGTGGTCATGGGGGTCAAAGTGGTGGAAAAAATGGGATAGAGGAGCAGGACGGAGAAAGAAGGACGTGTGATGATTCTGGTGAAGAGCATGGTGGCCGGGAACAGGGTGGCGAGCTGTCAAAGGCGAGCTGTCAAAGGCGAGCTGTCAAAGGCGAGCTGTCAAGAGGCGAGCTGTCAAAGGCGAGTTGTCAAAGGCGAGCTGTCAAAGGCGAGCTGTCAAGAGGCGAGCAATGGTGTCTTACGGAGTCGGAGGCGGATCGGTGGTTGCTCTCCGTTGTCCGTTGTTGGGACGATTTCGGAGGTCCACTGGGTCGGCGTTGGTGTTGAAGCAGGTCCGGTCTGTAAGGCCCAATTCGTGCCCCGATCTGGTCCGGTCTGTTGGGCTCGATTCGTGCCCCGATCTGGTCCGGCCTGTTGGGCTCGATTCGTGCCCCGATCTGGCCCGGTCTGTGGGTTTACCTCTATGTAGGTGTCGTCGTCTGCTGGTGGAGGAGGAACAGAATAGGGTGCGCTGTGGGCGGCGGGGTCAGGTGGAGAAGCAGGTTTGCACCGGGTATGATGTAACCAGGCCGACTTCTCTGCTACCTTGATGGAAGTTGGGGTAGTGAGAAGTACCTGGTAGGGTCCTTCCCAGGTGGGTTGCAAGGGTACTTTTTGGTAAGTTTTTGTCAGTACCCAGTCTCCTGGTTGGAACGGATGAATGTTCTTGTCTAGAGGTATGTTCTGGCTCGTAGCTGCGTATCTGTGGAGAACAATGAGTTGCTTCTGGAGCTGTATTATATATTTGGTCAGTTCAGATTCGCCTACTTCTAGTTCTGATGGGGGAAATTGCGTGTTATATACAGGGGAGGGCCTCCCAAAAAGTAGTTCGTAAGGGGACAAATTTAGGTTCCCACGGGGACATGCTCTGAGATTGTGCAAGACCAAGGGCAGGGCGTTGACCCACTTGATTCCGGAGTCTCTGCAGAGTTTCCCTAGCTGAGACTTCAGCTGCTGGTTCATTCTCTCTACTTGTCCTGAGGAAGGGGGGTGGTATGGGGTATGTAATTTCCATTTAACCCCTAGAGCTTTAGCTACTTGTTGGACTACGTCGGAGGTGAAATGTGAGCCCCTGTCGCTGTCTATGTGTCTCGGAACCCCAAAACGTGGTATGATTTCATGGAGTAGAATTCTGGCAACTATATGAGCAGTGGCTCGGCGGGTCGGGAAGCATTCTACCCATCCGGTCAATTGATCAATGATGATGAGGGCGTGTTTGTAGCCCTGACAAGGGGGTAGGTCTATGAAATCTACTTGGAGACTTTCGAATGGGACGAAAGCCCATGGCCTGGCTCCTGGTGGACATCTGGCGGTATGCTTTGGATTAAAAGTCTGACAGGTGTGACAGTTCTTTACTGCAGCCTTTGCGGCGAGAGTCAGTCCTGAGGCATACCAACAGCGTTGTACTGCGTCTATGAGTTTGTCCCTTCCCCAGTGGGTACATTGATGTAAGATCCTTAAGTGTTTAGGTACCCAGAGTCTGGGCATTAAGAGTCTCTTATCGGGAAGGTACCGTGTAAATGGTAATTCTTTGTCCTGCCCCTAACTTGCAGGCTTGGATCAGAGCGATAAGTTCGGCAGCCTGCGCGCTGTACTTGGCATGGACAGGGCGTGCTTCTAAGATGTCGGTGTCGCTGACAACAGCGTATCCGCTTTTCCGTTCCCCTCCCACTATCTTCGAGCTCCCGTCAGTATACAAGATGAGGTCGGGGTCCATTAAGGGGAGATAGTCAAGGTCCTCCCGTGGTTTTTCGGCATGGCGAACCACTTGGGAGCAGTCGTGATGTGGAGTGCCATCATCAGGGAGAGGTAGGAGAGTCGCAGGGTTGAGGGAGTTTACTCTTTTTATGGTGAGATTGGACGGACTGAGGAGGATAGCCTCGTACCTGTTCAGCCTTTGTATGGTGAAGCGTTGGCACCCTTGCAAGCTGAGAAGGGTAGCTACGGCATGAGGGATGTTTACAGTTAGGTCATGTCCCAAAACAGTCTCTTGCACCTTTTCTAGGAGTAATGCTGCCGCTGCTACTGCTCTCAGACACCCCACATTCCCCATTACAGTGGTGTCCAACTGGAGGCTGTAGTAGGCAACAGGTCTGTTCCTTCCTTGAAATGGTTGCGTGAGGACGCCCGAGGCCACCCCTTTGTTTTCGTGGACGAATAAGGAGAAAGGAAGCCTATAGTCAGGGAGTCCGAGGGCGGGTGAAGATCTCAACTCCCGTTTGATAGATTTGAATGCTTCAAGTGCCTCCGCTGTCCATTGTAGTTGGTCTGGGGCGTTATCATGGGTCATTGCAGTGAGGGGACGAGTGAACTTTCCGTAGCGGGGGATCCATGCTTGGCAGAATCCGCTCATCCCGATGAAACCTCTGAGCTGCCTTTTTGTTTTAGGAAGGGGTAGCTTCGTTATAGCTTCAATCCTATCTGTGGTTAGGGCACGGGTGCCTTCTCCTAGGATGTGGCCAAGATATTTCACTTCCTTTTGGCAGTATTGTATCTTTTTGGGGGATACTTTGTGGCCCTTATGTGCCAGTATCGTCAAAAGAGCTATGGTATCTGATCTACAGGATTCCAAGTCCCGCCCACACAGCAAGATATCATCAACGTAAAGCCTGAGGGCTGAGCCCCCCGGGAGGGTCACATCTAGTAGGTCTTGGTGTAATATGGAAGAGAAGATTGCCGGAGATTCTACATACCCTTGGGGCAACCGGGTCCACGTTAATTGACCAGTTTGCCAGGTGAAAGCGAAGAGGAATTGACTCTCTGGATCTACGGGGATGCTAAAGAAGGCAGAACATAAGTCTATGACGGAGTAAACTACAGTTCCCTCCGGAATGGTGCTCAGAAGGTGGTGGGGATTGGCTACTACGGCGTGTCTGGGGATAACGAAAGAATTGACGAGCTGAAGGTCCTGCACCAAGTGCCATTTGACGGGGTTGGTGTTAGGTTTCTTGACGGAAAGGAGGGGGGTGTTACATGGCGAGGCACAGGGAACTAGGACTCCCATCTTCAGAAATTCATCGATCATCGGAGTGAGTCCCTCGATTGCTTCGGGAGGTAGGGGGTATTGTTTGGTGCAGGGAAAGGGTAGTTAACTTTTACTGGGGTTGCAGACTTTAGGAGTCCAACAGATGTTGATTCAGTTCCCCATAACCAGGAGGGGACACTATTAAGAAGTTCGGAAGGAAGGTCAATGGTTTTGTTGTTAGCTTCTTGAAGAACCCCTTGGAAATTGAAAATAGAGTCGTTTGGCATGTGTAAATAAATTCCTTCTTGGCCGCATTGGATAGTAGCATTTAGTTTACAGAGCAGATCCCTCCCCAGGAGGTTGACTGGACTGGAAGTTAGTAAAAAGGTATGTTTAACCGAGAGAGGTCCAACGGAGACCTTTGCAGGTTTGGAGAGAGGGCAGTTCCGGGGGATTCCATCAAGCCCCATGACGGTTCTGGTTTCTTCCCCCGGGGCCAAATGACTGTTTGTAAGGGTGGAGTAGGTGGCTCCAGTGTCTAAGAGACAGTCATAGGACTGGCCATCAATTTTCATAGTGCATATGGGGTCGGAGGAAGATAGTTGCAAGACTGGGCAGAGGAAAGAAAAGGAGGCGGGATCTGCTTCTAATTGTCAATGTTCCTGGTACTCTTCCATTACCATTTCACGAGTTGGATTTATGGAGCAACTTCCCTGCTTGAAGGGGTAGGTATCGCCGTGGGGTTGATTTCGGGGTCGAGGTTGTGGAGGAGGGGGTCCTGCGCGGGGTTGCGTTTGGGCCGAGGATCGATTAGGTTCGTATGGGGGGTTAGACTCTTTATATTTGGGGTAGGTAGTTTCCCTGTATTCTGGTCTGTACGGTCTTGGATTCCTATATTCAGTCCTTCTAGCTCCGGTCAGAAGGGGGCAGTATCTTTTTATATGCCCTACTTCATCACAGTTGAAACAAACACGGTCATCTAGTGGTTCGGGTCCCCCTGGCTGAAATTTTTCTTTGAAGGTATGAACCCCGGCCGCGTAGGCTAACACCCGGGGGGGGGTCGGGCTTTTGGTCTTTTCTTTTCCGTTCGTCCCTTGAGTTGAAAACGGACTTTGCGATGGAAAGGATTTCGTTTATGGTTTTTCCATCGTATCCCAGGTGTGCATTTAATGCTTTCCGAATGTCGCCTGTAGCTTGGCCTTTGAAAAATCCTTTGACTATTACCTCGTGCTGTGGGCTCTCCGGATCTATCCCACCCCAGGTTTTAATAGCAGAGACTAGCCTTGAATAGTAATCGGATGAATGTTCGTCAGGTCCTTGAAGGACGGCTTGGACTTTGGTCCAGTTCACGGTTCGCTGTCCTGCAGCTTTAATGCCATCTAGGATGGCTTTCTTAAAAATCTTTAAGCCCCATGCACCATCAGTAGTATTGTAGTCCCAATCAGGGTCGTTAAGTAGCGTCTGGGCAGTCAGTGGGGCCATTGAGTCGGGTTGGTTCGGTTGATAGTCTTCCCGAGCTAGAGCTTCTCCTGCCTTCGCCAGTATCTCCCTTTTTTCTGCCTCATTAAAAAGAGCCCCAAGCAACATATGTACATCCGCCCACGTGGGGTTGTGGGTGGAGAAGATGGTGGCCGCCTGGCGGTGGCATTTATCAGGGTCGTCTCGTAGGGAGGGCATCTTATCGGACCAGTTCATTAAGTCCGAAGTAAGGAAGGGTTGGTGAGTAAAAACCATGCGGGGTGGGTCCCCTGCCCTAACTGGGGGTATAGGTAATGCCCTTAGAGGAAAGGCGCCCTCTATTTCTCCGTTCTGCAGATTATCCCTATTCCGAGTTCTACTGGAGACGGGTCCCTCTCCTCCTCCGTTTAGAAGTTGCCCATTGAGTAGGGGTCCCAGATCCAAGTCTACTTGGTCTTCTCCTATGTTGGACGCACTTGGGGAAGGGTTGGGCGGCGATGTAGTTGATGCGCTTTGGGAAGGGGCAGCGGCGAGTGGATTTCTATGTCTTCTCTGGGTCCCGTGCCTCCCCCACCGGCTCCTGTTCTGTTTCCTTTCCCAGATCCTGGTGGTCGGGGGGCTCGTGGCTCGGGATAGTAGAAAGGAAGGAGAGTCCTATCCAATTGTTCCTCCTGGGCTCTAATCTCATCATATGGGGGAGGTCCGGTTGTTTTTAAAACAGCCATCTGCCGAACAATTTGGGCTTGCTGCCGTTGAAACAATTCACGGGCTTCAACGAAAGCATTAAAATAGTACAGTTGTCGGGGCTTCTCATCATCTTCACGAGATTAAAGGAACCGTGAGGTGGCCATCTCGAGGCTGGCTCTAGGTGGTGGGTAAAAGCGACCCACGAGATGTTACAAAGGTCTCTCTGCCCGGAAAATCAAACCACGGGTCCCTCTGCCTGGAATTCCTTTACCTCAGCGCTGTTTACAAGACTAATCCTAGTGTGGGGCCCCAATTTGTGAACCTCCCGCTCTACCCTCCACAACAGCCTCCTGCCTAGCCTTTTGGACTAAGTTCGGGCTCCCTACTGAATGCCTGCGCAGTACAGTGCCAGATCGGGGTCCGAGAAAACAAAGTTTTGAAAGGAAGCAAATGACTGCGTTCTCACGTACATAGGTCATCCCCAACAAGGGTCGCCGAGCAGGAGGGGCGGCTTCATTTGCATAAACAGGGAAGGTAGAGAGAGAGAGGTTCGTAGGGACGCCTCCGGACGACTCTGAGAGAGGACGTCAGAGAAACAATAAGCACCACGTTTTTCCTGGCCACGCTCCGAGAGAAAAAACGGGGGAGAAAAGGAGAGAGGGAGATTCGTAGGGGACGCCTCCGGACGACTCCGAGAGAGGACGTCAGAGAAACAATAAGCACCACGTTTTCCCCGGCCACGCTCTGAAAGGGAAAACGGGGAGAGAAAGAGAAAGGGAGATTCGTAGGGACGCCTCTGGACGACTCCGAGAGAGGACGTCAGGGAAACAATAGGCACCATGTTTTTCCCAGCCATGCTCCGAGAGGAAAAACGGGGGAGAAAAGGAGAGAGTTTAGGACGTTCCCGGTCGACTCCGAGGGGTAACGTCGGAAATAAAAGGAAGAAAAGTCTGGCTGTTGTGGGGACATTACTTTTCCACCCCCCTTCCAATGTATTTTCTTTAAACCATACTCACGTTCGTAGGTGTCCCTCGCGGATCCCGGGATCCTTTCCCTTTAGCTGGCTTGACCTTGCCTTTGCTTCCCCTGGTTGAGCTTTTGGTGACGATTGATTACCGCCCACGAAGAGGAGGCAGGGAGAGGAAAAAGGATCCCTGGGCTAAGGTTGCCCAGTGGCGCCCGATCCCCTCTATCTCCCTCCTCACCTCTACGGGAGAACCAAGTGTCCCTGAGCACGGTTGCCAAAACTGTTACCGGAAAATCCGAGGGCTCCCTTGGACAAAAGCAAAGACACCAACCAGAGCAAATTGGAAGCAAATCAGCAGCCTGTAGGCTTGGTCTTTATTGAAGAAAAGAAAAGACTGTCGTGACAGGACTCCCACCGCCCACGAGGTGAAGCAAGATGGAAGCCAAGAACAAAAGAAGACCCCAACTTTTATTAGCTCCTAATCCCCTAAATTACACCCCTAGAAATACATCATATTTACATCATGACTATATTAAGAACAGGAGGAGTCAGGGGAGGGGTTGCGCAGGTAATCTGAGCATCCTGACACCTGGCCGGAGCCCCCTTCCTCCCTCTCCATGAGTCATTCCACGAGAACAAAGGGAAAGGTGGTGTTTCCTGCCCCCTGAGGGGAATCCGGTCATGGTCCCTTTGTCATAGTCTGTGTCGAATACACTAATGTGTGCAGTCCATTGTGTCCATGCTAGTCTTCTGTCTGAGCCCATCAAGATGGCTATCAAGGTTGCCGTGTCAACTGGGAAGGGCTGCAGAGTACGTGCCTGCTCGGTCAAGGGATTATGGCCGACTGGTATCAGGCCACCCCCCTTTGATAGTCCTTGTAATGTGGAGCAGAATAAAAGTGGCCCGGTGAAGATCCGATATACGGTTGATTTATGGCGAATTTATGAAGAATACTGTCCTCGAAGTTCAAAGCACTTTCACCTTTCCGGAAACGGGTTGCAACATTTTGATTAAATCAGTCACGGTCAATTGAACTCGGAAACTTTGTATTTGAGAGCTGTCAAAGACAGTGAATTGGGCGCCCGCTGCCTGCAGTACCTGTGTGGCGGCCACAAGGGGCGCTGTTCGGTAATGCTGATTGGCTGAAGCGGCAGCCGACTGACCCGGAGTTCAGGCGGCTGGTCTACCAATAATAAGGATAGGGCGAGGTAGAGTGTCCCAGTCGACTAAGGGAAAATATACGGGAAAAATAAAATGGTTCCGTGCAGAGCTGAAAAATGGCGCTTCCTTATTTACGGAAGGCTTTTAGGGGATGCCCCTCTAGAAGGGACATCTCCAGGCTCAGGGAGGTGAGGGGTGTGTGTGGTGCTTGTGCATTACAATGTAATGAGGGGGGGGGTCTCCTGCTACACAGGTGCGGCTTGATTCCAAACCACACCTGCAAAAAGACAAAGTGGGACTTGCAACCAGCCCCCTTGCAGCTGTGCTCTCAGCACAAACCAGCTGCTTGTTGCTGAAAGGGTGTCTCCAAAGGGGCTTGGGTCCAGCACTAAGTAGATGAGAGCAAGGCCCCCCCTTGGCGGCAGTAGGACGTTCCCTATGGGGCTTGCTCTTAGCACTGATCAGTGGTGAAGAGGATGGCCTCTGAGGTGCACTTTCCAATCTGTAAGAGAAATCTATGGGGGGAAATCTGTAATGCAACCAATTCAAGGAGTGCTTGCTGTCCCCATTCCTGCTTGCAAAGGATTAATTAGGAGCTCACTTTCAGCTCCCAATTGTCCTGTTGTCCACCCCTAATGTTACACAGAACCATAGAATCGTGGAAGTGGAAGGGACCCTGAGGGTCATCTAGGCCAACCCCCTGGAATGCAGGAATCACAACGAAAACATCCCTGGCAGGCTGTCATCCCACCTCTGCTTTCAAACCTCCAAGGAAGGAGAACTCACCACCTTCTGAGGGAGGCCATTCCACTGTCAAATAGCTCTTACACTCAGAAAGTTCATCCTTGTGTTTAGCTGGAATCTCCTTTCTTTTAACTTGAATCCATTGAGGATATAGTTGGGAGGGGAACAGACTTGCAGGTGCCCCATCCCTCGTATAATAAGTATAACATGATGGGGACTGAGGGCAACAGAGGCACTTGCAGAAAGAAATGTCACAACTATTTTGAGATGCCAAGAGATCTACTGGGCAATGAGCAGAAGGAATCCTCCTTCAGTGCAGATCCCTGACCTTTTTGTCATTCTGATGGGGAAGCATAACTTTTAAAATATGTACATGCCTCTACAAATATGCTGCAGAAATAAATATTCCTATATTGTATCAGCCTCAGTGGTTTCTCTGTCATTTGTGCACCCACTTCAAAGCGCCGGCTAAGACCTTTGAAACGTTGGCAATAAGGTGCCTTGAGGGCAATTGACTCCTCTATAAGCTTTGATATTGAGATGGAGGCATCTCAGGGAGTCTCCCCCTTACTTCCTGGTGCAACTGGACTTCTCCGTGACCCTTCCACTCTGCAGGGAGGTGGGACCGATTCGGATGGTCCGCCCCCGCCACTTAATGGATCCAGGTGGTTTCCAGAGAGTGGTAGGGGGTGTTTTATTCACATGTTGATGGCCTTTCAGCTGATTCCCTGGTGGCCCGCTGGAATGTGGAGTTAACCAGGGCTATTGACTGTCTAGCTCCGATGCGCCCTCTCCAATTGCATTATTTATATATGTTTGTTTGTTTAGTCGTTTAGTCGTGTCCAACTCTTCGTGACCCCATGGACCAGAGCACGCCAGGCATACACACACACACACACACACACACACACACACACACACACATTATCATCAGAACTGCATCTGTTTGGGAAGCCAGTGGTGCGATGTGGATGTGTATGCATTTGCCATTTGCAAAGGAATGATGGCATCATTGGAGGGTTCATCAGGGTAGCTGATCACTGATTAGTGTTGATACAAAGATTTTAACAGCAACCATAGCAAACAGTATCCAGCAAGCCATAGCGTCACTTGCTATGCATGACCAAACCAGTTTTATAAAAATGAGACAAGCAGCAGATTATATCAGATTGGTATGGCTTTGATAGAATTAAACAAAAGTAAAGATCAATTCCTAACTTTATCATTAGATGCTGAAAGGGAACGGTATATGAAGGCAGCTTTCAGTAAATTTGGATTTCCTTTGGACTTTAAACACCAATTGAAATATTGCATGACTCGCCTACATCTAGAATGAAAGTTAATGGCATCATGTCTGCTACTTTCCCACTGTCTAGAGAAACAAGACAAGGATGTCCACTTTCACCTTTGTTTTTTAATATTTGCCTAGAACCCATGGCCTCTGCTATTAGACAACATTGTGAGATCTACGGAGCAGATCACAACATAGCTGTCAACTTTTCCCTTTTCTTGCAAGGAGTCCTATTGAGAATAAGGGAATTTCCCTTAAAAAGGGGGAAACGTTGACAGCTATGGATCACAATTGGTTTTATTTGCCAGTTACACACTTTTGCTTATTTTGAAACCTCAGACTGCTGTTCCTATATTGATGAAAACAGTAGATGCCTTTGGTAAAATATCAGGGAATTCTATTAATTGGTCCAAGTTGGAATTTGTGCCAATAGGTGAACATTTGATGACGCCCTCTACTATGTGGGACTATGGCACCACACTCACCTCCACCTCTGATCCCTTGCACCACCTTCCCCCCTAAGGTGCACAGCCCTGAGGTTATTTAATTACATATACCTTGAAAAGCAAGATGTGGCCTTTGAAATGCACTGTTGAGGGTGAACACTCTGTACCTCTGCTACAGAAGACTGGGGGCAGTTCTTCTGAAACTATGCTACCACTCAGTGGATTTGTAACTGGCTGACTGACCGAACCCAAAGGGTGCTCATCAATGGTTCCTCTTCATCCTGGAGAAGAGTGACTAGTGGGGTGCCACAGGGTTCTGTCTTGGGCCCGGTCTTATTCAACATCTTTATCAACGACTTGGATGATGGACTCAAGGGCATCCTGATCAAATTTGCAGATGACACCAAACTGGGAGGGGTGGCTAACACCCCAGAGGACAGGATCACACTTCAAAACGACCTTGACAGATTGGAGAACTGGGCCAAAACAAACAAGATGAATTTTAACAGGGAGAAATGTAAAGTATTGCACTTGGGCAAAAAAAATGAGAGGCACAAATACCACAGTTCAAGAAGGACACTGACAAACTGGAACGTGTCCAGAGGAGGGCAACCAAAATGGTCAAAGGCCTGGAAATGATGCCTTATGAGGAACGGCTAAGGGAGCTGGGCATGTTTAGCCTGGAGAAGAGGAGGTTAAGGGGTGATATGATAGCCATGTTCAAATATATAAAAGGATGTCATATAGAGGAGGGAGAAAGGTTGCTTTCTGCTGCTCCAGAAAAGCGGACACGGAGCAATGGATCCAAACTACAAGAAAGAAGATTCCACCTAAACATTAGGAAGAACTTCCTGACAGTAAGAGCTGTTTGACAGTGGAATTTGCTGCCAAGGAGTGTGGTGGAGTCTCCTTCTTTGGAGGTCTTTAAGCAGAGGCTTGACAACCATATGTCAGGAGTGCTCTGATGGTGTTTCCTGCTTGGCAGGGGGTTGGACTCGATGGCCCTTGTGGTCTCTTCCAACTCTATGATTCTATGATTCTAAACTCCTCCTGGGTATATCAGGATGTGCTCATAGCAGCCAACAAACAGCATTAGCTGGTGGGCAGGATTTCAATCTGTACTCTGATTAGGCAAAGGAACATGGTGTTTCATGCCCTGTCTTATCAGATGATGGAGAATGGATTCCTCTTGATGATGCCAACTGAGTTGCAAGAACATTTCCTGATGACGACGACATGTGGGAAAGTATGCGCCAGTCATGCATTTGTGCATTTGGATCAGAAGAGGATAGCAAGGAAGGAGGGTAGCATGAAGGAAGGTGCCATTCTGGCTGACACCTTGGGCCAGGAACAGTTTTCATGCCAGAGTGATGAAGTTCCAAAGAACAGATCTCACTCCTTCATGTTTGGTCGACGCACGGCTACATCTGGCTCTGAAAGGAAGCAGCTCTCCAGGCTTCTAGCCCTACTGGAAGAGGGTGGGGAAACAAATCTGGAGTCTTCTGTCTCCAAAAGCAGAGGCTCCACCACAGAGTTATGCCAACCCCGGAAGAGCTCCCTGCCTTTGATCAAGTAAGAGGTGTTCACTGATGCTGCTGTTATAGCAAGCACCTCACCTTTAAGGCAACCTCTGACCACTGTCCCACAATCCCAGAGACCTAGTGGATCAGGGGACCACACAGCCCTGCCGTTCCACTTCAGTTGCACCCTGTGCAGAAGTTGATCTCCCCCCCCTCCCATTCCAGATCAGGAAACAGGACAAAATCTCACCCTGCCATTCATGATCACCTTGGAGATGTGGAACAGACACTCTCCTTGTCCATCTCAACCAGATTGTCTCACTCTGAAGAAAGAAAGATACACACATACACCACTTTTCTTCCTTAAAGTGAGGGAAAGAGGTGGGGCTTCATCAGCTGACACAATACACTCAAAGTAAGAGGCGATGTTGTCTTTGTCCATGGAGTTTTCTTGCCAGGGATACTGAAGTGTCTTGCCGGTTCCTGCTCCAGGTGGATCACGTTTGGTCAAAACTCTCCACTATGACCTGTCCATCTTGGATGGCCCTGCATGGCATAGCTCATAGATTCTCTGAGTTATTCAAGCCCCTTCGCCATGGCAAAGCAGTGATCCATGAAGGATCCATGGTGACAGCAGTCACGAAATTAAAAGACGCCTACTTCTTGGGAGAAAAGCAATGACAAACCTAGACAGCAACTTAAAAAGCAGAGGCATCACCTTGCCAACAAAGGTCCGTATAGTGAGTGTCCGCAGGCGGTTGGAGGATGGATGGCGGCTAACAGATTGAGGTTGAGTCCTGACAAGACAGAAGGACTGTTTTTGGGGGACAGGGGGTGGGCAGGTGTGGAGGATTCCCTGGTCCTGAATGGGGTAACTGTGCCCCTGAAGGACCAGGTGCGCAGCCTGGGAGTCATTTTGGACTCACAGCTGTCCATGGAGGCACAGGTCAAATCTGTGTCCAGGGCAGCTGTTTACCAGCTCCATCTGGTACGTAGGCTGAGACCCTATCTGCCTGCGGACTGCCTCGCAAGAATGGTGCATGCTCTGGTTATCTCCTGCTTTGACTACTGCAATGCACTCTATGTGGGGCTACCTTTGAAGGTGACCCGGAAACTACAACTAATCCAGAATGCAGCAGCTACACTGGGGACTGGGAGTGGCCGCCGAGACCATATAACACCGGTCTTGAAAGACCTACATTGGCTCCCAGTACGTTTCTGAGCACAATTCAAAGTGTTGGTTCTGGCCTTTAAAGCCCTAAACGGCCTCGGTCCAGTATATCTGAAGGAGCGTCTCCACCTCCATCGTTCTATCTGGACACTGAGGTCCAGCACCGAGGGCCTTCTGGCGGTTCCCTCACTGTGAGAAGCCAAGTTACAGGGAACCAGGCAGAGGGCCTTCTCGGTAGTGGCGCCCACCCTGTGGAAAGCCCTCCCACCAGATGTCAAAGAGAACAACAACTACCAGACTTTTAGAAGACATCTGAAGGCAGCCCTGTTTAGGGAGGCTTTTAATGTTTGATGTACTACAGTATTTTAATATTTCTTGGAAGCCGCCCAGAGTGGCTGGGGAAGCCCAGCCAGATGGGCGGGGTATAAATAATAAATTATTATTATTATTATTATTATTATTATTATTATTATTATTATGCTATGGTTTCCCCAGTAGTGATGTATGGATGTGAGAGCAGGACCATAAAGAAGACTGATTGCCGAAAAATGGATGCTTTTGAATTCTGGTGCTGGAGGAGACTCTTGAGAGTCCCATGGACTGCAAGAAGATCAAACCTCTCCATTCTGAAGGAAATCAGCCCTGAGTGCTCACTGGAAGGACAGATCCTGAAGCTGAGGCTCCAAGACTTTGGCCACCTCATGAGAAGAGAAGACTCCCTGGAAAAGACCCTGATGTTCGGAAAGATGGAGGGCACAAGGAGAAGGGGACGACAGAGGACGAGATGGTGGGACAGTGTTCTCGAAGAGACCAGCATGAGTTTGACCAAACTGCAGGAGGCAGTGGAAGACAGGAGTGCCTGGCGTGCTCTGGTCCAGGGGGTCATGAGGAGTCATATACGTCTGAACGACTAAACAACAACAAAAAGGCAATGTGGGGAGAAGCAGCAATGACCACATTTTGTAAAACAGGTGGGCAGATCCAGCAGCACTCTTCCTAGCTTCTTACTTCCTCCTTGCCTAGCATGACTCTCCTCCTTGCTAATTTCCACTTCATAGCAGCTGGATATTTTTCAATCCACAGTGGCTTTTAGGTGAAAGAGATCTTTCTGTACTTTTGTGTTCTGGTGCAAAAGATCTCAGTGTATGATTGCGTTGAACCATTAGGCTTCCCTTCTGCTGCCAAGTGTCTTTCACCACATGCCATTGCCTACCTATCAGACTATAAATGATGCATAAACACCAGCTTCCCACCCAGGCATAGCTCAACTGGAACACTTGAATAAGGAAGAATCAGCAGCTCAGAGAGAGAGAGAGAAGCTGAAAAACCAGGTGAGTTGTCTCCCCCCTTCTGATCTCTTTGACTCTCCATGCTGGCCTTTGAACGGCAGCTATATCTCCAAAGTGAGCAGCACACAAACAATGGGGTACCTTTGCGTCTCAGGGACCAGCTCCCCAACAAATAAAAGAGTTGATAAATCTATAAAGTGAAATGATTTGATCTTGAGGGTTTGTAACTCCTTACTTTTTTCTGTTTAGTAAAGGTAAAGGTACCCCTGCCCGTACGGGCCAGTCTTGGCAGACTCTAGGGTTGTGCGCTCATCTCACTCTAGAGGCCGGGAGCCAGCGCTGTCTGGAGACACTTCCGGGTCACGTGGCCAGCGTGACAAGCTGCATCTGGCGAGCCAGCGCAGCACACGGAACGCCGTTTACCTTCCCGCTGGTAAGCGGTCCCTATTTATCTACTTGCACCCAGGGGTGCTTTCGAACTGCTAGGTTGGCAGGCGCTGGGACCGAACGACGGGAGCGCACCCCGCCGCGGGGATTCGAACCACCGACCATGCAATCGGCAAGTCCTAGGCACTGAGGTTTTACCCACAGCGCCACCCGCGTTTCTGTTTACCTTTACTTTATTCTATCTGGGTGAGATAATGAGTGTTTTTTCTGTTAGAAAGAAAGACAAAGCCTCACCTCCTGACCGATGAATAGAGGAAACTCAGCCTAGCAATTGTGTGTTTTGTGTTTTCTGTCTCCAGAAACAGATGCAGCCTTCCTCCGACCCCAGGCTCAGCCTCCTGTGCACCTGCCTTGTTCTGATATGGCAGCTCTCCTTTGGCTTCGCAATGAAAAGAAAAGAAGCAGAAAACCCCTACAGTCCCAATGGTAAGGTATCATTTCATCTCGGAGGTGGTTGAAGTCTCCTTAGAGAAAGAGAAGCTTCTGGCAGCATTAGAAAACCAAGTGCAGATCCATTGGCATTTTTGCCCAACCTCTCATGTGCCATTTTGGTTACCGTATTTTTCGCTCTATAACACACACTCGACCATAACACGCACGTAGTTTTTAGAGGAGGAAAATCCGTAGGTATGCCACCCGTAAGCATTCCCTCCATAACACGCACAGACATTTCCCCTTACTTTTTAGGAGGAAAAAAGTGAGTGTTATGGTGCAAAAAAATACGGTAAATTATCAGATCCAGCAATTCCAGCCAGTCTTGGATGATGCATATTTTATTTCATCAGTTTCCTAGGGTAAAATAGTTGTATCCCTTTCTGAAGAGGTGAGTTTTAGCCACTGTGATCCATGTGCTGGTCTTGGTCCAGGCTAGACTACTGTAATGTGTCGTGTGTGGGTCTGGCCCTGTAGACTGTTTGGTTCAAAATGACAGAATCCTGCTCTGTTTACAGCACGCAGCTTGAATAGCACTTAGATTGTACCAGTTTTAATGTCTCCCAGTGCATTTCAACGTGCTGACTTTAACCTTCAGGCCCCTAAATGGGATGGACCTATGAAATCTGTTAAACTGTTTGTGCCTGTTTCCTCTTCCTTGCACACGGACGTTCCAGTTGGATACTGGTCTGTCCACCATCTTCATCTGTCAGTAGGTCTTTTCTGAGGTAGCTCCACACCTTTGGAACCCGCACCCTCAGTATAGTTGCAGTGACCAGCTACACTTTTCGGAATAATTCTGGGTTTAGTAGTATTTATTTCCTAGTGGTTTTTTATTATTGGTTGAAATAAGATTATCTATTGCTGTTATTCTCATTAGCTTTCCTTGGCTAGAAAATTGGCAGGTAAATAATTTAATACAATGAAAATCTTATATGTCATATTGGACACCAAGAAAGTAGAGGACCCCATGACCTGGGACGTCTTTGAGGACGTTCAATTTCCCTTTGGCTTTTATGACACCCCAAAAATATTTTATTTCCACTGTTTCATGTGCTGACGTGACCATGTTGAATGCTAATGTTCTCCCTCTCTGTTACCTCAAGGCTGCCTCCATGGCTGGAAAAAAGAAATGGAAAGCTGCTATCGTGTCTTTTTCAACCGGCTAACATGGCATGAGGCAGTGGTAAGAGGGGCCTCTAGGTGCTTGGGTGGGTCCAGAAAGAGCAAGGGCAGAAAACACAAGATATGCTTGAGAGTTTCTGCAGAAGACCTGTTATGAATCTCAATCCCATGGCCATGATTTTTATCCCAGGAGGCCATCTTTTGCATCTCAAGAGCTGATGAGATGTCATTTAGGCATCTGAAGTGAGGCCTTGGGCAACCAGCTCAGTTCATCAGTTTATCGTTCTTCTCAGATTCAGATGAGGCTGAGGAAGCTCAGGGCCATTGCCTGGAACCACTAGGGGGCTGGATGAGGGCCACCAGGCTGAAACTCAATCCTGGAAAGATACAGGTTCTGTGGGATAGTGATTGGATAGATATGCTGTTCATAGGCTGGAAGTTGGCAGGCCTTCTTTAAGATGGCTTGAGATGGTGGGCTCATCATCCCAGAAAAGACCCGTTGACCCCAAAGGTTGGAGTACTTACTCAGGTTTGATGAAGGCTCCAGCATGTTCTGCTTTCAAGTGAGCCCCCAGGGGCAGGGTAGGGTCATAAACAACATCATTTTATCAGGAACAACTTGGAGAACCCACCATACCTTAGAGACGAAGTGAGCAAGATCCCCAACACCCATTGAACACACATTTGAAGAACACGAACTTCCCTTAAGAATCCTGGGAACTGTAGGTTGCTGTCCGCAGGGCTACAGTCCCCAAGGTTCTTGGGTAAAACCTACATGCTCTGAATGTTTACTAAAGGTGCTTGAAATGTATGTTGTGGGGGTCACTGAAGCCCACCAGGAAAATAACAGCCCTGTCAGCACCCTGAGGGATGCTATCTGATGCACACAGCTAGTCTGCTTGCACTGCTCTGAACTCAAGCCTGCCCTGTCAAATCAACAGCAGAGATACAGCAGCAGAGCCAGCTGTCCATGGAACAAGGCCAGCTGGGGCAGGACTCTCAGGTGAACCTCCAAGGAGTTTGCCTGTCTTCTCCCATTCAGCCACCCTACAGCTGGTGGGGAGGTGGTGGGCGGACTGTTTGGGGCAGCGCAGAGCCTGTGGACACCCAAGGCACCACGTCACTCCCAGGAGAGACGCATGGCTCAGGCGCACTACAGGCCCTGTGGTGAGTGCTGCCTGGCATTTTGTCACCCCCCTCAGAGGTGACACCTGGGGCAGCCCACACCCACCGCAGAGATGCCTCTGCTATGGGAGGGCAATTTTCTGGCATTCTCCTACTATGTCCCAATAAGCCAAGTGGATCCCAATAGATTAGGCATTCTACCCTGTACTGTTCCTCCTTCGGGGAAGGAATATATTAACAGATCAACACAGCTACCTGCACTTTTTCATTCTTTCAAGGCAAGGCTTTTAGCTCTCCTTGGGGACAGGTTGGCTGTTGTGTCCAGCTTCTGCACAAACATAAAATGACCGCTACGCCACCGAACATGGCCCAAGCATGCTGCATGATGGATCTGGCAGCCTTAAAACTGCACATGAAATTCATTAGATGGGCATGATGGGGGGAATTTGCCTTTGAAGCACATTTGAATGAGACCCACTCCATTTAGCATGTCCTGAAATAACACACATCAAAACAGAGGTATCATTTGAAATTTTGTTCTCCCCCAAAATACGTTGAACAAACATACAGTGAACAAATATACAGTGGTACCTCGGGTTAAGTACTTAATTCGTTCCAGAGGTCCGTTCTTAACCTGAAACTGTCCTTAACCTGAAGCGAAGCTTTAGCTAATGGGGCCTCCTGCTGCTGCTGCACCACCGGAGCACGATTTCTGTTCTCATCCTGAAGCAAAGTTCTTAACCCGAGGTAATATTTCTGGGGTAGCGGAGTCTGTAACCTGAAGTGTATGTAACCCGAGGTACCGCTGTATAAGAGAAAGTGTACCAGCTTGCCCCCGTGATTGAGGGGCCCAGGGCTGTGCACCATGGTGATGCCATGCAGGTAAGTTCCTAATGTCTGTCAGGATTCACAGAATGTTGTGTGAGATAGTAAGTCTGCAGGCTTGAGTTTGCTAGCTGATGCAACTGGCTGATGCAATCAGCCTGCAATACTTTCTATGGAGGTGCTGGGTCAGAAAGACTCAGCAGTAATGTGCTGTCAGTTGATTGGCTGTCATTGGTTTAAAAGGGAAACCTGTCCAGCAGTAAAGTGGTGGTGTAGAGGAGTGTGGTCAGAGAGAGAGTTAGATGTCTTTCTATTTGTCTTAATACCTGCAGCCAGGTACTCTGTTTGACTTTATGAACTGCCCGTGTATTATAGCCTGTAGATATTTGTATATATAAAAGGTAAAGGTAAAGGGACACCTGACCATTAGGTCCAGTCACGGCCGACTCTGGGGTTGCGGTGCTCATCTCGCTTTATTGGCTGAGGGAGCCGGCGTACAGCTTCCGGGTCATGTGGCCAGCATGACAAAGTCGCTTCTGGCGGACCAGAGCAGCACACGGAAACGTCGTTTACCTCCCCGCTGGAGCGGTACCTATTTATCTACTTGCACTTCGACGTACTTTAGAACTGCTAGGTTGGCAGGAGCAGGGATCGAGCAACGGGAACTCACCCCGTCGCAGGGATTCGAACCACCGAGCTTCTGATCAGCAAGCCCAAGGCTCTGTGGTTTAACCCACAGCGTCACCCGTGTCTATTTGTATATATAGCTCACAATAAATATACTGCACTGAAGAACCTGGAACTCTGAGCATTTCTGCTAAAGCGCCGCGGAGAATTCGCGACAATGTCATGCACGCATGCCATGCAGCATGCTGACGTGTTTTGCACACAACATGCAGTGTATGCGAGTGAGGTAAGCACATTAGGAGGCATGCACACACAGACACCACAGAATTTTGACGGGGCCTGGCCACTTCCTTGATTTGTGGGGCTCTTGGCTTGCCACCCCCCCAGTTGGCGCCACTGTATTAGAGAAAATTGTAGATAAAGTGTATTATTGAAAATAACACCCAAAGCTGCAGTATATCAGGGGAAATTGCAAACAATGTTTTTATACTGGTATAAAATGAGCTCAAGATTTTGGTCACAACATCCCTATGGATGTTAGATATGAAGTTCACTGCATGTTACGCTTTGAAATAAAATTTTATGAAGATGCAATTCCACTGTTCTTATGCCATAAAAACTATCTAAAATGTATAAAAACACCTCAAGTAAATGGTGGAGATGTGGGGAAGCGGAAGGTACAATACTACATATATGGTGGAACTGTAAGAAAACAGAGGAATTTTGGGAGGTAATCTATAATGAGCTCAAAAAGATGTTTAAGATGTCCTTTATTTAAAAAAACATTAGCTTGGGAATATTTTGTCCAGACATACCTTAGAAAGCAAGGGAAATATTCTTGTATGCCGCGGTAGTTGCAAGAATGTTGATTGCTATGAATTGGAAAGGTGAAAAAATTCCAACTAAACTGGAGTGGCAAAGTAAATTAAGTGGTAGATACAGGATGAGGTAACGATAAATCAACATAGATATAAGAAGAATTTATTGTTATCTGAGGTAACAATTACAACTATTGTCTCTTTTTTCTGGATAAATTTTTTGTTTGCTGTTTCTTTTTTAATTTCAATAAAGCACTAAAAAATTCAAAAGAAAATAACACCCAAAGCTGCAATATATGAGGTGAAATTGCAAACAAATGTTTTTATACTGGAGCAATGTCCACTCAAATGCTGCTCAGTCCTCCCAAGAACTTTTCTTTTATAAACAAAATCACAAACTGAAAGTGGAGAATCTAATTAAAAATCAGACAATGAAGAAACTGAGCGAGACACAAATGGGGATATTGCACTGTGCTGGATCTCAGTTGGCCGAACAAAGCTTGCATTTCAATCAGTCACATGTCCAGAGCTGGATTTCCACGTATTGCGACTGCAATATTCAACCTTGAGCTTGACTTTGAGGAGAATTCAAAGGTAAGTGTAGTTGCATAAAACTCATTCTTTTTTCCAGAGAGCCTGCCGTATATTTGACATGACTTCTGAGCTTATCTCTATCCGTGAAGCAACAGAACTGGATTTATTGGCTAAAGACCTTAAAAGATCGATGGAACTAAGTGTCTGGATTGGATTGTCAGACGAGGATAGGGTGAGTCTCCAAGGCCTTCTCCTCCTCCTCCGTCAGCACTGTTGGAGCTGATAGTAAATGAATTCAGTGGGAAGATTATTCTATGGGGCTTCCCCAGCTGATGTCCTCGAAATGTTATGAGAAGGTTCTCTGGACTCAACATACTTGAGGCCAAAACAGTCATGGTGGGCTCCTGGCTGATGTCCTGCAACGCAAATAATGTTGCCTGTGGTTCGTTTGGGTAGAATAATCAAGGAGCGTGTTGTGTTTTGGAAGTGTCTCCTTATGATCTGTTCTTTCTAAAGAGCATATCAACTCTCTTGTCCCTGCAGGATGGAAATTGGGAGTGGACAGATGGCTCTGCTGCCAAGTTCTTACCATGGGCTGAGGGAGAACCTAATAAACATGGCATCAACTCATGTGCCTCCTTGTTTCGTGGGGACGGTAAGGAGTCCGCTCTCAGGGCTGGTACTTTGGAGCTGCCATGCTCAATGCAATGTGGGTTGCAGTATTTTCTAAATTTCTACTGAGGGTATGAGATGTGCTCCTTGCCTGCTCTTTGGCCAAGAGTTCGTGAGTGAAGGACTTCCTTTGGTGCCCTTTCATCTGTTAGATAGAAATATTTCCAAGCTGCCTTACAAGAATCTAGCCTTCCCAAGCATAGCTGTCAACTTTTCCCTTTTCTTATTCGGAATAAGGGAATTTCCCTTTAAAAAAGGGAAACATTGACAGCTATGTTCCCAAGGTGGCTCAGACTGACAGGGAACACCATCCTAATCCACTTTTGCTTTCTACTCAAGGTCCTCCCCATAGATGCCACCACCCACCTTGGCCAATTTAGTATTGGATGAGTGGCTTGGTTTCTTTTGAATGGGAGAAGAAGAAAGGACATTCCCTGTGGCCACCGTGGGGTGGGGGTACATGTGTTTTGAGGGTGTTGGGGTCCCAGCAGCAGCAGCATGCCAAGGAGCTCCTGGTGTCTGCTGTTGACTCTGCCTAAGACCATTTCTCTGTGTTTTTCCAGGTTTTGAGAAATTTAGAGCAGAGAGCTGCAAGAATGTAGAGTCCTATGTTTGCGAACATAGGCCAAATTACGGATCCTCCTGACCTCTTCACTCTCCCTGGCTGACCCCATCAAATCTCAGAGGCTTCCATCCAATGCTGTCTTTCTATCTGCGCCTTTTTCAGAATATGAAAACGTGAGAGGTGCCCTTCTGCCCCATCCCAGTGGCCCATCTATTCCAGCGTCCTGCTCTCACTGTAGCCTGCAATAGATCTAACTGAATCCTGCAAGTAGCAAGAGCCCCCTTCCCTGGGAGCCCAGGATGAAAAACTTTTGTGGCCTTTCAGATGTTGCTTGAGGACCACTAGCATCATCCTAGACAACTGGCCATGATGAGTAGGGATGATGAGAGTGGGAGTCCACCAACGTCAGGAGGACAACAGTCTCCCCATCCCTAATAGATGCCTCAGCCCATTGTGAATTTAAACACATGCCCCTGAAACAGCAGTCAATTACTTCCATTTATTACTTCCTGCCCCTCCCAACTCACATGTCTCCAATATCCTGATTCAGATTGAAAGCCATTTAGGACATTCAACTGGTCTCTTTTAGTTTGCAAAGAACCAATACACTTTTATGGCAGCGTCTTCTAGAGCCCTGGGAAGGGTGAAGCCTTAATGAAAGCAAGCCCTCTGCAGAGGAGAAATGACTGTTTGCAGGTGCGGCTTGAATTCAAACCACACCTGCAAAAAGACAAAGTGGGACTTGCAGCCAGCCCCCTTGCAGCTGTGCTCTCAGCGCAAACCAGCTGCTTGTTGTTGAAAGGGTGTCTCCAAAGGGGCTTCAGTCCAGCACTAATTAGATGAGAGCAAGGCAGTAGGACGTTCTCTATGGGGCTTGCTCTTAGCACCGAAGAGGAGGGCCTCTGAAATGCACTTTCCCATCAATTTGGAAGGGAAATCTATGGGGGGGAAATCTGTAAAGCAACCAACTCAATGAGTGCTTGCTATCCCCAAGTCCTGCTTGCAAAGGATTAATTAGGAGCTCACTTTCTGCTCCCAATTGTCCCATAGGATTACCTGCTCCACACCTAACACTGGATCTACTGGACAATGAGCAGAAGAAAGAACCCTCCTCTGCAGATCCCTGACCTTTAAGTCATTTTGATAGGGAAACATAACTGTCTGTAATGTGTGCATGCCTCTACAAATATGCTTCAGAAATAAATACTTCTCCATTGCATGAGCCTCAGTAGCTTCTCTGTCATTTGTTCAAACACTTCAAAGTGCTGGTTAGGGCATTCAACACGTTGGCCTTGAGGGCAATCTACTCTTCTATAAGCTATGATACTCATGGAGGCATGTAGTGATCAGGTGGGATTGCTATGAGGAATTATAACAAATATAGAGTAAGCCATCTGTGTCAGCGATAAAAGCATTGCGTTGACTGGGTTTAAACTATTTTGATATGATTATTGATCAATCTACACCTCTGCATCCCTGTTCCATTTCTCTTTCTTCACAAGTCAGGTACCCACTTAGACATGCAGGCATCCTGGATCATCAAAGACAGTGGACAGCTTCTTTTGATGTAGCTTTTCTGATATGTTAATCTTACGATGTTAATCTTAGGGCCAGGAAACAGATCTCACCTGAAGGTGATAATGATCACTGTCCTCCTGGCCATCATTCTTATCATGTCTATTGATTGTTTATCACCTCCGGAGTTGCCAAATGCACTCCTTTGTAGTTCTGTTTTGTTTACCCCAGAAATATGCATGCCTAACTAGTGTTTGTAGTTTAACTTTGTCCCCACGTGGGGTTTGTTGAAATGCTCAGAAGAAATCTGATTGGTTCTTATGAACACTCTGTAAAAAGCTCTTTTGTGAATAAAACGACCTGGGCCGGAGGGTAGACACAGATTATTATACGCACCCTTCCCAGAGTCTTGCTGCTTCAAGCCTCTGTGTGTATTAATCAGAGTTCAATCCTTCCTTTGCTTTGGGAACGCCTCGGAGGCATCTCAGGGAGTCTCCCCTTCAAGTATCCCCAAAATCAGAACTGTATTTGGGAAGCCAGTGTTAAAGTTTGTGGGTCGTAAATCCTTTGACCCACTGAGTCTGCTGCAACGGCCCTGCAATAAATTTGATTTATTGCCACTCCGACAAACTTAAATGGTGCCCACATGCTTCCACTCGCACGCTGCCACTCTTCTCAGTTGCCTGATAATAGCAGAGTTCACATGCAGCGTAAAATGGCTTGTCTGTGTTGACGTGGTGTCTTCAATAACTCAGCTCGACACCAGTGCTTCTAATCTAACACTCTTTATTTAGAAGCATAACAAACAGAAAAGAAAACCGACAGAATCTAGCTGCATGTTCGCAGATTTATGTCTCTAACAAAAACGAAGCTACCTTGCTCACATTCTCAGACAGACAGACTGCTCTCCAGAGAGAGCTCAGCCCCCACAGAGCACAGATCAAAGGAAAATGCCCGGGTCATGTGGGCAATGCACCCAGTGAATCAGAACGCTCCTGGAGTGTTAATTCCTGACTGTCCAGAACCACAACAGCCAGTGGTGCCATGGGGATAGGCACTGCTCTTTAGATATTGGAAGATAGCTATCATCTCTCAGTCTCCTCTTTTCCATGCTAAACATACCCAGCTCCTTCAACCATTCCTCATAAGGCTTGGTTTGCTGTCAGGTCGTTGTTTATTTCCTTGACATTTGATGGGAGGGCGTTCCACAGGGCAGGCGAGGATATGAGAGAGAGAGAGAGAGAGAGAGAGAGAGAGAGAGAGAGAGAGAGAGAGAGAGAACTGGCTGCAGACGTGCAGAGAAGTGAATTTAAGAACTGAAAAATGAGAACCGGAGAAGAACCAAAATGGAGAGGCCCCCCATCCCTACCTGAGGAGGGTACTGTACATTTGGGCCTCCCAGCTCCATGCACACATTCATGTTCTCTGCATTCTCAGAATCTTCCTTGAGCACAATTGTGCTGGGCCCAGGGGTAACCCATGAAGCATGGTCCAGGACTCTTTTCCTTCTGATGTGGTGTTCTATACACAGTACAGTGGTACCTTGGGTTACATATGCTTCAGGTTACATACGCTTCAGGTTACAGACTCCGCCAACCCAGAAATAGTACCTTGGGTTAAGTACTTTGCTTCAGGATAAGAACAGAAATTATGCTCCAGCGGCACGGCAGCAGCAGGAGGCCCCATTATCTAAAGTGGTGCTTCAGGTTAAGCACAGTTTCAGGTTAAGAACAGACCTCTGGAACAAATTAAGTACTTATCTCAAGGTACCACTGTATGCTTAGTGTTAAGGTTTAGACTTATTATAAGTTATTGTAAGTTTCAGTTAAGTCTGCTGCAACTGGATTTCTTATGGTCAGTGCCAATCCTGAATGTATTGGATTTGTGACCATTACGCTCATTTGCTTTCAGCAGCAGTAAAGCTCTACTGGACGAATTACAATTGCCTCTGGACTGTTTTTGTGAATCCTGCAATGTGTTAAACTTGTTGCTCTGCTAACTCTGCATATTTTTTGCTCCATAAGACGCACTTTTTTCTTCCTAAAAAGTAAGGGGAAATGTCTGTGCATCTTATGGAGCGAATGTGTGGTCCCTGGAGCCAAATTGCCTAGGGGCAAAAAGCAGATCCTCAGGATTTTTGCATTGGGTCACCCCAAATTCACCATCAGATCACATAGCATGTCCATGGCTACAGCCTGCACCCAAAAAACCATGCATCCACTGTTTCGTGGGGCGCAAAAACGTGGTTACAAAGCACAGATCCACATGGATTCTAAGGATTTTTGCACTGGGCTACCCCAAACTCACCGTCAAATCACATGTCTGCGGCCACAGCATGAACCACAAAAATCATACGTCCACTGTTTCATTCAGAATATTTTTTTTCTTGTTTTCCTCCTCTAAAAACTAGGTGCGTCTTATGGTCGGGCGCGTCTTGCGGAGCGAAAAATACGGTATATGCTGGAGTTCTGCTCTGGATCATACTGAGTAGAATTTCAATAACACATAACTCAGTGGCCGAGAATCTGTCCTGCATTCAGAAGCTCGCAGGTTCACTCCCACATTCGCCAGCTGGGACTGGGAGAGAATATTGTGTGGAATCCTGGAGAACCCCTGACAGTCGGCATAGAAAGGATTGAGCTAGATAGACCAATGGGTCTGGCTCAGTGCCTGGCAGCTTTCTATGGTACTTCCTACTTGCAGGACGTGGGTGGTGCTGTGGGTTAAACCACAGAGCATAGGGCTTGCCAATCAGAAGGTCAGCGGTTCGAATCCCTGCGACGGGGTGAGCTCCCATTGCTCGGTCCCTGTTCCTGCCAACCTAGCAGTTCGAAAGCACAAAGTGCAAGTAGATAAATAGGTACCACTCCGGCGGTAAGGTAAACGGCATTTCCGTGCACTGCTCTGGTTTGCCAGAAGCGGCTTAGTCATGCTGGCCACATGACTCGGAAGCTATACGCCGGCTCCCTCGGCCAATAAAGCGAGATGAGCGTCGCAACCCCAGAGTCGTCCGTGACTGGACCTAATGGTCAGGGGTCCCTCTACCTTTACCTTTACCTTTACTTGCAGGTGTCTATTTGCAGGCCAGTCCTTTTTCAGGGAAGTGTCATCAGCATGAGGTCACAATGCGACCAAAGCACCTCCCCTGGCAAGCAGGCAGGCACAGGCCAGAGTGGACGGGAACAGTCTCTAAACTGAGGTGGGCAACTCTAAGAGCACACGACCATCTTCTTTGCTGTGACTGAGGTTGGATTCTTTTTCTAAAAAGATGTTGAAGGTTTTCCCCCCTCCCTTTGGAAAAGAAATATTCTAACACAAGCAAGAAAAGGGAAGCAAAATATTATGTACCAAAAAAACAGGGTGGTGGGTGGAGAAGAGAAGGCTGAATATTTTAAACCAGCAATGCAGCCAAAGGGCTTGTAAAGGCAAGCAAATTGCCTGTGTGAATCTCTTCTGAATAACTGGATTTGGAATAAATGTGCAATTAGTTGTTATTTATTTGGCTCCGACTTGCACAGGCATGTGGCTGGCTGGCCCCTGCAAGAACAGGATTCTGGGCTAGGTGGGCCATTGGCCTAATTCAGAAGGCTCTTCTGGTGTTCCTCTGGTCTGCACAGAGCACAACTTAAGTGGAATCCTGGCACTCTGCGGTCCTCTGGCCCATTGGGTGGTGTGTGACTCTGGACCACAGCCTAACCTAAAGATGATGTGCAATGATAGCACTATCTACCGGCAAAACCTATTGGTGTTTCGCAACTTTCTGACCAGTTGCAGGGCCTTAGCCAGACCTAGCAGAGTAAACGCAGAATCCACGGAAGCAATTGGTGACTTGGCTGCAGACAGGATAGACGAAGCAGGGACCAGGAACTTGTAGTTAGGTGTTTATTATATACAATGGACTATTTACAGGAACAGAACACGGATCTTTAGCTAGCTCTCTCATACACGACTCACAACTCCTACGCTGACACACAGAACTCTGAACTACTGAACCAACACATTCCAGTTAGTGGACCATTAATTATCACTCCCTTGAGAGAACCTGACCAATCAGGAGGCTGTCTCCATGTCTCTGTTATCACCAGGCAGACTTACTCCTTCAGATTGCCTTCTGGCTGTCTGCCAAACCTTAATTGCCTCTGTGTGAGTAGCTGCACGTATTCAGATTCCCAACATATCACCGTTCATGTATATGGTACAAATCAAGAAATCCCAAAGACATGTTTGGACTAAAGATGTGTCCCACCATCTCTTTCAACAAGCATTGTGAGTCAAGGTTGTTTCATGAGAGTGTGGCCTGGGTTAGAAACTAGATGGAAGCAAAATCCAGCTCACCTCCTTTTCCCCATCTCCCTACCCCAGGATTTACCTTACAGGATGTGATTAATAACTACAACACTCTTGTTTATTTCCCCCCAGAAAGCTTTTTCAGTTCTGTAACAGCATAATTCATGACCAGTTGATTTGGGTCCATTTGTCCTGCTCTGCAGCAACTGTAGCTGCCTCAGAATGATATGCATTTGACTCAAATCGATCAGATTCAGTTCAGGATTTGCATCCATTAGTTTCACAGCCCTGATAATCTCCTTTCTCCTCCTGATCTCCTTTCAGGGCAAGAAGAAGAATAGTACAAAGATTTGAACATGTCTGCAGATGTGTGGGTGGGGTCCTGGCGCCCTCACCGACCCAGAGGGCCAATCGCTGCCCTCTACAGCAGCCCCGGACCCAAATATGCTCTCCCAACAAATGTAGGTAAGTGAAAATCAAGGAGTCCAGATACTGGCCCTAGCCCGTTTCTGTAAGAGGTGATATAGTCCAGCATCAAAATCCTAGAATGGGAGAAGTCTGGGTTGCTGCTTTTGCAGATATTAATATTGTGCAGCTTGAAGCAACTGGATGCATAAAAAACAACTCCTTTGGGGGTAAAACATTGATTCAAAGCTTTACTTGCAGAACTTTCTTCCATACAGATCAAAAAGCAGTAAATGATACATCGAAACAGTTCCTTAATATCGAGAGCATGTCCAGCACAAGCTCAGCATTTTATAAGAAATAACTTTATTTCTTCCAGAAATCAAAACCATATCTCTCTCCCGTTCTAGGCTGCATTCACCTGCCTAGGGCAATGCATCTCCTGGAGAGCTTCATTATCACATCTTACTCCCACTTTGGCTGAAAACAAAAGACCAAAGCCCAACTCCCCAAGATGCTGATTTGCAACTGAATACTTTAATCACCTGATCTAAGGTTAAACACTCAAGTGTTAGTTGGCAGAGAACAATAACAGTTATCAGCTCATCCAGGTGCATAGAGAGCTCTTCTTTAGCTCCAACGGAATCTTCCAGTTAAACCCTTTCAGCAAAACACACAGGCACTCTCCATTTCAGTGTGAATTAAGCAAATATACTTAACAGCTGCCCAGCATCAAATCAACTCATAGAACTCCTCACCACTGGATGTTGTGATGCGCAGGGGTATAGAAGGCTGAACAAATAGTGGAGGGTGGAAAGGTCTACTAGTTGCAAAAATGAAAAGATTGTCCCTGCTCTGAGGCAGTATAGCTCCTCCATCTCATGGAGAAAAAAGGGGGGGTTGGAAGTTGCCATTTTGCCCTTGGTTGCTGTTAATGGACAAGATGGATTCTATCCACCTCAAGTTCTCCTCTTCCCTCTCTGTGCTCGCTCTTCCTTGCAGGCTACCCGCTACACGACCCTTCTCGCTACCGGGCTCCCGCGTACAGCTTTGGGATCCGCCGGCCCCAAGAGCTAGTGGGTTGCTCCCCTGGGCCAGGCTACCTCATCCCAACCAACATGACTATGAGGGGCAAGGACGGAATCCCTGCATTCTCCATCTACGGACGCCCCAGGGATGTGATGTCTTTTATGACTCCAGGCCCAGGTCAGTCTTGAAATCTGTTATACAACAAACCAACAACACCAAAACTGGCTTATGAATATAAAGGACAATTTTACTAGAATAGGCTCCCTCAGCCAGTAAAGCGAAATGAGCATGACAACCCCAGAGTCGTTCGCAACTGGACTTAACTGTCAGGCATCCTTTACCTTTTTAAATGTGTTGTGGGGGGAAGTTGTTGCTTTGTTCATTGTTATGTTATGCGTGTTTGTGTTTTTGTACTGTAAACTGCTCTCGCGATCCTAGGATGAAGAGAGGTGTATAAATTTAATAAAAAATAGTAACAGAAATGCAGGGCAGTGTTGTGAATTCAGCCTTCCCCTGTGTGCTTTGCTTTTTGCAGGTCGGTATTCGCCAGAGAAAGCAAAGAATTTGGCCTACCCTTCTGCCCCCAACTACTCTCTCGCTTCCCGGACGAAGAACTTCGATTATGACCAGTCACCAGGTGAGAGAGCAGCAACCACAGAGAATCTCTCTCCATCTGGCTGCTGACCTGCTGTTATACTAATATAGGGTGGATGTGCATCAGTGCTGATCTGTAAATGCATATCCCCTAAGCTTAAAAGAACAAGATCAATTGCAAAACAGCCCCATCTACAGGCTGCAACAAGATCCCTTTGCAAAGGCAATCTGCAAAAGAGCTCAGCTGAGCTGAAACTTACAATGTCTCCACTTATCTGTCAGTTGCTTGCAGGTACTGTCAATCAATCCCTTTTTCTCAATGAAAGGGCCAATTTATCAATGAAACAATACTTTACTTGATTAAAGCAAGCAAATATACAGATGTATAGCCAGTCGACCTCAGGAAATTCTTCCTGAGTCTCCCCTCTGTGAAACTGGTTTAACAAGCATCAATAACTATCCAAGCATACCAGTCTAAAAGGGCAGATCGCTGTGTACGAATGAAAGCTGCCTTTGTCAACGGATTCTGGAGCCAGGTTGTTCAACATTTCTAAAGGATGTCTGGGGCAGCCCAGGAAAAGCTTTGAGCAGGTCGAGCACCTCGAATGACAGAATTGCAAATATTGGAGAAAAAATATATATTCTGTGGCATGTCCTGATTTACCTGTACAACCCATTATTGCGACTATTGTGTTTTCTGGGTGGTTTTTAGACACTGTCCAAGAATTTTAAAATTGTGGCATACTTTGTTTGGACTTTTTACCCTTCCTCTTGTTTGTGGGTGCCAGGGCCTCTGTTGCAACAGATCAATAAAGCTCAAAGGCTTAGTTGCCACCTTGCTTTTTATATACTTGGTTGCCATCTCTGATTTCTTCTGACCAACAAGAGGACCTTGAGGGGAATCATAGATCCCTTGAGCTAAGGGGAAGAATTCAGAAGTCTCAGAGGTTTTTCTTTCTTAACAGAACTTCCCCTCGGGTGATTTTTGATCTAAATCAACTACCCCTGTTGGATTTCAGTCACATGTAGATCCTGTCTGGGTGCAGGATCTCTTTATTTAGCCAAGTAAGAATATCACAAAATACGTATCTGAAGAAGTGTGCATGCACACGGAAGCTTATACCAAGAACAAACTTAGTTGGTCTCTAAGGTGCTACTGGACAATTATATACACACACACACACACACACACACACACACACACACAGTGGTACCTCCGTTCCGGAGCCCAGTTAACAACCTGAAAGGAACGCAACCCGCGTCTGCACATCTTTGCATGTGCGGGTCGTGATTCTCCGCTTCTGCGCATGCGCATGACGTCATTTTGCGTGTCTGAGCATGGGCATGTGGCGAAACCCAGAAGTAACCCTTTCCGGTACTTCCGGGTCGCCGTGGGGCGCAACCTGAAAAAACGTGCAAACGTAACAAGAGGTATGACTGTATATATATTTCGACAAAATACTGTGCAAGCATTCAAGTTCTCTGGAACTCTTCCAGAGACGAGATAAACAGAGCAATTTGCAGGGGGTAGTGGAATAGGAAAATTCCCCAGATGCCGTAATGCACTGAATCCCTTCCCTCCCATTTTCTTCCTCTAGGGCCTGCAGCCTATGGCCTCCCTCCCATGCTTGGGCCCAAGGTGATTGGCAAGAGCACCGCCCCCAATTACTCCATTTTTGGACGCAGCATGATTGGGAGTTTCTATGAGGACCTCAGCAAGGTAAGCAGCCGAACAGCCAGGAGTGGGAGATTTAGGAGACCCTGAAATGATTTGATGAAAGCAAAATCAAGAAAACAGGGGGTGTTCTTTAAATATGTGCCAAGATGTCTTCTTCTGCTTCTTCTGCTTCTTCGGCGACCAAGGGGCTCAAGTGTGAAGTTTTCTTGGGGCTGGTGTGTGAGGAATATGTAGGACAAAGTGGGGGGCTATGCTTTGTGTTCAATGTTCCTTCATTTTTTTGCATGTAAAATTTTTAACTGAAACTTTCATAATGCAATAAGATATAGAAAACTAATCTAAAAAAACGGCTGCACAAAAAACACAAGCAGAATAAGTAGAATATGGAATAGAATAGAATACAGTGGTACTTCTGGATGCGAATGGGATCCGTTCCGGAGCCCCATTCGCATCCTGAAAGGAACGTAAGACACGACTGGGTGTCTGCGTGTGCACAGGTCACGTTAGCTGCTTCCGCGCATGCGCGTGACATCATTTTGAGCGTCTGTGCATGTGCAAGCAGTGAAACCTGGAAGTAACGTGTTCTGTTACTTCTGGGTCACCACAGAGCAGACCCCGAAAATGCTCAACCTGAAGTGTATTCATCCCGAGGTACGACTGTAGAATAGAATAGAATAGAATAGAATAGAATAGAATAGAATAGAATAGAATCTTCTTTCTTCTTCTCCTTCTTCTTTGGCGATCCCTCGTAGCCAAGTAAGATTGTCTTCCATAAACACAGTTTTAACAATGAGTCCATAAGTGACTGTGGAGGCCAATTCTGGATCCACATGTCCTTCCACAGTGGGGACACAGGTTTCCAGGCAGGAGTTGATCACGGTGTGGATTTGCCAAGCATGCCTTATACAATCCAGTGTGGAGTCTCCAAGACTGTTGGATAGTGCCTTGTGGTCAGTGTGGTGTAGTGGTTAAGAGCAGTGGACTCGTAATCTGGTGAACCGGGTTCGCTTCCCCGCTCCTCCACATGCAGCTGCTGGGTGACCTTGGGCCAGTCACACTTCTCTGAAGTCTCTCAGCCCCACTCACCTCACAGAGTGTTTGTTGTGGGGGAGGAAGGGAAAGGAGAATGTTAGCCGCTTTGAGACTCCTTAAAGGGAGTGAAAAGCGGGATATCAAATCCAAACTCCTCCTCCTCTTCTTCTTCTTCTTCTTCTTCTTCTTCTTCTTCTTCTTCTTCTTCTCCTCCTCCTCCTCCTCCTCCTCCTCCTCCTCCTCCTTCTTCACCTCCTGCAGCCAAGCTGGGACCAAACATCTTCGGACCACATTAGCGAGGCTGAGAGGTCTTGTCGCTTGGACAGCCCAGGACCTCCAGACACACAGCCCAGGCTTGCGCCCCAGAGCAGTCCCTTTGGGGCTGCTAACGGAGCGGTTTGGCTTCACCCTCAAAAGTGCACTCCATTGTCTCTCAAGACAGACAGATGCCAACCATGATGAGAAGGGAAATGGGGTTCCGCTCAATGACTTTCACATGCCCATAATCAGAGGACATTGAAGCACCCTAGAAAGGGCTGGAGAGGTCCAAGGTGGGTGGCTGGGACTGCTCTTGGGCATGTCTGGCCTAGTGACCTTTCCCCCCCCCCTCCTTGCACGACAGACGCCAGGGCCCTGCAACTACCGCCTGGTGGATCCCAGCGTCTACAAGAACCGCCCACCCCACTTCAGCATGCTGGCCCGCAACATGCCCCCAGGAGACAACACTTTGAAGCCGGGTCCAGGAGCCTACAGCCCCGAGAAGGTGAGGACAAGTGGCACCAGAAGGCGAGGGGTGCAGTTGTTCTGCAGCAAAGATATGGGTCTTATGGGATGGTGGGAGAGGCGGACAGCTCTTGCCCCAACATTCAAATGTGATGGGCAAGGTGATCTTCATTAGCATCACCTCCAGGCTTGATTATTCTAACTCACTGTACGTGGGGCTGCCCTTGAGACTGATCCAGAAACTCCAGCAGGTGCAGAATGCCACGGAGAGACTCCTTACGGGGTCCTCGCTGCAGGATCACATTCACTCGGTGCTATCCCAGCTGCACTGGCTCCCGGTGGAGTACAGGGTCAGGTTTAAGGTGCTGATCTTGACCTTTAAAGCCCTATACAACGCCTCTCCTGGTATGTCCCATGGAGGACCTTACAGTCTTCAAGCAAAAACATCTTGGAGTTCCTGGGCCACACGGAGGTTAGGCTGGCCTTGACCAGAGCCAGGGCTTTTTCGGCCGTGGCCCCGATCTGGTGGAACGCTCTGTCCCAAGAGACTAGGGCCCTGCGAGACTTGACATCTTTCCACAGGGCCTGCAAGACAGAGCTGTTCCTCCAGGCCTTTGGCCAGGACACAGTCTGACCCCATCTCTCCTTTGGTAATCCTCATAGAACTCTAGCCCAATGGTTGCCATTAATTTGATTCTCAATTGATTTTAGGATGAATTGATTTTAGAATGTATTTCTATTAATTGGTTGTGATTTTATGTAAACTGTGTTCCTTTTACTGTTGTTAGCAACTCTGAGCCCGGCTTCGGCTGGGGAGGGCGGGATATAAATAAATTATTATTATTATTATTATTATTATTATTATTATTATTATTATTATTATTATCCCTCCACAATCTCTGCAAGCAGGAGCATGCATGTTGACAACCTAACCAGAAATTAAATATACTCTTGGTCGCCCTCCTCTGCACACCTTCCAGCTTGTCAACATCCTTCTTAAATTGTGGTGCTCAGAATTGGACTAAGTACTCTGGGTGTGGTCTGACAGAACAGAGTGTGATTTGAGATCTTGGCCTGGCAAGAGCCTTCCACGCCTCCACCCCTTCCCTTCCGCTCGCGGTGCCTAACCCTGCCCCTCCGTCTCTCCTTCCTCCTACAGCACACCCCTCAACGTGGCTTGACCTTTGGGATCCGCCACTCGGACTACGTGGCTCCTCTCATTGTGGACGTGGCAGATTAAGCTGGCCCCACCGGCAGAGATGGTCTGGACAAGAAATGTTCCTTTGGAAACACGTGGATCTCTCGATGCTTTGTGTTGTTGCTGGAGATTGGGGCCTGGGGAGGGAACTGGGGTGGGCAACATCCAAGGCCGGGGAAGGTCCTCAGAGCTGGGGAGCTGGGTTCAGCGAGGCGGCTGCACCTTTGGGTCTCCCTGTTCCCGGATTCTTTGACTGGATTCCCCTGGCTGAATCACCCCTAAGTCCATCCAGTTGTCTTAAGTGTGGGTGAGTTGAAGCGGGGCTGGGAAGTGTGGGTTTTCCCATTTCTGCATGGTGGGCTTTATAGGGGGCAGGGAGGCAAAGATCCCCATAACTGCAACATTTGCTAATTTCCCTATTTTGTGAGCTTGAAGCAAAAAAATCAAAATTCTGTGCCCAAAAGGGTGAAATTCTGCAATCTGTATAAATTATGGAGCCTGAGAAAACTACACATACCTTTCCCAATTTGCATCATGTGCTCTCCTTCTGCCAGTCACACAAGGTCAGATTTAGGTTTGATGAGGCCCTCAGCTACTGAAGGCAATGGGGCCCTTGATATGTCCAGCTGTCCTTTGTTAACAACAAATGGTCGCTGTTTTTTGTCTTGAATATATGCTATACAATAATTTATGGACCTAATAGGTTTCTAAAGACATTTGCACATTACAAAAATGTATTTTATCAATACAATTTTTTTTTTCTTTCCAGTAGCACCTTAAAGACCAACTAAGTTAGTTCTTGGTATGAGCTTTCGTGTGCATGCACACTTCTTCAGATACACGAAAGCTCATACCAAGAACTAACTTAGTTGGTCTTTAAGGTGCTACTGGAAAGAAAAAATTTTTTTTGTTTTGACTATGGCAGACCAACACGGCTACCTTTCTGTATTTTATCAATGTAATTGTTGAACTGAAATACAATTAAGAAGTATATTAATAGTGAAATAATTATTAGGCTCTAACTTAAAATGATTTTTTATTAATAACAAACTTAATAATGCAAACACATTGGCATTTGGCAATAACAAAAGTTCCTTTAGAAACACAATTTACAAAGACTCGTAATCTAGTCTCTAGAAACTTGCTATAACATGAAATAATAATGGGTGTAAATATGTGATGCAAACTGTTAGGAGAGGCTCAGAACTTACAGGGTTAAGAGTTCTGAGTGATGACGCCTCACATTCTGAGGGCGGGTTTAGAACACTGAAGGGAGGGTTTTACTGCGTCTCTCAGTGTGCGTGTTTGCTCCGTGAAGAGAGCAGCGATGAGCGAACTGTCGCCAGGAGATTTATAGCTGTTGTGTTTTGCTAAGGAATAAAGACTTTAAAGATAAGGAGACTGCTGCGTTTCAGCCTGAATTATTGCCCTCACACGAAGAACGTTTCCTGCTTCTGTTCCGCTGTGTTTAACTCTGCTGAGTCAAAGGTCCCTGGGGGAAGAGCGAAGCCGCGCAGAGAAGTGTGCCGGACCCCCCAGACGCCATTGGCCTCCAAAGGTTATGGGAGATCAGCAATAAAGATAAGCAACGTTCGTGTGAGTGAGAGGCCAGCAGCCAAAGGCCAGCTAAGGAGTAGCTGGAGCCAGCTAGAGCGAAGGGAGCTCGCTGGGAAGGATCTGCCGGACCGGGAGGTGCTACTGTATCGTAAGTAGGCTGGGCCCCGGGGAGAGATGGCAGACAGCCAGAAGTCGTCAATCCCTTTTGATAAGATGGACGGGAGCAAGCCCTGGGGCAGAAGGCAGGCACTGAAGAAAGCAGTGGGAGCCAGGCCAGAGGGGGCTGAGAATTGCTCTGAGGAAGCACCAAGCCCAGGAGGGGCTGAGAGCTACTCAAAGGAGGCACCAAGCCCAGGAGGGGCTGAGGGACGCCCAAGAAGCCCAGAGGGGGCTGGAAGTCCAAGAGGGGCTGAGGGACGCCCAGAAAGCCCAGAGGGGGCTGGGACTGTGTTGGAGGGCTGCCGGAATGCCCCTACATATGAGCTGCGAGCTGGAGAGCGGCTGAGAGAAGAGAAGAGCTTTGCACCAGAGAATGGGGGTGCAGGCCATTCCAAGGGTCTTGAGAGTGCCCAGGCTGTTTGGCAGGAGCTGGAGGGGGTTTGCAGAGAAACCACAGCAGAAGCCAAAGGCCATTTTCCCAACAGCAGAAAAGCCTCAGGGAGTGCTGCTGGAAAGGTTGGGGGGGCAGAGAAGACCAAAGGCAAGTTTGCAAAGTTTTCCACTCGGCGATGTTTTGTTTGTGCTTCGGCTGACCATCTGCGTCGCAGCTGCCCACAGAGAGCAAGGGAGACAGGGCAGGATGTGTCCAAGGTCGCTTCCCATGGGAACCAGCCGGGTTTCCATGGCAACTGGGCCTGCAGAGACGGCAGGCGTGGGAAAGCGCTTACGCTACGCGCTCCAGAAGGAGAGGAAAACGCTTATCAGCTGACTGCCTCTATGGCTGTTTTGGACAACAACACCACCTGCAGCGAGAGCCCCAAGGTCGGGGGCAGCAGGAAGTCAGTTGCTAAGGCAACAAAGAAGGACAACTCCAGAGGGGGGAGGGTCCTACGTTGGGTTGTTGACTCGGCTGCGAATGCCCATCTGGTAACAGCGCCACCTGATGGACAAATGTGGAACTGCAAGGCTGTTTCAACTGAGAAAACAGTTAAATTTGCTACAGGTTCACAGGGACATGTGACCCATGTTGCTAACATGTTTGTTTCTTTCTTACAGGCTGAATTGAAGGTTTATTTCGTCCCTGAGATAAAACATTGCCTGTTGTCTGTACCGTGTCTTTTACAGGAGGGATATTCAGTGAGTTTTGAAAAAAATGTTTGCACAATTTCCAGAGGGGGGAAACAGCTAATAAGTGTTGAAAAAGATCAGAACAACCTCTTTGTTCTGGAAACACCTCTGGAGGGTGAGGGGAATACTGGGAAAGCCACTGATCACACTCATGTGTCGTGTGCTTGCGTGTGGCACAAGAGAATGTCACATGGGTCCTGTGAGGACGTTCAGATGTTATCAGAGTGCACCAAAGGATGCAAGGTAAAAGAATGTGGTCAACCTTTGAATTGCAAAGCTTGCAGAAAAGCCAGAAACAAGGGATTTAATGATCCCAGGGTGGAGAGAGTAACCACAAAGCCTTTTGCGCTTGTGCATGCAGACCTTTCTGATATGCCACAGCCAAGTCTGGGCAAGGCCAAGTGGCTGGCGGTGCTGACAGATGATTATACGCGGAACGCATGGGCTTTCACGCTGAAAACAAAGGAGGAGGCAACACAACTTATCAAAGATTGGGTTGCAGAGGTGGAACTAAGGTTCTCCACCAAGGTGCAGGGGTTCAAGTGTGACCGAGGTTCAGAGGTCACTGGGTCTGCTCTAAAGGGTTTCTTTCGCCAGAGGGGGATACGTCACAAGGTGACTTCTCCTCAGGACAGTGGCGTGGCAGAGCTTAGGAGTAAAGTTCTGGTTCAAGCATCAGAGATTCTACTGGATGACTCTGGTTTGCCTCAAAGTTTTTGGGGGGAGGCGGTAAAGACAGCCAATTTCACGATGAACAGGTGCTACAATGCAGTGGTAGGTGACACCCCGTATTTCCTGCTTCATCGGCAGAAGCCGCTTGTGCATTTCTTTCGCACTTTTGGTAGCAGAGCCATGGTGCCTGTACCAAAGTTTCTGCAGCAGGAGGGTGGCCCAAGGTACCAGGAAATGATCTTCTGTGGATATGAGCCTGCGACAAAAGGGTGGAGATTCGCATATCCAGAAGGTGATCAGACCAAGCTTCTGGTCAGTAAACAGGCTGAGTTCTTTGAGCAGGATGGTTGGACAAGGCGCAAAGTGCGCTCTGACGTTCACCCAGATTGTCTGTCTGACCCAGAGGAGGAAGGAGAGCCAGAGCCTGAACCTGCTGGTGGAGACCAGGTCCCTGAACAGAGTAGGGCGTCTCCACAGGTTGTTAAGGGAGTGTCCAAGAGTGAGCCCTCATCTCCTGTGCGCATAATGGAGAAAGCTCACAGACGTGTCAAGTCAGAGGGGGAGTCGTCTGATGAGGAAGACGCACACGCTGGCCCCAGTGGGTCAAAAGGAGCACCCCAGTTTGTGCCCAGGCGGTCATCGCGGGCTACAAAGGGAATTCCACCTGAGAGGTTTCAGGTCACAAATGCGTGGGCTGGTTTCGCACAGTGCGAACCTAAGGTTTGTGAGGTTCAACAGGTGCCTAACGATGCCAGGAAGGGGCGGAAGGCAATGGGAAAAGTGTTGAACACTCAGAAGTCCTCTCAGAACGTGATTCGAGAGGGGGTGTTAGGAGAGGCTCAGAACTTACAGGGTTAAGAGTTCTGAGTGATGACGCCTCACATTCTGAGGGCGGGTTTAGAACACTGAAGGGAGGGTTTTACTGCGTCTCTCAGTGTGCGTGTTTGCTCCGTGAAGCGAGCAGCGATGAGCGAACTGTCGCCAGGAGATTTATAGCTGTTGTGTTTTGCTAAGGAATAAAGACTTTAAAGATAAGGAGACTGCTGCGTTTCAGCCTGAATTATTGCCCTCACACGAAGAACGTTTCCTGCTTCTGTTCCGCTGTGTTTAACTCTGCTGAGTCAAAGGTCCCTGGGGGAAGAGCGAAGCCGCGCAGAGAAGTGTGCCGGACCCCCCGGACGCCATTGGCCTAATAATTATATACTAATTATATACTAATTATATACTAATAATTATAAAGAGCCGAATGTAGGCACCCTATATATAGAAAGGAGAAAAGCAGTGATATTTGAGGGAGCAGGCGGGGCCCATGACTTACATCATAGGAGCCTACACAACACAAAACATTGTTGCTGTAGGTAGGTTTTATTTCATTTGTTTTTTATCTTATGTTTTGGAAATGTGCATCCAGGTTTTTTTTTCCTTTAAATTTTTTGGGGTCCCCAAGAGAGTGAGGCCCTAAGCTGTAGCTCGTTTAGCTTATGCATAAATCGGGCACTGCAGTCATATTTCCCACACCTCTGACCACAGGAAGCCTTAATCAGCCAATCCTCTGGCTTCCTACAATGTGCTTGCCATGGCTCCAGTGCTCCTAAGAATATCTCCACAGCCATTTGGGCAAGGTTCTTGGGATTGTTTCAAAGGGAAAGCGATTTTCTTAAGAAGCTGAACTGCGTGCCTAACAGCACCATCTGTTCTTTTTGCTCTGTAGAATCCAGGGCCTATCCACAAACTTGGCTAGAAAGTCCTTTAAAGTACACAACCTGAATTTGCCAGTGTTGTAAACAAAACTCTGCCCTTTTCCCTTTGGGGGTAATCCAAGAGCCCTTATAGAGTCCTTACGTAGGTTCCCTATTGGTAGGAGAAAATAACAGAGGCCAACCAGAGAATGTTGAGAAGCAAAGCAGCTAGTAAGCCTGATCTTTATTGATTTGTTGCAACAGGATGATCCCCTCACCCGCAGGAAAGGAGGAGGAACCCAGAACAATGGCGCACAAGGCCTTATATAGATATTTTAAATTCCCTGCCCTGGAGCTCAAGACCATCCCTCCATACATCATACATAAATCACAGAAGGGTGTAACCTAAGACCACCCCCCAGATACATCATACCTACATAACAGAAAAGGTGGTCTACAGCAGAAATCTGAGTGCGTTGTTTATCTCGTCTGACAGGTTACCTGTTTAATGGTCACTTGACTGGATTGCCTGGAGAGCCTGGCCAGTCTTTTGTAATGATAAATACTTAGTTCCCGAGCCAGGTCTCAGACTCACACCCTATTCATATCTTAAATGTGCCCTTAAGACAGGATTTGTGAAGGAAAAGACAATGGGGAGGCTTTTCCATTTTCCTTTGACCTTGCAGAGAAAACATTTGGTCAGTTTGGGAATCAAAAATGATTTCAGGTCTTCCTGTGCTGATCTATGTATGTGCTTGGTTGGTACATTTATGAACATTTAATATATATCTGAGACCTTAAAATTCTTATCACACCAGGACATGACTAAATTCCACCCGCATAGTAGCAGAATTCTGAAGGTGCCCCTAATAACAGTTTTCTTAAGCATACACAGCAGAAACTTCTCAGAAATGGACCTGAGTGCCATTCAAGAATGGGCATTATGACGACACAGGGACATGGAAGTATACTACAAATTTCAAAACATGCAACAAAAATTGCATTGTGCCACCTCTATAAGGGAAAGGGCGGCATTGCAAAACTCACATTTTCTCTTTTTAATTTTTTTTATTCAGTTTTACGCTATACATTTGAATTCAAAGGGTAATCATAATCATCAACATTTAGGATTCCTTCCACCCCTCCATGGTTTCCATCATCAAACTTTGTCTACTGCATCATATAATTTCTCCATTTTTCTGAAAGTAATCCATTTTTACCTTAGTTTTTTAGTATATTACAAGCATTACTCAATCAATCAATCAAGATCCTTTATTAGGCATAGCAAACCACACATTATCAAACAGACACCATATACAAATTGTGCAAAATACGAACTCAACATAACAAGGTTCGTCCCAGTCAGATTTTTGACTCCAGAGAAAATCAATTTGCATAAATAATACAATACAGCGCTACCGAATCCCCGATCAATTAAGAACCACTAATTCTCTTTATAACGGCCCAGTCTTTCTACATGGACAGCACTCAGAAATTCAGCCACTATTAAAGTAATTTGATCATTCCTGTCCGAAAGCTGGTCCTGAACTGTTGGTAGCATAGAAATCTGCCTATTAAGTTGTAAGGCCTCTAATAATTTTCTTCTGGCATAAATGCCAAATCACAAGAAAAGAAAATACGCTCCAAAGTATCAGGTTCCTTTTTACTACATATGCAGAGACGCTCTGATTCTGGGAGAGCTAAATATCTTCCTCTCACTCTCACTGAGGGAAACATATTAAATCTGGCTAACATAAACAGCCTGCACCATTCATGATTCTTCAGATTTGTTATGTATCCCTTTTGAAAACCTCTACACAAAGGGAGATTTAAATAGAAAGGAGAGCAAGTATTGTGCTTTGCAACCTCAAGAGTGGAGAGAACCCTTTTTTTCTGTAAAATTCTTCCTGATAATTTTCCAAGTATCTTTGGGGTCAGAATTTTCAAAGTCAGTTAGATTAAGCCCTATCAAGTTACAAGTATTACTCAAATCCTGCCAAATCAAAAATCACATTCTCTCATCCTGCCATGGGTTCAGTAAAAATAGAAGAAGCCCCCCGTTCCAAGGCTGTAGGTGATTCAAGAGCTAAGCACAGTGATCCTAACATGATCGGTCGCATGGCCCATCTCGTCCCGCATCCTGTGAACAGTCAACAGGGGGCTGACTTTGTTCAGCCCACTTCAGGCCTGCTAATCTTTATCTGCCCTGGCCCATTTGCCCTGCGGGAGAATAGTTCTTGCCACCTTTGAGCCAGGAACGAAGGGCTCAGAGTCTTCCAGGATCAATGCCTCCTGCAATTCATGCCGGCCAGCATCACCCAACTCTGGATTCTCATAATGGATCCGGATCCACGGATCCCCTGGAAGGGAGGGGAAAGAAGTAGTTGTAAGGACATAAGAAGAGCGTGCTGGATCAGGCCAATGGCCTGACCAGCCCAGGATCCTGTTCTCACGGGGGCCAAACAAATGCCACAAGCAGGATTCAAGCACAAGAGCAAATCTCCTATCCTAAGGTTACCAGATTTTTTTTTTCAATGACTTCAATGACTTTAAATAAATAAATAAATACTACATGTTCGGGACATTGATGATGCAGTGATGGCGGTGGCAGAGGGGTGGCTGCCGCCTTGACTTCGACCGCCACATTTCCCCTTCCTCCGAGGCTTCTGTCTCCTTTCTCCATGAGCCTGGGGAGCCCCTGAGTTGTGGGTTCTTTGGTGGTGGGGAATGTTAGGGTGTGAAACCTAAGACGCTGGCAAGTTAGCAATGTCATGTGACTTTAAGTAGTCAAGCTCGTTAAGTTGTTAAGTTGCTCAGTATATAAAGAGTGTGTTTTCTCTGCCTGTGGGGCGTGAAGCAAAAATGTCTGAAAGCTCCGGAGGTGTTTCTGTTATCTTTCTGCAATAAACCCGTCTTTGGAAAGACAGGCTTCCCTGTGTCGTTATTTCTTTGCTGCTGAGACTTTGAAGCTTGTACTGCAACAAGAATCTCTGCACTGGACTTAATTAAAGCTCTGCAAAGAGAACTGTTGCTGGTGGCGCAGCGGAAGCGTTTACTGGACCAGTACACAGACTCTCTTAGGGAAGTGGTGCGCGATGCCTCCCTTTCCATCAGAGCAGCCCCAATCGCATTCCTACTTGCATGAAAGCAGGAGGGGGTGGGGATCTCTCAGCTGGGAAGGGAGGCTTTCCGTTGCCTAACTGAGAGATCCCCGCCCCGCTCCTGCTTGCACGCAAGCTCTGATAGGCAGCATGAAGCCTCCCTTCACAGCTGAGAGATACCTGCTTGCACGCAAGTAGGAGTTGTGAGGCTGCTCCGAAAGGCAGCATGAAGCCTCTCTTTGCAGCTTAGTTGCTGGGCTCAGGGAAGGTGGAGGCAGCCCGGAAGCTGCATCTTAGAGCCCCTGGCACCACCATCATATGGGGACTTCTGAGCAGCTCCTGAAGCCAGCCAGTTGGCTAATCTACTTTATTCACACATAAACACACACGGAGCACTGCAACATGGCTCCCTCTCTCTCTAGCATCAGACAGCAAAGAGAAAAAGAACAAAGGACAATAGTCCCACTTCACAGAACGCAGTAACACAAACATCCTGTCTCCATCACTTCCCACTCTGTGGAGTCAAAACATAAAAAAACGAGAGGCACAAATACAAGATGGGTGACACGTGGCTTCAGAGCAGTACATGTGAAAAGGATCTAGGAGTCTTGGTTGACCACAAACTTGACATGAGCCAACAGTGTGACGCAGCAGCTAAAAAAGCCAATGCAATTCTGGGCTGCATCAATAGGAGTATAGCATCTAGATCAAGGGAAGTAATAGTGCCACTGTATTCTGCTCTGGTCAGACCTCACCTGGAGTACTGTGTCCAGTTCTGGGCACCACAGTTCAAGAAGGACACTGACAAACTGGAACGTGTCCAGAGGAGGGCAACCAAAATGGTCAAAGGCCTGGAAACGATGCCTTATGAGGAACGGCTAAGGGAGCTGGGCATGTTTAGCCTGGAGAAGAGGAGGCTAAGGGGTGATATGATAGCCATGTTCAAATATATAAAAGGATGTCACATAGAGGAGGGAGAAAGGTTATTTTCTGCTGCTCCAGAGAAGCGGACACGGAGCAATGGATCCAAACTACAAGAAAGAAGATTCCACCTAAACATTAGGAAGAACTTCCTGACAGTAAGAGCTGTTCGACAGTGGAATTTGCTGCCAAGGAGTGTGGTGGAGTCTCCTTCTTTGGAGGTCTTTAAGCAGAGGCTTGACAACCATATGTCAGGAGTGCTCTGATGGTGTTTCCTGCTTGGCAGGGGGTTGGACTTGATGGCCCTTGTGGTCTCTTCCAACTCTATGATTCTATGATTCTATATACCGTCATGTGATAGACAACAATCCCATGACTGCAATCATGGAGCAGGAATTCTAACACCATGACCCCTATACACACGCGCTAGGGCTGATGGAAGTTGTGACGCAAAACACTTGGGAGGACACCCTATTGACAGGGGTGGACCAAGAAACTCTGCTGTCTGAATCAAGATTGTGCGTCCCCCACATTATAAGAAAAAAAACTGCTCCTTTTCCCTTATGGGGTACCCAAGAGCCCGTATAGAGTCCTTAAGTGGGACCCCTATCGGAAGAGGAAAATAACAGAGGCCAACCAGAGTATATTGAGAAGCAAAGCAGCTGGTAAGCCTGATCGTTATTAAACTGTTGCAACAGGGTCCCCACTCACCCCACGCAGGAGGGAGGAGGAACCCAGAACAATGGTGCACAGGCCCTTATATAGACTTTTGAAATTGCCCACCCTGTAGCCCAAGACCACCACGCCCCCCCCGAAACATCATGCATACATCAAAAAAGGTCTGTTAATGGTCACTGATTGCTTTACTTGGGCAGCCTGGCCATTCTTTTGTGATGGCTAATACTTTAGTTCCTGAGTCCAGGTCACAGGCTCACCCTATTCATATGCAAATATGCCCTTAAGACAGGTAAGCAAAAGACAATGGAAGGGCTTTCCCACTTCCTTCCTCCTTGCAGAGAAATATTTGAGGTCAATTTGGGAGAGTCAAAATGGCTTTAAGATTGCTCTCCTGTACTGTTTCAGAAATGTGGTTTATATACTTATGTATGTACCTAAATGGGATGCTGGTGGCGCTGTGGGTTAAACCGCAGAGCCTAGGACTTGCTGATCAGAAGGTCGGCGGATCAAATCCCCGTGACGGGGTGAGCTCCCGTTGCTCAGTCCTTGCTCCTGCCAACCTAGCAGTTCGAAAGCACGTCAAAGTGCAAGTAGATAAATAGGTACCGCTCCGGCGGGAAGGTAAACGGCGTTTCCGTGCGCTGCTCTGGTTCGCCAGAAGCGGCTTATTCATGCTGGCCACATGATCCAGAAGCTGTACGCCGGCTCCCTCGGCCAGTAAAGTGAGATGAGCCAGTGTGGTGTAGTGGCTAGGAGCGGTAGTCTCGTAATCTGGGGAACCGGGTTCACGTCTCCGCTCCTCCACATGGAGCTGCTGGGTGACCTTGGGCCAGTCACACTTCTCTGAAGTCTCTCAGCCCCACTCACCTCACAGAGTGTTTGTTGTGGGGGAGGAAGGGAAAGGAGAATGTTAGCCGCTTGGAGACTCCTGAAGGGGAGTGATAAAGCGGGATATCAAATCCAAACTCTTCTTCTTCTTCTTCTTCAACCCCAGAGTCGGCCGTGACTGGACCTAATGGTCAGGGGTCCTGAAATATACTCAGAGTCGCGAAGTGATTTCATGCTCTTTATTCAGCTCATAGTGGTGAGGAGGAATGAATGAAAGTCCCCTCAAAGTATCTGCTTTATATACATTATTTACACAATGGGCTGCACATGATTGGCTAATTCCGGAATTCTACTGTAAGCCAATCAGGTTGTGGATTCACTTCTATCTGGAGCATGATTGGGTAGTTCCTGCCAACCAATCATACTGCTGCATTGTTCTAGGACCAATCAGACTGCTGCATTCTGAATCCTATTGTTCTAGGACCAATCAGACTGCTGCCTTTTGGATCCTATTGTTCTAGGACCAATCAGACTGCTGCAGTTTGGATCCTATTCAACTCAGTACATAACACCCCTCCCCTCTAAGTTCCAGTCCTGCCCGGGAGGTCGCATTCATAGTCCTCGAGGTACGCTGGCGGCCTACGTGTGCGTTGCGGCCTGGGGTGTTCCCTGGTCCGGGGTTCAGGTTCTGGCTCGTGTTCCAAGGATGCTGGCTGTGATGGGGCTATTTGGTCTGGCGCAACCGGCTCGCTCAGTCGTGGTTCTGGTTCCGGTGTCCTTTCGGCCTCGCAGGTCCTCTCTGTATTTACTGATTCTGCCTCTCCTGCTGGCCCCTCGTGCTCTATGGGCCTCACTGCCCCTCTGTTCCCTTGGGACTCCTCTGACCTTTCCTCCTCCTGGTTTTCTCCCGGGAATCGTCACCGTATCTGGTCGCAGTGGCGGCGCCAGCATTGCCCCCCATCTGTTAGCACCTCGTACGACACGGGGCCAGTGACCCTGGTGACTGTGGCGGGTACCCATGCTGGGCCTGCCCCAAAATTCTTTGCGTACACTGGGTCCTGGGCCTCGAAGGTCCAGGGGTTCCTGCCTTCCCCCACCACTACCTCATCCTGAGCTCTATCGGGGTGAAGGCGGTCCAATCTGATTGCAAGGCGCCGACCCATTAGTAGTTCAGCGGGGCTCCGGCCAGTCGTTGAGCTGGGGGGTGCTGTGCTGTGCTAGAAGCAATGTGGCAAGGCGGTACTCCCAATCCCCTTGCGTCATGCGGCGAAGGGTGTCCTTGGTGGTCCGCACCATGCGTTCTGCTTGGCCATTGGTGGCAGGATGGAATGGCGCCGAACGGATGTGGCGGATGGCGTTCTGCACTGTGAAGGTTTGGAATTCTCCTGATGTAAATGCAGTCCCGTTGTCTGAGACGAGAGTGTCAGGGAGCCCGTGGGTTGCAAACAGCCTGCGTAGTACCCGGATGGCTGCGGACGTAGAAGTGGACGGTACCAGTGCGACTTCCAGCCATTTGGTGTAGGAGTCTACCACTATGAAGAATGTTTTCCCCTGAAAGGGGCCAGCGAAGTCCACATGCAGGCGTGACCATGGTGCTCGGGCGGACTCCCAGGACTGGACTGGGGCCCTTGGGGGATCTGGGCGGGATTCTTGGCAGGCCTGGCAGTTTTTGTCCCAGGCCTCTATCTCTCCGTCGATCCCCGGCCACCACACATAACTCCTGGCAAGGGCCTTCATTTTTACTACCCCTGGGTGTGTCTCGTGTAGGGCTGTGAGGACCCTTTTGTGGAGGGGCTGGGGAACAACGACCCTGCTTCCCCATAACAGGCACCCCTTGTGGGCCGACAGTTCATGTTTGCGGGTTGTGTAGCCGGCGAATTCTGGCCCGGGGCTGCTGCTGGGCCATCCCCTCCACACCCAGTCCAGGACCCGGGAGATGACCCTATCTTTCTTGGAATGGTGTGCAACTTCTTGTGCCTGAATGGGGCGGTCGGGAAGCAGCTCCAGGCTCATAACCTCTTGTGCAGGTGCTGGGTCGGGGCCTGTTTCCGGTAGTGGTAGCCTGCTGAGGGCATCCGCATGGCCCATCGCCTTCCCCGGACAGTGAATCAGTGCATACTGGTAGCTGGCAAGGAAAATTGACCACCTGAGGACGCGAGGAGACAGCACTTGGGGGGTCTGCTTTTCAGGGGCAAATAAGCCAAGCAACGGCTTGTGGTCAGTCACCACGGTGAAGGGCCGCCCGTACAAGAAATCATGGAATTTTTTTACTCCCTTCACGATTGCCAGACCCTCCTTGTCGATTTGCGAGTAGTTCCGCTCGGTTGCGTTGAGTGTCTGGGAAAAGTATGCCACCGGTACCTCTCTTCCATCCGGGAGTTGGTGTCCCAGGACAGCGCCAATTCCATAGGGCGAGGCATCGCATGCTAGCACCACCGGCAGCCTCTCGTCGAAGTGTGCCAAGACCGAGTTTGAGACAAGCAAGTCCTTGACTGCCTGGAATGCGGCCTCCTGGCGCTGGCCCCACACCCAAGGGGCCCGCTTGTCCAGGAGTCTGTGTAGGGGCTCTGCTACCGCCGCCTTGTGGGGAAGGAAGGAATGGTAAAAGTTCAATAGTCCCAAGAAGGCCTGAAGTTCAGTCTTGTTCTTGGGCGCTGGGGCATCACAAATGGCCCGTACCTTGTCCCCAGTCGGGTGGACCCCTTCTGCGTCCACCATAAATCCCAGAAAGTCCACCTCAGGCACTCCTAGTAGACATTTTTCCCGCTTCACCTTGAGACCCGCCGTCTGGAAACGGTGCAGAACGGTGCGGAGGCGGTCCTCAAACTCCTCTGGTGTGGGCCCGGCAATCAACACATCATCGAAGAAGGGGGTGACGCCAGGAATCCCTTTAAGTAGAGAGTCCATTAGATTCTGGAATATGCCTGGTGCCACGCTGACACCGAATTGCAGCCGCTTTACCCTGAATGCTCCTCTGTGCGTCACAATCGTCTGTGCCTCTGCTGTGGCCTCATCTACTGGCAGCTGTTGATATGCTTGGGCCAAGTCCAGCTTGCCAAAAATTTTCGACCCAGCCAGGGTGGCAAGAACATGGCTGACCACTGGCACTGGGTATGCATGGGCCGTGAGGGCCTTGTTTATGGTACATTTGTAGTCTGCGCAGATGCGGACTGAACCATTAGGCTTGACAGGCGTGACGATTGGGGTTTCCCAGGGGGCATTAGGCACCGGCTCCAGCACTCCTTGCTCCACGAGCCGGTCCAATTCTTCGTCTATACGGGGTTTCAGGGCGAACGGAACCCGGCGGGCCTTGAGCCTGACCGGTCGTACTGCGGGGTCAAGCTGTAGAGCAATGGGGGGGCCCGTATACTGTCCCAATTTCCCATCGAAAACCCCCGGAAATTCCTTGCATATGGCGTCCACGTCCACTTGTAAGCTAGTGTGGTTCACCCCGGTGACGGCTAGCCCCAGTGGTCCAAACCATGCCAATCCCAGTAAGCTAATGTAGGGGCCCTTGACCACAAGCAAGTCCAGTTGCCGCGTCCGCCCTCGGTATTGCACCCTGAAGGTCCCCACCCCCATTGTGGGGACCTTACGTTTTTGGAAGTCCCAGAGGGTGAATGGGGCCGGCCTGAGTTTGGGACCCCCAGTAGGACACAGTTTCCTTAAGGTCCTTGCCGAGATTATGGATAGAGTTGAACCCGTGTCAAGCTCCATGCGGCATGGGGCCCCCTCTATCTGTACGTCAACATAAATTTTCTCTACGTTGGGGTGGGGCAACTGGTATACCTGGAAGTCCGTGAGCTCTGTCGAGTTGCCTTGGTGCGTTGGGCCCTGGGACCTGGGGCTCTTGGATTGGTCATCTGATGCCTGGCATCGGGTGGGCCGAGCCCGACACACCCGGGCGATGTGTCCCAATTTTCTGCACTGCCTGCACTCTGCGTTGCGGAAACGGCAGGTCCTCCTCTCGTGACTTTCTCCACAGCTTGCGCAGTTCCCTCCTTCTCGTCGAGGCAGCTGTGGTATGTGGGCTGCTTGAGTGCGCTGCTGTACTCGGTGCACCTCCTCCCTGTCGGATCCTGAGTCGTCGGTGAGGTCTTCGTGGTGGACCCTCGGTTGGGACAGCTGGCTCGGCCGTGCCTCTTGCGTCGACCTCTCGGCAGCTTCCGTTGCCAGGGCCTCCTCCAGAGCGACCTGGAACGTTAGGTCCTTCTTAGCATAGAGGCGTCGTTGCAGCTTCTCATCCTTCAGGCCACCGACGAGGCGGTCACGAAGCATGTTCTCCAGCTCTGAGAAGTTGCAGAACCGGGCGGCTTGGCGGAGAGAGGTCACAAACCCAGTTATGGTTTCCCCAGGGGCTTGCCGCTTTGCGTAGAAGGCATTTCGACGAGCCACCACTGAGGGCTGCGGCGAAAAGTGCCCCTTCAGCTGTTCCATTATTGTTTTGTATGGAACAGTAGCGACGTCTTCAGGCGCAAGGAGAGCCCGGGCGATTTCAAACGTCTCCTCTCCGCAGACGCTGAAGAATATCGCCCTCTTCTTGGCGTCTTCTTCGTCGGTGACCCCTTTGGCTTCTAGGAGAAAGGTGAAACGGGAGGCGTACGCTTCCCAGTCTCCAGATGCTGGGTTGAATGGCGAGAAGCTGTTGTCGGTTGCCATTCTGAGTTCCTTGTGTCCCGGAGCTGAAGCCTGGAACACGGTGCGAGGCAGCGGTGTGGCAGGTGGCGGTGCTGCGGTGCTGTGTGTGGCAGTCAGCTCAGCGGGATCCCACCTTCGTCGCCAGTGAAATATACTCAGAGTCGCGAAGTGATTTCATGCTCTTTATTCAGCTCATAGTGGTGAGGAGGAATGAATGAAAGTCCCCTCAAAGTATCTGCTTTATATACATTATTTACACAATGGGCTGCACATGATTGGCTAATTCCGGAATTCTACTGTAAGCCAATCAGGTTGTGGATTCACTTCTATCTGGAGCATGATTGGGTAGTTCCTGCCAACCAATCATACTGCTGCATTGTTCTAGGACCAATCAGACTGCTGCATTCTGAATCCTATTGTTCTAGGACCAATCAGACTGCTGCAGTTTGGATCCTATTCAACTCAGAACATAACAGGTCCCTTTACCGTTTACCTTTATTTATCTTATGTATGTGTTTGCCTTGTACATTTAAGAACGTTTATTTTATATTTGGGACCTTAGAATTCCTACAACACCCGACTGCCCCATCCCATGTACAAAAGCGGACCAAACTAGAAGATGAACACACCCCCTCTCTCACACACCCACACACACCCCGCTTGAAGTCCTTACCTTTCCTCACTTTCTGCCCCACAGAGACCAGCACCTCAGCTCCCACTCTGTGATTGATCATTTGCCCCTTCTGGCTGCGGCCACCTCCCAGACCATGTATTACCCGGGCAATGGGGAGGCCAAGGATCTGCTGGACTGTCCCTGTGAAGGAAAGTCAGGACGGTGGTTAACATGGAAGAAGGAGCGAGCTTGTTTTCTCCTGCTCCGGAAGGTAGGACCTGAACCGATGGACTCAGATTCCAAGAAAGGAGATTCCAACTGAACATTTGGAAGAACATTTTAAGAGTGAGAGACATTTGACAGTGGAGCAAATTGCTTACAGCAGGCTTCCTCAAACTCGGCCCTTCAGATGTTTTGAGACTACAGTTCCCATCATCCCTGACCACTGGTCCTGCTAGCTAGGGATCATGGGAGTTGTAGGCCAAAATATTCTGGAGGGCAGAGTTTGACGAAGCCTGACTTACGGTTAGTGGGCTCTGCTTCCGTGGAGGTTTTTAAGCAGAGGTTGGGTGACCAGCTGTGTGTGTGTGTGTGTGTGTGTGTGTGTGTGTAAACACATTACAGAGCATCAATAATAAAAACATAATAAAAAGCATAATAAAATACAGCATAAAAATAGAACAATCATCACAATAGCAGTCCTCTCCCCCACATTTTCACAGGCTATAGATTATTTAAGAGCCATAGGCCTGGGTAAAGAGGAATGCTTTTGCCTGGTGCCTAAAGACATGTAATGATGGTGCCAGGTGGGCCTCTCTGGGGAGAGCATTCTGTGAAAGGGGAGCCACCACAGAAAAGGCCCTGCTCCCTTGTTTTATGGCTAAATACCCTAGTCAGAGAAGTTGAAGGAGGACCTATATCTCACTTTGCGTCAGGTGCTGGGCACTCAAGATGGAGGCCATGCTTGTGCGTCTGAGACTATTTGATGTTATTGAGAACGCCATTCCGCCAGCGCCTGGGAGGTTGTGGAATGATTGCGTTTCTCCGATGGTCACTCTCTGGCTGTAAATCTCGCCTCAATCCAGAGAGACCGGTGATAAGCAACCCCTCCCTCCTGAGCAGAGCACACTCATCTTCTGGCATCTCATCACAGAAGAAAGAGTCAATCAGTAGCTCTAAATTACTTTATTTTACAGTCTATATACAAAGAATCCATCAGCATATCTGTGCTCTTTCATTTTTTTTTCCAAATGATATTTATTCAAAGTTTCATCAATACATATATAAAACCCCAACCCTAACCCAAAAAGGAAAACAATAAAAATAGAAAAAGAAAAAATACAAATCTCAAATTACATTTTTTCATTTGCTTAATTCTTGAACCTCCTCACGCCTCCCTTTTTGTATTCTAGTTCGTTATTTCAGCAAATTCTTCCCATATTTCTCAATTTTAGTTTACGTAATTAATCTTCACACTCTACCTTATTTATTAATCAACATAACCTTTCCCTCTTTTAATATTATCTGTTAATCAATTTACCTTACTCTCTTTAACCTTATCTTATCTTAAAAATCTTAAAATTTCAAAATCACATCACATTCATGCATTTCTCATTAAAATCATTTCTACTAAAGCCAATTTAGTTCCTTTCCAGCATAATCCCTCAAATTTCAATAATATTACACTAATTCCAAAATTAACATAGAATTTCCCTTCATATCTCTGATTTTCATCCAACGTCCCTTCTTCCTGGTTTCGGGTCATATCAGTCCTTTCTGTCCATTACATAGTCCATCAATCTGGTGTTCTAATGTCCGAGGACCTTAAATCTCTTCTAGGCCCCTTCTGCAAATTTTTTTGTTCTTGTTTGTGCTTACGCAGTTCTCTGTCTATTGTTAATTTCTGGGGGAGTGGGTCTCCGGGGGGGTTCCATCCAGTACTGATTTCCATTTCCCTTGATCCAATTGACCCCTTCCCCCCAGTCCCAGTCCCAGTCTTAATCTTTATAGTCCAAAAAGTATTTGTCCCACTAGAGTAAAAAGCTTCCTTGACTTCAAATACTTCCCACTAGAGTAAAAAAGCTTCCTTGACTTCAAATACTTCCCAGCACTCTCCAAGTTCAATCCTCCAATGCAGTAGCTTTTGTTCCTGCAGAACTTTAAATCTTTCCATTTGTGTTGTATGGGGAATAGCTACTGCCTCTTCCTTCTCTATCTGCCCTTGGACTTGCCCTGTCAAACCGAACTCCCGAGTTGATCGCTGTGTAGCTTCTTTATCCTTGTTCCCTGTTAAATCATATTCACTGGCCACAGCACTCATGAAGTCCAATTTTTCATTCATCAGGCTCATTTTGTCGCACAGCTGCTCCAGCAAAGCACTAGTCCTGCCAAGGGCAGACACCAAACCTTCCTGGCCACACATTTCTGTTCAAAAGCAAGGTCAAACAGCTGTTCCCACGGTCCAAATCTCTCATATGTAAGCTGCGACCGCAAACTGACAGGCTCCCTCTAGGGGACACAATTTCTATTTGTATCCATTTTTATTTTTTTTAAGAAAGTATCGAACAAAGAAAATTACTTTCGATTTCAAGTCCTTTCGATTTCAAATACTTTGTTTCTTTAAAGAGCAAAAATGCAGAAGGTAGCGTTGAAGTTAGATTGTTTCTCTTTTTATTTTTTCTGTCTGTCAAAATACTCCACTTTCAATCGATGGACGTCTCAAACAGTTTCTGTCCCGACACCCCATCCCCAGGTTTGGGACGGTGGAAACTTATATTCCTTTTCTCACTTCCTGCAGGATTAAACAGTCAAATTCCCCCCCCCCTTTTCTCCTGCTTCCAAGGGGGTTTTGTTGGTTATGGGTGCAGGAAATTTCCAACTTTAAAAGAACTTTTTAGGCTATTAGGTTGCAAGGTCTTTGCTTCAATCTGTATACAAGAACGGGAGGTGGACTTCCTGTTTACACCTTCCCGCTTTGTGTCTAATTCATAAATTTGCAGATTTCGTAATCCGAATCTCCGTTTACTCATGGGTACTTGATTTAGAGTCCAAATGTCATCAGGAAAAGGTCAGCGCTCTCCGGCGATGGCTACGTGGCTTCCCTCCATGGAAATAGCAATCGGTTCGATGCACCGCGCTACTCACCCCACTTCACTCCGGAGCCCCGAAAAAGGGTTTCCTCGTGAGTAGGGGAGGCGCTCTTGGTGCTCTGCCGAACCCCACGTTCCCAGGCTTCCTCCGCCTGGGATTTCTAACGGGCCCCCGCCTTCGCCGCGGCGGGAAGACCCAATTTCCACGGAGCCCGTTCCTCCAGTCGGAGGAACTCCGCCATTCGCCGATGGCGCTAACCCGGAAGTCCCATATCTGTGCTCTTTCAGCAGCAGTACAGAAAAGCATCACACACAGAAGTGGAACTTATGCAGATGACACCCAGCTCTACCTCTCTTTTAAATCAGAACCAGTGAAGGCGGTGAAGGTCCTATGTGAGTGCCTGGAGGCGGTTGGAGGATGGATGGCAGCTAACAGATTGAGGTTGAATCCTGACAAGACAGAAGTACTGTTTTGGGGGGACAGGAGGCGGGTGGGTGTGGAGGACTCCCTGGTCCTGAATTGGGTAACTGTGCCCCTGAAGCACCAGGTGTGCAGCCTGGGAGTCATTTTAGACTCACAGCTGTCCATGGAGGCGCAGGTCAGTTCTGTGTCCAGGGCAGCTGTGTAGCAGCTCCATCTGGTAAGCAGGCTGAGACCCTACCTGCCTGCGGACTGTCTTGCCAGAGTGGTGCATGCTCTGGGTATCTCCCGCTTGGACTACTGCAACACGCTCTTCGTGGGGCTACCTTTGAAGGTGACCCGGAAACTGCAATTAATCCAGAATGTGGCAGCTAGACTGGTGACTGGGAGTGGCCGCCGGGGCCACATAACACCGGTCTTGAAAGTCCTACATTGGCTCCCAGTACATTTCCGGGCACAATTCAAAGTGTTGGTGCTGACCTTGAAAGCCTCGGCCCAGTATACCTGAAGGAGCGTCTCCACCCCCATCGTTCCGCCCGGACACTGAGATCCAGCTCCGAGGGCCTTCTGGCAGTTCCCTCATTGTGAGAAATGAGGTTACAGGGAACCAGGCAGAGGGCCTTCTCGGTAGTGGCGCCTGCCCTGTGGAACGCCCTCCCTTCAGGTGTGAAGGAAATAAGCAGCTATCTTCTTTTTAAAAGACATCTGAAGGCAGCCCTGTTTAGGGAAGTTTATAATATTTAATGCTGTGTTGTTTTTAACACTTGATTGGAAGCCGCCCAGAGTGGCTGGGGAAACTCCGCCAGATGGGCGGGGTATAAATAAATTATTATTATTATTATTATTATTATTATTATTATTATTAACTTTATAACAGTGCTGAGACTTCCTGCTCACGCTCTCAGGCACTCACATGATATAAACGTACATAGTGCTACTTGCTGGAGCAGCACGGGTGGATAAAAATCCCTAACAGCTCACCCCCTTCCTTACCATCACGCAGAGCCACCAGTTCCTCCTGCGCCCAGGCTTGCCCCAGCACCTGGAATCGCTCTTCCTGACCCCTGGCACATAGGGCATGGGCCACGTTGGCCTCCACTCCTTGCGCTTCCAGCATGGCCTGGAAAGTCCTCAGGGCAGAGCCATCGTCCAGGGCTTTGGCAATGCGGGCAGCGCCTTGGGAAACAGAGCTGGCTCTCCCACACTGCCACAGTAAGGTTCCTCCTGGAGAGATGGAAGAAAAATGGATGAGTTGGGTGGTCCATGGAGAGAGAGACTTCCTTTCCCCACCCCCACCCCGACTCACACCCTCATGCCCTCCAAGCGTCCCGATTTCCCAGAAACACAGAAGCCATCCTGGTTTCTGATTTGATCCCATAATGTCCTAACTTTCCTTTTTTCCTCCCCTCCACAATTAAAAGTGGTGGAGAGATAAGACCACCCCCCTCCTGTCCTTTTTGGAAACGGGAGCCTTTGCTGTGTGAGTGTGTGTAGCTGCGAAAACGGAGTCCTGTTTATACTGAAAATAAAATCATAGAATCATAGATTCTTGGAAGGGACCCAAGGGTCATCTAGTCCAACCCCCTGCAATGCGGGGATTTCAGCTAAAGCATCCATGACAGATGGCCACCCAACCTCTGCTTAAAAACCTCCAAGGAAGGAGAGTCCACCATCTCTCGTGGGAGTCTGTTCCACTGCTGAGAAGCTCTTACTGTCAGAAAGTTTTTCCGAATGTTTAGTCGGAATCTCCTTTCTTGCAACTTGAAGCCATTGACTCGAGTCCTTGTGAAGAGAATCAGGGCGTATGCTCCTACTTCCAGTAGGGGATTGTTGTTTGCCCATCACTGTTTGGGAAGACAATCAACCCTGTCCGAAGTTGGCAGGGTCTGGACAGTTCAAGTCCAGAACCAAGCATCTAGACATCCGTTTCCAAAATGTGTGTCAGAGTGTCCAGACAGGCTTGGTGAAGCTGCAGTACTGTCCAAGCCAGCAGAATCTGGCAGATGGGTTTACTAAACCTTTGGGTTTCCAGAGGCACAGTGAGTTCTGTGCAGGGTTGCTTTTGGGGTAAGTGTTGTTGCTTCACTTCCACAAGTAGACAGTCGTCGCACAGCAGAGTATAGCAGAGTATAGCAGAGCATAAACGACTCGGAGAGCAGCTCTGTAGAATATCTTCTTTTATTCTATCTACAACTATAATACACAACTATATACAGAGCTAAATGAGGTCTTTGCATAAATGAACGCTGAACTGCACTGAGTGCCTGCAGCTGCTCTTAGCAGCAACCTTATCTATACACACGATCTCTAACACTCAGTCTCTCTCTCTCCGACACACTGACTGACTGACTCTTTGATGTGGTGCTGGCGCAGAATAAGTAGAGAGCAGAACATGCCTCCTCCTCTCTGGAGAATCAGCAGACTCCTCAGGAGATTCTTTTTTTTTTTTTAATATTTTTTATTAAACAGTTTTTATGACCACACAGACATAACATAAATACAACAAATACATAAACAAACAAAAACAAAAACAACACAAAAAACAAGTACCATTTCATATCTTAATTTCTTATACCTTTCTTCCCCGACTTCCTCATGCCTCCCTTTTCTGTATTCCAGATTCTAATCAATTACTCAGCAAATCTTGCCTTATTTTACTTTAAATTTAAGCTAATCTTCCTTATTCTCCTTGTCTTAACCATTGCTAATAGTAACCATTTACTTTCCAGTCCAACATCATTCTAACTTTCATTCATTTTGTAATATTTCTTTAGATAGTCCTTGAACTTTTTCCATTCTTCTTCCGCTGCTTCTCTTCCCTGGTTTCGGATTCTGCTCGTCATTTCTGCCAAGCCCATGTAGTCAATCACCTTCATCTGCCATTCTTCCAGTGTGGGTAAATCTTGTGTCTTCCAGTACTTTGCAATGAGTATTCTAGCTGCTGTTGTAGCATACATAAAGAAAGTTAAATCCGTCTTTAACACCCCTTGGCCGACAATACCCAAGAGAAAGGCCTCTGGTTTCTTAGGGAAGGTATATTTAAATACCTTTTTAAGTTCATTATAGATCATTTCCCAGAATGCCTTAATCTTCGGGCACGTCCACCAAAGGTGAAAAAATGTACCTTCCTTTTCTTTACATTTCCAACATTTATTATCAGGCAAATGGTAAATCTTTGCAAGCTTGACTGGGGTTATGTACCACCTATAGATCATTTTCATAATATTTTCTCTTAAGGCATTACATGCCGTGAATTTCATCCCGGTGGTCCACAACTTTTCCCAATCAGCAAACAAAATATTATGACCAATGTCCTGAGCCCATTTAATCATAGTTGATTTCACCGTTTCATCTTGTGTATTCCATTTCAGCAGCAAATTGTACATTTTTGACAAATTCTTAGTACTGGATTCTAACAATTCAGTCTCCAATTTTGATTTTTCCACCTGGAAGCCAATTTTACTGTCCAATTTAAACACTTCATTTATTTGATGATAGTGCAACCAATCTCTCACCTTCCCTTTTAATTTCTCAAAACTCTGCAATCTCAGTTTGTCCCCTTCCTTTTCCAGGATTTCCCAATATCTTGGCCACTTCGACTCCATATTTAACTTTTTAACTGCCTTGGCTTCCATTGGCGACAGCCACCTTGGAGTTTTGTTTTCCAGCAAATCTTTATATCTGACCCAGACATTTAATAGTGCTTTTCTGACAATATGGTTTTTAAAACTTTTATGTGCTTTAACCTTGTCATACCACAAATATGCATGCCACCCAAAAATATTGTTAAAACCTTCCAAATCCAAAATGTCTGTATTTTCAAGAAGCAGCCAATCTTTTAGCCAGCAGAAAGCTGCCGCTTCATAGTACAGTTTAAAGTCTGGCAGGGCAAACCCCCCTCTTTCCTTTGAATCCGTTAATATCTTAAATTTAATTCTGGGCTTCTTGCCCTGCCAGACAAATTTAGATATATCTTTTTGCCACTTCTTGAAACAGTCCATTTTATCCATTATTTGTAATGCTTGGAACAAAAACAACATTCTTGGCAATACATTCATTTTTATAACTGCAATTCGACCTAACAAGGAAAGCTTCAAGTTTGACCAAATCTCCAAATCTTTTTTCACTTCTGTCCAAGTTTTTTCATAATTATCTTTAAATAGGTTCACATTCTTAGCTGTCATATTTATACCCAAATATTTCACTTTTTTAACCACAGTCAACCCTGTCTCGTTCTGAAACCTTTCTTTTTCAACCTGTGTTAAGTTTTTCTCCAATACCTTAGTCTTTAACTTGTTCAATTTAAATCCTGCCATTTGACCAAACTCTTGAATTATTTCCAAAACTCTTTTCGTACTAGCTTCTGGCTCTTGTAATGTAAGTACTAGGTCATCTGCAAATGCTTTCAATTTATATTGTTTAGCTCCGACCTGAATCCCTTTAACCAACTGGTCCCTCCTAATCATGTTAAGCAAAACCTCCAAGACCGATATAAAAAGTAGTGGGGAGATAGGGCACCCCTGACGTGTCCCTTTTTCAATCTTGAACTCTTCTGTAACCACATTATTTACAATTAATTTTGCTTTCTGTTCAGAGTATATTGCACCTATACCATTTTCAAACCCTTGGCCTACCCCCATCCCCCGGAGGTTCTTCAACATAAAACTCCAAGATATATTGTCAAAGGCTTTCTCGGCGTCCACAAATATCAAAACAGCCTTAGTGTTTATATTCACTTCCAACTTCTCCAAAATGTCAATTATATTCCTTACGTTATCCGACAAATGCCTTTTCGGGAGAAAGCCCGCTTGGTCCCCATGAATCTCCTCCATCAAAACTCTTTTCAATCTCTTTGCTAAAATATCAGCAAAGATTTTGTAATCCACATTTAGTAACGAGATGGGTCGGTAGTTCTTAAGTTGAGTCTTTTCAGTCTCTGTCTTTGGTATAAGTGTAATGTAGGCCTCTCTCCACGTGTCGGGTGCCCTTCTCCCCTCCATGATCTCGTTGCAGACTTCCTTCAAAGGTTGTATCAACCCTTCCTTCAAAACTTTGTAATATTTGGAAGTCAGTCCATCCGGTCCAGGAGATTTGCCCAACGTCATACTTTGAATGGCATCTTCTATTTCTTGTGCTGATATCTCCTGGTTCAAAATTATCTTACTTTCCTGCGAAATCTTTTTCAGCCCATTTTTCTCAAGGAATTGTTGTATATCCATTTCTTTCTGCGGCTCTTGTGTGTACAGTTGTCTAAAGTAGCTCTGAAAACAGTTCCTAATTTCCACTGGGTTACATATGTTCTTTCCTTCCACTTCTATGTTTGTTACCGTGTTGAGTTTTTGTCTCTTCTTTATTTGCCAAGCCAATAACTTGCCACATTTATCTGCAGATTCAAAAATCTTTTGTCTCATTTGTTTAATTTTCCATTCTATTTCTTGATTCATCAGTTCCATGTATTGTGTTTGATATAATTTAATTTCTCTTAAAATCTCTTGCGATTTTGGCTTCAATCTTCATTTCCTTTCCCCTTCTTTTATCTTTTCCAAGATTTTCTCTTTCCTCTCATTTTGCTTTCTTTTCTTTAATGTATTTTGTTGTATCAAAAACCCTCTCATCACGGCTTTACTTGCGTCCCATACTATTCTTTTTTCTACTTTAGTCCTTAAGTTAATTTCAAAATAATCTTTCAAAGTTTTTTGGGCCTTCTTACAAATCTCCTCGTCTCTAAATAAGGTGTCATTCATTCTCCATCTGAAGGAGCCAGTTGTTGTTTGCTTCATCACCATCTTTACTGCGTTATGGTCGGAGAAAGTTTTTGGGCAGATTTCCACTTTCTTTATGTTCTGCGCCATACTGCTAGTCACCCAAATTTGGTCAATCCGTGTCCATGTCATTTTGGCTTCAGAAAAGAAGGTTCCCTCTCTTTCTAATGGGTGTTTTGTTCTCCAAATGTCGATCAAGTCCATATTGTCAGTCATTTCAAAGAAAGTTTTTGGTAGTCTTCCGTCTTTTGTAACTACCTGTCTTTGTGCTTTGTCCATATTTGTTGAAACTACTCCATTCATGTCACCCATCATAATTAAATTGTAATCCATGTAGTCCATCAAAGTCTCATGCAACTTCTTAAAGAATTCAGCTTTCCCTTCATTTGGTGCATAGATTCCCACTATCAAAAACTTTTCTCCTTGAGATTGAATTTCTATTGCCAAATATCTTCCTTGATCATCTTTAAAAATTTGTTTCGGTTGCAAACTTTCCTTTGCATAGATCACCACTCCTCTCTTTTTTACTCTGTCTGAAGATATAAATTCTTGTCCCAATCTTTTATTTATTAATAATTTTCTATGTGCTCTTGTCACATGAGTCTCTTGTAAACAAATCAAGTCCAATTGGTCTTTCTTTAAAGCATGAAATATATTTTTTCTTTTTCTGGGAATATTTAAACCGTTACAATTCCAGGTTAAAAGTTGCAGAGCCATGATGGGGTTATTTACTCTTTCCTCCTACAGCTCCCAGTTGTTGTTCCTCTTTTGTCGGTGGTTCCGTATCCGTGTCTAATGGTCCCTTGCTTGAAGGATGCCCTTGTCCTGGATCCTCCGGAGATTCTTGGATATGGGAGGGGTGAAATCTCCTCATACCAGACTCCCCTCATTACTTCACAATCCTACCCTCCAGAGGAAGAGAAAACAAGCATGCTCCCCTCCTCAATGTGACAGCCCTTAAGATATTTGAAGATGGCTCTCATATCTCCTCTCAGTCTCCTCTTTTCCAGGTTAAACATATCCAGCTCCTTCAACCGTTCCTCATCAGGCTTAGTTTCCAGACCCTTGATCATCTTGGTCGCCCTCCTCTGCACACCTGCCAGCTTGTCAACTTCCTTCTTAAATTGTGGTGCCCAGAACTGGACACCGTATTCCAGGTGTGGTCTGACCAAAGCAGAATAGAGTGGGACTATGACTTCCCTTGATCTGGACACTAGACTTCTGTTGATGTAGCCGAGAATAAAATTGGCCTTTTTTGCTGCTGCATCACACTGTGGACTCATGTTCAGCTTGTGGTCCACCAAGACCCCCAGATCCTTGTCACATGTCCTGCTAGTAAGCCAGATGTCCCCCATCATGTATTTGTGCATCTGGTTCTTCCTGCCTAAGTGCAGAACCTGACATTTGTCCCTATTGAAATTCATTGTGTGAGCTTCTGCCCAGTTCTCCAATCTGTCAAGGTCAAAGACAAAGGCTCTGATATTATATCCCCAAGCTCCTTTAGTACCCTTGGATGCAGTTCATCAAGCCCTGGAGATCTGAATTCATTTAAAGTAGCTAGATGTTTCCTTATTACCTCTTTTCCCTCCTTGCATAATTTATTCTGTTATCACCAAGTTGGGCATCACTTTCTTTTTGGGTGAAGACAGAGGCAAAGTAGGTGTTGAGTAGTTCCACCTTTTCTCTGTCACCCAATAGCATTTCTCCGTCTTCCCCACGCAAAGGATCTACCACTTGCTTGCTCTTCCTCTTACTTCGAACATAGCAAAAAACCCCACAACCCTTTATTATTATTATTATTATTATTAACCTCTCTTGCAAGCCTGAGCTCATTCTGAGCTTGAGCCAGCCTGGTTTTCCTCCTGCAACTGTTGGCTACTCGTTTCTACTTCTCCTTTGTGATTTCCCCTTTCTTCCGTTTCTTATACATGCCCTTCTTAACTCTCAGTTCATCTGTAAGGTCCTTATGCAGCCACACCAGTTTCCTTAGATGTCTCCCACTTTTCTTTCTTGTTGGTATTGTCTGTGTGAGGGGAGGGTGTGGTTGCTCACGAAGATAACAGCCAGGACTCTGGCCTGTCTTTACAAGATTTATTGAGTGCAAAAACTTATGTACAGTGCAGAAGTCCAAAAACCATCTCTGCCTTAATCGCTAGCAGATTCCGGAAGTGTCTTCTTCCTGTTTGCCCTCCAGCAGAAAAGCCTGGGAAACTCCCCTCTCCTCTTTTCCTTACGTGAAATTCCCTGGCGAAAACTATGCGATGGAAGAGGCACATCCACTTCCCTGGGAGCGGTGTCTTGGCTCCCCTCAGCCTGACTGAGCCTTTGCATCGCCCGCCCCCCTTTCTCTCGTCGTCCGTGTCTCCTGAAGGCTCCCCGTCCCCAGACTCTGACAAAGTGCAGCTGCTCAACAGAGGAGGCTGTCTGTACATTCCTGTCTCTCCCCCCTTCCCTGAAAGCAGACCCCTGACATGTTGATTCAAGCCAACAAAACCAGCGAAGTCCAGAGGAATTGGCCACCCTCCAGGTGCCTGGCTTGAATCCAGCGACTCCCAGCAAGACCAGGGGAGGTCTCCAATCGGCGATTCTTCCCAACGTGAAGAAGAACACACCACTCCTCCCCCTCCCATTGCTAGGGAGGGGATAGAGACAGACAGAAATATATTTACATGCCTTTATTCCTGTCTTTCCAGCAGTACAGAGAAATCATGTCTGTACTCTCTCATCCCAACTGCAGAGAGAGAATAACTCCTCCCATGTACTTCCAGTACAGGGTCATGTGCCACTCTGAGCTAACATCCGGCGCTCAGTGCACAGATTAGACTGTCCCTGGTTCCCACGGTACAGTCCCATAACGTCAACATCCTGTTTTGCATCCCAGCCACCTGGAGCTCGCTTCTGCATTGCTCCTTTTTCGTAACATGACAGTCTGCTTTGGGGGCTTCAATATTTCTCCTTTTAGAAACTCCCATCCTTCATCGACTCCCTTCTCAATGAGTATTTCTGACCACGGGATCACACCCAGCAGCTCCTTCAGCTTTTGGAAATTGGCCTTCTTAAAGTCCAGAGTGGACTTGTGGGTGCTGGTTGAGAAAACCCCCTGGGAGTCGGGGCCCTTGTGGGTGCCACTGGACCTCACCGCAGCAAGTGGGCCTTGGGGTTTGTTGCTTCCTTCCCTCCCTCCCTTCCTCTCACACACAACACACTGAAACGTTTTACGTTGCCACTCAGGTGCCCCCCCCCAATGCAGACCTAGCGTGGTCACCAGCTCACGGAGATCCCTGGGTCCTTGTCCTTCCAAGCACTCCAAGGATTCAAGGACCTCCAAGGAGTGACCCACTCGAAACCCCAAAGGTCCGTCCATCTTGCTGAGCACCGCTGATGTGCTTATCCCTAGCTGGGTCCCAACAGACACCTTTGACAGAGAGAGAGAGAGAGAGAGAGAGAGAATGAATGAATGAGTGAGTGAATGAATGTCTATGTTTGTGCTCAGAGAACTGCATTTGTTGCCGATTTGCTTCCAGGCCAAGTTTAAAGTGTTATTATTAGTACCGTATTGGCCTGAATATAAACCGCACTTTTTTTCTAAGTTCCTACTGTGGAAAGTTAAGGTGCGGCTTATATTCGGAACCGAGCACTCCGTGCCCCCTCCCAACACTCCCACTCTGTGGGATGATGATTACAATAGCATATAAAAATGCTCTTTGCTCTGCTGAGCTCGTGGCTTCCCTCCATCTCTTCAACTGGTTTTTTTTGTTTTCAAGACTTTATATTGCACTTTAAAACCTCCACTTCTGACTTTTATGTCCTTATAGTCAACTCTGTCTCTTTGGTCTAGAAATGTTTTAAATTTCATTGCAGGATTTATTTCAATCCCACTAGTGCTGATTGCCGAAGAATGGATGCTTTTGAATTCTGGTGCTGGAGGAGACTCTTGAGAGTCCCATGGACTGCAAGAAGATCAGACCTCTCCATTCTGAAGGAAATCAGCCCTGAGTGCTCACTGGAAGGACAGATCCTGAAGCAGAGGCTCCAAGACCTTATGAGAAGAGAAGACTCCCTGGAAAAGACCCTGATGTTGGGAAAGATGGAGGGCACAAGGAGAAGGGGACGACAGAGGACAAGATGGTGGGACAGTGTTCTCGAAGCTAGCAGCATGAGTCTGACCAAACTGCGGGGGGCAGTGGAAGACAGGAGTACCTGGCGTGCTCTGGTCCATGGGGTCATGAAGAGTCGGACACGACTAAACAACAACAACAACAGTGTCTTCCCATTTTTACAATAATTATTCATATACCCAATAAATTTACTCCAGTCTCTTTGAAACTTTCGGTTGCCTTGGTTCTGGATTCTACTGGTCAGCTTGGCTAATTCCGCATAGTCCATCATCTTTGTCTGCCGCTGGAAGGATTTAAGGAGAACATTCGGTCTCCAAATCCCCATCCCAAGAAGCAGAACACAAGGAGGGCTTCCTGGATCAGGCCAATGGCCCATCTAGACCAGCATCCTGTTGTTCTCATGGTGGCTGACCAGATGCCTGTGGCCAGCCCATAAGCAGGATTCAAGAGCAACTGGGATTCAGAAGCACTGCTGCCCCCCGACTATGGCAGCAGGGCAAAGCCATCCTGGCTGGTAGCCCCTCAATAGCCCTCTCCTCCCTGAAGGAGTTGAAAGCCTCCAGAAGCCAATGGCCCTTCTCTGAGGACTCACCAGGCTCTCAGCCAGCTGCTGGGCACTCTCCAGAGTGGGGTAAAGGGCTGCGCTGCCAAACTTCACATCCAGAACCAGGGCAGAGATGTTCTCCGCAGCCTTCTTGCTCAGGATGGAACCTGTGAGGCAAGAGAGAGGCAGTGTCAAGGGGCTGTCAGGAATGCAGGTACATCCGCAGGTCAGGAAGCGGACTCGAGACATGAAGTGCTATTGGCTTTTATTCACAAAATTAAAAAGTGTTGGGTTCATCTAGGCTAGTGTTTCCCAAAGTGGGCAATACCATCTCCTGGGGGGTGCGGTAGGATTGGTCCCAAAGCATCATCTATTCCATGGGTAAGCAAACTACTGTAAGGCCCGGGGGCCAGATCCAGCCCAATCGCCTTCTCAATCCGGCCTGCAGACAGTCCGGGAACCAGTGTGTTTTTACATGACCAGAATGTGTCCTTTTATTTAAAATGCATCTCTGGGTTATTTGTGGGGCATAGGAATTTGTTCAATATTTATTTTTCCCCCAAAATATAGTCCGGCTCCCCACAAGGTCTGAGGGACAGTGGACCAGCCCCCTGCTGAAAAAGTTTGCTGACCCCTGATCTATTCCAACCTCCTACAGAGCAGGATAGTTTGTACAGTACAAATCAAAAAAAGGTTTCAATAAAACACATTGTAAACTTCATTATGGGAAATCACATTGGCGAAAGATGGGACTCCACAGCGCCATCTGGCATCACAGTGTTATAAAGGTAAAGGTACCCCTGCCCGTACGGGCCAGTCTTGCCAGACTCTAGGGTTGTGCGCCCATCTCACTCTATAGGCCGGGGGGCCAGCACTGTCCGCAAACACTTCCGGGTCACGTGGCCAGCGTGACATCGCTGCTCTGGCGAGCCAGAGCCGCACACGGAACGCCGTTTACCTTCCCGCTAGTAAGCGGTCCCTATTTATCTACTTGCACCCGGGGGTGCTTTCGAACTGCTAGGTTGGCAGGCGCTGGGACCGAGCAACGGGAGCGCACCCCGCTGCGGGGATTCGAACCGCCGACCTTTCGATCGTCAAGTCCTAGGCGCTGAGGCTTTAACCCACAGCGCCACCCGCGTCCCTTCACAGTGTTATAGCACGTATAAAATGCTTTTTCTTTACTAGTGTATCTGAGTCCACAGCTCCTCCGCCTTGACTGGTAGGCCCAATGATCAATTTGCTTGCTTGCTTGCTTGCTTGCCTGTTTAAATATGTATCCTGCCCTTCATCCCAAGATCTCAGGGTGGTTCACAGACTGAAACCACAAAGTACGTAATAAAAACAAAACAATAACCCACCCCATCCCACAAACACATTTAAAATGATTAGCTTGAGAAGATAAATAAATGCATTTCAAAACCTAGACCCAGAGAACACACCAATTACTATGTGGTTTTCTATCTTGATTGTATTCTGTGAACCGCCCTGAGACCCCCGGGTATAGGGCAGTATAGAAACCCTACCAGCCCACAGACTGTCTCGCCAGAGTGGTGCATGCCGAGAGTGGTTGCTGAGATCTGGCAAAATCCACCAGAAAGCCCTTTTGAACCTAGCGATACCTGTCTCCTTCCCACTTGAGGACCCCCAGCCCATCTGTGCCCCTGCTGTGTTAACCATGTGGGGAGCTGCCTATGTGGCATAGTGACAGAGTGTTGGACTAGGACCTGGGTTCAAATCCCCCACTCGGCCATGAAGCTCACCGGGTGACCTGGGGGGCCAGTCACTGCTTCTTGGCATAACATACCTACTTTGGGTTAAATAAGGGAGACAGCCATGTTACGCCTCTTTGAGTTCTTTGGAGAAAAAGGCATGGCACAGATGTAATGAGCAGGTATTGGCAATAGTAAGGAATTCTTCAATTATGAAGAATAATGAAGTCAGTTATGCTACAGGCACATAACTGCTGCCTGATTGGAAGGAGCCCACAGCCAGGGCCTCAGCACCCGGGATTTCTCCTGCAACTGGATCTCACCCCATACCTGTGATGAGGGGCAAGCTGTCCACTGTGGCTGTTACGTCTCTCAGGGCATAGAGGGCCTTGTCTGCTGGGACCAGCTCTGAACTCTGCTCCACAATGCAGCAACCAACCTGTTCCAGGATCTGCTTCATCTGCAAGAGAACAAGTCCTAGGCTGTCTGCAGGGGCCACTCGTCATCAGCTCCACCCAGGAACCCCACCACCTCCCTTTGCTGCCAAGTAGCTAGTACAGAGGGAGAAAAGTCTAGCGCAGTGATTTCCAAACTTTTTCAGACCACTGCCTCCTGGGTTCCATAAATTCACCCCACCCTACTCTATCAAAAGCTTTATTCAGGATAATGGTTTGCATGACCCACTAAGGAAGATAATACAATAAAATTCAAAACAGTTACAACTGTTTATTAGATTTAATCAAAACCATTTTGTTTAATTGATTCAACAAAAACTGATCAGCTTGGTCCATTGATGCCAGCTTTTCAATGGCTGATAGTCATTTACCAAGAATGAGCTTCACTGTTCTGTAAATTCTTAATGTGATGTGGGGGCTTCATGGACTGATCCCAGCTCCCCAATGTCTGGCTTAAAGTCACTTAGAAGGAGTCTTAAATCACCACCTCCAGTGCTCCCTGCCAACCTCTTGTCTTTTAGCGCCCCCTAAGTAATCCCACTGTTCCCCAGAGAATGCTACTGTCCACTTGGGGATCCACTGGACTATGTGTATTTCTGTGCAAATTACTCGGCTGCAAAACTGCATTGTAAAATCTGGATTAGAGCAAATTTTAAAGGGTCCCTGTGCTTCAGTTCAAATCCGGTGCAAATCAGGTAAGTTCATCAACAACTCTGAACTGAATTGAGTTTCTCCTCCAACCATAGTCCCAATTTAGATCAGGCGCAGCTTAAATGAACTTTCCTGCAGTTTAGAACAGGTTCTTGCTTCTCTCTTCTCTCTTAGGAGAGCAGAATAATAATAATAATAATAATAATAATAATAATAATAATAATAATAATAATACAGTGGTACCTCAGGTTACATACGCTTCAGGTTACATACGCTTCAGGTTACAGACTCTGCTAACCCAGAAGTAGTACCTCGGGTTAAGAACTTTGCTTCAGGATGAGAACAGAAATCGTGCTCCGGCGGCGCGGTGGCAGCAGGAGGCCCCATTAGCTAAAGTGGTGCTTCAGGTTAAGAACAGTTTCAGGTTAAGTACGGACCTCTGGAACAAATTAAGTACTTAACCCGAGGTACCACTGTAATAATAATAATGATGATGATGATGATGATCATGATGATGTATTATTTATATCCCGCCCATCTGGCTGGGTTTCCCCAGCCACTCTGGGCAGCTTCCAACAGAACACTAAAATACAATAACCTGTTGTCGTTTATTCATTTAGTCGTGTCCGACTCTTCGTGACCCCATGGATCAGAGCACGCCAGGCAAACATTAAAAGCTTCCCTAAACAGGGCTGCCTTCAGATGTCTTCTAAAAGTCTGGTAGTTGTTGTTCTCTTTGACATCTGGTGGGAGGGCGTTCCACAGGGCGGGTGTCACCACCGAGAAGGCCCTCTGCCTGGTTCCCTGGAACTTGGCTTCTGGAAGTGAGGGAACCACCAGTAGGCCCACTGGACTTCAGTGTCCGGGCAGAACAATGGAGGTGGAGACGCTCCTTCAGGTATACTGGACCGAGGCTGTTTAGGGCTTTAAAGGTCAGCACTAACACTTTGTATAGTGTCAGAAACCCTTTTGCTAGCATTGTCTCCCTGGGTTATGCCTTTTCCTCCCTCCACCCATGCCTACTCTTCTCGGCCAACACAAACAGACAGCCACATACCCTCAACACACACCCCATAAGCCCCTTTGGCTCCATCACAGCCTAGGACACCTCACCTGTTCTGGGCTCTGGCAGACCATGAAGCTAGGTATGGACTCCAGCTTGTCCAGGGTGCCTCCGGTGTGGCCCAGACCTCGGCCACTGATCATGGGCACCTGTTGAAAGGAAAAGAGGAAAGTCTGGGTTGCCTTAGGTTGTGAGCAGTATAGGAAGTTGGGTAGGGGAGAAGGTGTTTCTTTAAGAACCTCAGCGGAGTTTGCTTAATGTCTGACCTAGTTCAGCATCATGGCTTGAGAACCGGCTGTGGGCCTCTTTAATTTTTGCCCGGGAACCAGAGAGGTTGGAAGAACCTTCTCAACTCACCTTACAGCCACAGGCAGCCAAGGCTGGTGCCAGAGGAAGGCTGACTTTGTCGCCCACTCCCCCAGTGGAGTGCTTGTCCACCAGGAGCCCTTGCCATTTCTCCGGCCACTCAAGGACCCTCCCTGATGTAGCCATTGCCTGCGTCAGCACCAGAGTCTCGTCAGGCTCCATGCCCTGTAGTCGGATGGTCATCAGCATCGCTCCTAGAAGACAACAGGTGATGCGGGTTAGGTGCTTAAGCCAGAGGGATATTCTGAGAGGGTCTAGCACAATCCACAGACATGGCCTGGCATGTCACACATGCTGGATTTGGTTCAGTCAGCAGATTGTGCAGGTCGTCCCTATGGGACCGCCTCTCCTGGTATGTCCCACAGAGGACCTTACGGTCTTCAAATAAAACATCTTGGAGGTCCCGGGCCACAGGGAAGTTAGGCTGGCCTCAACCAGAGCCAGAGCTTTGTCGTCCATGGCCCTGACTTGGTGGAACGCTCTGTCCCAAGAGACCAGGGCCCTGAGGGACTTGACATCTTTCCGCAGGGCCTGCAAGACGGAGCTGTTCCACCAGGCCTTTGGCCAAGGCACAGTCTGACCCCCTCCTTCGGTAATCCACATAGAACTCTAGCCCAATGGTTGTCATTAATTTGATTTTGAATTGAATTTAAAATGCATTTCAATTAATTGATTGTCATTTTATGTAAACTGTGTTATTTTTATTATTGTTAGCCGCTCTGAGCCCGGCTTCGGCTGGGGAGGGTGGGATATAAATAAATAAATAAATAAATAAATAAATAAATAATAAAATATTTTGTATTGTTTCAGGAACCTGCCCATACTGTGGAACCTTGACCATTCTGATTCTGAGAACAGCAGAGTTGGATCACTTTTGTTGTTGTTGTTGTTGTTGTTGTTGTTGTTGTTGTTGTTGTTGTTTCGTCGTTTAGCCGTGTCCAACTCTTTGTGACCCCATGAACCAGAGCACGCTAGGCACTCCTCTCTTCCACTGCCTCCCACAGTTGGGTCAAACTCATGCTGGTAGCTTCGAGAACACTGTCCCACCATCTCGTCCTCCGTCGTCCCCTTCTCCTTGTGCCCTCCATCTTTCCCAACATCAGGGTCTTTTCCAGGGAGTCCTCTCTTCTCATGAGGTGGCCAAAGTATTGGAGCCTCTGCTTCAGGATCTGTCCTTCCAGTGAGCACTCAGGGCTGATTTCCTTCAGAATGGAGAGGTTTGATCTTTTTGCAGTCCATGGGACTCTCAAGAGTCTCCTCCAGCACCACAATTCAAAAGCATCAATTCTTTGGCATCAATTCTTTTGATCACTAGCAAGGTGATTATTCTAGGCCACAAGAAGGTCTTCTGTTGTGGCTGCTAACCCAAAGCTTTATTTGTAAAGACATGGCTAAAAAGAGATATTTGTACAGATATGATTGCACAAGTTTTAGGTAGTTTTTCCCCTTTTTTAGTTTTAAAGTAATCATTGGATATTCTACTTGCAACTATATAATAAGGAAAAGCATGCAAGATTTCAGGAGAATGCTATCCAGCTGCTCAAGATGAAATCAACCAGCTCTTGGTTTCCATAATTCCTTTGAAGTAATTCTTTCCTTGGTGGACAGAGTGCCTGAAGAACTATGGATGGAGGCTCGCAACATTATATAGGAGGTAGCAACGAAAACCATCCCAATGAAAAGGACATGCAAGAAAGCAAAGTGGCTGTCCAACGAGGCCTTACAAATAGCGGGGGAGAGAAGGCAAGCAAAATGCGAGGGAGACAGTGAAAGATACAGAAATTGAATGCAGATTTCCAAAATATAGCAAGGAGAGACAAGAAGGCAGGACCAGTGGTTGTGTTTTCTGCTGCAGGAATGTCAGTCTGCTTCCACTAGGGCCTCCTTGTAAGTTAAGCAAACCCTATGAAGACAGCCTAAGTCTCTCTGCTTTGAGAGCCAGTGTGGTGTAATGGTTAAGAGCTGTAGTCTCCTAATCTGGGGAACTGGGTTCGCGTCTCCGCTCCTCCACGTGCAGCTGCTGGGTGACCTTGGGCCAGTCACACTTCTCTGAAGTCTCTCAGCCCCACTCACCTCACAGAGTGTTTGTTGTGGGGGAGGAAGGGAAAGGAGAATGTTAGCCGCTTTGAGACTCCTTAAAGGGAGTGAAAGGCAGGATATCAAATCCAAACTCTTCTTCTTCTTCTCTTCTTCCTCATTTGAACCCTGTAGCATTATTCTTGGAGAGCGGTTCTAGCTAAATTCCCTCCCCACATAGGAAGCCATGGGAAGGGTTGCCTTGGCTGTGCCTGTTTGCAGAGTTTCCTCCTCATTCTTGAATGCATCCTCCTCTTTCCCCCACCCACAATCCCACCCCCCAGCCCCAGAACCTTCCTTACCAATTTGCCCTTCCTGCAAGGCCTTCCTGGACACAGCCTGGACAAAGTAGAAGATCTCCTCCTGCTGCAGCTTCTCCCCATCCCGCTTCTTCCGGATTATTTCTGGGATGCTGAGCATGCTGCCAGAATCGGGGGCTCCAGAGCCAGAGCTGGTGGTGGGTCCAGAAACTGCAGGGGTATATGCAATGGCATATGCAATTCAGTGGAAACAAGTGTAAAGTGAGGATTTTAAAAATCTTAATTTCACTAATAATAATAATAAATTTTATTTATACCCCGCCCTTCCTGGCCAGAGCCAGGCTCAGGGTGGCTAACACCAGTAAAATTAAGGTAAAAACATAATGGGGGGGAAACAATTTAAAATACAGGTTATAATGCAATTTAAATGCAACCTCATATTAAAATAGCCCATAGATCAAGACCATAAGGGGAGGGAAACATAAGGGTCAGACTGAGTCCAAAGCGAAGGTCAGGCGGAACAGCTCTGTCTTGCAGGCCCTGCGGAAAGATATCAAGTCCCGCAGGGCCCTAGTCTCTGGTGACAGAGCGTTAGGCTTTAATTTAATTTATTTATTTATGCATTCTTTCCTGTCAGGGACTTGAGGTGGTTGTAGTGAATAGCTCAATGAAGACATTTCTCCATTGTGTGGCAACTGTGAAAAGGGCAAATTCCATGCTAGGGATTATTAGGAAAGGAATTGAAAATCTGAGTGCCATTCTTCAAATCTATGGTGCAACCACATCGGGAGTACTGTGTCCGGTTCTGGTTGCCTTGGGTCAAAAAGGATATTGTAGACCCTGGTAGAAGTCCTTATACTGGACGTGTCCTGCAAGGATTCATAGAATCATAGAGCTGGAAATCACTCCCAGTGGTCATCTATTCCAACCCACTGCAACACAGGAATCTCAACTACAGAATCGCTGATAGAGGGCCACCTAACCTCCAGAGGGAGACCATTCCACGGTTGAACAGCTCTTACCATCAGAAAGTTCTTCCTGACGTTTAGTCGGGATCTCCTTTCTTGTCACCTGAAGTCATTGGTTTGAGTCCTACCCTCCAGAGCAGGAGAAAACAAGTATGCTCCATCTTCCATGGGACAGCCCTTTAGATATTTGAAGATGGCTCTCATATCGCCCCTCAATTTCCCTTTTCCAAGCTAAACCTAAGTTCTTGCCAGTGGCATAGCTGGGTTTCTGCTGCCCGGGGCGGTCACTGAGCTATACTGGTGACTGGGAGTGGCAGCCGAGACCACATAACACTGGTCTTGAAAGACCTACATTGGCTCCCAGTACATTTCCGAGCACAATTCAAAGTGTTGGTGTTGACCTTTAAAGCCCTAAACGGCCTCGGCCCAGTATACCTGAGGGAGCATCTCCACCCCTATCGTTCTGCCCGGACACGGAGGTCCAGCACCGAGGGCCTTCTGGCGGGTCCCTCACTGCAAGAAGCAAAGCTACAGGGAACCAGGCAGAGGGCATTCTCTGTAGTGGCACCCACCCTGTGGAACACCCTCCTATCAGATGTTAAAGAGATAAACAACTACCTGACATTTAGAACACATCTGAAGGCAGCCCTGTTCAGGGAAGTTATAAATGTGTGACATTTTAATGTATTTTTAATCTTTGTTGGAAGCCGCCCAGAGTGGCTGGGGAGACCCAGCCAGATGGGCGGGGTACAAATAATAAATTATTATATTATTATTATGAGCTTGCTGCCCCTCTCACTGTTCCTCATCCAGGAGCCCCAACAGTCCTCCCCTCTGCTTGTTCTTATTACCATTTAAAAATATAAAAATACAAAATATCAACAAGTTCTCTCCACCACCAGCTTCTGTGCAGCTGGGAGAGCCACTGTGGTGTAGTGGTTAAGAGCAGTGAACTTGTAATCTGGTGAACCGGGTTCGCTTCCCCGCTCCTCCACATGCAGCTGCTGGGTGACCTTGGGCCAGTCACACTTCTCTGAAGTCTCTCAGCCCCACTCACCTCACAGAGTGTTTGTTGTGGGGGAGGAAGGGAAAGGAGAATGTTAGCCGCTTTGAGACTCCTTCAGGTAGTGATAAAGCGGGATATCAAATCCAAAACTCTTCTTCTTCTTCTAAAGCCTGGCTTACACTCCAGACTTCCCCCCTCCCCCCCCCTCCAGGAGATGGAACCACCCACTTTGTGAGCCACTAATCTAGGGATTTTACACTATTCAGAGGTTACGAGGAGGAGAAGTTAGTCTTTGGGATGACTAATTTCTTATAAAACCTCTTTTCTATTGTTCTGTTGTCTCTTCCTGAAAGTTCGTGCCTGTGTCCTATTATGTTTACTCTGCTTTGCTAGGAGTGGAAAGAGTATAAACCTAGTGAGAAATGACTAACTGCTCCCCTTGTCCGTTTCCTGAGTTTAACTCCAGTAGATTCTATAGAGTGTGGGGGGGGGGGAGGAAACTGGTGAGAGCAGCAGCACTGGGAGTTTAAATGAGGAGGAGAACCATATTTGCCACCTTCAGCCCCTTGGAGTAAAGAAAAGTGATGTCCTAAGAAAATTGGCATTGGCTTTTACAGGCCAAAAGGGACGTGGGTGGCGCTGTGGGTTAAACCACAGAGCCTAGGACTTGCCGATCAGAAGGTCGGCGGTTCGAATCCCCACGATGGGGTGAGCTCCCGTTGCTCTGTCCCTGCTCCTGCCAACCTAGCAGTTCGAAAGCACGTCAAAGTGCAAGTAGATAAATAGGTACCGCTCCGGTGGGAAGGTAAACGGCATTTCCGTGCGCTGCTCTGTTTCGCCAGAAGCGGCTTAGTCCTGCTGGCTGCATGACCCGGAAGCTGTACGCCGGCTCCCTCGGCCAGTAAAGCGAGATGAGCGCCGCAACCCCAGAGTCAGTCACAACTGGACCTAGTGGTCAGGGTCCCTTTACCTTTACCTTTACCTTTAAAGTTGTTGAGCTTTTGTGGGGGGGGTGACAAAGTTGCCTAGCTTTTTAAGGGGGTGTCATAAGACGCGCAAAACCAACACAGGCGAGTGCAGCAATACAGGAAACTAAACTAGCAATAACGACCGCCCATTTCACGTAACAGACGGGCAGAGCGAGGGCGGAGGTGAAGGGGAGACTTTAGACACAATGCTTTTTCCAACAAGCAATTGGAAGGAAGTGCTCAGAAGGGAGCCTGCAGTTGGAAGGGAGTCCGCAATCGACCGCAATTGACAGCGATCACTCAGGGATCGACCAGTATATTGCGATCGACCTGTTGGACATCGCTGCTCTAGAGAATACCCCCAGGGATAAAGTTCCAGGCACTGAGGATACAATGCTTCCCTGAAGTACTCACCAGCAAGGGCAGGGTTTGCCAATGAACCCCAATCCAATCCTGCGTGGTCAAGCACAGTGAATCTGTCCAGGTCCAAGCAGAGATGAAGCCAGACACAACTGTCCAAGACCTAGAACCTGGGGGAATTCAGGCAAAAGTGCCTGGGCGCCTTGACTCAGTAGCATTTCCAAGAATTAGAAGACTCGAAAGGCAGACAATATATCTTCTGTCATCCTGAACCACACCCTGGTCACAAATTCTGGCAGGGATTGCTTCCTCGTGAGTATCTCCCTTGTGCAGAACCCTGGGTCTGTTGGCGCATGCTGTGCAGTCGCCCTTCAACGCCGACCTGAAGCTTCTGGCACCCTCTCAAGGACTGGGTGGTGGGGACTCCACCTTCTCCAGCAGCTCCACCTCCATAGGTTCTTCACCAGACGTCAGCCCAGAGGGCTCCACAGCTGAAGCATCCTCAGTGGCGGGCCATTTGACCTCCTATCACTCGATTCAGAAGGCCCTGCTTCCTCCTCAAGGCTGTTGACCTGCTGTCATCCTCTGAGGTCTCCAGGCCTGGTACCCATTCAGGACTAGGCACACAGCCTAGAATCATAGAGCTGTAGAGTCAGAAGGGACTTCCAAGGACCATCTAGCAATGCAGGAATCACAGCTGAAGCATCCTCAGTGGCGGGCCATTTGACCTCTGTTTAGAACACCCCCAATGAAGGCAAGTCCATCACCTTCTGAAAGAGTCCGTTCCCCTGCCAGGACATGGAGATGATGGCTCTTGAACAGATTGCTCTTTGCACTTGATCCCACCTACTTGTTCAAGCAACAAGCTGCTCGTTCCACACGCAGCCAAGGCAGGTCAGTGACTTGTGGCTGGCTCTGTGCCAAGCTTGTCCACTCAGCCGCAGGTTCTCCCCTTGCACCGCAAAATGCTAAAGTCCGAACAGAATGAGATTTGAGGCCCAAACAAGATTTGGGACCAGAAATGGGAGTAGAAAGGTGTGTCTTAAGAGTTTTTCTTGTTAGGTATATTCACAACAGACGGCCCAAAGGATAATAAAAGAGTCTTTCCACATGCAATAATGGCTGCCAGGATTGTATTCTAAAAGCCAGATAGTTGTTTATTTCCTTGACATCTGATGGGAGGGTGTTCCACAGGGAGGGAGCCACCACCGAGAAGGCCCTCTGCCTGGTTCCCTGTAACCTCACATCTCACAGGGAGGGAACCGCCAGAAGAGCCTCGGCGCTGGACCTCAGTGTCTGGGATGGAAGTTGGGGGTGGAGATGCTTCTTCAGGTCTACTGGGCCGAGGCCGTTTAGGGCTTTAAAGGTCAGTACCAGCACTTTGAATGAGTGTTACTGTTGTGCTTGGACCCTGCTTGTGGGTTTACCCCAGGCCTCTAGGTTGTCACTGTGAACACAGGATGCTGAACTAGATGATGGTCCATTGGCCTGATCCAGCAAGCTCTTCTTATGTTCTGATGAGGGCAAATTCTCCCAGAGGCTAATCCCAGCCTCTGAGTGCTGAGTGCTCACTGGAAGGACAGATCCTGAAGCTGAGGCTCCAAGACTTTGGCCACCTCATGAGAAGAGAAGACTCACTGGAAAAGACCCTGATGTTGGGAAAGATGGAGGGCACAAGGAGAAGGGGACGACAGAGGACATGATGGTGGGACAGTGTTCTCGAAGGTACCAGGATGAGTTTGACCAAACTGCGGGAGGCAGTGGAAGACAGGAGTGCCTGGCGTGCTCTGGTCCACGGGGTCACGAAGAGTCGGACACAACTCAACGACTAAACAACAACAATCCCAGCTATTGCAAGCCCTCTGTGAGATAACAGCTCATTTGGGGAGGTCACAAAGTTCAACGGAAGGAGAGGGTGTTGCTTTAAGTCTGCCGCAGCCCTAAGTGCACTGCCCACCAGGACCTTCTGGGGCCCATTGTAGCTCTCTCAGCCTCTCTGAGCCCCAGATTCCCTCTCCCACAAGCTGGTCATCAACCCAGAAAGAAGGTTGCAAGTTGGTCTGCTTGCAAAGTGCAAAAGCCAATGGTTTCTCTTGCAGCACCGACCCCCCGAGAGTGCCTTTGTTCCATCCTGTCACTTACAAAGCAAAGGTCATCTGTGGCCAGGAGTCCACCTCTTGCTTTCTCCTTTTCTCATTGGCTCCCAGGAGGTTGGGCTGTCGATTAACCTGCCGCAATCAATTATTGCACTGGTCTTGGCTATCGTTGCTCAATCATTTCATGAGAGGAGAAAATGAATGTCTGGGGAGCCCTGTGGACAACTCTGCAATTCTATGATTGTAAGATAGAGCAGGGATGTGGGTGGGTTGTCCTCTCGGTCAGGACAAAGAAGTGTGATTACCTGACAGGGAAAACCAGGGACATGTCAATATTCCTATTGTATCACTTGATGGGTGTGAGGTGGAGGGCAAGGGAGAGATGGGGGCAAACCTGATGATCAGGTTTCTGCCGGAAACCCCCTCCCATAATGTTACATAACCATGATGTATTTGTGATGTATGCATGATGCTTCACTAAGGGTGTTATGGGTATAAGGGGAAACTTATAAAAGTGAGAGCCATCCTTTGTTTGAGGCTTCATCCTGCCTCTTCCATGAGGTGGGTAGAAGACCCACCTGCTTGGACCGGCCTTTGACCTGCCCTCAGCCAAAAGAAAAGAGGCTGACTCTTTTGCTGTTCTTCCTTCCAGGATCACCCACCCACCCTCCCTCAAATTAATAATTTCTTGCCTCCATAATTTCATCCTAGGTCAGCGGTCTTCAAATTAATGATTCTTTCCTTACAGGCTAATATTTTCAGTTACAGATAGGTAGCCGTGTTGGTCTGCCATAGTCAAAACAAAAAAATTTTTTTCCTTCCAGTAGCACCTTAAAGACCAACTAAGTTAGTTCTTGGTATGAGCTTTCGTGTGCATGCACACTTCTTCAGATACTGAAACAGAAGTTGCCAGATCCTTCTATATAGTGAGAAGGTGGGGAGGGGTATTACTCAGAAGGGTGGTGGGAATGGGTGATTGGCAGATAGCTGTGATGAGCCTGTTGCAGTCGTTAAGAGTCGTCAACAGGCTCATCACAGCTATCTGCCAATCACCCATTCCCACCACCCTTCTGAGTAATACCCCTCCCCACCTTCTCACTATATAGAAGGATCTGGCAACTTCTGTTTCAGTATCTGAAGAAGTGTGCATGCACACGAAAGCTCATACCAAGAACTAACTTAGTTGGTCTTTAAGGTGCTACTGGAAGGAAAAAAAATTTTTTGTTTAGGCTAATATTTTGTGTTTCAGGTCAGCAGGCACTGCTGCGGTCGTAAGATGGTTGCTGTATTCAGAACCGGGAAGGAACTTTCCCTGCATTGGCAGGTTTCGCCTTCCCCATAGCATTTCGTCACAACCTTGCCGGTTTTAGGCCTTGGCAAGGTATCCTTTAGTCTAGCATCAAGTCGGGGGTGATGCATTCATGTTCCCTCCCCATGCGGTGGCATTTGCAGGGCCCATTAAAGGGCAAAACCCGCGAGTCCCTGGCCCTAGAGCAGCGGTGGAAGGGCATGCTGTGTAAGTTTGCGCTTCGCAGTCCCCTCTCACCGGGCCTCATCTGCCTGCATATCCTCAGCCAGGTGGGCTGAGAGGGTTACCTGCCAAGGCCTGTGCCAAGTTTCCCACTTCTGAAGCTCAATAAAGTTGTGGCCAATTTGAACCCATACTCTGGTCTCTTATCTCATCATTTGGGGGAAAGGGGTAGGCACCACAGACAGGGTTTAGCGTGTGTGCCCGCAAACTGCTGTTTTGCTCCAATATTCTTGGCTGGTATCTTTGTTTGTCAAATCCAAGTGAGCCCAAGGATTTTCGTACAACAACCCCAAGACAAGAAAGAGTCACACACCATTTGTATCATCCCAATCGTCTTGCAAAGTATTTTGTTGGCACCGTTTCTTTTTAATCAATGAACCAGGGACTATACAAGCAGCAACCTTTGCACAGTCTTGGGAAGAAGAGGTCTGCAGGGCTAGCACCTGGCAAATGGGCTTAGGGTGATGAATGCAGGGAGTCAGAGCCAAGGAAAGGTCATTTCACTTCTGGGATGTGAGTCTACCTCGGAGGCATGGAGTCTGGAGAGGCCAGTTTGGCACAAAACTGAGGTGGGATCCCTTGACTGGCGGAAGGAGAGCAGAGGATGCAAACTGGGGAAGATCCGTAATGTTTTCTAACTATGTAATTCATACAGATTGCAGAATTCAGCCTTTCTGGGCACAGAATTTGGATTCAAGCACACAAAACCGAGATGCAGTGGTACCTCTGGTTGCGAATGGGATCTGTTCCAGAGGCCCATTCGCAATCGCAACATGAAAAGCCCGCAACCTGAAGCGCCGTATCTGCGCAGGTGCGTGGCATGATTTGCTGCTTGTGCGCGTGCGCGAGCAGCAAAACCCAGAAGTAACCCTTTCCGGTACTTCTGGGTCGCCACAGGACACGACCTGAAAAGACGTAACATGAAGCAAACGTAACATGAGATATGACTGTACAGTGGAACCTTGGTTTTTGAGCGTCTCAGAAGCCGAACGCCAAAAACCCATAAGTGATTGCTTCCATTTTTGAACACGCCTCGGAAGTCAAACGGCTTCCGGTGTGTGTTTTTCCATTTTTTCAATGGAACCACCCATTGATCCTTGGTTTTCGAACATTTCGCAAGTCTTCTGGAATGGATTAGGTTTGAAAACCGAGGTTCTGCTGTAATAGCTGTGAGGTACAAATAGGAAGATATTTCCCTCCTGCCCCCATCTCACTGCACAGCCTTCCTGGACCTTCCTCAGCTCACACATCCTTAGAGAAAACTGGGGTGTCTAAGGGGTGAATGGATCAGAGCAATGCAGTCAAAGGATCTGGGAACAGGGAGAATCAAAGGTGCAACAGTTTCCCAAAGGAACTGAGAGGGTAGGCTATGAGCCTCACTGAACCCAGCCCCCCCAGCTCTGAGGACCCCCCCCCCGCAGGCCTTGGATGCTGCCCGCCCCACTTCCCTCCCCAGGCCCCAATCCCCAGCAGCAACACAAAGCACCCAGAGATCCATATGTTTCCAAAGGAATCTTTCTTGTCCAGACCGTCTTCGCCGATGGAGCCAGTTTAATCCGCCACCTCCACAATGAGAGGAGCCACGTAGTCCGAGTGGCGGATCCCAAAGGTCAAGCCACGTTGCTGGGTGTGCTGCAGGAGGAAGGAGAGATGGAGGGGCAGGGTTAGAAACCGCCAGCAGAAGGGAAGGGGTGGAGGCACCGAACAATGGAGAATGGCTGGAAAGCTGGTGCAGTGGTTAGAGCGTCAGACTAGGACCTTGGAAACCAGGCCTCAAATTGCCCCTACTTGACCATGAAGCTCACGGGGTGTGATCTGCACTACCGGGGGTTGGCTAGATGAGCGCTGGGGGTCCCTTCCGACTCTACAATGCTACGGTTGTATGGCCTAAGGCTAGTCACAGCCTCTCAGACTCACCTAGCTTGCAGGGTTGTTGTGAAGATTTAAAAAAGGGGAGAACTATGCGTGCCACCTTGAGCTTGTTGGAGGGAATGTGGGATATCATAGAATCAAGGAATTGTAGAGTTGGAAGGTACCCCTTTTGTTTACAACACCCCCAAGGGTCATCTATTCCAACCCCATACCATCCAGGATATAAATTGAATAAACACATAAAGTGTCATGTTCCTGGCCAGGTCATCTGCGGACCTGCTCCTGCATGCAGAGGTTGGTTCCTCAGAGGAGGGAGAGGCTGATGAAGCTCACCTTGCCGACTCCAGTTCTCCTGCTGTGGTCCCCCTCTCCCACCACCCATAAGACCCACATCTTTGCTGCAGGACAGCTGCACCCCCAAAAAAGCCCCCCCCCATAATGCCTTCTGCTGCCACCTGCCCTCACCTTCTCGGGGCTGTAGGCTCCTGGACCCGGCTTCAAAGTGTTGTCTCCTGGGGGCATGTTGCGCGCTAGCATGCTGAACTGCGGCGGCCGTTTCTTGTAGACGCTGGGATCCACCAGGCGGTAGTTGCAGGGCCCTGGCGTCTGTCGTGCAAGGAGGGGGGGAAAGGGTCACTAGGTGTCAGGGAATGGTCAGGAGACAAGGACTGGGGAATGCCTTCTATGGTAGTGAAATAAAAAATTTAAGGTCCCATATATATATATATATATATACACACACACACACACACACATATACATATATATATATATATATATATATATATATATATATATATATATATATATAAAATAAAGGGACGCAGGTGGCGCTGTGGGTTAAACCACAGAGCCTAGGGCTTGCCAATCAGAAGGTTGGCGGTTCGAATCCCTGCAACGGGGTGAGCTCCCATTGCTCGGTCCCTGCTCCTGCCAACCTAGCAGTTCAAAAGCACGTCAAAGTGCAAGTAGATAAATAGGTACTGCTCCAGCGGGACGGTAAACGGCATTTCCGTGTGCTGCACTGGTTCGCCAAAGGCGGCTTAGTCCTGCTGGCCACATAACCTGGAAGCTGTACGCCGGCTCCCTTGGCCAGTAGAGCGAGATGAGCGCCACAACCCCAGAGTCGGCCACAACTGGACCTAATGGTCAGGGGTCCCTTTACCTTTATATATATAATAAATGTTCATAAATGTACCAAGCAAACATGTACATAAATATATAAACCACATGTCTGAAGCAGCACAGGAAAACATCCCTGAAACCATTTTGACTCCCAAACTGACCAAATGTTTTCTTTGCAAGGTCGAAGGAAAATGGAAAAGCCTCCCCATTGTCTTTTCCTTCACAAATCCTGTCTTAAGGATATGTCTGTCTGTGTATGAATAGGGTGAGCCTGTGACCTGGCTCAGGAACTAAGTATTTATCATTACAAAAGACTGGCCAGGCTCCCCACCCCAGGGTATCCAATCAAGTAACCATTAACAGGTAACCTGCCAGACAGGAGATAAACAATGCACTCAGATTTCTGTCGTAGACCGCCCTTTTTGTGATGTAGGTATGATATGTTTGGGGAGTGGTCTTAAGCTACGCCCCTTCGGTGATGTATGTATGGTGTTTCTGGGGGTGGTCTTGGACTCCAGGGTGGGCAATTTAAAATGTCTATATAAGGGCGGACACACCTGGGTTCTGGGTTCCTCCTCCTTTCCTGTGTGTGAAGGGGGCACCCTGTTGCAACAGTTCAATAAAGATCAGGCTTACGAGCTGCTTTGCTTCTCAATATTCTCTGGTTGGCCTCTGCTATTTTCTCCAACTGATGGAGAACCTACAAAGGACTCTATAAGGGCTCTTGTGTTCCCCATAAGGGAATAAGGGCAGATTTTCATTTATTACAGCAGACCAGCTTCTCTCTGATGGAGAGCTGGAAGGGAAAGAGTCACTCCCACCCCTTGTCCACAGCGTGTTGAGAAACAGAGAGAGAGGCAGAAGCTGAACAGCTTATAGGGGAGTTACGAGATAATGAAGACAGAACGAGAAGGGAGGGAGCAGCTAGCTAGGACATCACTTGAGAGCATGGGGAACACCCCCTTATCAAGGACACGGAGGTCCAAACGTATCAGAGAGCAAAGGAGTCAGAGGGAGGGAGGAAATTCCCATTGGTGCCCCAAATGCTGTGGAAGCCAGAAGGAGGATTAGACTAGCCAACTGCCCTTCTTGCAGAGAGCTGTGCATTTGTGCTTGCAGCATGGTTGCTGTAATAAAAGGACTATAAATCTATCAGCTGCTTGTTAATTCTTATCTGTGAAGTTACCAAAGGGATGGGAAGACTCTGTTGGGTTACGCAGGCAACTGTCGTGACCTATGTAGTTTTCTGGCATCCGGCACGCTTCCTCTGTGCCTTTGGGCTTCTCCCAGCTGCAAGCAGAGCATCGCAGCAACGGTGTGTGCCTTGTGTAGGTGCAAAAATAACAGTCCGTACATGGCTTCTTCCTAATCTAAAGAAGCTTTAATGTACAGCATAAGGGACACGGGTGGCACTGTGGGTTAAACCACAGAGCCTAGGACTTGCCGATCAGAAAGTTGGGCATGCTTCGGGGGCATGCTTCGGGGGCGGCTCATGGGCTGGTTAAGCGACCCCATGGGCCACTTCTGGCCCATGGGCCTTAGGTTGCTGACCTCTGACTTAAATGTTTGAAAATAATCTCCTATTTGAAAATATTGTTACTCTTTTGTTTAAGAACCAGATCGATGCATGTAGTAAAATAACTACCCTGGATTTCTTGGTTGTGCATTCATCAGACAATGTCAAGGTCACCTGCAAGGGGGAAGAGGATTTCCTAAATCTCTCAATCCAGGGTCTTCAAAACCTGTCCGTTCTGACACTCACCTTGCTGAGGTCCTCATAGAAGCTGCCGATTGACTTGCGCCCATAAATGGAGAAATTGGGGGCTGAGGTCTTGCCAACCACATTGGGCCCCAGCATGGGGGGGAGCCAGTAGGCTGCAGGCCCTAGAGGTGGGGGGCAGGAAGTGGAGAGAAGAGATTCAGTGGGGCACATGGGAACAAATAGAAGCGGGTGAGAACCTGGAACCTTCTGCGCTCAAAGCAAACCATCTATTGCTGAGCCGCAATGGCCTTTCCAAAATAGAGATGTGTGTAACTACCCCATATGGAGCCAAACCACCGGTCCAAGTCCAACAGAGGTATTTTAAGGGTAGCGCGGCCGGTTTGACAGCACTGGGCACCGCGCCGCTGGGGGCGCCACCATAATGCTATAGAATGGAGAGCGAAAGCTGAGGGGGGCACTGAATTTTCAAAAATCTCTCCTAACATGTAACAGGTTTTTGTATATATGTATATTTTACCAGAACACAGTACAGTGGTGCCCCGCAAGACGAACGCCTCGCAAGATGAAAAACCCGCTAGACGAAAGGGTTTTCTGTTTTGGAGGCGCTTCGCAAAACGAATTTCCCTATGGGCTTCCTTCGCAAGACGAAAGCCCATAGGGAAATCTCCGGGACAGCGGGGAAGCGCAGCGCGTCTTCCCCACTGTCCTCGGACCTCCTCCGAAGGCTGGTGGTGGGGCGGAGAGACCTCCTCCCGCCGCCAGCCTTCGGAAGGCTGTCCTGAAGACTTGCGGTGGGAGGAGGGTTTTCCTTCCCACCGCCAACATTCAGAATGCTGTTCTTAATGTTGGCGGTGGGGAGGAAAAACCCTCCTCCCACCGCAAGCCCCGGGAACAGAGGAGAAGCGTTGCGCGCCTTCCCCTCTGTTCCCGTACCTGTCCTGAAGGCTTGCGGTGGGGAGAAAAGCCCTTCTCCGCACCGCCAGCCTGGCAAGCGGTCTCCATAGGAACGCATTAATTGATTTTCAATGCATTCCTATGGGAAACCGTGCTTCGCAAGACGAAAAACTCGCAAGAAGAAAAAACTTGCGGAACGAATTAATTTCGTCTTACGAGGCACCACTGTATTTGATATACAAAGGTTAGGTGTGATGTGAAGGGTGAAATGACAGGTTAGGAAATGTTTATTTGCCATAAAGATGTACTGCTGATTGATCAGGAGAATAACTAGATTAAGTTATCCCTCCTGAGTCAATCTTCTTAAGGGGGGAGGAATGTGGCGTTTGCCTCCTAGCATGGGTCAAGGAAAGTGTTAAAATGGGTGTGATGTGATTGGCCAGTGAGAATGCAAGGGGGGAGTGAAAGAGACAGTTGAGGTTTGGGAGTTGGGAGTTGAGGTTTGGGAGCTGGGAGTTGAGGCTTGGGTGTTGGAGAAGGAAGAGGGTGGAATACGCAGTGGGTTGGTCAAGTTGTATTGTGAGAGAGTGAGAGGAATTGTTAGGGAGTTAGATAGATAGTTGGGAATAATTCAGTTTGAAGTAAGGTTTAAGAAACTGACAAGAGAAAAATAAACCGAAACCATATGCTTATTCCTGCACTTAAAAATAAACTTGATTATTTGTTAATGTTAACAACTGTCTGGACTGTCTGAGAAGCGGGGTGGTGGCAGCGAAGAAAGCAACCGCAGTGGTGGCACAGGGTCAATAGACCATGAAACGTCCAGGGGCCCTGTGTGATCGCCACAAAATTGGTTTCGGTTTATTTTTCTCTTGTCAGGGGGCACCACTGAAATTTGAGAGGCAATAGTCCTCCACTGGGTCCATGTCACTCAGGCCAAAGAGGTGTTATAAGAATTCTAAGGTCTCAAATATAAATTAAATGTTCATAAATGTACAAGGCAAACACATATGTAAGTACACTGGTACCTTGGTTTAAGAGCAGCTTAGTTTATGAACAGTTTGGATTAAGAACACTGCAAACCCGGAAGTAGGTGTTTTGGTTTGTGAACTTTGCCTTGGAAGCAGAACATGTTGAGTGTGTTCCATTTGTAAATTGAGTCCCCCACTGCTATGGGAAAGCACACCTTGGTTTAAGAACACCTTGGTTTAAGAACAGACTTCCGGAACAGATTAAGTTCGTAAACCAAGGTACCACTGTATATAAACCATGTGTCTGAAATAGTACAGGAGAGCAATACTGAAGCCATTTGGACTCTCCCAAATTGACATCAAATATTTCTCTGAAAGGAGGAAGGAAATGGGAAAAGTCTTTTGCTTACCTGTCTTAAGGGTGTATTTGTGTATGAATAAGGTGAGCCTGTGACCTGGATTCAGGAACTAAAGTATTTACCATCACAAAAGAATGGCCAGGCTGCCCAGGTAATGCAGTCAGTAACCATTAACAGATGTCCTGGCAAACAGGATTTCTGCTGTAGACCACATCCTTCTGTGATGTATGTATGATGTTTCTGGGGGTGGTCTTGGGCTACAGGGTGGGCAGTTTCAAAAGTCTATATAAGGGCTTGTGCACCATTGTTCAGGGTTCTCCTCCCTCCTGCGTCTGGTGAGTGGGGACCCTGTTGCAACAGTTCCTTGAATAAAGATCAGGCTTACTAGCCACTTTGCTTCTCAATATTCTCTGGTTGGCCTCTGTTATTTTCTCCTACTGATAGGGAACCCGCTTAAGGACTCTATACAGGCTCTTGGATACCCCATAAGGGAAAAGGAGCAGTTTTTTTCTTATAACCAATAAATGTCATTTTTACCTTTGTCTGCAAACACCCTTCCCATCTGGCGTCCACTCTCTCACCTGGTGTCTGGTTGTTCTGGAATTCCTTCGTCCGGTAGGCAAGGGAGTACATGGGGGCAGAGCGGTAAGCCCATCTCCCAGCTTTCTCCGGAGAATAGCAGCCTGTTGGAAGCAGAGAGCCACAATCTGATCAGGATGCAGAAGGGCACAGAGGAGGGTTGACATTCAGCAGTCCCTTCCAGCTCCTTAACTCTATGATTCTCCATATGAACCCCTGTTAAAAACCTCTGATGGAGAGTCCACACCTTCTGAAGGAATCTGTTCCATTGATGAACAGTTCTTTACCACCAGGAAGTTATTCCTAAGGCTCAGTCACAATCTCCCTTCTTGTAACTTGATTCCATCTCCTCCAGAGCTGCAGAAAAGCAAGTTTGCTCCACCTTTCCCAATGAAAGAACACTGGAATACTGCTGAGATGTTAATAATAATAATAATGATAATAATAATAATATTAATAATAATAATAATAATTTTTATTTATACCCCGCCCTCCCCAGCCAAGGCCAGGCTCAGGGCAGCTTACAAGGAATAATAAAAACAAGATGAATGATTACAACTTAAAAACAAAAATAAAAAACAACATTAAAATAATGGAACATTAAAATATTAAAATGTAGCCTCATCGCAGGAGGAGAAGGAAAAGAAAAAAGAAAGAGGGAGGGAATCAAACTGGCTCCAAGCCAAAGGCCAGGCGGAACAACTCTGTCTTACAGGCCCTGCGGAAAGAAATCAGATCCTGCAGGGCCCTGGTCTCATGAGGCAGAGCGTTCCACCAGGCCCCGGAGCCAGAGTTGAAAAGGCCCTGGCTCTGGTTGAAGCTAATCTAACTTCCTTAGGGCCTGGGACCACTAGGGTGTTGCTCTTTATGGACCTTGAGGATCTCCGTGGGGCATACCAGTAGAGGCGGTCCCATAGGTACGAGGGTCCTAGGCCGTGAAGGGCTTTAAAGGTCAAAAGCAGCACCTTAAATCTGACCCTGTACTCCACCGGGAGCCAGTGCAGCTTGAAAAGCACTGGGTGAATATGCTCCCATGGCAGAGACCCCCTGAGGAACCTCACTGCAGCATTCTGCACCCACGGGAGTTTCTGGGACAGCTTCAAGGGTTAGAAAGGGACTTTTGGTCTTGCGGCTGCTCCCTTTCTTCCCAAAAGAAAAATGGGGCGACCAGCTTGGGAAGTGCCTCTTCGCTAACTCTAACCCCCGTTGAACCCCCTGTCTCACTACTGTTTCCAATTGTTGACTTCTGCTAATAAAAGGAGCCTCTGCAGTGCTAGTCGGCAGCTTGCTTGGAGCATGCTTGCCAGAGTGCATCTGCACAGCTCACTTGCATTCAACCTCCCGTCGTCCTCGTTATTCCTACAATGGTGTGATGGCCTGGGAATCGGATTCAGAGGCTGAACCTGAGGAATCCCAGCCTGCACAGGATTCCCCGCCTCCAGAACCAGCTGAGCTGGGGCTGGGGCTTGAACCTGAAGTGCCCTCACCTGTGCCGGATCCTCAGGAGCAGACACCAGCAGAATCCGCTCTGGCTCCGGAGGTGATGGAGGACCCATTGCCTGCAGGTGTGCCTCTCTCAGCCCTGTCAGGGGAAGGTGAGGTTGCGTCTGGGTCCAGTAACCGTCCAGCCTCTCCGGAGCTGCAGAGGCTCAGGGCAAAGAGGCGGAGGGAACTAAGTTCTCGCAGGAGGAGTGCTTGCCTTCAGGCCAGGAGAGGCGAGTCACCTGTGGACCGGGGCCGCCCTGTGCCTCAGAGGAGATAAAGGCCAGCTAGCCCAGTCCCAGGTTGCGGGAGCAACATCATTGGTAACGTGTTCCTGCTGATACCCTGACCTGCTCTCCTGCCAGAGTTCCTGACCATGCCTGACTCCTCGCTTTGGACCTCGCTTCGCCCTTGACGGACAGCCTCCATACCCTCAACCTAGGACCAGACTTAGACCACGCCGCACTGTAACCCCCCCCCCCCCGGGACCAGCACAAATGGGATGCCTCAGGCCCAGATTTCAAGACAGACCTGGCCCCGGGGTCCTAAAAGGCGGCACGTCCTTGGGGCGTCCGTAGATGGAATAAGCAGGAATCCCGGCCCTGCCCCTCACGGTCATGTTGGTTGGGATGAGGTAGCCCGGGCCGGGGGAGCAGTTCTCTTGGTCCTGGGAGTGGCGAGTGCCAAAGCTGTAGGCCGGGGCCCGGGTGCGAGAAGGGTCATGCAGTTGGTAGCCTGCAAGGAGAGCAGCAGCAGGGATGGAAGGTTAGACGTTGAGCCAGAGAGAGATGGCGGGGGTGGGTGGGTGATGCTCTACCCCAGTGGTTGCCAAACATTTTGGGGCCACTGCCCGCTAGGTTCCATAAACACACCCTAGGGCCCCCTCCCAAACCCTATGAAGGTGACCCGGAAACTGCAACTTACCCAGAATGCAGCAGCTAGACTGGTAACTGGGAACGGCTGCCGAGACCACATAACACTAGTCTTGAAAGACCTACATTGGCTCCCATTATGTTTCCGAGCACAATTCAAAGTGTTGGTGCTGACCTTGAAAGCCCTAAACGGCCTCGGTCCAGTAGACCTGAAGGAGTGTCTCCACCCCCATCGTTCTGCCCGGACACTGAGTTCCAGAGCCAAGGGCCTTCTGGCGGTTCCCTCACTGTGAGAAGCAAAGCTACAGGGAACCAGGCAGAGGGCCTTCTCGGTAGTGGCACCCGCCCTGTGGAATGCTCTCCCACCAGATGTCAAAGAGAAAAACAACTACCAGACTTTTAGAAGACATCTGAAGGCAGCCCTGTTTAGGGAAGCTTTTAATGTTTGATGCATTACTGTATTTTAATGTTTTGTTGGAAGCCGCCCAGAGTGGCTGGGGAAGCCCAGCCGGGCGGGCGGGATACTATTATTATTATTATTATTATTATTATTATTATTATTATTATTATTATAAATACATTATGCAGAATAGCGGCTTTCATCACCCGCTAGGGAAGCTAATAACCCAACAAAATTCAAAACAGTAACCATTAATTGCACATTTGCTCAAAATCGAATTGAAAGCATTTAGTCGATTTTAAAAAAATTAAGTTTAATACAAGATATTGCATGAGAAATATTTTTATGCATTCTCCCTAATGAAAATATATGGGGGAAGGGAATTTTTAGCATAAAATATTGTTTTGGTACAGTTTCTTCCCAACCACCACTTTTCAAGAACCAGTTTTTAAAATCCTGTGAGCAATCACAGCAAAGCTCATAAGCAGGGAGAGAAATGACAACTGGCTGCCCCCTCTTGCTTGTCCCAAGAGCGACGCTGTCTTGGAGAACTGGTTTTTGTTTTCTGCAAGTGGCTGACATTTCCTTCCTGAGCTGACACCTCCTGTCCTTTTTCAGCCTTTTATTCCCATGCCCACCGCAACACCCAGCGGCAAGCAGTTCCACAAGTCGTTTCTGTGCTGAGTGGGCTGCTCCTGTTTAGCCCATTCTAGGGTTTGAAAGCTGGACTTTGTCCCCACCCCAAATTCACTCACCTACGTTTGATGGGAGAGCATATTTGGGCCCGGGGCTGCTGTAGAGGGCAGCAATTGGCCCTCTGGGCCGGTGGGGGCGCCAGGACCCCACCCAAACATCTGTCGACATGTTCCGGTCTTGGGAGAGGAAGGGAAAGGAGATTGTGAGCTGCTTTGAGACTCCTTTGGGTAGTGATAAAGCGAGATATCAAATCCAAACTCCTCCTCCTCCTCCTCCTCCTCCTCCTCCTCCTCTTCTTCTTCTTCTTCTTCTTCTTCTTCTTCTTCTTCTTCCTGCTGTATAATAGGGGAATGCACTCTGCTAAGTGAAGAAACTTGCTAGCGTGAGTTAGGAAGGATAATACTAATCAATATATCCTCTCCTGTTACTCACAACATTCCCACAAAGTCATGCATCCACAGCAGTGACCGGGGACGAATGACTGCTGAGAGGAGCGCAAAGATAAGAAATGTCATGGTGCATCCACAGCTGTACATCAGACACCTTCCTCTGCCTGAGCTGCAACAAAACATGTCTCTCCCCCATTGGTCTCTACAAACTACTATCAGTTTGTATTCACCCCCCAAAGGCGCACTCTTCTGTTGCCTCCCGAGAAATATGGCTGCCAACAAACAACGCTGCAAAATCCAACTATTTATTTCAATTAATGCAACAAATCTGATGAATTGGCTCCAGCTGTTCAAAGTCTGATAGTCATTGACACTCCCAGCTCCCTCGCCTCTTAGTTGTGGGGTTAGTTGTGGATGCTTTAGCTGAGATTCCTGCATTGCAGAGGGCTGGACTAGATGACTCAGGGGGTCCCTTCCAACTCTACGATTCTATGCATGCATAATGATAATAATAATTTAATAATATTTTTTTATTTATACCCCGCCCTTCTCGGTTCAGAAAACTGGGCTCAGGGCAGCTAACAACAAATTTAAAGCAATTGATGCAAGAAAAAACATCATATAATACAGTATAGAACATGAATAACAATAAATTCAAAATCAACTTAGGGGGGAAATCCATCCAATAAACATTAGATGATCACCAGGGCTCTAGCTGGCTAAATCAGTCCTATTTGGGCCAGCGAGGAGACCAGGGGAGAATTAGCTGTGGGGTCCCAGAGTGGGTAATCTTCATAAAAAGGGGAGGGGGAGGGAAGGAAGCGGAATAAACGATCAGGCTAAGTTCAAATTGAAAGCCAGGTGGAATGGCTCTGTCTTACAGGCCCTGCGGAAGGAGGTTAAATCCTGCAGGGCCCTGGTCTCGTGGGACAGAGCATTCCACTAGGTCGGAGCCATCACTGAGAAGGCCCTGTCCCTGGTGGAGGATAATCTGACTTCCTTAGGGCCCGGGACCTTAGATAACTCCAGGCATCTGATGAAGTAGAAGAAGCTCATGCTATAATCAGTGTGATATTCCTTAATGCGCTTTGTATTTGCTTCTTTCACTGTGCCTGCCAGGTTAGTCTCCCACATGGTTTCCAAACAAAACCAGCAAACACACGCCATTGTCTGGGTCTCTCTCTCTCCCTCCTCTCTCTAGCCCAGTTGCCATGCCAGCGGGGACAGCAAAACAGAGATTGACCATGCGCTGGCGGCAGCCGCAGCAGTGTCCTTCTTTGCACAAAAGCACCCACATACACAGCTAAAGAATGCCTGGCAGATGGCCACCCAACCCCTGCCCTTTAAAACTTCCTGGAATCACAGGACTGTAGAGTTGGAAGGGGCCACGAAAGCCATCCAGTCTAACCCATCCAGAAATACAGGAATCTAATTTTTTTTAAATAATAATAAAAAGGCAGTCTCTAGCCCTCCTGGAAGGAGAATTACTACACAAAATGTGTAGTAAGCAAGATGTGACCCAGCCTGGCTTCTCCTGCCTCTAAATTAGTTTGTTTTTTTTTAGCCAAAGTCAGATCTGTCCTGGACAAGTGAGTTGTTTGGATACCAGGCAACGAGGAATCCCCAGGATCCTATCTGGTAATAATAATAATAATAATAATAATAATAATAATAATAATAATAATAATTAATGGCAAGTCTGATTATTAAAACAATTACCTTATTTTTCGCTCTATAAGACACACCAGACTACAAGACGCACCTAGTTTTTGGAGGAGGAAAACAAGAAAAAAAACATTCTGAATCTCAGAAGCCAGAACAGCAAGAGGGATCGCTGCGCAGTGAAAGCAGCAATCCCTCTTGCTGTTCTGGCTTCTGGGATAGCTGCGCAGCCTGCATTCACTCCATAAGACGCACACACATTTCCCCTTACTTTTTAGGAGGGAAAAAGTAGTCTTATAGAGCAAAAAATGTGGTATTTCACATTTTTAAGTCCTTGGGTTTTCTGTTGCTTCAAAGTATTTTGTGCGATCTTATTTTAATTCATCACACACAGAGAGAGAGAGACCCAGCCAGCCTACCTCTGGAAGCTGAAGCACAAAAAAAAGAGCTGTAAGAAATAAATTTAAAAATGGAGGGCACCAGGTTCCTGCTTGAGATGGTGGCGTTGCCTAGGGCCATGAGAAACTCCTAATCATCTTCATGCGTGTGTGTGAGAGAGGGAAATGTTTCAATGAGAGAAAGACCATAGTAGTTTATAAGCAGTGCTTTCTTTCTCTCTAAACAAATGTTTAGGGGTACTCTCATTTTCCTACTCATATTGAAACGCTGCCCCTCAGTGGGGGCAAACTTAGATTCACAAAAGGTTTACGGTATGCGTACCCCTGCGTACCTCCATGAAAAAAGCGCTGGTTATAAGGAACCCAAAGTGTCCACTCACACATACACACCCCACCCTGTAATGCAGGAATCACGGCTAGAGAGAGATGCAGGGAACATGATAGACCCCTATATAAAGCATATAGATCTTATTGCAATTTAGTTCTAAGGCGGTGTTTCCGAAGGATCCCTCACCTGATCTCTTGAGGCTATTGGAGGATCACCTGGCCAGGTCCTCAGGTGTAAGCAGGGAAGCGTTGGCGCCGGGGCAGCCTCAGCTAAACTCGCCTAGCCGTTTGGATGCGTCCCTTCCGTGGACGGTCCAGGCGAGGAGGTCCCTGCAAGGGAGAGTCATTTCAAGGAATCTTGGAACTGTAACGTCGGAAGGGACCCCAAGCTCTTTGCAAATGCGGGGAGGACAGCTTAAAAACCCCAGCCTCTGCTGAAAAACCTCCGAGGAATCTCTAGAATCAGGGAATCGTAGAGCAGGAAGAGACCCAAGAACCATCTAGTCCAGGCACCCCCAAACTCGGCCCTCCAGCTGTTTTGGGACTACAAATCCCATCATCCCTAGCTAACAGGCCCAGTGGTCAAGGATGATGGGAACTGTACTCCCAAAACAGCTGGAGGGGCCGAGTTTGGGGATGCCTGATCTAGTCCACACACCCACCCTACGCGCCATGAAGGAATCTCGGCTAAAGAACCCCTGGCAACACAGTTGCCTCGATTCCACCCCACAGTTTCTCCCCCAATATTCTGCCACTCATCCCAGCCAGACATGGGGCAACGGACGAGGGCACCCCCACCGCCTTTCCAACCAGGAGAGGACAGATCCCAGGAGATCCAGCGGGGTTGGGATGGGGAGATCTTGGAAGGAGAGGGGGAGCCTTTCAGAAAAGCGATCCCCGAGGGGATGTGGGATCCCCACCGCTTAGCCACTGAAGAGGCGGAGAAGGGATGGATCCTGCGGGGGACGGGGCTGGAATCCCGGAGCACCGACCTGGGGCTGGGAGCGGACGGCAGGGAGAGCTGCTGGACCGCCGCTCGGCGCAAGGCGGACCGCGGAGAGAGAGAAAGAGAGGCAGCCCGATTGAGCCGGCCCCAGAAGTGCCCCAACCTCCGTCCCTCCGGCCCGCAGTGTGTACGCTGTTTCCCGGCAACGGCGCCTCCTCCTTTCCCCGGTCCCGGGGCGGCTCCGTCGGGCGGCTCCAGCGCAGCGCCCGCTGCGTCCCTAACCAGCGCCTCTGCTCTGCCTGCGTAAAGACTGTCCTGGGTTCAAGAGATCGGGCGGGGAGGGGAGGTGTCAGGCGGGCTCCTAGTAAGTCTCAGGTTTCTTATTGTAACATTTTTACGGGGTTTCTCTTTTGTTGCAATGTGATTGTAATTGAGTTTCCAGATTTTTAAAACAGGTTTCCCCATCGAATGGTTTTATGAACAATTGTTGCAAGCGGCTCTGGTTTAGTTTGGTTTTATGAATAACTCAGTACAGTGGTACCACGGGTTAAGTACTTAATTCGTTCCGGAGGTCCGTTCTTAACCTGAAACTGTTCTTAACCTGAAGCACCACTTTAGCTAATGGGGCCTCCCGCTGCCGCCGCGCGATTTCTGTTCTCATCCTGAAGCAAAGTTCTTAACCTGAAGCACTATTTCTGGGTTAGCGGAATCTGTAACCTGAAGCGTATGTAACCTGAAGTGGATGTAAACCGAGGTACCACTGTACTTTATTTCTTTTTTAAAAATGTAGAAGGGGAAGAAATGGAGGCAGTGGGAGATTTTACTTTCTTGGGCTCCATGATCACTGCAGATGGTGACAGCAGCCACGAAATTAAAAGACGCCTGCTTCTTGGGAGAAAAGCAATGACAAACCTAGACAGCATCTTCAAAAGCAGAGACATCACCTTGCCGACAAAGGTCCGTATAGCTAAAGCTCTGGTTTTCCCAGTCATGATGTATGGAAGTGAGAGCTGGACCACAAAGAAGGCTGATCGCCGAAGAATGGATGCTTTTGAATTCTGGTGCTGGAGGAAACTCTTGAGAGTCCCATGGACTGCAAGAAGATCAAACCTCTCCATTCTTAAGGAAATCAGCCCTGAGTGCTCACTGGAAGGACAGATCCTGAAGCTGAGGCTCCAAGACTTTGGCCACCTCATGAGAAGAGAAGACTCCCTGGAGAAGACCCTGATGTTGGGAAAGATGGAGGGCACAAGGAGAAGGGGACGGCAGAGGATGAGATGGTTGGATGGTGTTCTTGAAGCTACCAGCATGAGTTTGATCAAACTGCGGGAGGCAGTGGAGGACAGGAGTGCCTGGCGTGCTCTGGTCCAGGGGGTCACAAAGAGTCGGACACGACTAAACGACTAAACAACAACAACAACAACTCTCCTTTTGACTCAAGAGAACCACCATTTTATGGTTCGAATCGGGGAAAATAAATACAGTAAGTGGACAAAAGTACAAAGATTCACAAAACGTTTAGGGGTATGCGTACCCCTGCGTACGCCACCCCCAGAAAAAAGCACTGTGAATAACGCTATATAAATTTAAAGAAACGAAAACCGCTGGCTGGAGTTACGCAGAGAGGGAAGGGCATTCTACACATGCTCAGAGAACTGCCTTTTCCGTTTTCTTTGCAAATGAACTCACATCCGAGTTGATGGCAAGAGCTGTCGAACAGCGGAACGGTCTCCCTTGGTATGTGACGGACTCTGCTTCCTTGGAGGTTTTTAAGCAGAGGTTGGATGACCACCTGTCCTGGATTCGAGAGCTGAGATCCCTGCCTTGCAGGGGGTTAGACTAGATGACCCATGGAGTCCCTTCCAATCCTACAACCGTAAAATAGGGTCACACAACTCGCTTCTGCTACACCAGGCACAGGCAAACTCGGCCCTCCAGATGTTTTTTGGGACTACAATTCCCATCATCCCTGACCACTGGTCCTGTTGGCTAGGGATGATGGGAGTTGTAGTCCCAAAACAGCTGGAGGGCCGAGTTTGCCTCTGCCTGTGCTACAGGCACCTTCTGGGGAAACAATGGGCAGACTCAAGTCCAACCCTCTACGCGTCTGCTCAGAAATGAGACCTGTTGTGTCATTAAAACTACTGCGTTCCTTAATATATATATATATATATATATAAGCTTTTTGGGTTTATGCATTTCATTAATTTTCCAATCATTTTAAAACTTGACTTCCTTCCCTCTCTTTCTGCGATTCCTTAAATTTATTAATACTTTCTGCATATCCAAATTACCGTATTTTTCACCCTATAGGACGCACTTTTCCCCCTCCAAAAATGAAGGGGAAATGTTTGTGCGTCCTATGGGGCGAATGCAGGCTTTCGCTGAAACCTGGAGAGCGAGAGGGGTCGGTGCGCACCGACCCCTCTCACTCTCCAGGCTTCAGGAAGCTCTGTGCAAGCCGTGGGAGAGCTGCGCGAAGTCGCGCAGCTCTCCCAGGGCTTGCGGATAGCAGCCTGTTCTGGGGGCTGGGGTCGGGGGAAGCTCGGGCTTTCCCCGCCCCAGCCCCGCACATGGGGGTGGGAAATAAAAATTTTTTTCTTTATTCCCCCCAAAAAAAACTAGGTGTGCCCTATGGGCCAGTGCGCCCTATGGGCCGAAAAATACGGTAACTTAATTTGCTCATTTATTTATCTATTTTAAATTAATAATAATAATAATAATAATAATAATAATAATAATTTATTTATACCCCGCCCATCTGGCTGGGTTTCCCCAGCCACTCTGGACGGCTTCCAAAAGAATATTAAAATACAATAATCTATTAAGCATTAAAAGCTTCCCTAAACAGGGCTGCCTTCAGATGTCTTCTAAAAGTCTGGTGGCTGTTCTTCTCTTTGACATCTGATGTGTGGGTGCCACCACCAAGAAGGCCCTCTGCCTGGCTCCCTGTAGCCTCACTTCTCACAGCGAGGGAACCACCAGAAGGCCCTCAGCACTGGACCTCAGTGTCCGGGCAGAATGATGGGGGTGGAGACACTTCTTCAGGTATACTGGACCGAGGCCTTATAAAACTTCAGGTTATTGCAATAACCCTGCCAATGTATTGTGATGCATACTCTTGCCTGGTGATTCTGTAAGTTGATATGATTGATTTTAGGTGGTTCTGTAAGTTAATATTATTGATTTTTAGGACAGTTCCTTGCAATGGCTTTTATACGGCAGGTGGTTTCGGAATCAAATCATGGCCTCGATTGATTTATGCCTCTGCCACTTTATAGAACAGTTGGCCAGGAGCCATCTACTGGGTCATGCTGGGACCCAGCCCTTGAGGGCAGGTCAGCTGGAATGTATGCTGATTTTACCTGAACTGAGCCTTTAGAACAGAGCACATAGCACTGTGGCAAAGAATGGAGGACCAGGCAATTATCAGTTTCTAGCATCTGTGGGGAAGACAGAAGTGCCTGGCGTGCTCTGGTTCATGGGGTCACGAAGAGTCGGACACGACTAAACGACTAAACAACAACAACAACAAAACATCTGTGGGCACTCTCTGTTGTTCTCAGATTAAGCACCTGGGCACAGGGAATAAAGGACCAGGAACAAGGAAATCACCAATGTGCATGTCGGCTGATAATTCTCAATCCATGTTCCTGGAGCAGAGGCTTCACGCCAGGGCTTGTTCATTGCAGATAAATGCCACAGAACTTTACCTAAATGCCACAACTTGGCATTGAAACACAGGGTCCTGCCCTGGCTAGGGGTGTGACTTGATTTCAGAAGAATTAGGACAGCTTGCCCCAACCTTGTGCCCTCTGGATGGGAGGAGCAAAATATATGCTCAAAATAACAATAAAGGTAAAGGTAAAGGGGACCCCTGAACACTAGGTCCAGTCGTGGCCGACTGTGGGGTTGCAGCGCTCATCTCGCTTTATTGGCCAAGGGAGCTGGTGTATAGCTTCCGGGTCATGTGGCCAGCATGACTAAGCCGCTTCTGGCGAACCAGAGCAGCGCACGGAAATGCTGTTTACCTTCCTGCCGGAGTGGTACCTATTTATCTACTTGCACTTTGACGTGCTTTTGAATTGCTAGGTTGGCAGGAGCAGGGACCGAGCAACGGGAGCTCACCCCATCACGGGGATTTGAACCGCTGACCTTCTGATCGGCAAGCCCTAGGCTCTGTTTTTTAACCCACAGCGCCACCCGCGTCCCAGAAAAAGGACTGCTATTTTCTTTTCTTTTCTGCTATTTTCCCAGAAAAAGAGGTGCTGGAACTTATCGTGAATACCTCCCTCATTCTCTTAGAAGAGCAATGGCGCCAACCTGAGAGTTCTAGCGCGTTCTGGCTGAAAAAAACCCTGATGTTGATGGTTATACCATTTTAGAAGCACAGTGGTACCTTGGTTCTTGAACGTAATCCGTTCCGGAAGTCCGTTCGACTTTTAAAACGTTCAAAAACCAAGGCGTGGCTTCCGATTGGCTCAGGTGCCCCAGAAACAATAGCCGACAGTCGCATCAGACGTTCGGCTTCTGAAAAATGTTTGAAAACCAGAACACTTATTTCTGGGTTTTCGACGTTTGGGAGCCGATTTGTTTGTCAACTAAGACGTTCAAGAACCAGGATTCTACTGTACGTTTTTCCTAGCAGAATCCCCATTGTATGGGTTTAGAGAGGATGACATCTAGACTAACACACACACACACACACACACACACACGCACCCCAAGCTTGCAGCAATATATAGACTCAACAGTGCAGCTGCCTGTATTTTTCTGCATTTTTTTAGGGATGTTGACCTCAAGATGAGGTCTTGAGCTTCCAGATTTAAGAACAACAGGAGAGGAGAGGCCACTCAGGCTCCATTCCTGCTTATGGGCTTCTCCACGAGCATCTGGTGGACAAGGGAAAGAACAAGATGCTGGGCTAGATGAGCTGAATTACAACTTAGCACTTAACTGAAAACTATGGAGAGCTTTGCTTGCAGTATTTATTTTATTTTATTTTATTTCTCCAGAAAGAGCGGGGAGAGCATCGCTTCGCTTGCAGATTTTATTTTATTTTTATTATTTTACTTTATTTAATTATTGCTCCAGAAAGAGCGGGGAGAGCATCGCTTCGCTTGCAATATTTATTTTATTCTTTTTAATTTTATTTCTCCAGAAAGAGCGGGGAGAGCATCGCTTCGCTTGCAGATTTTATTTTATTTTATTATTGCTCCAGAAAGGGCGGGTGGAAAGCCCCGCCTCTCTTGCAGTAGCTCCGCCCTCCCCTCGCCCCGCTCCCTAGCCTCCAGTCTCCCCACGCGAACTACCACTCCCGTCATGCTGCGCGGCGTCAGGAAGCCCGTCCCGGAAGTGCGCCCGGGCTGCAACCGGCGCCCGGAAGCGCGGTTCCCGTGGCGCCCATGGCCGAGCAGGCGGCCCCTCCGCCTCCGCCGCCGCCGGTCTACGTGCACAGCGCCGAGTACCTGGCGCGATGCGACGCCCTCTGCAAAGTCCCCGAGCGGGTGCGGGGCCGGGGGGGCGGGCGAGGGGGGGAGGCGCACTTGCCAAGGCGCTAGTCCTCAGCGGGATCCTTTGGGCAGAGGGCAGACCTTGGGAGGGGGGGGATATGCATGGGGAGGGGGGAGACAAAGGCGCTAGTCCTCAGCGAGATCCTTTGGGCAGAGGGCAGACCTTGGGAGGGGGGGGATATGCATGGGGAGGGGGGAGACAAAGGCGCTAGTCCTCAGCGAGATCCTTTGGGCAGAGGGCAGACCTTGGGAGGGGGGGGATATGCATGGGGAGGGGGGAGACAAAGGCGCTAGTCCTCAGCGAGATCCTTTGGGCAGAGGGCAGACCTTGGGAGGGGGGGGATATGCATGGGGAGGGGGGAGACAAAGGCGCTAGTCCTCAGCGAGATCCTTTGGGCAGAGGGCAGACCTTGGGAGGGGGGGATATGCATGGGGAGGGGGGAGACAAAGGCGCTAGTCCTCAGCGAGATCCTTTGGGCAGAGGGCAGACCTTGGGAGGGGGGGGATATGCATGGGGAGGGGGGAGACAAAGGCGCTAGTCCTCAGCGAGATCCTTTGGGCAGAGGGCAGACCTTGGGAGGGGGGGATATGCATGGGGAGGGGGGAGACAAAGGCGCTAGTCCTCAGCAAGATCCTTTGGGCTAGAAGGGAGGGGGGCTGGGAGGGGGACATGAGGGGGGAGGGGGTAGACACCCCCCCCAGCCGCTAATTCTCAGCGGGATCCTTTGGGCCAGCAAAGGGGGGGCAGAGGGCAGTCCCTGGGGGGGCTGGAAGGGGGTATATGGAGGGGGGAGACACCCCACCCACCTACCCAAGGCGCTAGTCCTCAGCGGGATCCTTTGGGCCAGGAGGGGGGGGGGACAGAGGGCAGTCCCAGAGGGGGGGGGCTGGAAAGGAGGGGATATGCGTGGGGGGGGGATAACCCACCTCCCCAAGGCACTAGTCCTGAGCGGGTTGGACTAGATGACCCCTGGGGTGGATCCCTCCCCACTCTACGATTCTATGGCCTCTCCTTCCTTGGAGGGTTTTAAGCAGAAGTTCAGGGGGTGCTATGGTTGAGATTCCGGCTTTGCAAGGGGTTGGGCTAGATGACCACAGGGTGTCCCTTCCAGCGCTGCAGGTCTCTGATTCCGTGAGGATGGTCTGGTTTGGCTTACTTACTCCCTCCCTCCCTTTCCCCGCAGGCCAGCATGGTGCATTCCTTGATCAAATCCTACTCGCTGCTTGATCACATGAGGTAGGCACAAGCGGCACAGCTTGCCATGGGGCAGGTGGGGGTCTTTTGGGCAAGGGGGGTGGTCTCTGCCAGGGGCTCCTGCAGCTTCCACCTGTTCTGGAAAAAGGCATTTTATTCCAGATTCTTTTGTTTGATGCTTTAAGGCCAGTTGCAAACCGCTCGGATTTTTTCCTTAAAAATACAAAGTGGCATAGAAATGAAATTGATGATAAAAATATTTCCTTTAGGACACGTTTCTCAGAGCTCTTGAAGAATACTTGCTAAGCAGCTGAGATCTCTTTGACTGACAACAGGGGGACATTGCCCTGGGGGGAACTTTGCTGTAGTCCAGGAGATACAGAGAGGCAGCCTCAGAGGACTTCTCTTCTGCTCCTAACCCATCCCATAGCAACACCTGCTCGGTTTGAGGCTTATCCATCCTTCTTCTTGTCCCACGGTTTTCCTCCTGAGAAAACTGCTCTTTGGCGCTCAATTGGAGCAAAAAACCACTCTTTGGCGCTCAATTGGAGCAAAAAACCACTCTTTGGTGCTCAATCGGAGCAAAAAAACACTCTTTGGTGTTCAATCGGAGCAAAAAAACGCTCTTTGGTGCTCAATCGGAGCAAAAAACGCTCTTTGGTGCTCAATCGGAGCAAAAAAGGCTCTTTGGTGCTCAGTCAGAGCAAAAAAGTGCTCAATCACAAAAAAACGCACTTTGCCGCTCAGTCGGAGCAAAAAACCGCTCTTTGGCGCTCAATCGGAGCAAACAGCAGTTAGGGTTTTTTTTAATGGATTGCCGTTTATTCCAATTTAAAGCCAAAGAGCAGGTTTTCCTTGCGGAGGAGCAGGGCAAGGGGACCACGGGAAGTTTGGGCGAGCCCCTGGAGCGGTTGAGGTGCTGCCTTCCATATTCTGTGTCTGCCCCACCCACCAAGTTCTTCATTTCCGTAGGATTGTCCCTCCCAAAGTAGCTTCCATGGAGGAGATGGCCGGCTTCCACACTGATGCCTACCTGCAGCACCTGCAGAAAGTGAGCGAGGAAGGCGACGATGACCATCCAGAATCGGTGGGATTTGGACTAGGTGAGGACTAGGCTATTTGGGGTTTTTTCCCTGGAGAACTCCAGACAAGGTGCCAGGGAAGATCTGCTGCCAGGCTCACAGCCAGGACCGGATTTAGGTTTGATGAGGCCCTAAGCCAGGCATCCCCAACCTGCAGCCCTCCAGATGTTTTGGCCTACAACTCCCATGATCCCTAGCTAACAGGACCAGTGGTCAAGGATGATGGGAATTGTAGTCCAAAACATCTGGAGGGCCGAAGGTTCTGGATGCCTTCCCTTAATCTACTGGAGGTAATGGGGCCCTTTATATGTCCATCTGTCAACAACACATTGTCACTGTTTTATGTGTTGAATATATGCTATATGGAAATTTATGGACCTAACAGGTATCTAAATTGAAATACTTTATTGTCACTTGTACAACTTGTATACAGTGAGATTACACGAGCACCCCCCACTCAGCTCTCTTAGTCTTAATTCCCCTCGTTTACTGACACACACACACCAAACCCAAAAGTCAGTTGCCCTGTTGTTATCTTTTCATTCAGCAGCCTAACAGCCCACGGATAGAAACTGTTCTTTACCCTGTTGGTGCGACTAATCCTGCTTCTATATCTTCTGCCCGAGGGCAGGAGATCAAGAAAGTGCCAGCCAGGGTGTGAATCATCATCCCCGATAATTTTCCTCACTTTCCTGAGGCAATGTTCTTCCACTATTTCATCCAGCAGATTCACAGGACAGCCCATAATATCTTGTGCTGTATTCACCACCCTCTGTAGGCACTTCCTATCAGATGATGTCAAACCAGCGTACCACACCGTGATGCAGTAGGAAAGGACACTTTCTATTGTTGATTGGTAGAAGGAGATCATCAGATGTTGATTGACATTGTTCTTCCGCAAGACTCTGAGGAGATGGAGTTTATAATAATAATAAAGCCATTTGCACATAACAAAATACGTATTTTATCAAAGTAGTTGTCGAACTGAAATACAATTAAGAAGTACCTCTGCTTACGTATCCCTCTGGAATAAACGATGTTACTGCAGTCACACAATCAATCAGGAGTGGAACTGGGTTCTACACGGTCACAAAAACGAAAAGGAAAAAAAAGAGCCACAAGAACGCAAAATAAATATCAAAAACAGACAGGCCTCAGCGTAACACTCAAAGCAGAGCAAGTTTGGCTTCCAAAAAAAGTTCGCAAACCGAAACACTTACTTCCGGGTTTGCAGTGTTTGGGTTCCAAGTTGTTTGAGTACCAAGGCGTTTGAGAACCAAGGCTCCACTGTAAAAGGTCAAATGCAATTAAAGTGAAAAATGGTCCAAATAATAAAAATATGCACCTGGTGTCTCTGAGTCTTCTATCGTTCTAATCCCTTTCTCCTGCTCCCTCCAGGTTACGACTGCCCGACCTCTGAAGGGATCTTTGACTATGCGGCCGCCGTGGGAGGAGCCACCATCACAGCCGCCCAGTGTTTGGTGAACGGTGACTGTCAAGTTGCCATCAACTGGCCTGGAGGCTGGCATCATGCAAAGAAGTAAGGAAGTTCTGCCTTATCTTGTTGCTTCTCCCAGAGCCTGCGCTGTTAGGCCTATTCCACCTTGGCATCCGTCAGGCCTGCGGGGAGAGGAATCAGAGAATCACAGGGCTGTAGAGTTGGAAGGAACCCCAGTGGTCATCTATTCCAACCCGCCTGCAAGGCGGGAATCTCAAGCATCCATGACAGGTGTCCATCCAACCTCTAAATTTGACATAGATTTGGAACCTACTCACCGTTAATTCGAAATTTCATTGTCCTGCATTTGTCTGTTTTGGTTGTTTGTCTTTCCATTCGTTTTACTTTCATGCACCTTAAACTTGATGTGAAAACTTAATAATTTTTTATTTATACTTTTCAAATTTATACATTTCATTAGTTTTACAATCCATTTAACATTTCAAAATTTGACTTCCTTCCCCCTCTTTCTATGGTTCCTTAAATTTATTTTTTAATACCTTCTGCATATCCAAATTCATTTAACTTGCTCGTTTGATTTATCGACTGTAAATAGATACACTTATAAAACTGCAGGTTACTACAATAATCCTGCTAATGTAGAAACCTAATAATAATTTTTAAAACACCACCAGTGTCTGAGGGAGGCTGTTCTGCGGTCGAACGGCTTCTACTGTCAGAAAGTTCTTCCTGATGTTGAGTCAGAATCTCGTTTCTCATAACCTGAAGCCGTTGGTTTGGGTCCTACCCTCCAGAGCCGGAGAAAAGCAAGCTTGCTCCATCTTCCATGGGGCAGCCCCCTTGAGATACCTGAAGATGTCTATCATATTTCCTCTCAGCTAGCTAAGCAGTTCAGGGTGATGGCCAAGAAGGAGGGCAAGCAGTCCTAGCTGGTTAGAAACATGACTGAGGTCATTTCTGCAGCTGGGAATGTTCCTCTTGCCTACCAGAGGGGGAGACTTGCCATCAAAAATGTTCCGTCTTCTGGTTTGTTACTATATATATTTATAATTTTTATGAGTTTTCCATTTATCAATATCTAATCACATCATTGGGACGCGGGTGGTGCTGTGGGTTAAACCACAGAGCCTAGGACTTGCCGATCAGAAGGTTGGTTGTTCGAATCCCCGTGACGGGGTGAGCTCCCGTTGCTCAGTCCCTGCTCCTGCCAACCTAGCAGTTCGAAAGCACGTCAAAGTGCAAGTAGATAAATAGGTACCGCTCCGGTGGGAAGGCAAACGGTGTTTCCATGCACTGCTCTGGTTTGCCGGAAGTGGCTGGCCACACGACCCGGAAGCTGTACGCCGGCTCCCTCGGCCAATATAGCAAGATGAGCGCCGCAACCCCAGAGTCAGCCACGACTGGACCTGATGGTCAGGGGTTCCTTTACCTGTACCTTTAATCACATCATTATTATCCACCATTATTACTTTACCTCTCTGGCTCTCTAGAGCCTGTTGACTTCCTTCCCTCCCGTCTTATGGCTTTCAAAATTAACCTTTACATCATAGCATTTTATGCATTTTCCAATTCTAACGACACTCTTTACAAAATGGCTCAAAATTTAAATAAATATAGGAAGATAGAAAACTTCTCCTTACAAGTCATCGGGCAACCCCGCTGGTGATGTTTAATTGCTTGCAATAATCTTTCAAATATTGTATAAATTTACTCCAGTCCTTTTGGAATACTTGATCATGCTGGTTTCAGATTTTTCCTGCCAGCTTCGCCAGTTCTGCAACGTCCATTGTCTTCACCTGCCCCTCTTCTTTCGTTGGTACTTCTTGTTGTTTTCATTTTTGGGCTAAAATAATTCATGCCGCAGTTGTCACATGCATAGTCTTTTATCTTCCCTTGGTATCTCTTCACCCACTATACCCAGTAGGTTTTGTAACAAAAGTATTTTTAAACATTTTCCTTAGCTCATTATATACCATTTCCCAGAAAGCCTTTTTCCCTCTTTGCAAGACCACCACATGTGGTAGAAGATACCTTCCTTTTCTTTACATTTCCAGTACGCATTAGTTCTTGTCTTGTACATTTTAGCCAATTTAGCTGGTGTTAAATACCATCAGTACATCATTTTCATAACATTTTCTTCAAGTGCGCTGCCTGCAGTGAAATTGATACCTTCCTTCCACAACCTTTCCCTGGATTCTAACTGGATATTATATCCAAAATCTTATATCACTATAAGATTAATGTCACTATAACTTCTTCCTCTCCCTATGCCTAATTTTCTTCTACAAAATCTGCCCGCTCACTAGCCAGAGCGGCGAAGAGCGCCACGTTCTTGGCTTGAGGCCAGCTTCGTTTGGCAGCTTCCGAACCTTCACATTTCACCAGTCATGTTTTATTTGCAGAGATGAAGCGTCTGGCTTCTGCTACCTGAACGACGCCGTCCTGGGCATCTTGCGGCTCCGGCAGAAATTTGGCCGCGTTCTCTATGTGGACCTAGATCTGCATCACGGGGATGGTAAGGTTCCTGCTGCTTTGGTTTTGTGTGTTTTTTCTACATGGTGTTTAGAGAATAACTTGCACCTAAATACAGTCATACCTCGGGTTAAGGACGCTTCAGGTTGAGCGTTTTCAGGTTGCGTCCTGCGGTGACCCGGAAGTAATGGAACAGGTTACCTCCAGGTTTTTTCATGTTTCATATTTTCATATTTGTATTTCTATTGGTATATTTGTATTTGCCAACCGGGATCAACTCCCGCCTGGAAACCAATGTCCCCACTGTGGAAGGACGTGTGGATCTAGAATTGGCCTCCACAGTCACTTATGATTCATTGTTAAAACTGCGTTTATGGAAGACAGTCTTACTTGGCTACGAGGGATCGCCAAAGAAGGAGAAGAAGAATCAGCGTATGGGGGGAGGTTCAAAAAGTAGCTACATGGTGCTTAGAGAATAGCTTGCACCTAAATATTAGCAAGACAAAGGAGATGGTGTTGGACCTTCGGAGGAAGCTGTGGCGACCACACAGGGTCCCCGGACATTTGACGGTCTATTGACCCTGTGCCACCACTGCGTTAGCTTTCTTCGTTGCCCCCACCCCGCTTCTCACGGGGGGACACGGAGTCCAGACAGTTGTAAACATAAACAAATAATCAAGATTATTTTTAAATGCAGGAACAAGCTTATGGTTACAGTTTACTTTTCTCTTGTCAGTTTCCTAATCTTAGTTCCTAACAACCTCAAACTGAATTATTCCCAACTATCTATCTGACTCAACCTAACAATAAGAGAGCCTGTGTACTGGTCCAGTAAACGCTTCCGCTGCGCCACCAGCAACAGTTCTCTTTGCAGAGCTTTAATTAAGTGCAGTGCAGAGATTCTTGTTGCAGTACAAGCTTCAAAGTCTCAGCAGCAAAGAAATAACGACACAGGGAAGCCTGTCTTTCCAAAGACGGGTTTATTGCAGAAAGATAACAGAAACACCTCCGGAGCTTTCAGACATTTTTGCTTCACGCCCCACAGGCAGAGAAAACAAACACTCTTTATATACTGAGCAACTTAACAACTTAACAAGCTTGACTACTTAAAGTCACATGACATTGCTAACTTGCCAGCGTCTTAGGTTTCACACCCTAACAAACAATTCCTCTCACTCTCTTACAATACAACTCTGCCAATCCCACACCTAAGCTTCCCTCTTCCTTCTCCAACACCCAAGCCTCAACCCCCAGACCTCAACCATCAACCCCCAGACCTCAACCATCAACCCCCAGACCTCAACTGACTTTCAAAACCTCCCACTCTATCTTTTACTCCCCTCTTGCATTCTCACTGGCCAATCACATCACACCCATTTTAACCCTTTACCCATCCTAGGAGGCCAACTAGCCCCGTTGTATATCAGGGGGTGTTGTGTGGAGAGAGTCTCTTCCTTTAAATTCCTGTGAGTTTACCTTAGTGAAGACCTCACTTGGAAATTCAGTACAACCCAGGTGGTTAGGAAGGCTCAACCGAGACTCCATTTTCTCAGGGTCTTGCGAAAGAACAATGTTAAACGACAATTGATGACCTCCTTCGACCGGTCCACAGCAGAAAGTGCCCTCTCATATTGTATAACAGTGTGGTACGTTGGCTTGACAGCCATGGACAGAAAGTCTTTACAGAGGGTGGTGAACACAGTGCATGATATCATGGTCTGTCCCCTGAGCCCGCTAGATGACATCGCAAGGAATCGTTGCCTTAGGAGAGTGAGGAAAATTCTCAGGGACAATTCACAACCTGGCCAGCACCTCTTTAATCTTCCACCCTCGGGCAGGAGATATAGAAGTATAATCAGTCGTACCAACAGGCTAAAAAACAGCTTCTATCCATGGGCTGTTAGGCTGCTGAATGGAAAATAATATAGTGCAACTGACTTTCGGGGTTGGTGTGTTGTGCGACAAGCACACAGAGTGCAATGAGATTGAGTGTTTGTGTGGTGGGGCTCAGTTAATTTCATTGTACACAGGTTGTATATTGACAATAAAGGTGGTATTATTATTATTATTTTAAATAATATGTTTTTTATTAAATTTCCATTTTAGCATTCCAATAAAAACCACAACATTCCAAGTTATAATACAATAAAAAAAGCCAAATATTCAATGCCGAATTATATATCTTTTGGGTGACTTCCCATGCTCTGAAGTTCGGGGAGTGATGATCTAATATCATATTGCATTTCTTAATTAGTCCAAGTAGAAAAATAAAACATTTCCGATGTTGATCCTTCATTTATTTTTAACAGTTACTGAATTGGTTTAGGAAGCGAGTTTGTAGTTCTGTGTGAAATATTTTTACTTTTCTTCTTCTTTATTTTCCTATTGTAATCCAAAGTCCTCAGTGACGCCACTTTCGGTTTCTGTACACAAGGGCAAATCTCGGTGTGTTACATCCAACACATATGGTATATGTTACTGTTTTCTCCCCAGGTTAGTTCGTCTCTCAACTCCATTCCCAGAAATCGAAACACCAAGACCTGTTCCACACACTTCCCCTCAATAATGAGTGGCTGAATATTCTACTTACGTTTCCTAAAGTCCACAATAATCTGTTTTGTTTTCTTTAAGTTAAGGAGTAAGTTGTTTTTCCTGCACCACTCCAACTTCCTTCCTATACGCCGCCTCCCCCTCTTAAAACAACCACCGTTATATCATCTGTATCATCATTATATTTTAATCAACTGTTTGTTTGGGTTTTTTGGTGGGGGGGTTGTTTTGTTTTTAATGTTTTTACTGTATATATAGCCTATGTTAGCTGCCCTGAGCCTGGTCTAGGCCGGGGAGGGCGGGGTATAAATAAAAATTTATTATTATAATATCATGGGGCATTTTGTCCGGAGCCTTACTGAAATCAAGATACACTATGTCCCCGCAGCATTCCCCTGATCCATCAAGCTTGCAACTCTGTCAAAAAAAGCTATGAGATTGTGTTGTCTTTCAGCTTCCTTCCCTGATAAGCCCCCCTTCTGTTCTGGCTATAGGGTCTCTGGCCTCCAGGACCAGACTCTGCGGCTGATGGGCAAGGAGCCTGTCGAAATTATTTCACTTCTGTCTGTCTCTTTCCACACAGGTGTAGAAGATGCCTTCATCTTCACCTCCAAAGTGATGACGGTGTCTCTGCATAAGTTCTCTCCAGGGTTTTTCCCAGGTAAGTGATTATTATCTATTTCTTTTACTGTACTTGAGTGTTGCTTCCCTTAAAGGTAAAAGTAAAGGGGCCCCTGACCATTAGGTCCAGTCGTGGCCGACTCTGGGGTTGCAGCGCTCATCTCGCTTTATTGGCCGAGGGAGCCGGCGTACAGCTTCCAGGTCATGTGGCCAGCATGACTAAGCCACTTCTGGCAAAACCAGAGCAGCGCACGGAAACGCCGTTTACCTTCCCGCTGGAGCGGTACCTATTTATCTACTTGCACTTTGTTGTGCTTTCAAACTGCTAGGTGGGCAGGAGCAGGGACCGAGCAACGGGAGCTCACCCCGTGGGGGGGGATTCGAACCGCTGACCTTCTGATTGGCCAGCCCAAGAGGCTCTGTGGTTTAACCCACAGCGCCACCCGCGTCCCCCTTTACCTTTTTAGTTTTTTATACACCTTGTATATTTATATTTTGTGTATGTAAATACGCAAACAGTACCCACTGTTTATTTCCCCTTTTCTCTGTTCATACCATTCTCTGAATCCCGAGAGGCATAAGAACCTGAAAAGAGGCTGCTGAATCAGGCCAAATGGCCAGCATCCTGCTATCGTAATGGCCAACCGGAGGCCCCTCGATGGACAGCTCACAGGCAGCACCTGAGGTGTTGCGTTCCAAAAGGAAGGAAGGATTGGACCCTGATTAATAAAATACACATGAGGCTTGACTAGCAAGACTCTGGGGGGAGTGCCAGGAATAATCTGTCACACCCTGTCCCAGGCCCCTTTTATTAACAAAAGAACTTATAGCGCAGTGCTTGTAAGAACCAATCAGATGTCCTCTGAGCATTTCAAAAACCTACCATGTGGGTACAAAGTTGATCAAAGAAATCTTTTTAACTGCAAAGAAACTATTTCCTACTTCAGCATGCATACATAGTTCAGAGTAAATAAAAAAGGAATCAGTGAGGAATGCTTTTAGCGAACCCCAGAGGCCGTAAACAGGAGAGAAAGGATGGCAAGGAAAGATTGTTGCTGTTTAGTTCTGTCCGCCTCTTCGTGACCCCCTGAACCAGAGCACGCCAGACACTCCTGTCTTCCACTGCCTCCCGCAGTTTGGTCAAACTCATGTTGGTAGCTTCGAGAACACTGTCCCACCATCTCGTCCTCTGTCGTCCCCTTCTCCTTGTGCCCTCCATCTTTCCCAACATCAGGGTCTTTTCCAGGGAGTCTTCTCTTCTCATGAGGTGGCCAAAGTATTGGAGCCTCAGCTTCACAATCTGTCCTTCCAGTGAGCACTCAGGGCTGATTTCCTTCAGAATGGAGAGGTTTGATCTTCTTGCAGTCCATGGGACTCTCAAGAGTCTCCTCCAGCACCAGAATTCAAAAGCATTATCACCTCTATGTGAAACTCTATTTCCTGGCCCTAAGATTAACAAAACCACGGAAAGCTACATCAAAGCTAACTACTATCTTTATGTACTGAGGATGCCTGGGGAAGCAACTGTTTTGTGTTTTAGAATGCTTATACGTGCTTGTCAGACGTAGAGAAATAGGCAGAGATGAAGAGGCTTGTGGGATTTGATCAGAAATTATGGTCAATGGCTCAAGCCCAGTCAATGCAATGCTTTCATTGCGGACACAATGGCTTGCTCCATATTTTCATAATTCCTCATAGCAATCCCACCTGATCACTACACTGAGGCACAAAGCATCCTTCACGGTCCTGCTTCCTGGTCCCAAGTCAGTAAAAAATCTCTCTTCTGCCTCTTGCTCAGGAACAGGCGATGTGACGGACGTGGGCCTGGGGAAGGGGCGTTACTACAGCGTCAACGTCCCCATTCAAGATGGCATCCAGGACGACAGATACTTCCAGATCTGCGAGACGTAAGAACCCACCACCCGGTGGCCCTTTGGGAGGAAATGTTTTCGGTGGTTCTCCTGCAGTTCCTCCTTTCTGCCCCACCTGGCATAACTCGCACTCGGGGCTCGCTCTGTCTCCCAATCAGATTGTTCTAGCCGAGCTGCTGGAATTGGCCCTGCGGCTTTTGAAACATGTCCAGGCTCCACGAGAAAGCAGGGCCGTCTTTAGCATTAATAATAATAATAATAATAATAATAATAATAATAATAATGATTTATACGCCGCTCATCTGGCTGAGTTTCCCCAGTCACTCTGGGCGGATCCTAATCAAGTGTTAAAAACAATACAGCATTAAATATTAAAAACTTCCCTAAACAGGGCTGCCTTCAGATGTCTTTTAAAGATAGGATAGCTGCTTATTTCCTTCACATCTGGTGGGAAGTCGTCTTCACCGTCGCTACCGCCACTTGGTAGGCTCGACATTGAGCTCTAACCCATGTCCAGTCAGCTTCAGAATGGTGACTGGGAGTGGCCACCAAGACCATATAACACCGGTCTTGAAAAACCACACTGGCTCCCAGGACGTTTCCGACCACAATTCAAAGTGTTGGTGTTGACCTTGAAAGCCCTAAACGGCCTTGGTCCAGTAGACCTGAAGGAGCGTCTCCACCCCCATCGTTCTGCCCGGACGCTGAGGTCCAGTGCTGAGGGCCTTCTGGCTTTTCCCTCCCTGCAGGAAGCGAGGTTACAGGGAACCAAGCAGAGGGCCTTCTCGGTGGTGGCGCCCGCCCTGTGGAACGCCCTCCCACCAGATGTCAAAGAGAAAAATAACTACCAGACTTTTAGAAGACATCTGAAGGCAGCCCTGTTTAGAGAAGCTTTTAATGTTTAATAGGCTATTGTATTTTAGTGTTTTTAGAGTAATTTAGTGTATTTAGAGTGGCTGGTGAAGCCCAGCCAGATGGGCGGGGTATAAATAATAAATTATTATTATTATTATTATTATTAGGCCTCATCTGCACTATGCATTTTTTTTAAATATTTTTTATTAAGGATTTTCTTGTTTTACAGAAGTGTAGTGCCTCGTATTTTTTTCTTCTTCTTCCATGTAACATTTTTACAAATCCGTTTCATTTGTTGAGGCATTAGGGGGAGAAGAAAAAAGAAAAAAGAAAGGTGGGATAATAAATTATTATTATTATTATTATTAACCTCTGCTGCCAGTGGCTCCCTACCTGTCTGCTCTCTGGGTAACGGGGGTCTTCGTTCCTCTCTCTGCAGTGTCCTGAAGGAGGTCTACGCAGCGTTCAGCCCTGAGGCCGTCGTCCTGCAGTTGGGGGCGGACACCATCGCTGGTGACCCCATGTGCTCCTTCAACTTGACCCCCGAAGGGGTCGGCCGGTGCCTGAAGTACGTGTTACAGTGGCAGCGCCCGACCCTCGTTCTGGGAGGAGGTGAGTGGAGGAGGTCGCAGTTTTAGCACACATGAAAAACCTAGAACAAATCCTTATTTCCTTTGGACTACAGTCATACCTCTGGTTACAGACGTTTCCAGGTTGCGTTTGTTCGGGTTATGGACCTGCCAAAACCCGGAAGTACCAGAACAGGTTAATTCCGGGTTTGGGGAATCGCGCTTTGCACATGTGCAGACGCGCCAAATCTCAACCCACGTGTGTGCAGACGCGCCGCTGCAGGTTGCGAACGTGCATCCCGCACAGATCACGTTCACAACCCGAGCATCCACTGTATAATGCAACTTCTTCTTTTTTTCCAATTTTTAAATTAATTTTCCAAATTTATTACAAATACAGCACAACACAAAAAACAAAACATATATAAAACAAACAAAAAACAAACATACATCTTCCAATCAAAGATCCAAATTAAATTCCAGTGTTAAATGACTTCCTCAAATCCTTCCTAACTGATTTTCATTAAATCTCATTTTAGCAGTTTTCCAATATCCACTTTCTAATAAAATTAACTTCTTCAAATTACTAACTTTTGTATAATGCAACTTCAGTAGAAAACTATCTTTAGAAAGGTTTTTCCTCCAAAAGCATTTTATTTTAAAAATCCAATTAATTTTTTTAAAAAATCCGATTTGAATTTTTAAAAATCCGATTTTAATTTTTTTTTTAAAAAAAAAACACATTGATTTTTATCCACCCTGGCCTCAAGCGACAGCAAAGGACCCAGGAGTGCCCCCAAGCTATGTACCTGCTCCTTCAGAGGGAGTGTAACCACATCAAGGGCAGGTGATTTCCCACCCATCCAGTTTAGCATCTGTCTTACCTGCATGGAGCTTCAGTTTCTTGGCTGTCATCCGGTCCATTATCGAGGCAAGACAGCAGTCCAGCTCACCTGTCGCCTCACCTGCAAAAGCAGAGGATAGGCAGAGCCACTCGCAACGGGCTCCTTTCCTCCACACCCCTCATTCCTCCTCTCTCTTTTTTTAATAATATTTTTATCAGGTTTCCGTTTCATGATAGTTGAATACATCCTTGTTAATCACACTGGTTTTTGCTCATAGGAGCTGGTCGACTTCCCTCTTTCCCGCCTCGTGGTTTTCATAATTCCTTTCTATGTCATAGCATTTGTACCTCTTTCTGTTTACTTTTCGTTCCTTCCAATTATCACGTTTTTCATTAAATATAAAAAGGTAAGAATCCTTAACATTACAAGTCTTCTTAGCTCAACCCTGCTGATGTTGTTAACTGTTTGCAATTGTCCTTCAAATATTGTACAATTTTTTTAAATTAATAATTTGGCTGTTTTGTATTTTATTTTATTCTTTTTAATTGGATTATGATTTGATGGATTTGTTAATTGGATGTTCTTATTGGAAAACTAATAAAAATGATTTATGAAAAAACAAAAACAAATATTGTACAAATTTACCCCCCTCTTTTTGGAAAGCTTGATTGCATTGGTTTCGGATTTCCCCCGGCAGTTTCGCCAGTTCTGCATATTCAGTCATCCACACCTGCCAGTCTTTTATCGTCTGTAATTCCTGTTGCTTCCGGTTTGGGGCTAAAAGAGTCTTTGCTGCCATTGTTGCATACATGAACAGTTTTTGGTCTCACTTTGAAATTTCTTCACCTGCTACTATACCTAATAGAAATGCTTCTGGTTTTTTTAACAAATGTGCTTTTATACAATTTCTTTAACTCATTCTTTAACTCCTCTTTCTTCCCTTTCTGGACTTCCTGCTCCTTCGCTCCTGGAGGCAGGAGGCTACCATCTCGCCAACACGGCTCGCTGCTGGGCGTATTTGACGGCGGTCATCTTAGGGAAAACGCTGCCCTCTGAAATCCCGGATCACAAGGTGAGGCCTTAGCTAGCCGGTCCCTTCGCTGCGCAGAAAAACCGACCCGTTCCTCTTGGGCAGAAACCCCTCCCAGCCTTTTGCCAAGAGTCATTCCAGTAACAATAATAATATTATAATCTTATTTCTATCCCGCCTATCTGGCTGAGTTGCCCCTGCCACTCTGGGTGGCTTCCAACAGAACATATATAAAAATAGTGAAGTGTCAGACATTGAAAACTTCCCAATACAGGGTGAATGTAACACAGCTGCTTATTTCCTTGGCATCTGATGGGAGGGCACTCCAGAATGCAGGTGCCACTACCGAGAAGGCCCTCTGCCTGTTTCGCTGTGACTTCGCTTCTCACATCAGGGGAACTGCCAGAAGGCTCTTGGAAGTGGACCTCAGTAACAATACAGTGGTACCTTGGTTCTCAAACTCAATCTGTTCTGGAAGTCCGTTCCAAAACCAAAACGTTCCAAAACCGAGGTGCGCTTTCCCATAGAAAGTAATGCAAAATTAATTAATCTGTTCCAGACTTTTAAAAACAACCCCTAAAACAGCAGTTTAACATTAATTTTACTAATGAGAACGTTGATCCATAAAATGAAAGCAATAATCAATGTAAGGTAAAGGTAAAGGTACCCCTGCCCGTACGGGTCAGTCGTGTCCGACTCTGGGGTTGTGCGCCCATCTCACTTAAGAGGCCGGGGGCCAGCGCTGTCCGGAGACACTTCCGGGTCCCGTGGCCAGCGTGACATCGCTGCTCTGGCAAGCCAGCACCAGCGCAGCACACGGAAACGCCGTTTACCTTCCCGCTATAAAGCGGTCCCTATTTATCTACTTGCACTTAGGGGTGCTTTCGAACTGCTAGGTGGGCAGGAGCTGGGACCGAAAGACGGGAGCTCACCCCGCCGCAGGGATTCGAACCGCCGACCTTTCGATCGGCAAGCCATAGGCACTGAGGTTTTACCCACAGCGCCACCTGTGTCCCATAATAATCAATGTACTGTACTATAAAATAAATAAGACAGTATTGTAGATGATAAAAATGAAAATTTAATTATTTTCTTCCCTGCACTGATGATAGTCAGTGTTTGGATGGGGGGCTTTTATCCATTTCCACAGTCACACAATCAATCAGTCAGTAGCTGAACTAGGTTCCACGCAGTCCCAAAAATAAAAAAGAACTGAAATGTCTCAAAAACACAAATAAATGGCAAAAACAAAAGCATCAAACTTAATCCATTCCGGAAGTCCATTCGACTTCCAAAATGTTCAAAAACCAAGGCGCAGCTTCTGATTGGTGCAGGTGCCCCGGAAACAATAGCCGACAGCCGAAACAGATGTTTGGCTTCCAAGAAACGTTCGCAAACGGGAACACTTACTTCTGGGTTTTCGGAGTTTGAGAACCAAAGCGTATGAGAACTAAGGTACCTCTAAGTCACGCTGCCTTGTTACATTGCCATCCTCTCCAAAGGGTTTCAGAAGACAGCCCAAATCAGATGGGCTGTGTTGAGAGGAGGTTCCCTTGCTTGCTTGCGCAAAATTGTCTTGAAGGATTAGCATTAGCTACTCAGAAACAAAAATGCAAAAGCCAGAGCTTCCAGTCCCCTTTTAACCTCGATCAAGGGAAGTAATAGTGCCACTGTATTCTGCTCTGGTCAGACCTCACCTGGAGTACTGTGTCCAGTTCTGGGCACCACAGTTCAAGAAGGACACTGACAAACTGGAACGTGTCCAGAGGAGGGCAACCAAAATGGTCAAAGGCCTGGAAACGATGCCTTATGAGGAACGGCTAAGGGAGCTGGGCATGTTTAGCCTGGAGAAGAGGAGGTTAAGGGGTGATATGATAGCCATGTTCAAATATATAAAAGGATGTCACATAGAGGAGGGAGAAAGGTTGTTTTCTGCTGCTCCAGAGAAGCGGACACGGAGCAATGGATCCAAACTACAAGAAAGAAGATTCCACCAAACATTAGGAAGAACTTCCTGACAGTAAGAGCTGTTTGACAGTGGAATTTGCTGCCAAGGAGTGTGGTGGAGTCTCCTTCTTTGGAGGTCTTTAAGCAGAGGCTTGACAACCATATGTCAGGAGTGCTCTGATGGTGTTTCCTGCTTGGCAGGGGGTTGGACTCGATGGCCCTTGTGGTCTCTTCCAACTCTATGATTCTATGATTGTAATAAATTGGTTTTTGTCAACGTATAAACCAAACAACAAGTCCCCCTCATTCACATCCTCCTCCCCCTGGAACAGAAGATCAGCGTCAGGTGCTCGCTTCGGCAGCACATATACAGAAGATCAGCGTCAGAAGATCAGTCATTTTGGACTCACAGCTGTCCATGGAGGCGCAGGTCAATTCTGTGTCCAGGGCAGCTGTCTGCCAGCTCCATCTGGTACCCAGGATGAGACCCTGCCTGCCTGTGGACTGTCTATCCAGAGTGGTGCATGCTCTGGTTATCTCCCGCTTGGACTACTGCCATGCGCTCTACGTGGGGCTCCCTTTGAAGGTGACTCGGAAACTGCAATTAATCCAGAATGCAGCAGCTAGACTGGTGCTGGGAGCGGCCACTGAGACCAAATAACACCAGTCCTGAAAGATCTTCATTGGCTCCCTGTACGTTTCCGAGCACAATTCAAAGAGTTGGTGTTGACCTTTAAAGCCCTAAACGGCCTCGGTCCAGTAGACCTGAAGGAGCGTCTCCACCCCCATCGTTCTCCCTGGACACTGAGGTCCAGCACCGAGGGCCTTCTGGCGGTTCCCTCCATGCGAGAAGCCAAGTTACAGGGAACCAGGCAGAGGGCCTTCTCGGTGGTGGTGCCTGCCCTGTGGAACACCCTCCCAGCAGATGTCAAGGCAATAAGCAACTATTTTACTTTTAAATGACAACTGAAGGCGGCCCTGTTTAGGGAAGTTTTTAATGTTTGATGCTGTAATTATGCGGGGGGGTCAAGTTCGTCCAGGGGGTCCGGCACACTTCCTCCGCGCAGCTCTGCTCTTCCCCCCTGGAACCTTTGACTCCAGCAGAGTAAACACAGCAGAAGCAGAAGCAGGAACGTTCTGTCGTGTGGTGGCAATAACTCAGGCTGACACGCAGCTCTCCTTATCTTAAAGTCTTTATTGCTGTACAAATCAACACATCGTAAATCTTCCCGGTGAGACGCAGCTCATGTTGCTCCTTTCTCCATGGAGCCTAACACGCAGACTGAAAGCACACGGAGAAATCCACGCCCCTTCCGTGTTCTCTGCCCGCCCTCAGAATGTGAGGCGTCATCACTCAGAACTCTTAACCCTGTAAGTTCTGAGCCCCCTCAACACCCCCTCTCGAATCACGTTCTGAGGGGACTTCTGAGTGTTCAACACCTTCCCCATTGCCTTCCGCCCCTTCCTGGCATCGTTGTCAGGCACCTGTTGAACCTCACAAACCTCAGGTTCGCACTGTGCGAAACCAACCCACGCATTTGTGACCTGAAACCTCTCAGGTGGAATTCCCTTTGTAGCCCTTGAAGACCGCCTGGGCACAAACTGGGGTTCTTCTCCTGACCCACTGGGGCCAGCATGTGCGTCTTCCTCATCAGAAGACTCCCCCTCTGACTTGACACGTCTGTGAGCTTTCTCCATTATGCGCACAGGAGATGAGGGCTCACTCTTGGACACTCCCTTAACAACCTGTGGAGACGCCCTACTCTGTTCAGGGACCTGGTCTCCACCAGCAGGTTCAGGCTCTGGCTCTCTTTCCTCCTCAGAGTCAGACAGACAATCTGAGTGAACGTCAGAGCGCACTTTGCGCCTAGCCCAGCCATCCTGCTCAAAGAACTCAGCCTGTTTACTGACCAGAAGCTTGGTCTGATCACCTTCTGGGTATGCGAATCTCCACCCCTTGGTCGCGGGTTCGTATCCACAGAAGATCATTTCCTGGTACTTCGGACCACCTTCTTGCTGCAACCACTGTGGTACAGGCACCATGGCCCTGCAACCAAAAGTGCGGAAGAAATGCACAAGCGGCTTCTGCCGATGAAGCAGGAAATACGGGGTGTCACCTACCTCTGCATTGTAGCATCTGTTCATCGTGAAATTGGCCGTTTTTACCGCCTCCCCCAAAAAACTGTGAGGCAAACCAGAGTCATCCAGTAGAATCTCGGATGCTCGGACCAGAGCTTTACTCCTCAGCTCTGCCACGCCACTCTTCTGAGGAGAAGTCACCTTGTGACGTATCCCCCTCTGGCGAAAGAAACCCTTTAGAGCAGACCCAGTGACCTCAGAACCACGGTCAAACTGGAAACCTTGCACCTTGGTGGAGAACCTCTGTTCCACCTCTGCAACCCAATCTTTGATCAGTTGCGCTGCTTCATCCTTCGTTCTCAGCGTGAACGCCCATGCGTTCCTAGTAAAATCATCTGTCAGCACCATCAGCCACTTGGCCTTGCCCAGACTTGGCTGTGGCATACCTACAAGGTCTGCATGCATAAGCTCAAAAGGCTTTGTGGTGACTCTCTCTTCACTGGGATCATCAAACCCCTTGTTTCTGGCTTTCCTGCAAGCCTTGCACTTCAAAGGTTTACCACATTCTTTTACCTTGCAACCTTTGGTGCACTCTGATAACATCTGGACGTCCTCACAGGACCCATGTGACATCCTCTTGTGCCACACGCAAGCACACGACACATGAGTGTGGTCAGTGGCTTTCCCCTCACCCTCGAGAGGTGATTCCAGAACAAAGAGGTTGTTCTGATTTCTTTCAACACGTACCAGTTGCTCTCCACCTCTGGAAATTGTACAAACATCATTTTCAAAACTCACAGAATATCCCTCCTGTAAAAGAGAAGGTACAGAAAGCAAGCAATGCTTTATCTCAGGGAGAACATAAACCTTCAATTCAGCCTGTAAAAAAGAGACAAACAAGTTAGAAATATGGGTTACACGGCCCTGTGCACCTGTAGCAAATCTAACAGTTTTCTCAGTTGAAACAGCTTTGCAGTTCCACATTTGTCCATCAGGTGGCGCTGTTACCAAATGGGCATTCGCAGCTGAGTCAACAACCCAACGTAGGACCCTCCCCCCACTGGAGTTGTCCTTCTTTGTTGCCTTAGCAACTGACTTCCTGCTCCTCCCGACCTTGGAGCACTCGCTGCAGGTGTTCTCCAGAACCGCCATCGAAGCAGACAGTTGAAAAACGCTCCCACGTCTGCTCCCACTGTTGCCATGGAAACCCGGCTGGTTCCCATGGGAAGTGACCTTGGGCGCATCCTGCCTTGGCTCTCTCGCTCTCTGTGGGCAGTTGCGACGCAGGTGTTCAGCCGAGGCACAAACAAAACATCGCCTAGTGCCTTTGGTCTTCACTGCCCCCCCAACCTCTCCAGCAGCAATCCTCCTTGAGGCTTTTCTGCCGTTGGGAAAATGGCTTTTGGCTTCTGCTGTGGTTTCTCTGCAAACCCCTCTCAGCTCCTGCCAAACAGCCTGGGCACTCTCAAGACTCTTGGAATGGCCTTTCTGGCCTGCACCACCAAACTTGGGTGCACAGCCTTCAGAGGAACAGCTTGCCTCTGCTTTCCTCTTCCCAGCTTCCAGCAGCTTTCCAGCATGCAGCTCATACGTAGGGGCATTCCGGCAGCCCTCCAACACAGTCCCAGCCCCCTCTGGGCCTTCTGGGCATTCCTCAGCTTCTGTGCAGCTCTTGGCCCCCTCTGGGCGTCCCTCTGGGCTTCTTGGGCATCCACCAGCCCCTCCTGGGCATGGTGCTTCCTCAGAGCAATTCTCAGCCCCCTCTGGCCTGGCTCCCACTCTCTCCAGTGCCTGCCTTCTCCCGGCCCAGGGCTTGCTCCCGTCCACCTTATCAAAAGGGATTGACGACTTCTGGCTGTCTGCCATCTCTCCCCGGGGGCCCAGATTACCTACAGGTACCTCCCGGTCCGGCAGATCCTTCCCAGCGAGCTCCCTTCGGCTGGCTCCAGCTACTTCTTAGCTGGCCTTCTCATCGGCTGGCCTCCGGCTGCCGCCTCCTCACACGCACGAACGTTGCTTATCTTTATTGCTGGTCTCCCATAACCTATGCGGGGGGGTCAAGTTCGTCCAGGGGGTCCGGCACACTTCCTCCGCGCAGCTCTGCTCTTCCCCCCTGGAACCTTTGACTCCAGCAGAGTAAACACAGCAGAAGCAGAAGCAGGAACGTTCTGTCGTGTGGTGGCAATAACTCAGGCTGACACGCAGCTCTCCTTATCTTAAAGTCTTTATTGCTGTACAAATCAACACATCGTAAATCTTCCCGGTGAGACGCAGCTCATGTTGCTCCTTTCTCCATGGAGCCTAACACGCAGACTGAAAGCACACGGAGAAATCCACGCCCCTTCCGTGTTCTCTGCCCGCCCTCAGAATGTGAGGCGTCATCACTCAGAACTCTTAACCCTGTAAGTTCTGAGCCCCCTCAACAGTAATGTTTTTAATATTCTGTTGGAAGCCCCCCAGAGTGGCTGGGGAAACCCAGCCAGATGGGCGGGGTATAAAATAAATAATAATAATAATAATAATAATAATAATAATAATAATAATAATAATACATTTTATTTATACGCTCCCCTCCCCAGCCAGAGCCGGGTAAGGGCGGCTAACACCAGTAAAATTACAGTAAAAACATAATTTTTTTGGGGGGGGGGCAATTTAAAATACGAGTTAAAATGCAATTTAAAATGCAGCCTCATTGTAAAAGTAGCCCATAGATCAAAACCATAAGGGGAGGGAAACATAAGGGTCAGACCGAGTCCAAACCAAAGGCCAGGCGGAACAGCTCTGTCTTGCAGGCCCTGCGGAAAGATGTCAAGTCCCGCAGGGCCCTAGTCTCTTGTGACAGAGTGATCCACCAAGTCGGGGCCAGTACTGAAAAGGCCCTGGCCCTAGTTGAGACCAATCTAACCACCTTGCGACTTGGGACCTCCAAAGTGTTGTCATTTGTGGACCTTAAGGGGCATACCAGGATAATAATATTATTATTAGCATATAAGAGTTTGCCATATGCAAGGTCGGTGGGTGATTAGGGCAAGAGGGTAGGTTTCTTTTCCCAGGGAGAGGAAACAGCCCTTTGCTTGTGAAGTCAGAGGCTCGCATGCAACATGGGTTACCTCCCTGGGTGCGTCTTGCCTCTCTTAGATCTGCCAGGAGCAGCTCCTGTTTCCTTCTTTCACCCTTTCCTTCCTCCTCTGGCAGTACTTCACAGAATACGGCCCTGATTACGTCTTGGAAGTCACGCCAAGCTGCAGGCTGGACCGCAACGAGCCGCAGAGAATCCAAGAAATCCTGGGCTGCATTAAAGGTGAGTCCTGCCCTCTTCACCTGGGAGAAGGAGGTTAAAGGTTGCCAATGAGCCTGGCTCCCAGCGAAAGGGCACCGTCCACTGGCAGAGCAACTGAATTGTGCGCAGAAGGGATCAAATCCCAGTTGTCACGGTCCGGTTCATGGGCGATGGAAGTCCTGGCTGGGGATGTCAGGACCGGGGACAAGATGGTGGGGAGGGAGCAGGAACAGGAAGCTAGAAGCCAGGAGTCAGGAAGCCAAGGCTCCAAGGGTCAGGAAGCAAGGAGTCACGAAGGCAGGAGTCCGAGGATCAAGAAGCAAGGAGTCACAAAGGCAGGGAGCAGGGGGTCACGAAGGCAGGGGTCTGAGGGTCAAGAAGGAAGGAGTCTCAAAGTCAGGGGTCTGAGGGTCAAGAAGGAAGGAGTCACGAAGGCAGGGGTCTGAGGGTCAAGAAGGAAGGAGTCACGAAGGCAGGGGTCTGAGGGTCAAGAAGGAAGGAGTCACGAAGGCAGGGGTCTGAGGGTCAAGAAGGAAGGAGTCTCAAAGTCAGGGGTCTGAGGGTCAAGAAGGAAGGAGTCACGAAGGCAGGGGTCTGAGGGTCAAGAAGGAAGGAGTCACGAAGGCAGGGGTCTGAGGGTCAAGAAGGAAGGAGTCACGAAGGCAGGGGTCTGAGGGTCAAGAAGGAAGGAGTCACGAAGGCAGGGGTCTGAGGGTCAAGGAGTCAAGGAACCAAACACAACAAAGCAGGGAACATGTTGCTGTGGCAAAGAGTCAAAGGGAAATGCTGACCTTATATCCCTTCCCAGCTCTTGCCACCAGGTGCTTTGAGTTACCAGTTGGCCTCACCTGTGTGGCCACGCCTTGCCTCTTCTGAACAAACTTAGGAAAGCCCCAGTCCTGGGAGGCCCTACTGGTCGCAGTACCTGGCTCCTGCATGCACTCCTGACACCAGTGTCTCCAGATGGGATTGTAGAGGTGGAAGGGATCCCTGGGGCCATCTAGTCCAACCCCCTGCAGTGCAGGAATCTCAGCTAAAGAATTGCTCCAGCCCCTCCTTTAAAAAACCTCCCGCCTTTCTTCCCCAGGTAAAAGGGAGGGCTTTGCAAATGTTGCTCAGTGGCCCGGAGTGCCTTCCATCAGCTTCGGCTGGTGGCCCAGCTACGCCCCTATCTGGACAGGGATAGCCTAACTACTGTTGTCTATGCTCTGGTGACTTCAAGGTTAGATCACTGCAATGCATTAAATGCCAGGCTGCCTCTGAAGACGGTTCGGAAATTCCAGCTAGTGCAGAATTCAGCAGCCAGGTTGCTTACAAGACGGTTTCACTGATCCTGATCCGACTGCTCTGGCTACCGATTAGTTTCTGGACCCAATTTGACTATCCCTGCCCTATCTGGACAGGGATAGCCAAACTACTGTTGTCTGTGCTCTGGTAACCTCAAGGTTGTTGTTGTTGTTTAGTCGTTAATCATGTCTGCCTCTTTGTGACCTCCTGGACCAGAGCACGCCAGGCCCTCCTGTCTTCCACTGCCTCCCACATTGGTCAAACTCATGCTGGTAGCTTCGAGAACACTGTCCCACCATCTTGTCCTCTGTCGTCCCCTTCTCCTTGTGCCCTCCATCTTTCCCAACATCAGGGTCTTTTCCAGGGAGTCTTCTCTTCTCATGAGGTGGCCAAAGTCTTGGAGCCTCAGCTTCAGGATCTGTCCTTCCAGTGAGCACTCAGGGCTGATTCCCTTAAGAGTGGATCGGTTTGATCTTCTTGCAGTCCATGGGACTCTTAAGAGACTCCTCCAGCACCAGAATTCAAAAGCATCCATTCTTCGGCGATCAGCCTTCTTTATGGTCCAGCTCTCACTTCCTTACATCACTACTGGGGAAACCATAGCTTGAACTATACGGACCTTTGTTGGCAAGGTGATGTGTCTGCTTTTTAAGATGCTGACCAGGTTTGTCATTGCTTTTCTCCCAGTAATCTAACTCAAGCCTTTGGTTGATCTTATTAACATCTAACATCAAAGTTAGATTACTGCAATGCGTTATACGTAGGGCTGCCTTTGAAGATGATTCAGAAACTCCAGCTAGTGCAGAATTCAGCAGTCAAGTTGCTTACCCGACGGTTACACTGATCCTGATCCGACTGCACTGGCTACCGATTAGCTTCTGGGCCCAATTTGGCTATCCATGCCTTATCTGGGATAGCCAAATTACTGTTGTCTGTGCTCTGGTAACCTCAAGGTTAGATTACTTCAATGCGTTATATGTAGGGCTGCCTTTGAAGATGTTTCAGAAACTTCAGCTGGTGCAGAATTCAGAGCCAGGTTGTTCACCAGAGCAAGACGGTTTGAGCCTATTACACCAATCCTGGTCTGACTGCACTGGCTACCAATTAGTTTCCGGGCCCAATTCAAAGTGCTGGTTTTGACCTATAAAGCCTTAAACCGCTCAAGTCCGCAGTACCTCAAGGACCGCCTCTTTCCATATGAGCCTACCCGGACCCTGAGATCACCTTCTGAGGCCCTCCTCTGTGTGCCGCCTCCTTGAGATGTCTGAAGGGTGGCAACATGAAAACAGGGCCTTCTCTGCAGTGGCTCCCCGTCTGTGGAATGCTCTCCCCAGGGAAGTTCACCTGGCCCCTTCATTATACACCTTTAGTCACCAGGCAAAAACGTTCCTTTTTAACCAGGCCTTTGGTTGATCTTATTGACATCCAAACCCTTTTAGAATGTGGCTTTATGGGGGTTATTGGGTTATTACTTTTGGTTTGGTTTTATATGTTGTGGTCTTGTTGGGACCTCCGGGTATAGGGCGGTGTATAAGTTGAATAAATAATAATAATAATGTTTGCAGGCAACCTGAAGAATGTGGTGTAGTGGAAGAGGACGGATCCTGTCTTCGCACCTGCCGAAGGCCTCCTGGGAGAGCAAATTCGCTGGCTGCCACTGCCGGATCCTTGAAGAAATCCTCTGGGGGTCTCTGGAAGCCCCCTGGCCCCCAACCCATCACGGCTCCGACTCATTGCCCCCTTTTATAAAGCGGCTGGTTCTTGGGAGGAGTTTGATGGGGTTGGAGCAGGTTCTTTTTTTAACCAAGGAGGGGTCATTTCCTTCCATGGCCTGGTTTGGCTGTTAGAAAAGCGTTCTCTCCCCCTCAGCTAACTAAAATGTCCTGCGCAGCCGAGGTGGGTTGTGTCTTCTTGTTGGTTGTCTGCTCTGAAAATAAAAGTGTTTGATATATTTCCTTTTCATCCTTCCTCGGTTCTCTGCCGTTTCCCCAGTTGGTTGGGGAAATGATTTGCAGCAGCGAAAAGTCTAAGCATCTCCAATCTCTACTCTCTTCATCCCAAAGTGAATTTTCAACTTTTAAGGAGGGCTACAGTTACATGCTTGCCTCCAACATCTAGTTTAGACCTAAGTGATTTAGGTTTAGAATATGAATAATGCACTGATAAAAAGAGGTTGGGTTACTCTTAAGGTTTTTGTTGTTGTTGTTCTAAATATTTTGTCTCTCAAACTCTTTTGAGTCTCAAACTCCTGCCCAAAAAGCCTGACCGGAATTTGTCCTCTAATTCCTGTAAGTACTAGGTTCCTGCCTGTTTGAAGGAGGCAGTGGTAAAACTACAGTGGCACCTTGGTTCTCAAACGCCTTGGTATTCAAACAACTTGGAACCCAAACACTGCAAACCCGGAAGTAAGTGTTCCGGTTTGCGAACTGTTTTCAGAAGCCAAACATCCTCCGTTTTGAGTGCCACACTTCCGTTTTGAGTGTTACGCTGAGGTCTGTCTGTTTTTGCTATTTATTTTGCGTTTTTATGGTTCTTTTTCTTTTGTTTTTGTGACTGAGTGGAACCCAATTCAGCTACTGATTGATTGATTGATTGATTGATTGATTGATTGATTGTGTGACTGCAGTACATTGTTTATTGCTTTCATTTTATGGATCTGGTCTTGTTAGATAGTAAAATGGTTTGAGAACCAAGGTTCCACTGTATTCCTTAAGAAACCTTCCCTGGATTCAGAAAACCTAACCAACTGCTGGCCACTTTCTAATCTCTCTTTCTTGGGCAAGGTTCTGGAGCAAATGTTCACAGACCAGATCCAGGCACTTTTGGAAGAAACTGGTTTTCTGGATTTATTTCAATTGGGGTTTAAGCCCCGTTTCAGCACAGAAACTGCTTTGGTCTCCCTGTATGATGACCTCCGTCGAGAGAGAGACAAGGGAAACATGTCCCTGTTAATTCTCCTCAGCTTCTCAGTGCCTTTCAATACCATCAACTGTGATATCCTTCCGGAGCGACTCTCCAAACTAGGGTTGGGGAGAACCATGGCTGCTACATGGACCTTCTTGGGGGAAAGGTAGGATCTGAATGTCACAATAAACAACTATTTCAAGAATACAGAGGACATGATTGCAGAATTGCATGCACAGAAAGAGGTTTATTGTCACTACGGAGGAAGACGGGAGCTGGCCAGAGAGAGAGAGGGGGCAGACAGCTTGCAAAGGTTTGCATTTCCATGATGTGGTCTGGGAAAAGGGGTTCCAAATTTGGCCCCATCACTTTGCAAAGCACAAGGAAAGCCTCGTTTACTCAGCTAACCAGTCCACAAAAGCATCTCTTTGCAGAAAAGTGAGACAGTTTTCATATCTCATGGGGCAAATTTCCCAGAAAGGGGGCTGGCCTTGGACCTGTCAGGAAGTTGGAGGTCTGTGGGTGTTCCTCTCAGGCCCAGGGTTTCAGGCCTAATAGGTGGCCTTGTATTTGCAAAGGTATGGCAAGGTAGTCGTGCAGGAACGCTGGATCCATTTCTGGGAACCTGCAGAGCAGAAGGTTGAGAGAATGTTAGGGAGTGTCCAGAAATTGGGAGAGAATGTAGACTTCCTTTTGAGTAAATCAAGTATTTCCTTCCCTGTTTTGGAGAAGGAAACAATTACGATGAAAAGCAACGAAGAGATTTGATAAATACGTAAGCAGATGTATTTTGAACAAGCCATTCTGCTTTTGCCAGTAGAGTGTGTGTGTGTGTGTGTCATACAGAACCCTTGGTTTGTGAGATCTTTGTGATGGTTGAGATGTTTTCTAGCATTCCCCACACCTGCATGAATGAAACTTCACTGAAGCCGCCTATCAAAAAGCTGAATTCTGCATTTAAATTAAGTTCCAACTTTTTCCATGGGGCAGAGTTCCCTGTGCCCTATTCTGGGCCAAAGAACCACTCTAGACTTTGCCCACCGACCCCAATGGAGGTGACAGTTCAAAAACAAAAATGCAGCCCAGGTGATACGAAGTGCCAAATGTAAAGAGGAAACTAGTGGAGTTCTCTCTCTGGAGCCCCATCTCTCCCTGTCCTCAGTTTCCTTGCCAAGCCCTTTCTGCACAGGAATAAGTTAAGTCTGTCCTTCTCATTTTTTGCCAGTTTCCCATTTCCCCATTCTTGAGTTCTCTATATTTCCACATCAGTTTGTGGTTCATGGTGGGTTTGGTTACCGTATTTTAACTCTTCCTGGACATTCATCAGCATTTTAAGGCCACGTGACCTGGAAGCTGTACACTGCCTCCCTTGGCCAGTAAAGTGAGATGAGTGCCGCAACCCCAGAATCATCCGTGACTGGACCTAACGGTCAGGGGTCCCTTTACCTTTATTATCAACCAGTCAACACACTTTTGCAGGGCAATTTCCCCAAATACAACAGACCTTTGCATGATACTTTTGCAGACCTTAGCATTTTAAAGCACACTGGTCTAAACCACTGAGCCTTGGGCTTGCCGATCAGAAGGTCAGCGGTTCAATTCCCTGCGACGGAGTGAGCTACCTGCTCCTGCCAACCTAGCAGCTCAAAAGCACCTCAAGTGCAAGTAGATAAATAGATATCGCTCTGGTGGGAAGGTAAACGACGTTTCGATACACTGCTCTGGTTCGCCAGAAGCAGCTTGGTCATGCTGGCCACATGACCCGGAAAAACTGTCTGTGGACAAACGCCAGCTCCATCGGCCTATAGAGTGAGATGAGCGCCGCAACCCCAGAGTCGTTTGTCACTGGACTTAACTGTCAGGGGTCTTTTACCCAAGTATATGTTTTTGCACACACTTGGTTGGAGAACTGCATTGCAACTTTCAGAGTGTCTGAGGATGGATTTGTTTTAGTTTCGCTCAATTCCTTGAACGGAATGGGGTTTCCTCCTCCTTCCCCAGTCTCTCCTCCTGCATACCTGAATAAGAAAGAGAGACACATTCACTTGAAGAGATTGAGTGGCTGATGCTCCGGCCGTCCCAGAGGGGTTGAGAGAAGACAGATCCATCGCTCCATTCCCAGATCATATTCTGGAGAGAGAGAGGAGAAAGGAAGGTCTTGTGATAAAAGGGGAATGCAAGCCCATTGCTCTCCACATCCCCAGAGAGGACACAGCTGGGGAATCAGCGCAACTGACAAGGCCAAGGGGTTCCCATCTTAGCTTCAGGAAGGTTCCTGCATCCTTTAGAACATATTGTTGAACCACCACACTTCCCCTAAGAAATGTTGTTATTTCTGTCCTGGCCTCCACTGCAGGAGATCAGAGCAGCATTTTAGCTTGACAAGCGCTTGGTTAGGTAGGCTGGAAGAAGTGGCTTCTCCAAGGCCAACTAGTTAGCTGTATAGTCGGGAAGATTTGAATATCCACAAAGATTTGTTGTGTAGTCCCTACACCACACCAGCTCTCAGAAGGCTATGAACTACAAGTCATCATAATTACACCTTTTGCCCAGGATAAGGTCTAAGGGCGTGCTAATAAGAGCCACATTGCTGCTGCTAAAAGGATCTGGGTCTGGTCAGTACCTGATTGGGATATTGGGCATACTTCAATGTGTGCATCATATAAGATGCAAATGTATTAAATGGAGGAAGCTATAAATTGCAATGTGAATTATAGTAGAGTTATATTGTCCCACAAAGATGATAGAAAAGGTCTCATCTAACACTCCTTCCACTCATCTGAATTTACATATATTTTTATTTTCATGATCAGAACCTGCAATCCCATGTATACTTACCCAGGAGTAAGTAACACTGAACTCAACTGGGCTTTACTCAGGACATGTATAGGATTTCAGTGTCAATTTATTTTTGCTGGAGCCATAAAAGTGAAAGGGGACTGACAATTTGTACGGTGTTGGGGAGATGTCACAGAATCTGTGACTTTATAGATAGCGCAATGAGAGTTGGGAAGGAGGAAAGACAATGAGGATCTGGAGCTGGAGCTTCAAAACCTCCCACAGAGCCACTCCGAGAAATAATGCCATCTCCAAATGGGATTTGACGTTTGAGGAACAAAGTGGTTTCAGAGGGAAGTGAGAGCCGGTGAGCTACATCTGAAGGACCTCAAGGGAGCTGAGGGGCTTGTACAGTCAGCATCTTCAGAGAGTCCTAAAGGCACCTACCGAAGTACCACGGTCAGCTACCAGACCGATCCAGACGTTGCTAGAGCCATATTGTCGCAGGTAACTGTAAACCACATTTGCTTCCCTTGCAGAAAGAATGGAGGCCAGCTGGGACCCATGTCTCCTCTGGCAGCTGACCTGCAGGGAGAAGAAAGGGGGAAACCAGTGAGATGCTGCCCAGAGCCAGGTTTCCCAACAAGGATGCCCTTGTTCTTCTCTCTCTCTCTTTTTTACAACTATTTTTTTATTATTGCAAAGTAAATACATCAGTACCAAAGCATGCATAAAGAATAATATAAAGGGGGGGAATAATAAGGGGGGGAATGCAAAGAACAGTAGAAAGTAAAAAAATAAAGCAAAGCATAAAATTTCAGTACAATAAACACTATTTTACAAAATAATAGTAGTAATAGGCTTCCATCACTCTCACAACACTTCCTTTCACATTTCATATTTTATCTGTATTTCAGTATTATTTTCATCTTAATATATAGATATGTATATAGGTAAAGGTAAAGGGACCGCTGACCATTAGGTCCAGTCGTGGCCGACTCTGGGGTTGCGGCGCTCATCTTGCTTTAATGGCCGAGGGAGCCACCTTCCCGCCGGAGCGGTACCTATTTATCTACTTGCATTTTGACGTGCTTTTGAACTGCTAGGTTGGCAGGAGCAGGAACCGAGCAATGGGAGCTCACCCCGTCGCAGGGATTCAAACCGCCGACCTGATCGGCAAGCCCAAGAGGCTCAGTGATTTAGACCACAGCGCCACCCGCATCCCATGTATATATGTATGTTTCCCCTTTTCCATTCACGAGGTCATTCTAGAGACAGCCAAATTTTTACATTAGAACCTTGTCTTTCTAAATAATCATTCAAACACTTCCAGTCGTTCTTGACTGTATTCATTGGCTTTAGTTTTATTATATCCATCAGTTTGGCCAGTTCCAAATATTCACATAATTTACATAACCATTCCTCTTTGGTCAGTACCTGGTTACCCTTCCAGTACTTAGCCACCAGGATTCTCGCCACAGAAAGAATTTAGTATTTTCTCTAGAAATATCACTATTCAATATTCCCCAAAAGGTATATTTCTGGTCTTTTGTTATGTGAAGTTCTTAGTAACTTTATTCTTTCTTCTCATTCCCCCTGGTGAAACTTACCTCGGCATCATCCCACGAGAGGCTAGAGCTAAAATACTGGTAGCAGTACTTTCTGTAGAAGACGGCTCCTGCAGGGCAGTGAGCGCGAGCGCTCTGGGTGCGATTGGCGGCACCTGTGAGGAATTGGATTAGGAATTGGATTAGAATTGGGAATAGATGCCCCAGACCACCAACCCTTTCCTTGACAGATGCCTTCCTTGACAAGGAAGCCCTGGCGTTAGGAATCTGGAGGTTGCTTCTGGCAATGGGGGTGGAGATGCTCCTTCAGGTCTACTGGACCCAGGCCGCTTAGGGCTTTAAAAGTCAGCACCAACACTTTGAATTGTGCTCAGAAATGTACTGGGAGCCAATGTCCAGTGCAATTGCAACAGCCATCCAGCTAGTGTGGCAAGATAAGACGCCGCTGGTGCTTTCAAATAAAATGGTTATACTCTTTTATCTAGATATTCTTTTCAAATTTTCAAAAAGTAAACATGTTTTTTTAAAAAAACAACAACACAGACATATACACTTAAGTGTAAAATGGTTATATCAAGCTGAAAGATTTCTATTATTGCAAAAGAGCACTCTTTCTGGATTAATGGAAAGGGCAGGGAATGATTTACTTAGTGATGGTGATGGAAGAAGCGCACCGGTGATTTAACAAACATGCACAGGACGAAAGGGAAGACCCAAAACTTATGCCAGAAGGGGACAGATTTCAGGAGAATGGGAGGCTGGTGCTGTTGAATGGTTTCTTTAAATGTAAAGGTTCATCATTGTTCCACCCGATGTGTATGTCTTTAAGGGGCCAGAGCAAGGGCCAGAGTAAGATAACGAGACCCAGCTTTACAGCTGTGAAACGTAGCAGGTGCTGCTGAGTTGTATTTGATTAAGGTGTGTCAGCATTTGGGTGTAGTATATAAGGAGCAGCACCTAGCTCTCCCATTACCCTGGGGGATGGGTTGGTGGTTGGGTCTGGTTTGGTTGTTAATGTACTTAGTGTAAAAGGAGTTTTTGTTTTTCTTATTAAAACCTTGTTTAAGTTATTTTTGAGTCCTTTTTTTAAAATGCATGGTCTCCCCAGCAAGCTCTCTGCAGCGCTACCATACTGCAAACAGCCAACATCTTTACCCCCCCCCCCAGCCTTTGAGTGCTGCTCTTCCATAATTTTTAAAAGGGGCAGAGAGCAGCTCCAGGCAGACAACTTGTTGGAAGAGACTTAGTGCTTTTCCCAATTAGGAACAATCATTTTCTTTATTTATTCATCCAAGCAAAAGTGGTAACTCATACCTTCTAATAATTTACAATATATAGAACTGCCTCTTTAAAATAAACATGCTGCAAAGTCTTAAAGCATAAAGCAAGAACGTTTTTAATTTCCACAGCGGGGACCAATAAATCCCCCCTCTGGGAGGAGATTCCACAGGTGGGGAGCCACTACCAAGAGCAGGAAGGCCAGGAAAAAGCTGCCAACTTTACATAGGCAAACCTAAACAGATCTACTGAACTGATTAGAAACAGAACCACAGAATTGTAGAGTTGGAAGAGATCCCCCCTACTCCCTGCGCTGCAGGATCCTGCCCAAAGTTGGGCTTGAACCCCCAACCTCCTGCTTAAGAGCCAGAAGCCCCGACCCGTTGTACCGCACAGCAAAGTTGCAAAACTAACAGCTACAGCAGCTGGGTCTGCCCCTTCTCCTAATGCTTACCTTCTGCCATAGGGTTCAGGATAAGGCAGCCCAACAGGCAGAGTCCAAGGTAGACCACTTGCCCCATCTTCTGGTTCTCCTGGGAAAAGAAAGTGTCAGCAACATTCACCCCAGCTAAGGGCATGGCATTTCCAGAAATGATGGGTCCATTGTGTGGCGCAGGATGTGTTTGTATTTTTTGGGCTTTGAGCTTGTGATCATTCAAAATTCAAAAAACAGGCAATGCTAAGTTGCTTATAAGACCCAGACTATCTCTTTTTTTTTTTTTTTTACTAATCTTTTTATTGATATTTTGGAAACGACATCAAACAATACAAAAAAGAAAAAAGACTGAAAAGAAGAAAAGCAAACAAACAAACAAACAACAACAACAACAACGCCTATAAACATAAAACAAACAAACCAACATAACATCACTCAATTGACTTCCTTCCATCTCAGTTTAGGCAAAATAAACTCATAGCTTATCTGCAGATTGTATTATATCAGCTCTTTACATCGCAGGTTTTAGATTCCGCCCACTGTGATTTTGGTAATACCTAGATTGATTTCAATGTAACTTACAAATTTACTCCAGTCGTTCGTAAACTTAACGATTTTTTGATGCCTAATTTTTTGTGACATTCTAGCTAATTCTATATACTCATATAATTTCATTTGCCATTCTCTAATGGTGGGGATATTGGAAGTTTTCCAGTTTTGCACTAACAAAATCCTGGCGGCCACCATTGAAGACCCAGACTATCTCACCTGCTTTGACAACATCAAATATTGCTGCAGCACAGCAGCCAGGTTCGGTATTTTCCAAGTCATACGAAAAGCAAAGTTAACTGCGTTGCGGTTTGTAAGAAAAATCTCCAGAACGCAGATCTCCCTCCCACCATTTTTACTCCTAGTAAGCAAGGAGCTCATTGCTTACCTGTTTCCATTACGAGTGCCTTAACAAGAAACACAAGGATGTCAAGCGAGGAAGGAGGGAATTTGGGGGCTGCCAAGACTCACCTCTCTGCTTGTCCCTTCCTGGGCGGTTGCTCTGGAGTGGCGCAGTCCGAGGACCAAATTCTGAAGGATACTCACCCACCCTTGGACCATTTTAAAGGAAGGGGGTGGTGATGATGGCTTCTAAGCAAACAAACCCCAGCATCCCACATGTCAGAAAGCAAACAGGTGAGAAAGCACACGACTGATACCAGCAGGAAAATTTGCTCCTGAAAAACACCATTTTATGGTGAGACAACATGCAAGGCTCACTTTCAGAGGTACCAGCTGGGAGATAAGCTGAGAATGATTTGTGGCAGGGAATGATATGTTCCAGTTCTCAGAATTACAGGAAATATTGCAAAGAAATAGCGAGAAACGCAATTGGCAAACAATGCTCCTTTACCTTGGAGACCCACAGCTGGGATGTGCAGAATCCTTTCCCTTATCATTCTTGTCCAGCTCTGCTAATCCCTCTTTGTGGATTCCACCTGCTCTCCTCCCCTTTGATCTGAGCTCTTTCAACAGCCCTTTCATCTCAGGAAACTCCACCATCCCGGGTTGAGAGGGACAAGAAAGGGTTCTCTGCCCAATTCTGCTACCTTCCAGGAACAGATACTGTTGTTATAAGAAAAAAAAAATCTGCTCCTTTTCCTTATGGGGTATCCAAGAACCTGTATAGAGTCCTTATGTAGGTTCTCTACCAACCTTACTGTCTGCTTGTGAAACATGGACCACTTATAAACGCCATCTCCAACTTCTCGAAAGATTCCATCAACGGTGTCTCCAAAAAATTTTACACATCACTTGGGAAGACAGGCAAACTAATGCCAGTGTACTGGAAGAAGCGAAGATCACCAGTGTTAAAGCGATGATTCTTCAAAAGCAACTTCGTTGGACTGGTCATGTTGTCCACATGCCTGATGATCATCTTCCAAAGCAACTACCGTATTTTTCGCTCTATAAGACGCACCAGACCACAAGACGCACCTAGTTTTTGGAGGAGGAAAACAAGAAAAAAAATATTCTGAATCTCAGAAGCCAGAACAACAAGAGGGATCGCTGCGCAGTGAAAGCAGCAATCCCTCTTGCTGGTCTGGCTTCTGGGATAGCTGCGCAGCCTGCACTCGCTCCATAAGACGCACACACATTTCCCCTTACTTTTTAGGAGGTAAAAAGTGAGTCTTATAGAGCAAAAAATACGGTACTCTTCTCCGAACTTAAAAACGGAAAGCGTAATACTGGTGGTTAACAAAAGAGGTTTAAAGACTCTCTCAAGGCAAATCTTAAAAAGATGTAGTATAAACACCGACAACTGGGAAACACTGGCCTGCGAGCGCTCCAGTTGGAGAACAGCCTTTACCAAAGGTGTCATGGGCTTTGAAGACACTCGAACTCAGGACGCAAGGGAAAAATGTGCTAAGAGGAAAGCATGCTTGGCAAATCCACACCGTGATCAACTCCTGCCTGGAAACCTCTGTCCCCACTGTGGAAGGAGGTGGGGATCCAGAATTGGCCTCCACAGTCACTTACAGACTCATTGTTTAAACCGTGTTTATGGAAGACAATCTTACTTGGCTACGAGGGATCACCAAAAGAGAAGAAGAAGACTGTTGTTATAAGAAAAAAAACTGCTCCTTTTCCCTTATGGGGTATCCAAGAGCCCGTATAGAGTCCTTAAGTTGGTTCCCTATCGGTAGGAGAAAATAACAGGTCAACCAGAGAATATTGAGAAGCAAAGCGACTAGTAAGCTTGATCTTTTATTAAACTGTTGCAACAGGGTCCCCTGCTCACCCCACGCAGAGATGGAGAGGCATCCAGAACAATGGTGTGCAAGCTCTTATACAGACTTTTGAAATTGTCTCCCCGTAGCTCAAGACCACCCCCTGAAGCATCATACATACATCACAGAAGGCGTGGTCTACAGCAAAATCCTGTCTGCCAGAATACCTGATAATGGTCACTGATTGCTTTTACCTGGGCATCCTGGCCATTCCTTTTGTGATGGTAAATACTTTAGTTCCTGAATCCAGGTCACAGGCTCACCCTATTCAGACACAGATACGCCCTTAAAACAGGAGTTGTGAGCAAAGAGACAATGGGGAGATTTTCCCATTTCCTTCCTCCTTGCAGAGAAATATTTGAGGTCAATTTGGGAGAGTCAAAATGGTTTCAGGCTTGCTCTCCTGTACTATTTCAGACACATGGTTTATACACTTATGTATGTGTTTGCCTTGTAAATTTATGAACATATATTTATATATATATGAGACCTTAGAATTCCTATAACACTGTGATCGGGCATCTCTTGTACCAGAGGAGCTTTACCTAACAGAAAAGGCAATGCTGCGTTTTCCAAAACGCCAAAAGAGACAGGACCACCTCAAGACATTTTGTGGCCCAAGGCAGAGGACAAGATGGCGCCTCCTCACAGGAAGAGGTCAACGCACAAATCTGTATGCTGCTCTTTTGAGGGGGGGGCGCACAAAAAAGCCTTGTAATACCTTAAGAAGTAACAAATTGAGTGTTGGGTGAAATAAAACAATTAAGGTCTTATATATATAATAAATGTTCACAAATGTACCAAGCAAACACGTACATAAATATATAAACCACATGTCTGAAGCGGCACAGGAAAACAGCCATGAAGCCATTTTGGCTCCCAGACTGACCAAATGTTTTCTCTGCAAAGTCAAAGGAAAATAGAAAAGCCTCCCCGTTGTCTTTTCCTTCACAAATCCTGTCTTAAGGGTATGTCTGTCTGTGTATGAATAGGGTGAGCCTGTGACCTGGCTCAGGAACTAAGTATTTATCATCACAAACGACTGGCCAAGCTCCCCAGAGTATCCAATCAAGTAAGCATTAACAGGTAACCTGCCAGACAGGAGATAAACAACAACAGGAGGCAACCAACGCACTCAAATTTCTGTTGTAGACCACCCCTTTCTGTGATGTATGTATGATGTTTCTGGAGGGTGGTCTTGGATGCCAGGGCAGGAAATTTAAAATGTCTATATAAGGGCAGGCACATCTGGTTCTGGGTTCTCCTCCTTTCCTGCGTGTGAAGGGGGCACCCTGTTGCAACAGTTCAATAAAGATCAGGTTTACGAGCTGCTTTACTTCTCAATATTCTCTGATTGGCCTCTGTTATTTTCTCTGACCGATGGAGAACCTGCAAAGGACTCTATAAGGGCTCTTGTGTCCCCCATAAAGGAATAAGGGCAGATTTTCATTTATTACATTGGTACGGCCGTTCTTTGCCCTCTTCAGGCTGGGTATAAAAGAACCTTTTATCCCAGGGTGCTGTTTTCAGTCGGCTCATCCAATGGTCCTTTGTAGTCTGCAGTTGCTGATAAGGCTTTTGATTATGGGTGTTTTACGGTCCTGTTTTACTGCTGTTTTATAGTTAGGTTTGTTGGCTTTTAAATTTGATGCTTTGCATTTTCATTTGTAAGAATCCTCCAGCTTGAATTTCTTACAGAAAGGCAGGCTCTATAGATGGATAAATGCACATTGTAACCCGTGAAAGGGTTGCCACAGGTAGCCTATGACCCTTTCGGCGTAGTTGTCTTGGTCAGGGCATTTCTACTTATATCTGTCTTTGAAGATGCTAAGATGGATGTTTTGTGGAAGCTTAAGATCTTTATATATTTTGGGCAGCAACCAAAGACCTTCCTTTCCCCCCAGGCTTCTCAGTCTGAAAACGAGCCATTGTGGCCTCGTTTAGTGGGATGGGATCAGTAACTCCTGCTCTTTATACAAGCTGTTTTTAGACTTAATTGGGTGTTCTTCATTAGTACCAATGTAATAAATGAAAATCTGCCCTTATTCCTTTATGGGGGACACAAGAGCCCTTATAGAGTCCTTTGCAGGTTCTCCATCGGTCAGAGAAAATAACAGAGGCCAATCAGAGAATATCGAGAAGTAAAGCAGCTTGTAAACCTGATCTTTATTGAAGTGTTGCAACAGGGTGCCCCCTTCACACACAGGAAAGGAGGAGGACCCAGAACCCAGATGTACCCGCCCTTATATAGACATTTTAAATTTCCTGCCCTGGCATCCAAGACCACCCTCCAGAAACATCATACATACATCACAGAAAGGGGTGGTCTACAACAGAAATTTGAGTGCGTTGGTTGCCTCCTGTTGTTTATCTCCTGTCTGGCAGGTTACCTGTTAATGCTTACTTGATTGGATACTCTGGGGAGCTTGGCCAGTCATTTGTAGTGATAAATACTTAGTTCCTGAGCCAGGTCACAGGCTCACCCTATTCATACACAGACAGACATACCCTTAAGACAGGATTTGTGAAGGAAAAGACAATGGGGAGGCTTTTCTATTTTCCTTTGATTTTGCAGAGAAAACATTTGGTCAGTCTGGGAGCCAAAATGGCTTCATGGCTGTTTTCCTGTGCCGCTTCAGACATGTGGTTTATATATTTATGTATGTGTTTGCTTGGTACATTTGTGAACATTTATTATATATATAAGACCTTATTTTTTTTATTTCACCCAACACTCAATTTGTTACTTCTTAAGGTATTGCAAGGCTTTTTTGTGCCCCCCCCTCAAAAGAGCAGCATACAGATTTGTGCGTTGACCTCTTCCTGTGAGGAGGCGCCATCTTGTTCATTAGTTTTAATGTAAGTCATTTGGGGTCACTGTAAAAGCAACTAACAAATATATAATACATAAGTGGACGTTCTATGATATTCTTTTCCCTCTTCTGATTATAGTTAGCATAATATTTGAGTTCCTTCTTTTGTTCTAATACCAGCCCCTGGAATAGTTCAGTTGGTAGAGTATGAGACTTAATCTCAGGGTCATGGCTATGTATCCCATTGTCTTTGTAAGAGTCAACTTTATTTTTCCTTATATATATTTTTGAAATCGTCTTTATTTGGTTTTACGAATACAATGTTATAAACAAAGAATCAAAAGGTACATCCATATAAAATCTCAGGACCGCCCCCCCTCCATGGGGTCCCATTTTAAACATCAAATACTGAATAATAATAATAATAATAATAATAATAATAATAATAATATTTATTATTTATACCTCGCCCATCTGGCTGGGTTTCCCCAGCCATTCTGGGCGGCTCCCGACATAACATTAAAAACATGATAAAACATCAAACATTAAAAACTTCCCTAAACAGGGCTGCCTTCAGATGTCTTCTAAAAGTCAGATACAGTCATACCTCGGATTGAATGTGCTTCAGGTTGAGCGCTTTTAGGTTGCGCTCCATGGCAACCCGGAAGTAACAGAGCACGTTACTTCCGGGTTTCGCCGCTCGCGCATATGCAGAAGCTCAAAATGACATCACTCGCATGCGCAGAAGTGGCAAAATGCAAAGCCGTGCATGCGCAGATGCGACGTTGTGTCTTATGTTCTATTCAGGATGTGAACGGGGCTCCGGAACGGATCCCGTTCGTATCCCGAGGTACCACTGTAGTTGTTTATTTGCTTAACAGCTGATGGGAGGCTGTTCCACAGGGAGGGCGCCACTACCGAGAAGGCCCTCTGCCTGGTTCCCTGTAACTTGGCCTCTCACAGTGAGGGAATCGCCAGAAGGCCCTCGGAGCTGGACCTCAGTGTCCGGGCAGAACGATGGAGGTGGAGATGCTCCTTCAGGTATACTGGACCAAGGCTGTTTAGGGCTTTAAAGGTCAGCACCAACACTTTGAATTGTGCTCGGAAACATCCTGGGAGCCAATGTAGGTCTTTCAAGACCGGTGTCATGTGGTCTCGGCGGCCACCCCCAGTCACCAATCTAGCTGCCACATTCCGGATTAGTTGTAGTTTCTGGGTCACCTTCAAAGGTAGCCCCACATAGAGCACATTGCAGTAGTTCAAGCGTGAGATAACCAGAGCATGCACCACTCTGGCAAGATGGTCTGCGGGCAGGGAGTGTCTCAACCTGCGTACCAGATGGAGCTGATAGACAGCTGCCCTGGACACAGAATTGACCTGCGACTCCATGGACAGCTGTGAGTCCAAAATGACTACCAGGCTGCGCACTTGGTCCTTCAGGGGCACAGTTACCCCATTCAGGACCAGGGAGTCCTCCACACCTACCCCCGCCCCCTTTTCCCCAAAACAGTACTTCTGTCTTGTCAGGATTCAACCTCAATCTGTTAGCCACCATCCATCCTTCAACTGCTCCAGAAACTCACACAGGACCTTCACCGCTCTTTCAGGTCTAGTGGGCTGAGGCCGTTTAGGGCTTTCAAGGTCAGCACCAACACTTTGAATTGTGCTTGGAAACGTACTGGGAGCCAATGTAGGGAGCCCTTCTGCCTTGTGCTCAGAAGGGTTCAAGCCCCATGGTCTCCAGATGGGATTGTAGAGGTGAAAGGGGTCCCGGGGGCCATCTAGTCCAACCCGCTGCAGTGCAGGAATCTCAGCTAAAGAATTGGTCCAACCTCTCCTTAAAAACCCCCCATGAAGGAGAGCCTGCCTTTCTTCTCCAGGTAAAAGGGAGGGCTTTGCGAATGTTGCTCTGTTTGCAGGCAACCTGAAGAATGTGGTGTAGCGGAAGAGGACGGATCCTGTCTTCGCACCTGCCGAAGGCCTCCTGGGAGAGCAAATTCGCTGGTTGTCACTGCCGGATCCTTGAAGAAATCCTCTGGGGGTCTCAGGAAGCCCCCTGGCCACCAACCCATCACGGCTCCGACTCATTGCCCCCTTTTATAAAGCGGCCGGTTCTTGGGAGGAGTTTGATGGCGTTGGAGCTGGTTCTTTTTTTAACCAAGGAGGGGTCATTTGGGTTGTGTCTTCTCGTTGGTTGTCTGCTCTGAAAATAAAAGTGTTTGATATATTTCCTTTTCGTCTGTGTCTCAGCCAGTTGTGGGTGCCTCAAGCAGGGAGCAGCTGCCTCCCAGCTCTGTGTGTGTCCCTCAGGGAAAGGGGGGGGCTGCTTGGGTGTTTTGCTAGAAGTTAAATTGCACATTTTGTGGGGGAGCTTTCTTTTTGTGTGTTTTGCATTGAGGCTTGTGTCTCCAGCTCAGCCAGGGGAGCTGGGGCTGGAAGGCTGAGCCAGCTGTGTGTGTCGTGTGTGTGTGTGTGTGTGTGTGTGTGTGTGTGTGTGTAAATGTTGTAAACAAAATCTGCCCTTCTTCCCTTATGGGGGACACAAGAGCCCTTATAGAGTCCTTACGTGGGCTCTCTATTGGTAAGAGAAAATAACAGAGGCCAACCAGAGAATATTGAGATGCAAAGCAGCTAGTAAGCCTGATCTTTATTGATCTGTTGGAACAGGGTCCTCACTCACCACACGCAGGAGGGAGGAGGAACCCAGAACAATGGTGCGCAAGGCCTTATATAGACATTTTAAATCCCCCCCCCCCCGGAGCTCAAGACCACCCCTCCATACATCATACATACAAAACAGAAATGTGAATGTTGTTGCTTTTCCTGTCTGCCAGGTTATCTGATCATGCCTTATCTGATTGTCTTTTCCTGGTAGTCTGCCCATTCCTTTGAAATGGTGATTACCCAATTCCTGTAACAAGGAAGGTTTCTTTTCCCACTTCCTCCTTCCTTGCAGAGAAACGTTTGGTCAGCTTGGGAGTCAAAATTGTTTCAGGACTGTCCGACAGGTGGTTTATATATTTATGTACGTGTTTGCTTGGTACATTTATGAACGTTTATTATATATCTAAGACCTTAAAATTCTTATAACAGAAACCACTCACCCATCCACCCAGACAACAAGAGGCTCCCAACTCTGTGTATGCCTACATATTTTCTCTAGCTTAGCCAAGAGGGGCTGAGGCTGTGAGTTTTCTCCTATGTTAATCATGTATAACCCTCCCCTTTAGTGATGTAACAATGATGTAGCGATGATGCTCCACGAACTGTATGCTGGGGTAAGGTTGCTGTTTAGTCATTTAGTCGTGTCCGACTCTTCGTGACCCCATGGACCAGAGCACGCCATGCACTCCTGTCTTCCACTGCCTCCCGCAGTTTGGTCAAAGTCATGCTGGTCGCTTCGAGAACACTATCCAACCATCTCGTCCTCTGTCCTTCTCCTTGTGCCCTCAATCTTTCCCAACAGGCTCTTTTCCAGGGAGTCTTCTCTTCTCATGAGGTGGCCAAAGTATTGGAGTCTCAGCTTCAGGATCTGTCCTTCCAGTGAGCACTCAGGGCTGATTTCCTTAAGAAGGGAGAGGTTTGATCTTCTTGCAGTCCATGGGCTCTCAAGAGTCTCCTCCAGCACCATAATTCAAAAGCATAAATTCTTCGGCAATCAGCCTTCTTTATGGTCCAGCTCTCACTTCCATACATCACTACTGGGAAAACCATAGCTTTAACTATACGGACCTTTGTTGGCAAGGTGATGTCTGCTTTTTAAGATGCTGTTTAGGTTTGTTATTGCTTTTCTCCCAAGAAGCAGGCGTCTTTTAATTTCGTGACTGCTGTCACCATCTGCAGTGATCATGGAGCCCAAGAAAGTAAAATCTCTCACTGCCTCCATTTCTTCCCCTTCTATTTGCCAGGAGGTGATGGGACCAGTGGCCATGATCTTCATTTTTTTGATGTTGAGCTTCAGACCATATTTTGTACTCTCCTCTTTCACCCTCATTAAAAGGTTCTTTAATTCCTCCTCACTTTCTGCCATCAAGGTTGTGTGGTCTGCATATCTAAGGTTGGATATTTCTTCCAGCAATCTTAATTCTGGCTTGGGATTCATCCAGCCCAGCCTTTTGCATGATGAATTCTGCATATAAGTTAAATAAGCAGGGAGACAATATACAGCCTTGTCGTACTCCTTTCCCAATTTTGAACCAATCAGTTGTTCCATATCCAGTTCTAACTGTAGCTTCTTGTCCCACATAGAGATTTCTCAGGAGACAGATGAGGTGATCAGGCACTCCCATTTCTTTAAGAACTTGCCATAGTTTGCTGTGGTCAACACAGTCAAAGGCTTTTGCATAGTCAATGAAGCAGAAGTACCGTATTTTCCCCTCTATAACACACAGATTTTTTCTCCTAAAAAGGAAGGGGAAATGTCTGTGCGTGTTATTGAGCGAATGTGTGGTCCCTGGAGCCGAAAAATCAGGCAAAAATCAAATCGCGCTTCACGGAGAAGGGAAACCTGAAAAGAGGAAGCGGCTGCTTTCCTGCATTCTGCCTCAGGGTCTTACTGCCCACCCTCCTCTGTTTCGTTGCTGTGTTTGCTGAAACGGAACAAAGAGCAGGGAAAGCCCCTCCCCTCCAGGCAAGCAGAGGGGAAAGCTAATTCCTCTCTGTGCTCCGGTGCTGTTGGGGGAGAGGGAGAGAGGGGGGGAGGGAGAGAGGGGGGAGGGAGAGAGAGGGGGGGAGGGGGAGAGAGGGAGAGAGAGAGAGAGAGAGAGAGAGAGAGAGAGAGAGAGAGAGAGAGAGATGGCTGGCTTGGGTGGGGGGAAACTTTTGCCTTTCTTTCCTCCCTCCCCGTTAAATCCCTCTCCTGCATTCTTAGCCAGCTGCTTCTCTGCACACCCCTCTCATGTCCCTTCTTTGTTTTTCCTTCGCTCCCCACTTAAAATGTGGTTACAAAGCATAGATCCACATGGATCCTCAGGATCTTTGCATTGGGTCACCCCAAATTGACCATCAGATCACATAGCATGTCCATGGCTACAGCCTGCACCAAAAAAATCACGCACCCACTGTTGCCTGGGGTTGCAATGGTGCAAAAATGTGGTTACAAAGCATGGATCCACAGGGATTCTCAGGATCTTTGCATTGGGTCACCCCAAATTCACCATCAGATCACATAGCATGTCCATGGCTACAGCCTGCACCAAAAAATCACGCACCCACTGTTGCCTGGGGCTGCAATGGTGCAAAAATGTGGTTACAAAGCATGGATCCACAGGGATTCTCAGGATCTTTGCATTGGGTCACCCCAAATTCACCATCAGATCACATAGCATGTCCATGGCTACAGCCTGCACCAGAAAAATCACGCACCCACTGTTGCCTGGGGCTGCAATGGTGCAAAAACGTGGTTACAAAGCATGGATCCACAGGAATTCTCAGGATTTTTGCATTGGGTCACCCCAAATTCACCATCAGATCACATGTCTGTGGCCACAGCATGAAGCACAAAAATGATACATCCACTGTTTCATTCAGAATGTTTTTTCCCTTGTTTTCCTCCTCTAAAAACGATGTGCGTGTTATGGTCAGGTGCGTGTTATAGAGCGAAAAATACGGTAGATGTCTTTCTGGAACTCTCTAGCTTTCTCCGTAATCCAGCGCATGTTTGCAATTTGGTCTCTGGTTCCTCTGTCCCTTTGAAATCCAGCTTGCACTTCTGGGAGTTCTCGGTCCACATACTGCTTAAGCCTGCCTTGTAGAATTTTAAGCACAACCTTGCTAGCGTGTGAGATGAGTGCAATTGTGCGGTAGTTGGAGCTTTCTTTGGCACTGCCCTTCTCTGGGATTGGGATGTAGACTGATCTTCTCCAATCCTCTGGCCACTGCTGAGTTTTCCAAATTTCCTGGCATATTGAGTGTAGCACCTTAACAGCATCATCTTTTAAAACTTTAAATAGTTCAGCTGGAATATCATCACTTCCACTGGCCTTGTTATTAGCAGTGCTTTCTAAGGCCCATTTGACTTCACTCTCAGGATGTCTGGCTCAAGGTCAGCAACCACACTACCTGGGGTGTACGAGACATCCATTTCTTTCTGGTATAATTCCTCTGTGTATTCTTGCCACCTCTTCTTGATGTCTTCTGCTTCTGTTAGGTCCTTTCCACTTTTGTCCTTTATTACGGAAATCTTTGTACGAAATGTTCCTTTCATATCTCCAATTTTCTTGTACAAATCTCTGGTTTTTACCATTCTATTGTTTTCCTCTATTTCTTTGCATTGCTCGTTTAAGAAGGCCTTCTTGTCTCTCCTTGCTATTTTTTGGAAATCTGCATTCAATTTCTTGTATCTTTCACTATCTCCCTCGCATTTTGCTTGCCTTCTCTCCCCTGCTATTTTTAAGGCCTCGTTGGACAGCCACTTTGCTTTCTTGCATTTCCTTTTCATTGGGATGGTTTTCGTTGCTGCCTCCTGTTTAATGTTATGAGCCTCCATCCAGGCACTCTGTCCACCAAATCTAAGTCCTTAAACCTGTTCCTCACTTCCACTGTGTATTCATAAGGGATTTGATTTAGATTGTATCTTACCGGCCCAGTAGTTTTCCCTACTTTCTTCAGTTTAAGCTTGAATTTTGCTATAAGAAGCTGATGATCTGAGCCACAGTCAGCTCCAGATCTTGTTTTTGCTGACTGTATAGAGCTTCTCCATCTTTGGCTGCAGAGAATATAATCAACCTGATTTCAATGCTGCCCATCTGGTGATGTCCATGTGTAGAGTCGTCTCTTGTGTCGTTGGAAAAGAGTGTTTGTGATGACCAGCTTGTTCTCTTGGCAGAACTCTATTAGCCTTTGCCCTGCTTCGTCTTGAACTCCAAGGCCAAACTTGCCAGTTGTTCCTTTTATCTCTTGACTCCCTACTTTAGCATTCCAATCCCCTATAATGTGAAGAACATCCTTCTTTGGTGTCATTTCTATAAGGTGTTGTAAGTCTTCATAGAATTGGTCAGTTTCAGTTTCTTCAGCACCAATAGTTGGTGCATAAACTTGGATTACTGTGATGTTAAAAGGTCTGCCTTGGATTCGTATCAAGATCATTCTATCATTTTTGAGATTGCATCCCAGTACAGCTTTCGCCACTCTTTTGTTGACTATGAAGGCCACTCCATTTCTTTTATGGGATTCTTGCCCACAGTAGTAGATATGATGGTCATCCGAGCTGAATTCGCCCATTCCTGTCCATTTTAGTTTACTGATGCCCAGGATGTCAATATTTATTCTTGCCATCTCATTTTTGACCACATCCAACTTACCAAGGTTCGTGTTTCTTACATTCCAGGTTCCTATGCAATATTTTTCTTTACAGCATTGGACTTTCCTTTCACTTCCAGGCATATCCACAACTGAGCATCCTTTCGGCTTTGGCCCAGCCACTTCATCAGCTCTGAATCTACTTGTACTTGTCCTCCACTCTTCCTCAGTAGCATGTTGGACGCCTTCCAACCTGAGGGGCTCATCTTCCAGCGTCATAACTTTTATATGCCTGTTTTCTTTGTCCATGGAGTTTTCTTGGCAGGGATACTGGAATGGCTTGCCGGTTCCTGTTCCAGGTGGATCACGTTTGGTCAAAACTCTCCACTCTGACCTGTCCATCTTGGGTGGCCCTGCACGGCATAGTTCATAGCTTCTCCGAGTTATTCAAGCCCCTTTGCCACGGCAAGGCAGTGATCCATGAAGGGGCTGGGATAAGGTAGAAACTTTTAAAAGTCATTGTCGCCCCAACCTCGGGGTTCAAAATTCCTCTTTGAACCTGTTGTGCAATAAACTTTGGTCTACACCGGTTGGTGGCTGGACTCCTTCCTTTATTCCGCAGGGACCCGCGGGCTCTGTCCGACGAGCTGGGTGACTGAGCAGCCTCACACCCAGATTTTTCCAAAACACAGGCAAAGGGGCAGGCTGCTCTGTGTGTTTTACTAGCAGTTAAACTGCACATTTTTTTGGGGGGGGGGAGATCTTTCTTTTTGTGTGCTTTGCATTGAGACTTGTGTTTCCAGCTCAGCCAAGGCAGCTGTGGCTGGAGGGCCAGCTGTGTGTGTGTTGTTAATGGAGAAATCTGAGGGCCTCGCTGGACAAAAAACAAGGACACCAGCCAGGAATACCAGAGCAAAACAGCAGCCAGTAGGCTTGGTCTTTATTGAAGACTGTCGCGACAGGACTCCCACCTGCTACCAGGTGGAAGAAGATGGAAGCCCTGAACAAAAGGAGACCCCAACTTTTATTAGCTACTAATCCCCCATGCTACATCCCTACATCATGACTACATCATGACTACATCATTGACACATCACAAAAAGGAGGGGTTTAGGGAGGAGTTGTGGTGGTAACCTGAATGTCTTGTCACTTGGCTGGTTCCTCCTCCCCCATGAGTACTTTCCGGAAGACAAAGGGGAATTTGCAGTTTCCTGTCTCCAGAAGGAAGAGCTGATCACTGTCCTTTGTTTCAGTCCATGCTGAATCCACTCCCATATGCAGGTCCTTTGTGAGGGCAATGATCTTCTGTCTAGGACCATCAAGGTTGGCATGCCAACTGGGTAGGTCTCGCTGGAGCTGCAGGGGTGTTGGCTGCCTTGAGTCAAATCTCTCCCCTTTGATAGTCCTTCCTTCATGGTGTAAAATAAAAGTTCACATACACGCCATGTATTTAAGACTGATTTCCTGCTGAGTTCATTGCTGGGAAGAAAAGAGTGGACTCTGAGAGGAAGACATCCCACACTCCATACATCTGAGTTCTCGCCTCTGAGAGTCCAAACATGTTTCATAAACACTCTGTTATAAGTAAAGCACTTTCTGCAATCTTTCCATTTAAACTGCTGCTCCTCTGAGTTGTTGCTGGTTTGTAGGGTTTCAACTATTAAAGCTCTTCCTGTCCATAAGTCTGTGGATGTAGGACTTCCACTAGGACTGAACCTCTACCTACTTTCCTGACATTTATATGGTTTGTCTTTTGTGTGAGTTTGTTGACGAAAATCAAGGGTTCCGCTCTGACTGCAGCACCTACCACACGCCATACATTTAAACAGTTTCTCCCCTGTGTGTCTGCTGATGTTTTCTAAGGTGTCCATTCTGCCTGAAGCTCTTTCCACACTGAATGCATTTAAAAGGTTTCTCCCCTGTGTGAGTGTTGATGTCTTCTAAGGGTTGCATTCAAACTAAAGCTCTTTCCGCACTCCATGCATTTAAATGGTTTCTGCGCTGTGTGAGTCCGGTGATGTATATTGAGGTGTCCACTCTTACTGAAGCTCTTTCCACACTCCATGCATTTAAATGGTTTCTCCCCTGTGTGAGTCCGTTGGTGAATTCTAAGGCTTGTATTCTCACTAAAACTCTTTCCACACTCCATACATTTAAATGGTTTTTCTCCCGTGTGAGTCTGTTGATGTCTTCTAAGTTTTCCATTCTCACTAAAGCTCTTTCCGCACTCCAGGCATTTAAATGGTTTCTCCCCTGTGTGAGTCCGTTGATGTATATTGAGGTTTCCACTCTTACTGAAGCACTTCCCACACTCCATGCATTTAAATGGTTTTTCACCGGTGTGAGTCCGTTGGTGTAATTTAAGGTCTCCATTCTGACTGAAGCTCTTCCCACACTCCATGCATTTAAATGGTTTCTCCCCTGTGTGAGTCTGTTGATGTATATAAAGGTGTCCATTCTGACTGAAGTTCTTCCCGCACTCCTTGCATTTAAATTGTTTTTTGCCCATGTGAGTCCATTGATGTGTTCCAAGTTTTCCACTATCAGTGAAATTTTTTCCACTCCCCATAGCTTTAAATGGTTTATCCCATTGGAGGTCATTGATGTGAACTATATGTGCTCATTCAATGAAGTATATCCCACATTTCCCACATTTTAATTTCTATGAGAGCCAGTGTGGTGTAGTGGTTAAGAGCGTTGGACTTGTAATCTGGTGAACCGGGTTCGCGTCTCCACTCCTCCAGATGCAGCTGCTGGGTGACCTTGGGCTAGTCACACTTCTTTCAAGGAAGTCTATCAACCCCACTCACCTCACATAGTGTTTATTGTGGGGGAGGAAAAGAAAGGAGAATGCTGGCCGCTTTGAGACTCCTTGGGGTATTGATAAAGCGGGATATCAAATCCAAACTCTTCTTCTTGTATTCCTAATGAAATTAAAGGTGCCCCATCTCTCGGAATTCTGACTCTCTACTCCATCACCTTCTTCAGAGTGGGAGCAAAGGAAATCCTGTTTGGGTTTCAAGGAAGAGAACAAAGGGAAAGAGAACACATCAGCCGCCATTAGCACCTTCTCCTATTTCAACGTCTCCTACATTCCCCCACCTCCTACAAATGTTCCCAATTTTTAGGAAGTGAAGTTGATGTCGGAAATCAAGCCTTTATCAGGAGAAACTGGCAACTCTCCCAGGCACCAGGCTTGATTCCCTGTTGACCTCCCTGGCTGCATTCCCCAGCAAGATCCAGGCTAGGTCTCGATAGGCGATTCTTCTCAAACGTGGGAAGAACACCCCCCCCTCTTTCCTGCCCCCCCCTGGCTGGGGAAAGAGATAGACAGAAATGTATTTACATGCTTTTATTTCTGTCTTTGCAGCATTACAAAAACATGACTGCTTTCTGGGAAATGATATATAATGAATTGAAAAAGGTATTTAAATATACCTTCTTGAAGAAGCCAGAGGCCTTTCTCTTGGGCATGGTTGGCCAAGTGGTGCCAAAGAAGGACAGAACTTTTTTTATGTATGCTACAACAGCAGCAAGAATACTCATCGCAAAGTATTGGAAGACGCAAGATCTACCCACTCTGGAAGAATGGCAGATGAAATTGATTGACTGTATGGGACTGGCAGAATTGACGAGCAGAATCCGTGACCAGGGAGAAGAGTCGGCTGAAGAAGATTGGAAAAAATTCAAGGACTATTTACAGAAATACTGTAAAATTAAAGAAAGTTAGATGGTGTTGGATTGAAATTGAGAGGTTTCGAGCTGCAATGATACAAAGGAACATAGATGGGGGGGAAAAGGGTTTGAAAAATAAGATAATGTTATAAGCTGTAATGCTTTAAATGAAGGATTTGCTGAACAAATAACTTTAATTGGGATACAAGAAGGAGAAGTATGAGGAGGTCTGAGAAATTTGTTATTTAAAAGTATGGTTTATGAATTTTATGCCTTTTTTAATGTTTTTGTTTGTTCTGTTTTTGTTTGTTTGTTTAAAAAATTGGAAAATGTAATAAATATTCTTTAAAAACAAAACAAAAACATGACTGCTCTCTTCAAACTCCAGCAGTGAAGAGACAAACACTTCCTGTACTTCCTGGACAGGAACAAACGGAAGAGCTCATATTACACTCTGAGCTAATTCCGGTGCTTCGCACTGTGAATTGACTGTCCTTCTGTTTCCCACGGGCAGTCCCAACATTCCCATCATGTTTACTTTTCAAGCTAGCAGTTTGCAGCTGCATTGCTTCTATATCGTAACAGTTGCAATGTCATCAAATGATAGTAATTAATGAGCAACTTTCAAAATCCTCAATCAATGTTAATAAAGCAGCATATTTTTAAAAATGATGTGCTCTCTGATCTTGTGCCCGTCTTCTGACGCAGGTCTATCCTGAAATGACACTGAAAAACAGGGTATTCAAGGCAAATAGATAAACTGTACTTAGTGGAATATGTAGTACCTTGAAAATGTACTATTGATTTATTTATGGCCTGAAGTTGTGCTATTTCTGTGGACATGAATTTATTCCTCTTCTGTCTTAAATATCATAATCATACGATGTCATGGGGTGTTAGGGGAGCGGTAGTACCTTTGGTGGGGGAAATGTCATGCAACCTATGGGGTAATTTATCCACCATTGGTCCCCACCCTGCACTCAGCTCTCACCTGTGGCTTCCAGAAGCTATCAGCATGCAACAGGGGCCACAAACCCAGGTACGGCTTCAACCGGCCGGCTAAACCAGGTGAGGATACCTGATGGGCCTCAAATCCTTGGTGGGTTGGGGAATTCTGGTGCAGGTGAAGGCAGGCCCTGGTGGATGGAGAGGAGGAGAAAAACAGTGAATCCCACAGTCAAGAAGGCAGATTCTGCCCATGCTGCAGAGGAAAGTGAAGGGCAGATGGGGTTCATCAACCTGGGAAGGAAGGCCATCGAGAAAGAAAACTCTGGCCCTAACCCTTTGCTGCCTCGTGAGTTATCTTCAGGAAAAGAAAAACTCACACAAATCCAGTCTCTAAGACGGTTAGATGGTGTCCTGCACACCTCCTTCCAGCCACTCCTGCAGCCAAGCTGGTGCCAAACGTACTGCTCTGCTTTCCTTGGGACCATATAAGCCAGGCTGAGAAGGGGGTCTTGTTCTCTAGGCAGCCCAGGACCCCCAAACACACTGTCCAGGCAGTGCTGCTAACACAGCAGTTTCAGGGGGAGGGATGAACTCAGACTTGTGTATCAAACTCTCTCCAATGTGGAACAAGGAAAACGAAGCACTATTTACATCATAAAAAGGTAAAGGGACCCCTGACCATTAGGTCCAGTTGTGGCCGACTCTGGGGTTGTGGCGCTCATCTCGCTTTATTGGCCAAGGGAGCCGGCGTACAGCTTCCGGGTCATGTGGTCAGCATGACTAAGCCTCTTCTGGTGAACCAGAACAGGGCACGGAAACGCCGTTTCCCTTCCCGCCGGAGCGGTACCTATTTATCTACTTGCACTTTGACATGCTTTCGAACTGCTAGGTGGGCAGGAGCAGGGACCGAGCAACGGGAGCTCACCCCATTGCAGGGATTCGAACTGCCAACCTTCTGATCGGTAAGTCCTAGGCTCTGTGGTTCAACCCACAGCGCACGTCACTGTAAAAGTATTTGAAATATTTGTCTTTTGAAGAAAAGATCACCAAGTATCCGGTGGCCCTTTCAAAGCTAATGAAAGAATAAGAGGAACAGAAATGCTTTTGAGGTGCAACTTCTATATCAAGCCTGAGAGCCATTCCATGGACTCTGCACCCCTCTTTCTGATGACAGGTGTACATTATCCTCATCCTCAATGAACCAGGCAGTGGAAAAGACATTGAAGATGGAAGCCTGAGAGAGAGGAAAAGGTTTCTGGCTGCTTCCTGGGTGGGATTGCGGAAACAAACAGCCACTTCTGAGAAGGCCTCTCCCCTCCCCTCTTCCTCTCGGGATTTCCTCTCCTCTCCAGGGGGACCCAAGGTTGGACTGGGCAGAATCGCTGTGTCTGGGCAGGGACTTATGGGGCGGGAAGAGGATGGAGATTGCAGGAAGGAAGGGGTGGGGGGACAGGACCCCCCACTTTCCAGGGATCCCTCTCTAGTCGCTTTGAAGGAGTGGCCGATTCCTGGGCTGGATGGAGAAGGAGGCCCCTCCAGAGATTCCCCGCGGGCGCCACGATGGAGACGTCTCCTCAAGGACTGGTCTTCCTGTATCTCTCTCTCCCCGCCCCCACGCCAATGCTGCCCTTCCTCACCCCAGGGATGCTCCCCCCGACTTCCTCGACCCCCTCCCTCTTTCCCGGAGTCTCCCCTGCACCCAGAGGCCGACTTGGCGGGGCTCACCCCTCGCCCTGCGCGCCCCATCTCTCCATCTAGAGGACACCCCCCCCCCGAACACGAGCCACAAGGGGGTCTCTATCCAGGGGTCTCTCGCGCCCGTTAACCCTTTCATGGCCCGCCTTTCTCCGTGCAGATCCCACAGGGCCCCAGGGATGCCTGTGCGGGGGAAACGGGGCAAGGAGGCCTTCGTGGGGACCCCCTGGGTGGGGGCCCCATGTCCGCTGCTGCCAAGGCACCTAAGGGGCCAAGGAAAGCCCCCTTCGCAGCACGCGTGCAGGGATCCAGCCCATGCCTATGGGGCCCGCGAAAGGCGCTTTGGGGACCTGGCGGGGGTCTCTGGGTCCTTCCCTCCCCCCCCCACGACTTCTTTACCTTTGTCCTCGCTCCAGATTCTCCTTTCCTTTCCTGCAACATCCACGTGGGTGGGGGGGTGTCCTTCCCTGCCGCCCCTCCTCCCCTTTCCGAAAGCGCGCGCCCCTAGAGCTACGGCGCAAATCAGCAATCCGGCGCAGAAGCTCCACTTGCGGGAGAAGCAGGCAGTTTGGGAGGGGGGCTCATCCCCCCCCCATTCACGGAACAGAGGTCGGATGGCGAGGAGGAGGAGCAACATATTGGGGAGGGGATTTGGGATTGTGGGGGCGGGGTGAGGGAAGGATGTGCCGGGAGGGGAGGGAAAGAATTGAGCGGGGGTGGGGAGGAAGGTTTTTCCCCTCGTCTCTTCCTCCTGTATATCAGGAGAGCGGGGGAGGGGCTGACCCCGGCAATCCAATTACAAAGTGGGGTTCCCCCCCCCAATGTTTACATTGCAAAATCCTTCCCTCGCCCACCCCACGCCACGAGCCGTGCGTCTGTGTTTTAGGTATTGGTGCTCTTCAGACCAGGAATGGGGGGACAGTTATACTACTGCCCAAAACTACTTTGTGACACATTTGTGATGTATGGATGTTGCTGTGAAAAAATGTATTGTGGGAAATAGGGAGAAAATAACAGAGGCCAACCAGAGAATATTGAGAAGCAAAGCAGCTAGTAAGCCTGATCTTTACTGATCTGTTGCAACAGAGTGCTCCCCTCACTCGCAGGAAAGGAGGACCCACAAAAATGCTGTGCAAGGGGCTTATAAAGACTTTTGAAAGTGCCACCCTGCAGTCTTGACAGGGCTGGGTGACGGGCTCATGTTTCTAAATTCCAAACACTCCTACTATGTGACACATTTGTGATGTATGGATGATGCTGTGAAAAAATGTATTGTGGGAAATGGGGAGAGGTCTTAAAAGTTCATGCAACCATATGCAATTGTTGTAAGAATTTTAAGGTCTAATATATATAAAATAAATGTTCCAAGCAAGAAATCTGCCCTTTTCCCCTTATGGGGTATCCAAGAGCCTATATAGAGTCCTTACGTAGGTTCCCTATTGGTAGGAGAAAATAACAGAGGCCAACCAGAGAATATTGAGAAGCAAAGCAGCTAGTAAGCCTGATCTTTATTGATCTGTTGGAACAGGGTCCTCACTCACCACGCGCAGGAGGGAGGAGGAACCCAGAACAGTGGCGCGCAAGGCCTTATATAGACATTTTAAATGCCCTGCCCTGGAGCTCAAGACCATCCCTCCATACATCATAAATACATCACGGAAGGGGTGTAACCCAAGACCCCCCCCCCCAGATACATCATACCTACATCACAGAAAGGGCGGTTTACAGCAGAAATCTGAGTGGTTTGTTTACCTCCTGTCTGCCAGGTTACATGTTTAATGATCACTTGATTGGATTGCCTGGGGAGCCTGGTCAGTCTTTTGCAATGATGAATACTTAGTTCCTGTGCCAGGTCACAGGCTCACACCCTATTCATATCTTAAATGTGCCCTTAAGAAAGGATTTGTGAAGGAAAAGACAATGGAGAGGCTCTTCCTATCTCTTCCTCTCTTTTAAATTGGAACCAGTGAAGGCAATGAATTCCCTTTGTGCTTTTCTGGAGGTGGTTGGAGGATGGGTGGCAGCTAAGGGATTGAGGTTGAATCCAGACGAGGGAGGCAGGTGTGGGGGAGGCAGGTGTGGGGGACTCCCAGTTCCTGATGGCGTAACAGTGCCCCTAAAGGACCAGGTCATCACCTTTGAGTATAGGGGTCAGTGCCCCTATTCCTCCAGCAGGAGCGATTGTGGGGCTTCCTCGCCCGCTTCCATTCAGCTCCGCCATTCCCAAATGGCAATTCTTCTTTAGCCATTGTGGGAGCAGACGGGCTGGAAGCTGAAGCGGCTTCCCTTGGAGTAGGCTTTGTTTCCCTTTCTGCTGACCTCAGTCTCTTGGATTGTGGCCAGCTTTCCTCTTCCATTTTCCTGAATGCTGAGCTGTGTTGGATGTGTAGGGAAGCAAAATTCACCCCAGAACTTTTCCGCACGCTTCCCTCCGCAGCACAGAAGGATGGGGGGAGGGAGGAACACGTAGAAATAAACGGAGACTCCGATAAATGGAGAGAAGCATAAAGTGGAGTCCCCTCAAGATCAGTATTGGGACCTGTGGCTTTTCAACTTCTTCATAAATGATCTAGAGTTAGGAATGAGTAGGGAGGGGGCAAAGTTTGCTGATGGCAGTTGTTCAAACAAAGAGAGATTGTAAGGAGCACCAAAAAGAGCTCTCCAAACGGGGAGAATGGGCTGAAAATACAGTTCATTGTCAACAAGATTAAAGTGATGCATGTTGGGGGGCAGGGAAACACCCTCTTAATATCATGTGCAGGATCATGGGGTCTGAACTGGGTTTCTCTGTGTGCTTTAGGAGACCAGGGGAGAGGGGAGCTGGTCGCAGCAGGAGTCGTCGTCTCCCTGGATGCTTCAGTAGCCGGCCTCCTCTGATGGTCTCCTGGCCCCCTCCTCTCCTCCCTCTGAGCCTGAACTGCTCTCTGCCCCAGCCTCTTCCTGCTCACCAAACCGTTTCCTCCTAAGCTTGCAACACCTCCCCTCCCATTCTGCTCCATTTTCTCCCTCTTTCTGCTCATTGCCATCCCACCACCAGTCCCCAGGCTCTGAGCCTTCTTCCCTTGGGGGTTCCCCAGCTGGTGCCTCACCCCCCCCATCCAGCCAGTCCGTGACAGCAAGAACAGCCATAGCAGTAAAATCAGTATGACAGTAATATACACTCTGGTCCTCTGGTAGGAATACTCCCTAGCAGCAGGATTGAATAATAACTTCTGGGAATATGGAAAAGTACTATCTTCTCCAAACCCCAGAATAAGCAGGAGCTCTGGGGTTGCCCATGGGGTTCATGATTGAAGATGGGCCCCCCAGGTGACTTCCCTGGTACCTGCAGCCCCACCTTCCCCATCCTACAAATAGGCTTGGGGAAAAATCTCCCATTCAATTTCCGTATTTCAAGTTTTTTTCAGAATGTGCAGAGGGCAGGGATGAAGTTCTGTTGAATAAGTAGTGTTTGGAGATCATGCAGTAGTGGGGTGACAGAGTTTGGTGAATGCCATCTTGCATGCTTGAGTAGACCAACTCCAGGGCATGAGGCACGTAGCAGCAGGGTAGGGGCCACGTGTAGAGCAATTCCCATGCTGAGGTCAAAAACACACACAGAGGCAGCAGGACTTCTTCAGTAATAGTTTACTGAGCTTTCAAAGCATACAGTTCTCACTGGGTCCCCAGAGAGGCACAAAACTTAGCTCCTGAGAGCAAATCCAGTTTCAGCAGAAAAAAAATACAGCACACAGGATATCTAAGTCAGGCAGACACACCGGCAGAAGGGAGCAAGGGAGGAAAGAGGCTGGAAGGACACAGGGCAAAGGATGTGTGTGTGTCGCTTCCTGTCGTCTGGGAGAGAAGTCAGCAACTCAGCATCTGCAAGGACTTCACGAAGAAAAGCTTTCTGCCGCTGCTTGCAGGCACATCCCAGAAACACACACTGTGATTCACGGTGTATTGCCATATCAGTTGTTCTTCAAAGGTTATCATGATTTGGTCTAGAAACCGGTATTGGACAAGATATCAATATATCGCCCAGCCCTAATCCTCACTCACCACCAGCAAACCAGATTCATCCTCTCTCTCAAAAGGTACTTTACCGCTTAGATTATACTCACATTGTTTGACATTGCCTTCAAAATTTCGTTGCTGTTCAGTTTTACATATATACACAAGCACTTCAAATACACGTCATGTGTTTAAGCCTGATTTCCTGATGAGTTCATTGCTGTGAAGAAAGAGTGGACACTGAAAGGAAAATGTCCCGTTCTCCATACATCTAAATGGGTTCTTCCTTGTGAGAGTCCCTGGATGTTCCTTAAACAATCAATTGTAAATAAAGCACTTTTTGCAATCTTTTCATTTATACTGCTCCTCTTAGAGTTTCTTGATGGTTTGTAGGGTTTCAAGTCCTAAAGTTCTTCCTGTTCATGAGTCTGTTGATTTAGAACTTCCACTAGGACTGAACCTGTATCTACTTTCCTGATATTTATACGGTTTGTCTTTTGTGTGAGTTTGTTGACAGAAATCAAGGGTTCCGCTCTGAGTGCAGCTCCTTCCACAGTCCATACATTTAAACAGTTTCTCGCATGTGTCTGCTGATGTTTTCTAAGGTGTCCATTCTGCCTGAAGCTCTTTCCGCACTCCATGCATTTAAATGGTTTCTCCTCTGTGTGAATCCACTGGTGTAATTTAAGGTCTCCATTCTGACTGAAGCACTTTCCGCACTCCAGGCATTCAAATGGTTTCTCCCCTGTGTGAGTCCGTTGATGTATATTGAGCTTTCCACTCTTACTGAAGCTCTTTCCACACTCCATACATTTATATGGTTTCTCCCCATGTGAATCCACTGGTGTAATTTCAGATCTCCATTCTGACTGAAGCACTTTCCGCACTCCAGGCATTCAAATGGTTTCTCCCCTGTGTGAGTCCGTTGATGTATATTGAGCTTTCCACTCTTACTGAAGCTCTTTCCGCACTCCATACATTTAAATGGTTTCTCTCCTGTGTGAATCCGCTGGTGTAATTTAAGGTCTCCATTCTGACTGAAGCACTTTCCGCACTCCAGGCATTCAAATGGCTTTTCCCCTGTGTGAGTCAGTTGATGTATATTGAGGTTTCCATTCTGACTGAAGCTCTTTCCGCACTCCATGCATTTAAATGGTTTATCCCCAGTGTGAGTCCGTTGGTGTATATTGAGGTGTCCACTATGACTGAAGCTCTTTCCACACTCCATGCATTTAAATGGTTTCTCCCCTGTGTGAGTCTGTTGATGTCTTCTAAGGTTTCCATTTAAACTGAAGCTCTTTCCACACTCCATACATTTATATGGTTTCTCCCCTGTGTGTGTCTGTTGATGTGTTCTAAGGTATCCATTATCACTAAAGCTCCTTCCACACTCCATACATTTATATGGTTTCTCCCCTGTGTGAGTCCGTTGATGTATATTGAGGTTCCCACTCTGACTGAAGCTCTTTCCACACTCCATGCATTTAAATGGTTTCTCTCCTGTGTGAGTCCGCTGATGTGTTCTAAGGTTTCCATTATCACTAAAGCTGTTTCCACACTCCATACATTTATATGGTTTCTCCCCTGTGTGAGTCCGTTGATGTATATTGAGGTGTCCACTCTGACTGAAGCTCTTTCCACACTCCATGCATTTAAATGGTTTCTCTCCTGTGTGAGTCCGCTGATGTGTTCTAAGGTTTCCATTATCACTAAAGCTGTTTCCACACTCCATACATTTATATGGTTTCTCTCCTGTATGAGTCCGTTGATGTATTCTAAGGTTTCCATTTAAACTGAAGCTCTTTCCACACTCCATACATTTATATGGTTTCTCCCCTGTGTGAATCCGCTGGTGTAATTTAAGGTCTCCATTCTGACCGAAGCTCTTTCCGCATTCCATGCATTCAAATGGTTTCTCCCCTGTGTGAGTCCGTTGATGTACATTGAGGTGTCCACTCTGATTGAAGCTCTTTCCACACTGCATGCATTTAAATGGTTTCTCTCCTGTGTGAGTCCGCTGATGTGTTCTAAGGGTTCCATTATCACTAAAGCTGTTTCCACACTCCATACATTTAAGTGGTTTTCCCCCTGTGTGAGTCTGTTGATGCCTATTGAGTTGTCCACTCGTACTGAAGCTCTTTCCACACTCCATACATTTATATGGTTTCTCCCCTGTGTGAATCCGCTGGTGTAATTTAAGGTCTCCATTCTGACCGAAGCTCTTTCCGCATTCCATGCATTCAAATGGTTTCTCCCCTGTGTGAGTCCGTTGATGTATATTGAGGTGTCCACTCTGACTGAAGCTCTTTCCACACTGCATGCATTTAAATGGTTTCTCTCCTGTGTGAGTCCGCTGATGTGTTCTAAGGGTTCCATTATCACTAAAGCTCTTTCCACACTCCATACATTTATATGGTTTCTCCCCTGTGTGAGTCAGTTGATGTATATTGAGGTGTCCACTCTGACTGAAGCTCTTTCCACACTCCATGCATTTAAATGGTTTCTCTCCTGTGTGAGTCCGCTGATGTGTTCTAAGGTTTGCATTGAAACTGAAGCTCTTTCCACACTCCATGCATTTAAATGGTTTCTCTCCTGTGTGAGTCCGCTGATGTTTTCTAAGGTTTGCATTGAAACTGAAGCTCTTTCCACACTCCATACATTTATATGGTTTCTCCCCTGTGTGAATCCGCTTGTGTAATTTAAGGTCTCCATTCTGACTGAAGCACTTTCCACACTCCATACATTTAAATGGTTTTTCCCCTGTGTGAGTCTGTTGATGTATATTGAGTTGTCCTCTCTGACTGAAGCTTTTTCCATATTCCATACATTTAAATGGCTTCTCCCCTGTGTGAGTCCGTTGATGTAAACTTAAGTGTCCATGTTGACTGAAGTTCTTCCCACACTCCCTGCATTGGAATCCTTTCTTGCCCATGTGAGTCCGCTGATGTGTTCTAAGTTTTTCACTATCAGTGAAACTTTTCTCACTCTCCATACCTTTAAATGGTTTCTCCCCTTCTTGAGATCGCTGATGTGAGCTATGTGTGCTCATTCAGTGAAGTATATTCCACATTTCACACATTTTAATGTCTATACCTAATGAAATAAAGTGTCCCATCCCTCAGAATTCTGAATGTCTTCTCCATCAGCTTCTTCAAAGTGGGAGGAAAGGAAATCCTGTTTGGGTTTCAAGGAAGAGAAGAAAGGGGAAGAGAACACAGCAAGCGCCATTAGCACCTTCTCCTATTTCAACATCTCCTACATTCCCCTGCCTCCTACCCATGTTCCCGGTTTTGAGGAAACGAAGATGCAATGTCACCAAACGATAGTAATGCATCAGGAACCTTTCATAATCCTTAGTCATCGTTAATATAGCAGCATGAACTTGGAATACAGCCTTTTCAAATCAATTGTTTCCTCAAAGGAAAGGCAGCTGCTCTCTGTCTATGAAAAGACTCACTCTGTCTCTGGTTCATCTTTCCTTTGGACATTTCCCATCATCGGCATCATAATCCTCCATCCACCCCAGTTTCCACCTCTAGATCTTTATGAATCACCTGCACAGTCCCATTGGCCTCAGGAGGTCCATATAAACCATTTTGTGAGACTCAGGTCTTCATCTTTTCCAGGGACTGTGGTCTGGGTCAGTCAGAGAACTAGTGACAAGGCTTGGTGCTTGGCGTCAGCTGAATGGGTGCTCCGGGAAACTCCTGTTCTTGGAAATGGACCTCAGTCTACATGCCTCACATTGCATGGAGAGAGCAGGAGAAGCAGAAGGAAAGCAGGTGGCGCATGGGAATCCCAGATGGAAACAATCCACCCCCATTGCTCCTTATTAGAATGATGTGCTGCCTGATCTTGTGCCCGTCTCCTGACACAAGACTATCCTAATCTGACACTGAAAAAGCTGGATATTAAAGGCAAATGGATAACTGTACTTAGCGGGAACTTCATCCTTGAATATGTGGTATTGATTCATTAACAACCTGAAGTTGTGTTATTTCTTGAGATATGAATTTATTCCTGCTCTGTCTTAAATATCATAATTATAGGATGTCTTGGGGTGTTAGGGGAGCGGTAGTACCTTTGGTGGGGGTAATTTATCCACCATTGGTCCCCACCCACCATTGGTCCCCACCCTGCACTCAGCTCTCACCTGTGGCTTCCAGAAGCTGTCAGCTTGCAAAATGGGCCGCAATCTGAGGAACGACTTCAACCGGCCGGCTAAACCAGGTGAGGATACCTGAAGGGTCTCAAATCCTTGGTGGGTTGGGGAATTCTGCTGCCAGTGACGGCAGGCCCTGGTGGATGAGAGGATGAGAACAACAGTGAATCCCACAGTCAAGAAGGCAGATTCTGCCCATGCTGTAGAGGAAAGTGAAGGGCAGATGGGGATCATCAACCAGGGAAGGGAGGTCCTCGAGAAGGAAAACTTTGGTCCTAAACCTTCATTGCCTCTTGAGTTATCTTCAGGAGAAGTAAAAGCTGTGGAGGAAAACCTACACAAATCCAGAGTAGAGTCTCTAAGACGGTTAGATGGTGTCCTGCACACCTCCTTCCAGCAACTCCTGCAGCCAAGCTGGTGCCAAAAGTACTGCTCTGCTTTCCTTGGGACCATATAAGCCAGGCTGAGAATGGGGTCTTGTTGTCTAGGCAGCCCTGAACCCCCAAACACACTGTCCAGGCTCACAGTGCTGCTAACACAGCAGTTTCAGGCCGAGAAATGAGCTCAGACCTATGTATCAAAGTCTCTCCAATGTGAAACAAGGAAAACAGAAGCGCTATTTACATCATATGTCACTGTAAAGGTATTCAAAATATTTGTCTTTTGAAGAAAAGACCACCAATTATCCAATGGCCCCTTCAAAGCTAATGAACATCTGGTGCCTGGAGCTTTTGTGGGCTGCAGGACCAGGAAAGCTTCTGCCACCATTATCCTTCCAATTGGGCTTCAGGCCTCATCATGGGACTGAAATTGCCCTGGTTGCGCTGTTTCCTGGTTCTGCTGGATCTCTCAGCGGCTTTGGAGACCTTTGACCATGGTATCCTTCTGGACCCTCTAGGGGAGCTGGGGGCCCTGCTATGCAGTGGTTCCCCTCCTTCCTCCTGGGCCATGTCCAGAAAGTGGTGTTGGGGGATGAAGGTTCAGACCCCTGGGCTCTCACTTGTGGGGTGCCTCAGGGCTCCGTCCTCTCCCCCATGCTTTTTAATGTCTATATGAAGTCGCTGGGAGAGATCATCAGGGGGTTTGCGCTGGGTGTTCCCCAGTATGTGGATGGCACCCAGCTCTTCCTCTCTTTTAAATTGGAACCAGTGAAGGTCCTGTGTGAGTTTCTGGAGGCAGTTGGAGGATGGATGGCGGCTAACAGACTGAGGTTGAATTTTGACAAGACAGAAATACTGTTCCAGGGGGACAGGGGGCAGGCAGGTGTGGGGGACTCCCTGGTCCTGAATGGGGTAACTGTGGCCCTGAAGGACCAGGTGCGCAGCCTGGGCGTCATTTTGGACTCACAGCTGCCCATGGAGGTACAGGTCAGTTCTGTGTCCAGGGCAGCTGTCAGCCAGCTCCATCTGGTACGCAGGATGAGATCCTACCAGCCTGCTGACTATTTCACCAGAGTGGTGCATGCTCTGGTTATCTCCCACTTGGATTATTGCCATGTGATACATGAGGCTACCTTTGGAGGTGACTCGTAAACTGCAACTAATCCAGAATGTGTTAGCTAGACAACAGAATGGGAGCAGCAGCTGAGACAACATAACACCAGTCCTAAAGGATAGTCACTGACTCTCGTACATTTCTGAGCACAATTCACAATGTTGGTGCTTACCTTTAAATTGCTGTGGTTGCATTTTTCAGGCCAGAATCCTGTTATGCCTTCAGTCACAAATTTATTTGTTGAAGGAATTTTTTGCTGTCTCTGAGCTTTTTTTCCTACTCTGCTAAATGTATGTTGGACTTGCTCTGGAGATCATTGTGGAGGAGGAAGATCTGCAACCTAAAGCCCTAAACAACCTTGGTTATGTAGACCTGAACTAATGTCTCCACCCCCATCGCTCATTCTGGACACTGAGGTCCTCCTTCGAGGGTCTTCTGCTGCCCGCCCCCCCCCCCCGTGAGAAGCAAAGTTACAGGGAAGCAGTCAGAGGGCAAGGAAATGGGCAACTATCTGACATTTAGAAGACAGCTGAAGGCAGCCCTGTATTGGGAGGTTTTGAATGTCTGATGTTTTACTGTCTTTTATATGTACTGCAATTTGCCCAGAGTGTCTGGGGAAACCCAGCCAGATAGGCAGCGTGGAAATACTACAATCATTCTTATTATATTGTGATTCTTTTGTAGTTATTTTTGTAGTTATTTTGGAATTCGTTCTGCAATATCAGCTCACGAAATGTTATGAGGGGAGAAAATCACAGGGGTGCCATAAACTGTAATCCCACCCACAACTTCTCATTCACATACAGTCTATAAATTTGAGAAGGTCACACACCTCACCTGTGCCAATACTGGCCTGTATAGGCACACCTTGCATGTAGAGCCTCCAGCCACAGGCACTGTATAGCATGAAAATGGGTCCTTTGACTGGGAAGATTCATGCAATTGCTATCATCAGATGCTGAAGGATTGTATCTCAGCTTGTCAATCACTCTGACACTGCCTACCAAAAATAAGAGGAACAGAAATGCTTTTGAGGTGCAACTTCTATACCAATCCTGAGAGCCATTCCATGGACTCTGCACCCCTGTTTCTGATGACAGGTGTACATTTCCTCATCCTCAATGAAGCTGGCAGTGGAAAAGACATTAAAGATGGAAGCCTGAGAGAGAGGAAGAGGTTTCTGGCTGCTTCCTGGGTGGGATTGCGGAAACAAAGCGCCGCTTCTCAGAAAGCCTTTCCCCTCCTCTCTTCTCCTCAGGATTTGAACCACTGTGTCTGGGCGGGGCAGGGGCTTATGTGGGCGTGAAGAGGATGGAGCTTGCAGGAAGGAAGGGGTGGGGGGACTGGACCCCTCCCCCACTTTCCAGGGATCCCTCTCTGGTAGCCTTGAAGGGGTGGCCGATTCTTGGCTGGGAGGGAGAAGCCAAGGAGGCCCCTCTGGAGATTCCCGGCGGGCGCCACGATGGAGACATCTCCCCAAGGACTGGTCTTCCTTGATCTTCCCCCCCCCCCACGCCAATGCTGCCCTTCCCTGCCCCAGGGATGCTCCCCCCCACTTCCTCGACCCCCTCCCTCTTTCCCGGAGTCTCCCCTGCACCCAGAGGCCGCCTTGGCGGGGCTCACCCCTCACCCTGCGCGCCCCACCTCCCCATCCAGAGGACAACCCCCCCCAACACGAGCCACACGGGGGTCTCTATCCAGGCGTCCCTCGCGCCCGTTAACCCTTTCATGACCCGCCTTTCTCCGAGCGGAGCCCACAGGGCTCAAGGGATCCCTGCGTGGCGGAAACGGGGCAAAGGGGCCCTCGTGGGGACCCCCTCCGTTGGCGCCCCATGTCCGCCGCTGCCAAGGCGCAGCACGGGTCCAGGGATCTAGGCCATGCCGACGCGACCCACGAATAGCGCTTTGGGGAGCTGGCGGGGGTCTCTGGGTCCTTCTCTCCCCTCCCCCCGCGACCCTTTTACCTCTTTGTCCTCGCTTCAGATTCTCCTTTCCTTTCCTGCAACATCCACGTGGGTGGGGGGGGATTTACCTGCCGCCCCTCCTCCCCTTTCCGAAAGCGCGCGCCCCTAGAGCTACGGCGCAGAGCAGCAATCCGGAGTGGAAGCTCCACTTCCGGGAGAAGCAGGCAGGTTGGGAGGAGGGCTCATTCCTGGAACAGAGGTCGGATGGCGAGGAGGAGGAGCAACATATTGGGGAGGGGATTTGGGGTTGTGGGGGCGGGGAGAGGGAAGGATGTGCCGGGAGGGGAGGGGGGATCCCTGCGTGGGGGAAACGGGGCAAAGGGGCCCTCTTGGGACCCCCTCGGTGGGCGCCCCATGTCCGCCGCTGCCAAAGCGCAGCACGGGTGCAGGGATCTAGGCCATGCCGACGGGACCCACCAATGGCGCTTTCGGGGGTCTCTGGGTCCTTTTCTGTGTCCCCCCCCCCGCGACCCCTTTACCTCTTTGTCCTCGCTCCAGATTCTCCTTTCCTTCCTGGAACATCCACGGGGGGGGGGTGTCCCCCCCTGCCGCCCCTCCTCCCCTTTCCGAAAGCGCGCGCCCCTAGAGCTACGGCGCAGAGCAGCAATCCGGCGCAGAAGCTCCACTTCCGGGAGAAGCAGGCAATTTGGGAGGGGGGCTCATCCCCCCCCCATTCCCGGAAGAGAGGTCGGATGGCGAGGAGGAGGAGCAACATATTGGGGAGGGGATTTGGGGTTGTGGGGGCGGGGTGGGAGAAGGATGTGCCGGGAGGGGAGGGGGGATCCCTGCGTGGGGGAAACGGGGCAAGGGGTCCTCGTGGGGACCCCCTAGGTGGGGGCCCCATGTCCGCCGCTGCCAAGGCGCCTAAGGAAAGCCCCCTTCGCAGCACTCGTGCAGGGATCCAGCCCATGCCTAAGGGGCCCACGAAAGATGCTTTTGGGAGCTGGCGGGGGTCTCTGGGTCCTTCTCCCCCCCCCCGCGACCCCATTACCTCTTTGTCCTCGCTCCAGATTCTCCTTTCCTTTCCTGCAATATCCACGGGGGGGGTGTCCCCCCCTGCCGCCCCTCCTCCCCTTTCCGAAAGCGCGCGCCCCTAGAGCTACGGCGCAGAGCAGCAATTTGGCGCAGAAGCTCCACTTCCGGGAGAAGCAGGCAGTTTGGGAGGTGGACTCACCCCCCCCCCCCTTCCCGGAACAGAGTTCGGATTCCGAGGAGGAGGAAGAGGTGCAACGTATGGGGGCAATTTGAGGTTGTGAGGGCGGGGTGCGACAATGATGTACCGGAAGGGGAGGAATTTAGTGGGGGGGGAGGAAGGTTTTTCCCCTCCCCTCTTCCTAGTGGATCAGGAGAGAAGGGAGGGGCTGATCCCGGCAATCCACTTGCAAAGTGGGGTCCCCCACCCCACAATCTAAATGTTACGGAAATTACGGGGGGGCACATCTTAAAGTTAAATATTATAAATATTATACCTGAATGTATCCTTTCAACGTGACAGCTCAGGGAAGTTACCTAGCTTTAAAAATAATATAAAATCATCTCCTTTCCCAGTTTTCTTCATTCCAAAGCTATTTTCCCCTTGAAAAAGGACTCCAGGACGTTCCCACAGGTGGCAATTGCTGGGCTCATTGTTAGCCAAAGGAAGCCCAATCTCATCATCTGACTCGCCTCAGGCTCCAGACATGCAAAGGAACTTCTATTGGACTTCTGGGTGGTGGGTACTTAAGACATATTTGTCTATGCTAATCTTATACCTGAGTCTTGCCCTGCCATGTCTGCTTATGCTAATCTTTGGGCATGTTTGCCAAGGTTAACCCCTCCCCTTCTGTGACATGTCAGTGATGTAGCAATGATGCTGTATTAACTGTATTCTGGGATATGGTGGGAAAGTTTTAAAAGTCCTTGTCACCCCATCCTCGGGGTTCAAATTTGCTTTTTGAACCTATTGCGCAATAAACTTTGGTCTACAGCTATTTGCTCCGGTTGGCTGGACTCCTTCCTTTATTCCGCAGGGACCCGCGGGCTCTGCCCGACCAGCTGGGGGACTGAGCAGCCTCGCACCTAGATTTTTCCATAACACTTTATATTGCAAAATCCTTCCTTCCCCCACTCTACACCACGAGTCATCCATCCGTGTTTTAGGTATTGGTGCTCTTCAAACCAGGAAGGGGGGACAATTATACGACTCCCCAAAAACCCCAAGTCCCCACCGCACACTCAGACTAAGGCCAGGACAATGACCGTTGACACAGGCACCTTCCATGCACAACAGCAAAGAGGCTCAGAGAAGCAGCCTATACAGTTGTAGCAAGAAGCGGATACCATGAATCAGACTGTTTCCTCCGACTCTCCAATGCTGTATAGAAAACTGTAGAAACGTCAAATAATCTCCAAAATTAAACGGTTTACTTGCTTCCAATGGCTAATGACTCCTGTGGAATTGGGGTCTCCAGGGCTCCCCCTGACTCCATAATCCCTTAGGAGGCAGGAGGCGATCAAGGGCAGCACATGCCCCAGGCAGAAATCCATCCGGATGGTGGATTGAATCCTGATGCATTCAAAGGAGAAGCGCAGGAAAGACTTGCAGATAGGGGGATGTGTAAAAACTATTCTGGTTTTTTGGGGAAGAGGGTAGTTAAAAGGTGTAGGAAATTGGGGTTGTGACAGGGGTGGGTGATGGGCTCATGTTTCTAAATTCCAAACACTCCTACTTTGTGACACATTTGTGATGTATGGATGATGCTGTGAAAGAATGTATTGTGGGAAATGGGGAGAGGTCTTAAAAGTTCATGCAACCATATGCAATTGTTGTAAGAATTTTAAGGTCTAATATATATAAAATAAATGTTCCAAGCAAATGTTGTAAACAAAAAACCTGCCCTTTTTCCCTTTTGGGGTATCCAAGAGCCCATATAGAGTCCTTACGTAGGTTCCCTATTGGTAGGAGAAAATAACAGGGGCCAACCAGAGAATATTGAGAAGCAAAGCAGCTAGTAAGCCTGATCTTTATTGATCTGTTGGAACAGGGTCCTCACTCACCAGACGCAGGAGGGAGGTGGAACCCAGAACAATGGCACACAAGGCCTTATATAGACATTTTAAATGCCCTGCCCTGGAGCTCAAGACCATCCCTCCATACATCATAAATACATCACAGAAGGGGTGTAACCCAAGACCACCACCCCCCCCCAGATACATCATACCTACATCACAGAAAGGGCGGTTTACAGCAGAAATCTGAGTGGTTTGTTTACCTCCTGTCTGCCAGGTTACCTGTTTAATGGTCATTTGATTGGATTGCCTGGGGAGCCTGGCCAGTCTTCTGTGATGATAAATACTTAGTTCCTGTGCCAGGTCACAGCCTCACACCCTATTCATATCTTAAATGTGCCCTTAAGACAGGATTTGTGAAGGAAAAGACAATGGGGAGGCTTCTCCCATCTCTTCCTCTCGGTGGTTGGAGAATGGATGGCAGCTGAGATTGAGGTTGAATCCAGACAAGGGAGGCAGGTGTGGGGGAGGCAGGTGTGGGGGACTCCCGGTTCCTGATGGCGTAACAGTGCCCCTAAAGGACCAGGTCATCACCTTTGAGTATTGGGGTCAGTGCCCCTATTCCTCCAGCAGGAGCGATTGTGGGGCTTCCTCGCCCACTTCCATTCAGCTCTGCCATTCCCAAAGGGCAATTCTTCTTTAGCCATTGTGGGAGCAGACGGGCTGGAAGCTGAAGCGGCTTTCCTTTGAGTAGGCTTTGCTTTGCTTTCTGTTGACCTCAGTCTCTTGGATTGTGGCCAGGTTTCCTCTTCCATTTCCCTCAATGCTGAGCAGTGTTGGATGTGTAGGGAAGCGAAATTCACTCCATAACTTTTCTGCAGGGTTCCCTCCACAGCACAGAAGGATGGGGGGAGGGAGGAACACATACTAATAAACGAACACTCCTATGAATGGAGAGAAGCAGAAAGTGGAGTCCCCTATAGATTGGGGACCCATGGGTTTTCAACTTGTTCATAAATGATCTAGAGTTAGGAGTGAGCAAGGAGGGGGCAAAGTTTGCTGGTGGCAGTAAATCGTCCAGGATTGTTCAAACAAAGAGAGATTGCAAGGAGCTCCAAAAAGAGCTCTCCAAACGGGGTGATTGGACAGAAAATACAGCTCATTGTCAAGAAAATTAAAGTGATGCATGTTGGGGGGCAGGGAAACACCCTCTTAATATCATGTGCAGGATCATGGGGTCTGAACCGGGTTTCTCTGTGTATTCTAGGAGACCAGGGGAGAGGGGAGCTGGTCGCAGCAGGAGGGGGGGTCTCCCTGGATGCTTCAGCAGTCGGCCTCCTCTGGGTCTTCTGGCCCCCTCCTCTCCTCCCTCTGAGCCTGAACCGCTCTCTGCCCCAGCCTCTTCCTGCTCACCAAACCCGGTTTCCTCCAGCTTGCAACACCTTCCCTCCCGTTCTGCTCCATTTTCTCCCTCTTTCTGCTCATTGCCATCCCACCACCAGTCCCCAGGATCTGAGCCTTCTTCCCTTGGGGGTTCCCCAGCTGGTGCCTCCCCCTCCCCACACCCAGCCAGTCCATGACAGCAAAAGCAACCATAGCAGTAAAATCAGTATGATAGTAATATGCACTCTGGTCCTCTGGTAGCAAAACTCCCTAGTAGCATGACTGAATAATAACTTCTTGGACTATGGAAAAGTACTATCTTCTCCAATCCCCAGAATAAGCATGAACTCTGGGGTTGCCCCATGGGGTTCATGAGTGAATATGGGACCCACCAGGAGACTTCCCTCGTACCTGCAGCCCCTCCTTCCCCCTCTTGAAATTAGGCTTGGGGGGAAATCTCCCATTCAATTTCAGTATTTCAAGTTTTCTTCAGAACGCACAGGAGGCAGGGATGAAGTTCTGGAGAAGAAGAAGTGTTTGGAGATCATGCAGAGTTTGCGGCAAAAACCTTCTTGCATGTTTGAGTAGAGCAACTCCAGGGCATGAGCTAAGTATAACCGGAGTACGGGCCACGTGTAGAGCAAGTCCCACACTGAGGTCAAAAACACACAGAGGCAGCAGGACTTCTTCAGTTATACTTTACTGAGCTTTCAAAGCATACAGTTCTCGGGCTTCCGGAGGCGGCGCCATCGGCAATGGCGGTCCTCTTCTGATGTAGAGGAGGAAGCTCCGCGGAAATCGGGTCTATCCGCTGCAGCGAAGCGGAGACCCTTCCAAAAACCGCAGGCGAGTAAAGCCTGCGACCGTGGGACTCGGCGGGCACCTTTGCGCCCCCCCCCCCGTTTGGTAAAGGGGCTCGTTAAAAAGCTCCGGAGCGAGACGGGGGTGTGTTGCGCGGTGTTGAGAGTTAATCGCTACTTCTGCGGAGCGAAGCTGCACAGCTGATGCCGGAGAGCGCTGACCTCTTTCCTCTGAAAATTTGGCTCTAAAACTACAACCCGTGAGTAAGATCTTTTAAAAGGGGAAGATCAAAGGATTTGTTTGCTTTGATCGACGCAAAGAACTTGAATTTGGCACTGAAGCGGGAAGGCGTAAAGAGGAAGTCCGTCTTTCGGTTTTGTAGATAGGATTGAAGCAAAGACTTCTGAAGCTGAGAACTTGGAAAGGTAACTTAAAAGGAGTTAAACTTTAATGTCTAGAATTAGTACCCCCCCTAAGAGTGGGGGGGAGGAGAAGAAAATCTTGGATTGAATTGAAAAAGGGTGAGGGGAAATAAAGACCACCGCTTAATCCCTGATATTGGACTGCCAGAGACAGCAGGGAAAGTTTTGCACCATTTAAAGACATTGTTACTATATGAGATTACTCTGTAACTGAACTGATATTGCAGAAGGACTTTATTGGTAACTGTTGCTTTTGACTGAAGTTACCACTGCCTATAGAAATAAGTCATTTTGAAAAGAACATTGTTGCCAAGGAGCTCCCCTAGAGGAGGCTTGTGATACAACTGGGGACTTTCCATTACAGCTGGCCAGGAAATTTCCCCACCACTAAAGAACCTGAACTGTGAGAGCGACCTTGAGTTTCAAAGATTAAGTAATGGATCAACTTCAACCACAGGAAAAATCCCAGGAAAAATCCTCCAAGATAAAAACCAGGCTGCAGCAACGAAGACAATCAGTAGTAGCCCCACCTGTTTTAGAAAAGGAAGAATTTGGACAGCCTGGAGCAAAAGGTGGGGGGTCTGAAGAGACATTAAGTGCATCATTAGACAAAATATTTGGAGCTTTGGAAAAACTGTCAGCTAAAATCGATGTAAACACTCCAACACTCCAACACACAGGCTATTGACCGTTTGCTGCAGGAATCTAAATTGACAAGAAAAATTGCTGAGGAGGCGAAAGAGAAGGTGCAGGCGATAGAAGAAAGGATACAGCCAATTAATAAAGAACTTGAGGACCATAAGGCACAACTGTCCTTGATTGAATTGAGACATAAACAGACTAATTTAAGGATCAGGTCGGAACCAGAACAGGAACAAGAAAATTTAAGTGAATTATTGACACAGGAATTTGAAGATTTTTGGGGGATTGAACAGGATAAAGACTTTAAGATAGTGACCGCCTTTAGACTGGGTAAAGGCAGAGGGGGAAGAAAAAATAGGGCAAGAGATTGCCTGATTACACTCAGGTTTAAAGAAGAGAGAGACAAAATATTGGGCCTTCACTATCAGAAATCATTGGAGATACAAGATGCAAGGATTGAAATTTTTAAAGATATCCCAAAACATCTTTTAGACCTCAGAGCAAAATACGGAGATCTAGTGTATCTGTTAAGAAGAAACAGCATCATTTTTAGGTGGGAGTTTCCACAAGGCCTGTCTTTTACTTACAGAGGGGAAAAGGTGAAGATAAGATCGGAGGAAGATAAAGTGAGATTTCTGAAAGACCAAGAAGAAAACCTTCAAAAAGAGGCAGAGGAAAGAGAACCGAAGATACCAAGACCAGGAGCTTTGGATTTAGGGAAGACACCATTGGGACCGGATAAATCAGAGAAAGTGATACCACCCACAGACCAAGAACAACTGTTGAGAGCTGTAGGAGGGAATTGAGAATAATTTTCACAATGTCTCTGCGGGTATTAAGCTGGAACATTCGTGGTTTGAACTCCCCTGACAAAAGGAAAAGAATCTTTCATTTATTAAAAAAGGAAAAATTGGACTTGATTTGTTTGCAAGAAACTCATGTGACCAGAACACACAGGAAAGTATTAATTAATAAAAGATTAGGCCAAGAATTTATTTCATCAGACAAAGTAAAAAAAAGAGGAGTTGTGATCTATGCAAAAGAAAGTTTATCACCAAAATTTATTTTTAAAGATGACCAAGGAAGACTTGTGGCAATTGAGATACAATCTCAAGGTGAGAGACTTTTAATAGTAGGGGTTTATGCACCAAATGAGGGGAAATCAGAATTTTTTAAGAAACTGCATGAGACATTGTTGGACTTTATGGACTACAACATTATTATGCTCGGAGATATGAATGGAGTGGTATCGACTAATATGGATAAGTCAGAAAGACAGGTGGTGACAAAAGATGGAAGACTACCGAAAACCTTCTTTGAAATGACAGACAATATGGACTTGATTGACTCTTGGAGAACTAAGAATCCCCTAGGTAGAGAGGGGACCTTCTTTTCTGAAGCCCAAAAGACCTGGACAAGAATTGACCAAATCTGGATAACTAGAGGAATGGCTCCCAAGATCCGGAAAGTGGAAATCTGCCCTAAAATCTGCTCCGACCATAACTCTGTGAAAATGGAAATGAGATTAACACCGACTGGTTCCTTTAGATGGAGAATGAATGACACCTTGTTCAGAGACACAGAAATTACCAAAAAGGCCCAAAAAACTATAAAGGATTATTTTGAGATAAATTTGAAGACATCGGTTGAAAAAAGAGTAATCTGGGACGCAAGTAAAGCCGTAATGAGAGGGTTTCTGATACAACAGAATGCAATAAAAAGGAGAACTCAAGAGGAGAAAAAAGAAAAGATTTTGGAGAAGATAAGGGAAGGAGAAAAGAGACTTACAGCTAAACCAAAATCACAAGAGATTTTGAGAGAAATTAAACTACATCAAGTACAATATATGAAAATGATTAATCAAGATATTGAATGGAAAATTAAACTGATGAGACAAAAGACTTTTGAATCAGTGAAAAATGTGGGAAGCTGCTAGCGTGGCAGTTGAAGAAGAGACAAAAGCTAAATACAGTTACAAATCTTGAGGTGGAAGGAAAGAACATACAGAACCCACAGGAAATTAGAAGTTGCTTCCAGAGATATTTTAAACAACTTTACACACAAGGGCCACAGATGGAGACAAAAATTGACCAATTTTTGAAAGTTAATGGATTACAAAAAATTTCTCAAGAAAATAAAGTGTTATTGAACCATAAAATAACTGAACAAGAGGTGGAAGGTGTGATTCAGAACATGCAATTAGGCAAATCTCCAGGGCCTGATGGATTGACCGCTAAATATTATAGAACTTTGAAAGACTATCTAATTCAACCACTAAAAGAGGTGTGCAATGATATTATGGACGGGGAAAAAGCGTCTGAGTCGTGGCAAGAAGCTTATATCACACTTATACCGAAAACTGAGTCTGAAAAGACACAACTTAAGAACTACCGCCCCATATCCTTGCTTAATGTGGATTATAAAATTTTTGCTGACATTTTGGCTAAAAGACTGAAAAGAGTATTGGCAGAAGTTATACATAAAGATCAGGCAGGCTTTCTCCCTGGCAGACATCTATCGGACAATATGAGGAATATAATTAATATTCTAGAAAAACTGCAGGTGAATATCAACACTAAAGCAGTGTTGATATTTATAGATGCGGAGAAAGCCTTCGACAATATTTCTTGGAGTTTTATGAAGAAGAATCTTCAGGGGATGGGGGTCGGACAAAATTTTGAAAATGGTATAGGTGCGATCTACTCTGAACAAAAGGCTAAACTGATAGTGAACAATGTGGTGACAGAGGAATTTAAAATAGAGAAAGGGACACGACAAGGCTGCCCAATTTCCCCATTGCTCTTTATTTCGGTTCTGGAGGTTTTGCTGAACATGAACATGAAGGGACCAGTTGATCCAGGGTATTCAGGTCGGAGTTAAACAATATAAACCTAAGGCCTTTGCAGATGACCTAGTATTGACCTTGCAAGAGCCAGAAACTAGCACCAAGAGGGCTCTAGAAGTAATCCAGGAATTTGGTCAAGTAGCAGGTTTTAAGCTGAATAAGTTAAAAACTAAGGTCTTGGAGAAGAATTTGACACCAATAGAGAGGGAGAGGTTTCAGAAGGAGACAGATTTAACATTGGTTAAAAAAGGTAAAATACCTGGGGGTGAATATGACCGCTAAGAATGTGAACCTATTTAAATATAATTATGAGAAATGTTGGTCAGAAGTTAAAAAAGATTTAGAAATTTGGTCAAATTTGAAGCTTTCCTTGCTGGGTCGTATTGCTGTTATCAAAATGAATGTATTGCCGAGAATGTTATTTTTATTTCAATCATTGCAAATTATTGACAAGATGGATTGTTTTAAGAAGTGGCAGAGAGATATATCTAGATTTGTCTGGCAGGGCAAAAAGCCCAGAATAAAATATAAGATACTTACTGATGCTAAAGATAGAGGGGGGTTTGCCCTGCCAGATTTGAAACTCTATTATGAATCAGCAGCTTTTTGCTGGCTGAAGGAATGGCTACTTCTTGAGAATACAGATGTTTTAGATCTTGAGGGGTATGATAATGTATTTGGGTGGCATGCATACTTGTGGTACGGCAAGGTAAAATCGCATAAGGCATTTAAAAACCACATTGTCAGGAAAGCATTGTTTAATGTCTGGATTAGATATAAAGACTTTTTGGAGAATAAAACCCCAAGGTGGCTTTCACCTATGGAAGCGAAAGCTTTGAAAAAACTTAATATGGAGGACAAGTGGCCAAAATATTGGGAAATTTTAGAACAGGAAGGTGACAAATTGAAATTACAGAGTTATGAGAAGCTTAAAGAGAAGGTGCGAGACTGGTTACACTACTTTCAAATAAGAGAGGTTTTTAACCAAGATAGAAAAGTGGGTTTCCAGGTGGAAAGATCAAAGTTAGAGACAGAATTGTTAGAACCCAATGCTAAGATTCTATCAAGAATGTATAATTTGCTGCTGAAATGGAACACAGAGGAAGAAACAGTAAAATCGGCAATGATAAAATGGGCACAAGATATAGGCTATAATATCATGTTTGCTGACTGGGAGAAGTTGTGGACCACCGGGATTAAATTTACGGCATGTAATGCCTTAAGAGAGAATATTATGAAAATGATGTACAGGTGGTACATGACCCCAGTCAAGCTTGCAAAAATTTATCATCTGCCCGATAATAAATGCTGGAAATGTAAAGAAACTGAAGGTACATTCTTTCACCTTTGGTGGACGTGCCCAAGGATTAAGGCTTTCTGGGAAATGATATATAATGAATTGAAGAAGGTACTTAAGTACACTTTTCCTAAGAAACCAGAGGCCTTTCTCCTGGGCATAGTCGGCCAATTGGTGTTAAAGAAGGATAGAACTTTTTTTATGTATGCTACAGCAGCAGCAAGAATACTTATTGCAAAGCATTGGAAGACACAAGATCTACCCACCCTGGAAGAATGGCAGATGCACGTAATGGACTATATGGAAATGGCGGAAATGACTGGCAGAATCCGAGACCAGGGAGAAGAGTCGGTGGAAGAAGATTGGAAGAAATTTAAAATCTATTTACAGAAACACTGTAACATTTTTGAATGTTAATGACATTGAAATGAATTGAAGGGGTTCTAGCAACAAGATAAAAAATAAGATTGGATTGATAATAGATAAATTAATTGGATATGAATTTGCTGAACTAATTTTTAAAAGGGATACAAAAAAGGGAGATGTGAGGAAGTCAGGAAAATAAGTGAATCAAAGAAAGTGGAACTAAAAAGAGGGATTTTTGTGTTTTTCTCTAATGGTTTTTTCCCCCTTTTTCTTTTTTTTTTCTTTTTCTAAGTTAAGTATTTGTATCTTTTGTATTTTATATTCTTGTGTATGTGTTTTGTTTTTGTTTTCTTCTTTATTTTTGTTTGTCGTGATTCTTAAAATTTAATAAAATATCATTAAAAAAAACAAAAAACAAAGCATACAGTTCCCACTGGGTCCCCAGTGAGGCAAAAAACTTAGCTCCTGAGAGCAGATCCACTTTCAGCAGTAAAAAATTTTAGCAGACAGGAAATCTAAGTCTGGCACACAAACCGGCAGAAGGGAGCAAGGGAGGAAAGAGGCTGGAAGGACATAGAGCAATGTGTTTTGTCAGGGAATGGTCTGAAGCCAAATATGGGGGAATCCATTCTCAAGCAGATTAGCTTTCCTCAGAAGTGGAGCTGGAGGGGGAGAAACGGCCCCCCCTCGTTTCCAGTGGTCTCAGAAGCAGGGAGAGACGCAGACAGAGAGCAGATTAGACAGGAGTTACCTAGTTGGAGATAATGACAAGAGAAACAGACTCAGCTGGCCCTGTAGCAGGAAGACAGATTTCCTCTGAGTGGAACATGTCCCGCGCTCCATACATCTAAATGGGTTCTCCCTTGTGAGACTCCCTAGATGTTTCCTAAACACTCCATTATAACTAAAGCACTTTCTGTAATCCTTCCATTTAAACTGCTTCTCCTCTTTAAGGTTGTTGTTGGTTTGTAGGGTGGCAACTATTAAAGTTCTTACTGTGCATGTCTGTTGATGTTCCACTAGGACTGAAACTCTTATCGCCTTTGCTGACATTTATATGGTTTGTCTCTTGTGTGAGTTTGTTGATGAAAATCAAGCATTCCACTCTGCCTGCAGCTCTTTCCACACGCCATACAGTAAAATGGTTTCTCCAAAGTAAGTCTGCTGATGTTTTCTAAGATTTCCACTCTGATCGAAGATCTTTCCACACTCCATACATTTATATGGTTTTTCACCTGTGTGAGTCTGTTGATGTCTTCTAAGGGTTGCATTGAAACTGAAGCTCTTTCCACACTCCAGGCATTTAAATGGTTTCTCCCCTGTGAGTCGGTTGATGTGTTCTAAGGGATCCATTATCACTAAAGCTCTTTCCACACTCCATGCATTTATATGGTTTCTCCCCTGTGTGAGTCCGTTGATGTTTTCTAAGGGATCCACTAACACTAAAACTCTTCCCGCACTCTATACATTTATATGGTTTCTCCCCTGTGTGAGTCCGTTGATGTTTTATAAGGGATCCACTATCACTAAAACTCTTCCCGCACTCCATACATTTATATGGTTTCTCCCCTGTGTGAGTCCGTTGATGTTTCCTAAAGGATCCATTATCACTAAAGCTTTTTTCGCAATCCATGCATTTAAATGGTTTCTCCCCTGTGTGAATCCGTTGATGTGTTCTAAGTTGTCCATTATCACTATATCTCTTCCCACACTCCATACATTTATATGGTTTTTCACCCGTGTGAGTCCGTTGATGTATATTGAGGTGTCCACTCTGACTGAAACTCTTTCCACACTCCTTACATTTATATGGTTTCTCTCCTTTGTGAGTCTGTTGATGTCTTCGGAGGGTTGCATTGAAACTGAAGCTTTTTCCACACTCCATGCATTTAAATGGTTTCTCCCCTGTGTGAGTCCGTTGATGTCTTCTATTTTTTCCGTGCATAATTTTTATTAATTTGTAAAAATCAAAATACAAATCAAATTATATCAATACTCTTGTTTTTTACAGAGAAAATAAAAAGGACTTCCTTCTGCCATTCCACGAATCGTCCATAATAACAAAAAAATAAATAAATCCGCATTCCTTTGTATGTAGTGCCATAAGTCACTCTCATTCTTCCTTTTTCCATAGGCATTACCCTTTGCTTCTACAGAGCACCTTTGAAACCCACTAGTGTTATCTGTTCATCAGTTAAGCTTTTCAGATATTCCGTAAAACTTTCCCAATCTTTGACAAACCTCTGATCTTTTTTATATCTAACTTTTCCTGACATCCTGTCCATCTCCACATAATCTAGTAGTTTGGCTCTCCATTCCTCTATAGTCGGCAAACTCTCTTGTTTCCAGTTTTTGGCTATCAACACCCTTGCTGCCGTTATAGCATATTGGAACAGTTTGCAGTCCTTCTTTTTTATCTCCTTTCCTACCAAACCTAGTAAGAACGCCTCTGGTCTTTTAGCAAAAGTATATCTTAACATTTTCTTTATTTCATTGTGTATGCTTTCCCAGAACTCTTTGACCTTTTGGCATTCCCACCACATGTGGTAGAAAGTCCCTTCCCTTTCTTTGCACTTCCAACATTTGTTGCAAGATCCGTACATTCTGGCTAATTTTACCGGGGTCAGATACCAGCGGTAGAACATTTTCATTAAGTTCTCTTTTAGTGACACACAGGCCGTGAAATTGAGGTGATGTTTCCAAAGTTTTTCCCACTCTTCAAAATAAATGTTACGGCCAAAATCTTTAGCCCAGTGTGTCATTACCGCCTTAACCTCCTCGTCACCTAAATTCCAATCTAATAGTTGTTTATACATTTTGGATAGAGTTTTTATGTTATTCTCCAAAATCTCAGATTGGAATCTGGACTTTTTGTCAGCATATCCTTTGCCTTTAACGTCTTTCTTAAACATATCGTTTATCTGATGATAATGTAGCCAGTCATATACTTGGGATTTGACCTGCTCAAACGGCCTCATTTTCCACTTTCCTTCCGCCTTCATTAGGAGTTGTTCGTAAGTTGCCCAATTGGCTCTCATGTTGGTCTTTTTAACCGACATAACCTCTAATGGAGACAGCCATTGGGGTGTTTTGGGTTCTAACACATCCTTATATCTTTCCCAAACCTCTATCAGGGGACCTCTAAATATATGATTCCCGAATCCCTTATGTCCTTTCTTCCTCCCATGCCACAGATAGGCATGCCACCCTGATCTATTGTCGTGGCCCTCTAAGTCTAACACTTCCGTATCTTCCAGTTTTATCCATGTTTTGACCCAGCATAAGCAGGATGCCTCGTAATATAATTTTAGGTCTGGGAGAGCGAAGCCTCCCCTCTCTTTTATATCCGTTAATAATTTAAATTTTACTCTCGGCTTCCTCCCCTGCCAGATGTATCTAGAAATTTCTTTGTGCCAGGTTTTAAATATCTTTATATCTTTAATGATCGGGATATTTTGAAAAAGAAATAGGATTCTTGGCAGTACCGACATTTTAATTGTAGCTATTCTTCCCCAGAATAGCAATTTGAGCCGACCCCACGTTTCTATATCCTTCTTGACCCCTTTCCATACAGTTTCATAGTTGTTTTTAAATAAGTCTATATTTTTTGGTGTTATCCATACCCCTAAATATTTCAGCTTTTTTGTCACTTCTATTTCTGCTTCTCTTTGTAATTCCTCCAATTTGTCTAATTGCATATTCTTAGCTATTATTTTTGTTTTCCTTTTGTTTAATTTGAAGCCCGCTACTTCCCCAAATTGGTCAAATTCTCTAAGTACCTCTTTTATTGAATCCAGTGGGTCTTCCATTGTTACAACCAGATCGTCTGCGAAGACTTTAGTTTTGTGTTCGTGATGGCCGACCCTGATTCCTTTTATTCCTTTATTATCTCTGATGGAGTTTAGTAGTACTTCTAATATCGTTATAAATAACAGTGGGGACAGTGGGCATCCCTGTCTTGTTCCTTTAGTTACTGTTATTTCTTCTGTCTCCACATTGTTTATCAACAGTTTTGCCCTTTGTTCCGTGTAGATTGCTTTTATCCCGTTGTAAAATTCAGTACCTACTTCCATGTGTTCCAGTTGTCTCAGCAAAAATTCCCAGTTTACGTTGTCAAACGCCTTCTCAGCGTCCACGAATAACAATATGCCTTGTTTGTCGCATCTTTCTGTTAAATATTCTATTATATTAATAATGTTTCTTATATTATCTTTCATTTGCCTACCCGGCAGAAAGCCGGCTTGGTCTCTGTGGATATTTTTTACTAAGATGGCCTTGTATCTTCTTGCAAGGACTCCCGCGAAGATCTTATAATCTATATTTAATAGGGAAATAGGTCTGTAATTTTTAATTTGTTCTAAATCTGAATCTTGTTTTGGGATTAATGTAATCAGCGCCTCCTTCCACGTCTCCGGTATTTCTCTTTCATTAAGAATGTTGTTCATTACTTCTTGTAGTGGAGTCAGTAGAACCGGTGCCATTTCTTTATAATATCTACTACTAAACCCATCTGGGCCTGGGGCTTTCCCGTTTTTTAAATCTGTTATTATTGCTTTGATTTCCTCTATCTCAATTGGGGCATTTAATTTCTCTTTATCTGCTGGGGGGATCTTATTGATGTTCTTAATCGTTAAATATCTCTCTATTTTTCTGGTCCTATTCTTTCCAGTATTTCTAAAGAGCTCTCCATAGAAATCCAAAAAAGCTCTCCTTATTTCCTTAGGTTTGTTTATCTCTTCTCCTTCCACCACTATCCTGTTTATCGTATTCTGTTCCTTCCTTTTTTTCAGTTGCCAGGATAGTAGCTTTCCCGTTTTGTTGGCATGTTCGAAACTCCTCTGTCTCAGTCTTTTGATTTTCCATTCTATCTCTCTATTTACCAGCATTGTGTATTGTGATTGTAAAATTTTTATGTTCTCTTTTATTTTCTTATTTTTTGGGTTTTGAGTTAATTTCTGCTCATTCTCTGCTAGTTGTTGTATAATTTCTTTTTTCCCTTTTTCTCTCTTTTTATTCTTGATTGCGCTCTGCTGGATAAAAAAACCCCGCATCACCGCCTTACCCGCGTCCCACACCACCTTCAATTTTGTGTTGTTGTCTAAATTGTCCTCAAAATATTCTTTTAATCTGGTTTGGGCTTTTTCTACTACCTCTTGGTCGTCCAATAAGTAATCTTTAAGTTTCCATCTATTTGATCTGCTTTCCTGCCCTCTTAGTTCCATAATTAATGGATTGTGGTCTGAAATTGTTCTAACCTGAATCTCCACCCGTACCGCTCTAGTAGTTATCTCTTTCGAAATCCACATCTGATCCAATCTTGATGATGAATCATTGGGTTCCGAGTGGTAGGTATATTGTTTTTCCATGGGATGATTGAATCTCCAAATGTCTACCAAATTGCAATTTTGGATAAGGGAAAAAAACGCTCTAGGTAACTTCCCTTCTCTACCCTTTGTGTCCCTCAATCTATCCATTTCTAACGACGTCACTCCGTTCATGTCTCCCAATAGTATAATTTTCTCATCGGCATAGTCATACAACTTTTCTTCCAATCTCCCATAGAACTCTGACTTGTTATCATTGGGAGCATATATTCCCACTATTATTATCTTTTCTCCCTGCCAATTTATTTTTACTGCTATTATCCTTCCTTCCTCGTCTTTAAATAACTGTTTCGCTTCAATTTGTTTTTTTATATAAATCACCACCCCCCTTTTTTTCTTCTGGTCTGAGGATACAAACTCGTTCCCCAATCTTTGATTAATCAGAATCCTTTTGTGCTTTCTCGCAATATGTGTCTCTTGGAGACAGATAACATCCAGACTTTCCTTCTTCAAGATATGTTCAATTCGATTCCTCTTTCCCCTGTCATTCATCCCATTAACATTCCAACTGTATACCTTTAACACCATTGTGATTTAATTTGTAGGGAGAAAAAAGAAAAGTGAACAGCTATAATTTCCTTTTGACCTTCCTCTTACGCTTCCTCCCCCGTCCCTCCCCCCTCTCCCTCCTCCCCCCCCGAACTTCCCGTCTCCCCCTCCAGAACTCCTTCCGATCCTATTCCCCCGTCTTTACCCTTTTCCTTTTGTGGTTTAAGTTCTTTGTATTTCCTTAAGAATTTATCTGTTTCTCCTGGATTTGTCAATTTTTGTCTCTTGCTCCTATATGTAAAGGAAATGCCTTCAGGAAACTCCCATTTGAACACAATGTTATTTCTTTTAAGTATCTGTACCAATTCTTTGTAGGAATCTCTACGTTTTAAAAGCCTGACAGGAATGTCTTTAAAAATTATTATGTTGTTTCCTTCAATGTTTAACCTTTTCTCTCTGTTTTTAGAGAGAATTCTGTTTCTTATTTCCCTGTCTTTGAATATTATCAGGCAGTCTCCTACAAATTTTTTGTTCCCTGGAGGCTTAGTTTTTAGTCTGAAAGCCGATTGCACTGCCCTTTCTACCTCTTCTGGTGATGTTTCCAACCAAAGGGCTAATTCTGTTATTAATTTCTCTTTTATGTTTTCTCCCTGAACTTCAGGTATACCTCTCATCCTAAGGTTAGCCTCCCTCTGTCTGAGTTCATTCAAAGCAATCCAATCTTTCATATCCTCTTGGCTCTTGTTCAAATCCAGTATCTCAGCTTTAATTTTCTCCTCCTCACGTCTTACTTCCTTTAGTTCTGCTCTGGTCTTTTTCATCCCTTCCTCCACTGACTGTGTCCTCCTGAATACCTCTTTGAGTTGACTCTTTAGTTCATTAACTGTTTCGTCTAACTTCTTATCTACCTCCCCAATTCTGTGCTCTACTTGTTCTAGCTTACATTCTACATTTTTCTCACTCTCCCTTATCTCCGCAAACATTCTTAATATCTCTGCCCTAAACTCCCCTTCCTGCTTTGATCCCTTTCTGTCCACTGGTGTTCCCCCTTCTGGTCTTTTCCCTGTGTTTGACATTCTTTGTTTTATCAGATATTAACTACACCCAACAGTATAATTATAACACTTCTGACCGGGTTTCAATTTCCTATTTAACCTGGTCCCCTGTTTTAACAGTCTTTTCTAACAGTCTTTCGGTTGCACAGTAGTCTATTAATTCCTTTTTTACCGTATTGTGACTTTGGGGTATCAGGGAAGGTCCTGTAGTTTTAAAGTTCAGGAGTTTGAAAAAACTTATGTCCGCAAAGTGATGTGTGCTTTCAAGCAGCACCAAAGTTCAGGGGTTTGAGAGCTCTTATATCCTCAGAGTGATGTGTGCTTTCAAACAGCACCGTATAGTCTTGTAGAGGTTATATTGGGAAAGTTTGTTCTCCAGATAGTGGATGGAAGGTCCACACCATCAGAGTCTCCCAGAAAATTCACTCAGAGTCTCCATTCCATTTTTCCTGGAGTTGGGGAAAAGGGAAGAAAGGAAAGAAAGGAGAGAAAAGAAAGAAAGGGAGGCGGGGGGGAAGGGGGGGTACAGAGATACTGGGGAAGAGGTAACCAAAAAGTAAAAAGTAAGGTCAGGATAGAAATAGAAGTTCCCAAGCGTTATAAACACTTTATCCGCTAGATGGCGCTCTCTGTCGCTGAAGGCAGGCTTTCGAAGTAAATTAACCAAAGAGTCCGTCAACACCCGGTAATAGTTGTTTCCCAAATGCTGAGCAAGTAGCAAAAAGTTCAGAACAGAGATGTGCCCAGCTCTTCACTATAGTACCAAGAGAAAGACAAGAGCACAGCCACCAAGTTTTAGATCAGGTTAGACCTGTTGTGGAGTTGTAGATTAGTCCCTGATACGTTTTATTCTCCTTAATGGCGCCGCCAGCGCTTCTCTTCCACTTTTCTCTTCCGCGGTGGGGATGGCGTTTCCGGCGCCCTTCGTTTTAATAGATGGTTCTAATTTAATAACTTCGTCCTCTGTTCCCTGTTGAGTCACCCCTTTTTCTAAAGGGGGTCGAATAATTTTTAGCGTAAAGTCCTTCAGGGAAACGAAGTAATCACCGGTGGTAGCTCAATACACTTGCCTTGCTCTGCAGTTTCTCTCTGCGTAGCCACCGATCCCTGGTAACGGCAGAACCTCTAGAATTCCCTTCTTTCTCACTCCAGGTTTTTTTTTTTTTTCCGAAATAGTTTAACCTTCACGTTTTAACCACCCCCGGGTTTCTTGTTCACTGAAACGGTGCGCTAATCACCAGCGGGGTCTGGGCTGTCCGTTGCTCGGGGGGAGGAAATGGCTGCCGAGGACCTGCTGCTCTCCTCGCTGTTCTCCTCGCCTTACAAAGGTTACCTGACAGCGGGGTGAGCCGCGCTCGGTCTCTGCTGGCTCCCTGTACCTCCGGACACCCTCCGGATGTGTTTCTGGGGTGCTCTCGCCCTCTAGCACCCCCTTTTCCCCCTGTTTATCGGACTGGGTTCGCGCTCCTGGCCGAATCCCTTCCCGCACCGGAGACGCGCGCCGCCGGAAGTCTCCGTTGATGTCTTCTAAGGCTTCCATTATCACTGAAGCACTTTCCGCACTCCATGCATTTAAATGGTTTCTCCCCTGTGTGAATTCACTGGTGTAATTTAAGGTCTCCATTCCGACTGAAGCTCTTTCCGCACTTCATACATTTATATGGTTTCTCCCCTCTGTGAGTCCGTTGATGTCTTCTAAGGCTTCCACTTCGACTGAAGCTCTTTCCACACTCCATACATTTAAATGGTTTCTCCCCTGTGTGAGTCCGTTGATGCATATTGAGGTGTCCACTCTTACTGAAGCTCTTTCCACACTCCATACATTTATATGGTTTCTCCCCTGTGTGTGTCCATTGATGCATATTTAGGTGTCCACTCCGACTGAAACTTTTCCCACACTCCATAATTTTAAGTGGTTTCTCCCCTGTTGGAGGTCGTTGATGTGAACTATGTGTGCTCATTCAATGACGCATATTCCACATTTCACACATTTTAATTTCTATTCCTAATGAAACCAAAGGTGACCCATCCCCTGGAGTTCTGACTGTCTTCTCCATCTCCTTCTTCAGAGTGGGAGGAACGGAAATCCTGTTTGCGTTTCAAGGAAGAGAACTAAGGGAAAGAGAACACATCAAGCTCCATTAGCACCTTCTCCTATTTCAACGTCTCCTACATTCCCTCACCTCCTACCCATGCTCCCAATTTTTAGGAAATGAAGTTGCAATGTCATCAAATGATAGTAATTCATCAGCAACTTTCATAATCCTCAATCAATGTTCATAAAGCAGCTTGTTTTTTTAAAAAAATGATGTGCTGTCTCATCTTGTGCCCGTCTTCTGACGCAGGACTATCCCAAAACGACACTGAAAAGCAGGATATTCAAGGCAAATAGATAAACTGTACTTGGTGGAATGTGTAGTTCCTTTAAAATGTAGTATTGATTCACTAATGGCCTGAAGTTGTGTTATTTCTGGGGACATGAATTTATTCCTGTTCTCTCTTAAAGATCATAATCATACAATCTCATGGGGTGTTAGGGGAGTGTTAATACCTTTGGTGGGGGACATGTTGTCCACCTTCTGGGGTAATCTACCCACCATTGGTCCCCACCCTGCACTCAGCTCTCACCTGTGGCTTCCAGAAACTGTCAGGATGGAATAGGGACCACAATCCCAGGAACAGCTTCAACCGGCAAGCTAAAACAGGTGAGGATAGTTGATGGGTCTCAAATCCTTGGTGTATTAGGGAATTCTGTTGCAGGTGAAGGCAGGCCCTGGTGGATGGAGAGGATGAGAACAACAGTGAATCCCACAGTCAAGAAGGCAGATTCTGCCCATTCTGCAGAGGAAAGTGAGGGCAGATGGGGCTCAACAACCAGGGAAGGGAGCCCATTGAGAAGGAAAACTCTGGTCGTAATACTTTGGTACACTCCCTCACTTCCTCTTGAGTTAGCTTCAGGAGAAGAAAAAGCTGCGGAGAAAATCCTCCTTTGCTCCCTCTTTAGTTGTATTCAGGAGAAGGCTTTGTAGGAAAACTCACACAAATCCCGAGTGGACTCTCTAAGGCGGTTGGATGGTGTCCTGCACACCTCCTTCCAGCCACTCCTGCAGCCAAGTTGGTGCCTAACGTACTGCTCTGCTTTCCTTGGGACCATATAAGCCAGGCTGAGAAGGGGCTCTTGTTGTCTAGGCAGCCCTGAACCCCCCAAAACACTGTCCACACTTGCTGTACTGCTAACACAGCAGTTTCAGGGGGAGCGATGAACTCAGACCTGTGTAGCAAAATCTCTCCAATGTGGAATATGTAAAACAGAAGTGCTGTTTATATCATACATCAATTAAAAAGTATTCAGAATATTTGTCTTTTGAAGAAAAGACCACCAAGTATCCGATGGCCCCTTCAAAGCTAATGAAAGTCTTGTGCCTGGAGCTTTTGGGGGTGCAGGACCAGAAAAGCTTCTGCCACCATTATCCTTCCAATTGGGATTCAGGCCTCATCATACGACAGAAACTACCCTGGTTGCGCTGGTTGATGATCTCCAATAGGCTAGAGACCAAGGGCAAAGCTCTTTCCTGGTTCTGCTGGATCTCTGCTTTGGAGACCTTTGACCATGGTATCCTTCTGGACCCTCTAGGGGAGCTGGGGGCACTGCTGTGCAGTGGTTCCCACCCTTCCTCCTGGGCCATGTCCAGAAAGTGTTGTTGGGGGATGAGTGTTCAGGCCCCTGGGTGCTCACTTGTGGGGTGCCTCAGGGCTCTGTCCTCTCCCCATGCTTTTTAATATCTATATGAAGCCGCTGAGGGAGTTTTGGCTGGTGTTCACACGCATGTGAATGATACCAGGCTCTTCTCTTTTAAATTGGAACCAGTGAAGATGAACCAGTGAATGCCCTGTGTTGGTACCTGTAGGTGGTTTGAGGATAGATGGTGGCTAACAGATTGAGGTTAAATCCTGACAAGACGGAAGCACTGTCCCTGTGGGACAGGTGGCAGGCAGACGCTACCAGCCTGCACACTGTCTCACTAAAGTGGTGCATGCTCTGGTTATCTCCTGCTTGGACCACTGCCATGCGCTCTACATGGTGCTACCTTTGAAGGTGACCCAAAAACTGCAACTAATCCAGAATGGGGGAGCTGGACTAGTAACTGGGAGCTGCCATCAAGACCACATATCATTGGTCCTAAAGTATCTTCCCTGGCTTCCAGTGTGTTTCCAAGCACAATTCACACTGTTGGTGCTGACCTTTAAGTGTCATGGCTCCATTTTTCAGAAAAAGAAAAGTGTTGATCTAATGCATACAGATCATTCTTGGTCTATTGGTTCAAGAAGGTTCTGGTGGTTTTACTCTTTGTGATTCAAAGCTGGCGCACCCTGTGTGTTGAGCCTCCAGTCAGAGGTATTGTCTATCATGAAAATGGGTCCTTTGACTGGGAAGATTCATGCAATCACTATCACCGGATGCTGATGGGTTGTATCTCAGCTTGTCAGTCACTCTGACACTACCTAAAAAGAATAAGAGGAACAGAAATGCTTTTGAGGTGCAACTTCTATATCAAGCCTGAGAGGCATTCCACGGACTCTGCACCCCTGTTTCTGATGACAGGTGTACATTATCCTCATCCTCAATGAACCAGGCAGAGGAAAAGACAATAAAGATGGAAGCCTGAGAGAGAGGAAAAGGTTTCTGCCTGCTTCCTGGGTGGGATTGCGGAAACAAAGAGCCGCTTCTGAGAAGGCCTCTCCCCTCCCCTCTTCCTCTCGGGATTTCCTCTCCTCTCCAGGGGACCAGTGGTTGGACTGGGCAGAAGCGCTGCATCTGGGCAGGGGCTTATGGGGGCGGGCAGAGGATGGAGCTTGCAGGAAGGAAGGGGTGGGAGGACAGGACCCCCCACTTTCCAGGGATCCCTCTTTGGTCGCCTTGAAAGGGTGGTGGATTCCTGGGCCGCAGGGAGAAGCCAAGGTGGCCGCTCTGGAGATTCCCCGCGGGCGCCACGATGGAGACGTCTCCCCAAGGACTGGTCTTCCTGTATCTCTCTCCCCCCCCCCACGCCAATGCTGCCCTTCCCCGCCCCAGGGATGCTCCCCCCGACTTCCTCGACCCCCTCCCTCTTTCCCGGAGTCTCCCCTGCACCCAGAGGCCGACTTGGCGGGGCTCACCCCTCGCCCTGCGCGCCCCATCTCTCCATCCAGAGGACACCCCCCCCCGAACACGAGCCCCACGGGGGTCTCTATCCAGGGGTCTCTCGCGCCCGTTAACCCTTTCATGGCCCGCCTTTCTCCGTGCAGATCCCACAGGGCCCCAGGGATGCCTGTGCGGGGGAAACGGGGAAGGAGGCCTTCGTGGGGACCCCCTGGGTGGGGGCCCCATGTCCGCCGCTGCCAAGGCGCCTAAGGGGCCCACGAAAGATGCTTTCGGGAGCTGGCGGGGGTCTCTGGATCCTTTTCTCCCCTCCCCCCGCAACCCCATTACCTCTTTGTCCTCGCTCCCGATTCTCCTTTCCTTTCCAGCAACATCCACGGGGGGGTGTCTCCCCCTGCCGCCCCTCCTCCCCTTTCCGAAAGCGCGCGCCCCTAGAGCTACGGCGCAAATCAGCAATCCGGCGCAGAAGCTCCACTTCCGGGAGAAGCAGGCAGTTTGGGAGGGGGGCTCATCCCCCCCCCATTCACGGAACAGAGGTCGGATGGCGAGGAGGAGGAGCAACATATTGGGGTGGTGATTTGGGGTTGTGGGGGCGGGGTGAGGGAAGGATGTGCCGGGAGGGGAGGGAAAGAATTGAGCGGGGGCGGGGAGGAAGGTTTGTCCCCCCCTTCCACCTGTATATCAGGAGAGCGGGGGAGGGGCTGATCCCGCAATATAATTACAAAGTGGGTTCCCCCCCCCCCAATGTTTACATTGCTAAATCCTTCCCTCGCCCACCCCACGCCACGAGCCGTGCGTCCGTGCTTTAGGTATTGGTGCTCTTCAGACCAGGATGGGGGGACAGTTATACGACTCCCCCAAAACCCCAAGTCCCCACCACAGCCTCGGACTAAGGCCAGGACAATGACCATTTGCACAGGCACCTTCCATGCACAGCAGCAAAGAGGCTCAGAGAAGCATCCTATACAATTGTAGCAAGAAGCGGATACCATGAATCGAACTGTTTCCTCCGACTCTCCAATACTGTATAGAAAACTGTAGAAACGTCAAATAATAGCCAAGTCAACGGTTTGACCGATTTCCTGGTTTCCAACGCCTGATGACTCATCTGGAATTGGGGGATCCAATTCATAATCCATAATCCCTTAGGAGGCAGGAGGCGATCAAGGGCAGCACATGCCCCAGGCAGAAATCCATCCGGATGGTGGATTGAATCCTGATACTTTCGAAGGAGAATCGCAGGAAAGCCTTGCAGCTAAGGGATGTGTAAATACTATTATGGTTCTTTGGGAAGAGGGTAGTTAAAAGGTGTGGGAAAATGGGGTTACTGACGGGCTCATGTTTCTAAATTCCAAACACTCCTACTATGTGACACATTTGTGATGTATGGATGATGCTGTGAAAAAATGTATTGTGGGAAATGGGGAGAGGTCTTAAAAGTTCATGCAACCATATGCAATTGTTGTAAGAATTTTAAGGTCTAATATATATATAAAATAAATGTTCCAAGCAAGGAAGCAAGTGTGTGTGTGTGTGTGTGTGTACACATACACACCCACCACATGTCTGAAGAGCACAGAAAATTTCTGGAACCATTTTCTCCCTCCCAAATTCTCTGCAAGGTCAAAGTGGGAAACCTTTCCATTGTCTCTTTGCGCACAAATCCTGTCTTAAGGGCACATTTAAGATATGAATAGGGTGAGCCTGTGACATGGATTCAGGAACTGAACAGCTATCATAACAATAGAGTGGCCAGGATGCCCAGGTATTCCAATCAGGTAACTTGGCAGACAGGAGAGAAACACTGCACTCAGATTTCTGTTGTAGTCCACCCCTTCTCTCATGTAGGTATGATGTCTTGGGGGTGGTCTTGGGCTACACCCCTTCTGTGATGTATTTATGATTTTTTTTGGGGGGGGGCGGTCTTGGGCTCCAGGGGGGGCAATTTCAAAATGTTTTTATAAGGGCTTGCACTACTTTGTTAGAGGTCCTCCTCTCTCCTCCCTGTGGGGGGAACACCCTGTTGCAACAGCTTCAGTAAAGATCAGGCTTACTAGCTGCTTTGCTTCTCAATATTCTCTGGTTGGCCTCTGTTATTTCCTCCTACCAATAGAGAACCTACAAAAGGACCCTATATGGGCTCTTGGATACCCCATAAGGGATAAAGGAGCAGCTTCCCCCCCCCCATAACGCAACCAAACAATCTTTGTGTTTGAACCTTGTTTCAACAAATAAAGATCAGGTCAATTGGCTGCTGTTTTGCATATTTAACATGGCTGGAGACTCCTTCTTTTGCTGACCAGAGGGACCCCCGGGGAGGGACACCCTGATGAGCCGGGCAGCGGAGTAACTCTGCACCCCAGGATTTTTTGCTTCTCCCTGCATTTCCACCTGAGCCTCACCCCCTTACCTAAAAGACAGACACAACACAATGTGACAGGAGTGTGACTCCTGCCCTCAGCAAACAAAATAGCTGACTCCCCACCCCCAGAACAAAGCAACCCTGGGATGCTGAGGTCCCCCAATCCTTGAAATGAAAAGGGGGGAGGCTCAGGAAACCTTCAGGGAGCAGGCAAGGAGTGGGGTGCCCAGGCTCCAGAAGCTCCTTCTCGCGGATTCCTCCACTCCACGCCACTCCCCACCGCAAGCCGCCTGCCTCCCCATCACTCCCATGGCTGCTTCACAAGTGTGGGGAAGCTGTGGCCCCTCCGCCTGGAGCTCCAAGTTCCTTTAAGAGCCCAGCGTTGCACAGGGCAGGCTCACCTGCAGCAGAACAAAACGCAGCTTCCCTGGCAGTCTGGAGCCAGGCTGGGGAGTATCGTGGGGACCCCATATAAGAATATATATAATGATTTAATATTTATCCCCCGCCCATCTGGCTGGGCTTCCCCAGCCACTCTGGGCGGCTCCCAGCCCAATACTAAACACACAATACAGTGGTACCTCGGGTTACATACGCTTCAGGTTACATACGCTTCAGGTCACAGACTCCACTAACCCAGAAAAAGTGCTTCAGGTTAAGAACTTTGCTTCAGGATGAGAACAGAAATTGTGCTCTGGCGGTGTGGCGGCAGCAGGAGGCCCCATTAGCTAAAGTGGTGCTTCAGGTTAAGAACAGTTTCAGGTTAAGTACGGACCTCCGGAACGAATTAAGTACTTAACCCAAGGTACCACTGTACGGCATTAAACATTAAAACACTTCCCTAAACTTCCCCAGAAATGTGCCCCTAGAAGAAATGTGCTTCCCCAATCAGAGGCAGCCGTCCTTCTCTGGTGCTCAAGTGCTGCCAGTGGGCTTCCCAGAAGAGGCCCCTGCTTGGTCCCTGGGAGGACAGGGCCCCCCGTGGGCCTGATCCTGCAGGGCTCACCTGATGTTCTAATGCAGGTGAATACTCCTTTGTCCTTCAGGGAGAACAGAGTTTCCCAAATTTGGGTCACCAGCTGTTTTTGGACTACAGATCCCACCATCCCAAGCTAGCAAGACTAGGGATGATGGGAATTGTTGGCAGGCCATGCAGGTGGCTCTGGCAAGTGAGCCCAGCTGCATGGGACCAGGGTGGGGGGAATTCCTTCAAGGATTCCAGAAGTGGCCATCACCTTTGAGTATAGGGGTCAGTGCCCCTATTCCTCCAGCAGGAGCGATTGTGGGGCTTCCTCGCCCTCTTCCATTCAGCTCCGCCATTCCCAAAGGGCAATTCTTCTTCAGCCATTGTGGGAGCAGACGGGCTGGAAGCTGAAGCGGCTTCCCTTGGAGTAGGCTTTGCTTTGCTTTCTGCTGACCTCAGTCTCTTGGATTGTGGCCAGGTTTCCTCTTCCATTTCCCTCAATGCTGAGCAGTGTTGGATGTGTGGGGAAGCAAAATTCACCCCATAACTTTTCCGCAGGGTTCCCTCTGCAGCACAAAAGGATGGGAGGAGGGAGGAACACGTAGTAATAAATGGAGACTCCAATAAATGGAGAGAAGAAGAAAGTGGAGTCCCCTATAGATCAGTATTGGGACCCGTGGCTTTTCAACAGATAGGAGTGAGCAGGGAGGGGGCAAAGTTTGCTGGTGGCAGTAAATTGTCCAGGATTGTTCAAACAAAGAGAGATTGCAAGAAGCTCCAAAAAGAGCTCTCCAAACGGTGTGATTGGACAGAAAATACTGGTCATTGTCAAGAAAATTAAAGTGATGCATGTTGGGGGGCAGGGAAACACCCTCTTAATATCATGTGCAGGATCATGGGGTCTGAAGTGGGTTTCTCTCTGTGCTCTAGGAGACCAGGGGAGAGGGGAGCTGGTCGCAGACGGAGGGGGGGTCTCCCTGGATGCTTCAGTAGCCGGCCTCCTCTAGGTCTTCTGGCCCCCTCCTCTCCTCCCTCTGGGTCTGAACTGCTCTCTGCCCCAGCCTCTTCCTGCTCACCAAACCCGGTTTCCTCCTCAGCTTGCAACACCTTCCCTCCCATTCTGCTCCCTTTTCTCCATCTTTCTGCTCATTGCCATCCCACCACCAGTCCACAGGATCTGAGCCTTCTTCCTTTGTGGGTCTCCCAGCTGGTGCCTCCCCCCCTCCCCCAGCCAGTCCATGACAGCAAAAGCAGCCATAGCAGTAAAATCAGTATGATAGTAATATACACTCTGGCAGGAAAACTCCCTAGCAGCATGATTGAATAACTTCTTCTGGGAATATGGGAAAGTACTATCTTCTCCAAACTCCAGAATAAGCACGACTCTGGGGTTGCTCCATGGGGTTCATGAGTGAAGATGGGCCCCCCAGGAGACTTCCCTCATACCTGTAGCCCCTCCCTCCCCATCCTGCAAATAGGCTTGGGGGGAAATCTCCCATTCAATTTCAGTATTTCAAGTTTTTTTTCAGAATGTGTAGTGGGCAGGGATGAAGTTCTGTTAAATAAGTACTGTTTGGAGATCATGCAGTGGTGGGGATGACAGAGCTTGGTGCAAAAACCATCTTGCATGCTGGAGCAGAGCAACTCCAGGGCATGAGCTAAGTAGCAGCAGGGTAGGGGCCACGTGTAGAGCAAGTCCCATGCTGAGGTCAAAAACACACACAGAGGCAGCAGGACTTACTTCTTCAGTAATGGTTCACTGAGCTTTCAAAGCATACAGTTCTCACTGGGTCCCCAGTGAGGCACAAAACTTAGCTCCTGAGAGCAAATCCAGTTTCAGCAGTAAAATCATACAGCACACAGGATATCTAAGTCAGGCAGACACACCGGCAGAAGGGAGCAAGGGAGGAAAGAGGCTGGAAGGACACAGAGCAATGGATGTGTGTTTGTGTCGCTTCCTGTCGCCTGGGAGGGAAGTCAACAACTCGGCATCTGCAGGGGCTTCATGAAGCAAAGCTTTATGCTGGCTATTCCAGGCAAACATGCAACTCAAAAACACATGCTGTGATCTGTGCTATATTGCCATATCAGTTGTTTTTATGGGGTTTTTTCTGTCCCCCCCCCAAAATATTCATTTTATAACACAAATAAAGAACACAAACAGAAAAACAAACAATACAAACAAAGTCTTGTCATATCCTTATTTTCCTATACATTGTGAAGTGGGCTTCCCCAAGTCCCACCTATCTGATTTTCATTTTACTTCATCTTTAGCAATTTACATATATCAACGTTTCTAACCATCTTTTTTTTTTAAATCACACTTAAAATAACTTCACATTTTATCACTTACAAATAATACTATTTTAAAATACACTATCTTCTACTTCTAAGCCTGCAGCCTATATCCACTTCCAAAGCTATTCTAAGATTTAAATATTAACATATTTTTTCAAATATTCCTTAAACTTCTTCCAATTCTTTCAATACTTCTTTCAATACTTTCATCAGTTCATTGTAAATACTTTCCCAGAAGTCTTTTTCCTTGGGGCACGTCCACCACATGTGGTAAAAGGTTCCTTCTTTTTCTTTACATTTCCAGCATTTATTATCATGAGTATGATACATTTTTGCAAACTTCACTGGTGTTAAATACCATCTATACATCATTTTCATCAAGTTTTCTCTTAATACATTGCAACATGTAAATTTGATTCCTTTGTTCCACAATTTCTCCCAATCTACCATCATGATATTGTGCCCCACATCCCTGGCCCATTCAGTCATTACAGATTTCACTTGTTCATCTTTTGTATGCCATTCCAGCAATAAATTATACATGTTAGATAGGTTTTTTGGTTTTGTATCTAATAATTCCATTTCCAGTTTGGATTTCTCTCTTTGAAAACCAATTTTCTTATCCATTTTAAACACTTCATTTATCTGGATGTACTGGAACCTATCATCTAATTTATCTTTCAACGGATCACAAGGTCCCCTACTTCCATCAGAATAGCATTATACTTCAACCACGTATCTTTCATATTCAACCTTTTACGGGTCTTAGCTTCCAATGGTGAGCCAAATCACTTCTTTTTCAAGGGTTCTCGCAATGCGTCAGGGAATGGTCTGAAGCTGAGTATGTAGGAATGCATTCTCAGGCAGATCAGCTTTCCTGGGAGCTGGAGGGGGGGAATTGACCCTCCTCTTTTGCAGTGGTCTCAGAAGCAGGGAGTGACACCGATACAGAGCAGATTAGACAGGAGTTACCTAGCTAAGAGATAAGGACAAGAGAAACAGACTCAGCTGGCCCTGAAGCAGGAATACGGATTTCTTTGGAGTTCACTGCTGGGAAGAAGAGTGGACTCTGAGAGGAACATGTCCCACACTCCACATATCTAAATGGGTTCTCCCTTGTGAGAGTCCCTAGATGTTGCTTAAACATTCCATTATAATTAAATCACTTTCTGTAATCTTTCCATTTAAACTGCTTCTCCTCATGTCTGAGGGTTGGGGGTTGGACTCGATGGCCCTTGTGGTCTCTTCCAACCCTATGATTCTATGATTCTATGTCTATGTCTGCTGATGGTTTGTAGGGGTTCAGCTCTTAAAGTTCATCCTGTACATGAGTCTGTTGATTTAGAACTTCCACTAGAACTGGACCTCTACCTTTATCTAACTTCCTGGCACTTATATGGTTTGTCTCTTGTGTGAGTTTGTTAATGTAAATCAAGGGTTCCACTCTGCCTGAAGCTTTATCGCTCTCAATGCATTTAAAGGGTTTTTCCCCTTTGCGAGTCCTTTGATGTCTTCTAAGGGTTTCACTGAAACCGAAGCTCCTCCGCACTCCATTCATTCATATGGTTTCTCCCCTGTGTGAGTCAGTTGATGTCTATTAAGCTGTCCACTCTGACTGAATTTCTTTCCGCACTCCATGCATTTAAATGGTTTTTCCCCTGTGTGAGTCTGTTGATGTCTTCTAAGGTTTCCATTATCAATAAAGCTCTTTCCACACTCCATACATTCATATGGTTTCTCCTCTGTGTGAGTCCGTTGATGTATTCTAAGGCTTCCATTGAAACTGAAGCTCTTTCCGCACTCCATACATTCATATGGTTTCTCCCCTGTGTGAGTCCGTTGATGTTTTCTAAGGTCTCCATTCTGACTGAAGCCCTTTCCACAATGCATACATTTATAAGGTTTCTCCCCTGTGTGAGTCCGTTGATGTCTTCTAAGGGCTCCATTATCACTAAATCTCTTTCCACACTCAATGCATTTAAATGATTTTTCCCCTGTGTGAGTCCGTTGATGTCGTGTAAGGTTTGCATTGAAACTGAAGCTCTTTCCGCACTCCATACATTCATATGGTTTCTCCCCTGTGTGAGTCTGTTGATGTCCTCTAAGGGTTCCATTATCACGAAAGGTCTTTCCACACTCCATACATTTAAATGGTTTCTCCCCTGTGTGAGTCTGTTGATGTCTTCTAAGGTTTCCATTATCACTAAATCTCTTTCCACACTCCATGCATTTAAATGGTTTCTCCCCTGTGTGAGTCTGTTGATGTCTTCTAAGTTTTCCATTATCACTAAATCTCATTCCACACTCAATGCATTTAAGTGGTTTCTCCCCTGTGTGAGTCCGTTGATGTCTTCTAAGGCTTCCATTGAAACTGAAGCTCTTTCCGCACTCCATACATTCATATGGTTTCTCCCCTGTGTGAGTCGCTTGATGTCCTCTAAGGGTTCCATTATCACGGAAGGTCTTTCCACACTCCATACATTTACATGGTTTCTCCCCTGTGTGAGTCTGTTGATGTCTTCTAAGTTTTCCATTATCACTAAATCTCTTTCCACACTCAATGCATTTAAATGGTTTTTCCCCTGTGTGAGTCCGTTGATGTCGTGTAAGGTTTGCATTGAAACTAAAGCAATTTCCACACTCCATACATTCATATGGTTTCTCCCCTGTGTGAGTCCGTTGATGTCGTCTAAGGATTGCATTTAAACTGAAGCTCTTTCCGCACTCCAAACATTCATATGGTTTCTCCCCTGTGTGAGTCGCTTGATGTCCTCTAAGGGTTCCATTATCATGAAAGGTCTTTCCACACTCCATACATTTACATGGTTTCTCCCCTGTGTGAGTCTGTTGATGTCTTCTAAGTTTTCCATTATCACTAAATCTCTTTCCACACTCAATGCATTTAAATGGTTTTTCCCCTGTGTGAGTCCGTTGATGTCGTCTAAGGATTGCATTTAAACTAAAGTTCTTTCCACACTCCATACATTCATATGGTTTCTCCCCTGTGTGAGTCCGTTGATGTGTTCTAAGGTTTCCATTATCATGGAAGCTCTTTCCGCACTCCATACATTCATATGGTTTCTCCCCTGTGTGAGTCCGTTGATGTCGTCTAAGGATTGCATTTAAACTGAAGCTCTTTCCGCACTCCACACATTTATATGATTTCTCCCCTGTGTGAGTCCGTTGATGTCTTCTAAGGCTTCCATTGAAACTGAAGCTCTTTCCGCACTCCATACATTCATATGGTTTCTCCCCTGTGTGAGTCCGTTGATGTTGTCTAAGGGTTCTATTATCACGAAGGCTCTTTCCGCACTCCATACATTCATATGGTTTCTCCTCTGTGTGAGTCACTTGATGTCCTCTAAGGGTTCCATTATCACGAAAGGTCTTTCCGCACTCCATACATTCATATGGTTTCTCCCCTGTGTGAGTCTGTTGATGTCTTCTAAGGTTTCCAATGAAACGGAAGCTCTTTTCACACTCCATACATTTAAAAGGTTTCTCCCCTGTGTGAGTCCGTTGATGCATATTTAGGCTTCCACTCTGACTGAATTGCCTTCCACACTCCATGCATTTAAATGGTTTTTCCCCTGTGTGAGTCCGTTGATGTATATTGAGGTGTCCACTCTGACTGAAGTTCTTCCCACACTCCTTGCATTTGAATCCTTTCTTGCCCATGTTAGTCGGCTGATGTGTTCTATCAGTGAAAGTCTTTCCACACTCCATACCTTTAAATGGTTTCGCCACTTTTGGGGTTTGTTGATGTGAGCTATGTGTGTTCATTCAATGAAGCATGTTCCAGATTTCACACATTTTAATGTCTCTATCTAGTGAAACCAAAGGTGCCCTTTCCCCTCGAAGTCTGTCTCTCTTCTCCATGACCCTCCTCAGCGTGGGAGGAAAGGAAATTCTGTTTGGGTTTCAAGGAAGAGAACAAAGGAAAAGAGAGCATATCAGATGCAATTAGCACCACCTTATATTTCAACATGTCCTATATTTCCCCTGCATCCTACCCAGGTTCCAAATTTTTAGGAAATGAAGATGCAATGATGTCAAATGATAGTAATGCATCAGCAACCTTTCATTATCCTCAATCATCATTAATAAAGCAGCATGATCTTGGAAAACAGCCTTTTCACATCAATTGTTTTCTCACAGGAAATGCAGCTACTCTCTCTCCATGAAAAGGCCCTCTCTGTCTCTGGTTCATCTTTCCTTTGGACATTTCCCATCATCCGCATCATAATCCTCCATCCACCCCTGTTTCCACCCCTAGATCTTCATGAATCACCTGCACAGTCCCAATGGCCTCAGGAAGTCCATGTGGACCATTATTTGAGACCATTATATGAGACCCAGGTCTACATCTTTTCCAGGGACTTTGGTCTGGGTCAGTCAGAGAACTAGTGGCAAGGCTTGGTGCTTGGGGTCAGCTGAATGGGTGCTCAGGGAAGCTCCTGTTCTGGGAGATGGACCTCTGTCTACATGCCTTGCATTGCATGGAGAGAGCAGGAGAAGCAGAAGGAAAGCAGCTGGCAAACGGGTAACACCCCCCCCATTGTTCCTTATAATAATGATGTGCTGCCTGATCTCTTGCACCGTCTTCTGACACAGGACTATCCTAATCTGGCACTGAAAAGCTGGATATTAAAAGCAAATGGATAACTCTACTTAGTGGAAACTTCATCCTTGAATATGTAGTACTGATTCATTAACAACCTGAAGTTGTGTTATTTCTTGAGATATGAATTTATTCCTGATCTGAGTGTTTTTTCCTACTCTCCTAACTATATGTCAGTCTAGGAGATCGTTATGAAGGAGCAAGTTCTGCAACCTAGAGCCCTAAACAGCCTCGGCCCTGTAGACCTGAAGGAGTGTCTCCACCTCCATCCTTCACTCTGAACACTGAGGTTCTCCTCTGAGGGTCTTCTGCTGGTTCCCTCCCTTCAGAGGTCAAGGAAATGAACAACTACCTGACATTTAGAAGACAGTTGAAGGGAGACCTGTATTAGGAGGTTTTAATGTTTGATGTTTTACTGTCTTTTATGTGTACTGGAAACCCAACCAGATGGGCAGGGTATAAATACTACAATCAGTTGTATTATCTTGTGATTTTTTTGTAGTTATTTTGGAATTCGTAGTGCAATATCAGGTCATGAAATGTTTTGGGTGGAGAAAATCACAGGGTTGCCGTAAACAATAATCCCACCCACAAACTCTCATTCACATACAGTCTGTAAATTTGGGAAGGTCACACAGCTCACCTGTGCTAATATTGGTAGTCTTTGGCCTCCATAGGCGCACCCTGTCTGTAGAGCCTCCAGCCACAAGCACTGTCTATCATGAAAATGGGTCCTTTGACTGGGAAGAATCTCAGCTTGTCAGTCACTCTGACATTGCCTACAAAAAGTAAGAGGAACAGAAATGCCTTTGAGGTGCACCTTCTATAGCAATCCTGAGATCGGACTTCCGGGTTAGCGCCAACGGCTAATGGTGGATTCCTTCCGAGCTCCGGAGGGAATCGGCTCCGCAGGAATCGGGTCTTGCCGCTGCGGCGACGCGGGGACCCTCAGAAATCACAGGCACTGAAGCCTGTGAACTTGGTGACTCGGCGGGCACCATTTGCGCCCCCCGACCCGCGAAGGAGCCTTTTTAAAGGCTTCGGAACGGGGGACGGGGTGAGCGGCGCGGTGCTGAGAGTCGACTGCTTCTCCTGCGGAGTGAAGCCGCACGCCATGGTCGGAGAGCGCTGACTTCTTCTTGTGAACAATTGGACTCTAAAAGCAACAACCCGTGAGTAATACGGAAATTGGATTTGTAAAGAAAAAAAATTTTTTTTTTGAATTAGGCATGATCGGGGAAGGCGCAAACAGGAAGTCCGTCTCCCCGTCTTATAAATAATCTAAAGCAAGGACTAGCTAACTAAGGTCGAGAGAATTTCTTCTTCTTTATTGGGTAAAAGACATTAATTTCACGATTTGGCAGTATAAGTAATTTCACTGGCGGATAAGAGCTAATTTTGAGAGCTGAAGTGCCACCCCCCCCGGACCCGGGAGTGATCCGCGAGAGAGCCTGTTGAGGAGATATAGAAGAGTTTGACAGCTGTCAAATTAGCTGTCAAGAAGGAAAAAGAGAACTTTGTTTCTGCTGTCTCTGCTGGATATATTTGCTACAATTTGGTTATATTTTGTTGAAAACAAGGAAGAACTGATACAAACTAACTTGATTTTTGGATTTGAACTGGAAGGAAGATAAAGTAACCTCCTCCCCCGGCTCCCCCCACCCTTGGCCCCCTCCCTCTCTCCCGGAGTCTCCCCTGCACCCAGAGGCCCCTTTGGCGCGGCTCACCCCTTGCCATGCGCGACCCATCTCTCCATCCGGAGTGGCCCCCCAAGACGAGATGGGGAGGGACGGGGGGTCTCTATCTAGGCGTCTCTCGCGCCCCTTAACCCTTTCATGGTCTGCCTCTCTCCGCGCGGAGCGCACAGGGCCCCAGGGATGCCTGCGCGGGGGAAACGGGGCCAGGGAGTCCTCGTGGGACCCCGTGGGTGGGCGCCCCATGTCCACCCCTGCCGAGGAAAGCCCCCTTCGCAGCACACGTTCAGGGATCCAGGCCCTGCCGGGGGGGGCCCACGGAAGGCGCTTTGGGGAGCTGGCGCGGGGTCCCTCTCTGGGTCCTTCTCTCCCCTCTCCCCCCCCCGCCGCGACCCCTTTACCTCTTTGTCCTCGATCCCGATTCTCATTTCCTTTCCTGCAACATCGATTTTTTTGGGGGGGTCCCCTGCCGCCCCTCCTCCCCTTTCCGAAAGGGCACGCCCCTAGAGCTATGGCGCTGAGCGGCAATCCGGCGTAGAAGCTCCACTTCCGCGAGAAACTGGCAGTTTGGGAGGGGGGTCACCCCTCCCTTATTCCCGGAACAGAAGCCGGATTGGAGCCATCTTCTGACGCAGGACTATCCTAATCTGGCATTGAAAAGCTGGATATTAAAAGCAAATGGATAACTCTACTTAGTGGAAACTTCATCCTTGAATATGTAGTACTGATTCATTAACAACCTGAAGTTGTGTTATTTCTGGAGATATGAATTTATTCCTGATCTGAGCGTTTTTTCCTACTCTCCTAACTATATGTCAGTCTAGGAGATCGTTATGAAGGAGAAAGTTCTGCAACCTAGAGCCCTAAACAGCCTCGGCCCTGTAGACCTGAAGGAGTGTCTCCACCTCCATCCTTCACTCTGAACACTGAGGTTCTCCTCTGAGGGTCTTCTGCTGGGTCCCTCCCTTCAGAGGTCAAGGAAATGAACAACTACCTGACATTTAGAAGACAGTTGAAGGGAGACCTGTATTAGGAGGTTTATAATGTTTGATGTTTTACTGTCTTTTATGTGTACTGGAAACCCAACCAGATGGGCAGGGTATAAATACTACAATCAGTTGTATTATCTTGTGATTTTTTTGTAGTTATTTTGGAATTCGTAGTGCAATATCAGGTCATGAAATGTTTTGGGTGGAGAAAATCACAGGGTTGCCGTAAACAATAATCCCACCCACACACCCTCATTCACATACAGTCTGTAAATTTGGGAAGGTCACACAGCTCACCTGTGCTAATACTGGCAGTCTTTGGCCTCCATAGGCACAGCCTGTCTGTAGAGCCTCCAGCCACAAGCACTGTCTATCATGAAAATGGGTCCTTTGACTGGGAAGTATCTCAGCTTGTCAGTCACTCTGACATTGCCTATAAAAAGTAAGAGGAACAGAAATGCCTTTGAGGTGCACCTTCTATAGCAATCCTGAGATCAGTTAAATAGGTTCTGCACCCCTGTTTCTGATGACAAGTGTACATTTTCCTCATCCTCAATAAACCATGCAGTGGAAAAGACACTTGAAGATAAAAGCCTGAGAGAGAGGAAAAGGTTTCTGGCTGCTTCCTGGGGGGGATTGCGGAAACAAAGAGCCGCTTCTGAGAAGGCCCCTCCTCTCCCCTCTTCCTCTTCCTCTTCCCTCTCCTCTCCAGGACGAACAATGGTTGGACTGGGCAGATTCGCTGTGTCTGGACAGGGCAGGAGCTTATGGGGTGGGAAGAGGATGGAGCTTGCAGGAAGGAAGGGGTGGGGGGACAGGACCCCCCACTTTCCAGGGATCCTTTTCTGGTTGCCTTGGAGGGGGGGTCGATTCTTGGGTGGGAGGGAGAAGCCGAGCCGGCCCCTCCGGAGATTCCTCGTGGGCGCACGATGGAGACGTCTCCCCAAAGACTGGTCTCCCCCCCGCCCCCCGCCAGTGCTTCGCTTCCTTACCCCAGGGATGCTCCCCTCCCTCCTCCCCCCGGCTCCCCCCACCCTTGGCCCCCTCCCTCTCTCCCGGAGTCTCCCCTGCACCCAGAGGCCCCTTTGGCGCGGCTCACCCCTCGCCATGCGCGACCCAGGGATGCCTGCGCGGGGGAAACGGGGCCGGGGAGTCCTCGTGGGACCCCGTGGGTGGGCGCCCCATGTCCTCCCCTGCCGAGGAAAGCCCCCTTCGCAGCACACGTTCAGGGATCCAGGCCCTCTCTGGGTCCTCCTCTCCCCCCCCCCGCGACCCCTTTACCTCTTTGTCCTCGCTCCCGATTCTCAATTCCTTTCCTGCAACATCGATGTTTTGTTGGGGGGGTCCCCTGCCGCCCCTCCTCCCCTTTCCGAAAGGGCGCGCCCCTAGAGCTATGGCGCTGAGCGGCAATCCGGCGTAGAAGCTCCACTTCCGGGAGAAACTGGCAGTTTGGGAGGAGGCTCACCCCTCCCTTATTCCCGGAGCAGAAGCCGGATTGGAGGAGGAGGAGGAGGAGGAGGAGGATGATCCTGATACTTCCAAAGGAGACGCCCAGGACAGCCTTGCAGCTAGAGGGATGTCTGAATACTATTATGGTTCTTATTGGAAGAGGGCAGTTAAAAGGTGTGAGAAACTGGGGTTGTTGACAGGGGTGGGTGACGGGTCCATGTTTCTGAATGCCAAAGACTCCTCCTTTGTGACAAATCTGTGATGCATCGAAGATGCTGTTGAAAAATGTATTGTGGGAAATGGGGAGAGGTCTTAAAAATCCATGCAACCATCTTCTCGGGGTTCCTACTCTTGGTGTGTCTGAACCTTGTTGCAACAAATAAAGTTCACGTCAACTGCCCGCCGTTTGCTTCTTTAACTTGGCTGGATTCTCCTTCTTTTGCTGACCGGAGGGACCCCCGGGAAGTGGCACCCTGACGAGCTGGGCAGCGGAGGAAATCCGCACCCGGGGATATTTTCCTTCTCAACTCTTTCTCACCTGAGCCTCACCCCCTTACCTAAAAGCCAGACACAACACAAGGTGACAGGATTGTGACTCCTGCCCTCAGCAAACAAAATAGCTTCCCCCCCCCGGAGCAAAGCAACCCCGGGATGCTGAGGTCCCCCAGTCCTGGAAATGAAAAGGGAAGGGGCGCGGGAAACCTTCCGGGAGCAGGCGGGGAGGGGGCTGCCCAGGCTCCAGGAGCTCCTTCTCGCTGGTTCCTCCCCATCGCCCTCCTGCTGCCTGCCTCCCCTCCGCTTCTACTGGTCCTTTGCAAGTGCGGGGAAGCTCTAGTCCCCCCGCCCCCCCCCGAAGTTCCCTTAAGAGCCCCACGTTGCACGGGGCAGGCTCACCTGCAGCGAAACAACACACAGCTGCCCTGGCCGAGTGGAGCCAGGCTGAGGCGCACCGTGGGGACCCCAGAAATGTGTCCCTAGAGGAAATGCGCCTCCCCCCTTCTCTGGTGCTCAAGTGCTGCCGGTGGGCTTCCCAGAAGAGGCCCCTGCTTGGCCCCTGGGAGGACAGGGGCCCCTTGGGCCTGATCCTGTAGGGCTCACCTGATTTTCTGATGCAAGTGAACCCTCCTTTCTCCTTCAGGGAGAACAGGGTTTCCCAAATTTGGGTCTCCAGCTGCTTTTGGACTACAGCTCCCATCACCCCTAGCTAGCAGGACCAGTGGTCAGGGATGATGGGAATTGCCATCAGGATCTCCAGGTGGCTCTGGCAAGTGAGCCCAGCTGCATGTGACAAGAGTGGGGGAATTCCATCCTGGTGTTACGGCAATTACAGGGGAGGTATTATCTGACATGATCCCCTGGGACGAGGAACCCCAGACCCCTCTCTCTTCAGTCGCAAATGCACGACTCACACATTGTATAAATACAAGAAAACACGGTCTCTGCATATTATGGATGGGATTTACGGACTTTGTGTTTTATGAATGGGATTTATGAATAACCGAAGCTCACCAATCAAGAGCACTATGTTTTGACAGCTAGCCAATGACGGCTGAAACTGCCTGCAAACCAGTGTTTCAGCTCAGCCTTTGCACGATTGTCTCAGCGCCCTCCTGCTGCTCAAAGTATATTAAATATAGCCATTTTGGTTTTGATTGCCTAAAGTTGCTACAATGTTACAAAGATTGTGTCTGAATGTATCCTTTCAGCTTGACAGCTCAGGGAATGATACCTAAATTTGTAAATTCATATAAAATCCATACTTTAACCGATTCTTCCCATTCCAACGCCATTTTAACTCTTAAGAAAAAGTAAATTTAGGCTTCACCCTCCTCCATGACCCTGGAAGTGGATAGCCACGTGGGCAGCAAAAACAGGGCCTCCTGCCATAATCCCCTGAGTACACTTCGCCCCACCCAGGGTGTGACCAAGGGGCGACAATAGACTTCCACAGAGGCAGTTGACCAAGCCAGGTGTTCTAAAAGCCCATCTCAGGAGAAGCCCTGAGGGCAAGGATGTAATTTGATTCTGAATTGATTTTAGAATGAATTGATTTTGGAAAGTATTTCAATTAATTGATTGTGATTTTATGTAAACCGTGTTACTTTTACTGTTGTTAGCCGCTCTGAGCCCGGCTTCGACAAGGGGGGCGGGCGGGATATAAATATTATTATTATTGCTACTACTACAGTGGTACCTTGGGTTATAGATGCTTCAGGTTACAGACTCCACTAACCCAGAAATAGTACCTCGGGGTAAGAACTTTGCTTCAGGATGAGAACAGAAATCGCACGGTGGCAATGGTGGCGCGCCAGCAGCAAGAGGCCCCATTAGCTAAACTGGTACCTCAGGTTAAGAACAGACCTCTGGAATGAATTAGGTTCTTAACCAGAGGTACAACTGTATTATGTCGATAGTTTTCTTGTTCTCTGGGTGATGGGTACTGGAGAGGTGTCCAGAGATGTATCTGATGGAGTGACCAACTGTTGAACTTGTGTAACCCTTTGATACCCCTCCCTATTTGTGACATACTAGTGAAGATGCTACTCGAAACGTATTCTGGGTGAAGAGGGGAAGTTTTAAAAGTCGATGTAAATTGTCCAGGGTTGTTCAAAAAAAGAGAGGTGCAAGGAGCTCCAAAAGGACCTCTCCAAATGGGGTGAATGGGCAGACAATACAGTTCATTGTCAATGAGATTAAAGTGATGCATGTTGGGACAAAAAAACCCTACGCCCATTAATATAATGTATAGGCTCATGGGTCTGAACTGGATTTCTCTGTGTGCTCTAGACCAGGGGAGAGGGGAGGTGGTCGCAGCAGGAGGGGGAGTCTCCCTGGATGCTTCAGCAGTCGGCCTCCTCTCCGTCTCCTAGCCCCCCTCCTCTCCTCCCTCTGAGCCTGCCTGCTCACCAAACCCTGTTTCCTCCTCAGCTTGCAACACCTCTTCTCCCATTCTGCTCCATTTTCTCCCTCTATCTTCTCATCGCCATCCCACCACCAGTCCCCAGGATCTGAGCCTTCTTCCTTGTGGGTCCCCCAGACTGGTGTATCCCCCCCCCGAACCCAGCCAGTCCATGACAGCAACAGCAACAACAAGAGTAAAATCAGTAGGATAGCAATATGCACTGTGGTCCTCTGGCAGGAAGACTCCCTAGCAGCATGATTGACTAATAACTTCTGGGACTATGGAAAAATATTATCCTCCCCAAACCCCAGAATAAGCAGTAGCTCTGGGTTTCCCCTAAGTGGTTCATGACTGAAGATGGGCCCGTCAGGAGACTTTCCTGGTACCTGCAACCCATCCTTCCCCCTCTTGCAGTTAGGTTGGGGGGGGGATCTCCCATTAAAGTTTTCTTCAGAACGTGCAGGGGGCAGGGATGAAGTTCTGTTAAATAAGTAGTGTTTGGAGATCATGCGGTGGTGGGGGAGACAGAGTGTGATGGCCTGGGAATCCGATTCAGAGGCTGAACCGGAGGAATCCCAGCCTGCACAGGAGTCCCCGCCTCCAGGGCCGGCTGAACTGGGGCAGGGCCTTGATTCTGAAGCACCTGCACCTGTGCCGGATCCTCAGGAGCAGGCACCAGGTGAATCCACTCTGGCTCCGGAGGTGGTTGAGGACTCAGTGCCTGCAGGTGAGTCTCCCCCTGGGTCCAGTAACCCTTCAGCCTCTCCTGAAGTATAGAGGCTCAGGGCAGAGAGGCGAAGGGAACTGGTTTCTCCCAGGAGGAATCATAGAATCATAGAGTTGGAATAGACCACAAGGGCCATCGAGTCCAACCCCCTGCCAAGCAAAAACACCTTAAGTGCTCGCCTTAAGGCCAGGAGAGGCTGGTCTCCTGGGGGTTGGGACCGCCCCTGGCCTCAGAGAAGATAAACGCCAGTCAGCCCGGTCCCAGGTTGCGGGAGCAACGTCGTTGAAGAGCTGTTTCGGCCAGCACCCAGTCCGGTTCTCCCAGAGTTCCTGTCCTTGCCCCGGCCCCTCGCTGTGGACCCCGCTTTGCCCGTGGAGGACTGTCTGCCGACCCTCGACTCCGGTCCTGGACCTCGCCCCACAGTAACCTCCCCCCTGGACCAGTACACAGAGTTTGGTGCAAAAACCAGTCTGACACACAAATACCCATCTTGAATGCTTGAGTACAGCAACTCCAGGGCCTTAGCCAAGCATCAGCGGGGTAGGGGTCACGTGTAGAGCAAGTCCCACACTGACATCAAAAACACACATAGAGGCAGCAGGACTTCTTCCGTAATAGTTTACTGAGCTTTCAAAGCATACAGTTCTCACTGGGTCCCCAGTGAGGCACAAAACTTAGCTCCTGAGAGCAAATCCAGTTTCAGCAGTAAAAAAAATACAGCACACAGGATATCTAAGTCAGGCACACACACCGGCAGAAGGGAGCAAGGGACGAAAGAGGCAGGAAGGACATAGAGCAATGTGTTTTGTCAGGGAATGGTCTGAAGCCAAATATGGGGGAATCCATTCTCAGGCAGATCAGCTTTCCTCAGAAGAGGAGCTGGAGGGGGAGAAATGCCCCCCCTCGTTTCCAGTGGTCTCAGAAGCAGGGAGAGATGCAGACAGAGAGCAGATTAGACAGGAGTTACTTAGTTGGAGAGAATGACAACACTCAGCTGGGCCCTGAAGACGGAAGAAGGATTTCCTCTGAGTGGAACATGTCCCGTGCTCCATACATCTAAATGGGTTCTCCCTTGTGAGACTCCCTAGATGTTTCCTAAACACTCCATTATAACTAAAGCTCTTTCTGTAATCCTTCCATTTAAACTGCTTCTCCTCTTTGAGTTTGTTGATAGTTTGTAGGGTGGCAAATATTGAAGTTCTTCCTGTGCATGAGTCTGTTGATGCAGGACTTTCACTAGGACTGAAACTCTTATCTCCTTTGCTGCCATTTATATGGTTTGTCTCTTGTGTGAGTTTGTTGATGAAAATCAAGGATTCCACTCTGCCTGCAGCCCTGTGTGAGTCCGTTGATGTGTTCTAAGTTTTCCATTATCATTAAAGCTCCTTCCACACTCCATACATTTAAATGGTTTCTCCAATGTAAGTCTGCTGATGTTTTCTAAAATTTCCACTCCGATCGAAGACATTTCCACACTCCATAAATTTATATGGTTTTTCACCTGTGGGAGTCCATGATGTGTTCTAAGGGTTCCATTTTCACTAAAGCTCTTTCCACACTCCATACAGTTAAATGGTTTCTCCCCTGTGTGAATCCACTGGTGTTATTGAAGGTCCAAAATTCTGACTGAAACTCTTTCCGCACTCCAGGCATTTAAATGGTTTCTCCCCTGTGTGAGGCCGTTGATGTGTTCTAAGTTTTCCATTATCACTAAAGCTCTTTCCACACTCCATGCATTTAAATGTTTTCTCTCCTGTGTGAGTCTGTTGATGTTTTCTGCAGGTTCCACTATCACTAAAGCTCCTTCCGCACTCCATGCATTTAAATGTTTTCTCTCCTGTGTGAGTCCGTTGATGTTTTCTAAGGGATCCACTTTCACTAAAGCTCTTTCCGCATTCCATACATTTATATGGTTTCTCCCGTGTGAGTCCGTTGATGTATATTGAGGTGTCCACTCTTACTGAAGCTCTTTCCACCCTCCACACATTTAAATGGTTTCTCCCCTGTGTGAGTCCATTGATGTCTTCTAAGTTTTCCATTATCACTAAAGCTCTTTCCACACTCCATGCATTTAAATGGTTTCTCCCCTGAGTGAGTCCGCGGATGTCTTCTAAGGGTTGTATTGAAACTGAAGCTCTTTCCGCACTCCATACTTTTAAATGGTTTCTCCCCTGTGTGTGTCCACTGATGTTTTCTAAGGGATCCACTATCACTAAAGCTCCTTCTGCACTCCATGCATTTAAATGGTTTCTCCCCTGTGTGAGTCTGTTGATGTTTTCTAAGGGATCCACTAACACTAAAGCTCTTTCCGCACTCCATACATTTATATGGTTTCTCCCCTGTGTGAGTCCGTTGATGTGTTCTAAGAGATCCACTTTCACTAAAGCTCTTTCCGCATTCGATACATTTATATGGTTTCTCCCCTGTGTGAGTCCGTTGATGTTTTCTAAGGGATGCATTATCACTAAAGCTTTTTTCGCAATCCATGCATTTAAATGGTTTCTCCCCTGTGTGAGTCCGTTGATGTCTTCTAAGGGTTTCACTATCACTAAAGCTCTTTCCGCACTCCATACATTTATATGGTTTTTCCCCTGTGTGAGTCCTTTGATGTCTTCTAAGTTTTCCATTATCACTAAAGCTCTCCCCACACTCCATGCATTTAAATGGTTTCTCCCCTGTGTGAGTCCGTTGATGTGTTCTAAGGGTTCCACTTTCACTAAAGCTCTTTCCGCACTCCATACATTTAAATGGTTTCTCCCCTGTGTGAGTCCGTTGATGTTTTCTAAGAGATCCACTTTCACAAAAGCTCTTTCCGCATTCGATACATTTATATGGTTTCTCCCCTGTGTGAGTCCGTTGATGTTTTCTAAGGGATGCATTATCACTAAAGCTTTTTTCGCAATCCATGCATTTAAATGGTTTCTCCCCTGTGTGAGTCCGTTGATGTATATTGAGGTGTCCACTCTGACTGAAACTCTTTCCGCACCCCATACATTTATATGGTTTCTCCCCTGTGTGAGTCCGTTGATGTATATTGAGTTGTCCACTCTGACTGAAACTCTTTCCGCACTCCATACAATTATATGGTTTCTCCCCTGTGTGAGTCTGTTGATGTCTTCGGAGGGTTGCATTGAAACTGAAGCTCTTTCCACACTCCATGCATTTAAATGGTTTCTCCCCTGTGTGAATCCGCTGATGTAATTTAAGGTCTCCATTCTGACTGAAGCTCTTTCCACCCTCCACACATTTAAATGGTTTCTCCCCTGTGTGAGTCCATTGATGTCTTCTAAGTTTTCCATTATCACTAAAGCTCTTTCCGCACTCCATACTTTTAAATGGTTTCTCCCCTGTGTGTGTCCGCTGATGTTTTCTAAGGGATCCACTATCACTAAAGCTCCTTCTGCACTCCATGAATTTAAATGGTTTCTCCCCTGTGTGAGTCCGTTGATGTTTTCTAAGGGATCCACTAACACTAAAACTCTTCCCGCACTCCATACATTTATATGGTTTCTCCCCTGTGTGAGTCCGTTGATGTGTTCTAAGGGTTCCACTTTCACTAAAGCTCTTTCCGCATTCGATACATTTATATGGTTTCTCCCCTGTGTGAGTCCGCTGATGTTTTCTAAGGGATGCATTATCACTAAAGCTTTTTTCGCAATCCATGCATTTAAATGGTTTCTCCCCTGTGTGAGTCCGTTGATGTCTTCTAAGGGTTTCACTATCACTAAAGCTCTTTCCGCACTCCATACATTTAAATGGTTTTTCCCCTGTGTGAGTCCGTTGATGTCTTCTAAGTTTTCCATTATCACTAAAGCTCTTTCCACACTCCATGCATTTAAATGGTTTCTCCCCTGTGTGAGTCCGTTGATGTTTTCTAAGAGATCCACTTTCACTAAAGCTCTTTCCGCATTCCATACATTTATATGGTTTCTCCCCTGTGTGAGTCCGTTGATGTTTTCTAAGGGATCCATTATCAATAAAGCTTTTTTCGCAATCCATGCATTTAAATGGTTTCTCCCCTGTGTGAGTCCGTTGATGTATATTGAGGTGTCCACTCTTAATGAAGCGCTTTCCACACTCCATGCATTTAAATGGTTTCTCCCCTGTGTGTGTCCGTTGATGCATATTGAGGTGTCCACTCTGACTGAAACTTTTCCTACACTCCATAACTTTAAGTCTTTTCTCCCCTGCTGAAGGTCATTGATGTGAACTATGTGCGCTCATTCAATGAAGCATATTCAACATTTCACACATTTTAATTTCTATTCCTAATGAAACCAAAGGTGACCCATCCCCTGGAGTTCTGACTGTCTTCTCCATCTCCTTGTTCAGAGTGGGAGGAAAGGGAATCCTGTTTGGGTTTAAAGGAAGAGAACTAAGGGACAGAGAACACATCAAGCTCCATTAGCACCTTCTCCTATTTCAACGTCTCCTACATTCCCTCACATCCTACCCATGTTCCCAATTTTTAGGAGCTGAAGTTGGAATGTCAAATGATAGTAATTCTTGAGCAACTTTCAAAATCCTCAATCAATGTTCATAAAGCAGCTTGATTTTTTAAAGAATGATTTGCTGTCTGATCTCGTGCCTGTCTTCTGATGCAGAACTATCCTAAAATGACACTGAAAAGCAGGATATTCAAGGCAAATAGATAAACTGTACTTAGTGGAATGTGTAGTACCTTGAAAATATTGTATTGATCCACTAATGGCCTGAAGTTGTGTTATTTCTGGGGACATGAATTTGTTCCTGTTCTGTCTTAAATATCATAATCATACGATGTCATGGGGTGTTAGGGGAGCGGTAGAACCTTTGGTGGGGGAAATGTCATGCACCTTATGGGGTAATTTATCCACCATTGGTCCCCACCCTGCACTCAGCTCTCACCTGTGGCTTCCAGAAGCTGTCAGCATGGAACAGGGGCCACAATCCCAGGAACAGCTTCAACCGGCCGGCTAAACCAGTTGAGTATACCTGAAGGGTCTCAAATCCTTGGTGGGTTGGGGAATTCTGCTGCAGGTGAAGGCAGGCCCTGGTGGATGGAGAGGATGAGAACAACAATGAATTCCACAGTCAAGAAGGCAAATTCTGCCCATTCTGCAGAGGAAAGTGAGGGCAGATGGGGATCATCAACCAGGGAAGGGAGGTCCTCGAGAAGGAAAACTCTGGTCGTAATACTTTGTTACACTCCCTCACTTCCTATTGAGTTATCTTCAGGAGAAGAAATTGCTATGGAGGAAAACCTACAGAAATCCAGAGTGGACTCTCTAAGGCGGTTAGATGGTGCCCTGCACACCTCCTTCCAGCAACTCCTGCAGCCAAGCTGGTGCCTAACGTACTCCTCGGCTTTCCTTGGGATCATATAAGCCAGGCTGAGAAGGGGCTCTTGTTGTCTAGGCAGCCCTGAACCCCGAAACACACTGCCTAGGCAGTGCTGCTAACACAGCAGTTTCAGGCAGAGAGATGAGCTCAGACCTGTGTATCAAAATCTCTCCAATGTGGAATATGTAAAAAAGAAGTGCTGTTTATATCATACATCAATTAAAAACTAGTCAGAATATTTGTCTTTTTAATAAAAGGCCACCAAGTATACGATGGCCCTTTCAAAGCTCATGAAAGTATTGTGCCTGGAGCTTTTGGGGGTGCAGGACCAGAAAAGCTTCTTCCACCATTATCCTTCCAATTGGGATTCAGGCCTCATCATGGAACTCAAACTGCCGGGGTTGCTGTTACTGATGATCTTCGATGGTCTATATGGCTGAGATTAAAAGCTGTTTCCTGGTTCTGCTGGATCTCTCAGCGGCTTTGGAGACCTTTGACCATGGTATCCTTCTGGACCCTCTAGGGGAGCTGGCAGCCCTGCTTTGTAGCGGTTCCCGTCCTTCCTTCTGGGCCATGTACAGAATGTGACGTTGGGGGGTGAAGGTTCAGACCCCTGGCTGCTCCCTTGTAGGAGCAACAGGGTTGCCATAAACAATAATCCCACCCACAAACTCTCATTCACACAAAGTCTGTCAATTTGGGGGGGGGGGGTCAGACACCTCGTCTGTGCTAATACTGGCAGTCTTTGGCCTGTATGTAGAGCATGTAGAGCCTCCAGCCACAGGCACTGTCTATCATGAAAATGGGTCCTTTGACTGGGCAGATTCATGCAATGGCTATCATTGGATGCTGATGGGTTTTATCTCACCTTCTCAGTCACTCTGACATTGCCTTCGAAGTTTAAGAGGATCAGAAATGCTTTTGAGGTGCACTTTCTATATCAATCCTGAGATCAATTAAATAGGTTCTGCACCCCTGTTTCTGATGACAGGTGTACATTATCCTCAGCCTCAATGAACCAGGCAGTGGAAGAGACACTTAAAAGATGGAAGTCTGAGAGAGAGGGAAAGGTTTCTGGCTGCTTCCTGGGTGGGATTGCGGAAAGAAAGAGCCATTTCCAAGAAGCCCCCCCCCGCCCCGCCCACTTTCTCTCGGGATTTTCCTGTCCTCTCCAGGGAGACCAATGGTTGGACTTGGCAAAACCGCTGTATCTACCATTAATTTGATTTTGATTTTGAATTGAATTGATTTTAGAATGCATTTTAATTAACTGATTGTGATTATATGTAAACTGTGTTACTTTGATTGTTGTTAGCTACTCTGAGCCCAGCTTCGGCTGGGAAGGGCGGGATATAAATTATTATTATTATTATTATTATTATTATTATTATCTGGACAGGTCAGGGGCTTATGGGGTGGGAATTGGGTGGAGCTTGCAGGAAGGAAGGTGTGTCTTGTTAACGGGCCCCCCTGGACAAAAAACAAGGACACCAGCCAGGAAGAGCAGAGCAAAACAGCAGCCAGTCGGCTTGGTCTTTATTGAAGACTGTCGTGACAGGACTCCCACCTGCCACCAGGTGGAACAAGATGGAAGCCCCAAACAAAAGAGAACCCAAACTCTTATTAGCTGCTGATGCCAATGTTACACCCCCCTAAACCACATCATGTTTACATCATGAAAGGGGAGGTCTGGTGGCAGTAATCTGAGCATCCTGGACCCTGCCCCATGGCTCCCCTTGCCCTCCACCAAACACCCATCAAGTGTAACAAAAGAGATATTTACATTTCCCTGCTAGGAGCAGAAGTGCGAGATGGGGGGGGATGGGGGGAGTGCAAAAAAACATAACCACCATGCAGCCTGACTTATCCCCCCCAACAAGAAAGGAAATGGCAGAAATGCGGCCTGTTGTTTAAAGCGGCATCAGCAGAATTAAAAGCTGCCGTGTGGCCTACGTCTGGGGTCGCACACCACCATTCATGGCCAGTGGAGCCCATGGCCATGCTCCCCCACGCCTGCAAAAAGGAAACAGCTGAAATGTGGCCTACAGCTGGAGGGTGGCGAATGGCGGCCTCGGGGGAGCCATCCCCCCCCCCCGCCACTACAAAAACAAGAAGGCCACCCTCCGCGGTCTAGCTGGGCGCCTGCCCAGAAAGAAAATTGCACCCTAACTTGGCGGAGGGGCCATGCCCCTTCCAATCAGGCCAGAACTTACCTTAATCCGGCTGCCAGCACACGCTCCTGAGGATCCTGATCCTGGAAGGAAGAAAACCAAAAGGGGCTTGGACAAAGGGGTCGGCCTCTTTTCTTTGGCCTTTGCCCCACCCCCAGCCAGCCATCCATTGTCCTCCCTGACCTGTTTCCCAGCCAAGTTAATCCCACCCTTTTGTCTTCATCTGGGTTTGTTATTTCTGTCATGGCTACCTGTCTGGCACTCAGGTACCAGGATGCCAGGGATTATCACTCAGGCAGAGGGGCTGCTGAGTATATGAGCTCACATGCATATATGAATTTCTGAAGTTACCCCAGTGAGCCAGTACATAGAGACATTTATCAGTGACTTCTTACATTTGGTATTGTGCAACAAAGGCCCTTTGAATAGGTAGGAAGAAACTGGGATGATTGTGGGGACAAATCAGAAAAGTCACAAAAGTGATGGTGCTGATTTTGGTAGTGGGCTGCATGTGCATGATATCTGCTGGAGGGGCAACCCCCTCCCCAACCTATACATACATTCCTGCATTCCTGCAACAGTCTGGGCAGGGCAGGGGCCTATGAGGTGGGAAGAGTATAGAGATTGCAGGAAGGAAGGGGTGGGGGGACACGACCCCCCACTTTCCAGGGATCCCTCTCTGGTCGCCTTGAAGGGGTGGCCGATTCCTGGGTGGGAGGGAGAGGCCAAGGCAGAGAATCCCTGCAGGCCCCACCACGGAGACGTCTCCCCAAATACTGGTCTTCCTAGCTCTTCCCCCCCCCCCAATTGCTGCCCTTCCCTGCCCCAGTGATGCTCCCCCTCCCCACTTCCTCGACCCCCTCCCTCTGTCCCAGAGTCTCCCCTGCACCCAGAGGCCCCCCTTGGCGTGGCTCACCCCACGCCCTGCGCCCCCCGTCTCTCCGTCCGGAGGGGACCACTAAGACGAGCAGGGGAGGGACAGGAGGGTCTCTATCCAAGCGTCCCTCACGCCCGTTAACCCTTTCATGGCCCACCTCTCTCCGCACGGAACCCACAGAGTCCCAGGTATGCCTGCGCGGGGAAAATGGGGCGAGGGGGCTTCGTTGGGACCCCCTGGGTGGGCTTCCTAAGGGCCCAAGGAAAACCCCCTTCGCAGCACGCGTGCAGGGATCCAGTTGCACGACAGGCGCTTTGGGGAGCTCAAGGGGGTCTCTGGATCCTTCTCTCGCCTCCCCCGCGACCCCTTTACCTCTTAGTCCTCGCTCGCGATTCTCCTTTCCTTTCCTGCAACATCCACATGGGTGGGGGGATTTACCTGCCGCCCCTCCTCCCCTTTCCGAAAGCGCGCGCCCCTAGATCTGTGGGGTAGAGCAGCAATCCGGCGCAGAAGCTCCACTTGCGGGAAGAAGCAGGCAGTTTGGGAGGGGTCTCTTTCCCCCTCCTCATTCCCAGAACAGAAGTCGGATGGCGAGGAGGAGGTGCAACGTAGGGGGGCGGGATTGGGGTTGAGGGGGCGGGGTGAGAGAAGGATGTGCCGGGAGGGGAGGAATGGGGTTGGGGAGAGGAAGGTTTTCCCCCTCCCTTCTTTCTTCTGGGGATCAAGAGAGCGGGGGAGGGGCTGATCCCGGCAATCCACTCGCAAAGTGGGGTCTCCCACCGCAAAATGTTTACATTGCAAAATCCTTCCCTCCCCCACGCCACGAGATTAGATCCGTCCGTGTTTTAGGTACTGGTGTACATTGAGCAGCGGCTTGGACTCTGTGACTCCTGTGTTACGGGGGAAAATGGGGCTTTGGCTTTTGCACACACAGCCCCGACACCCAGGTAAAATTCATGCAAGGAGTGAAGCAGCCCAGAACTAAAGCGCGTTGGAATTTGTACATCCTCAGATAGGTTTTTTCACCTCCTGATGTAGCGATGATGTTGTCACCCCATCCTCGGGGTTCAATTCCTCTTTGGACCTGTTGCGCAATAAACCTTGATCTACAGCTATTTGCTCCGGTTGGTGGCCGGACTCCTTCCTTTATTCTGCAGGGACCCACGGGCTCTGCCTGATGAGCTGGGTGGCTGAGGAGCCTCGCACCTGGGTCCCCCCCCATAACACCAAATTAGCCTTTTATTGAACAGACCTAGGAGTAGACTTAGGGGGCATACAAGATCCGGGATCCGAGCCTTCTTCCCTTGGGGGTTCCCCAGCTGGTGCCTCCCCCCCTTTCCCACCCAGCCAGTCCATGACAGCAACAGCAGCAACATCAGTAAAATAAGTATGATAATAATATGCACACTGGTCCTCTGGCTGGAAGATTACTAACTTCTGGGACTATGGAAAAGTACTATCTTCCCCAAACCCCAGAATAAGCAGTAGATCTGGGGTTGCCCCACGGGGTTCATGAGTGAAGATGGGGCCCCCAGGAGACTTCCCTGGTACCTGCAGCCCCTCCTTCCCTCTCTTGCAAGAAGGCTTGGGGGGAAATCTCCCATTAAATTACAGTATTTTAAGTTTTCTTCTGAATGTGTAGGAGACAGGGAGAGGTTCTAGCGAAGAAGCAGTGTTTGGAGATCACACGTGGTGAGGGTGAGAAAGTTTGGTGCAAAAACCAGTCATATGCACCAATTTTTCATGCTTGAGTACAGCAGTTTCAGCAGTAAACAAATACAGCACACAGGATATCTAAGTCAGGCACACAAACCGGCAGAAGGGAGCAAGGGAGGAAAGAGGCTGGAACGACGCAGAGCAATGGAGGTGTGTCCTTCGCTTCCTGTCGCCTGGGAGAGAAGTCAGCAATTCAGCATCTGCAAGGGCTTCATGAAGCAAAGCTTTCTGCCGGCTGCTTCCAGGCAAATGAGCATCCCAGAAACACACACTGTGATTCTTGGTGTGTTGCCATATCAATTGTTTTTGAAAGGTTATCATGATGTGGTCTAGAAACCAGTTTGGACAATATATCGCCCAGCCCTAATCCTCATTGACCACCAACAATCCAGACAAACGCTCTCCCCTTCTCTATCAAAAGGCACTTTACATCTTAGATCATAATCACATTGTTTGACATTGCCTTCAATATTTTATTACGATAGAGTTTTACACATAAAAAACAAGAACTTCACATACACAACATGTGTTAAAGACTGATTTCCTCCTGAGTTCATTTCTGTGAAGAAAAGAGTGGACTCTGAGAGGAAGACCTCCAACACTCCATACATCTAAATGGGTTCTTACATCTGAGAGTCTCTGGATTTTCCTTAAACACTCCATTGTAAATAAAGCACTTTTTGCAATCTTTTCATTTAAACTGCTTCTCCTCTTTGAGTCTGTTGATGGTTTGTAGGGTTTCGACTCCAAAGGTTCTTCCTGTCCGTGAATCTGTTGATTTAGAATTTCCACCAAGACTGAACCTCTATCTACTTTCCTGATATTTATAAGGTTTGTGTTTTGTGTGAGTTTGTTCTCATAAATCAAGGGTTCCACTCTGACTGGAGCTCCTTCCACAGTCCATACATTTAAACAGTTTCTCCCCTGTGTGTCTGCTGATGTTTTCTAAGATTTCCACTCTGACTGAAGCTCTTTCCGCACTCCATGCATTTAAATGGTTTCTTCCCTGTGTGAGTCCGTTGATGTTTTCTAAGGTCTCCATTCTGACTGCAGCACTTTCCGCACTCCAGGCATTTAAATGGTTTCTCCCCTGTGTGAGTCCGCTGATGTTTTTTAAGGGTTCCATTATCACCAAAGCTCATTCCGCACTCCATGCATTTAACTGGTTTCTCCCCTGTGTGAGTCCGCTGATGTTTTCTAAGTTTTCCATTAGCACTAAAGCTCTTTCCACACTCCATACATTTATATGATTTCTCCCCTGTGTGAGTCCGTTGATGTATATCGAGGTGTCCACTCTGACTGAAGCACTTTCCGCACTCCATGCATTTATATGGTTTCTCCCCTGTGTGAATCGGTTGATGTGTTCTAAGGTTTCCATTCTCACTGAAGATCTTTCCACACTCCATACATTTAAATGGTTTCTCCCCTGTGTGAGTCCGTTGATGCGTTTTAAGTTTTCCATTCTCACTAAAGCTCTTTCCGCACTCCAGGCATTTAAATGGTTTCTCTCCTGTGTGCGTCCGTTGATGTATATTGAGGTGTCTACTCTGACTGAAGCACTTTCCGCACTCCATACATTGATATGGTTTCTCCCCTGTGTGAATCCGTTGATGTGTTCTAAGGTTTCCACTGATACTGAAGCTCTTTCCACACTCCATACATTTATATGGTTTCTCCCCTGTGTGAGTCCGTTGATGTATATTGAGGTCTCCACTCTGACTGAAGCTCTTTCCACACTCCATACATTTATATGGTTTCTCCCCTGTATGTGTCCGTTGATGTGTTCTAAGTTTTCCATTATCACTAAAGCTCTTTCCGCACTCCATACCTTTAAATGGTTTCTCCCCTGTTGGAGGTCGTTGATGTGAACTATGTGTGCTCATTCAATGAAGCATATTCCACATTTCACACATTTTACTGTCTATTCCTAATGAAACGAAAGGTGCCCCATTCACTGGAGTTCTGACTGTCTTCTCCATCTCCTTCTTCAGAGTGGGAGGAAAGGAAATCCTGTTTGGGTTTCAAGGAAGAGAACTAAGGGAAGGGGAACACATCAAGCTCCATTAGCACCTTCTCCTATTTCAACGTCTCCTACATTCCCCCACCTCCTACCCATGTTCCCAATTTTTAGGAGATGAAGTTGCAATGTCATCAAATGATAGTAATTCATTAGCAACTTTCATAATCCTCAATCAATGTTAATAAAGCAGCATGATTTTTAAAAGAATGTACTGTCTGATCTCGTGCCCGTCTTCTGATACAGAACTATCCTAAAATGACACTTTAAAGGTTATATTCAGGACTTCCGGGTTAGCACCATCGGCAATGGCGGAATTCCTCTGATCCAGAGGAACCCGCTCCGCGAAAATCGGGTCTTGCCGCCGCAGCGAAGGCGGAGACCCTTTAAAAATCCCAGGCGGAGGAAGCCTGGGAATGTGGGATTCGGCTGACACCAGGAGCCCTACCCACAGGGAAACCCCTTTTCGGGGGTTCCGAAGTGATGTGGGGTGAGCGGCGCGGTGTTTCGAATTGACCGCTATTTTTACGGAGTGAAGCCGCACAGCCATTGCCGGAGAGCGCTGACTTTTTCTTGTGGACAATTGGATTTCAAACAACAACCCGTGAGTAGAACGGAAATTGGACTTTTAAAGTATTTTTAAATTGGCACCGATCGGGGAAGGTCCAAACAGGAAGTCCGCCTCCCCTTTCTGTAAATAAACTGAAGCAAAGAACCTGTCAACTAAGGTCGTGGAGTTTTATGTAAAGGATTTTAATTCTACTGATTGAAATTACCATCAATTTTTCTTGGAAGCAGGGGAGCCTGCAGGAGAAGGACAAAATTTGGGATTTGAAGTGCCACTTCCCTGAACCCGGGATTGGTCCGTGAGAGCCCATTGACGATGAATACATTAATTTGACAGCTGTCAAGTTAGCTGTCAAGATACAAAAGAGGACTTTGTTTCTATTGTCTATCTTTGTTACAAGCTTATGTTTAAAACGAAGGAAGGACTGTTACAATTTAAGGTATGGGACTTTTGGGTCTGTGCTGAAAGGAGTGAAAAGGAACTTGAATCCCTCTAGAGGGAGCTTTGGGACATTGTTTTAAGGAGCAGCTGGGAAATTGTTTTTTGACCTTGGACTGTTTAAGGATGGCGGTCGGGAAGGAAATTGAGTCTGAATTGAACAGGACATTTTTTCTCTTGGGAAAGCTGCAAGACCAGATAAATGTTTTGACTACTAATGTTATAACTTTGGGAACAAAAGTGGGTATTAGTAAAGAACTCGATAAGAATTCAGCACAGGAATCTCCTTCAACTGAACAAACCGGAAAATTTGAGAAGGAGAACTATGTTGTGATTGAAGTGAAGAAAGGGGGAGCCGTAACCCTACAGATGCAAATGGTGAACTACAATTTGAGGCCTGACATGATGGCAACAAGGAGAAGCAAATTTTTGGAGATGGAAGCCTGGCCTGGTTTGGAAAATGAAAGATGGAGAGATCACCTTATGTGGAGATCAGATGGCCTTTGGATTACAAATCTGAGCCAGGTGGAGGTTGGAGTTTCGGGGGCCTTTGGATTTGAAAGGAGCGTGAAACAAGATTTGGAATATCCTATAGGCTCTATTTTTAACCATGGAAGTTTGGCAGGAAGGAATATGATTACCGTTGGGTTGGAGCTTCCCCGAGATCTGGTTTTCAATACCAAAGACTATCAAAAAGACCGGCAGAGGGGACATGAAAGAGATTTAAGAGCCTCGGATTTAAGATCTCCGGGTTGATGGCTTTACGAGATTGATGGACTTTTGCTAGGGACCGAAACCGGGGAGGGGATCTGGTGGAAGGAAATTGGGAATTTAAAGTGTATAGAATATAATTTGTTTTTTGTTTTCTTAATGAGAGATGGGAAATTCGTGGAATGGAATCTTTTTTGACCTTAGGGAAACATCTTAAGAATAAGAGCAGGGCCAGGGCGGGAGAGTGCTAGAGTTCTGTCTGGTCCTGTTACATGGGATCAATTCCAATCTGTTACCTCCGAGGATGTGGACAGGCTGCTTGGACAAGTGAAACCGACCACCTGTCTCCTTGATCCTTGCCCATCCTGGCTGATAAAAGCGAGCCGGGAAGGGCTGGGCGATGGGCTCTGCGGGGTGGTGAATGCTTCCCTCTGTGAGGGAGCCTTCCCAGACCCGCTGAAAGAGGCGGTCATTAAACCGCTTCTTAAAAAAACATCTTTAGACCCGGCCAATTTGGCCAACTATCGCCCAGTCTCAAATCTGCCATTCTTGGGCAAGGTGATTGAGTGGGTGGTTGCTGAACAACTCCAAGCACGCCTGGAGGAAACGGACCATTTGGATCCCTTCCAATCGGGATTCAGGCCTCACCATGGGACTGAAACTGCCTTGGTCGCGCTGGTTGATGATCTCCGGCGGGCTAGGGACAAAGGTGAGAGCTGTTTCCTAGTTCTGCTGGATCTCTCAGCGGCCTTTGACACCATCGACCATAACATCCTTCTGGACCGTCTAGAGGGGCTGGGAGCTGGGGGCACTGTCATACAGTGGTTCCGCTCCTTCCTCCTGGGCCGTGTCCAGAAAGTGGTGGTGGGGGATGAGTGTTCAGACCCCTGGGCTCTCACTTGTGGGGTGCCTCAGGGTTCTGTCCTCTCCCCCATGCTTTTTAATATCTATATGAAGCCGCTGGGAGAGATCATCAGGGGGTTTGGACTGGGTGTTCATCAGTATGCAGATGACACCCAGTCTACCTCTCCTTTAAATCAGAACCAGTGAAGGTGGTGAAGGTCCTGTGTGAGTGCCTGGAGGCGGTTGGAGGATGGATGGCGGCTAACAGATTGAGGTTGAATCCTGACAAGACAGAAGTACTGTTTTTGGGGGACAGGGAGCGGGTTGGTGTGGGGGATTCCCTGGTCTTGAATGGGGTAACTGTGCCCCTGAAGGACCAGGTGCGCAGCCTGGGAGTCATTTTGGACTCACAGCTGTCCATGGAGGCACAGGTCAGTTCTGTGTCCAGGGCAGCTGTCTACCAGCTCCACCTGGTACGCAGGCTAAGACCCTACCTGCCCGCGAACTGTCTCGCCAGAGTGGTGCATGCTCTAGTTATCTCACGCTTGGACTACTGCAACGCGCTCTACGTGGGGCTACCTTTGAAGGTGACCCGGAAACTGCAATTAATCCAGAATGCTGCAGCTAGACTGGTGACTGGGAGTGGCCGCCGGGACCACATAACACCGGTTCTGAGAGATCTGCATTGGCTCCCAGTACGTTTCCGAGCACGATTCAAAGTGTTGGTGCTGACCTTTAAAGCCCTAAATGGCCTCGGTCCTGTATACCTGAAGGAGCGTCTCCACCCCCATCGTTCAGCCCGGACACTGAGATCCAGCGCAGAGGGCCTTCTGGCGGTTCCCTCATTGCGAGAAGTGAGGCTACAGGGAACCAGACAGAGGGCCTTCTCGGTAGTGGCGCCCGCCCTGTGGAACGCCCTCCCATCAGATGTCAAAGAGATAAATAATTACCTGTCATTCAGAAGACATCTTAAGGCAGCCCTGTTCAGGGAAGTTTTTAATATGTAACGCAGTACTGTTTTTAACACTGATTGGGAGCCGCCCAGAGTGGCTGGGGAAACTCAGCCAGATGGGCGGGGTATAAATAATAAATTATTATTATTATTATTATATAAGTATAGATATATAGGTTTGGATGAGAGTTAAGATTGGATAAAGTAAAAGTGGATGGTTATTTGGTGAAAGAAAGAATGGGAAATTATAGTATGATAAGATATAAGGATAAAAATAAGATGAAGGACTGGTTGGAATATTTATATGAATTAGAATATAAAGAGGGGAATTATAGTATGTTAAGATAAATTATTGGGATTAAAATAAAGCTGGAAGGATTTGCTGGAATATCTAATTGAATTAGAATACAAAAATGGGAGGTGTGAGGAAGTCAAGAAAATAAGTGAATGTAAGTAAGTGAGTTAAAGGTTTGACTTGTTTTTTATTTGTTTTTCTCTTTTTTCTCTTTTTTTGGTTTTTGGATGTGTATTTTTTTTCATTTTTTCCCTTCATTTTTGATTGCTCTTTTTTTCCTGTAACCTTTAAAATCTTAATAAAAATTTATTTTTTTTAAAAAAGGTGATATTCAAGGCAAATAGATAAACTGTACTTAGTGGAATATGTAGTACCTTGAATAAGTAGTATTAATTTATTTATGGCCTGAAGATGTGTTATTTCTAGAGACGAATTTATTGCGGTTCTGTCTCAAATATCATAATTATACGATGTCTTGGGGTGTTAGGAGAGCATTAGTTCCTTTGGTGGGGGTCATGTCATGCTCCTTATGGGGTAATCTATCCATCAATGGTCCCCAACCTGCACTCAGTTCTCACCTGTGGCTTCCAGAAGCTGTCAGGATAGAATAGGGGCCACAAGCCCAGGAACGGTTTCAACCGGCCGGCTAAACCAGGTGAGGATACCTGATGGGTCTCCAATCCTTGGTGGGTTGGGGAATTCTGCTGCAGGTGAAAGCAAGCCCTGGTGGATGGAGAGGATGAGAACAACAGTGAATCCCACAGTCAGGAAGGCAGATTCTGCCCATACTGCAGAGGAAAGTGAAGGGCAGATGGAGCTCGTCAACCTGGGAAGCGAGGTCCTCGAGAAGGAAAACTGTGGTCCTAAACCTTCGCTGCCTGGTTTTCTTTAGGAAAAGAAAAGTCTCTAAGAGGGTTGGATGGTGTCCTGCACACCTCCTTCCAGCCACTCCTGCAGCCAAGTTGGTGCCTAACGTACTGCTCTGCTTTCCTTGGGACCATATAAGCCAGGCTGAGAAGGGGCTCTTGTTGTCTAGGCAGCCCTGAACCCCCAAACACACTGTCCACACTTGCTGTACTGCTAACACAGCAGTTTCAGGGGGAGCGATGAACTCAGACCTGTGTAGCAAAATCTCTCCAATGTGGAATATGTAAAACAGAAGTGCTGTTTATATCATACATCAATTATAAAGTATTCAGAATATTTGTCTTTTGAAGAAAAGACCACCAAGTATCCGATGGCCCCTTCAAAGCTAATGAAAGTCTTGTGCCTGGAGCTTTTGGGGGTGCAGGACCAGAAAAGCTTCTGCCACCATTATCCTTCCAATTGGGATTCAGGCCTCATCATACGACAGAAACTACCCTGGTTGCGCTGGTTGATGATCTCCAATAGGCTAGAGACCAAGGGCAAAGCTCTTTCCTGGTTCTGCTGGATCTCTGCTTTGGAGACCTTTGACCATGGTATCCTTCTGGACCCTCTAGGGGAGCTGGGGCACTGCTGTGTAGTGGTTTCCACCCTTCCTCCTGGGCCATGTCCAGAAAGTGGTGTTGGGGGATGAGTGTTCAGGCCCCTGGGTGCTCACTTGTGGGGTGCCTCAGGGCTCTGTCCTCTCCCCATGCTTTTTAATATCTATATGAAGCCGCTGGGGGAGTTTTGGCTGGTGTTCACACGCATGTGGATGATACCCAGCTCTTCTCTTTTAAATTGGAACCAGTGAAGATGAACCAGTGAATGCCCTGTGTTGATGCCTGTAGGTGGTTTGAGGATAGATGGTAGTTAACAGATTGAGGTTAAATCCTGACAAGACAGAAGCACTGTCCCTGTGGGACAGGTGGCAGGCAGACGCTACCAGCCTGCACACTGTCTCACTAAAGTGGTGCATGCTCTGGTTATCTCCTGCTTGGACCACTGCCATGCGCTCTACATGGTGCTACCTTTGAAGGTGACCCAAAAACTGCAACTAATCCAGAATGCGGCAGCTGGACTAGTAACTGGGAGCTGCCATCAAGACCATATATCATTGGTCCTAAAGGATCTTCCCTGGCTTCCAGTGTGTTTCCAAGCACAATTCACACTGCTGGTGCTGACCTTTAAGTGTCATGGCTGCATTTTTCAGGAAAAGAAAAGTGTTGATCTAATGTATAGAGATCATTCCTCGTCTATTGGTTCAAGAAGGTTCTGGTGGTTTTACTCTTTGTGATTCAAAGTGGTGTTTTCTCCAGCTGGAACATTTTAGCTGATAAGGGAGTTTCCTTTCTGCTGAAAGCAGGTGGTGGGATCAGTTGTAATGACATTATGCTGAACCTTCTTGTCTTTGGGAACCAGAAGAAACTGGTTTAAACTGGAGTGAGTCAGGCTTGTTATCCAGTCCCAAGGTTACTCTGACATGGATTTTTTTATAAATCGCACTATTGAAAGTCTCCTGGTCCCACTTCCTATTCTGCTATTCTCTACTCTGCTTGTGTGTTTCTTACTTGAGTGCTGATTTGATATACTAAGTTAGGGTTTTACTGTAAGTTAAGTTTTTCCTATATTTTGCCTTAGGTACTAAATTTCTCTGCTAAATGAATTTTTTGCTGCCTCTGAATGTTTTTTCCTACTCTGCTAACTGTATGTCGGTCTTGGAGATCATTATGGAGGAGCAAGATCTGCGACCTAAAGCCCTAAACAGCCTCGACCCTGTAGCCCTGAAGAAGCGTCTCCACCCCCATCCTTCACTCTGAACACTGAGGTCCTCCTCTGAGGGTCTTCTGCTGGTTACCTCCCTGCAAGAAGTGAGGGTACAGGGAACCAGGCAGAAGGCCTTCTTGGTGGTGGCACCCACCCTGTGGAATGCCCTCCCTTCAGAGGTCAAGGAAATGAACAACTATCTGACATTTAGAAGATAGTAAAAGGTAGACCTGTATTCAGAGGTTTTTAATGTTTGATGTTTTAATATATTTTATGTGTACTGGAAGCTGCCCAGAGTGACTGTGGAAACCCAACCAGATGGACAGGATATAAATACTACAATCATTCTTATCATCTTGTGATTTTTTGTAATTATTTTGGAATTCGTACTGCAATATCAACTCACAAAATGTTACGGGTGGAGAAAATCACAGGGTTGCCGTACACTGTAATCCCACCCACAAACTCTCATTCACATACAGTCTGTAAATTTGGGAAGGTCACACAGCTCACCTGTGCTAATACTGGTAGTCTTTGGCCTGCATAGGCACACCCTGTGTGTTGAGCCTCCAGTCAGAGGTATTGTCTATCATGAAAATGGGTCCTTTGACTGGGAAGATTCATGCAATCACTATCACTGGATGCTGATGGGTTGTATCTCAGCTTGTCAGTCACTCTGACACTACCTAAAAAGAATAAGAGGAACAGAAATGCTTTTGAGGTGCAACTTCTATATCAAGCCGGAGAGCCATTCCATGGACTCTGCACCCCGGTTTCTGATGACAGGTGTACATTATCCTCACCCTCAGCAGAAAAGACATTAAAGATGGAAGCCTGAGAGAGAGGAAAAGGTTTCTGGCTGCTTCCTGGGTGGGATTGCGGAAACAAAGAGCCGCTTCTGAGAAGGCCTCTCCCCTCCGCTCTTCCTCTCGGGATTTCCTCTCCTCTCCAGGGGACCAGTGGTTGGACTGGGCAGAAGCGCTGCGTCTCGACAGGCGTTTATGGGGGCGAGCAGAGGATGGAGCTTGCAGGAAGGAAGGGTGGGGGGACAGGACCCCCCACTTTCCAGGGATCCCTCTCTGGTCGCCTTGAAAGGGTGGTGGATTCCTGGGCCGCAGGGAGAAGCCAAGGTGGCCGCTCTGGAGATTCCCCGCGGGCGCCACGATGGAGACGTCTCCCCAAGGACTGGTCTTCCTGTATCTCTCTCTCCCCCCCCATGCCAATGCTGCCCTTCCCCGCCCCAGGGATGCTCCCCCCCCGACTTCCTCGACCCCCTCCCTCTTTCCCTGAGTCTCCCCTGCACTCAGAGGCCGCCTTATCGGGGCTCACCCACCGCTCGCCCTGCGCGCCCCACATCTCCATCAAGAGCACCCCCCCGAACACGAGCCACACGGGGGTCTCTATCCAGGCGTCTCTCGCGCCCGTTAACCCTTTCATGGCCCGCCTTTCTCCGTGCAGATCCCACAGGGCCCCAGGGATCCCTGTGCGGGGGAAACGGGGCAAGGAGGCCTTCGCGGGGACCCCCTGGGTGGGGGCCCCATGTCCGCCGCTGCCAAGGCGCCTAAGAGGGCCCACGAAAGACGCTTTTGGGAGCTGGCGGGGGTCTCTGGGTCCTTTTCTCCCCTACCCCCGCAACCCCATTACCTCTTTGTCCTCGCTCCCGATTCTCCTTTCCTTTCCTGCAATATCCACGGGGGGGGGGTGTCCTCCCCTGCCGCCCCTCCTCCCCTTTCCGAAAGCGCGCGCCCCTAGAGCTACGGCGCAGAGCAGCAAACCGGAGCAGAAGCTCCACTTCCGGGAGAAGCAGGCAGTTTGGGAGGGGGGCTCTCACCCCCCCATTCACGGAGGAGAGGTCGGATGGCGAGGAGGAGGAGCAACATATTGGGGACGGGATTTGGGGTTGTGGGGGCGGGGTGAGGGAAGGATGTGCCGGGAGGGGAGGGAAAGAATTGAGCGGGGGCGGGGAGGAAGGTTTGTCCCCCCCCCCTTCCACCTGTATATCAGGAGAGCGGGGGAGGGGCTGATCCCGCAATATAATTACAAAGTGGGTTCCCCCCCCCCAATGTTTACATTGTAAAATCCTTCCCTCGCCCACCCCACGCCACGAGCCGTGCGTCCGTGCTTTAGGTATTGGTGCTCTTCAGACCAGGATGGGGGGACAGTTATACGACTCCCCCAAAACCCCAAGTCCCCACCACAGCCTCGGACTAAGGCCAGGACAATGACCATTTGCACAGGCACCTTCCATGCACAGCAGCAAAGAGGCTCAGAGAAGCAGCCTATACAATTGTAGCAAGAAGCGGATACCATGAATCGGACTGTTTCCTCCGACTCTCCAATACTGTATAGAAAACTGTTGAAACGTCAAAGAATCTCAAAAATTAAATGGTTTACCTGCTTCCAGTGGCTAATGACTCCTGTGGAATTGGGGTCTCCAGGGCTCCCCCTGACTCCAGAATCCCTTAGGAGGCAGGAGGCGATCAAGGGCAGCACATGCCCCAGGCAGAAATCCATCCGGATGGTGGATTGAATCCTGATGCTTTTAGAGGAGAAGCGGAGGAAAGCCTTGCAGATAGGGGGATGTGTAAAAACTATTCTGGTTTTTTGGGGAAGAGGGTAGTTAAAAGGTGTGGGAAACTGGGGTTGTGACAGGGGTGGGTGATGGGCTCATGTTTCTAAATTCCAAACACTCCTACTATGTGACACATTTGTGATGTATGGATGATGCTGTGAAAAAATGTATTGTGGGAAATGGGGAGAGGTCTTAAAAGTTCATGCAACCATATGCAATTGTTGTAAGAATTTTAAGGTCTAATATATATAAAATAAATGTTCCAAGCAAGGAAGCAAGTGTGTGTGTGTGTGTGTGTGTGTACACATACACACCCACCACATGTCTGAAGAGCACAGAAAATTTCTGGAACCATTTTCTCCCTCCCAAATTCTCTGCAAGGTCAAAGTGGGAAACCTGTCCATGTCTCTTTGCGCACAAATCCTGTCTTAAGGGCACATTTAAGATATGAATAGGGTGAGCCTGTGACATGGATTCAGGAACTGAACAGCTATCATAACAATAGAGTGGCCAGGATGCCCAGGTATTCCAATCAGGTAACTTGGCAGACAGGAGAGAAACACTGCACTCAGATTTCTGTTGTAGTGCACCCCTTCTCTCATGTAGGTATGATGTCTTGGGGGTGGTCTTGGGCTACACCCCTTCTGTGATGTATTTATGATGTTTCGGGGGGGCGGTCTTGGGCTCCAGGGGGGGCAATTTCAAAATGTCTTTATAAGGGCTTGCACTACTTTGTTAGAGGTCCTCCTCTCTCCTCCCTGTGGGGGGAACACCCTGTTGCAACAGCTTCAGTAAAGATCAGGCTTACTAGCTGCTTTGCTTCTCAATATTCTCTGCTTGGCCTCTGTTATTTCCTCCTACCAATAGAGAACCTACAAAAGGACCCTATATGGGCTCTTGGATACCCCATAAGGGATAAAGGAGCAGCTTCCCCCCCCCTTTGTGTTTGAACCTTGTTGCAACAAATAAAGATCAGGTCAATTGGCTGCTGTTTTGCATATTTAACATGGCTGGAGACTCCTTCTTTTGCTGACCAGAGGGACCCCCGGGGAGTGACACCCTGATGAGCTGGGCAGCGGAGTAACTCTGCACCCCAGGATTTTTTGCTTCTCCCTGCATTTCCACCTGAGCCTCACCCCCTTACCTAAAAGACAGACACAACACAATGTGACAGGAGTGTGACTCCTGCCCTCAGCAAACAAAATAGCTCACTCCCCACCCCCAGAACAAAGCAACCCTGGGATGCTGAGGTCCCCCAATCCTTGAAATGAAAAGGGGGGAGGCTCAGGAAACCTTCAGGGAGCAGGCAAGGAGTGGGGTGCCCAGGCTCCAGAAGCTCCTTCTCGCGGATTCCTCCACTCCACGCCACTCCCCACCGCAAGCCGCCTGCCTCCCCATCACTCCCATGGCTGCTTCACAAGTGTGGGGAAGCTGTGGCCCCTCCGCCTGGAGCTCCAAGTTCCTTTAAGAGCCCAGCGTTGCACAGGGCAGGCTCACCTGCAACAAAACACAACGCAGCTTCCCTGGCAGTCTGGAGCCAGGCTGGGGAGCATCGTGGGGACCCCATATAAGAATATATATAATGATTTATTATTTATCCCCCGCCCATCTGGCTGGGCCTCCCCAGCCACTCTGGGCGGCTCCCAGCCCAATACTAAACACACAATACAGTGGTACCTCGGGTTACATACGCTTCAGGTTACATACGCTTCAGGTTACAGACTCCGCTAACCCAGAAAAAGTGCTTCAGGTTAAGAACTTTGCTTCAGGATGAGAACAGAAATTGTGCTCTGGTGGTGTGGCGGCAGCAGGAGGCCCCATTAGCTAAAGTGGTGCTTCAGGTTAAGAACAGTTTCAGGTTAAGTACGGACCTCCGGAACAAATTAAGTACTTAACCCAAGGTACCACTGTACGGCATTAAACATTAAAACACTTCCCTAAACTTCCCCAGAAATGTGCCCCTAGAAGAAATGTGCTTCCCCAATCAGAGGCAGCCGTCCTTCTCTGGTGCTCAAGTGCTGCCAGTGGGCTTCCCAGAAGAGGCCCCTGCTTGGTCCCTGGGAGGACAGGGCCCCCCTTGGGCCTGATCCTGCAGGGCTCACCTGATGTTCTAATGCAGGTGAATCCTCCTTTGTCCTTCAGGGAGAACAGAGTTTCCCAAATTTGGGTCACCAGCTGTTTTTGGACTACAGATCCCACCATCCCAAGCTAGCAAGACTAGGGATGATGGGAATTGTTGGCAGGCCATGCAGGTGGCTCTGGCAAGTGAGCCCAGCTGCATGGGACCAGGGTGGGGGGAATTCCTTCAAGGATTCCAGAAGTGGCCATCACCTTTGAGTATAGGGGTCAGTGCCCCTATTCCTCCAGCAGGAGCGATTGTGGGGCTTCCTCACCCTCTTCCATTCAGCTCCGCCATTCCCAAAGGGCAATTCTTCTTCAGCCATTGTGGGAGCAGACCGGCTGGAAGCTGAAGCGGCTTCCCTTTGAGTAGGCTTTGCTTTGCTTTCTGCTGACCTCAGTCTCTTGGATTGTGGCCAGGTTTCCTCTTCCATTTCCCTGAATGCTGAGCAGTGTTGGATGTGTGGGGAAGCAAAATTCACCCCATAACTTTTCCGCAGGGTTCCCTCTGCAGCACAAAAGGATGGGAGGAGGGAGGAACACATAGTAATAAATGGAGACTCCAATAAATGGAGAGAAGAAGAAAGTGGAGTCCCCTATAGATCAGTATTGGGACCCGTGGCTTTTCAACAGATAGGAGTGAGCAGGGAGGGGGCAAAGTTTGCTGGTGGCAGTAAATTGTCCAGGATTGTTCAAAGAGAGATTGCAAGGAGCTCCAAAAAGAGCTCTCCAAACGGTGTGATTGGACAGAAAATACAGCTCATTGTCAAGAAAATTAAAGTGATGCATGTTGGGGGGCAGGGAAACACGATCTTAATATCATGTGCAGGATCATGGGGTCTGAACTGGGTTTCTCTGTGTGCTCTAGGAGACCAGGGGAGAGGGGAGCTGGTCGCAGACGGAGGGGGAGTCTCCCTGGATGCTTCAGTAGCCGGGCTCTTCTGGGTCTCCTAGCCCCTCCTCTCCTCCCTCTGGGTCTGAACTGCTCTCTGTCCCAGTCTCTTCCTGCTCACCAAACCCTGTTTCCTCCTCAGCTTGCAACACCTCCCCTCCCGTTCTGCTCCCTTTTCTCCCTCTTTCTGCTCATTGCCATCCCACCACCAGTCCCCAGGAACTGAGCCTTCTTCCTTTGTGGGTCTCCCAGCTGGTGCCTCCCCCCCTCCCCCAGCCAGTCCATGACAGCAAAAGCAGCCATAGCAGTAAAATCAGTATGATAGTAATATACACTCTGGCAGGAAAACTCCCTAGCAGCATGATTGAATAACTTCTTCTGGGAATATGGGAAAGTACTATCTTCTCCAAACTCCAGAATAAGCACGACTCTGGGGTTGCTCCATGGGGTTCATGAGTGAAGATGGGCCCCCCAGGAGACTTCCTGTAGCCCCTCCTTCCCCATCCTGCAAATAGGCTTGGGGGGAAATCTCCCATTCAATTTCAGTATTTCAAGTTTTTTTCCAGAATGTGTAGTGGGCAGGGATGAAGTTCTGTTAAATAAGTACTGTTTGGAGATCATGCAGTGGTGGGGATGACAGAGCTTGGTGCAAAAACCATCTTGCATGCTGGAGCAGAGCAACTCCAGGGCATGAGCTAAGTAGCAGCAGGGTAGGGGCCACGTGTAGAGCAAGTCCCACACTGAGGTCAAAAACGCACACAGAGGCAGCAGGACTTCTTCAGTAATAGTTTACTGAGCTTTCAAAGCATACAGTTCTCCCTGGGTCCCCAGTGAGGCACAAAACTTTGCTCCTGAGAGCAAATCCAGTTTCAGCAGTAAAATCATACAGCACACAGGATATCTAAGTCAGGCAGACACACCGGCAGAAGGGAGCAAGGGAGGAAAGAGGCTGGAACAACACAGGGCAATGGATGTGCGTGTGTGTCGCTTCCTGTCGCCTGGGAGGGAAGTCAACAACTCGGCATCTGCAGGGGCTTCATGAAGCAAAGCTTTATGCTGGCTATTCCAGGCAAACATGCAACTCAAAAACATATGCCGTATCAGTTGTTTTTATGGGGTTTTTTCTGTCCCCCCCAAAAAATATTCATTTTATAACACAAATAAAGAACACAAACAGAAAAACAAACAATACAAACAAAGTCTTGTCATATCCTTATTTTCCTATACATTGTGAAGTGGGCTTCCCCAAGTCCCACCTATCTGATTTTCATTTTACTTCATCTTTAGCAATTTACATATATCAACGTTTCTAACCATCTTTTTTTTTTTAAATCACACTTAAAATAACTTCACATTTTATCACTTACAAATAATACTATTTTAAAATACATTATCTTCTACTTCTAACCCAGAAATAGTACCTCGGGGTAAGAACTATGCTTCAGGATGAGAACAGAAATCGTGCAGTAGTGGCACAGCAGCAGCGGGAGGCCCCATTAGCTAAAGTGGTACCTCAGGTTCAGAACAGTTTCAGGTTAAGAACAGAACTCCGGAATGAATTAAGTTCTTAACCCGAGGTACTACTGTATTGTGTCGATAGTTTTCTTGATGTTTAGCTGATGGGTACTGGAGAGGTGTCCAGAGATGTATCTGATAGAGTGACCAATTGTTGCACTTGTGTAACCCTTTGATACATACTAGTGAAGATGCTACTCGAAAAGTATTCTGGGTGAAGGGGGGAAGTTTTAAAAGTCGATGTAAATTGTCCAGGGTTGCTCAAAGAAAGAGAGATGCAAGGAGCTCCAAAAGGACCTCTCCAAATGGGGTGAATGGGCAGAAAATACAGCATCATAAAGTGATGCAAAAAAACCTACACCCATTAATATAATGTATAGGCTCATGGGTCTGAACTGGATTTCTCTGTGTGCTCTAGGAGACCAGGGGAGAGGGGAGCTGGTCGCAGACGGAGGGGGAGTCTCCCTGGATGCTTCAGTAGCCGGGCTCTTCTGGGTCTCCTAGCCCCTCTTCTCCTCCCTCTGAGCCTGAACTGCTCTCTGTCCCAGCCTCTTCCTGCTCACCAAACCCTGTTTCCTCCTCAGCTTGCAACACCTCCCCTCCCGTTCTGCTCCATTTTCTCCCTCTATCTGCTGATCGCCATCCCACCACCAGTCCCCAGGATCTGAGCCTTCTTCCTTGTGGGTCCCCCAGACTGGTGTCTCCTCCACCCCTGTACACAGCCAGTCCATGACAGCAAAAGCAGCAGCAACAGTAAAATCAGTAGGATAGCAATATGCACTGTGGTCCTCTGGCAGGAAGACTCCCTAAGCATGATTGACTAATAACCTCTGGAAAAATATTATCCTCCCCAACCCCAGAATAAGCGGTAGCTCTGGGGTTCCCCTATGTGGTTCATGAGTGAAGATGGGCCCTCCAGGAGACTTTCCTGGTACCTGCAACCCATCCTTCCCCCTCTTGCAGTTAGGCTTGGGGGGGGGGAGGAATCTCTCATTAAATTTTAAGTTTTCTTCAGAACGTGCAGGGGGCAGGGATGAAGTTCTGTTGAATGTTTGGGGATCATGCGGTGGTGGGGGATGAGAGAGTTTGGTGTAAAAACCACTCTGACACAAAAATACCCATCTTTCATGCTTGAGTACAGTGACTCCAGGGCCTTAGCCAAGTATCGGCGGGGTAGGGGCCACGTGTAGAACAATTCCCACACTGACGTCAAAAACACAAACAGAAGCAGCAGGAATTCTTCCGTAATACTTTACTGAGCTTTCAAAGCATACAGTTCTCACTGGGTCCCCAGTGAGGCACAAAACTTAGCTCCTGAGAGCAGATCCAGTTTCAGCAGTAAAAAAATACAGCACACAGGATATCTAAGTCAGGCACACACACCGGCAGAAGGGAGCAAGCGAGGAAAGAGGCTGGAAGGACACAGGGCAATGGAGGTGTGTTTTTCACTTCCCGTCGTTTTGGAAGGAGGTCAGCAACTCGGCATCTGCAGGGGCTTCACGAAGAAAAGCTTTCTGCCGCTGCTTGCAGGCACATCCCAGAAACACACACTGCGATTGACAGTGTATTGCCATATCAGTTGTTCTTCAAAGGTTATCGAGATGTGGTCTAGAAACCAGTATTGGACCAGATATCAATATAGAGCCCAGCCCTAATCCTCACTCACCACCAGCAAACCAGATTCATCCTCTCTATCAAAAGGTACTTTACCTCTTAGATTATACTCACATTGTTAGACATTGCCTTCAATATTTCATTGCTGTTCAGTTTTACATATAAACACAAGAACATCAAATACACATCGCGTGTTTAAGACTGATTTCGTGCTGAGTTCATTGCTGTGAAGAAAGAGTGGACACTGAAAGGAAAACGTCCCACTCTCCATACATCTAAATGGGTTCTTCCATGGGAAAGTCCCTGGATGTTCCTTAAACACTCCATTGTAAATAAAGCACTTTTTGCAATCTTTTCATTTAAACTGCTTCTCAAACTCCAGAATAAGCAGGTTGCCCCATGGGGTTCATGAGTGAAGATGGGCCCACCAGGAGACTTCCCTGGTACCTGCAGCCCCACATTCCCCGTCTTGAACTTAGGCTTTGGGGGGAAATCTCCCATTGAATTTCAGTATTTCAAGATGAGGTTCTGTTGAAGAAGAAGTGTTTGGAGATCATGTAGTGGTAGGGGTGACAGAGTTTGGTGCAAAAACCATCTTGTGTGCTTGAGTACAGCAACTCCAGGGCATGAGCTAAGTAGCAGCAGGGGAGGGGCCACGTGTAGAGCAAGTGCCACACTGAGGTCAAAAAGACACACACAGGCAGCAGGACTTCTTCAGTAATAGTTTACTGAGCTTTCAAAGGCTACAGTTATGACTGGGACCACAGTGAGGCACAAAACTTAGCTCCTGAGAACAAATCATTCATATGGTTTCTCCCCTGTGTGAGTCAGTTGATGCACGCTGAGGTGTCGACTCTGACTGAATTTCCTTCCGCACTCCATGCAATTAAATGGTTTCTCCCCTGTGTGAGTCCGTTGATGTATATTGAAGTTTCCACTATTACTGAAGCTCTTTCCACAATGCATACATTTATATGGTTTCTCCCCTGTGTGAGTCCGTTGATGTGTTCTAAGGGTTCCATTATCACTAAAGCTCGTTCCACACTCTATACATTTAAATGGTTTCTCCCCTGTGTGAGTCCGTTGATGTCTTCTAAGTTTTCCATTATCACTAAAGTTCTTTCCGCACTCCATGCATTTAAAAGGTTTTTCACCCGTGTGAGTCAGTTGATGCATATTTAGGTGTCCACTCTGACTGAATTTTCTTCCGCACTCCATGCATTTAAATGGTTTTTCCCCTGTGTGAGTATGTTGATGTCTTCTAAGGGTTCCATTATCACTAAAGCTCTTTCCACACTCCATACATTCATATGGTTTCTCCCCTGTGTGAGTCCGTTGATGTGTTCTAAGGGTTCTATTATCACGAAAGCTCTTTCCACACTCCATGCATTCATATGGTTTCTCTCATCTGTGTGACCGTTGATGTGTTCTAAGTTTTCCATTATCACTAAATCTCTTTCCGCACTCAATGCATTTAAATGGTTTTTCCCCTGTGTGAGTCCGTTGATGTCGTCTAAGGTTTGCATTGAAACTGAAGCTCTTTCCACACTCCATACATTCATATGGTTTCTCCCCTGTGTGTGTCCGTTGATGTGTTCTAAGGTTTCCATTATCACAAAAGCTCTTTCCACACTCCATACATTCATATGGTTTCTCCCCTGTGTGTGTCCGTTGATGTGTTCTAAGGGTTCCATTATCACGAAAGGACTTTCCACACTCCATACATTTACATGGTTTCTCCCCTGTGTGAGTCTTTTGATGTCTTCTAAGGTTTCCAATGAAACGGAAGCTCTTTCCACACTCTATACATGTAAATGGTTTCTCCCCTGTGTGAGTCCGTTGATGTCTTCTAAGGGTTCCATTATCACTAAAGCTCTTTCCGCACTCCATGCATTTAAAAGGTTTTTCACCCGTGTGGGTCAGTTGATGCATATTTAGGTGTCCACTCCGACTGAATTTTCTTCCGCACTCCATGCATTTAAATGGTTTTTCCCCTGTGTGAGTCAGTTGGTGTCTTCTAAGGGTTCCATTATCACTAAAGCTCTTTCCACACTCCATACATTCACATGGTTTCTCCTCTGTGTGAGTCCGTTGATGTCTTCTAAGGCTTCCTTTGAAACTGAAGCTCTTTCCGCACTCCATACATTCATATGGTTTCTCCCCTGTGTGAGTCCGTTGATGTAAATTGAAGTTTCCACTATTACTGAAGCTCTTTCCACAATGCATACATTTATATGGTTTCTCCCCTGTGTGAGTCCGTTGATGTGTTCTAAGGGTTCCATTATCACTAAAGCTCGTTCCACACTCTATACATTTAAATGGTTTCTCCCCTGTGTGAGTCCGTTGATGTCTTCTAAGTTTTCCATTATCACTAAAGTTCTTTCCGCACTCCATGCATTTAAAAGGTTTTTCACCCGTGTGAGTCAGTTGATGCATATTTAGGTGTCCACTCTGACTGAATTTTCTTCCGCACTCCATGCATTTAAATGGTTTTTCCCCTGTGTGAGTCTGTTGATGTCTTCTAAGGGTTCCATTATCACTAAAGCTCTTTCCACACTCCATACATTCATATGGTTTCTCCCCTGTGTGAGTCCGTTGATGTGTTCTAAGGGTTCTATTATCACGAAAGCTCTTTCCACACTCCATACATTCATATGGTTTCTCCCCTGTGTGTGTCCGTTGATGTGTTCTAAGGGTTCTATTATCACAAAAGCTCTTTCCACACTCCATACATTCATATGGTTTCTCCCCTGTGTGAGTGCGTTGATGTCGTCTAAGGATTGCATTGAAACTGAAGCTCTTTCCGCACTCCATACATTCATATGATTTCTCCCCTGTGTGAGTCTCTTGATGTCCTCTAAGGGTTCCATTATCACGAAAGGACTTTCCACACTCCATACATTTAAAAGGTTTCTCCCCTGTGTGAGTCAGTTGATGCATATTTAGGCTTCCACTCTGACTGAATTGCCTTCCGCACTCCATGCATTTAAATGGTTTTTCCCCTGTGTGAGTCCGTTGATGTATATTGAGGTTTCCACTCTGACTGAAGATCTTCCCGCACTCCTTGCATTTGAATCCTTTTTTGCCCATGTGAGTCGGCTGATGTGTTCTATCAGTGAAAGTCTTTCCACACTCCATACCTTTAAATGGTTTCACCACTTTTGGGGTTTGTTTATGTGAGCTATGTGTGCTCATTCAATGAAGCATGTTCCACATTTCACACATTTTAAGGTCTATATCTAATGAAACCAAAGGTGCCCTTTCCCCTGGAAGTCTGTCTCTCTTCTCCATGACCCTCCTCAGCGTGGGAGGAAAGGAAATCCTGTTTGGGTTTCAAGGAAGAGAACAAAGGAAAAGAGAGCATATCAGATGCCATTAGCACCACCTCATATTTCAACATATACTATATTTCCCCTGCATGCTACCCAGGTTCCAAATTTTTAGGAAATGAAGATGCAATGATGTCAAATGATAGTAATGCATCAGCAACCTTTCATTATCCTCAGTCATCATTAATAAAGCAGCATGATCTTGGAAAACAGCCGGAAAACAAAACCCCCAGGTGGCTGTCACCAATGGAGGCTAAGGAAGTGAAAAAACTTAATATGGAATCTAAATGGCCAAAGTACTGGGAAATTATAGAACAGGAGGAGGGAAAAGTGAAATTGCAGAGTTATGAGAAACTGAAGTCAAAAGTAAGAGATTGGCTTCATTACTATCAGATAAATGAAGTCTTCAAACAGGACAGGAAAATTGGCTTCCAGGTGGAGAGGTCAAAATTAGAAACAGAGCTATTGGAACCCAATACTAAGAACTTGTCAAGAATGTATAACCTGCTGTTGAAATGGAATACACAGGATGAGATGGTTAAATCAGTTATGATTAAATGGGCACAAGACATTGGTCATAACATTATGTTTGCTGACTGGGAACAGTTATGGACCACCGGTATAAAGTTTACGGCATGTAATGCCTTGAGAGAGAACATTATGAAAATGATTTATAGGTGGTACATGACCCCAGTCAAGCTCGCAAAAATTTATCATATGCCCGATAATAAATGTTGGAAATGTAAGGAAACTGAAGGTACTTTCTACCACCTTTGGTGGACGTGCCCAAGGATCAAGGTATTCTGGGAAATGATTTATAATGAAATGAAAAAGGTGCTCAAATGCACGTTCGTGAAGAAACCAGAAGCCTTCCTCCTGGGCATGGTGGGCCAATTGGTGTCAAGGAAAGATAGGACGTTTTTTATGTACGCTACAACAGCAGCAAGAGTACTATTAGCGAAGTATTGGAAGACACAAGAACTACCCACATTGGAAGAATGGCAGACTAAGGTAATTGACTATATGGGACTGGCTGAGATGACCGGCAGAATCCGTGACCAAGGGAAAGAGACGGTGGAAGAAGATTGGAAGAAATTTAAAATTTATCTTAAGAACTGTTGTAAAATTAATGAATGCTAAAATGTTTTGGGTAATGCAAAAAAGAATTGCAGCGATTAGCAATTGGATATGAGAAATAAGATCTAAAGAAAGTATTGAAATTATATATTGAAATTAGGGGATGCTGAAAAGATTGATAACAGGGATGCAGAAAGGGGAGGTATGGGGAAGTCGTTGAAAGAAGGCTTATGAAATGAAAGGTTAAGAAATTATACGTGTTTATATGTTTGTATGTCTTGTATTGTGATGTATTGTCTTGTATTATGTGTGGAAAAAACCAATAAAAATTTATAAAAAAAAAAAAAAAAGATCTTGGAAAACAGCCTTTTCACATCAATTGTTTTCTCACAGGAAATGCAGCTACTCTCTCTCCATGAAAAGGCCCTCTCTGTCTCTGGTTCATCTTTCCTTTGGACATTTCCCATCATCGGCATCATAATCCTCCATCCACTCCTGTTTCCACCTCTAGATCTTCATGAATCACCTGCACAGTCCCAATGGCCTCAGGAAGTCCATGTGGACCATTATATGAGACCCAGGTCTACATCTTTTCCAGGGACTTTGGTCTGGGTCAGTCGGAGAACTAGTGGCAAGGCTTGGTGCTTGGGGTCAGCTGAATGGGTGCTCAGGGAAGCTCCTGTTCTTGGAGATGGACCTCTGTCTACATGCCTTGCATTGCATGGAGAGAGCAGGAGCAGCAGAAGGAAAGCAGCTGGCGCATGGGAATCCCAGACGGAAACACCCACCTCAATTGTTCTTTATAATAATGATGTGCTGCCTGATCTCTTGCACCGTCTTCTGACACAGGACTATCCTAATCTGGCACTGAAAAGCTGGATATTAAAAGCAAATGGATAACTCTACTTAGTGGAAACTTCATCCTTGAATATGTAGTACTGATTCATTAACAACCTGAAGTTGTGTTATTTCTGGAGATATGAATTTATTCCTGATCTGAGGGTTTTTTTCCTACTCTCCTAACTATATGTCAGTCTAGGAGATCGTTATGAAGGAGAAAGTTCTGCAACCTAGAGCCCTAAACAGCCTCGGCCCTATAGACCTGAAGGAGTGTCTCCACCTCCATCCTTCACTCTGAACACTGAGGTTCTCCTCTGAGGGTCTTCTGCTGGTTCCCTCCCTTCAGAGGTCAAGGAAATGAACAACTACCTGACATTTAGAAGACAGTTGAAGGGAGACCTGTATTAGGAGGTTTATAATGTTTGATGTTTTACTGTCTTTTATGTGTACCGGAAACCCAACCAGATGGGCAGGGTATAAATACTACAATCAGTTGTATTATCTTGTGATTTTTTTGTAGTTATTTTGGAATTCGTAGTGCAATATCAGGTCATGAAATGTTTTGGGTGGAGAAAATCACAGGGTTGCCGTAAACAATAATCCCACCCACACACCCTCATTCACATACAGTCTGTAAATTTGGGAAGGTCACACACCTCACCTGTGCTAATACTGGCAGTCTTTGGCTTGCATAGGCACAGCCTGTCTGTAGAGCCTCCAGCCACAAGCACTGTCTATCATGAAAATCGGTCCTTTGATTGGGAAGTATCTCAGCTTGTCAGTCACTCTGACATTGCCTATAAAAAGTAAGAGGAACAGAAATGCCTTTGAGGCGCACCTTCTATAGCAATTCTGAGATCAATTAAATAGGTTCTGCACCCCTGTTTCTGATGACAGGTGTACATTTTCCTCATCCTCAATAAACCATGCAGTGGAAAAGACACTTGAAGATAAAAGCCTGAGAGAGAGGAAAAGGTTTCTGACTGCTTCCTGGGGGGGATTGCGGAAACAAAGAGCCGCTTCTGAGAAGGCCCCTCCTCTCCCCTCTTCCTCTTCCTCTTTCCTCTCCTCTCCAGGACGAACAATGGTTGGACTGGGCAGATTCGCTGTGTCTGGGCAGGGCAGGAGCTTATGGGGTGGGAAGAGGATGGAGCTTGCAGGAAGGAAGGGGTGGGGGGACAGGACCCCCCACTTTCCAGGGATCCTTTTCTGGTTGCCTTGGAGGGGGGGTCGATTCTTGGGTGGGAGGGAGAAGCCAAGGAGATTCCTCGTGGGCGCACGATGGATGGAGACGTCTCCCCAAAGACTGGTCTTCCTTCCCCGCCCCCCGCCAGTGCTTCGCTTCCTTACCCCAGGGATGCTGCCCTCCCTCCTCCCCCCCGGCTCCCCCCCCTTAGCCCCCTCCCTCTCTCCCGGAGTCTGCACCCAGAGGCCTCCTTGGCGCGGCTCACCCCTCGCCATGCGCGACCCATCTCTCCATCCGGAGGGGCCCCACAAGAGGATATGGGCAGGGAAAGGGGGGGTCTCTATCCAGGCGTCTTTCGTGCCCCTTAACCCTTTCATGGTCTGCCTCTCTCCGCGCGGAGCGCACAGGGCCCCAGGGATGCCTGCGCGGGGGAAACGGGGCCGGGGAGTCCTCGTGGGACCCCGTGGGTGGGCGCCCCATGTCCACCCCTGCCGAGGAAAGCCCCCTTCGCAGCACACGTTCAACGGAAGGCGCTTTGGGGAGCTGGCGCGGAGTCCCTCTCGGGGTCCTTCTCTCCCCTCTCCCCCCCCCCGCGACCCCTTTACCTCTTTGTCCTCGCTCCTGATTCTCAATTCCTTTCCTGCAACATCGATGTTTTTTTTGGGGGGGTCCCCTGCCGCCCCTCCTCCCCTTTCCGAAAGGGCGCGCCCCTAGGGCTATGGCGCTGAGCGGCAATCCGGCGTAGAAGCTCCACTTCCGGGAGAAACTGGCAGTTTGGGAGGAGGCTCACCCCTCCCTTATTCCCGGAGCAGAAGCCGGATTGGAGGAGGAGGAGGAGGAGGAGGAGGAGGATCCTGATATTTTCAAAGGAGAAGCCCAGGACAGCCTTGCAGCTAGAGGGATGTCTGAATACTATTATGGTTCTTATTGGAAGAGGGCAGTTAAAAGGTGTGAGAAACTGGGGTTCTTGACAGGGGTGGGTGACGGGTCCATGTTTCTGAATGCCAAAGACTCCTCCTTTGTGACAAATCTGTGATGCATCAAAGATGCTGTGGAAAAATGTATTGTGGGAAATGGGGAGAGGTCTTAAAAATCCATGCAACCATCTTCTCGGGGTTCCTACTCTTGGTGTGTCTGAACCTTGTTGCAACAAATAAAGATCAGGTCAACTGACCGCCGTTTGCTTCTTTAACTTGGCTGGATTCTCCTTCTTTTGCTGACCGGAGGGACCCCCGGGGAGTGGCGCCCTGACGAGCTGGGCAGCGAAGGAAATCCGCACCCGGGGATATTTTCCTTCTCAACTCCTTCCCACCTGAGCCCCACCCCCTTACCTAAAAGCCAGACACAGCACAATGTGACAGGATTGTGACTCCTGCCCTCAGCAAACAAAATAGGACCCCTCCCCCCCCCCAGAGCAAAGCAACCCCGGGATGCTGAGGTCCCCCTATCCTTGAAATGAAAAGGGGAGGGGCTCGGGAAACCTTCCGGGAGCAGGCGGGGAGGGGGCTGCCCAGGCCCCAGAAGCTCCTTCTCGCTGGTTCCTCCCCATCGCCCTCCTGCTGCCTGCCTCCCCTCCGCTTCTACTGGTCCTTTGCAAGTGCGGGGAAGCTCTAGCCCCTCCGGCCCCCCTCAAATTCCTTCTAAGAGCCCCACATTGCACGGGGCAGGCTCACCTGCAGCAAAACAACACACAGCTGCCCTGGCCGAGTGGAGCCAGGCTGGGGCGCAACGTGGGGACCCCAGAAATGTGTCCCTAGAAGAAATGCGCCTCCCCCCTTCTCTGGGGTCAAGTGCTGCCGGTGGGCTTCCCAGAAGAGGCCCCTGCTTGGCCCCTGGGAGGACAGGGGCCCCTTGGGCCTGATCCTGCAGGGCTCACCTGATGTTCTGATGCAAGTGAACCCTCCTTTGTCCTTCAGGGAGAACAGGGTTTCCCAAATTTGGGTCTCCAGCTGCTTTTGGACTACAGCTCCCATCACCCCTAGCAGGCAAGACCAGTGGTCAGGGATGATGGGAATTGCCATCAGGATCTCCAGGTGGCTCTGGCAAGTGAGCCCAGCTGCATGTGACAAGAGTGGGGGAATTCCGTCCTGGTGTTACGGCCATTACAGGGGAGGTATTATCTGACATTATCCCCTGGGACGAGGAACCCCAGACCCCTCTCTCTTCAGTCGCAAATGCACGACTCACACATTGTATAAATACAAGAAAACACGGTCTCTGCATATTATGGATGGGATTTACGGACTTTGTGTTTTATGAATGGGATTTATGAATAACCGAAGCTCACCAATCAAGAGCACTATGTTTCGACAGCTAGCCAATGACGGCTGAAACTGCCTGCAAACCAGTGTTTCAGCTCAGCCTTTGCACGATTGTCTCAGCGCCCTCCTGCTGCTCAAAGTATATTAAATATAGCCATTTTGGTTTTGATTGCCTAAAGTTGCTACAATGTTACAAAGATTGTGTCTGAATGTATCCTTTCAGCTTGACAGCTCAGGGAATGATACCTAAATTTGTAAATTCATATAAAATCCATACTTTAACCGATTCTTCCCATTCCAACGCCATTTTAACTCTTAAGAAAAAGTAAATTTAGGCTTCACCCTCCTCCATGACCCTGGAAGTGGATAGCCACGTAGGCAGCAAAAACAGGGCCTCCTGCCATAATCCCCTGAGTACACTTCGCCCCACCCAGGGTGTGACCAAGGGGCGACAATAGACTTCCACAGAGGCAGTTGACCAAGCCAGGTGTTCTAAAAGCCCATCTCAGGAGAAGCCCTGAGGGCAAGGATGTAATTTGATTCTGAATTGATTTTAGAATGAATTGATTTTGGAAAGTATTTCAATTAATTGATTGTGATTTTATGTAAACCGTGTTACTTTTACTGTTGTTAGCCGCTCTGAGCCCGGCTTCGGCAAGGGGGGCGGGCGGGATATAAATATTATTATTATTGCTACTACTACAGTGGTACCTTGGGTTATAGACGCTTCAGGTTACAGACTCCACTAACCCAGAAATAGTACCTCGGGGTAAGAACTTTGCTTCAGGATGAGAACAGAAATCGCACGGTGGCAATGGTGGCGCGCCAGCAGCAAGAGGCCCCATTAGCTAAACTGGTACCTCAGGTTAAGAACAGACCTCTGGAATGATTTAGGTTCTTAACCAGAGGTACAACTGTATTATGTCGATAGTTTTATTGTTCTCTGGGTGATGGGTACTGGAGAGGTGTCCAGAGATGTATCTGATGGAGTGACCAACTGTTGAACTTGTGTAACCCTTTGATACCCCTCCCTATTTGTGACATACTAGTGAAGATGCTACTCGAAACGTATTCTGGGTGAAGAGGGGAAGTTTTAAAAGTCAATGTAAATTGTCCAGGGTTGTTCAAAAAAAGAGAGGTGCAAGGAGCTCCAAAAGGACCTCTCCAAATGGGGTGAATGGGCAGACAATACAGCTCATTGTCAATGAGATTAAAGTGATGCATGTTGGGACAAAAAAACCCTACGCCCATTAATATAATGTATAGGCTCATGGGTCTGAACTGGATTTCTCTGTGTGCTCTAGACCAGGGGAGAGGGGAGGTGGTCGCAGCAGGAGGGGGAGTCTCCCTGGATGCTTCAGTAGCCCCCCTCCTCTCCTCCCTCTGAGCCTGCCTGCTCACCAAACCCTGTTTCCTCCTCAGCTTGCAACACCTCTTCTCCCATTCTGCTCCATTTTCTCCCTCTATCTTCTCATCGCCATCCCACCACCAGTCCCCAGGATCTGAGCCTTCTTTCTTTGTGGGTCCCCCAGACTGGTGTCTCCCCCCCCTGCACCCCTCCAGTCCATGACAGCAACAGCAACAACAAGAGTAAAATCAGTAGGATAGCAATATGCACTGTGGTCCTCTGGCAGGAAGACTCCCTAGCAGCATGATTGACTAATAACTTCTGGGACTATGGAAAAATATTATCCTCCCCAAACCCCAGAATAAGCAGTAGCTCTGGGTTTCCCCTATGTGGTTCATGAGTGAAGATGGGCCCTCCAGGAGACTTTCCTGGTACCTGCAACCCATCCTTCCCCCTCTTGCAGTTAGGTTGGGGGGGGGGATCTCCCATTAAAGTTTTCTTCAGAACGTGCAGGGGGCAGGGATGAAGTTCTGTTAAATAAGTAGTGTTTGGAGATCATGCGGTGGTGGGGGAGACAGAGTGTGATGGCCTGGGAATCTGATTCAGAGGCTGAACCGGAGGAATCCCAGCCTGCACAGGAGTCCCCGCCTCCAGGGCCGGCTGAACTGGGGCAGGGCCTTGATTCTGAAGCACCTGCACCTGTGCCGGATCCTCAGGAGCAGGCACCAGGTGAATCCACTCTGGCTCCGGAGGTGGTTGAGGACTCAGTGCCTGCAGGTGAGTCTCCCCCTGGGTCCAGTAACCCTTCAGCCTCTCCTGAACTATAGAGGCTCAGGGCAGAGAGGCGAAGGAAACTGGTTTCTCCCAGGAGGAATCATAGAGTTGGAATAGACCACAAGGGCCATCGAGTCCAACCCCCTGCCAAGCAAAAACACCTTAAGTGCTCACCTTAAGGCCAGGAGAGGCTGGTCTCCTGGGGGTTGGGATCGCCCCTGGCCTCAGAGACGATAAACGCCAGTCAGCCCGGTCCCAGGTTGCGGGAGCAACGTCGTTGAAGAGCTGTTTCGGCCAGCACCCAGTCCGGTTCCCCCAGAGTTCCTGTCCTTGCCCCGGCCCCTCACTGTGGACCCCGCTTTGCCCGTGGAGGACTGTCTGCCAACCCTCGACTCCGGTCCTGGACCTCGCCCCACAGTAACCTCCCCCCTGGACCAGTACACAGAGTTTGGTGCAAAAACCACTCTGACACACAAATACCCATCTTGAATGCTTGAGTACAGCAACTCCAGGGCCTTAGCCAAGCATCGGTGGGGTAGGGGTCACGTGTAGAGCAAGTCCCACACTGACATCAAAAACACACATAGAAGCAGCAGGACTTCTTCCGTAATAGTTTACTGAGCTTTCAAAGCATACAGTTCTCACTGGGTCCCCAGTGAGGCACAAAACTTAGCTCCTGAGAGCAAATCCAGTTTCAGCAGTAAAAAAAATACAGCACACAGGATATCTAAGTCAGGCACACACACCGGCAGAAGGGAGCAAGAGAGGAAAGAGGCAGGAACGACACAGGGCAATGTGTTTTGTCAGGGAATGGTCTGAAGCCAAATATGGGGGAATCCATTCTCAGGCAGATCAGCTTTCCTCAGAAGCGGAGCTGGAGGGGGAGAAACGGCCCCCCTCGTTTCCAGTGGTCTCAGAAGCAGGGAGAGATGCAGACAGAGAGCAGATTAGACAGGAGTTACTTGGTTGGAGAGAATGACAACACTCAGCTGGGCCCTGAAGCCGGAAGAAGGATTTCCTCTGAGTGGAACATGTCCCGTGCTCCATACATCTAAATGGGTTCTCCCTTGTGAGACTCCCTAGATGTTTCCTAAACACTCCATTATAACTAAAGCACTTTTTGTAATCCCTCCATTTAAACTGCTTCTCCACTTTGAGGTTGTTGATGGTTTGTAGGGTGGCAACTATTAAAGTTCTTTCTGTGCATGTCTGTTGATGTTCCACTAGGACTGAAACTCTTATCTCCTTTGCTGCCATTTATATGGTTTGTCTCTTGTGTGAGTTTGTTGATGAAAATCAAGGATTCCACTCTGCCTGCAGCCCTGTGTGAGTCCGTTGATGTTTTCTAAGGGATCCATTATCACTAAAGCTTTTTTTGCAATCCATGCATTTAAATGGTTTCTCCCCTGTGTGAGTTCGTTGATGTCTTCTAAGATTTCCATTATCACTAAAGCTGTCCCCACACTCCATGCATTTAAATGGTTTCTCCCCAGTGTGAGTCCGTTGATGTTTTCTAAGAGATCCACTTTCACTAAAGCTCTTCCCGCACTCCATACATTTATATGGTTTCTCCCCTGTGTGAGTCCGTTGATGTTTCCTAAAGGATCCATTATCACTAAAGCTTTTTTCGCAATCCATGCATTTAAATGGTTTCTCCCCTGTGTGAATCCGTTGATGTGTTCTAAGTTGTCCATTATCACTATATCTCTTTCCACACTCCATACATTTATATGGTTTTTCACCCATGTGAGTCCGTTGATGTATATTGAGGTGTCCACTCTGACTGAAACTCTTTCCACACTCCTTACATTTATATGGTTTCTCTCCTTTGTGAGTCTGTTGATGTCTTCGCAGGGTTGCATTGAAACTGAAGCTTTTTCCACACTCCATGCATTTAAATGGTTTCTCCCCTGTGTGAGTCCGTTGATGTCTTCTAAGGCTTCCATTATCACTGAAGCACTTTCCGCACTCCATGCATTTAAATGGTTTCTCCCCTCTGTGAATCCACTGGTGTAATTTAAGGTCTCCATTCCGACTGAAGCTCTTTCCGCACTTCATACATTTAAATGGTTTCTCCCCTCTGTGAGTCCGTTGATGTCTTCTAAGGCTTCCACTTCGACTGAAGCTCTTTCCACACTCCATACATTTAAATGGTTTCTCCCCTGTGTGAGTCCGTTGATGCATATTGAGGTGTCCACTCTTACTGAAGCTCTTTCCACACTCCACACATTTATATGGTTTCTCCCCTGTGTGTGTCCATTGATGCATATTTAGGTGTCCACTCCGACTGAAACTTTTCCCACACTCCATAATTTTAAGTGGTTTCTCCCCTGTTGGAGGTCGTTGATGTGAACTATGTGTGCTCATTCAATGACGCATATTCCACATTTCACACATTTAAATTTCTATTCCTAATGAAACCAAAGGTGACCCATCCCCTGGAGTTCTGACTGTCTTCTCCATCTCCTTCTTCAGAGTGGGAGGAACGGAAATCCTGTTTGGGTTTCAAGGAAGAGAACTAAGGGAAAGAGAACACATCAAGCTCCATTAGCACCTTCTCCTATTTCAACGTCTCCTACATTCCCTCACCTCCTACCCATGCTCCCAATTTTTAGGAAATGAAGTTGCAATGTCATCAAATGATAGTAATTCATCAGCAACTTTCATAATCCTCAATCAATGTTCATAAAGCAGCTTGATTTTTTTTAAAAAATGATGTGCTGTCTCATCTTGTGCCCGTCTTCTGACGCAGGACTATCCTAAAACGATACTGAAAAGCAGCATATTCAAGGCAAATAGATAAACTGTACTTGGTGGAATGTGTAGTTCCTTTAAAATGTAGTATTGATTCACTAATGGCCTGAAGTTGTGTTATTTCTGGGGACATGAATTTATTCCTGTTCTCTCTTAAAGATCATAATCATACAATCTCATGGGGTGTTAGGGGAGCGTTAATACCTTTGGTGGGGGACATGTTGTCCACCTTCTGGGGTAATCTACCCACCATTGGTCCCCACCCTGCACTCAGCTCTCACCTGTGGCTTCCAGAAACTGTCAGGATGGAATAGGGACCACAATCCCAGGAACAGCTTCAACCGGCAGGCTAAAGCAGGTGAGGATAGATGATGGGTCTCAAATCCTTGGTGTATTAGGGAATTCTGTTGCAGGTGAAGGCAGGCCCTGGTGAATGGAAAGGATGAGAACAACAGTGAATCCCACAGTCAAGAAGGCAGATTCTGCCCATTCTGCAGAGGAAAGTGAGGGCAGATGGGGCTGATCAACCAGGGAAGGAAGCCCATCGAGAAGGAAAACTCTGGTCGTAATACTTTGGTACACTCCCTCACTTCCTCTTGAGTTAGCTTCAGGAGAAGAAAAAGCTGCGGAGAAAAACCTACACAAATCCAGAGTGGACTCTCTAAGGTGGTTGGATGGTGTCCTGCACACCTCCTTCCAGCCACTCCTGCAGCCAAGCTGATGCCTAACGTACTGCTCTGCTTTCCTTGGGACCATATAAGCCAGGCTGAGAAGGGGCTCTTGTTGTCTAGGCAGCCCTGAACCCCCAAACACACTGTCCAGCCAGTGCTGCTAACACAGCAGTTTCAGGGGGAGCGATGAACTCAGACCTGTGTATCAAAGTCTCTCCAAAGTGGAACAAGGAAAACAGAAGTGCTGTTTATATCACACATCAATTTAAAAGTATTCAGATTATTTGTCTTTTGAAGAAAAGACCACCAAGTATCGTATGGCCCCTTCAAACTTAATGAAAGTCTTGTGCCTGGAGCTTTTGGGGGTGCAGGACCAGGAAAGCTTCTTCCATCATTATCCTTCCAATCGGGATTCAGGCCTCATCATGGAACTGAAACCACCCTGGTTGCTGTGACTCATGATCTCCGATGGTCTAGAGGCTGAGAGGAAAAGCTGTTTCCTGGTTCTGCTGGATCTCTCAGCGGCTTTGGAGACCTTTGACCATGGTATCCTTCTGGACCCACTAGGGCAGCTGGGGGCCCTGCTATGCAGTGGTTCCCCTCCTTCCTCCTAGGTCATGTCCAGAAAGTGGTGTTGGGGAATGAGTGTTCTGACCCCTGGGTGCTCCCTTGTGGGAGCAAGGGTTGCCGTAAACAATAATCCCACCCACAAACTCTCATTCACACACAGTCTGTCAATTTGGGGGGGGGGGGTCACACACCTCATCTGTGCTAATACTGGCAGTCTTTGGCCTGTATGTAGAGCATGTAGAGCCTCCAGCCACAGTCTATCATGAAAATGGGTCCTTTGACTGGGAAGAATCATGCAATGGCTATCATTGGATGCTGATGGGTTGTATCTCAGCTTGTCAGTCACTCTGACACTGCCTTCAAAGAATAAGAGGAACAGAAATGCTTTTGAGGTGCACCTTCTAGATCAAGCCTGAGAGCCATTCCATGGACTCTGCACCCGTTTCTAATGACAGGTGTACATTATCCTCATCCTCAATGAAGCTGGCAGTGGAAAAGACACTTAAAGATGGAAGCCTGAGAGAGAGGAAAAGGTTTCTGGCTGCTTCCTGGGTGGGATTGCGGAAACCAAGAGCCACTTCGGAGAAGGCCTCTCCCCTCCCCTCTTCCTCTTGGAATTTCCTCTCCTCTCCAGGGGGACCAATGGTTGGACTTGGCTGAACCCCTGTATCTGCCATTAATTTGATTTTGAATTGATATTAGAACGAATTGATTTTAGAATGCATTTTAATTAATTGCTTCTGGTTTTATGTAAACTGTGTTACTTTTATTGCTGTAAGCCCCTCTGAGCCTGGCTTCAGCTGGGGAGGGCAGGATATAAATTATTATTATTATTATTATTATTATTATTATTATTATTATTATTATTATTATTATCTGGACAGGTCAGGGGCTTATGGGGTGGGAATTAGGTGGAGCTTGCAGGAAAGAAGGTGTGTCTTGTTAAAGGAGAAATCTGAGGGCTCCCTTGGACAAAAAACAAGGACAGCAGCCAGGAATACCAGAGCAAAACAACAGCCAGTAGGCTTGGTCTTTATTGAAGACTGTCGTGACAGGACTCCCACCTGCCACCAGGTGGAACAAGATGGAAGCCCTGAACAAAAGAGAACCCAAACTTTATTAGCTGCTACAATAAACGAAAATCTGCCATTATTCCCTTATGGGGGACACAAGAGCCCTCATAGAGTCCTTTGTAGGTTCTCCATCGGTCAGAGGAAAAAACAGAGGCCAACCAGAGAATATTCAGAAGCAAAGCAGCTTGTAAGCCTGATCTTTATTGAAGTGTTGCAACAGGGTGCCCCCTTCACATGCAGGAAAGGAGGAGGACCCAGAACAAAGGTGTGCCCCCCCCCTTATATAGACATTTTAAATTGCCCACCTTGGAGTCCAAACCAGCCCCAGAAACATCATAACTACTTCACAGAAAGGGCGGGCTAAAGCAGAAATCTGAGGGGGTTGTTTACCCCCTGTCTGGCAAGTTACCTGCTAATGCTTACTTGATTGATACCCTGGGGAGCCTGGACAGTCTTTTGTAATGATAAGTACTTAGTTCCTGAGCCAGGTCACAGGCTCACCCTATTCAAACCCTTAAGACAGGATTTGTGAAGGAAGAGGCAATGGGGAGGCTGCTCCATTTGACCTTGCAGAGAAAACACCTGGCCAGCCTGGGAGTCAAAATGGCTCCATGGCTGCTCTCCTGTGCAGGTTCAGACATGGGGCCTATATATCTATGTACGTGTTTGCCTGGTACATTTATGAACCTTCATTATATACATAAGACTTTAATTTATTTATTTCACTGCTAATCCCAATGTTACACCCCCCCAAACTACATCATGGTTACATCATGAAAGGGAAGGTCTGGTGGCAGTAATCTGAGCATCCTGGACCATAGTCCATAGTTCCCCTTGTCCTCCACCAAACACCCATCGAGTGTAACAAAAGAGACATTTACATTTCCCTGCTAGGAGCAGAAGTGCGTAAGTAGCCAGAGCAGGAAGGGGGGGAGCAAAAAAATACGACCGCCACGTGGCCTGACTTATGCCCCCCCCCCAACAAGAAAGGAATCAGCTGCCATGCGGCCTACAGCTGGAGGGTGGCGGATGGCGGGGGCGAGGGAGCCATGCCTTCCCCCCCCACTACAAAAAAAAAGAAGGCCGCCCCTGCGGCCTAGCTGGCCCCCCGCCCAGAAAGAAGAGCCACAAAATTACAGCCTAGCCTGGCAGAGGGGCCATGTCCCTTCCAATCAGGCCAGAACTTACCTTAATCCAGCCGCCAGAACAGGCTCCTGAGGATCCTGATTCTGGAAGGAAGAAAACCCAAAGAGGCTTGGACAAAGGGGTCAGCCTCTTTTCTTTGGCCTTTGCCCCACCCCCGGCTGGCCATCCATTGTCCTTCCTGACCAAGGGCGGGTCAAAGGCCGGCCCAAGCAGGTGGGAGGCACCCGCCCAGGTGAGCCCTATCTTGGTGCCACAAACCCCACCCACCTGTGAGAAAGGGTGGGCGGACATTCCCTGTTTCCCAGCCAAGCTAATCACACCCTTTTGTCTTCATCTGGGTTGGTTCTTTGTGGAATGGCTACCTGTCTGGCACTCAGGTATCAGGACTCTGTGACTCCTGCGTTACGGGTGAAAATGGGGCTTTGGCTTTTGCGCACACAGCCCCGACACCCAGGTAAAATTCATGCAAGGAGTGAAGCAGCCCAGAACTAAAGCGCGTTGGAATTTGTACTGTTACCGGAAAAATCCGAGGGCTCCCTTGGACAAAAAGTAAAGACACCAACCAGGATAAATTGGAGCAAAACAGCAGCCTGTAGGCTTGGCCTTTATTGAACTGTTGCAACAGGGTGTTCCACTCACTTGCAAGAGAGAGGAAAGACCCCGAAAAATAGTGTGCAAGGTCTTATAAAAACTTTTTGAAATTCCCCTCCTCTAGGTCAAGCCCACCCCCAGAAACATCATGCATACATTACAGAAAGGAGGGGTTGAGGGAGGAGTTGGTGGTAACCTGAGTGTCTTGTCACCTGGCTGGTTCCTCCTTTTCCCCCTCCCCATGAGTCACTTCCAGGAGACAAAGGGGAGTTTGCAGTTTCCTGCCCATATACAAGTTCTTTGTGATCTTGATTGTCTTCTGTCTGGGATCATCAGGGTTGGCATAGCAACTGGGCAGGGCTCCTGTGGATGTGCTGAGACGGTGAAGGGATTATGGCTGACCAGGAACAAGCCACCCCCCTTTGATAGTTCTTGTCATATGGAGTAAAATAAAATGGAACAGTGCAAATCCGATGTATGGTTGCTTTTCTATGAATTTATAACAGAAATGTGGCGTATGTAGTGTGTGAGTGTGTGTGTGTGTGTGAAGTTTGTACAAACAGAATGATTGGGGTGGGGGGGTTCCTGCTACAGTTCATCCTCAGATAGGTTTTTTCACCTCCTGATGTAGTGATGATGTAGTGATGATGCTCCACGAACTGCGTGCTGGGATAAGATAGAAACTTTTAAAAGTCCTTGTCACCCCATCCTCGGGGTTCAATTCCTCTTTGGACCTGTTGCGCAATAAACTTTGATCTACAGCTATTTGCTCCGGTTGGTGGCCGGACTCCTTCCTTTATTCTGCAGGGACCCACGGGCTCTGCCTGATGAGCTGGGTGGCTGAGCAGCCTCGCACCTGGGTCCCCCCCATAACACCAAATTAGCCTTTTATTGAACAGACCTAGGAGTAGACTTAGGGGGCATACAGCACCCGGACTCCGAGCCTTCTTCCCTTGGGGGTTCCCCAGCTGGTGCCTCCCCCCCTTTTCACCCAGCCAGTCCATGACAGCAACAGCAGCAACATCAGTAAAATAAGTATGATAATAATATGCACACTGGTCCTCTGGCTGGAAGATTAATAACTTCTGGGACTATGGAAAAGTACTATCTTCCCCAAATCCCAGAATAAGCAGTAGATCTGGGGTGGCCCCACGGGGTTCATGAGTGAAGATGGGGCCCCCAGGAGACTTCCCTGGTACCTGCAGCCCCTCCTTCCCTCTCTTGCAAGAAGGCTTGGGGGGAAATCTCCCATTAAATTACAGTATTTTAAGTTTTTTCTGAATGTGTAGGAGACAGGGAGAGGTTCTAGCGAAGAAGCAGTGTTTGGAGATCATACATGGTTGGGGGTGAGAAAGTTTGGTGCAAAAACCAGTCATATGCACCAATTTTTCATGCTTGAGTACAGCAGTTTCAGCAGTAAACAAATACAGCACACAGGATATCTAGGTCAGGCACACACACCGGCAGAAGGGAGGAAGGGAGGAAAGAGGCTGGAAGGAGACAGGGCAATGGAGGTGTGTCTTTCGCTTCCTGTCGCCTGGGAGGGAAGTCAGGAACTCAGCATATTCAGGGGCTTCACGAAGCAAAGCTTTCTGCCAGCAGCTTCCAGGCAAATGAGGATCCTGGAAACACACACTGTGATTCTTGGTGTGTTGCCATATCAATTGTTTTTGAAAGGTTATCATGATGTGGTCTAGAAACCAGTTTGGACAATATATCGCCCAGCCCTAATCCTCATTGACCACCATCAATCCAGACAAACGCTCTCCCCTTCTCTATCAAAAGGCACTTTACATCTTAGATCATAATCACATTGTTTGACATTGCCTTCAATATTTTATTACGATAGAGTTTTACACATAAAAAACCAGAACTTCACATACACAACATGTGTCAAAGACTGATTTCCTCCTGAGTTCATTTCTGTGAAGAAAAGAGTGGACTCTGAGAGGAAGACCTCCAACACTCCATACATCTAAATGGGTTCTTACATCTGAGAGTCTCTGGGTTTTCCTTAAACACTCCATTGTAAATAAAGCACTTTTTGCAATCTTTTCATTTAAACTGCTTCTCCTCTTTGAGTCTGTTGATGGTTTGTAGGGTTCTTCCTGTCCATGAATCTGTTGATTTAGAATTTCCACCAAGACTGAACCTCTATCTACTTTCCTGATATTTATAAGGTTTGTGTTTTGTGTGAGTTTGTTCACATAAATCAAGGGTTCCACTCTGACTGGAGCTCCTTCCACAGTCCACACATTTAAACAGTTTCTCCCCTGTGTGTCTGCTGATGTTTTCTAAGATTTCCACTCTGACTGAAACTCTTTCCGCACTCCATACATTTAAACAGTTTCTCCCCTGTGTGTCTGCTGATGTTTTCTAAGATTTCCACTCTGACTGAAGCTCTTTCCGCACTCCATGCATTTAAATGGTTTCTCCCCTGTGTGAATCCGTTGATGTTTTCTAAGGTCTCCATTCTGACTGCAGCACTTTCCGCACTCCAGGCATTTAAATGGTTTCTCCCCTGTGTGAGTCCGCTGATGTTTTTTAAGTGTTCCATTATCACCAAAGCTCATTCCGCACTCCATGCATTTAAATGGTTTCTCCCCTGTGTGAGTCCGCTGATGTTTTCTAAGTTTTCCATTATCACTAAAGCTCTTTCCACACTCCATACATTTATATGATTTCTCCCCTGTGTGAGTCCGTTGATGTATATCAAGGTGTCCACTCTGACTGAAGCACTTTCCGCACTCCATGCATTTATATGGTTTCTCCCCTGTGTGAATCCGTTGATGTGTTCTAAGGTTTCCATTCTTACTGAAGATCTTTCCACACTCCATACATTTAAATGGTTTCTCCCCTGTGTGAGTCCGTTGATGCGTTTTAAGTTTTCCATTCTCACTAAAGCTCTTTCCGCACTCCAGGCATTTAAATGGTTTCTCTCCTGTGTGCGTCCGTTGATGTATATTGAGGTGTCTACTCTGACTGAAGCTGTTTCCACACTCCATACATTTATATGGTTTCTCCCCTGTGTGAATCCGTTGATGTGTTCTAAGGTTTCCACTGATACTGAAGCTCTTTCCACACTCCATACATTTATATGGTTTCTCCCCTGTATGTGTCCGTTGATGTGTTCTAAGTTTTCCATTATCACTAAAGCTCTTTCCGCACTCCATACCTTTAAATGGTTTCTCCCCTGTTGGAGGTCGTTGATGTGAACTATGTGTGCTCATTCAATGAAGCATATTCCACATTTCACACATTTTAATGTCTATTCCTAATGAAACGAAAGGTGCCCCATTCACTGGAGTTCTGACTGTCTTCATCTCCTTCTTCAGAGTGGGAGGAAAGGAAATCCTGTTTGGGTTTCAAGGAAGAGAACTAAGGGAAAGAGAACACATCAAGCTCCATTAGCACCTTCTCCTATTTCAACGTCTCCTACATTCCCCCACCTCCTACCCATGTTCCCAATTTTTAGGAGATGAAGTTGCAATGTCATCAAATGATAGTAATTCATTAGCAACTTTCATAATCCTCAATCAATGTTAATAAAGCAGCATGATTTTTAAAAGAATGTACTGTCTGATCTCGTGCCCGTCTTCTGATACAGAACTATCCTAAAATGACACTTTAAAGGTGATATTCAGGACTTCCGGGTTAGCGCCATCGGCAATGGCGGAATTCCTCTGATCCAGAGGAACCCGCTCCGCGAAAATCGGGTCTTGCCGCCGCAGCGAAGGCGGAGACCCTTTAAAAATCCCAGGCGGAGGAAGCCTGGGAACGTGGGATTCGGCTGACACCAGGAGCGGCCCCCCTACCCACAGGGAAACCCCTTTTCGGGGGTTCCGAAGTGATGTGGGGTGAGCGGCGCGGTGTTTCGAATTTACCGCTATTTTTACGGAGTGAAGCCGCACAGCTGTTGCCGGAGAGCGCTGACTTTTTCTTGTGGACAATTGGATTTCAAACAACAACCCGTGAGTAGAATGGAAATTGGACTTTTAAAGTATTTTTAAATTTGCACCGATCGGGGAAGGTCCAAACAGGAAGTCCGCCTCCCCTTTCTGTAAATAAACTGAAGTAAAGAACCTGTCAACTAAGGTTGTGGAGTTTTATGTAAAGGATTTTAATTCTACTGATTGAAATTACCATCAATTTTTCTTGGAAGCAGGGGAGCCTGCAGGAGAAGGACAAAATTTGGGATTTGAAGTGCCACTTCCCTGAACCCGGGAGTGGTCCGTGAGAGCCCATTGACGATGAATAGATTAATTTGACAGCTGTAAAGTTAGCTGTCAAGATACAAAAGAGGACTTTGTTTCTATTGTCTATCTTTGTTACAAGCTTATGTTTAAAACGAAGGAAGGACTGTTACAATTTAACGTATGGGACTTTTGGGTCTGTGCTGAAAGGAGTGAAAAGGAACTTGAATCCCTCTAGAGGGAGCTTTGGGACATTGTTTTAAGGAGCAGCTGGGAAATTGTTTTTTGACCTTAGACTGTTTAAGGATGGCGGTTGGGAAGGAAATTGAGTCTGAATTGAACAGGACATTTTTTCTCTTGGGAAAGCTGCAAGACCAGATAAATGTTTTGACTACTAATGTTATAACTTTGGGAACAAAAGTGGGTATTAGTAAAGAACTCGATAAGAATTCGGCACAGGAACCTCCTTCAACTGAACAAACCGGAAAATTTGAGAAGGAGAATTATGTTGTGATTGAAGTGAAGAAATGGGGAGCCGTAACCCTACAGATGCAAATGGTGAACTACAATTTGAGGCCTGACATGATGGCAACAAGGAGAAGCAAATTTTTGGAGATGGAAGCCTGGCCTGGTTTGGAAAATGAAAGATGGAGAGATCACTTTATGTGGAGATCAGATAGCCTTTGGATTACAAATCTGAGCCAGGTGGAGGTTGGAGTTTCGGGGGCCTTTGGATTTGAAAGGAGCGTGAAACAAGATTTGGAATATCCTATAGGCTCCATTTTTAACCATGGAAGTTTGGCAGGAAGGAATATGATTACCGTTGGGTTGGAGCTTCCCCGAGATCTGGTTTTCAATACCAAAGACTATCAAAAAGACCGGCAGAGGTGACACGAAAGAGATTTAAGAGCCTCGGATTTAAGATCTCCGGGTTGATGGCTTTACGAGATTGATGGACTTTTGCTGGGGACCGAAACCGGGGAGGGGATCTGGTGGAAGGAAATTGGGAATTTAAAGTGTATATAATATAATTTGTTTTTTTGTTTTCTTAATGAGAGATGGGAAATTTGTGGAATGGAATCTTTTTTGACCTTAGGGAAACGTCTTAAGAATAAGTATAGATATATAGGTTTGGATGAGAGTTAAGATTGGATAAAGTAAAAGTGGATGGTTATTTGGTGAAAGAAAGAATGGGAAATTATAGTATAATAAGATAAGATATAAGGATAAAAATAAGATGAAGGACTGGTTGGAATATTTATATGAATTAGAATATAAAGAGGGGAATTATAGTATGTTAAGATAAATTATTGGGATTAAAATAAAGTTGGAAGGATTTGCTGGAATATCTAATTGAATTAGAATACAAAAATGGGAGGTGTGAGGAAGTCAAGAAAATAAGTGAATGTAAGTAAGTGAGTTAAAGGTTTGACTTGTTTTTTATTTGTTTTTCTCTTTTTTCTGTTTTTGGATGTGTATTGTTTTTCATTTTTTTCTTCATTTTTGATTGCTCTTTTTTTCTGTAACCTTTAAAATCTTAATAATTTTTTTTTTTTTTTTTAAAAAGGTGATATTCAAGGCAAATAGATAAACTGTACTTAGTGGAATATGTAGTACCTTGAATAAGTAGTATTAATTTATTTATGGCCTGAAGATGTGTTATTTCTAGAGACGAATTTATTGCGGTTCTGTCTCAAATATCATAATTATACGATGTCTTGGGGTGTTAGGAGAGCATTAGTTCCTTTGGTGGGGGTCATGTCATGCTCCTTATGGGGTAATCTATCCATCAATGGTCCCCAACCTGCACTCAGTTCTCACCTGTGGCTTCCAGAAGCTGTCAGGATAGAATAGGGGCCACAAGCCCAGGAACGGTTTCAACCGGCCGGCTAAACCAGGTGAGGATACCTGATGGGTCTCAAATCCTTGGTGGGTTGGGGAATTCTGCTGCAGGTGAAGGCAGACCCTGGTGGATGGAGAGGATGAGAACAACAGTGAATCCCACAGTCAGGAAGGCAGATTCTGCCCATACTGCAGAGGAAAGTGAAGGGCAGATGGAGCTCGTCAACCTGGGAAGCGAGGTCCTCGAGAAGGAAAACTGTGGTCCTAAACCTTTGCTGCCTGGTTTTCTTTAGGAAAAGAAAAGTCTCTAAGAGGGTTGGATGGTGTCCTGCACACCTCCTTCCAGCCACTCCTGCAGCCAAGTTGGTGCCTAACGTACTGCTCTGCTTTCCTTGGGACCATATAAGCCAGGCTGAGAAGGGGCTCTTGTTGTCTAGGCAGCCCTGAACCCCCAAACACACTGTCCACACTTGCTGTACTGCTAACACAGCAGTTTCAGGGGGAGCGATGAACTCAGACCTGTGTAGCAAAATCTCTCCAATGTGGAATATGTAAAACAGAAGTGCTGTTTATATCATACATCAATTAAAAAGTATTCAGAATATTTGTCTTTTGAAGAAAAGACCACCAAGTATCCGATGGCCCCTTCAAAGCTAATGAAAGTCTTGTGCCTGGAGCTTTTGGGGGTGCAGGACCAGAAAAGCTTCTGCCACCATTATCCTTCCAATTGGGATTCAGGCCTCATCATACGACAGAAACTACCCTGGTTGCGCTGGTTGATGATCTCCAATAGGCTAGAGACCAAGGGCAAAGCTCTTTCCTGGTTCTGCTGGATCTCTGCTTTGGAGACCTTTGACCATGGTATCCTTCTGGACCCTCTAGGGGAGCTGGGGCACTGCTGTGTAGTGGTTTCCACCCTTCCTCCTGGGCCATGTCCAGAAAGTGGTGTTGGGGGATGAGTGTTCAGGCCCCTGGGTGCTCACTTGTGGGGTGCCTCAGGGCTCTGTCCTCTCCCCATGCTTTTTAATATCTATATGAAGCCGCTGGGGGAGTTTTGGCTGGTGTTCACACGCATGTGGATGATACCCAGCTCTTCTCTTTTAAATTGGAACCAGTGAAGATGAACCAGTGAATGCCCTGTGTTGGTGCCTGTAGGTGGTTTGAGGATAGATGGTGGCTAACAGATTGAGGTTAAATCCTGACAAGACGGAAGCACTGTCCCTGTGGGACAGGTGGCAGACAGACTCTACCAGCCTGCACACTGTCTCACTAAAGTGGTGCATGCTCTGGTTATCTCCTGCTTGGACCACTGCCATGCGCTCTACATGGTGCTACCTTTGAAGGTGACCCAAAAACTGCAACTAATCCAGAATGCGGCAGCTGGACTAGTAACTGGGAGCAGCCGCCAAGACCACATATCATTGGTCCTAAAGGATCTTCCCTGGCTCCCAGTGCATTTCCAAGCACAATTCACACTGTTGGTGCTGACCTTTAAGTGTCATGGCTGCATTTTTCAGGAAAAGAAAAGTGTTGATCTAATGTATAGAGATCATTCCTCGTCTATTGGTTCAAGAAGGTTCTGGTGGTTTTACTCTTTGTGATTCAAAGTGGTGTTTTCTCCAGCTGGAACATTTTAGCTGATAAGGGAGTTTCCTTTCTGCTGAGAGCAGGTGGTGGGATCAGTTGTAATGAGATTATGCTGAACCTTCTTGTTTTTGGGAACCAGAAGAAACTGGTTTAAACTGGAGTGAGTCAGGCTTGTTATCCAGTCCCAAGGTTACTCTGACATGGAATTTTTTATAAATCGCAGTATTGAAAGGCGCCTGGTCCCACTTCCTATTCTGCTATTCTCTACTCTGCTTGTGTGTTTCTTACATGAGTGCTGTTTTGATATACTAAGTTAGGGTTTTACTGTAAGTTAAGTTTTTCCTATCTTTTGCCTTAGGTACTAAATTTCTCTGCTGAATGAATTTTTTGCTGCCTCTGAATGGTTTTTCCTACTCTGCTAACTGTATGTCGGTCTTGGAGATCATTATGGAGGAGCAAGATCTGCGACCTAAAGCCCTAAACAGCCTTGGCACTGTAGCCCTGAAGGAGCGTCTCCACCCCCATCCTTCAGTCTGAACACTGAGGTCCTTCTCTGAGGGTCTTCTGCTGGTTACCTCCCTGCAAGAAGTGAGGGTACAGGGAACCAGGCAGAGGGCCTTCTTGGTGGTGGCGCCCACCCTGTGGAACGCCCTCCCTTCAGAGGTCAAGGAAATGAACAACTATCTGACATTTAGAAGATAGTAAAAGGTAGACCTGTATTCAGAGGTTTTTTATGTTTGATGTTTTAATATATTTTATGTGTACTGGAAGCTGCCCAGAGTGACTGTGGCAACCCAACCAGATGGACAGGATATAAATACTACAATCATTCTTATCATCTTGTGATTTTTTGTAATTATTTTGGAATTCGTACTGCAATATCAACTCACAAAATGTTACGGGTGGAGAAAATCACAGGGTTGCCGGACACTGTAATCCCACCCACAAACTCTCATTCACATACAGTCTGTAAATTTGGGAAGGTCACACACCTCACCTGTGCTAATACTGGTAGTCTTTGGCCTGCATAGGCACACCCTGTGTGTTGAGCCTCCTGTCACAGGTATTGTCTATCATGAAAATGGGTCCTTTGACTGGGAAGATTCATGCAATCACTATCACCGGATGCTGATGGGTTGTATCTCAGCTTGTCAGTCACTCTGACACTACCTAAAAAGAATAAGAGGAACAGAAATGCTTTTGAGGTGCAACTTCTATATCAAGCCTGAGAGCCATTCCATGGACTCTGCACCCCTGTTTCTGATGACAGGTGTACATTATCCTCATCCTCAATGAAACAGGCAGAGGAAAAGACAATAAAGATGGAAGCCTGAGAGAGAGGAAAAGGTTTCTGGCTGCTTCCTGGGTGGGATTGCGGAAACAAAGAGCCACTTCTGAGAAGGCCTCTCCCCTCCCCTCTTCCTTTCGGGATTTCCTCTCCTCTCCAGGGGACCAATGGTTGGACTGGGCAGAAGCGCTGTGTCTGGGCAGGGGCTTATGGGGGCGGGCAGAGGATGGAGCTTGCAGGAAGGAAGGGGTGGGGGGACAGGACCCCCCACTTTCCAGGGATCCCTCTCTGGTCGCCTTGAAAGGGTGGTGGATTCCTGGGCCGCAGGGAGAAGCCAAGGTGGCCCCTCCAGAGATTCCCCGCGGGCGCCACGATGGAGACGTCTCCCCAAGAACTGGTCTTCCTTGATCTCCCCCCCCCACGCCAATGCTGCCCTTCCCTGCCCCAGGGATGCTCCTCCCGACTTCCTCGACCCCCTCCCTCTTTCCCGGAGTCTCCCCTGCACCCAGAGGCCGACTTGGCGGGGCTCACCCCTCGCCCTGCGTGCCCCATTTCTCCATCCAGAGGACACCCCCCCAACACGAGCCACACGGGGGTCTCTATCCAGGGGTCTCTCGCGCCCGTTAACCCTTTCATGGCCCGCCTTTCTCCGTGCAGATCCCACAGGGCCCCAGGGATGCCTGTGCGGGGGAAACGGGGCAAGGAGGCCTTCGTGGGGACTCCCTGGGTGGGGGCCCCATGTCCGCCGCTGCCAAGGCGCCTAAGGGGCCCACGAAAGCTTTTGGGAGCTGGCCGGGGTCTCTGGGTCCTTTTCTCCCCTCCCCCCGCAACCCCTTTACCTCTTTGTCCTCGCTCCCAATTCTCCTTTCCTTTCCTGCAATATCCACGGGGGGGGGTGTCCTCCCCTGCCGCCCCTCCTCCACTTTCCGAAAGCGCGCGCCCCTAGAGCTACGGCGCAAATCAGCAATCCGGCGCAGAAGCTCCACTTCCGGGAGAAGCAGGCAGTTTGGGAGGGGGGCTCTCACCCCCCCATTCACGGAGGAGAGGTCGGATGGCGAGGAGGAGGAGCAACATATTGGGGACGGGATTTGGGGTTGTGGGGGCGGGGTGAGGGAAGGATGTGCCGGGAGGGGAGGGAAAGAATTGAGCGGGGGCGGGGAGGAAGGTTTGTTCCCCCCCCTTCCACCTGTATATCAGGAGAGCGGGGGAGGGGCTGATCCCGCAATCTAATTACAAAGTGGGTTCCCCCCCCCAATGTTTACATTGCTAAATCCTTCCCTCGCCCACCCCACGCCACGAGCCGTGCGTCCGTGCTTTAGGTATTGGTGCTCTTCAGACCAGGATGGGGGGACAGTTATACGACTCCCCCAAAACCCCAAGTCCCCACCACAGCCTCGGACTAAGGCCAGGACAATGACCATTTGCACAGGCACCTTCCATGCACAACAGCAAAGAGGCTCAGAGAAGCAGCCTATACAATTGTAGCAAGAAGCGGGTACCATGAATCGGACTGTTTCCTCCGACTCTCCAATACTGCAAAGAAAACTGTAGAAACGTCAAATAATAGCCAAGTCAACGGTTTGACCGATTTCCTGGTTTCCAACGCCTGATGACTCATCTGGAATTGGGGGATCCAATTCATAATCCATAATCCCTTAGGAGGCAGGAGGCGATCAAGGGCAGCACATGCCCCAGGCAGAAATCCATCCGGATGGTGGATTGAATCCTGATGCATTCAGAGGAGAAGCGGAGGAAAGCCTTGCAGATAGGGGGATGTGTAAAAACTATTCTGGTTTTTTGGGGAAGAGGGTAGTTAAAAGGTGTAGGAAATTGGGGTTCTTGACAGGGCTGGGTGACGGGCTCATGTTTCTAAATTCCAAACACTCCTACTTTGTGACACATTTGTGATGTATGGATGATGCTGTGAAAGAATGTATTGTGGGAAATGGGGAGAGGTCTTAAAAGTTCATGCAACCATATGCAATTGTTGTAAGAATTTTAAGGTCTAATATATATAAAATAAATGTTCCAAGCAAGGAAGCAAGTGTGTGTGTGTGTGTGTGTGTGTGTGTGTACACATACACACCCAATCACCCAACACATGTCTGAAGAGCACAGAAAATTTCTGGAACCATTTTCTCCCTCCCAAATTCTCTGCAAGGTCAAAGTGGGAAACCTGTCCATTGTCTCTTTGCGCACAAATCCTGTCTTAAGGGCACATTTAAGATATGAATAGGGTGAGCCTGTGACATGGATTCAGGAACTGAACAGCTATCATAACAATAGAGTGGCCAGGATGCCCAGGTATTCCAATCAGGTAACTTGGCAGACAGGAGAGAAACACTGCACTCAGATTTCTGTTGTAGTCCACCCCTTCTCTCATGTAGGTATGATGTCTTGGGGGTGGTCTTGGGCTACACCCCTTCTGTGATGTATTTATGATGTTTCGGGGGGGGGGGCGGTCTTGGGCTCCAAGGGGGGCAATTTCAAAATGTCTTTATAAGGGCTTGCACTACTTTGTTAGAGGTCCTCCTCTCTCCTCCCTGTGGGGGGAACACCCTGTTGCAACAGCTTCAGTAAAGATCAGGCTTACTAGCTGCTTTGCTTCTCAATATTCTCTAGTTGGCCTCTGTTATTTCCTCCTACCAATAGAGAACCTACAAAAGGACCCTATATGGGCTCTTGGATACCCCATAAGGGATAAAGGAGCAGCTTCCCACCCCTCATAACACAACCAAACAATCTTTGTGTTTGAACCTTGTTTCAACAAATAAAGATCAGGTCTGCTGACCGCTGTATTGCATATTTAACATGGCTGGAGACTCCTTCTTTTGCTGACCAGAGGGACCCCCGGGGAGTGACACCCTGATGAGCTGGGCAGCGGAGTAACTCTGCACCCCAGGATTTTTTGCTTCTCCCTGCACCTGAGCCTCACCCCCTTACCTAAAAGACAGACACAACACAATGTGACAGGAGTGTGACTCCTGCCCTCAGCAAACAAAATAGCTGACTCCCCACCCAAAGAACTAAGCAACACTGGGATGCTGAGGTCCCCCAATCCTTGAAATGAAAAGGGGGGAGGCTCAGGAAACCTTCAGGGAGCAGCAAGGAGTGGGGTGCCCAGGCTCCAGAAGCTCCTTCTCGCGGATTCCTCCACTCCACGCCACTCCCCACCGCAAGCCGCCTGCCTCCCCATCACTCCCATGGCTGCTTCACAAGTGTGGGGAAGCTGTGGCCCCTCCGCCTGGAGCTCCAAGTTCCTTTAAGAGCCCAGCGTTGCACAGGGCAGGCTCACCTGCAGCAGAACAAAACGCAGCTTCCCTGGCAGTATGGAGCCAGGCTGGGGAGCATCGTGGGGACCCCATATAAGAATATATATAATGATTTATTATTTATCCCCCGCCCATCTGGCTGGGCTTCCCCAGCCACTCTGGGCGGCTCCCAGCCCAATACTAAACACACAATACAGTGGTACCTCGGGTTACATACGCTTCAGGTTACATACGCTTCAGGTTACAGACTCCGCTAACCCAGAAAAAGTGCTTCAGGTTAAGAACTTTGCTTCAGGATGAGAACAGAAATTGTGCTCTGGCGGTGTGGCGGCAGCAGGAGGCCCCATTAGCTAAAGTGGTGCTTCAGGTTAAGAACAGTTTCAGGTTAAGTACGGACCTCCGGAACGAATTAAGTACTTAACCCAAGGTACCACTGTACGGCATTAAACATTAAAACACTTCCCTAAACTTCTCCAGAAATGTGCCCCTAGAAGAAATGTGCTTCCCCAATCAGAGGCAGCCGTCCTTCTCTGGTGCTCAAGTGCTGCCAGTGGGCTTCCCAGAAGAGGCCCCTGCTTGGTCCCTGGGAGGACAGGGCCCCCCGTGGGCCTGATCCTGCAGGGCTCACCTGATGTTCTAATGCAGGTGAATCCTCCTTTGTCCTTCAGGGAGAACAGAGTTTCCCAAATTTGGGTCACCAGCTGTTTTTGGACTACAGATCCCACCATCCCAAGCTAGCAAGACTAGGGATGATGGGAATTGTTGGCAGGCCATGCAGGTGGCTCTGGAAAGTGAGCCCAGCTGCATGGGACCAGGGTGGGGGGAATTCCTTCAAGGATTCCAGAAGTGGCCATCACCTTTGAGTATAGGGGTCAGTGCCCCTATTCCTCCAGCAGGAGCGATTGTGGGGCTTCCTCGCCCTCTTCCATTCAGCTCCGCCATTCCCAAAGGGCAATTCTTCTTCAGCCATTGTGGGAGCAGACGGGCTGGAAGCTGAAGCGGCTTCCCTTGGAGTAGGCTTTGCTTTGCTTTCTGCTGACCTCAGTGTCTTGGATTGTGGCCAGGTTTCCTCTTCCATTTCCCTCAATGCTGAGCAGTGTTGGATGTGTGGGGAAGCAAAATTCACCCCATAACTTTTCCGCAGGGTTCCCTCTGCAGCACAAAAGGATGGGAGGAGGGAGGAACACGCAGTAATAAATGGAGACTCCAATAAATGGAGAGAAGAAGAAAGTGGAGTCCCCTATAGATCAGTATTGGGACCCGTGGCTTTTCAACAGATAGGAGTGAGCAGGGAGGGGGCAAAGTTTGCTGGTGGCAGTAAATTGTCCAGGATTGTTCAAACAAAGAGAGATTGCAAGGAGCTCCAAAAAGAGCTCTCCAAACGGTGTGATTGGACAGAAAATACAGCTCATTGTCAAGAAAATTAAAGTGATGCATGTTGGGGGGCAGGGAAACACCCTCTTAATATCATGTGCAGGATCATGGGGTCTGAACCGGGTTTCTCTGTGTGCTCTAGGAGACCAGGGGAGAGGGGAGCTGGTCGCAGACGGAGGGGGGGTCTCCCTGGATGCTTCAGCAGTCGGCCTCCTCTGGGTCTTCTGGCCCCCTCCTCTCCTCCCTCTGGGTCTGAACTGCTCTCTGCCCCAGCCTCTTCCTGCTCACCAAACCCGGTTTCCTCCTCAGCTTGCAACACCTTCCCTCCCATTCTGCTCCCTTTTCTCCATCTTTCTGCTCATTGCCATCCCACCACCAGTCCCCAGGATCTGAGCCTTCTTCCTTTGTGGGTCTCCCAGCTGGTGCCTCCCCCCCTCCCCGAGCCAGTCCATGACAGCAAAAGCAGCCATAGCAGTAAAATCAGTATGATAGTAATATACACTCTGGCAGGAAAACTCCCTAGCAGCATGATTGAATAACTTCTTCTGGGAATATGGGAAAGTACTATCTTCTCCAAACTCCAGAATAAGCACGACTCTGGGGTTGCTCCATGGGGTTCATGAGTGAAGATGGGCCCCCCAGGAGACTTCCCTCATACCTGTAGCCCCTCCTTCCCCATCCTGCAAATAGGCTTGGGGGGAAATCTCCCATTCAATTTCAGTATTTCAAGTTTTTTTCAGAATGTGTAGTGGGCAGGGATGAAGTTCTGTTAAATAAGTACTGTTTGGAGATCATGCAGTGGTGGGGATGACAGAGCTTGGTGCAAAAACCATCTTGCATGCTGGAGCAGAGCAACTCCAGGGCATGAGCTAAGTAGCAGCAGGGTAGGGGCCACGTGTAGAGCAAGTCCCACACTGAGGTCAAAAACGCACACAGAGGCAGCAGGACTTCTTCAGTAATAGTTTACTGAGCTTTCAAAGCATACAGTTCTCCCTGGGTCCCCAGTGAGGCACAAAACTTTGCTCCTGAGAGCAAATCCAGTTTCAGCAGTAAAAAAAATACAGCACACAGGATATCTAAGTCAGGCAGACACACCGGCAGAAGGGAGCAAGGGAGGAAAGAGGCTGGAAGGACGCAGGGGAATGGAGGTGTGTGTGTGTCGCTTCCTGTCGCCTGGGAGGGAAGTCAACAACTCGGCATCTGCAGGGGCTTCATGAAGCAAAGCTTTATGCTGGCTATTCCAGGCAAACATGCAACTCAAAAACACATGCTGTGATCTGTGCTATATTGCCGTATCAGTTGTTTTTATGGGGTTTTTTCTGTCCCCCCCAAAAAAATATTCATTTTATAACACAAATAAAGAACACAAACAGAAAAACAAACAATACAAACAAAGTCTTGTCATATCCTTATTTTCCTATACATTGTGAAGTGGGCTTCCCCAAGTCCCACCTATCTGATTTTCATTTTACTTCATCTTTAGCAATTTACATATATCAACGTTTCTAACCATCTTTTTTTTTTAAATCACACTTAAAATAACTTCACATTTTATCACTTACAAATAATACTATTTTAAAATACATTATCTTCTACTTCTAAGCCTGCAGCATATATCCAATTCCAAAGCTATTCTAAGATTTAAATATTAACATATTTTTTCAAATATTCCTTAAACTTCTTCCAATCTTCTTCCACCGTCTCTTCTCTCTTGTCTCGGAGTCTCCCGGTCGGTTCGGCAAGTTTCATATAGTCCATCATCTTCATCTGCCATTCTTCGATAGTTGGTAAATCTAGTTTCTTCCAATTCTTTGCTAGCAATATTCTCGCAGCTGTTGTGGCATACAGAAAAAAAGTAACATCCTTTTTGGGTATTTCACCCCCCACTATACCAAGTAAAAAGGCTTCTGGTTTTTTAACAAATGTGTTTTCCAATACTTTCATCAGTTCATTATAAATCCTTTCCAGGAAGTCTTTTTCCTTGGGGCACGTCCACCACATGTGGTAAAAGGTTCCTTCTTTTTCTTTACATTTCCAGCATTTATTATCATGAGTATGATACATTTTTGCAAACTTCACTGGTGTTAAATACCATCTATACATCATTTTCATCAAGTTTTCTCTTAATACATTGCAAGCTGTAAATTTGATTCCTTTGTTCCACAATTTCTCCCAATCTACCATCATGATATTGTGCCCCACATCCCTGGCCCATTCAGTCACTACAGATTTCACTTGTTCATCTTTTGTATGCCATTCCAGCAATAAATTATACATGTTAGATAGGTTTTTTGGTTTTGTATCTAATAATTCCACTTCCAGTTTGGATTTCTCTCTTTGAAAACCCATTTTCTTGTCCATTTTAAACACTTCATTTATCTGGATGTACTGGAACCTATCATCTAATTTATCTTTCAACGGATCACAAGATTTTAATCTAAATTCGTCCCCTACTTCCATCAGAATATCATTATACTTCAACCACGTATCTTTCATATTCAACCTTTTACGGGTCTTAGCTTCCAATGGTGAGCCAAATCACTTCTTTTTCAAGGGTTCTCGCAATGCGTCAGGGAATGGTCTGAAGCTGAGTATGTAGGAATGCATTCTCAGGCAGATCAGCTTTCCTGGGAGCTGGAGGGGGGGAATTGACCCTCCTCTTTTGCAGTGGTCTCAGAAGCAGGGAGTGACACTGATACAGAGCAGATTAGACAGGAGTTACCTAGCTAAGAGATAATGACAAGAGAAACAGACTCAGCTGGTCCTGAAGCAGGAATACGGATTTCTTTGGAGTTCACTGCTGGAGGAATACGGATTTCTTTGGAATTCACTGCTGGGAAGAAGAGTGGACTCTGAGAGGAACATGTCCCACACTCCACATATCTAAATGGGTTCTCCCTTGTGAGAGTCCCTAGATGTTTCTTAAACATTCCATTATAATTAAATCACTTTCTGTAATCTTTCCATTTAAACTGCTTCTCCTCATGTCTGAGGGTTGGGGGTTGGACTCGATGGCCCTTGTGGTCTCTTCCAACCCTATGATTCTATGATTCTATGTCTATGTCTGTTGATGGTTTGTAGGGGTTCAGCTCTTAAAGTTCATCCTGTACATGAGTCTGTTGATTTAGAACTTCCACTAGAACTGGACCTCTACCTTTATCTAACTTCCTGGCACTTATGTGGTTTGTCTCTTGTGTGAGTTTGTTAATGTAAATCAAGGGTTCCACTCTGCCTGAAGCTTTATCGCTCTCAATGCATTTAAAGGGTTTTCACCCTTTGCGAGTCCTTTGATGTCTTCTAAGGGTTTCACTGAAACCGAAGCTCCTCCGCACTCCATTCATTCATATGGTTTCTCCCCTGTGTGAGTCCGTTGATGTTTTCTAAGGGTTCCATTATCACTAAAGCTCTTTCCACACTCCATACATTCATATGGTTTCTCCTCTGTGTGAGTCCGTTGATGTATTCTAAGGCTTCCATTGAAACTGAAGCTCTTTCCGCACTCCATACATTCATATGGTTTCTCCCCTGTGTGAGTCAGTTGATGTATATTGAGGTGTCCACTCTGACTGAATTTCTTTCCGCACTCCATGCATTTAAATGGTTTTTCCCCTGTGTGAGTCCGTTGATGTTTTCTAAGGGTTCCATTATCACTAAAGCTCTTTCCACACTCCATACATTCATATGGTTTCTCCTCTGTGTGAGTCCGTTGATGTGATCTAAGGCCTGCATGGTAACTGAAGCTCTTCCCACACTCCATACATTCATATGGTTTCTCCCCTGTGTGAGTCCGTTGATGTGATCTAAGGCCTGCATGGTAACTGAAGCTCTTCCCACACTCCATACATTCATATGGTTTCTCCCCTGTGTGAGTCCGTTGATGTGATCTAAGGCCTGCATGGTAACTGAAGCTCTTCCCACACTCCATACATTCATATGGTTTCTCCCCTGTGTGAGTCCGTTGATGTATTCTAAGGCTTCCATTGAAACTGAAGCTCTTTCCGCACTCCATGCATTTAAATGGTTTCTCCCCTGTGTGAGTCTGTTGATGTCTTCTAAGGTTTCCATTATCACTAAATCTCTTTCCACACTCCATACATTCATTCATATGGTTTCTCCTCTGTGTGAGTCCGTTGATGTATTCTAAGGCTTCCATTGAAACTGAAGCTCTTTCCGCACTCCCTACATTCATATGGTTTCTCCCCCGTGTGTGTCCGTTGATGTGTTCTAAGGTCTCCATTCTGACTGAAGCCCTTTCCACAATGCATACATTTATAAGGTTTCTCCCCTGTGTGAGTCCGTTGATGTCTTCTAAGGTTTCCATTATCACTAAATCTCTTTCCACACTCCATGCATTTAAATGGTTTCTCCCCTGTGTGAGTCTGTTGATGTCTTCTAAGGTTTCCATTATCACGAAAGGTCTTTCCACACTCCATACATTTAAATGGTTTCTCCCCTGTGTGAGTCTGTTGATGTCTTCTAAGGTTTCCATTATCACGAAAGGTCTTTCCACACTCCATACATTTAAAAGGTTTCTCCCCTGTGTGAGTCAGTTGATGCATATTTAGGCTTCCACTCTGACTGAATTGCCTTCCGCACTCCATGCATTTAAATGGTTTCTCCCCTGTGTGAGTCTGTTGATGTCTTCTAAGGGTTCCATTATCACGAAAGGTCTTTCCACACTCCATACATTTAAAAGGTTTCTCCCCTGTGTGAGTCAGTTGATGCATATTTAGGCTTCCACTCTGACTGAATTGCCTTCCGCACTCCATACATTTAAAAGGTTTCTCCCCTGTGTGAGTCAGTTGATGTATATTGAGGTTTCCACTCTGACTGAAGATCTTCCCACACTCTTTGCATTTGAATCCTTTCTTGCCCATGTGAGTCGGCTGATGTGTTCTATCAGTGAAAGTCTTTCCACACTCCATACCTTTAAATGGTTTCGCCACTTTTGGGGTTTGTTTATGTGAGCTATGTGTGTTCATTCAATGAAGCATGTTCCACATTTCACACATTTTAAGGTCTATATCTAATGAAACCAAAGGTGCCCTTTCCCCTGGAAGTCTGTCTCTCTTCTCCATGACCCTCCTCAGCGTTGGAGGAAAGGAAATCCTGTTTGGGTTTCAAGGAAGAGAACAAAGGAAAAGAGAGCATATCAGATGCAATTAGCACCACCTCATATTTCAACATGTCCTATATTTCCCCTGCATCCTACCCAGGTTCCAAATTTTTAGGAAATGAAGATGCAATGATGTCAAATGATAGTAATGCATCAGCAACCTTTCATTATCCTCAATCATCATTAATAAAGCAGCATGATCTTGGAAAACAGCCTTTTCACATCAATTGTTTTCTCACAGGAAATGCAGCTACTCTCTCTCCATGAAAAGGCCCTCTCTGTCTCTGGTTCATCTTTTCTTTGGACATTTCCCATCATCCACATCATAATCCTCCATCCACCCCTGTTTACACCCCTAGATCTTCATGAATCACCTGCACAGTCCCAATGGCCTCAGGAAGTCCATGTGGACCATTATTTGAGACCATTATATGAGACCCAGGTCTACATCTTTTCCAGGGACTTTGGTCTGGGTCAGTCAGAGAACTAGTGACAAGGCTTGGTGCTTGGGGTCAGCTGAATGGGTGCTCAGGGAAGCTCCTGTTCTGGGAGATGGACCTCCGTCTACATGCCTCACATTGCATGGAGAGAGCAGGAGAAGCAGAAAGAAAGCAGCTGGCAAATGGGAAACACCCCCCCCCCATTGTTCCTTATAATAATCATGTGCTGCCTGATCTCTTGCACCGTCTTCTGACACAGGACTATCCTAATCTGGCACTGAAAAGCTGGATATTAAAGGCAAATGGATAACTCTACTTAGTGGAAACTTCATCCTTGAATATGTAGTACTGATTCATTAACAACCTGAAGTTGTGTTATTTCTTGAGATATGAATTTATTCCTGATCTGAGCGTTTTTTCCTACTCTCCTAACTATATGTCAGTCTAGGAGATCGTTATGAAGGAGAAAGTTCTGCAACCTAGAGCCCTAAACAGCCTCGGCCCTGTAGACCTGAAGGAGTGTCTCCAGCCCCATCCTTCACTCTGCACGCTGAGGTTCTCCTCTGAGGGTCTTCTGCTGGTTCCCTCCTTTCAGAGGTCAAGGAAATGAACAACTATCTGACATTTAGAAGATAGTTGAAGGGAGACCTGTATTAGAAGGTTTTTAATGTTTGATGTTTTACTGTCTTTTATGTGTACTGGAAACCCAACCAGATGGGCAGGGTATAAATACTACAATCAGTTGTATTATCTTGTGATTTTTTTGTAGTTATTTTGGAATTCGTAGTGCAATATCAGGTCACGAAATGTTTTGGGTGGAGAAAATCACAGGGTTGCCGTAAACAATAATCCCACCCACAAACTCTCATTCACATACAGTCTGTAAATTTGGGAAGGTCACACAGCTCACCTGTGCTAATACTGGTAGTCTTTGGCCTCCATAGGCGCACCCTGTCTGTAGAGCCTCCAGCCACAAGCACTGTCTATCATGAAAATGGGTCCTTTGACTGGGAAGAATCTCAGCTTGTCAGTCACTCTGACATTGCCTACAAAAAGTAAAAGGAACAGAAATGCCTTTGAGGTGCACCTTCTATAGCAATCCTGAGATCGGACTTCCGGGTTAGCGCCATCGGCTAATGGCGGACTCCCTCCGAGCTCCGGAGGGAATCGGCTCCGCAGGAACCGGGTCTTGCCGCTGCAGCGACGCGGGGACCCTCAGAAATCACAGGCACTGAAGCCTGTGAACTTGGTGACTCGGCGGGCACCATTTGCGCCCCCTGACCCGCGAAGGAGCCTTTTTAAAGGCTTCGGAACGGGGGACGGGGTGAGCGGTGCGGTGCTGAGAGTCGACTGCTTTTCCTGCGGAGTGAAGCCGCATGCCATGGTCGGAGAGTGCTGACTTCTTCTTGTGAACAATTGGACTCTAAAAGCAACAACCCGTGAGTAATACGGAAATTGGATTTGTAAAGAAAAAATTTTTTTTTGAATTAGGCACGATCGGGGAAGGCGCAAACAGGAAGTCCGTCTCCCCGTCTTATAAATAATCTAAAGCAAGGACTAGCTAACTAAGGTCGAGAGAATTTCTTCTTCTTTATTGGGTAAAAGACATTAATTTCACGATTTGGCAGTATAAGTAATTTCACTGGAGGATAAGAGCTAATTTTGAGAGCTGAAGTGCCACCCCCCCCCCGGACCCGGGAGTGATCCACGAGAGAGCCTGTTGAGGAGATATAGAAGAGTTTGACAGCTGTCAAATTAGCTGTCAAGAAGGAAAAAGAGAACTTTGTTTCTGCTGTCTCTGCTGGATATATTTGCTACAATTTGGTTATATTTTGTTGAAAACAAGGAAGAACTGATACAAACTAACTTGATTTTTGGATTTGAACTGGAAGGAAGATAAAGTACCGTATTTTTCGCTCTATAAGACGCACCAGACCACAAGACGCACCTAGTTTTTGGAGGAGGAAAACAAGAAAAAAAATATTCTGAATCTCAGAAGCCAGAACAGCAAGAGGGATCGCTGCGCAGTGAAAGCAGCAATCCCTCTTGCTGTTCTGGCTTCTGGGATAGCTGCGCAGCCTGCATTCGCTCCATAAGACGCACAACATTTCCCCTTACTTTTTAGGAGGGAAAAAGTGAGTCTTATAGAGCAAAAAATACGGTAACCAAAATCCCTCTAGAGGGGATTTTGGGACATTACAAGAATGGCTGAAGGAGGAAAAATTCAAGCTAAATTGGACAGAGTGTTTCTTCTCTTGGGAAAGTTACAAGGCCAAATTGATGTTTTGGCTACAAATGTTGCAACTCTGGACTTAACAGTAAACAAATTCATTGAATTTAATAAGGACTCATGGACTCATGAAGTCCATGCAGCTGGACAAGAAGAGAAACTTGAAAGATTTGAGAGTGTGGAGAAAGAGATATATGTTGTTTCTTAGGAAAAGGAAGGAGGAGATGTAATGTTGCAGATGACAAAGGAGAGCCAGAGGCCTGACATGATGGCTACAAAGGAAAATAAGTATTGGATGATGAAAATCTGTTTTGAATTGAAGATTGAAGAATGGAGAGATCTCCTTATGTGGAGATCTGAAGACCTACGGATTACAAATTTGACTAAGGTGAAAGTTGGAGCTTTTGGGACATTTGGACTTAAAAGGAGTAAGAAACAAGATTTGGGCTCCACTTTTAAGTATGGAGGTCTGGCTGGAAGAAATATGGACCCTATCGGGACAGAGCTTCTCCAAGATCTGGTGTTTAATATTAAGGACTACCAAAAAAACCGGCAGAGAGGAATTGAGAGAGAATTAAGAGCCTCGGACGTGAGGTCTCCAGGCTGATAGTAGACTAAGACTGATGGACATTTGTTGGGGATTGAAACCGGGAAAGGGTGGGGTGGGGTTTGGGAATCCAAAGGGTGCAGAATTATAATTTGTTTTTTTTTATTTTGTTTTGTTATTAGTATGAAAATTGGGGAATTCGTGGAAGGGAATTTGGGTCGACTTTAGAAAAAAGTTTTAAGAATGAGCACTGATGTTTAAATACTGATGTTTATAAGTTAAAATTGTTTTTTCTAAAATGAATTAAATATAAAAAGGTCAAAAATTGGGGACAAGAACTTGTTGAATTAACAATTTGAATTGGAATATAAGAAGGGGAGGTGTGGGGAAGTCAGGGAAATATGTTATTGAAAATAAGGATTGTAAACTTTATGTGTTTTTAACTTTTTTGTTTTTTGTTTTTTTTTTTGATTTTTTAATGTATAAAGGTGGAAAAACTCAATAAATATCTTTTTTTAAAAAATAGCAATCGTGAGATCAATTAAATAGGTTCTGCACCCCTGTTTCTGATGACAGGTGTACATTATCCTCATCCTCAATGAACCAGGCAGTGGAAAAGACACTTAAAGATGGAAGCCTGAGAGAGAGAGGAAAAGGTTTCTGGCTGCTTCCTGGGTGGGACTGAGGAAACAAAGGGTCACTTCTGAGAAGGCCTCTCCCCTCCCCTCTTCCTCTCGGGATTTCCTCTCCTCTCCAGGGGACCAGTGGTTGGACTGGGCAGAAGCGCTGAATCTGGGCAGGGGCTTATGGGGTGGGAAGAGGATGGAGCTTGCAGGAAGGAAGGGGTGCGGGGACAGGACCCCCCACTTTCCACGGATCCTTTTCTGGTTGCCTTGAAGGGGGGGGTCGATTCTTGGGTGGGAGGGAGAAGCCAAGGCGGCCCCTCTGGAGATTCCTCGTGGGCGCACGATGGAGATGTCTCCCCAAAGACTGGTCTCCCCCCCCAACCCCGCCAATGCTTCGCTTCCTTACCCCAGGGATGCTCCCCTCCCTCCTCCCCCCGGCTCCCCCCACCCTTGGCCCCCTCCCTCTCTCCCGGAGTCTCCCCTGCACCCAGAGGCCTCCTTGGCGCGGCTCACCCCTCGCCATGCGCGACCCATCTCTCCATCCGGAGGGGCCCCCCAAGACGAGATGGGGAGGGACGGGGGGTCTCTATCTAGGCGTCTCTCGCGCCCCTTAACCCTTTCATGGTCTGCCTCTCTCCGCGCGGAGCGCACAGGGCCCCAGGGATGCCTGCGCGGGGGAAACGGGGCCGGGGAGTCCTCGTGGGACCCCGTGGGTGGGCGCCCCATGTCCACCCCTGCCGAGGAAAGCCCCCTTCGCAGCACACGTTCAGGGATCCAGGCCCTGCCGGGGGGGCCCACGGAAGGCGCTTTGGGGAGCTGGCGCGGAGTCCCTCTCTCGGTCCTTCTCTCCCCTCTCTCCCCCCCGCCGCGACCCCTTTACCTCTTTGTCCTCGATCCCGATTCTCATTTCCTTTCCTGCAACATCGATGTTTTTTGGGGGGTCCCCTCCCGCCCCTCCTCCCCTTTCCGAAAGGGCGCGCCCCTAGAGCTACGGCGCTGAGCGGCAATCCGGCGTAGAAGCTCCACTTCCGGGAGAAGCTGGCAGTTTGGGAGGAGGCTCACCCCTCCCTTATTCCCGGAGCAGAAGCCAGATTGGAGGAGGAGGAGGAGGAGGAGGAGGAGGATCCTGATACTTCCAAAGGAGAAGCCCAGGAAAGCCTTGCAGCTAGAGGGATGTCTGAATACTATTATGGTTCTTATTGGAAGAGGGCAGTTAAAAGGTGTGAGAAACTGGGGTTGTTGACAGGGGTGGGTGACGGGCTCATGTTTCTGAAAGCCAAAGACTCCTACTTTGTGACAAATCTGTGATGCATCAAAGATGCTGTGGAAAAATGTATTGTGGGAAATGGGGAGAGGTCTTAAAAATCCATGCAACCATCTTCTCGGGGTTCCTACTCTTGGTGTGTTTGAACCTTGTTGCAGCAAATAAAGATCAGGTCAACTGACTGCTGTTTTGCATCTTTAACTTGGCTGGATTCTCCTTCTTTTGCTGACCGGAGGGACCCCCGGGAAGTGGCACCCTGACGAGCTGGGCAGCGGAGGAAATCCGCACCCGGGGATATTTTCCTTCTCAACTCCTTCCCACCTGAGCCTCACCCCCTTACCTAAAAGCCAGCCACAACACAGGGTGACAGGATTGTGACTCCTGCCCTCAGCAAACAAAATAGCTTTCCTTTTTTTTTTTAAATAAATGTTTATTAAGGTTTTACAAATCAAAAAATTCATCATTTCAAATATATCATTACCATAAATGAAGTTCACATAGAAAACAGAAACAACAGAAAGACAAAGATATATAGCAAAAAAAAGAAAAAATAGAAAAAAGAGAAAAAAGAAAAATCCACTTTCTTAGATTTATAAAGTTCCATACCCCTCTGTCTTGACCTCCTCACATCCCCCTTTTTTGTGTTCCTCTTTATTCCAATCAAATTCAGCAAGTTCAAAACCTTATTTAAACCATGCTTAATGTTATATTCTTCTAATTATTATGTCCCAATTTTTCATTATTTTAGCCCATACCTCATCTTATATACTATGACATAATAATGTTCTGTTCATAACCCCTTGTCCTTTTTAACATTCTTCTTTTCATTCACATTTAGCCAAATCACACAAACCCTGTTACCTTCACTTCCCACATCATATTAACACTCAAACATTTTGCAGTATTTTTGTAAATAGTCCTTAAACTTTTTCCAGTCCTGTTCAATCAGTTCTTCTCCCTGATCACGGATTCTGCCAGTCATTTCAGCCATCTCCATGTAGTCAATCACTTGCGTCTGCCATTCCTCCACGGTGGGTAGATCTTGTGTCTTCCAATACTTGGCAAGAAGTATTCTTGCTGCTGTTGTTGCATACATAAAAAATGTTCTATCTTTCTTTGGCACCCGTTGGCCAACTATGCCCAAAAGGAAGGCCTCTGGTTTCTTAGGAAAGGTAAATTTAAATACCTTCTTCAGTTCATTATATATCGTTTCCCAGTAAGCCTTAACCCTTGGGCACGTCCACCAAAGGTGAAAGAATGTTCCCTCAGCTTCTTTGCATTTCCAGCTTTTGTTGTCAGGTAGGTGATAAATTTTTGCAAGCTTGACTGGGGTCATGTACCACCTGTAAATCATTTTCATAATATTCTCCTTTAAGGCAATACATGCCGTAAACTTCATACCGGTGGTCCACAACTGCTCCCAGTCAGCAAACATAATGTCATGACCTATGTCCTGCGCCCATTTAATCATCGCTGATTTGACCATTTCATCCTGTGTGTTCCATTTTAACAGCAAGTTATACATCTTTGACAAAATCTTAGTTTTTGGTTCTAACAATTCTGTTTCCAATTTTGATTTCTCCACCTGGAAGCCAATTTTTTTATCCAAATTGTAGGCCTCTCTTATTTGATAATAATGAAGCCAATCTCGCACTTTGTCTTTTAGTTTCTCAAAACTCTGCAGTTTCAATCTGTCAAAAATAGCTTTCCCCCCCCTCCGGAGCAAAGCAACCCCGGGATGCTGAGGTCCCCCTATCCTTGAAATGAAAAGGGGAGGGGCTCGGGAAACCTTCAGGGAGCAGGCGGGGAGGGGGCTGCCCAGGCCCCAGAAGCTCCTTCTCCGCTTCTACTGGTCCTCTGCAAGTGCGGCGGAGCTCTAGTCCCCCCGGCCCCCCTCAAATTCCTTCTGAGAGCCCCACATTGCACGGGGCAGGCTCACCTGCAGCGACACAAAACGCAGCTGCCCTGCCAGAGTGGAGCCAGGCTGAGGCGCACCGTGGGGACCCCAGAAATGTGTCTCTAGAGGAAATGCGCCTCCCCCCTTCTCTGGTGCTCAAGTGCTGCCGGTGGGCTTCCCAGAAGAGGCCCCTGCTTGGCCCCTGGGAGGACAGGGCCCCCCGTGGGCCTGATCCTGCAGGGCTCACCTGACGTTCAGATGCACGTGAACCCTCCTTTGTCCTTCAGGGAGAACAGGATTTCCCAAACTTAGGTCTCCAGCTGTTTTTGGAGTACAGCTCCCATCACCCCGAGCTAGCAAGACCAGTGGTCAGGGATGATGGCTTTTGTCGTCAGGCCCTCCAGGTGGCTCTGGCAAGTGAGCCCAGCTGCAAATGACAAGGGTGAGGGGGGGGGATTCCTTCCTGGTGTTACGGAAATTACAGGGGAGGGGGTTACCATCTGACATTATGCCCTGGAACGAGGAACCCCAAACGCCTCTCCCCTCAGTCGCAAAAGCACGACTCACACATCTTATAAATACAGGAAAACACGGTCTCTGCATATTATGGATGGGATTTACGGACTTTGTGTTTTATGAATGAGATTTATGAATAACTGAAGCTCACCAATCAAGAGCGCTGTGTTTTGACAGCTAGCCAATGGGGGAATCCGTAGACGGCTGAAACTGCCTCCAAACCAGCCTTTCAGCTCAGCCTTTGCATGCTTTTCTGAGCACCTTCCTGCTGCTCAAACTATGGGTATATTAAAGCCATTTTGGTTTCGATTGCCTAAAGTTACAAAGATTGTGTCTGAATGTATCCTTTCAACTTGACAGCTCAGAGAATGATACCTAAATTTGTAAATTCATATAAAATCCATACTTTAACCGATTCTTCCCATTCCAACGCCATTTTCACTCTTAAGAAAAAGTAAATTTAGGCTTCACCCTCCTCCATGACCTTGGAAGCGGATAGCCACGTAGGCAGTGAGAACAGGGCCTCCTGCCAAAATCCCCTGAGCGTGAGAGCACGTACACTTCGCCCCACCCAGGGAGTGACCAAGGGGCGACAACAGACTTCCACAGAGGCAGCTGACCAAGCCAGGTGTCGCAGGAAACCCCCTCCCCCAATCATTCAGTTTTTACAAACTTGACACACACACGCACCCACACACTACATACGCTACGCTTCTGTTATAAATTCATAGAAAATCAACCATACATCGAATCTGCACCGTTCCACTTCTTTTTACTCCATGAAGGAAGGACCACAAAATGGGGAAGGTCTGATACAGGGCAGCCATAATCCCTTCAGCATACCAGCACATCCACAGGAGCCCTGACCAGTTGGCATGGCAACCTTGATGGTCCCAGACAGAAGACCATCAAGGACACAACGGACTTGCATATGGGAGTAGATTCAACACAGACTGGAACAAAGGACAATGATCAGATCTCCCCTCTGGGGGCAGGAAACTGTCAACTCCCCTTTGTCTTCTGGAAGAGACTCGTGGGGAGGGGGAAAGAGGAACCAGCCAGGCGTCAAGATACTCAGGTTACTTCCACAACCCCTCCCTCAACCCCTCCTGTTTGTGATGTGTCAATGATGTAGTCATGATGTAGTTGTGATGTAGTTGCAGGGGTGTAGTTTGGGGGTTTAGTAGCTAATAAAAGTTGGGGTCTTCTTTTGTTCGGGACTTCCATTTTGCTTCATCTTCTTGTGGGTGGGAGTCCTGTCGCGACAGTTTCCAATAAAGGCCAAGCCTACAGGCTGCTGTTTTGCTCCAAATTGTCCTAGTTGGTGTCTTTTTTGTCTAAGGGAGCCCTCGGATTCCTCCGTTAACACAGGTGTTCTGAAAGCCCAGCTCAGGAGAAGCCCTGAGGGCAAGGATGTAATTTGATTATGAATTGATTTTAGAATGTATTTCAATTAATTGATTGTGATTTTATGTATACTGTGTTACTTTTACTGTTGTTAGCCGCTCTGAGCCCGGCTTTGGCTGGGGAGGGTGGGATATTTATTTATTTATTTATTTATTTTATTATTATTATTATTATTATTATTAGAGTGGCACCTCGGGTTACAGACGCTTCAGGTTACAGACTCTGCTAACCCAGAAATAGTACCTCGGGGTAAGAACTATGCTTCAGGATGAGAACAGAAATCGTGTGGTGGTGGCACAGCAGCAGCGGGAGGTCCCATTAGCTAAAGTGGTACCTCAGGTTGAGAACAGTTTCAGGTTAAGAACAGAACTCCGGAATGAATTAAGTTCTTAACCCGAGGTACTACTGTATTGTGTCAATAGTTTTCTTGTTCTTTAGGTGATGGGTACTGGAGAGGTGTCCAGAGATGTATCTGATAGAGTGACCAACTGTTGCACTTGTGTAACCTGTCAGGGAACTGACATCAAAGATCAACGGAGAGGGAAGTCGCTCCGAGGATGCAGGGGAGGGAACCAGCAAGGAGAGAGGGAGAGCTTCCGCTGGGGAAGGAAACCAAGGTGACACCAGGAAGAAAGGGGAGGCTGAGAGTACTTCGGAGGGAAGGCTCCGAGACTCTGCCAGTGAGACCAGTGGGGAGAGCGCAGGACCTCCGCTTGGCACGCCTACTCTGCGCAGAAGGCTTCCGCGCAGAGAAGCTAGGCGGAGATTGGCGGTCAAGGAATTTTTATGTTGGAAGAAGTTCAGGAAACGCCCACTGACGGATTCTGGCAGTGATTAAGACAGTCGCGTTTGCAAGGCGCTGTCAAACCAGGGAAAGTTTGAGCTATATAACCTGCTTGGAGCAGTTTGGAGTTTTACGCATGAGCAACACCATTTCCCATTACATAACCCTTTGATACACATTAGTGAAGATGCTACTTGAAAAGTATTCTGGGTGAAGGGGGGAAGTTTTAAAAGTCGATGTAAATTGTCCAGGGTTGCTCAAACAAAGAGAGATGCAAGGAGCTCCAAAAGGACCTCTCCAAATGGGGTGAATGGGCAGAAAATACAGCATCATAAAGTGATGCAAAAAAACCTACACCCATTAATATAATGTATAGGCTCATGGGTCTGAACTGGATTTCTCTGTGTGCTCTAGGAGACCAGGGGAGAGGGGAGCTGGTCGCAGACGGAGGGGGAGTCTCCCTGGATGCTTCAGTAGCCGGGCTCTTCTGGGTCTCCTAGCCCCTCCTCTCCTCCCTCTGAGCCTGAACTGCTCTCTGTCCCAGTCTCTTCCTGCTCACCAAACCCTGTTTCCTCCTCAGCTTGCAACACCTCCCCTCCCGTTCTGCTCCATTTTCTCCCTCTATCTGCTGATCGCCATCCCACCACCAGTCCCCAGGATCTGAGCCTTCTTCCTTGTGGGTCCCCCAGACTGGTGTCTCCCCCGCCCCTGAACCCAGCCAGTCCATGACAGCAAAAGCAGCAGCAACAGTAAAATCAGTAGGATAGTAATAAGGACTGTGGTCCTCTGGCAGGAAGACTCCCTAGCAGCATGATTGACTAACAACCTCTGGTATTATGGAAAAATATTATCCTCCCCAAACCCCAGAATAAGCAGTAGCTCTGGGGTTCCCCTATGTGGTTCATGAGTGAAGATGGGCCCTCCAGGAGACATTCCTGGTACCTGCAACCCATCGTTCCCCCTCTTGCAGTTAGGCTTCGGGGGCGGGAGGAGGAATCTCTCATTAAATTTTAAGTTTTCTTCAGAACGTGCAGGGGGCAGGGTTGAAGTTCTGTTGAATAAGTAATGTTTGGAGATCATGCAGTGGTGGGGGAGACAGAGTTTGGTGTAAAAACCACTCTGACACACAAATACCCATCTTGAATGCTTGAGTACAGTAACTCCAGAGCCTTAGCCAAGCATCGGTGGGGTAGGGGCCACATGTAGAGCAAGTCCCACACTGATGTCAAAAACACACACAGAAGCAGCGGGACGTCTATAGTAATAGTTTACTGAGATTTCAAAGCATACGGTTCTCACTGGGTCCCCAGTGAGGCACAAAACTTAGCTCCTGAGAGCAGATCCAGTTTCAGCAGTAAAAAAATACAGCACACAGGATATCTAAGTCAGGCACACACACCGGCAGAAGGGAGCAAGCGAGTAAAGAGGCTGGAAGGACACAGGGCAATGGAGGTGTGTTTTTCACTTCCCGTCGTTTTGGAAGGAGGTCAGCAACTCGGCATCTGCAGGGGCTTCACGAAGAAAAGCTTTCTGCCGCTGCTTGCAGGCACATCCCAGAAACACACACTGCGATTGACAGTGTATTGCCATATCAGTTGTTCTTCGAAGGTTATCGAGATGTGGTCTAGAAACCAGTATTGGACCAGATATCAATATAGAGCCCAGCCCTAATCCTCACTCACCACCAGCAAACCAGATTCATCCTCTCTATCAAAAGGTACTTTACCTCTTGGATTATACTCACATTGTTAGACATTGCCTTCAATATTTCATTGCTGTTCAGTTTTACATATAAACACAAGAATTTCAAATACACATCGCGTGTTTAAGACTGATTTCGTGCTGAGTTCATTGCTGTGAAGAAAGAGTGGACACTGAAAGGAAAACGTCCCACTCTCCATACATCTAAATGGGTTCTTCCATGGGAAAGTCCCTGGATGTTCCTTAAACACTCCATTGTAAATAAAGCACTTTTTGCAATCTTTTCATTTAAACTGCTTCTCAAACTCCAGAATAAGCAGGTTGCCCCATGGGGTTCATGAGTGAAGATGGGCCCACCAGGAGACTTCCCTGGTACCTGCAGCCCCACATTCCCCGTCTTGAACTTAGGCTTTGGGGGGAAATCTCCCATTGAATTTCAGTATTTCAAGATGAGGTTCTGTTGAAGAAGAAGTGTTTGGAGATCATGTAGTGGTAGGGGTGACAGAGTTTGGTGCAAAAACCATCTTGTGTGCTTGAGTACAGCAACTCCAGGGCATGAGCTAAGTAGCAGCAGGGGAGGGGCCACGTGTAGAGCAAGTGCCACACTGAGGTCAAAAAGACACACACAGGCAGCAGGACTTCTTCAGTAATAGTTTACTGAGCTTTCAAAGGCTACAGTTATGACTGGGACCACAGTGAGGCACAAAACTTAGCTCCTGAGAACAAATCATTCATATGGTTGCTCCCCTGTGTGAGTCAGTTGATGCACGCTGAGGTGTCGACTCTGACTGAATTTCCTTCCGCACTCCATGCAATTAAATGGTTTTTCCCCTGTGTGAGTCCGTTGATGTGTTCTAAGGGTTCCATTATCACTAAAGCTCTTTCCGCACTCCATACATTTACATGGTTTCTCCCCTGTGTGAGTCCGTTGATGTCTTCTAAGGTTGCCATTATCACGAAAGCTCTTTCCGCACTCCATACATTCATATGGTTTCTCCCCCGTGTGTGTCCGTTGATGTATTCTAAGGCTTCCTTGGAAACTGAAGCTCTTTCCGCACTCCATACATTTACATGGTTTCTCCCCTGTGTGAGTCCGTTGATGTGTTCTAAGGCTTCCATTGCAACTGAAGCTCTTTCCGCACTCCATACATTCATATGGTTTCTCCCCTGTGTGAGTCCGTTGATGTATTCTAAGGCTTCCTTTGAAACTGAAGCTCTTTCCGCACTCCATACATTCATATGGTTTCTCCCCTGTGTGAGTCCGTTGATGTATATTTAAGTTTCCACTATTACTGAAGCTCTTTCCACAATGCATACATTTATATGGTTTCTCCCCTGTGTGAGTCCGTTGATGTATTCTAAGGCTTCCTTTGAAACTGAAGCTCTTTCCGCACTCCATACATTCATATGGTTTCTCCCCTGTGTGAGTCCGTTGATGTATATTTAAGTTTCCACTATTACTGAAGCTCTTTCCACAATGCATACATTTATATGGTTTCTCCCCTGTGTGAGTCCGTTGATGTGTTCTAAGGGTTCCATTATCACTAAAGCTCTTTCCGCACTCCATGCATTTAAAAGGTTTTTCACCCGTGTGAGTCAGTTGATGCATATTTAGTTGTCCACTCTGACTGAATTTTCTTCCGCACTCCATGCATTTAAATGGTTTTTCCCCTGTGTGAGTCCGTTGATGTGTTCTAAGGGTTCCATTATTACGAAAGCTCTTTCCACACTCTATACATTCATATGGTTTCTCCCCTGTGTGAGTCCACTGATGTGTTCTAAGGGTTCCATTATTACGAAAGCTCTTTCCGCACTCCATACATTCATATGGTTTCTCTCCTGTGTGAGTCCGTTGATGTGTTCTAAGGGTTCTATTATCACGAAAGCTCTTTCCGCATTCCATACATTCATATGGTTTCTCCCCTGTGTGAGTCCGTTGATGTGTTCTAAAGGTTCTATTATCACGAAAGCTCTTTCCGCACTCCATACATTCATATGGTTTCTCCCCCGTGTGAGTCCGTTGATGTATTCTAAGGCTTCCATTGCAACTGAAGCTCTTTCCGCACTCCATACATTCATATGGCTTCTCCCCTGTGTGAGTCCATTGATGTGTTCTAAGGGTTATATTATCACGAAAGCTCTTTCCGCACTCCATACATTCATATGGTTTCTCCCCTGTGTGAGTCCACTGATGTGTTCTAAGGGTTCCATTATTACGAAAGCTCTTTCCGCACTCCATACATTCATATGGTTTCTCCCCTGTGTGTGTCCGTTGATGTGTTCTAAGTTTTCCATTATCACTAAATCTCTTTCCGCACTCAATGCATTTAAATGGTTTCTCCCCTGTGTGTGTCCGTTGATGTGTTCTAAGGTTTCCATTATCACTAAATCTCTTTCCGCACTCCATGCATTTAAATGGTTTTTCCCCTGTGTGAGTCCGTTGATGTCGTCTAAGGTTTCCATTATCACTAAATCTCTTTCCACACTCCATACATTCATATGGTTTCTCCCGTGTGTGAGTCCGTTGATGTCGTCTAAGGATTGCATTGAAACTGAAGCTCTTTCCGCACTCCATACATTTATATGATTTCTCCCCTGTGTGAGTCTCTTGATGTCCTCTAAGGGTTCCATTATCACGAAAGGACTTTCCACACTCCATACATTCATATGGTTTCTCCCCTGTGTGAGTCCGTTGATGTCTTCTAAGTTTTCCATTATCTCTAAAGCTCTTTTCACACTCCATACATTTAAAAGGTTTCTCCCCTGTGTGAGTCAGTTGATGCATATTTAGGTTTCCACTCTGACTGAATTGCCTTCCGCACTCCATGCACTTAAATGGTTTCTCCCCTGTGTGAGTCCGTTGATGTATATTGAGGTGTCCACTCTGACTGAAGTTCTTCCCGCACTCCTTGCATTTGAATCCTTTCTTGCCCATGTGAGTCGGCTGATGTGTTCTATCAGTGAAAGTCTTTCCACACTCCATACCTTTAAATGGTTTCGCCACTTTTGGGGTTTGTTTATGTGAGCTATGTGTGCTCATTCAATGAAGCATGTTCCACATTTCACACATTTTAAGGTCTATATCTAATGAAACCAAAGGTGCCCTTTCCCCTGGAAGTCTGTCTCTCTTCTCCATGACCCTCCTCAGCGTGGGAGGAAAGGAAATCCTGTTTGGGTTTCAAGGAAGAGAACAAAGGAAAAGAGAGCATATCAGATGCCATTAGCACCACCTCATATTTCAACATATCCTATATTTCCCCTGCATCCTACCCAGGTTCCAAATTTTGGGGAAATGAAGATGCAATGATGTCAAATGATAGTAATGCATCAGCAACCTTTCATTATCCTCAATCATCATTAATAAAGCAGCATGATCTTGGAAAACAGCCTTTTCACATCAATTGTTTTCTCACAGGAAATGCAGCTACTCTCTCTCCATGAAAAGGCCCTCTCTGTCTCTGGTTCATCTTTCCTTTGGACATTTCCCATCATCGGCATCATAATCCTCCATCCACTCCTGTTTCCACCTCTAGATCTTCATGAATCACCTGCACAGTCCCAATGGCCTCAGGAAGTCCATGTGGACCATTATATGAGACCATTATATGAGACCCAGGTCTACATCTTTTCCAGGGACTGTGGTCTGGGTCAGTCGGAGAACTAGTGACAAGGCTTGGTGCTTGGGGTCAGCTGAATGGGTGCTCAGGGAAGCTCCTGTTCTTGGAGATGGACCTCCGTCTAGATGCCTCACATTGCATGGAGAGAGCAGGAGCAGCAGAAGGAAAGCAGCTGGCGCATGGGAATCCCAGACGGAAACACCCACCTCAATTGTTCTTTATAATAATGATGTGCTGCCTGATCTCTTGCACTGTCTTCTGACACAGGACTATCCTAATCTGGCACTGAAAAGCTGGATATTAAAGGCAAATGGATAACTTTACTTAGTGGAAACTTCATCCTTGAATATGTAGTACTGATTCATTACCAACCTGAAGTTGTGCTATTTCTTGAGATATGAATTTATTCCTGATCTGAGCGTTTTTTCCTACTCTGCTAACTAGATGTCAGTCTAGGAGATCATTATGAAGGAGCAAGATCTGAGACCTAGAGCCCTAAACAGCCTCGGCCCTGTAGACCTGAAGGAGTGTCTCCAGCCCCATCCTTCCCTCTGAACACTGAGGTCGTCCTCTGAGGGTCTTCTGCTGGTTCCCTCCCTTCAGAGGTCAAGGAAATGAACAACTACCTGACATTTAGAAGATAGTTGAAGGGAGACCTGTATTAGGAGGTGCAAGAGATCAGGCAGGTCACAAAATGTTTTGGGTGGAGAAAATCACAGGGTTGCTGTAAACAATAATCCCACCCACACACTCTCATTCACATACAGTCTGTAAATTTGGGAAGGTCACACACCTCACCTGTGCTAATACTGGCAGTCTTTGGCCTGCATAGGCACACCCGGTGTGTAGAGCCTCCAGCCCCAAGCACTGTCTATCATGAAAATGGGTCCTTTGACTGGGAAGTATCTCAGCTTGTCAGTCACTCTGACATTGCCTATAAAAAGTAAGAGGAACAGAAATGCCTTTAAGGCGATATGATTTTTGAATGCCTTGTGTGCTTTAACGTTACCATACCACAAGTATGCATGCCACCCAAATACATTGTCATACCCTTCCAAATCTAGAATATCCGTGTTCTCAAGAAGTAGCCATTCTTTCAGCCAGCAAAAAGCTGCTGCTTCATAGTACAACTTAAAGTCCGGCAGGGCAAATCCCCCTCTATCTTTTGTGTCCGTAAGTATCTTAAATTTTATTCTGGGCTTTTTGCCCTGCCAGACAAATCTAGAGATATCTCTTTGCCACCTCTTGAAACAGTCCAACTTGTCTATGATCTGCAACAATTGAAACAAAAACAACATTCTCTTTTTTTTTTTTTAATAATATTTTTATTAAACAATTTTATATTCATACAAACCAAACATATATAAACATATATAAACAAACAAAAGACAAAAACAAAACAAAAAAACAAGTACCATTTCATGTCCTAATTTCTTAAACCTTTCTTCTTCGACTTCCTCATGCCTCCCGTTTCTGTATTCCAAATTCTAATCAATTGTTCAGCAAATCTTCCCTTATTTTAATAAAAATTCAGGCTAATCTTCCTTATTCTCCTTGTCTTAACCATTACTAATAGTAACCATTTACTTTCCAATCCAACATCATTCTAACTCTCATTAATTTTGTAGTATTTCTTTAAATAGTCCTTAAACTTTTTCCAATCTTCTTGCGCTGCTTCTCTTCCCTGGTTTCGGATTCTGCTCGTCATTTCTGCCAAGCCCATGTAGTCTATCACCTTCATCTGCCATTCTTCCAGTGTGGGTAGATCTTGCGTCTTCCAGTACTTCGCAATGAGTATTCTAGCTGCTGTTGTAGCATACATAAAGAAAGTTGTATCTGTCTTTAACACCCCTTGGCCGACAATACCCAAGAGAAAGGCCTCTGGTTTCTTGGTGAAAGTATATTTAAATACCTTTTTAAGTTCATTATAGATCATTTCCCAGAATGCCTTAATCTTCGGGCACGTCCACCAAAGGTGAAAGAATGTACCTTCCTTTTCTTTACATTTCCAACATTTATTGTCAGGCAAATGGTAAATCTTTGCAAGCTTGACTGGGGTTATGTACCACCTATAGATCATTTTCATAATATTTTCTCTTAAGGCATTACATGCCGTAAATTTCATCCCGGTGGTCCACAACTTTTCCCAGTCAGCAAACATGATGTTATGACCAATGTCCTGAGCCCATTTAATCATACTTGATTTAACCGTTTCATCCTGTGTATTCCATTTCAGCAGCAAATTATACATTTTTGACAAATTTCTAGTACTGGGTTCTAACAGTTCTGTCTCCAATTTTGATTTTTCCACCTGGAAGCCAATTTTACTGTCCATTTTAAACACTTCATTTATTTGATGATAATGCAACCAATCTCTCACCTTCCCTTTTAATTTCTCAAAACTCTGCAATCTCCATTTGTCCCCTTCCTTTTCCAGGATTTCCCAGTATCTTGGCCACTTTGACTCCATATTAGACTTTTTAACAGCCTTTGCTTCCATTGGCGATAGCCACCTTGGAGTTTTGTTTTCCAGCAAGTCTTTATATCTGACCCAGACATTTAATAGTGCTTTTCTGACAATATGGTTTTTAAAACTTTTATGTGCTTTAACCTTGTCATACCACAGATATGCATGCCACCCAAAAATATTGTTAAAACCTTCCAAATCCAAAATGTCTGTGTTTTCAAGAAGCAGCCATTCTTTCAGCCAGCAGAAAGCTGCCGCTTCATAGTACAGTTTGAAGTCTGGCAGGGCAAACCCCCCTCTTTCCTTTGAATCCTTCCTTTGGAGTGGTTTCAACAAATATGGACAAAGCACAAAGACGGGTAGTAACAAAAGATGGAAGACTACCAAAGACCTTTTTTGAAATGACTGACAATATGGATTTGATAGACATCTGGAGAACAAAACACCCATTAGAAAGAGAGGGAACCTTCTTTTCTGAAGCCAAAATGACATGGACAAGGATCGACCAAATTTGGGTGACTAGCAGTATGGCGCAGAACATAAAGAGAGTGGAAATCTGCCCAAAAACTTTCTCCGACCATAATGCAGTAAAGATGGTGATGAGGCAAACAACAACTGGCTCCTTCAGATGGAGAATGAATGACACCTTACTTAGAGATGAGGAGATTTGCAAGAAGGCCCAAAAAACTTTGAAAGACTATTTTGAAATTAATCTAAGGACTAAAGTAGAAAAAAGAATAGTATGGGACGCAAGCAAAGCCGTGATGAGAGGGTTTCTGATACAACAAAATACATTAAAGAAAAGAAAACAAAATGAGAGGAAGGAAAAAATTCTGGAAAAGATAAAAGAAGGGGAAAAGAAACTAAGATTGAAGCCAAAATCACAAGAGATTTTAAGAGAAATCAAATTTTATCAAACACAATATATGGAACTGACGAATCAAGAATTAGAGTGGAAAATTAAGCAAATGAGACAAAAGACTTTTGAATCTGCTGACAAATGTGGCAAGCTATTGGCTTGGCAAATAAAGAAGAGACAAAAACTCAACACGGTAACAAACATAGAAGTGGAAGGAAAGAATATAAGTAACCCAGCTGAAATCAGGAACTGTTTTCAGAACTACTTTAGACAACTTTACACACAAGGGCCGCAAAAAGAAACAGATATACAACAATTCCTCGAGAAAAATGGGCTGAAAAAGATTTCGCAGGAAAGTAAGACAATTTTGAACCAGGAGATATCAGCACAGGAAATAGAAGATGCCATTCAAAACATGACGTTGGGCAAATCACCTGGACCGGATGGACTGACTTCCAAATATTACAAAGTTTTGAAGGAAGGGCTTATACAACCTTTGAAGGAAGTCTGCAACGAGATTATGGAGGGGAGGAAGGCACCCGATACGTGGAGAGAGGCCTATATTACACTTATACCAAAGACAGAGACTGAAAAGACCCAACTTAAGAACTACCGACCCATCTCGTTACTAAATGTGGATTACAAAATCTTTGCTGATGTTTTAGCAAAGAGACTGAAAAGAGTTTTGATGGAGGAGATTCATGGGGACCAAGCGGGCTTTCTCCCGAAAAGGCATTTGTCGGACAATGTAAGGAATATAATTGACATTTTGGAGAAGTTGGAAGTGAACATAAATACTAAGGCTGTTCTGATATTTGTGGACGCCGAGAAAGCCTTTGACAACATTTCTTGGAGCTTTATGTTGAAGAACCTCCGGGGGATGGGGGTAGGCCAAGGGTTTGAGAATGGTATAGGTGCAATTTATTCTGAACAGAAAGCAAAATTAATTGTAAATAATGTGGTTACAGAAGAGTTCAAGATTGAAAAAGGGACACGACAGGGGTGCCCTATCTCCCCATTACTTTTTATATCGGTCCTGGAGGTTTTGCTTAATATGATCAGGAGGGACCAGTTGGTTAAAGGGATTCAGGTCGGAGCTAAACAATACAAACTGAGAGCATTTGCAGATGACCTAGTACTTACATTGCAAGAGCCAGAAGCTAGTACGAAAAGAGTTTTGGAAATAATCCAAGAGTTTGGTCAATTGGCGGGTTTTAAATTGAATAAGTCAAAAACAAAGGTATTGGAGAAAAATCTAACACAGGTTGAAAAAGAAAGGTTTCAGAATGAGACAGGGTTGACTGTGGTTAAAAAAGTGAAATACTTGGGTATAAACATGACAGCCAAGAATGTGAATTTATTTAAAGACAATTATGAAAAAACTTGGACAGAAGTGAAAAAAGATCTAGAGATATGGTCAAACTTGAAGCTTTCCTTGTTAGGTCGAATTGCAGTTATAAAAATGAATGTATTGCCAAGAATGTTGTTTTTGTTTCAAGCATTGCAAATAATGGATAAAATGGACTGTTTCAAGAAGTGGCAAAAAGACATATCTAAATTTGTCTGGCAGGGCAAAAAGCCCAGAATTAAATTTAAGATATTAAGGGAACAAAAACAACATTCTCGACAATACATTCATCTTAATAACTGCAATTCGGCCCAGTAAGGAAAGCTTCAAATTTGACCAAATTTCAAGATCTTTTTTCACTTCTGACCAACACGTCTCATAATTATCTTTAAACAAGTTAACATTTTTAGAAGTCATATTCACCCCCAGGTATTTTACTTTCTTTACCAATAAAAAATCTGTCTCCTTCTGAAACTTCTCTTTCTCAATTGGCGCTAATTTCCCCCCCAAAACCTTAGTTTTTAACTTATTCAGTTTAAAGCCTGCTACCTGACCAAATTCCTGGATCAATTCCAGGGCCCTTTTAGTGCTAGAAACTGGCTCCTGCAATGTCAGAACTAGGTCATCTGCAAAAGCTTTAAGTTTATATTGTTTATCTCCGACCTGGATACCTTGGATCTGTTGGTCCCTTCTAATCATATTCAGCAAAACCTCCAGGACCGAAATAAAAAGCAATGGGGAAATTGGGCAGCCTTGTCGTGTCCCTTTCTCAATTTTAACCTCTTCTGTCACCACATTATTAACTATTAATTTAGCCTTTTGTTCTGAATAAATCGCACCTATACCGTTTTCAAATTTCCCCCCCACTCCCATCCCCTGAAGATTCTCCTTCATAAAACTCCAAGAAATGTTGTCAAAAGCTTTCTCTGCATCTTTAAGCATTATTTAATGTCTGGATTAAATATAAAGATCTATTGGAGAATAAAACTCCAAGGTGGTTATCGCCTATGGAAGCAAAGGCCCTGAAAAGACTTAACATGGAGACTAACTGGCCAAAATATTGGGAAATTTTGGAGCAGGAGGGTGATAAATTGAAACTGCAGAGTTATGAGAAACTTAAAGATAAGGTGCGAGATTGGTTACATTACTTTCAAGTAAGAGAGGCCTATAACTTGGATAAAAAAATTGGCTTCCAGGTGGAAAAATCAAAATTAGAAACAGAACTGTTAGAACCCAATGCTAAGATACTGTCAAGAATGTATAACTTGCTGTTGAAATGGAATACTGAGGATGAAACGGTAAAATCTGCTATGATAAAATGGGCACAAGATGTCGGACATAATATTATGTTTGCTGACTGGGAACAGTTATGGACCACTGGAATTAAATTTACGGCATGTAATGCCTTAAGAGAGAAGATTATGAAAATGATGTACAGGTGGTACATGACCCCAGTCAAGCTTGCAAGAATTTATCATTTGCCCGATAATAAATGTTGGAAATGTAAAGAAACTGAAGGTACATTTTTTCACCTTTGGTGGACATGCCCAAGGATCAAGGCCTTCTGGGAGATGATTTATAATGAAATGAAAAAGGTATTTAAGTATACATTCCTGAAGAAACCAGAGGCCTTTCTCCTGGGCATGGTCGGCCAATTGGTGTCAAAGAGGGATAGGACTTTCTTTATGTACACTACAGCAGCAGCAAGAATACTTATTGCAAAGCATTGGAAGACACAAGATCTACCCACCTTGGAAGAATGGCAGATGCAAGTAATGGACTACATGGAAATGGCAGAAATGACCGGCAGAATACGAGATCAAGGAGAAGAGCGGGTGGAGGAGGAGGATTGGAAGAAGTTTAAAACCTACTTACAAAAACACTGTCAAATCTTTGAATGCTGATGACATTGAAATGAAATGAAGGGGTTCTAGTAAATAAGGGAAACAAGAGTATGAAAGAAGGGATAGACATTGGATGAAAATCGGGAAAGTATAATACGTGAGGGAAATCACTTAAGGATAAAACTAATAAGAATGAATTTGCTGATCAATTTTAAAGTGGAATACAAGAAAGGGAGGCGGGTGGAAGTCAGGAAAATAAGGCAATGAATGGTAAGAATCTGAAAAGAGGTTCTTCTCTTTTTTCTTTTCTTTTTTCTGTGCTAAATGTTTTAATATCTTTTTCCTTTTTTCTGGTTTGCTATATCTTTTTTCTTTTTCTTTTTCTATTTGTTGTGTTTTAATTGTTGGTATTTGTTGGTGTTTTAATATGTATTGTTTTTATTTTGTATTGTTTTTTGTAAAACTTAATAAAATATTATTTAAAAAAAAAAGAAATGCCTTCTATATCAATCCTGAGATCAGTTAAATAGGTTCTGCACCCCTGTTTCTGATGACAAGTGTACATTTTCCTCATCCTCAATAAACCATGCAGTGGAAAAGACACTTGAAGATAAAAGCCTGAGAGAGAGGAAAAGGTTTCTGGCTGCTTCCCGGGTGGGATTGCGGAAACAAAGAGCCGCTTCTGAGAAGGCCCCCCCCTCTTCCTCTTCCCTCTCCTCTCCAGGGTGAACAATGGTTTGACTGGGCAGATTCGCTGTGTCTGGACAGGGCAGGAGCTTATGGGGTGGGAAGAGGATGGAGCTTGCAGGAAGGAAGGGGTGGGGGGACAGGACCCCCCACTTTCCACGGATCCTTTTCTGGTTGCCTTGAAGGGGGGGGGTCGATTCTTGGGTGGGAGGGAGAAGCCAAGGCGGCCCCTCTGGAGATTCCTCGTGGGCGCACGATGGAGATGTCTCCCCAAAGACTGGTCTCCCCCCCCAACCCCGCCAATGCTTCGCTTCCTTACCCCAGGGATGCTCCCCTCCCTCCTCCCCCCGGCTCCCCCACCCTTGGCCCCCTCCCTCTCTCCCGGAGTCTCCCCTGCACCCAGAGGCCTCCTTGGCGCGGCTCACCCCTCGCCATGCGCGACCCATCTCTCCATCCGGAGGGGCCCCCCAAGACGAGATGGGGAGGGACGGGGGGGGTCTCTAGGCGTCTTTCGTGCCCGTTAACCCTTTCATGGTCTGCCTCTCTCCGCGCGGAGCGCACAGGGCCCCAGGGATGCCTGCGCGGGGGAAACGGGGCCAGGGAGTCCTCGTGGGACCCCGTGGGTGGGCGCCCCATGTCCACCCCTGCCGAGGAAAGCCCCCTTCGCAGCACACGTTCAGGGATCCAGGCCCTGCCGGGGGGGGGCCCACGGAAGGCGCTTTGGGGAGCTGGCGCGGAGTCCCTCTCCGGGTCCTTCTCTCCCCTCTCCCCCCCGCCGCGACCCCTTTACCTCTTTGTCCTCGCTCCCGATTCTCATTTCCTTTCCTGCCACATCGATGTTTTTTGGGGGGGTCCCCTCCCGCCCCTCCTCCCCTTTCCGAAAGGGCGCGCCCCTAGAGCTATGGCGCTGAGCGGCAATCCGGCGTAGAAGCTCCACTTCCACGAGAAGCTGGCAGTTTGGGAGGGGGGGTCACCCCTCCCTTATTCCCGGAACAGAAGCCGGATTGGAGGAGGAGGAGGAGGAGGAGGAGGAGGAGGATCCTGATATTTTCAAAGGAGACGCCCAGGACAGCCTTGCAGCTAGAGGGATGTCTGAATACTATTATGGTTCTTATTGGAAGAGGGCAGTTAAAAGGTGTGAGAAACTCGGGCTGTTGACAGGGGTGGGTGACGGGTCCATGTTTCTGAATGCCAAAGACTCCTACTTTGTGACAAATCTGTGATGCATCAAAGATGCTGTGGAAAAATGTATTGTGGGAAATGGGGAGAGCTCTTAAAAATCCATGCAACCATCTTCTCGGGGTTCCTACTCTTGGTGTGTTTGAACCTTGTTGCAGCAAATAAAGATCAGGTCAACTGACCGCCGTTTGCTTCTTTAACTTGGCTGGATTCTCCTTCTTTTGCTGACCGGAGGGACCCCCGGGGAGTGGCACCCTGACGAGCTGGGCAGCGGAGGAAATCCGCACCCGGGGATATTTTCCTTCTCAACTCTTTCTCACCTGAGCCTCACCCCCTTACCTAAAAGCCAGACACAACACAAGGTGACAGGATTGTGACTCCTGCCTTCAGCAAACAAAATAGCTCCCCCTCCCCCCCCGGAGCAAAGCAACCCCGGGATGCTGAGGTCCCCCAGTCCTTGAAGTGAAAAGGGGAGGGGCTCGGGAAACCTTCCGGGAGCAGGCGGGGAGGGGGCTGCCCAGGCTCCAGAAGCTCCTTCTCGCTGGTTCCTCCCCATCGCCCTCCTGCTGCCTGCCTCCCCTCCGCTTCTACTGGTCCTTTGCAAGTGCGGGGAAGCTCTAGTCCCTCCGGCCCCCCTCAAATTCCTTCTAAGAGCCCCACATTGCACGGGGCAGCCTCACCTGCAGTGAAACAAAACGCAGCTGCCCTGGCAGACTGGAGCCAGGCTGGGGCGCACCGTGGGGACCCCAGAAATGTGTCCCTAGAAGAAATGCGCCTCCTTCCTTCTCTGGTGTTCAAGTGCTGTCGGTGGGCTTCCCAGAAGAGGCCCCTGCTTGGCCCCTGGGAGGACAGGGGCCCCTTGGGCCTGATCCTGTAGGGCTCACCTGATGTTCAGATGCAAGTGAACCCTCCTTTGTCCTTCAGGGAGAACAGGGTTTCCCAAATTTGGGTCTCCAGCTGCTTTTGGACTACAGCTCCCATCACCCCTAGCAGGCAAGACCAGTGGTCAGGGATGATGGGAATTGCCATCAGGATCTACAGGTGGCTCTGGCAAGTGAGCCCAGCTGCATGTGACAAGAGTGGGGGAATTCCGTCCTGGTGTTACGGCCATTACAGGGGAGGTATTATCTGACATTATCCCCTGGGACGAGGAACCCCAGACCCCTCTCTCTTCAGTCGCAAATGCACGACTCACATATCGTATAAATACAAGAAAACACGGTCTCTGCATATTATGGATGGGATTTATGGACTTTGTGTTTTATGAATGGGATTTATGAATAACCGAAGCTCACCAATCAAGAGCACTATGTTTCGACAGCTAGCCAATGACGGCTGAAACTGCCTGCAAACCAGTGTTTCAGCTCAGCCTTTGCACGATTGTCTCAGCGCCCTCCTGCTGCTCAAAGTATATTAAATATAGCCATTTTGGTTTTGATTGCCTAAAGTTGCTACAATGTTACAAAGATTGTGTCTGAATGTATCCTTTCAGCTTGACAGCTCTGGGAATGATACCTAAATTTGTAAATTCATATAAAATCCATACTTTAACCGATTCTTCCCATTCCAACGCCATTTTAACTCTTAAGAAAAAGTAAATTTAGGCTTCACCCTCCTCCATGACCCTGGAAGCGGATAGCCACGTAGGCAGCAAAAACAGGGCCTCCTGCCATGATCCCCTGAGTACACTTCGCCCCACCCAGGGTGTGACCAAGGGGCGACAATAGACTTCCACAGAGGCAGTTGACCAAGCCAGGTGTTCTAAAAGCCCATCTCAGGAGAAGCCCTGAGGGCAAGGATGTAATTTGATTCTGAATTGATTTTGGAAAGTATTTCAATTAATTGATTGTGATTTTATGTAAACCGTGTTACTTTTACTGTTGTTAGCCGCTCTGAGCCCGGCTTCGGCAAGGGGGGCGGGCGGGATATAAATATTATTATTATTGCTACTACTACAGTGGTACCTTGGGTTATAGACGCTTCAGGTTACAGACTCCACTAACCCAGAAATAGTACCTCGGGGTAAGAACTTTGCTTCAGGATGAGAACAGAAATCGCACGGTGGCAATGGTGGCGCGCCAGCAGCAAGAGGCCCCATTAGCTAACTGGTACCTCAGGTTAAGAACAGACCTCTGGAATGATTTAGGTTCTTAACCAGAGGTACAACTGTATTATGTCGATAGTTTTATTGTTCTCTGGGTGATGGGTACTGGAGAGGTGTCCAGAGATGTATCTGATGGAGTGACCAACTGTTGAACTTGTGTAACCCTTTGATACCCCTCCCTATTTGTGACATACTAGTGAAGATGCTACTCGAAACGTATTCTGGGTGAAGAGGGGAAGTTTTAAAAGTCGATGTAAATTGTCCAGGGTTGTTCAAAAAAAGAGAGGTGCAAGGAGCTCCAAAAGGACCTCTCCAAATGGGGTGAATGGGCAGACAATACAGTTCATTGTCAATGAGATTAAAGTGATGCATGTTGGGACAAAAAAACCCTACGCCCATTAATATAATGTATAGGCTCATGGGTCTGAACTGGATTTCTCTGTGTGCTCTAGACCAGGGGAGAGGGGAGGTGGTCGCAGCAGGAGGGGGAGTCTCCCTGGATGCTTCAGTAGCCGGCCTCCTCTCGGTCTCCTAGCCCCCCTCCTCTCCTCCCTCTGAGCCTGCCTGCTCACCAAACCCTGTTTCCTCCTCAGCTTGCAACACCTCTTCTCCCATTCTGCTCCATTTTCTCCCTCTATCTGCTGATCGCCATCCCACCACCAGTCCCCAGGATCTGAGCCTTCTTTCTTTGTGGGTCCCCCAGACTGGTGTCTCCCCCCCCCCCGAACCCAGCCAGTCCATGACAGCAACAGCAACAACAAGAGTAAAATCAGTAGGATAGCAATATGCACTGTGGTCCTCTGGCAGGAAGACTCCCTAGCAGCATGATTGACTAATAACTTCTGGGACTAGGGAAAAATATTATCCTCCCCAAACCCCAGAATAAGCAGTAGCTCTGGGTTTCCCCTAAGTGGTTCATGACTGAAGATGGGCCCGTCAGGAGACTTTCCTGGTACCTGCAACCCATCCTTCCCCCTCTTGCAGTTAGGTTGGGGGGGGGGATCTCCCATTAAAGTTTTCTTCAGAACGTGCAGGGGGCAGGGATGAAGTTCTGTTAAATAAGTAGTGTTTGGAGATCATGCGGTGGTGGGGGAGACAGAGTGTGATGGCCTGGGAATCCGATTCAGAGGCTGAACCGGAGGAATCCCAGCCTGCACAGGAGTCCCCGCCTCCAGGGCCGGCTGAACTGGGGCAGGGCCTTGATTCTGAAGCACCTGCACCTGTGCCGGATCCTCAGGAGCAGGCACCAGGTGAATCCACTCTGGCTCCGGAGGTGGTTGAGGACTCAGTGCCTGCAGGTGAGTCTCCCCCTGGGTCCAGTAACCCTTCAGCCTCTCCTGAACTACAGAGGCTCAGGGCAGAGAGGCGAAGGGAACTGGTTTCTCCCAGGAGGAATCATAGAATCATAGAGTTGGAATAGACCACAAGGGCCATCGAGTCCAACCCCCTGCCAAGCAAAAACACCTTAAGCGCTCACTTTAAGGCCAGGAGAGGCTGGTCTCCTGGGGGTTGGGATCGCCCCTGGCCTCAGAGAAGATAAACGCCAGTCAGCCCGGTCCCAGGTTGCGGGAGCAACGTCGTTGAAGAGCTGTTTCGGCCAGCACCCAGTCCGGTTCTCCCAGAGTTCCTGTCCTTGCCCCGGCCCCTCGCTGTGGACCCCGCTTTGCCCGTGGAGGACTGTCTGCCGACCCTCGACTCCGGTCCTGGACCTCGCCCCACAGTAACCTCCCCCCTGGACCAGTACACAGAGTTTGGTGCAAAAACCACTCTGACACACAAATACCCATCTTGAATGCTTGAGTACAGCAACTCCAGGGCCTTAGCCAAGCATCAGCAGGGTAGGGGTCACGTGTAGAGCAAGTCCCACACTGACATCAAAAACACACATAGAGGCAGCAGGACTTCTTCAGTAATAGTTTACTGAGCTTTCAAAGCATACAGTTCTCACTGGGTCCCCAGTGAGGCACAAAACTTAGCTCCTGAGAGCAAATCCAGTTTCAGTAGTAAAAAAAATACAGCACACAGGATATCTAAGTCAGGCACACACACCGGCAGAAGGGAGCAAGGGAGGAAAGAGGCTAGAAGGACATAGAGCAATGTGTTTTGTCAGGGAATGGTCTGAAGCCAAATATGGGGGAATCCATTCTCAGGCAGATCAGCTTTCCTCAGAAGAGGAGCTGGAGGGGGAGAAACGGCCCCCCTCGTTTCCAGTGGTCTCAGAAGCAGGGAGAGACCCAGACAGAGAGCAGATTAGACAGGAGTTACCTAGTTGGAGAGAATGACAACACTCAGCTGGGCCCTGAAGCCGGAAGAAGGATTTCCTCTGAGTGGAACATGTCCCGTGCTCCATACATCTAAATGGGTTCTCCCTTGTGAGACTCCCTAGATGTTTCCTAAACACTCCATTATAACTAAAGCACTTTTTGTAATCCCTCCATTTAAACTGCTTCTCCACTTTGAGGTTGTTGATGGTTTGTAGGGTGGCAACTATTAAAGTTCTTTCTGTGCATGTCTGTTGATGTTCCACTAGGACTGAAACTCTTATCTCCTTTGCTGCCATTTATATGGTTTGTCTCTTGTGTGAGTTTGTTGATGAAAATCAAGGATTCCACTCTGCCTGCAGCCCTGTGTGAGTCCGTTGATGTTTTCTAAGGGATCCATTATCACTAAAGCTTTTTTTGCAATCCATGCATTTAAATGGTTTCTCCCCTGTGTGAGTTCGTTGATGTCTTCTAAGATTTCCATTATCACTAAAGCTGTCCCCACACTCCATGCATTTAAATGGTTTCTCCCCAGTGTGAGTTCGTTGATGTTTTCTAAGAGATCCACTTTCACTAAAGCTCTTCCCGCACTCCATACATTTATATGGTTTCTCCCCTGTGTGAGTCCGTTGATGTTTCCTAAAGGATCCATTATAACTAAAGCTTTTTTTGCAATCCATGCATTTAAATGGTTTCTCCCCTGTGTGAATCCGTTGATGTGTTCTAAGTTGTCCATTATCACTATATCTCTTCCCACACTCCATACATTTATATGGTTTTTCACCCGTGTGAGTCCGTTGATGTATATTGAGGTGTCCACTCTGACTGAAACTCTTTCCACACTCCTTACATTTATATGGTTTCTCTCCTTTGTGAGTCTGTTGATGTCTTCGCAGGGTTGCATTGAAACTGAAGCTTTTTCCACACTCCATGCATTTAAATGGTTTCTCCCCTGTGTGAGTCCGTTGATGTCTTCTAAGGCTTCCATTATCACTGAAGCACTTTCCGCACTCCATGCATTTAAATGGTTTCTCTTTTTTTTTTTTTTATAATATTTTTATTGAACAATTTTTTTATATAACAGAAACAAAACATACATGAACAAACATTCAACAATAATAAAACATAAAACAAGTACCCTTTCATAACCCAATTTCTAAACCTTACTTCCTCGACCTCCTCTTACTTCCCGTTTCTGTATTCCAGATTCTTACAGTTATTCAGCGAAATCTTGCCTTATTTTATTATAAATTTATGCTAATCACCCTTATTCTCTTTGTCATAACCATTACTGATAGTAACCATTTATTTTAATCCAACATCATTCTAACTGTCTCCAATTTTATGATATTTCTTTAAATAGTCCTTGAACTTTTTCCATTCTTCTTCCGCCGCTTCTCTTCCCTGGTCTCGGATTCTGCTCGTCATCTCTGCCAAGCTCATATAGTCCATCACCTTCATCTGCCATTCTTCCAGTGTGGGTAGATCCTGTGTCTTCCAGTACTTTGCAATGAGTATTCTAGCTGCTGTTGTAGCATACATAAAGAAGTTTGTATCTGTCTTTAGCACCCCCTGGCCGACAATACCCAAGAGAAAGGCCTCTGGTTTCTTGGGGAAAGTATATTTAAATACCTTTTTCAGTTCATTATAAATCATTTCCCAGAATGCCTTAATCTTCGGGCATGTCCACCAGAGGTGAAAAAATGTGCCTTCCTTTTCCTTACATTTCCAACATTTATTATCAGGCAAATGGTAGATCTTTGCAAGCTTGACTGGGGTTATGTACCACCTATAAATCATTTTCATTATATTTTCTCTTAAGGCGTTACACGCCGTAAACTTCAACCCGGTGGTCCACAACTTTTCCCAGTCAGCAAACATGATGTTATGACCAATGTCCTGGGCCCATGTAATCATAGTTGATTTAACCGTTTCATCTTGTGTGTTCCATTTCAGCAGCAAATTGTACATTTTTGACAAATTCTTAGTACTGGATTCTAACAGTTCAGTCTCTAATTTTGACTTTTCCACCTGGAAGCCTATTTTTCTGTCTAGTTTAAACACTTCATTTATTTGGTGATAATGTAACCAATCTCTCACCTTCCCTTTTAATTTTTCAAAACTCTGCAATCTCAGTTTGTCCCCTTCCTTTTCCAAGATTTCCCAATATCTTGGCCATTTCGACTCCATATTTAACTTTTTAACTGCCTTAGCTTCCATTGGTGATAACCATCTTGGAGTCTTATTTTCCAGCAAGTCCTTATATCTAACCCAGACATTCAGCAGTGCTTTTCTGACAATATGATTTTTGAAACTTTTATGCGCTTTAACCTTGTCATACCACAAATATGCATGCCACCCAAAAATATTGTTAAATCCTTCCAAGTCCAAAATGTCTGTGTTTTCAAGAAGCAGCCATTCTTTTAGCCAGCAGAAAGCTGCCGCTTCATAGTACAGTTTGAAGTCTGGCAGGGCAAACCCCCCTCTTTCCTTTGAATCCGTTAATATCTTAAATTTTATTCTGGGCTTCTTGCCCTGCCAGACAAATTTAGATATATCTTTCTGCCACTTCTTGAAACAGTCCATTTTATCCATTATTTGTAATGCTTGAAATAAAAACAACATTCTTGGCAATACATTCATTTTTATAACTGCAATTCGACCTAACAAGGAAAGCTTCAAGTTTGACCATATCTCTAGATCTTTTTTCACTTCTGTCCAAGTTTTTTCATAATTGTCTTTAAATAAATTCACATTCTTAGCTGTCATATTCACACCCAAATATTTCACTTTTTTAACCACAGTCAACCCCGTCTCATTCTGAAACCTTTCTTTTTCAATCTGTGTTAGATTTTTCTCCAATACCTTAGTCTTTAACTTATTCAATTTAAATCCTGCCAATTGACCAAACTCTTGGATTATTTCCAAAACTCTTTTCGTGCTAGCTTCTGGCTCCTGTAATGTAAGTACCAGGTCATCTGCAAATGCTCTCAATTTGTATTGTTTGACTCCGACCTGAATCCCTTTAACCAACTGGTCCCTCCTGATCATATTAAGCAAAACCTCAAGGACCGATATAAAAAGTAATGGGGAGATAGGGCACCCCTGTCGTGTCCCTTTTTCAATCTTAAACTCTTCTGTTACAACATTATTTACAATTAATTTTGCTTTCTGTTCAGAATATATTGCACCTATACCATTTTCAAACCCTTGGCCTACCCCCATCCCCCGGAGGTTCTTCAACATAAAACTCCAAGAAATGTTGTCAAAGGCTTTCTCGGCATCCACAAATATCAAAACAGCCTTAGTGTTTATATTCACTTCCAACTTCTCCAAAATGTCAATTATATTCCTTACATTGTCCGACAAATGCCTTTTCGGGAGAAAGCCCGCTTGGTCCCCATGAATCTCCTCCATCAAAACTCTTTTCAATCTCTTTGCTAAAACATCAGCAAAGATTTTGTAATCCACATTTAGTAAGGAGATGGGTCGGTAGTTCTTAAGTTGGGTCTTTTCAGTCTCTGTCTTTGGTATAAGTGTAATGTAGGCCTCTTTCCACGTATCGGGTGCCCTTTTCCCCTTCATAATCTCGTTACAGACTTCCTTCAAAGGTTGTATAAGCCCTTCCTTCAAAACTTTGTAATATTTGGAAGTCAGTCCATCCGGTCCAGGTGATTTGCCCAACGTCATGTTTTGAATGGCATCTTCTATTTCCTGTGCTGATATCTCCTGGTTCAAAATTGTCTTACTTTCCTGCGAAATCTTTTTCAGCCCATTTTTCTCGAGGAATTGTTGTATATCTGTTTCTTTCTGCGGCCCTTGTGTATACAGTTGTCTAAAGTAGCTCTGAAAACGGTTCCTAATTTCCACTGGGTTACATATGTTCTTTCCCTCCACTTCCAAGTTTGTTACCGTGTTGAGTTTTTGTCTCTTCTTTATTTGCCAAGCCAATAACTTGCCACATTTATCTGCAGATTCAAAAGTCTTTTGTCTCATTTGTTTAATTTTCCATTCTATTTCTTGATTCATCAGTTCCATATATTGTGTTTGGTACAATTTAATTTCTCTTAGAATCTCTTGCGATTTTGGCTTCAATCTTAATTTCCTTTCCCCTTCTTTTATCTTATCCAAAATTTTCTCCTTCCTCTCATTTTGCTTTCTTCTCCTTAATGTATTTTGTTGTATCAAAAACCCTCTCATCACGGCTTTGCTTGCGTCCCATACTATTCTTTTTTCTACTTTAGTCCTTAGATTAATTTCAAAATAATCTTTCAGGGTTTTTTGGGCCTTTTTACAGATCTCCTCGTCTCTAAATAAGGTGTCATTCATTCTCCATCTGAAAGAGCCAGTTGTTGTTTGCTTCATCACCATCTTTACTGCATTATGGTCGGAGAGAGTTTTTGGGCAGATTTCCACTTTCTTTATATTCGACGCCATACCGCTAGTCACCCAAATTTGGTCGATCCTAGTCCATGTCATTTTGGCTTCAGAAAAGAAGGTTCCCTCTCTCTCTAATGGGTGTTTTGTTCTCCAAATGTCTATCAAATCCATATTGTCAGTCATTTCAAAAAAGGTTTTTGGTAGTCTTCCATCTTTTGTGACTACCTGTCTTTGTGCTTTGTCCATATTTGTTGAAACTACTCCATTCATGTCTCCCATCATAATCAGTTTATAGTCCATATAGTCCGTTAAAGTCTCATACAACTTCTTAAAGAATTCTGTTTTCCCTTCATTTGGTGCATATACCCCCACTATCAGAAATTTTTCTCCTTGAAATTGAATTTCAATTGCCAAATATCTTCCTTGGTCATCTTTAAAGATTTGTTTCGGCTGCAGATTTTCCTTTACGTAAATCACCACTCCTCTCTTTTTTACTTTATCTGAAGATATAAATTCTTGTCCCAGTCTCTTATTTATTAACAATTTTCTATGTGCTCTTGTCACATGGGTCTCTTGTAAACAAATCAAGTCCAAATGATCTTTCTTTAATGCATGAAATATATTTTTTCTTTTTCGGGGGTTGTTTAGACCATTACAATTCCAAGTTAGAAGTTGCAAAGCCATGATGGGGTTATTTAGTTCCTCCTACAGCTCCCAATTGTTGTTCGTCCTTTGTCGGTGGTTCTGTGTCCGTATCTAGTCTTGAAGGATGTCCTTCTCCTGGATAGGTCTCTTTCTGTAGGTCTTCTTCGTGTTCTCCCAGGAACTTGTCTTTATCACTCACTGTTTTTATTCTTCTTTTCTTCCCCTTGTATTTAAAAGACAGGCCTTGGGGAAACTCCCACCTGAATAGTATGTAGTTCCTCTTCAGTAGTGTCACCAGATCCTTGTAAGGACCTCTTGCATCCAAGATACTTTTAGGGATATCTTTAAAGATCTCAATATGAAAATCCTCAATTCGAAGGGTTGTTTGGTAGTGCAGGTTCAATATTTTATCTCGCTCTTCTTTGGATCTTAGAGTTATCAAGCAATCTCTGGGTCTATTCTTCTTCTGCCTTATTCCCAACCTGAATGCACTCTCTATTTTGAACTCTTCTTCTTTCAGATCTTGCTTCCAGAAGTCAGAAAACTCTTTTGTCAAATAATCCACCAAGTTATCTCCTTCCTTTTCCGGCACAAGTCTAATCCTCAGGTTTTTCTCCTTGCGTTGCATATCCTGCATAGAAAGTGTCAGTTCATACTCATCCAGTTTCCTGTACACCGGTGGAAGTTTCCCTTCAACAGCAGTGGCAATTTCCTTAGCTTCTTCAGCTATCTTTCGCGTTGTAGATGAATCTTCCAGTAGTTTCCCAATTGCTTCTGCATTAGAGTTCACTTTATTCCCAAGGTCAGTTATACTTTTAGTATTTAAATCAATTTTCCCAGAGATTTCTTCAATTTTCTTATTTGTTTCAGCACCTTGCTTCTTTAATTCCTCTAGAGAATCACTTATTTTTCCCAAGGCCTTTGTAAATGCATCTTCTGAAGACATTGTTTTCACTCTTGCCTTTGTTGCAGCTGCAGTTCCCGGGGCCCCTGATACAGAGGCCCTTCTTTGCATAGAAGAGTCCACTTTGTATTGTCTACCAGATCTCAAAGTTGTTTCTTGTGGATCTTCTTTCTGTTTACCATCTGCCATAACAAAGTTTTTCGTTCAAGGTCATTCCCACACTCTTAAACTGTCAACAATAAAAAGTTCTCAGGTTTTAAATTCCACTTAATTGCTGAAGCTAGCCAAATCCTCTAGAGGGCGCAAAATCAGTTTCTGAACTTTAAATTGTTCCCACACTTCCAAAAAGCAAAAGCCCTCCAAGTCCCTTACTTTGTAAAAGATCCAAGTTAAAAGTGTCCTGCAAATGACTTACTATGTAACCAAATACGATGTTTCAAGTTGAGAGTAACCAAAGTCTGTATGTCAGTTACTTTCTAACCTTATTTGTAGCAACCGTCTTTAACGGTGTCTTTCCTCCGGCAGTCCGACCCCCAGGTAGTTAAGCAGCGGTAATCAGTTCAATCTCCTTTAAATTAGGCAGGAAATCCCTTTAAAATCTTCTTCCCCCCCTCCCCTGCCTTTTGGGGGGGAGTTCTTTGCTTGGTGTTGGGTTTCTTAGCTCATAAAAGCTCCTGTCAAAAGTTACAGCTTCACTGTCTTTCGCTTTAATCTTGCTGCAGGACGGTAAGCAGACTTCCTTTTTAGTACTTATCCGTCTCGGTGCCCAAATTCATTAATTTTGACGTCCAATTTGTAATGCAAACTCAGTCCTACTCACGGAAAGTTGCTCTTTTTTAGTCCAAAATCTTCGGAAGAAGTCAGCGCTCTCCGCTGATGGCGACGCGGCTTCGCTTCGCAGGCTGGGTAAAAGCGACTCTCAGCACCGCTCCACGCACCCCTCCGCTGATCTATAGCCTTTAAAAAGGCTATTTCCCAACGTCGGGGGGGGCGAAGGTGCCCCCCGAGTCTCCGGTTCACAGGCTACGCGCCTGTGACTTTTAAGGGTCTTTGCTCCGCCGTGAGCAACAAGACCCGAACCCGCGAAGCAGATCTCTCCCGGAGCTCCGGGAGAAATCCGCCATTCAGCGCTGGCGCTAACCCGGAAGTCCTTAAATGGTTTCTCCCCTGTGTGAATCCACTGGTGTAATTTAAGGTCTCCATTCCGACTGAAGCTCTTTCCGCACTCCATACATTTAAATGGTTTCTCCCCTCTGTGAGTCCGTTGATGTCTTCTAAGGCTTCCACTTCGACTGAAACTCTTTCCACACTCCTTACATTTATATGGTTTCTCCCCTCTGTGAGTCCGTTGATGTCTTCGCAGGGTTGCATTGAAACTGAAGCTTTTTCCACACTCCATGCATTTAAATGGTTTCTCCCCTGTGTGAGTCCGTTGATGTCTTCTAAGGCTTCCATTATCACTGAAGCACTTTCCGCACTCCATGCATTTAAATGGTTTCTCCCCTGTGTGAATCCACTGGTGTAATTTAAGGTCTCCATTCCGACTGAAGCTCTTTCCACACTCCATACATTTAAATGGTTTCTCCCCTCTGTGAGTCCGTTGATGTCTTCTAAGGCTTCCACTTCGACTGAAGCTCTTTCCGCACTCCATACATTTAAATGGTTTCTCCCCTCTGTGAGTCCGTTGATGTCTTCTAAGGCTTCCACTTCGATTGAAGCTCTTTCCACACTCCATACATTTAAATGGTTTCTCCCCTGTGTGAGTCCGTTGATGCATATTGAGGTGTCCACTCTTACTGAAGCTCTTTCCACACTCCATACATTTATATGGTTTCTCCCCTGTGTGTGTCCATTGATGCATATTTAGGTGTCCACTCCGACTGAAACTTTTCCCACACTCCATAATTTTAAGTGGTTTCTCCCCTGTTGGAGGTCGTTGATGTGAACTATGTGTGCTCATTCAATGACGCATATTCCACATTTCACACATTTAAATTTCTATTCCTAATGAAACCAAAGGTGACCCATCCCCTGGAGTTCTGACTGTCTTCTCCATCTCCTTCAGAGTGGGAGGAACGGAAATCCTGTTTGGGTTTCAAGGAAGAGAACTAAGGGAAAGAGAACACATCAAGCTCCATTAGCACCTTCTCCTATTTCAACGTCTCCTACATTCCCTCACCTCCTATCCATGCTCCCAATTTTTAGGAAATGAAGTTGCAATGTCATCAAATGATAGTAATTCATCAGCAACTTTCATAATCCTCAATCAATGTTCATAAAGCAGCTTGATTTTTTTTAAAAAATGATGTGCTGTCTCATCTTGTGCCCGTCTTCTGACGCAGGACTATCCTAAAACGACACTGAAAAGCAGGATATTCAAGGCAAATAGATAAACTGTACTTGGTGGAATGTGTAGTTCCTTTAAAATGTAGTATTGATTCACTAATGGCCTGAAGTTGTGTTATTTCTGGGGACATGAATTTATTCCTGTTCTCTCTTAAAGATCATAATCATACAATCTCATGGGGTGTTAGGGGAGTGTTAGTACCTTTGGTGGGGGACATGTTGTGCACCTTCTGGGGTAATCTACCCACCATTGGTCCCCACCCTGCACTCAGCTCTCACCTGTGGCTTCCAGAAACTGTCAGGATGGAATAGGGACCACAATCCCAGGAACAGCTTCAACCGGCAAGCTAAAACAGGTGAGGATAGTTGATGGGTCTCAAATCCTTGGTGTATTAGGGAATTCTGTTGCAGGTGAAGGCAGGCCCTGGTGAATGGAAAGGATGAGAACAACAGTGAATCCCACAGTCAAGAAGGCAGATTCTGCCCATTCTGCAGAGGAAAGTGAGGGCAGATGGGGCTGATCAACCAGGGAAGGGAACCCTTCGAGAAGGAAAACTCTGGTCGTAATACTTTGGTACACTCCCTCACTTCCTCTTGAGTTAGCTTCAGGAGAAGAATAAGCTGCGGAGAAAAACCTACACAAATCCAGAGTGGACTCTCTAAGGCGGTTGGATGGTGTCCTGCACACCTCCTTCCAGCCACTCCTGCAGCCAAGCTGATGCCTAACGTACTGCTCTGCTTTCCTTGGGACCATATAAGCCAGGCTGAGAAGGGGGTCTTGTCTAGGCAGCCCTGAACCCCCAAACACACTGTCCAGCCAGTGCTGCTAACACAGCAGTTTCAGGGGGAGCGATGAACTCAGACCTGTGTATCAAAGTCTCTCCAATGTGGAACAAGGAAAACAGAAGTGCTGTTTATATCACACATCAATTTAAAAGTATTCAGATTATTTGTCTTTTGAAGAAAAGACCACCAAGTATCGTATGGCCCCTTCAAACTTAATGAAAGTCTTGTGCCTGGAGCTTTTGGGGGTGCAGGACCAGGAAAGCTTCTTCCATCATTATCCTTCCAATCGGAATTCAGGCCTCATCATGGAACTGAAACTACCCTGGTTGCTGTGACTCATGATCTCCGATGGTCTAGAGGCTGAGAGGAAAAGCTGTTTCCTGGTTCTGCTGGATCTCTCAGCGGCTTTGGAGACCTTTGACCATGGTATCCTTCTGGACCCTCTAGGGGAGCTGGGGGCCCTGCTATGCAGTGTTTCCCCTTCTTCCTCCTGGGCCATGTCCAGAACTTGGTGTTGGGGGATGAAGGTTCAGACCCTTGGGTGCTCCCTTGTAGGAGCAACAGGGTTGCCGTAAACAATAATCCCACCCACAAACTCTCATTCACACAAAGTCTGTCAATTTGGGGGGGGGGGGTCCACACACCTCACCTGTGCTAATACTGGCAGTCTTTGTCCTGTATAGGCACACCCTGTATGTAGAGCCTCCAGCCACAGTCTATCATGAAAATGGGTCCTTTGACTGCGAAGAATCATGCAATGGCTATCATTGGATGCTGATGGGTTGTATCTCAGCTTGTCAGTCACTCTGACACTGCCTACAAAGAATAAGAGGAACAGAAATGCTTTTGAGGTGCAACTTCTATATCAAGCCTGAGAGCCATTCCACGGACTCTGCACCCCTGTTTCTGATGACAGGTGTACATTATCCTCATCTTCAATGAAGCTGGCAGTGGAAAAGACAATAATGATGGAAGCCTGAGAGAGAGAAAAAGGTTTCTGGCTGCTTCCTGGGTGGGATTGCGGAAACCAAGAGCCGCTTCGGAGAAGGCCTCTCCCCTCCCCTCTTCCTCTTGGAATTTCCTCTCCTCTCCAGGACTTGGCAGAACCGCTGTATCTGCCATTAATTTGATTTTGAATTGATATTAGAACGAATTGATTTTAGAATGCATTTTAATTAATTGCTTATGATTTTATGTAAACTGTTTTACTTTTATTGTTGTAAGCCCCTCTGAGCCTGGCTTCAGCTGGGGAGGGCAGGATATAAATTATTATTATTATTATTATTATTATTATTATTATTATTATTATTATTATTATTTGGACAGGTCAGGGGCTTATGGGGTGGGAATTGGGTGGAGCTTGCAGGAAAGAAGTTGTGTCTTGTTAAAGGAGAAATCTGAGGACCCCCTGGACAAAAAACAAGGACACCAGCCAGGAATACCAGAGCAAAACAGCAGCCGGTAGGCTTGGTCTTTATTGAAGACTGTCGTGACAGGACTCCCACCTGCCACCAGGTGGAACAAGATGGAAGCCCCAAACAAAAGAGAACCCAAACTTTATTAGCTGCTACAATAAACGAAAATCTGCCATTATTCCCTTATGGGGGACACAAGAGCCCTCATAGAGTCCTTTGTAGTTCTCCATTGGTCAGAGGAAAAAACAGAGGCCAACCAGAGAATAATGAGAAGCAAAGCAGCCAGTAAGCCTGATCTTTACTGAACTGTTGCGACAGGGTCTCCCCTCACACGCAGGAGAGGAGAAGGACCCCAAACCAAGATGTGTCTGCCCTTATATAGACATTTTAAATTGCCCACCTTGGAGTCCAAGACCACCCCCAGAAACATCATAACTACTTCACAGAAAGGGTGGGCTAAAGCAGAAATCTGAGGGGGTTGTTTACCCCCTGTCTGGCAAGTTACCTGCTAATGCTTACTTGATTGATACCCTGGGGAGCCTGGCCAGTCTTTTGTAATGATAAGTACTTAGTTCCTGAGCCAGGTCACAGGCTCACCCTATTCAAACCCTTAAGACAGGATTTGTGAAGGAAGAGGCAATGGGGAGGCTGCTCCATTTGACCTTGCAGAGAAAACACCTGGTCAGCCTGGGAGTCAAAATGGCTCCTGTGCAGGTTCAGACATGGGGCCTATATATCTATGTACGTGTTTGCCTGGTACATTTATGAACCTTCATTATATACATAAGACCTTAATTTATTTATTTCACTGCTAATCCCAATGTTACACCCCTCCAAACTACATCATGGTTACATCATGAAAGGGAAGATCTAGTGGCAGTAATCTGAGCATCCTGGACCATAGTCCATAGTTCCCCTTGTCCTCCACCAAACACCCATCGAGTGTAACAAAAGAGAAATTTACATTTCACTGCTAGGAGCAGAAGTGCGTAAGTAGCCAGAGCAGGAAGGGAGGGAGCAAAAAAATACGACCGCCACGTGGCCTGACTTATGCCCCCCCCCAACAAGAAAGGAATCAGCTGCCATGCGGCCTACAGCTGGAGGGTGGCGGATGGCGGGGGCGAGGGAGCCATGCCTCCCCCCCCGCCACTACTAAAAACCAAGAAGGCCCCCCGCCCAGAAAGAATAGCCACAAAATTACAGCCTAGCCTGGCAGAGGGGCCATGTCCCTTCCAATCAGGCCAGAACTTACCTTAATCCAGCCGCCAGAACACACTCCTGAGGATCCTGATTTTGGAAGGAAGAAAACCCAAAGAGGCTTGGACAAAGGGGTCGGCCTCTTTTCTTTGGCCTTTGCCCCACCCCCGGCTGGCCATCCATTGTCCTTCCTGACCAAGGGCGGGTCAAAGGCCGGCCCAAGCAGGTGGGAGGCACCCGCCCAGGTGAGCCCTATCTTGGTGCCACAAACCCCACCCACCTGCGGGAAAGGGTGGGCGGACATTCCCTGTTTCCCAGCCAAGCTAATCACACCATTTTGTCTTCATCTGGGTTGGTTCTTTGTGGAATGGCTACCTGTCTGGCACTCAGGTATCAGGAGGCCAGGGATTATCCCTCAGGCAGAGGGGCTGCTGAGGAGCTGAGCTCACATGTCTATAGGAATTTCTGAAGTTACCCCAGTGAGCCAGTACATAGAGACATTTATCAGTGACTTCTTACATTTGGTATTGTGCAGCAAAGGCCCTTTGAATAGATAGGAAGAATGTGGTGAAGTGCTTTGTGGGGACAACTCACAAAAGTGATGGTGCTGATTTAGGTAGTGGGCTGCATGTGCATGATATCTGCTGAAGGGGCAACCCCCCCAACTTATACATAAATTCCTGCAACAGTCTGGACAGGGCAGGGGCTTATGGGGTGGGAAGAGTATAGAGATTGCAGGAAGGAAGGGGTGGGGGGACACGACCCCCCACTTTCCAGGGATCCCTCTCTGGTCGCCTTGAAGGGGTGGCCGATTCCTGGGTGGGAGGGAGAAGCCAAGGCAGAGAATCCCTGCAGGCGCCACCACGGAGACGTCTCCCCAAATACTGGTCTTCCTAGCTCTCCCCCCCAATTGCTGCCCTTCCCTGCCCCAGGGATGCTCCCCCTCCCCACTTCCTCGACCCCCTTCCTCTGTCCCAGAGTCTCCCCTGAACCCAGAGGCCCCCCCTTGGCGCGGCTCACCCCACGCCCTACGCCCCCCATCTCTCCGTCCGGAGCCCCCCCCCAAAGACGAGCAGGGGAGGGACAGGGGGGTCTCTATCCAAGCGTGCCTCACGCCCGTTAACCCTTTCATGGCCCACCTCTCTCCGTGCTGAACTAACAGAGTCCCTGGGATGCCTGCGCGGGGAAATGGGGCGAGGGGGCTTCGTGGGACCCCCTGGGTGGGCTTCCTAAGGGCCCAAGGAAAACCCCCTTCGCAGGACGCGTGCAGGGATCCAGATGCACGACAGGCGCTTTGGGGAGCTCAAGGGGGTCTCTGGATCCTTCTCTCGCCTCCCCCCGCGACCCCTTTACCTCTTTGTCCACGCTCGTGATTCTCCTTCCTGCAACATCCACGTGGGTGGGGGGATTTACCTGCCGCCCCTCCTTCCCTTTCCGAAAGCGCGCGCCCGTAGAGCTGTGGGGCAGAGCAGCAATCCGGCGCAGAAGCTCCACTTGCGGGAAGAAGCAGGCAATTTGGGAGGGGTCTCTTTCCCCCTCCTCATTCCCAGAACAGAAGTCGGATGGCGAGGAGGAGGTGCAACGTAGGGGGGCGGGATTGGGGTTGAGGGGGCGGGGTGAGAGAAGGATGGGCGGGAGGGGAGGAATGGGGTTGGGGAGAGGAAGGTTTTTCCCCTCCCTTCTTTCTTCTGGGGATCAAGAGAGCGGGGGAGGGGCGGATCCCGGCAATACACTCGCAAAGTGGGGTCTCGCACCCCAAAATGTTTACATTGCAAAATCCTTCCCTCCCCCACCCCACGAGATTAGATCCGTCCGTGTTTTAGGTACTGGTGCACATTGAGCAGCGGCTTGGACTCTGTGACTCCTGTGTTACGGGGGGAAATGGGGCTTTGGCTTTTGCGCACACAGCCCCGACACCCAGGTAAAATTCATGCAAGGAGTGAAGCAGCCCAGAACTAAAGCGCGTTGGAATTTGTACATCCTCAGATAGGTTTTTTCACCTCCTGATGTAGCGATGATGTAGTTATGATGCTCCACGAACTGCATGCTGGGATAAGATAGAAACTTTTAAAAGTCCCTTGTCACCCCATCCTCGGGGTTCAATTCCTCTTTGGACCTGTTGCGCAATAAACTTTGATCTACAGCTATTTGCTCCGGTTGGTGGCCGGACTCCTTCCTTTATTCTGCAGGGACCCACGGGCTCTGCCTGATGAGCTGGGTGGCTGAGCAGCCTCGCACCTGGGCCCCCCCCCCATAACACCAAATTAGCCTTTTATTGAACAGACCTAGGAGTAGACTTAGGGGGCATACAAGACCCGGGATCCGAGCCTTCTTCCCTTGGGGGTTCCCCAGCTGGTGCCTCCCCCCCTTTTCACCCAGCCAGTCCATGACAGCAACAGCAGCAACATCAGTAAAATAAGTATGATAATAATATGCACACTGGTCCTCTGGCTGGAAGATTAATAACTTCTGGGACTATGGAAAAGTATTATCTTCCCCAAATCCCAGAATAAGCAGTAGATCTGTGGTTGCCCCATGGGGTTCATGAGTGAAGATGGGGCCCCCAGGAGACTTCCCTGGTACCTGTAACCCCTCCTTCCCTCTCTTGCAAGAAGGCTTGGGGGGAAATCTCCCATTAAATTACAGTATTTTAAGTTTCTTCTGAATGTGTAGGAGACTGGGAGATGTTCTAGCGAAGAAGCAGTGTTTGGAGATCACACATGGTTGGGGGTGAGAGAGTTTGGTGCAAAAACCAGTCATATGCACCAATTTTTCATGCTTGAGTACAGCAGTTTCAGCAGTAAACAAATACAGCACACAGGATATCTAAGTCAGGCACACAAACCAGCAGAAGGGAGCAAGCGAGGAAAGAGGCTGGAACGACACAGGGCAATGGATGTGTGTCTTTCGTTTCCCCTCGTTTTGGAGGGACGTCAGCAACTCGGCATCTGCAGGGGCTTCACGAAGAAAAGCTTTCTGCCGCTGCTTGCAGGCACATCCCAGAAACACACACTGTGATCTGTGGTGTATTGCCATATCAGTTGTTCTTCGAAGGTTATCGAGATGTGGTCTAGAAACCAGTATTGGACCAGATATCAATATATTGCCGAGCCCTAATCCTCACTCACCACCAGCAAACCAGTTTCATCCTCTCTATCAAAAGGTACTTTACCTCTTAGATTATACTCACATTGTTTGACATTGCCTTCAATATTTCATTGCTGTTCAGTTTTACATATAAACACAAGAACTTCAAATACACGTTGTGTGTTTAAGACTGATTTCCTGCTGAGTTCATTGCTGTGAAGAAAGAGTGGACACTGAAAGGAAAACGTCCCACTCTCCATACATCTAAATGGGTTCTTCCATGGGAAAGTCCCTGGATGTTCCTTAAACACTCCATTGTAAATAAAGCACTTTTTACAATCTTTTCATTTAAACTGCTTCTCAAACTCCAGAATAAGCAGGTTGCCCCATGGGGTTCATAAGTGAAGATGGGCCCACCAGGAGACTTCCCTGGTACCTGCAGCCCCATATTCCCCCTCTTGAACTTAGGCTTTGGGGGGAAATCTCCCATTGAATTTCAGTATTTGAAGATGAGGTTCTGTTGAAGAAGAAGTGTTTGGAGATCATGTAGTGGTAGGGGTGACAGAGTTTGGTGCAAAAACCATCTTGTGTGCTTGAGTACAGCAACTCCAGGGCATGAGCTAAGTAGCAGCAGGGGAGGGGCCACGTGTAGAGCAAGTGCCACACTGAGGTCAAAAAGACACACACAGGCAGCAGGACTTCTTCAGTAATAGTTTACTGAGCTTTCAAAGGCTACAGTTATGACTGGGACCACAGTGAGGCACAAAACTTAGCTCCTGAGAACAAATCATTCATATGGTTTCTCCCCTGTGTGAGTCAGTTGATGCACGCTGAGGTGTCGACTCTGACTGAATTTCCTTCCGCACTCCATGCAATTAAATGGTTTTTCCCCTGTGTGAGTCCGTTGATGTGTTCTAAGGGTTCCATTATCACTAAAGCTCTTTCCGCACTCCATACATTTACATGGTTTCTCCCCTGTGTGAGTCCGTTGATGTCTTCTAAGGTTGCCATTATCATGAAAGCTCTTTCCGCACTCCATACATTTACATGGTTTCTCCCCCGTGTGTGTCCGTTGATGTATTCTAAGGCTTCCTTTGAAACTGAAGCTCTTTCCGCACTCCATACATTTACATGGTTTCTCCCCTGTGTGAGTCCGTTGATGTGTTCTAAGGCTTCCATTGCAACTGAAGCTCTTTCCGCACTCCATACATTCATATGGTTTCTCCCCTGTGTGAGTCCGTTGATGTATTCTAAGGCTTCCTTTGAAACTGAAGCTCTTTCCGCACTCCATACATTCATATGGTTTCTCCCCTGTGTGAGTCCGTTGATGTATTCTAAGGCTTCTTTTGAAACTGAAGCTCTTTCCGCACTCCATACATTTACATGGTTTCTCCCCTATGTGAGTCCGTTGATGTGTTCTAAGGGTTCCATTATCACGAAAGCTCTTTCCGCACTCCATACATTCATATGGTTTCTCCCCTGTGTGAGTCCGTTGATGTCTTCTAAGGGTTCCATTATCACTAAAGCTCTTTCCGCACTCCATGCATTTAAAAGGTTTTTCACCCGTGTGAGTCAGTTGATGCATATTTAGGTGTCCACTCCGACTGAATTTTCTTCCGCACTCCATGCATTTAAATGGTTTTTCCCCTGTGTGAGTCTGTTGATGTCTTCTAAGGGTTCCATTATCACTAAAGCTCTTTCCACACTCCATACATTCACATGGTTTCTCCTCTGTGTGAGTCCGTTGATGTCTTCTAAGGCTTCCTTTGAAACTGAAGCTCTTTCCGCACTCCATACATTCATATGGTTTCTCCCCTGTGTGAGTCCATTGATGTAAATTGAAGTTTCCACTATTACTGAAGCTCTTTCCACAATGCATACATTTATATGATTTCTCCCCTGTGTGAGTCCGTTGATGTGTTCTAAGGGTTCCATTATCACTAAAACTCGTTCCACACTCTATACATTTAAATGGTTTCTCCCCTGTGTGAGTCCGTTGATGTCTTCTAAGTTTTCCATTATCACTAAAGTTCTTTCCGCACTCCATGCATTTAAAAGGTTTTTCACCCGTGTGAGTCAGTTGATGCATATTTAGGTGTCCACTCTGACTGAATTTTCTTCCGCATTCCATGCATTTAAATGGTTTTTCCCCTGTGTGAGTCTGTTGATGTCTTCTAAGGGTTCCATTATCACTAAAGCTCTTTCCACACTCCATACATTCATATGGTTTCTCCCCTGTGTGAGTCCGTTGATGTCTTCTAAGGGTTCTATTATCACTAAAGCTCTTTCCACACTCCATACATTCATATGGTTTCTCTCCTGTGTGAGTCCGTTGATGTGTTCTAAGGTTTCCATTATCATGAAAGCTCTTTCCACACTCCATACATTCATATGGTTTCTCCCCTGTGTGTGTCCGTTGATGTGTTCTAAGTTTTCCATTATCACTAAATCTCTTTCCGCACTCAATGCATTTAAATGGTTTTTCCCCTGTGTGAGTCCATTGATGTCGTCTAAGGTTTGCATTGAAACTGAAGCCCTTTCCACACTCCATACATTCATATGGTTTCTCCCCTGTGTGTGTCCGCTGATGTTTTCTAAGGGATCCACTATCACTAAAGATCCTTCTGCACTCCATGCATTTAAATGGTTTCTCCCCTGTGTGAGTCCGTTGATGTTTTCTAAGGGATCCACTATCACTAAAGCTCTTTCCACACTCCATACATTTATATGGTTTCTCCCCTGTGTGAGTCCCTTGATGTCCTCTAAGGGTTCCATTATCACGAAAGGACTTTCCACACTCCATACATTTACATGGTTTCTCCCCTGTGTGAGTCTGTTGATGTCTTCTAAGGTTTCCAATGAAACGGAAGCTCTTTCCACACTCCATACATTTAAAAGGTTTCTCCCCTGTGTGAGTCAGTTGATGCATATTTAGGCTTCCACTCTGACTGAATTGCCTTCCGCACTCCATGCATTTAAATGGTTTTTCCCCTGTGTGAGTCCGTTGATGTATATTGAGGTGTCCACTCCGACTGAAGTTCTTCCCGCACTCCTTGCATTTGAATCCTTTCTTGCCCATGTGAGTCGGCTGATGTGTTCTATCAATGAAAGTCTTTCCACACTCCATACCTTTAAATGGTTTCGCCACTTTTGGGGTTTGTTTATGTGAGCTATGTGTGCTCATTCAATGAAGCATGTTCCACATTTCACACATTTTAAGGTCTATATCTAATGAAACCAAAGGTGCCCTTTCCCCTGGAAGTCTGTCTCTCTTCTCCATGACCCTCCTCAGCGTGGGAGGAAAGGAAATCCTGTTTGGGTTTCAAGGAAGAGAACAAAGGAAAAGAGAGCATATCAGATGCCATTAGCACCACCTCATATTTCAACATATCCTATATTTCCCCTTCATGCTACCCAGGTTCCAAATTTTGGGGAAATGAAGATGCAATGATGTCAAATGATAGTAATGCATCAGCAACCTTTCATTATCCTCAGTCATCATTAATAAAGCAGCATGATCTTGGAAAACAGCCTTTTCACATCAATTGTTTTCTCACAGGAAATGCAGCTACTCTCTCTCCATGAAAAGGCCCTCTCTGTCTCTGGTTCATCTTTCCTTTGGACATTTCCCATCATCGGCATCATAATCCTACATCCACCCCTGTTTACACCCCTAGATCTTCATGAATCACCTGCACAGTCCCAATGGCCTCAGGAAGTCCATGTGGACCATTATATGAGACCATTATATGAGACCCAGGTCTACATCTTTTCCAGGGACTTTGGTCTGGGTCAGTCGGAGAACTAGTGACAAGGCTTGGTGCTTGGGGTCCTCTGAATGGGTGCTCAGGGAAGCTCCTGTTCTTGGAGATGGACCTCCGTCTAGATGCCTCACATTGCATGGAGAGAGCAGGAGCAGCAGAAGGAAAGCAGCTGGCGCATGGGAATCCCAGACGGAAACACCCACCTCAATTGTTCTTTATAATAATGATGTGCTGCCTGATCTCTTGCACCGTCTTCTGACACAGGACTATCCTAATCTGGCACTGAAAAGCTGGATATTAAAAGCAAATGGATAACTCTACTTAGTGGAAACTTCATCCTTGAATATGTAGTACTGATTCATTAACAACCTGAAGTTGTGCTATTTCTTGAGATATGAATTTATTCCTGATCTGAGCGTTTTTTCCTACTCTGCTAACTATATGTCAGTCTAGGAGATCGTTATGAAGGAGCAAGATCTGAGACCTAGAGCCCTAAACAGGCTCGGCCCTGTAGACCTGAAGGAGTGTCTCCAGCTCCATCCTTCCCTCTGAACACTGAGGTTCTCCTCTGAGGGTCTTCTGCTGGTTCCCTCCCTTCAGAGGTCAAGGAAATGAACAACTACCTGACATTTAGAAGACAGTTGAAGGGAGACCTGTATTAGGAGGTTTATAATGTTTGATGTTTTACTGTCTTTTATGTGTACTGGAAACCCAACCAGATGGGCAGGGTATAAATACTACAATCAGTTGTATTATCTTGTGATTTTTTTGTAGTTATTTTGGAATTCGTAGTGCAATATCAGGTCATGAAATGTTTTGGGTGGAGAAAATCACAGGGTTGCCGTAAACAATAATCCCACCCACACACCCTCATTCACATACAGTCTGTAAATTTGGGGAGGTCACACACCTCACCTGTGCTAATACTGGCAGTCTTTGGCTTGCATAGGCACACCCTGTCTGTAGAGCCTCCAGCCACAAGTACTGTCTATCATGAAAATGGGTCCTTTGACTGGGAAGTATCTCAGCTTGTCAGTCACTCTGACATTGCCCATAAAAAGTAAGAGGAACAGAAATGCCTTTGAGGCGCACCTTCTATAGCAATCCTGAGATCAATTAAATAGGTTCTGCACCTCCTTGGGTGGGAGGGAGAAGGCAAGGCCGCCCCTCCGGAGATTCCTCGTGGGCGCACGATGGAGACGTCTCCCCAAAGACTGGTCTCCCCCCCGCCCCCCGCCAGTGCTTCGCTTCCTTACCCCAGGGATGCTCCCCTCCCTCCTCCCCCCGGCTCCCCCCACCCTTGGCCCCCTCCCTCTCTCCCGGAGTCTCCCCTGCACCCAGAGGCCCCTTTGGCGCGGCTCACCCCTCGCCATGCGCGACCCAGGGATGCCTGCGCGGGGGAAACGGGGCCAGGGAGTCCTCGTGGGACCCCGTGGGTGGGCGCCCATGTCCTCCCCTGCCGAGGAAAGCCCCCTTCGCAGCACACGTTCAGGGGTCCAGGCCCTCTCTGGGTCCTCCTCTCCCCCCCCCCCGCGACCCCTTTACCTCTTTGTCCTCGCTCCCGATTCTCAATTCCTTTCCTGCAACATCGATGTTTTTTGGGGGGGTCCCCTGCCGCCCCTCCTCCCCTTTCCGAAAGGGCGCGCCCCTAGAGCTATGGCGCTGAGCGGCAATCCGGCGTAGAAGCTCCACTTCCGGGAGAAGCAGTCAGGTTGGGAGGAGGCTCACCCCTCCCTTATTCCCGGAGCAGAAGCCGGATTGGAGGAGGAGGAGGAGGAGGAGGAGGAGGAGGAGGAGGAGGATCCTGATATTTTCAAAGGAGACGCCCAGGACAGCCTTGCAGCTAGAGGGATGTCTGAATACTATTATGGTTCTTATTGGAAGAGGGCAGTTTAAAGGTGTGAGAAACTGGGGTTGTTGACAGGGGTGGGTGACGGGTCCATGTTTCTGAATGCCAAAGACTCCTACTTTGGGACAAATCTGTGATGCATCAAAGATGCTGTGGAAAAATGTATTGTGGGAAATGGGGAGAGGTCTTAAAAATCCATGCAACCATCTTCTCGGGGTTCCTACTCTTGGTGTGTTTGAACCTTGTTGCAACACATAATGTTCACGTCAACTGACTGCCGTTTGCTTCTTTAACTTGGCTGGATTCTCCTTCTTTTGCTGACCGGAGGGACCCCCGGGGAGTGGCACCCTGACGAGCTGGGCAGCGAAGGAAATCCGCACCCGGGGATATCTTCCTTCTCAACTCCTTCCCACCTGAGCCTCACCCCCTTACCTAAAAGCCAGACACAGCACAATGTGACAGGATTGTGACTCCTGCCCTCAGCAAACAAAATAGCTTTCCCCCCCCCCAGCAAAGCAACCCCGGGATGCTGAGGTCCCCCAATCCTTGAAATGAAAAGGGGAGGGGCTCGGGAAACCTTCCGGGAGCAGGCGGGGAGGGGGCTGCCCAGGCCCCAGAAGCTCCTTCTCGCTGGTTCCTCCCCATCGCCCTCCTGCTGCCTGCCTCCCCTCCGCTTCTACTGGTCCTTTGCAAGTGCGGCGGAGCTCTAGTCCCCCCGGCCCCCCCGAAGTTCCCTTAAGAGCCCCACGTTGCACGGGGCAGGCTCACCTGCAGCGAAACAAAACGCAGCTGCCCTGGCAGAGTGGAGCCAGGCTGGGGGCACCGTGGGGACCCCAGAAATGTGTCCCTAGAAGAAATGCGCCTCCCCCCTTCTCTGGTGCTCAAGTGCTGCCGGTGGGCTTCCCAGAAGAGGCCCCTGCTTGGCCCCTGGGAGGACAGGGGCCCCCGTGGGCCTGATCCTGCAGGGCTCACCTGACGTTCTGATGCACGTGAACCCTCCTTTGTCCTTCAGGGAGAACAGGATTTCCCAAACTTAGGTCTCCAGCTGCTTTTGGAGTACAGCTCCCATCACCCCGAGCTAGCAAGACCAGTGGTCAGGGATGATGGGAATTGTAGTCAGGCCCTCCAGGTGGCTCTGGCAACTGAGCCCAGCTGCAAGTGACAAGGGTGAGGGGGGGGATTCCTTCCTGGTGTTACGGAAATTACAGGGGAGGGGGTTACCATCTGACATTATGCCCTGGAACGAGGAACCCCAAACGCCTCTCCCCTCAGTCGCAAAAGCACGACTCACCCATCTTATAAATACAGGAAAACACGGTCTCTGCATATTATGGATGGGATTTACGGACTTTGTGTTTTATGAATGAGATTTATGAATAACTGAAGCTCACCAATCAAGAGCGCTGTGTTTTGACAGCTAGCCAATGGGGGAATCCGTAGACGGCTGAAACTGCCTCCAAACCAGCCTTTCAGCTCAGCCTTTGCATGCTTTTCTGAGCACCTTCCTGCTGCTCAAACTATGGGTACTGTATATTAAAGCCATTTTGGTTTCGATTGCCTAAAGTTACAAAGATTGTGTCTGAATGTATCCTTTCAACTTGACAGCTCAGAGAATGATACCTAAATTTGTAAATTCATATAAAATCCATACTTTAACCGATTCTTCCCATTCCAACGCCATTTTCACTCTTAAGAAAAAGCAAATTTAGGCTTCACCCTCCTCCATGACCTTGGAAGCGGATAGCCACGTAGGCAGTGAGAACAAGGCCTCCTGCCAAAATCCCCTGAGCGTGAGAGCACGTACACTTCGCCCCACCCAGGGAGTGACCAAGGGGCGACAACAGACTTCCACAGAGGCAGCTGACCAAGCCAGGTGTCGCAGGAAACCCCCTCCCCCAATCATTCAGTTTTTACAAACTTGACACACACACGCACCCACACACTACATACGCTACGCTTCTGTTATAAATTCATAGAAAATCAAGCATACATCGAATCTGCACCGTTCCACTTCTTTTTACTCCATGAAGGAAGGACTACAAAATGGGGAAGGTCTGATACAGGGCAGCCATAATCCCTTCAGCATACCAGCACATCCACAGGAGCCCTGACCAGTTGGCATGGCAACCTTGATGGTCCCAGACAGAAGACCATCAAGGACACAACGGACTTGCATATGGGAGTAGATTCAACACGGACTGGAACAAAGGACAATGATCAGATCTCCCCTCTGGGGGCAGGAAACTGTCAACTCCCCTTTGTCTTCTGGAAGAGACTCGTGGGGAGGGGGAAAGAGGAACCAGCCAGGTGTCAAGATACTCAGGTTACTTCCACAACCCCTCCCTCAACCCCTCCTGTTTGTGATGTGTCAATGATGTAGTCATGATGTAGTTTTGATGTAGTTCCAGGGGTGTAGTTTGGGGGATTAGTAGCTAATAAAAGTTGGGGTCTTCTTTTGTTCGGGACTTCCATTTTGCTTCATCTTCTTGTGGGTGGGAGTCCTGTTGCGACAGTTTCCAATAAAGGCCAAGCCTACAGGCTGCTGTTTTGCTCCAAATTGTCCTAGTTGGTTTCTTTTTTGTCCAAGGGAGCCCTCGGATTCCTCCGTTAACACAGGTGTTCTGAAAGCCCAGCTCAGGAGAAGCCCTGAGGGCAAGGATGTAATTTGATTATGAATTGATTTTAGAATGTATTTCAATTAATTGATTGTGATTTTATGTAAACTGTGTTACTTTTACTGTTGTTAGCTGCTCTGAGCCCGGCTTTGGCTGGGGAGGGTGGGAAATAAATATATTTTATTTTATTCATCATCATCATTAATAATAATATTATTATTATTATTAGAGTGGCAGCTCGGGTTACAGACGCTTCAGGTTACAGACTCTGCTAACCCAGAAATAGTACCTTGGGGTAAGAACTATGCTTCAGGATGAGAACAGAAATCGTGCAGTGGTGGCACAGCAGCAGCGGGAGGCCCCATTAGCTAAAGTGGTACCTCAGGTTCAGAACAGTTTCAGGTTAAGAACAGAACTCCGGAATGAATTAAGTTCTTAACCCGATGTACTACTGTATTGTGTCGATAGTTTTCTTGATGTTTAGGTGATGGGTACTGGAGAGGTGTCCAGAGATGTATCTGATAGAGTGACCAATTGTTGCACTTGTGTAACCCTTTGATACATACTAGTGAAGATGCTACTTGAAAAGTATTCTGGGTGAAGGGGGGAAGTTTTAAAAGTCGATGTAAATTGTCCAGGGTTGCTCAAACAAAGAGAGATGCAAGGAGCTCCAAAAGGACCTCTCCAAATGGGGTGAATGGGCAGAAAATACAGCATCATAAAGTGATGCAAAAAAACCTACACCCATTAATATAATGTATAGGCTCATGGGTCTGAACTGGATTTCTCTGTGTGCTCTAGGAGACCAGGGGAGAGGGGAGCTGGTCGCAGACAGAGGGGGAGTCTCCCTGGATGCTTCAGTAGCCAGGCTCTTCTGGGTCTCCTGGCCCCTCTTCTCCTCCCTCTGAGCCTGAACTGCTCTCTGTCCCAGCCTCTTCCTGCTCACCAAACCCTGTTTCCTCCTCAGCTTGCAACACCTCCCCTCCCGTTCTGCTCCATTTTCACCCTCTATCTGCTGATCGCCATCCCACCACCAGTCCCCAGGATCTGAGCCTTCTTCCTTGTGGGTCCCCCAGACTGGTGTCTCCTCCACCCCTGTACACAGCCAGTCCATGACAGCAAAAGCAGCAGCAACAGTAAAATCAGTAGGATAGTAATAAGGACTGTGGTCCTCTGGCAGGAAGACTCCCTAAGCATGATTGACTAATAACCTCTGGAAAAATATTATCCTCCCCAACCCCAGAATAAGCAGTAGCGCTGGGGTTCCCCTATGTGGTTCATGAGTGAAGATGGGCCCTCCAGGAGACTTTCCTGGTACCTACAACCCATCCTTCCCCATCTTGCAGTTAGGCTTGGGGGGGGGGAGGAATCTCTCATTAAATTTTAAGTTTTCTTCAGAACGTGCAGGGGGCAGGGATGAAGTTCTGTTGAATGTTTGGGGATCATGCGGTGGTGGGGATGACAGAGTTTGGTGTAAAAACCACTCTGACACAAAAGTACCCATCTTTCATGCTTGAGTACAGTGACTCCAGGGCCTTAGCCAAGTATCGGCGGGGTAGGGGCCACGTGTAGAACAATTCCCACACTGACGTCAAAAACACAAACAGAAGCAGCAGAAATTCTTCCGTAATACTTTACTGAGCTTTCAAAGCATACAGTTCTCACTGGGTCCCCAGTGAGGCACAAAACTTAGCTCCTGAGAGCAGATCCAGTTTCAGCAGTAAAAAAATACAGCACACAGGATATCTAAGTCAGGCACACACACCGGCAGAAGGGAGCAAGCGAGGAAAGAGGCTGGAACGACACAGGGCAATGGATGTGTGTCTTTCGTTTCCCCTCGTTTTGGAGGGACGTCAGCAACTCGGCATCTGCAGGGGCTTCACGAAGAAAAGCTTTTTGCCGCTGCTTGCAGGCACATCCCAGAAACACACACTGCGATTGACAGTGTATTGCCATATCAGTTGTTCTTCGAAGGTTATCGAGATGTGGTCTAGAAACCAGTATTGGACCAGATATCAATATAGAGCCCAGCCCTAATCCTCACTCACCACCAGCAAACCAGATTCATCCTCTCTATCAAAAGGTACTTTACCTCTTAGATTATACTCACATTGTTAGACATTGCCTTCAATATTTCATTGCTGTTCAGTTTTACATATAAACACAAGAATTTCAAATACACATCGCGTGTTTAAGACTGATTTCGTGCTGAGTTCATTGCTGTGAAGAAAGAGTGGACACTGAAAGGAAAACATCCCACTCTCCATACATCTAAATGGGTTCTTCCATGGGAAAGTCCCTGGATGTTCCTTAAACACTCCATTGTAAATAAAGCACTTTTTGCAATCTTTTCATTTAAACTGCTTCTCAAACTCCAGAATAAGCAGGTTGTCCCATGGGGTTCATGAGTGAAGATGGACCCACCAGGAGACTTCCCTGGTACCTGCAGCCCCACATTCCCCGTCTTGAACTTAGGCTTTGGGGGGAAATCTCCCATTGAATTTCAGTATTTCAAGATGAGGTTCTGTTGAAGAAGAAGTGTTTGGAGATCATGTAGTGGTAGGGGTGACAGAGTTTGGTGCAAAAACCATCTTGTGTGCTTGAGTACAGCAACTCCAGGGCATGAGCTAAGTAGCAGCAGGGGAGGGGCCACGTGTAGAGCAAGTGCCACACTGAGGTCAAAAAGACACACACAGGCAGCAGGACTTCTTCAGTAATAGTTTACTGAGCTTTCAAAGGCTACAGTTATGACTGGGACCACAGTGAGGCACAAAACTTAGCTCCCGAGAACAAATCATTCATATGGTTTCTCCCCTGTGTGAGTCAGTTGATGCACGCTGAGGTGTCCACTCTGACTGAATTTCCTTCCGCACTCCATGCATTTAAATGGTTTTTCCCCTGTGTGAGTCCGTTGATGTCTTCTAAGGGTTCCATTATCACGAAAGCTCTTTCCGCACTCCATACATTTACATGGTTTCTCCCCTGTGTGAGTCTGTTGATGTCTTCTAAGGTTGCCATTAGCACGAAAGCTCTTTCCGCACGCCATACATTCATATGGTTTCTCCCCTGTGTGAGTCCGTTGATGTGTTCTAAGGATTCCATTATCACGAAAGCTCTTTCCGCATTCCATACATTCATATGGTTTCTCCCCTGTGTGAGTCCGTTGATGTATTCTAAGGCTTCCACTATCTCTGAAGCTCTTTCCGCACTCCATACATTCATATGGTTTCTCCCCTGTGTGAGTCCGTTGATGTATATTGAAGTTTCCACTATTACTGAAGCTCTTTCCACAATGCATACATTTATATGGTTTCTCCCCTGTGTGAGTCCGTTGATGTGTTCTAAGTTTTTCATTATCACTAAAGCTCTTTCCACACTCTATACATTTAAATGGTTTCTCCCCTGTGTGAGTCCGTTGATGTCTTCTAAGTTTTCCATTATCTCTAAAGCTCTTTCCGCACTCCATGCATTTAAAAGGTTTTTCACCCGTGTGAGTCAGTAGATGCATATTTAGGTGTCCACTCTGACTGAATTTTCTTCCGCACTCCATGCATTTAAATGGTTTTTCCCCTGTGTGAGTCCGTTGATGTGTTCTAAGGGTTCCATTATCACTAAAGCTCTTTCCACACTCCATACATTCATATGGTTTCTCCCCTGTGTGAGTCCACTGATGTGTTCTAAGGGTTCTATTATCACGAAAGCTCTTTCCGCATTCCATACATTCATATGGTTTCTCCCCTGTGTGAGTCCGTTGATGTGTTCTAAGGGTTCCATTATTACGAAAGCTCTTTCCGCACTCCATACATTCATATGGTTTCTCTCCTGTGTGAGTCCGTTGATGTGTTCTAAGGGTTCTATTATCACGAAAGCTCTTTCCGCACTCCATACATTCATATGGTTTCTCTCCTGTGTGAGTCCGTTGATGTGTTCTAAGGGTTCTATTATCACAAAAGCTCTTTCCACACTCTATACATTTAAATGGTTTCTCCCCTGTGTGAGTCTCTTGATGTCTTCTAAGTTTTCCATTATCACTAAATCTCTTTCCGCACTCAATGCATTTAAATGGTTTTTCCCCTGTGTGAGTCCGTTGATGTCGTCTAAGGTTTGCATTGAAACTGAAGCTCTTTCCACACTCCATACATTCATATGGTTTCTCCCCTGTGTGTGTCCGATGATGTGTTCTAAGGTTTCCATTATCACAAAAGCTCTTTCCACACTCCATACATTCATATGGTTTCTCCCCTGTGTGAGTCCGTTCATGTCGTCTAAGGATTGCATTGAAACTGAAGCTCTTTCCGCACTCCATACATTCATATGATTTCTCCCCTGTGTGAGTCTCTTGATGTCCTCTAAGGGTTCCATTATCACGAAAGGTCTTTCCACACTCCATACATTTAAAAGGTTTCTCCCCTGTGTGAGTCAGTTGATGCATATTTAGTTGTCCACTCTGACTGAATTTCCTTCCGCACTCCATGCATTTAAATGGTTTCTCCCCTGTGTGAGTCCGTTGATGTATATTGAGGTGTCCACTCTGACTGAAGTTTTTCCCACACTCCTTGTATTTGAATCCTTTCTTGCCCATGTGAGTCGGCTGATGTGTTCTATCAGTGAAAGTCTTTCCACACTCCATACCTTTAAATGGTTTCACCACTTTTGGGGTTTGTTTATGTGAGCTATGTGTGCCCATTCAATGAAGCATGTTCCACATTTCACACATTTTAAGGTCTATATCTAATGAAACCAAAGGTGCCCTTTCCCCTGGAAGTCTGTCTCTCTTCTCCATGACCCTCCTCAGCGTGGGAGGAAAGGAAATCCTGTTTGGGTTTCAAGGAAGAGAACAAAGGAAAAGAGAGCATATCAGATGCCATTAGCAGCACCTCATATTTCAACATATCCTATATTTCCCCTTCATCCTACCCAGGTTCCGAATTTTGGGGAAATGAAGATGCAATGATGTCAAATGATAGTAATGCATCAGCAACCTTTCATTATCCTCAGTCATCATTAATAAAGCAGCATGATCTTGGAAAACAGCCTTTTCACATCAATTGTTTTCTCACAGGAAATGCAGCTACTCTCTCTCCATGAAAAGGCCCTCTCTGTCTCTGGTTCATCTTTCCTTTGGACATTTCCCATCATCGGCATCATAATCCTCCATCCACTCCTGTTTACACCCCTAGGTCTTCATGAATCACCTGCACAGTCCCAATGGCCTCAGGAAGTCCATGTGGACCATTATATGAGACCCAGGTCTACATCTTTTCCAGGGACTGTGGTCTGGGTCAGTCAGAGAACTAGTGACAAGGCTTGGTGCTTGGGGTCCGCTGAATGGGTGCTCAGGGAAGCTCCTGTTCTTGGAGATGGACCTCCGTCTACATGCCTTGCATTGCATGGAGAGAGCAGGAGCAGCAGAAGGAAAGCAGCTGGCGCATGGGAATCCCAGACGGAAACACCCACCTCAATTGTTCTTTATAATAATGATGTGCTGCCTGATCTCTTGCACTGTCTTCTGACACAGGACTATCCTAATTTGGCACTGAAAAGCTGGATATTAAAGGCAAATGGATAACTTTACTTAGTGGAAACTTCATCCTTGAATATGTAGTACTGATTCATTAACAACCTGAAGTTGTGCTATTTCTTGAGATATGAATTTATTCCTGATCTGAGCGTTTTTTCCTACTCTGCTAACTAGATGTCAGTCTAGGAGATCGTTATGAAGGAGCAAGATCTGAGACCTAGAGCCCTAAACAGCCTCGGCCCTGTAGACCTGAAGGAGTGTCTCCAGCCCCATCCTTCCCTCTGAACACTGAGGTCCTCCTCTGAGGGTCTTCTGCTGGTTCCCTCCCTTCAGAGGTCAAGGAAATGAACAACTACCTGACATTTAGAAGATAGTTGAAGGGAGACCTGTATTAGGAGGTGCAAGAGATCAGGCAGGTCACAAAATGTTTTGGGTGGAGAAAATCACAGGGTTGCTGTAATCAATAATCCCACCCACACACTCTCATTCACATACAGTCTGTAAATTTGGGAAGGTCACACACCTCACCTGTGCTAATACTGGCAGTCTTTGGCCTGCATAGGCACACCCGGTGTGTAGAGCCTCCAGCCCCAAGCACTGTCTATCATGAAAATGGGTCCTTTGACTGGGAAGTATCTCAGCTTGTCAGTCACTCTGACATTGCCTATAAAAAGTAAGAGGAACAGAAATGCCTTTAAGGCGATATGATTTTTGAATGCCTTGTGTGCTTTAACGTTACCATACCACAAGTATGCATGCCACCCAAATACATTGTCATACCCTTCCAAATCTAGAATATCCGTGTTCTCAAGAAGTAGCCATTCTTTCAGCCAGCAAAAAGCTGCTGCTTCATAGTACAACTTAAAGTCCGGCAGGGCAAATCCCCCTCTATCTTTTGTGTCCGTAAGTATCTTAAATTTTATTCTGGGCTTTTTGCCCTGCCAGACAAATCTAGAGATATCTCTTTGCCACCTCTTGAAACAGTCCAACTTGTCTATGATCTGCAACGATTGAAACAAAAACAACATTCTCGACAATACATTCATCTTAATAACTGCAATTCGGCCCAGTAAGGAAAGCTTCAAATTTGACCAAATTTCAAGATCTTTTTTCACTTCTGACCAACACTTCTCATAATTATCTTTAAACAAGTTAACATTTTTAGAAGTCATATTCACCCCCAGGTATTTTACTTTCTTTACCAATAATAAATCTGTCTCCTTCTGAAACTTCTCTTTCTCAATTGGCGTTAATTTCCCCCCCAAAACCTTAGTTTTTAACTTATTCAGTTTAAAGCCTGCTACCTGACCAAATTCCTGGATCAATTCCAGGGCCCTTTTAGTGCTAGAAACTGGCTCCTGCAATGTCAGAACTAGGTCATCTGCAAAAGCTTTAAGTTTATATTGTTTATCTCCGACCTGGATACCTTGGATCTGTTGGTCCCTTCTAATCATATTCAGCAAAACCTCCAGGACCGAAATAAAAAGCAATGGGGAAATTGGGCAGCCTTGTCGTGTCCCTTTCTCAATTTTAACCTCTTCTGTCACCACATTATTAACTATTAATTTAGCCTTTTGTTCTGAATAAATCGCACCTATACCGTTTTCAAATTTCCCCCCCACTCCCATCCCCTGAAGATTCTCCTTCATAAAACTCCAAGAAATGTTGTCAAAAGCTTTCTCTGCATCTTTAAGCATTATTTAATGTCTGGATTAAATATAAAGATCTATTGGAGAATAAAACTCCAAGGTGGTTATCGCCTATGGAAGCAAAGGCCCTGAAAAGACTTAACATGGAGACTAACTGGCCAAAATATTGGGAAATTTTGGAGCAGGAGGGTGATAAATTGAAACTGCAGAGTTATGAGAAACTTAAAGATAAGGTGCGAGATTGGTTACATTACTTTCAAGTAAGAGAGGCCTATAACTTGGATAAAAAAATTGGCTTCCAGGTGGAAAAACCAAAATTAGAAACAGAACTGTTAGAACCCAATGCTAAGATACTGTCAAGAATGTATAACTTGCTGTTGAAATGGAATACTGAGGATGAAACGGTAAAATCTGCTATGATAAAATGGGCACAAGATGTCGGACATAATATTATGTTTGCTGACTGGGAACAGTTATGGACCACTGGAATTAAATTTACGGCATGTAATGCCTTAAGAGAGAAGATTATGAAAATGATGTACAGGTGGTACATGACCCCAGTCAAGCTTGCAAGAATTTATCATTTGCCCGATAATAAATGTTGGAAATGTAAAGAAACTGAAGGTACATTTTTTCACCTTTGGTGGACATGCCCAAGGATCAAGGCCTTCTGGGAGATGATTTATAATGAAATGAAAAAGGTATTTAAGTATACCTTCCTGAAGAAACCAGAGGCCTTTCTCCTGGGCATGGTCGGCCAATTGGTGTCAAAGAAGGATAGGACTTTCTTTATGTACGCTACAGCAGCAGCAAGAATACTTATTGCAAAGCATTGGAAGACACAAGATCTACCCACCTTGGAAGAATGGCAGATGCAAGTAATGGACTACATGGAAATGGCAGAAATGACCGGCAGAATACGAGATCAAGGAGAAGAGCGGGTGGAGGAGGAGGATTGGAAGAAGTTTAAAACCTACTTACAAAAACACTGTCAAATCTTTGAATGCTGATGACATTGAAATGAAATGAAGGGGTTCTAGTAAATAAGGGAAACAAGAGTATGAAAGAAGGGATAGACATTGGATGAAAATCGGGAAAGTATAATACGTGAGGGAAATCACTTAAGGATAAAACTAATAAGAATGAATTTGCTGATCAATTTTAAAGTGGAATACAAGAAAGGGAGGCGGGTGGAAGTCAGGAAAATAAGGCAATGAATGGTAAGAATCTGAAAAGAGGTTCTTCTCTTTTTTCTTTTCTTTTTTTGTGCTAAATGTTTTAATATCTTTTTCCTTTTTTCTGGTTTGCTATATCTTTTTTCTTTTTCTTTTTCTATTTGTTGTGTTTTAATTGTTGGTATTTGTTGGTGTTTTAATATGTATTGTTTTTCTTTTGTATTGTTTTTTTGTAAAACTTAATAAAATATTATTTAAAAAAAAAAGAAATGCCTTCTATATCAATCCTGAGATCAGTTAAATAGGTTCTGCACCCCTGTTTCTGATGACAAGTGTACATTTTCCTCATCCTCAATAAACCATGCAGTGGAAAAGACACTTGAAGATAAAAGCCTGAGAGAGAGGAAAAGGTTTCTGACTGCTTCCTGGGGGGGATTGCGGAAACAAAGAGCCGCTTCTGAGAAGGCCCCCCCCTCTTCCTCTTCCCTCTCCTCTCCAGGGTGAACAGTGGTTGGACTGGGCAGATTCGCTGTGTCTGGACAGGGCAGGAGCTTATGGGGTGGGAAGAGGATGGAGCTTGCAGGAAGGAAGGGGTGGTGGGGACAGGACCCCCCACTTTCCAGGGATCTCTCTCTGGTTGCCTTGAAGGGGGGGTCGATTCTTGGGTGGGAGGGAGAAGCCGAGCCGGCCCCTTCGGAGATTCCTCGTCTCCCCAAAGACTGGTCTCCTCCCCCAACCCCGCCAATGCTTCGCTTCCTTACCCCAGGGATGCTCCCCTCCCTCCTGTTGCCGGAAATATCCGAGGGCTCCCTTGGACAAAAAGTAAAGACACCAACCAGGATAACTTGGAGCAAAACAGCAGCCTGTAGGCTTGGCCTTTATTGAACTGTTGCAACAGGGTGTTCCCCTCACTTGCAAGAGAGAGGAAAGACCCAGAAAAATAGTGTGCAAGGTCTTATAAAAACTTTTTGAAATTCCCCTCCTCTAGGTCAAGCCCACCCCCAGAAACATCATGCATACATTACAGAAAGGAGGGGTTGAGGGAGGAGTTGGTGGTAACCTGAGTGTCTTGTCACCTGGCTGGTTCCTCCTTTCCCCCCTCCCCATGAGTCACTTCCAGGAGACAAAGGGGAGTTTGCAGTTTCCTGCCCCCTGAGGGAAGATCTGATCATTGTCCATTGTTTCAGTCCATGCTGAATCCACTCCCATATGCAAGTTCTTTGTGATCTTGATTGTCTTCTGTCTGGGATCATCAGGGTTGGCATAGCAACTGGGCAGGGCTCCTGTGGATGTGCTGAGACGGTGAAGGGATTATGGCTGACCAGGACCAAGGCACCCCCCTTTGATAGTTCTTGTCATATGGAGTAAAATAAAATGGAACAGTGCAAATCCGATGTATGGTTGATTTTCTATGAATTTATAACAGAAATGTGGCGAATGTAGTGTGTGAGGGTGTGTGTGTGTGAAGTTTGTACAAACAGAATGATTGGGGTGGGGGGGTTCCTGCTACACTCCTCCCCCCGGCTCCCCCCACCCTTAGCCCCCTCCCTCTCTCCCGGAGTCTCCCCTGCACCCAGAGGCCCCTTTGGCGCGGCTCACCCCTCGCCATGCGCGACCCATCTCTCCACCCGGAGGGGCCCCCCAAGACGAGATGGGGAGGGACGGGGGTCTCTATCTAGGCGTCTCTCGCGCCCCTTAACCCTTTCATGGTCTGCCTCTCTCCGCGCGGAGCGCACAGGGCCCCAGGGATGCCTGCGCGGGGGAAACGGGGCCAGGGAGTCCTCGTGGGACCCCGTGGGTGGGCGCCCCACGTCCACCCCTGCCGAGGAAAGCCCCCTTCGCAGCACACGTTCAGGGATCCAGGCCCTGCCGGGGGGGCCCACGGAAGGCGCTTTGGGGAGCTGGCGCGGAGTCCCTCTCCGGGTCCTCCTCTCCCCTCTCCCCCCCCCCCCGCGACCCCTTTACCTCTTTGTCCTCAATCCCGATTCTAATTTCCTTTCCTGCAACGTCGATGTTTTTTTTTTGGGGGGGGTCCCCTGCCGCCCCTGCCGCCCCTCCTCCCCTTTCCGAAAGGGCGCGCCCCTAGAGCTATGGCGCTGAGCGGCAATCCGGCGTAGAAGCTCCACTTCCGCGAGAAACTGGCAGTTTGGGAGGAGGCTCACCCCTCCCTTATTCCCGGAGCAGAAGCCGGATTGGAGGAGGAGGAGGAGGAGGAAGAGGAGGAGGAGGATCCTGATATTTTCAAAGGAGACGCCCAGGACAGCCTTGCAGCTAGAGGGATGTCTGAATACTATTATGGTTCTTATTGGAAGAGGGCAGTTAAAAGGTGTGAGAAACTGGGGTTGTTGACAGGGGTGGGTGACGGGTCCGTGTTTCTGAATGCCAAAGACTCCTACTTTGTGACAAATCTGTGATGCATCAAAGATGCTGTGGAAAAATGTATTGTGGGAAATGGGGAGAGGTCTTAAAAATCCATGCAACCATCTTCTCGGGGTTCCTACTCTTGGTGTGTTTGAACCTTGTTGCAACACATAAAGTTCACGTCAACTGACCGCCGTTTGCTTCTTTAACTTGGCTGGATTCTCCTTCTTTTGCTGACCGGAGGGACCCCCGGGGAGGGGCGCCCTGACGAGCTGGGCAGCGAAGGAAATCCGCACCCGGGGATATTTTCCTTCTCAACTCTTTCCCACCCCCTGAGCCTCACCCCCTCTGAGCCTCCCCCCCCCTTACCTAAAAGCCAGACACAACACAAGGTGACAGGATTGTGACTCCTGCCCTCAGCAAACAAAATAGGATCCCCTCCCCCCCCAGAGCAAAGCAACCCCGGGATGCTGAGGTCCCCCTATCCTTGAAATGAAAAGGGGAGGGGCTCGGGAAACCTTCCGGGAGCAGGCGGGGAGGGGGCTGCCCAGGCTCCAGGAGCTCCTTCTCGCTGGTTCCTCCCCATCGCCCTCCTGCTGCCTGCCTCCCCTCCGCTTCTACTGGTCCTTTGCAAGTGCGGCGGAGCTCTAGTCCCCCCGCCCCCCCGAAGTTCCCTTAAGAGCCCCACGTTGCACGGGGCAGGCTCACCTGCAGTGAAACAAAACGCAGCTGCCCTGGCAGAGTGGAGCCAGGCTGGGGGCACCGTGGGGACCCCAGAAATGTGTCCCTAGAAGAAATGCGCCTCCCCCCTTCTCTGGTGCTCAAGTGCTGCCGGTGGGCTTCCCAGAAGAGGCCCCTGCTTGGCCCCTGGGAGGACAGGGGCCCCTTGGGCCTGATCCTGTAGGGCTCACCTGATGTTCTGATGCAAGTGAACCCTCCTTTGTCCTTCAGGGAGAACAGGGTTTCCCAAATTTGGGTCTCCAGCTGCTTTTGGAGTACAGCTCCCATCACCCCTAGCAGGCAAGACCAGTGGTCAGGGATGATGGGAATTGCCATCAGGATCTACAGGTGGCTCTGGCAAGTGAGCCCAGCTGCATGTGACAAGAGTGGGGGAATTCCGTCCTGGTGTTACGGCCATTACAGGGGAGGTATTATCTGACATTATCCCCTGGGACGAGGAACCCCAGACCCCTCTCTCTTCAGTCGCAAATGCACGACTCACACATTGTATAAATACAAGAAAACACGGTCTCTGCATATTATGGATGGGATTTATGGACTTTGTGTTTTATGAATGGGATTTATCAATAACCGAAGCTCACCAATCAAGAGCACTATGTTTTGACAGCTAGCCAATGACGGCTGAAACTGCCTGCAAACCAGTGTTTCAGCTCAGCCTTTGCACGATTGTCTCAGCGCCCTCCTGCTGCTCAAAGTATATTAAATATAGCCATTTTGGTTTTGATTGCCTAAAGTTGCTACAATGTTACAAAGATTGTGTCTGAATGTATCCTTTCAGCTTGACAGCTCTGGGAATGATACCTAAATTTGTAAATTCATATAAAATCCATACTTTAACCGATTCTTCCCATTCCAACGCCATTTTAACTCTTAAGAAAAAGTAAATTTAGGCTTCACCCTCCTCCATGACCCTGGAAGCGGATAGCCACGTAGGCAGCAAAAACAGGGCCTCCTGCCATGATCCCCTGAGTACACTTCGCCCCACCCAGGGTGTGACCAAGGGGCGACAATAGACTTCCACAGAGGCAGTTGACCAAGCCAGGTGTTCTGAAAGCCCATCTCAGGAGAAGCCCTGAGGGCAAGGATGTAATTTGATTCTGAATTGATTTTGGAAAGTATTTCAATTAATTGATTGTGATTTTATGTAAACCGTGTTACTTTTACTGTTGTTAGCCGCTCTGAGCCCGGCTTCGGCAAGGGGGGCGGGCGGGATATAAATATTATTATTATTGCTACTACTACAGTGGTACCTTGGGTTATAGACGCTTCAGGTTACAGACTCCACTAACCCAGAAATAGTACCTCGGGGTAAGAACTTTGCTTCAGGATGAGAACAGAACTCGCACGGTGGCAATGGTGGCGCGCCAGCAGCAAGAGGCCCCATTAGCTAACTGGTACCTCAGGTTAAGAACAGACCTCTGGAATGATTTAGGTTCTTAACCAGAGATACAACTGTATTATGTCGATAGTTTTATTGTTCTCTGGGTGATGGGTACTGGAGAGGTGTCCAGAGATGTATCTGATGGAGTGACCAACTGTTGAACTTGTGTAACCCTTTGATACCCCTCCCTATTTGTGACATACTAGTGAAGATGCTACTCGAAACGTATTCTGGGTGAAGAGGGGAAGTTTTAAAAGTCGATGTAAATTGTCCAGGGTTGTTCAAAAAAAGAGAGGTGCAAGGAGCTCCAAAAGGACCTCTCCAAATGGGGTGAATGTGCAGACAATACAGTTCATTGTCAATGAGATTAAAGTGATGCATGTTGGGACAAAAAAACCCTACGCCCATTAATATAATGTATAGGCTCATGTGTCTGAACTGGATTTCTCTGTGTGGGGAGAGGGGAGGTGGTCGCAGCAGGAGGGGGAGTCTCCCTGGATGCTTCAGTAGCCGGCCTCCTCTCCGTCTCCTAGCCCCCCTCCTCTCCTCCCTCTGAGCCTGCCTGCTCACCAAACCCTGTTTCCTCCTCAGCTTGCAACACTTCCCCAGCCACTCTGCTCCATTTTCTACCTCTATCTTCTCATCGCCATCCCACCACCAGTCCCCAGGATCTGAGCCTTCTTCCTTGTGGGTCCCCCAGACTGGTGTCTCCCCCCCCCCGAACCCAGCCAGTCCATGACAGCAACAGCAACAACAAGAGTAAAATCAGTAGCATAGCAATATGCACTGTGGTCCTCTGGCAGGAAGACTCCCTAGCAGCATGATTGACTAATAACTTCTGGGACTATGGAAAAATATTATCCTCCCCAAACCCCAGAATAAGCAGTAGCTCTGGGTTTCCCCTATGTGGTTCATGAGTGAAGATGGGCCCATCAGGAGACTTTCCTGGTACCTGCAACCCATCCTTCCCCCTCTTGCAGTTAGGTTGGGGGGGGGGATCTCCCATTAAAGTTTTCTTCAGAACGTGCAGGGGGCAGGGATGAAGTTCTGTTAAATAAGTAGTGTTTGGAGATCATGCGGTGGTGGGGGAGACAGAGTGTGATGGCCTGGGAATCTGATTCAGAGGCTGAACTGGAGGAATCCCAGCCTGCACAGGAGTCCCCGCCTCCAGGGCCGGCTGAACTGGGGCAGGGCCTTGATTCTGAAGCACCTGCACCTGTGCCGGATCCTCAGGAGCAGGCACCAGGTGAATCCACTCTGGCTCCGGAGGTGGTTGAGGACTCAGTGCCTGCAGGTGAGTCTCCCCCTGGGTCCAGTAACCCTTCAGCCTCTCCTGAACTACAGAGGCTCAGGGCAGAGAGGCGAAGGGAACTGGTTTCTCCCAGGAGGAATCATAGAATCATAGAGTTGGAATAGACCACAAGGGCCATCGAGTCCAACCCCCTGCCAAGCAAAAACACCTTAAGTGCTCGCCTTAAGGCCAGGAGAGGCTGGTCTCCTGGGGGCTGGGATCGCCTCTGGCCTCAGAGAAGATAAACGCCAGTCAGCCCGGTCCCAGGTTGTGGGAGCAACGTCGTTGAAGAGCTGTTTCGGCCAGCACCCAGTCCGGTTCCCCCAGAGTTCCTGTCCTTGCCCGGCCCCTCACTGTGGACCCCGCTTTGCCCATGGAGGACTGTCTGCCGACCCTCGACTCCGGTCCTGGACCTCGCCCCACAGTAACCTCCCCCCTGGACCAGTACACAGAGTTTGGTGCAAAAACCAGTCTGACACACAAATACCCATCTTGAATGCTTGAGTACAGCAACTCCAGGGCCTTAGCCAAGCATCAGCGGGGTAGGGGTCACGTGTAGAGCAAGTCCCACACTGACATCAAAAACACACATAGAGGCAGCAGGACTTCTTCAGTAATAGTTTACTGAGCTTTCAAAGCATACAGTTCTCACTGGGTCCCCAGTGAGGCACAAAACTTAGCTCCTGAGAGCAAATCCAGTTTCAGCAGTAAAAAAAATACAGCACACAGGATATCTAAGTCAGGCACACACACCGGCAGAAGGGAGCAAGGGAGGAAATAGGCAGGAACGACACAGGGCAATGTGTTTTGTCAGGGAATGGTCTGAAGCCAAATATGGGGGAATCCATTCTCAGGCAGATCAGCTTTCCTCAGAAGAGGAGCTGGAGGGGGAGAAACGGCCCCCCTCGTTTCCAGTGGTCTCAGAAGCAGGGAGAGACCCAGACAGAGAGCAGATTAGACAGGAGTTACCTAGTTGGAGAGAATGACAACACTCAGCTGGGCCCTGAAGCCGGAAGAAGGATTTCCTCTGAGTGGAACATGTCCCGTGCTCCATACATCTAAATGGGTTCTCCCTTGTGAGACTCCCTAGATGTTTCCTAAACACTCCATTATAACTAAAGCACTTTTTGTAATCCCTCCATTTAAACTGCTTCTCCACTTTGAGGTTGTTGATGGTTTGTAGGGTGGCAACTATTAAAGTTCTTTCTGTGCATGTCTGTTGATGTTCCACTAGGACTGAAACTCTTATCTCCTTTGCTGCCATTTATATGGTTTGTCTCTTGTGTGAGTTTGTTGATGAAAATCAAGGATTCCACTCTGCCTGCAGCCCTGTGTGAGTCCGTTGATGTTTTCTAAGGGATCCATTATCACTAAAGCTTTTTTTGCAATCCATGCATTTAAATGGTTTCTCCCCTGTGTGAGTTCGTTGATGTCTTCTAAGATTTCCATTATCACTAAAGCTGTCCCCACACTCCATGCATTTAAATGGTTTCTCCCCAGTGTGAGTTCGTTGATGTCTTCTAAGAGATCCACTTTCACTAAAGCTCTTCCCGCACTCCATACATTTATATGGTTTCTCCCCTGTGTGAGTCCGTTGATGTTTCCTAAAGGATCCATTATCACTAAAGCTTTTTTCGCAATCCATGCATTTAAATGGTTTCTCCCCTGTGTGAATCCGTTGATGTGTTCTAAGTTGTCCATTATCACTATATCTTTTCCCACAAACCATACATTTATATGGTTTTTCACCCGTGTGAGTCCGTTGATGTATATTGAGGTGTCCACTCTGACTGAAACTCTTTCCACACTCCTTACATTTATATGGTTTCTCTCCTTTGTGAGTCTGTTGATGTCTTCGCAGGGTTGCATTGAAACTGAAGCTTTTTCCACACTCCATGCATTTAAATGGTTTCTCCCCTGTGTGAGTCCGTTGATGTCTTCTAAGGCTTCCATTATCACTGAAGCACTTTCCGCACTCCATGCATTTAAATGGTTTCTCCCCTGTGTGAATCCACTGGTGTAATTTAAGGTCTCCATTCTGACTGAAGCTCTTTCCACACTCCACACATTTAAATGGTTTCTCCCCTCTGTGAGTCCGTTGATGTCTTATAAGATTTCCACTTCGACTGAAGCTCTTTCCACACTCCATACATTTAAATGGTTTCTCCCCTGTGTGAGTCCGTTGATGCATATTGAGGTGTCCACTCTTACTGAAGCTCTTTCCACACTCCATACATTTATATGGTTTCTCCCCTGTGTGTGTCCATTGATGCATATTTAGGTGTCCACTCCGACTGAAACTTTTCCCACACTCCATAATTTTAAGTGGTTTCTCCCCTGTTGGAGGTCGTTGATGTGAACTATGTGTGCTCATTCAATGACGCATGTTCCACATTTCACACATTTTAATTTCTATTCCTAATGAAACCAAAGGTGACACATCCCCTGGAGTTCTGACTGTCTTCTCCATCTCCTTCAGAGTGGGAGGAACGGAAATCCTGTTTGGGTTTCAAGGAAGAGAACTAAGGGAAAGAGAACACATCAAGCTCCATTAGCACCTTCTCCTATTTCAACGTCTCCTACATTCCCTCACCTCCTACCCATGCTCCCAATTTTTAGGAAATGAAGTTGCAATGTCATCAAATGATAGTAATTCATCAGCAACTTTCATAATCCTCAATCAATGTTCATAAAGCAGCTTGATTTTTTTAAAAAATGATGTGCTGTCTCATCTTGTGCCCGTCTTCTGATGCAGGACTATCCTAAAACGACACTGAAAAGCAGGATATTCAAGGCAAATAGATAAACTGTACTTGGTGGAATGTGTAGTTCCTTTAAAATGTAGTATTGATTCACTAATGGCCTGAAGTTGTGTTATTTCTGGGGACATGAATTTATTCCTGTTCTCTCTTAAAGATCATAATCATACAATCTCATGGGGTGTTAGGGGAGTGTTAGTACCTTTGGTGGGGGACATGTTGTGCACCTTCTGGGGTAATCTACCCACCATTGGTCCCCACCCTGCACTCAGCTCTCACCTGTGGCTTCCAGAAACTGTCAGGATGGAATAGGGACCACAATCCCAGGAACAGCTTCAACCGGCAGGCTAAAGCAGGTGAGGATAGATGATGGGTCTCAAATCCTTGGTGTATTAGGGAATTCTGTTGCAGGTGAAGGCAGGCCCTGGTGGATGGAGAGGATGAGAACAACAGTGAATCCCACAGTCAAGAAGGCAGATTCTGCCCATTCTGCAGAGGAAAGTGAGGGCAGATGGGGCTGATCAACCAGGGAAGGAAGCCCATCGAGAAGGAAAACTCTGGTCGTAATACTTTGGTACACTCCCTCACTTCCTCTTGAGTTAGCTTCAGGAGAAGAAAAAGCTGCGGAGAAAAACCTACACAAATCCAGAGTGGACTCTCTAAGGCGGTTGGATGGTGTCCTGCACACCTCCTTCCAGCCACTCCTGCAGCCAAGCTGATGCCTAACGTACTGCTCTGCTTTCCTTGGGACCATATAAGCCAGGCTGAGAAGGGGCTCTTGTTGTCTAGGCAGCCCTGAACCCCCAAACACACTGTCCAGCCAGTGCTGCTAACACAGCAGTTTCAGGGGGAGTGATGAACTCAGACCTGTGTATCAAAGTCTCTCTAAAGTGGAACAAGGAAAACAAAAGTGCTGTTTATATCACACATCAATTTAAAAGTATTCAGATTATTTGTCTTTTGAAGAAAAGACCACCAAGTATCGTATGGCCCCTTCAAACTTAATGAAAGTCTTGTGCCTGGAGCTTTTGGGGTTGCAGGACCAGGAAAGCTTCTTCCATCATTATCCTTCCAATCAGGATTCAGGCCTCATCATGGAACTGAAACCACCCTGGTTGCTGTGACTGATGATCTCCGATGGTCTAGAGGCTGAGAGGAAAAGCTGTTTCCTGGTTCTGCTGGATCTCTCAGCGGCTTTGGAGACCTTTGACCATGGTATCCTTCTGGACCCTCTAGGGGAGCTGGGGGGGAGGTCACACACCTCACCTGTGCTAATACTGGCAGTCTTTGTCCTGTATAGGCACATCCTGTATGTAGAGCCTCCAGCCGCAGTCTATCATGAAAATGGGTCCTTTGACTGGGAAGAATCGTGCAATGGCTATCATTGGATGCTGATGGGTTGTATCTCAGCTTGTCAGTCACTCTGACACTGCCTACAAAGAATAAGAGGAACAGAAATGCTTTTGAGGTGCAACTTCTATATCAAGCCTGAGAGCCGTTCATGGACTCTGGACCCCTGTTTCTGATGACAGGTGTACATTATCCTCATCCTCAATGAAACAGGCAGAGGAAAAGACACTTAAAGATGGAAGCCTGAGAGAGAGAGGAAAAGGTTTCTGGCTGCTTCCTGGGTGGGATTGCGGAAACCAAGAGCCGCTTCTGAGAAGGCCTCTCCCCTCCCCTCTTCCTCTTGGAATTTCCTCTCCTCTCCAGGACTTGGCAGAACCGCTGTATCTGCCATTAATTTGATTTTGAATTGATATTAGAACGAATTGATTTTAGAATGCATTTTAATTAATTGCTTGTGATTTTATGTAAACTGTTTTACTTTTATTGTTGTAAGCCGCTCTGAGCCTGGCTTCAGCTGGGGAGGGCAGGATATAAATTATTATTATTATTATTATTATTATTATTATTATTATTATTATTATCTGGACAGGTCAGGGGCTTATGGGGTGGGAATTGGGTGGAGCTTGCAGGAAAGAAGTTGTGTCTTGTTAAAGGAGAAATCTGAGGGCTCCCTTGGACAAAAAACAAGGACAGCAGCCAGGAATACCAGAGCAAAACAGCAGCCGGTAGGCTTGGTCTTTATTGAAGACTGTCGTGACACGACTCCCACCTGCCACCAGGTGGAACAAGATGGAAGCCCTGAACAAAAGAGAACCCAAACTTTATTAGCTGCTGTAATAAACGAAAATCTGCCATTATTCCCTTATGGGGGACACAAGAGCCCTCATAGAGTCCTTTGTAGGTTCTCCATCGGTCAGAGGAAAAAACAGAGGCCAACCAGAGAATATTCAGAAGCAAAGCAGCTTGTAACCCTGATCTTTATTGAAGTGTTGCAACAGGGTGCCCCCTTCACATGCAGGAAAGGAGGAGGACCCAGAACAAAGGTGTGCCCCCCCTTATATAGACATTTTAAATTGCCCACCTTGGAGTCCAAACCAGCCCCAGAAACATCATAACTACTTCACAGAAAGGGCGGGCTAAAGCAGAAATCTGAGGGGGTTGTTTACCCCCTGTCTGGCAAGTTACCTGCTAATGCTTACTTGATTGATACCCTGGGGAGCCTGGCCAGTCTTTTGTAATGATAAGTACTTAGTTCCTGAGCCAGGTCACAGGCTCACCCTATTCAAACCCTTAAGACAGGATTTGTGAAGGAAGAGGCAATGGGGAGGCTGCTCCATTTGACCTTGCAGAGAAAACACCTGGTCAGCCTGGGAGTCAAAATGGCTCCTGTGCAGGTTCAGACATGGGGCCTATATATCTATGTACGTGTTTGCCTGGTACATTTATGACCCTTCATTATATACATAAGACCTTAATTTATTTATTTCACTGCTAATCCCAATGTTACACCCCCCCAAAACTACATCATGGTTACATCATGAAAGGGAAGGTCTGGTGGCAGTAATCTGAGCATCCTGGACCATAGTCCATAGTTCCCCTTGTCCTCCACCAAACACCCATCGAGTGTAACAAAAGAGACATTTACATTTCACTGCTAGGAGCAGAAGTGCGTAAGTAGCCAGAGCAGGAAGGGGGGGAGCAAAAAAATACGACCGCCACGTGGCCTGACTTATGCCCCCCCCCCACAAGAAAGGAATCAGCTGCCATGCGGCCTACAGCTGGAGGGTGGCGGATGGCGGGGGCGAGGGAGCCATGCCTCCCCCCCCCCGCCACTACTAAAAACCAAGAAGGCCGCCCCGCAGCCTAGCTGGCCCCCCACCCAGAAAGAATAGCCACAAAATTACAGCCTAGCATGGCGGAGGGGCCATGTCCCTTCCAATCAGGCCAGAACTTACCTTAATCCAGCCGCCAGAACACGCTCCTGAGGATCCTGATTCTGGAAGGAAGAAAACCCAAAGAGGCTTGGACAAAGGGGTCGGCCTCTTTTCTTTGGCCTTTGCCCCACCCCCGGCTGGCCATCCATTGTCCTTCCTGACCAAGGGCGGGTCAAAGGCCGGCCCAAGCAGGTGGGAGGCACCCGCCCAGGTGAGCCCTATCTTGGTGCCACAAACCCCACCCACCTGTGGGAAAGGGTGGGCGGACATTCCCTGTTTCCCAGCCAAGCTAATCACACCCTTTTGTCTTCATCTGGGTTGGTTCTTTCTGGAATGGCTACCTGTCTGGCACTCAGGTATCAGGAGGCCAGGGATTATCACTCAGGCAGAGGGGTTGCTGAGGAGCTGAGCTCACATGTCTATAGGAATTTCTGAAGTTACCCCAGTGAGCCAGTACATAGAGACATTGATCTGTGACTTCTTACATTTGGTATTGTGCAGCAAAGGCCCTTTGAATAGATAGGAAGAATGTGGTGAAGTGCTTTGTGGGGACAACTCACAAAAGTGATGGTGCTGATTTAGGTAGTGGGCTGCATGTGCATGATATCTGCTGAAGGGGCAACCCCCCCAACTTATACATAAATTCCTGCAACAGTCTGGACAGGGCAGGGGCTTATGGGGTGGGAAGAGTATAGAGATTGCAGGAAGGAAGGGGTGGGGGGACACGACCCCCCACTTTCCAGGGATCCCTCTCTGGTCGCCTTGAAGGCGTGGCCGATTCCTGGGTGGGAGGGAGAAGCCAAGGCAGAGAATCCCTGCAGGCGCCACCACGGAGACGTCTCCCCAAATACTGGTCTTCCTAGCTTTCCCCCCCCAATTCCTGCCCTTCCCTGCCCCAGGTATGCTCCCCCTCCCCACTTCCTCGACCCCCTCCCTCTGTCCCAGAGTCTCCCCTGAACCCAGAGGCCCCCCTTGGCGCGGCTCACCCCACGCCCTGTGCCCCCATCTCTCCGTCCGGAGGGGCCCCCCACGACGAGCAGGGGAGGGACAGGAGGGTCTCTATCCAAGCGTCCCTCACGCCCGTTAACCCTTTCATGGCTCACCTCTCTCCGCACGGAACCCACAGAGTCCCAGGTATGCCTGCGCAGGGAAATGGGGCGAGGGGGCTTCGTTGGGACCCCCTGGGTGGGCTTCCTAAGGGCCCAAGGAAAACCCCCTTCGCAGCACGCGGGCAGGGATCCAGATCCATGACAGGCGCTTTGGGGAGCTCAAGGGGGTCTCTGGATCCTTCTCTCGCCTCCCCCGCGACCCCTTTACCTCTTTGGCCTCGCTCCCGATTCTCCTTTCCTTTCCTGCAACATCCACGTGGGTGGGGGGGATTTACCTGCCGCCCCTCCTCCCCTTTCCGAAAGCGCCCGCCCCTAGAGCTGCGGGGTAGAGCCTGAATCCGGCGCAAAAGCTCCACTTGCGGGAGAAGCAGGCAGTTTGGGAGGGGTCTCTTTCCCCCCTCTTCATTCCCGGAACAGAAGTCGGATGGCAAGGAGGAGGTGCAACGTATGGGGGCGGGATTTGGGTTGAGGGGGCGGGGTGAGAGAAGGATGGGCGGGAGGGGAGGAATGGGGTTGGGGAGAGGAAGGTTTTCCCCCTCCCTTCTTTCTTCTGGGGATCAAGAGAGCGGGGGAGGGGCTGATCCCGGCAATCCACTCGCAAAGTGGGGTCTCGCACCCCAAAATGTTTACATTGCAAAATCCTTCCCTCTCCCACCCCACGAGATTAGATCCGTCCGTGTTTTAGGTACTGGTGTACATTGAGCAGCAGCTTGGACTCTGTGACTCCTGTGTTACGGGGGGGAAATGGGGCTTTGGTTTTTGCGCACACAGCCCCGACACCCAGGTAAAATTCATGCAAGGAGTGAAGCAGCCCAGAACTAAAGCGCGTTGGAATTTGTACATCCTCAGATAGGTTTTTTCACCTCCTGATGTAGCGATGATGTAGTGATGATGCTCCACGAACTGCATGCTGGGATAAGATAGAAACTTTTAAAAGTCCTTGTCACCCCATCCTCGGGGTTCAATTCCTCTTTGGACCTGTTGCGCAATAAACTTTGATCTACAGCTATTTGCTCCGGTTGGTGGCCGGACTCCTTCCTTTATTCTGCAGGGACCCACGGGCTCTGCCTGATGAGCTGGGTGGCTGAGCAGCCTCGCACCTGGGTCCCCCCCCCCCATAACACCAAATTAGCCTTTTATTGAACAGACCTAGGAGTAGACTTAGGGGGCATACAAGACCCGGGATCCGAGCCTTCTTCCCTTGGGGGTTCCCCAGCTGGTGCCTCCCCCCCTTTTCACCCAGCCAGTCCAAGACAGCAACAGCAGCAACATCAGTAAAATAAGTATGATAATAATATGCACACTGGTCCTCTGGCTGGAAGATTAATAACTTCTGGGACGATGGAAAAGTGCAAAACCAGTCATATGCACCAATTTTTCATGCTTGAGTACAGCAGTTTCAGCAGTAAACAAATACAGCACACAGGATATCTAAGTCAGGCACACAAACCGGCAGAAGGGAGCAAGGGAGGAAAGAGGCGGGAAGGAGACAGGGCAATGGATGTGTGTCTTTCGCTTCCTGTCGCCTGGGAGGGAAGTCAGCAACTCAGCATATTCAGGGGCTTCACGAAGCAAAGCTTTCTGCCAGCAGCTTCCAGGCAAATGAGGATCCTGGAAACACACACTGTGATTCTTGGTGTGTTGCCATATCAATTGTTTTTGAAAGGTTATCATGATGTGGTCTAGAAACCAGTTTGGACAATATATCGCCCAGCCCTAATCCTCACTGACCACCAACAATCCAGACAAACGCTCTCCCCTTCTCTATCAAAAGGCACTTTACATCTTAGTTCATAATCACATTGTTTGACATTGCCTTCAATATTTTATTACGATAGAGTTTTACACATAAAAAACCAGAACTTCACATACACAACATGTGTTAAAGAATGATTTCCTCCTGAGTTCATTTCTGTGAAGAAAAGAGTGGACTCTGAGAGGAAGACCTCCAACACTCCATACATCTAAATGGGTTCTTACATCTGAGAGTCTCTGGGTTTTCCTTAAACACTCCATTGTAAATAAAGCACTTTTTGCAATCTTTTCATTTAAACTGCTTCTCCTCTTTGAGTCTGTTGATGGTTTGTAGGGTTCTTCCTGTCCGTGAATCTGTTGATTTAGAATTTCCACCAAGACTGAACCTTTATCTACTTTCCTGATATTTATAAGGTTTGTGTTTTGTGTGAGTTTGTTCACATAAATCAAGGGTTCCACTCTGACTGGAGCTCCTTCCACAGTCCATACATTTAAACAGTTTCTCCCCTGTGTGTCTGCTGATGTTTTCTAAGATTTCCACTCTGACTGAAGCTCTTTCCGCACTCCATGCATTTAAATGGTTTCTCCCCTGTGTGAGTCCGTTGATGTTTTCTAAGGTCTCCATTCTGACTGCAGCACTTTCCGCACTCCAGGCATTTAAATGGTTTCTCCCCTGTGTGAATCCGTTGATGTGTTCTAAGGTTTCCACTGATACTGAAGCTCTTTCCACACTCCATACATTTATATGGTTTCTCCCCTGTGTGAGTCCGTTGATGTATATTGAGGTCTCCACTCTGACTGAAGCTCTTTCCACACTCCATACATTTATATGGTTTCTCCCCTGTATGTGTCCGTTGATGTGTTCTAAGTTTTCCATTATCACTAAAGCTCTTTCCGCACTCCATACCTTTAAATGGTTTCTCCCCTGTTGGAGGTCGTTGATGTGAACTATGTGTGCTCATTCAATGAAGCATATTCCACATTTCACACATTTTACTGTCTATTCCTAATGAAACGAAAGGTGCCCCATTCACTGGAGTTCTGACTGTCTTCTCCATCTCCTTCTTCAGAGTGGGAGGAAAGGAAATCCTGTTTGGGTTTCAAGGAAGAGAACTAGGGGAAGGGGAACACATCAAGCTCCATTAGCACCTTCTCCTATTTCAACGTCTCCTACATTCCCCCACCTCCTACCCATGTTCCCAATTTTTAGGAGATGAAGTTGCAATGTCATCAAATGATAGTAATTCATTAGCAACTTTCATAATCCTCAATCAATGTTAATAAAGCAGCATGATTTTTAAAAGAATGTACTGTCTGATCTCGTGCCCGTCTTCTGATACAGAACTATCCTAAAATGACACTTTAAAGGTGATATTCAGGACTTCCGGGTTAGCGCCATCGGCAATGGCGGAATTCCTCTGATCCAGAGGAACCCGCTCCGCGAAAATCGGGTCTTGCCGCCGCAGCGAAGGCGGAGACCCTTTAAAAATCCCAGGCAGAGGAAGCCTGGGAACGTGGGATTCGGCTGACACCAGGAGCGCCCCCCCTACCCACAGGGAAACCCCTTTTCGGGGGTTCCGAAGTGATGTGGGGTGAGCGGCGCGGTGTTTCGAATCGACCGCTATTTTTACGGAGTGAAGCCGCACAGCCATTGCCGGAGAGCGCTGACTTTTTCTTGTGGACAATTGGATTTCAAACAACAACCCGTGAGTAGAACGGAAATTGGACTTTTAAAGTATTTTTAAATTGGCACCGATCGGGGAAGGTCCAAACAGGAATTCCGCCTCCCCTTTCTGTAAATAAACTGAAGCAAAGAACCTGTCAACTAAGGTCGTGGAGTTTTATGTAAAGGATTTTAATTCTACTGATTGAAATTACCATCAATTTTTCTTGGAAGCAGGGGAGCCTGCAGGAGAAGGACAAAATTTGGGATTTGAAGTGCCACTTCCCTGAACCCGGGAGTGGTCCGTGAGAGCCCATTGACGATGAATAGATCAATTTGACAGCTGTCAAGTTAGCTGTCAAGATACAAAAGAGGACTTTGTTTCTATTGTCTATCTTTGTTACAAGCTTATGTTTAAAACGAAGGAAGGACTGCTACAATTTAACGTATGGGACTTTTGGGTCTGTGCTGAAAGGAGTGAAAAGGAACTTGAATCCCTCTAGAGGGAGCTTTGGGACATTGTTTTAAGGAACAGCTGGGAAATTGTTTTTTGACCTTGGACTGTTTAAGGATGGCGGTCGGGAAGGAAATTGAGTCTGAATTGAACAGGACATTTTTTCTCTTGGGAAAGCTGCAAGACCAGACAAATGTTTTGACTACTAATGTTATAACTTTGGGAACAAAAGTGGGTATTAGTAAAGAACTCGATAAGAATTCGGCACAGGAACCTCCTTCAAGTGAACAAACCGGAAAATTTGAGAAGGAGAATTATGTTGTGATTGAAGTGAAGAAAGGGGGAGCCGTAACCCTACAGATGCAAATGGTGAACTACAATTTGAGGCCTGACATGATGGCAACAAGGAGAAGCAAATTTTTGGAGATGGAAGCCTGGCCTGGTTTGGAAAATGAAAGATGGAGAGATCACCTTATGTGGAGATCAGATGGCCTTTGGATTACAAATCTGAGCCAGGTGGAGATTGGAGTTTCGGGGGCCTTTGGATTTGAAAGGAGCGTGAAACAAGATTTGGAATATCCTATAGGCTCTATTTTTAACCATGGAAGTTTGGCAGGAAGGAATATGATTACCGTTGGGTTGGAGCTTCCCCGAGATCTGGTTTTCAATACCAAAGACTATCAAAAAGACCGGCAGAGGGGACATGAAAGAGATTTAAGAGCCTCGGATTTAAGATCTCCGGGTTGATGGCTTTACGAGATTGATGGACTTTTGCTGGGGACCGAAACCGGGGAGGGGATCTGGTCGAAGGAAATTGGGAATTTAAAGTGTATAGAATATAATTTGTTTTTTGTTTTCTTAATGAGAGATGGGAAATTCGTGGAATGGAATCTTTTTTGACCTTAGGGAAACGTCTTAAGAATAAGTATAGATATATAGGTTTGGATGAGAGTTAAGATTGGATAAAGTAAAAGTGGATGGTTATTTGGTGAAAGAAAGAATGGGAAATTATAGTATAATAAGATAAGATATAAGGACAAAATTAAGATGAAGTACTGGTTGGAATATTTATATGAATTAGAATATAAAGAGGGGAATTATAGTATGTTAAGATAAATTATTGGGATTAAAATAAAGCTGGAAGGATTTGCTGGAATATCTAATTGAATTAGAATACAAAAATGGGAGGTGTGAGGAAGTCAAGAAAATAAGTGGATGTAAGTAAGTGAGTTAAAGGTTTGACTTGTTTTTTATTTGTTTTTCTCTTTTTTCTCTTTTTTTGGTTTTTGGATGTGTATTGTTTTTCATTTTTTTCTTCATTTTTGATTGCTCTTTTTCTTCTTTTTTTCCTGTAACCTTTAAAATCTTAATAAAAATTTATTTTTTTTTAAAAAAGGTGATATTCAAGGCAAATAGATAAACTGTACTTAGTGGAATATGTAGTACCTTGAATAAGTAGTATTAATTTATTTATGGCCTGAAGATATGTTATTTCTAGAGACGAATTTATTGCGGTTCTGTCTCAAATATCATAATTATACGATGTCTTGGGATGCTAGGAGAGCATTAGTTCCTTTGGTGGGGGTCATGTCATGCTCCTTATGGGGCAATCTATCCAGCAATGGTCCCCAACCTGCACTCAGCTCTCACCCGTGGCTTCCAGAAGCTGTCAGGATAGAATAGGGGCCACAAGCCCAGGAATGGTTTCAACCGGCCGGCTAAACCAGGTGAGGATACCTGATGGGTCTCCAATCCTTGGTGGGTTGGGGAATTCTGCTGCAGGTGAAAGCAGGCCCTGGTGGATGGAGAGGATGAGAACAACAGTGAATCCCACAGTCAGGAAGGCAGATTCTGCCCATACTGAAGAGGAAAGTGAAGGGCAGACGGAGCTCGTCAACCTGGGAAGCGAGGTCCTCGAGAAGGAAAACTGTGGTCCTAAACCTTTGCTGCCTGGTTTTCTTTAGGAAAAGAAAAGTCTCTAAGAGGGTTGGATGGTGTCCTGTACACCTCCTTCCAGCCACTCCTGCAGCCAAGTTGGTGCCTAACGTACTGCTCTGCTTTCCTTGGGACCATATAAGCCAGGCTGAGAAGGGGCTCTTGTTGTCTAGGCAGCCCTGAACCCCCAAACACACTGTCCACACTTGCTGTACTGCTAACACAGCAGTTTCGGGGGCAGCAATGAACTCAGAGCTGTGTAGCAAAATCTCTCCAATGTGGAATATGTAAAACAGAAGTGCTGTTTATATCATACATCAATTAAAAAGTATTCAGAATATTTGTCTTTTGAAGAAAAGACCACCAAGTATCCGATGGCCCCTTCAAAGCTAATGAAAGTCTTGTGCCTGGAGCTTTTGGGGGTGCAGGACCAGGAAAGCTTCTGCCACCATTATCCTTCCAATTTGGATTCAGGCCTCATCATACGACAGAAACTACCCTGGTTGCGCTGGTTGATGATCTCCAATAGGCTAGAGACCAAGGGCAAAGCTCTTTCCTGGTTCTGCTGGATCTCTGCTTTGGAGACCTTTGACCATGGTATCCTTCTGGACCCTCTAGGGGAGCTGGGGGCACTGCTGTGCAGTGGTTCCCACCCTTCCTCCTGGGCCATGTCCAGAAAGTGGTGTTGGGGGATGAGTGTTCAGGCCCCTGGGTGCTCACTTGTGGGGTGCCTCAGGGCTCTGTCCTCTCCCCATGCTTTTTAATATCTATATGAAGCCGCTGGGGGAGTTTTGGCTGGTGTTCACACGCATGTGGATGATACCAGGCTCTTCTCTTTTAAATTGGAACCAGTGAAGATGAACCAGTGAATGCCCTGTGTTGGTGCCTGTAGGTGGTTTGAGGATAGATGGTGGTTAACAGATTGAGGTTAAATCCTGACAAGACGGAAGCACTGTCCCTGTGGGACAGGTGGCAGGCAGACCCTACCAGCCTGCACACTGTCTCACTAAAGTGGTGCATGCTCTGGTTATCTCCTGCTTGGACCACTGCTATGCGCTCTACATGGTGCTACCTTTGAAGGTGACCCCAAAACTGCAACTAATCCAGAATGCGGCAGCTGGACTAGTAACTGGGAGCAGCCGCCAAGACCACATATCATTGGTCCTAAAGGATCTTCCCTGGCTCCCAGTGCATTTCCAAGCACAATTCACACTGTTGGTGCTGACCTTTAAGTGTCATGGCTGCATTTTTCAGGAAAAGAAAAGTGTTGATCTAATGTATAGAGATCATTCCTCATCTATTGGTTTAAGAAGGTTCTGGTGGTTTTACTCTTTGTGATTCAAAGTGGTGTTTTCTCCAGCAGGAACATTTTAGCTGATAAGGGAGTTTCCTATCTGCTGAGAGCAGGTGGTGGGATCAGTTGTAATGAGATTATGCTGAACCTTCTTGTCTTTGGGAACCAGAAGAAACTGGTTTAAACTGGAGTGAGTCAGGCTTGTTATCCAGTCCCAAGGTTACTCTGACATGGAATTTTTTATAAATCGCAGTATTGAAAGGCGCCTGGTCCCACTTCCTATTCTGCTATTCTCTACTCTGCTTGTGTGTTTCTTACTTGAGTGCTGTTTTGATATACTAAGTTAGGGTTTTACTGTAAGTTAAGTTTTTCCTATCTTTTGCCTTAGGTACTAAATTTCTCTGCTAAATGAATTTTTTGCTGCCTCTGAATGTTTTTTCCTACTCTGCTAACCGTATGTCGGTCTTGGAGATCATTATGGAGGAGCAAGATCTGCGACCTAAAGCCCTAAACAGCCTTGGCACTGTAGCCCTGAAGGAGCGTCTCCACCCCCATCCTTCAGTCTGAACACTGAGGTCCTTCTCTGAGGGTCTTCTGCTGGTTACCTCCCTGCAAGAAGTGAGGGTACAGGGAACCAGGCAGAGGGCCTTCTTGGTGGTGGCGCCCACCCTGTGGAACGCCCTCCCTTTAGAGGTCAAGGAAATGAACAACTATCTGACATTTAGAAGATAGTAAAAGGTAGACCTGTATTCAGAGGTTTTTAATGTTTGATGTTTTAATATATTTTATGTGTACTGGAAGCTGCCCAGAGTGACTGTGGAAGCCCAACCAGATGGACAGGATATAAATACTACAATCATTCTTATCATCTTGTGATTTTTTGTAATTATTTTGGAATTCGTACTGCAATATCAACTCACAAAATGTTACGGGTGGAGAAAATCACAGGGTTGTCGTACAAACTCTCATTCACATACAGTCTGTAAATTTGGGAAGGTCACACAGCTCACCTGTGCTAATACTGGTAGTCTTTGGCCTGCATAGGCACACCCTGTGTGTTGAGCCTCCAGTCAGAGGTATTGTCTATCATGAAAATGGGTCCTTTGACTGGGAAGAATCATGCAATGGCTATCATTGGATGCTGATGGGTTGTATCTCACCTTGTCAGTCACTCTGACACTGCCTTCAAAGAATAAGAGGAACAGAAATGCTTTTGAGGTGCAACTTCTATATCAAGCCTGAGAGCCATTCCATGGACTCTGCACCCCTGTTTCTGATGACAGGTGTACATTATCCTCATCCTCAATGAAACAGGCAGAGGAAAAGACACTTAAAGATGGAAGCCTGAGAGAGAGGAAAAGGTTTCTGGCTGCTTCCTGGGTGGGATTGCGGAAACAAAGAGCCGCTTCTGAGAAGGCCTCTCCCCTCCGCTCTTCCTCTTGGGATTTCCTCTTCTCTCCAGGGGACCAATGGTTGGACTGGGCAGAATCGCTGTGTCTGGGCAGGGGCTTATGGGGGCGGGCAGAGGATGGAGCTTGCAGGAAGGAAGGGGTGGGGGGACAGGACCCCCCACTTTCCAGGGATCCCTCTTTGGTCGCCTTGAAAGGGTGGTGGATTCCTGGGCCGCAGGGAGAAGCCAAGGTGGCCGCTCTGGAGATTCCTCGTGGGCGCCACGATGGAGACGTCTCCCCAAGGACTGGTCTTCCTGTATCTCTCTCTCCCCCCCCCCATGCCAATGCTGCCCTTCCCCGCCCCAGGGATGCTCCCCCCGACTTCCTCGACCCCCTCCCTCTTTCCCTGAGTCTCCCCTGCACCCAGAGGCCGACTTGGCGGGGCTCACCCCTCGCCCTGCGCGCCCCATCTCTCCATCCAGAGGACTCCCCCCGAACACGAGCCACAAGGGGGTCTCTATCCAGGGGTCTCTCGCGCCCGTTAACCCTTTCATGGCCCGCCTTTCTCCGTGCAGATCCCACAGGGCCCCAGGGATGCCTGTGCGGGGGAAACGGGGCAAGGAGGCCTTCGCGGGGACCCCCTGGGTGGGGGCCCCATGTCCGCCGCTGCCAAGGCGCCTAAGGGGCCCACGAAAGATGCTTTCGGGAGCTGGCGGGGGTCTCTGGGTCCTTTTCTCCCCTCCCCCCGCAACCCCATTACCTCTTTGTCCTCGCTCCAGATTCTCCTTTCCTTTCCTGCAATATCCACGGGGGGGGGTGTCCTCCCCTGCCGCCCCTCCTCCCCTTTCCGAAAGCGCGCGCCCCTAGAGCTACGGCGCAAATCAGCAATCCGGAGCAGAAGCTCCACTTCCGGGAGAAGCAGGCAGTTTGGGAGGGGGGCTCTCACCCCCCATTCACGGAGGAGAGATCGGATGGCGAGGAGGAGGAGCAACATATTGGGGTGGGGATTTGGGATTGTGGGGGCGGGGTGAGGGAAGGATGTGCCGGGAGGGGAGGGAAAGAATTGAGCGGGGGCGGGGAGGAAGGTTTGTCCCCCCCCTTCCACCTGTATATCAGGAGAGCGGGGGAGGGGCTGATCCCGCAATATAATTACAAAGTGGGTTCCCCCCCCCAATGTTTACATTGTAAAATCCTTCCCTCGCCCACCCCACGCCACGAGCCGTGCGTCCGTGCTTTAGGTATTGGTGCTCTTCAGACCAGGAAGGGGGGACAGTTATACGACTCCCCCAAAACCCCAAGTCCCCACCACAGCCTCGGACTAAGGCCAGGACAATGACCATTTGCACAGGCACCTTCCATGCACAACAGCAAAGAGGCTCAGAAAAGCAGCCTATACAATTGTAGCAAGAAGCGGATACCATGAATCGGACTGTTTCCTCCGACTCTCCCAATACTGTATAGAAAACTGTAGAAACGTCAAATAATAGCCAAGTCAACGGTTTGACCGATTTCCTGGTTTCCAACGCCTGATGACTCATCTGGAATTGGGGGATCCAATTCATAATCCATAATCCCTTAGGAGGCAGGAGGCGATCAAGGGCAACACATGCCCCAGGCAGAAATCCATCCGGATGGCAGATTGAATCCTGATACTTTCGAAGGAGAATCGCAGGAAAGCCTTGCAGCTAAGGGATGTGTAAATACTATTATGGTTCTTTGGGAAGAGGGTAGTTAAAAGGTGTGGGAAAATGGGGTTACTGACGGGCAGGGTGACGGGCTCATGTTTCTAAATTCCAAACACTCCTACTATGTGACACATTTGTGATGTATGGATGATGCTGTGAAAAAATGTATTGTGGGAAATGGGGAGAGGTCTTAAAAGTTCATGCAACCATATGCAATTGTTGTAAGAATTTTAAGGTCTAATATATATAAAATAAATGTTCCAAGCAAGGAAGCAAGTGTGTGTGTGTGTGTGTGTGTGTGTGTACACATACACACCCACCACATGTCTGAAGAGCACAGAAAATTTCTGGAACCATTTTCTCCCTCCCAAATTCTCTGCAAGGTCAAAGTGGGAAATCTCCCCATTGTCTCTTTGCGCACAAATCCTGTCTTAAGGGCACATTTAAGATATGAATAGGGTGAGCCTGTGACATGGATTCAGGAACTGAACAGCTATCATAACAATAGAGTGGCCAGGATGCCCAGGTATTCCAATCAGGTAACTTGGCAGACAGGAGGGAAACACTGCACTCAGATTTCTGTTGTAGTCCACCCCTTCTCTCATGTAGGTATGATGTCTTGGGGGTGGTCTTGGGCTACACCCCTTCTGTGATGTATTTATGATTTTTTTTGGGGGGGGCGGTCTTGGGCTCCAGGGGGGGCAATTTCAAAATGTCTTTATAAGGGCTTGCACTACTTTGTTAGAGGTCCTCCTCTCTCCTGCCTGTGGGGGGAACACCCTGTTGCAACAGCTTCAGTAAAGATCAGGCTTACTAGCTGCTTTGCTTCTCAATATTCTCTGGTTGGCCTCTGTTATTTCCTCCTACCAATAGAGAACCTACAAAAGGACCCTATATGGGCTCTTGGATACCCCATAAGGGATAAAGGAGCAGCTTCCCCCCCCTTTGTGTTTGAACCTTGTTGCAACAAATAAAGATCAGGTCAATTGGCTGCTGTTTTGCATATTTAACATGGCTGGAGACTCCTTCTTTTGCTGACCAGAGGGACCCCCGGGGAGTGACACCCTGATGAGCTGGGCAGCGGAGTAACTCTGCACCGCAGGATTTTTTGCTTCTCCCTGCATTTCCACCTGAGCCTCACCCCCTTACCTAAAAGACAGACACAACACAATGTGACAGGAGTGTGACTCCTGCCCTCAGCAAACCCTGGGATGCTGAGGTCCCCCAATCCTTGAAATGAAAAGGGGAGAGGCTCAGGAAACCTTCAGGGAGCAGGCAAGGAGTGGGGTGCACAGGCTCCAGAAGCTCCTTCTCGCGGATTCCTCCACTCCACGCCACTCCCCACCGCAAGCCGCCTGCCTCCCCATCACTCCCATGGCTGCTTCACAAGTGTGGGGAAGCTGTGGCCCCTCCGCCTGGAGCTCCAAGTTCCTTTAAGAGCCCAGCGTTGCACAGGGCAGGCTCACCTGCAGCAGAACAAAACGCAGCTTCCCTGGCAGTCTGGAGCCAGGCTGGGGAGCATCGTGGGGACCCCATATAAGAATATATATAATGATTTATTATTTATCCCCCGCCCATCTGGCTGGGCTTCCCCAGCCACTCTGGGAGGCTCCCAGCCCAATACTAAACACACAATACAGTGGTACCTCGGGTTACATACGCTTCAGGTTACATACGCTTCAGGTTACAGACTCTGCTAACCCAGAAAAAGTGCTTCAGGTTAAGAACTTTGCTTCAGGATGAGAACAGAAATTGTGCTCTGGCAGTGTGGCAGCAGCAGGAGGCCCCATTAGCTAAAGTGGTGCTTCAGGTTAAGAACAGTTTCAGGTTAAGTACGGACCTCCGGAATGAATTAAGTACTTAACCCAAGGTACCACTGTACGGCATTAAACATTAAAACACTTCCCTAAACTTCCCCAGAAATGTGCCCCACGAAGAAATGTGCTTCCCCAGTCAGAGGCAGCCGTCCTTCTCTGGTGCTCAAGTGCTGCCAGTGGGCTTCCCAGAAGAGGCCCCTGCTTGGCCCCTGGGAGGACAGGGCCCCCCGTGGGCCTGATCCTGCAGGGCTCACCTGATGTTCTAATGCAGGTGAATCCTCCTTTGTCCTTCAGGGAGAACAGAGTTTCCCAAATTTGGGTCTCCAGCTGTTTTTGGACTACAGATCCCACCATCCCAAGCTAGCAAGACTAGGGATGATGGGAATTGTTGGCAGGCCATGCAGGTGGCTCTGGAAAGTGAGCCCAGCTGCATGGGACCAGGGTGGGGGGAATTCCTTCAAGGATTCCAGAAGTGGCCATCACCTTTGAGTATAGGGGTCAGTGCCCCTATTCCTCCAGCAGGAGCGATTGTGGGGCTTCCTCACCCTCTTCCATTCAGCTCCGCCATTCCCAAAGGGCAATTCTTCTTCAGCCATTGTGGGAGCAGACGGGCTGGAAGCTGAAGCACGACTCTGGGGTTGCTCCATGGGGTTCATGAGTGAAGATGGGCCCCCCAGGAGACTTCCCTCATACCTGTAGCCCCTCCTTCCCCATCCTGCAAATAGGCTTGGGGGGAAATCTCCCATTCAATTTCAGTATTTCAAGTTTTTTTCCAGAATGTGTAGTGGGCAGGGATGAAGTTCTGTTAAATAAGTACTGTTTGGAGATCATGCAGTGGTGGGGATGACAGAGCTTGGTGCAAAAACCATCTTGCATGCTGGAGCAGAGCAACTCCAGGGCATGAGCTAAGTAGCAGCAGGGTAGGGGCCACGTGTAGAGCAAGTCCCACACTGAGGTCAAAAACGCACACAGAGGCAGCAGGACTTCTTCAGTAATAGTTTACTGAGCTTTCAAAGCATACAGTTCTCCCTGGGTCCCCAGTGAGGCACAAAACTTTGCTCCTGAGAGCAAATCCAGTTTCAGCAGTAAAATTATACAGCACACAGGATATCTAAGTCAGGCAGACACACCGGCAGAAGGGAGCAAGGGAGGAAAGAGGCTGGAAGGACACAGAGCAATGGATGTGTGTGTGTGTCGCTTCCTGTCGCCTGGGAGGGAAGTCAACAACTCGGCATCTGCAGGGGCTTCATGAAGCAAAGCTTTATGCTGGCTATTCCAGGCAAACATGCAACTCAAAAACACATGCTGTGATCTGTGCTATATTGCCGTATCAGTTGTTTTTATGGGGTTTTTTCTGTCCCCCCCCCAAAATATTCATTTTATAACACAAATAAAGAACACAAACAGAAAAACAAACAATACAAACAAAGTCTTGTCATATCCTTATTTTCCTATACATTGTGAAGTGGGCTTCCCCAAGTCCCACCTATCTGATTTTCATTTTACTTCATCTTTAGCAATCTACATATATCAACGTTTCTAACCATCTTTTTTTTTTAAATCACACTTAAAATAACTTCACATTTTATCACTTACAAATAATACTATTTTAAAATACACTATCTTCTACTTCTAAGCCTGCAGCCTATATCCACTTCCAAAGCTATTCTAAGATTTAAATATTAACATATTTTTTCAAATATTCCTTAAACTTCTTCCAATTCTTTCAATACTTCTTTCAATACTTTCATCAGTTCATTGTAAATACTTTCCCAGAAGTCTTTTTCCTTGGGGCACGTCCACCACATGTGGTAAAAGGTTCCTTCTTTTTCTTTACATTTCCAGCATTTATTATCATGAGTATGATACATTTTTGCAAACTTCACTGGTGTTAAATACCATCTATACATCATTTTCATCAAGTTTTCTCTTAATACATTGCAACATGTAAATTTGATTCCTTTGTTCCACAATTTCTCCCAATCTACCACCATGATATTGTGCCCCACATCCCTGGCCCATTCAGTCATTACAGATTTCACTTGTTCATCTTTTGTATGCCATTCCAGCAATAAATTATACATGTTAGATAGGTTTTTTGGTTTTGTATCTAATAATTCCATTTCCAGTTTGGATTTCTCTCTTTGAAAACCAATTTTCTTATCCATTTTAAACACTTCATTTATCTGGATGTACTGGAACCTATCATCTAATTTATCTTTCAACGGATCACAAGGTCCCCTACTTCCATCAGAATAGCATTATACTTCAACCACGTATCTTTCATATTCAACCTTTTACGGGTCTTAGCCAAATCACTTCTTTTTCAAGGGTTCTCGCAATGTGTAAGGGAATGGTCTGAAGCTGAGTATGTAGGAATGCATTCTCAGGCAGATCAGCTTTCCTGGGAGCTGGAGGGGGGGAATTGGCCCTCCTCTTTTCCAGTGGTCTCAGAAGCAGGGAGTGACACCGATACAGAGCAGATTAGACAGGAGTTACCTAGCTAAGAGATAAGGACAAGAGAAACAGACTCAGCTGGCCCTGAAGCAGGAATACGGATTTCTTTGGAGTTCACTGCTGGGAAGAAGAGTGGACTCTGAGAGGAACATGTCCCACACTCCACATATCTAAATGGGTTCTCCCTTGTGAGAGTCCCTAGATGTTGCTTAAACATTCCATTATAATTAAATCACTTTCTGTAATCTTTCCATTTAAACTGCTTCTCCTCATGTCTGAGGGTTGGGGGTTGGACTCGATGGCCCTTGTGGTCTCTTCCAACCCTATGATTCTATAATTCTATGTCTATGTCTGTTGATGGTTTGTAGGGGTTCAGCTCTTAAAGTTCATCCTGTACATGAGTCTGTTGATTTAGAACTTCCACTAGAACTGGACCTCTACCTTTATCTAACTTCCTGGCACTTATATGGTTTGTCTCTTGTGTGAGTTTGTTAATGTAAATCAAGGGTTCCACTCTGCCTGAAGCTTTATCGCTCTCAATGCATTTAAAGGGTTTTTCCCCTTTGCGAGTCCTTTGATGTCTTCTAAGGGTTTCACTGAAACCGAAGCTCCTCCGCACTCCATTCATTCATATGGTTTCTCCCCTGTGTGAGTCAGTTGATGTCTATTAAGCTGTCCACTCTGACTGAATTTCTTTCCGCACTCCATGCATTTAAATGGTTTTTCCCCTGTGTGAGTCTGTTGATGTCTTCTAAGGTTTCCATTATCAATAAAGCTCTTTCCACACTCCATACATTCATATGGTTTCTCCTCTGTGTGAGTCCGTTGATGTATTCTAAGGCTTCCATTGAAACTGAAGCTCTTTCCGCACTCCATACATTCATATGGTTTCTCCCCTGTGTGAGTCCGTTGATGTTTTCTAAGGTCTCCATTCTGACTGAAGCCCTTTCCACAATGCATACATTTATAAGGTTTCTCCCCTGTGTGAGTCCGTTGATGTTTTCTAAGGGCTACATTCTGACTGAAGCTCTTTCCACACTCAATGCATTTAAATGATTTTTCCCCTGTGTGAGTCCGTTGATGTCGTGTAAGGTTTGCATTGAAACTGAAGCTCTTTCCGCACTCCATACATTCATATGGTTTCTCCCCTGTGTGAGTCCGTTGATGTCCTCTAAGGGTTCCATTATCACGAAAGGTCTTTCCACACTCCATACATTTACATGGTTTCTCCCCTGTGTGAGTCTGTTGATGTCTTCTAAGTTTTCCATTATCACTAAATCTCTTTCCACACTCAATGCATTTAAATGGTTTTTCCCCTGTGTGAGTCCGTTGATGTCTTCTAAGTTTTCCATTATCACTAAATCTCATTCCACACTCAATGCATTTAAGTGGTTTTTCCCCTGTGTGAGTCCGTTGATGTTGTGTAAAGTTTGCATTGAAACTGAAGCTCTTTCCGCACTCCATACATTCATATGGTTTCTCCCCTGTGTGAGTCTGTTGATGTCTTCTAAGTTTTCCATTATCACTAAATCTCTTTCCACACTCAATGCATTTAAATGGTTTTTCCCCTGTGTGAGTCCGTTGATGTCGTGTAAGGTTTGCATTGAAACTAAAGCTCTTTCCACACTCCATACATTCATATGGTTTCCCCCCTGTGTGAGTCCGTTGATGTCGTCTAAGGATTGCATTTAAACTGAAGCTCTTTCCGCACTCCAAACATTCATATGGTTTCTCCCCTGTGTGAGTCGCTTGATGTCCTCTAAGGGTTCCATTATCACGAAAGGTCTTTCCACACTCCATACATTTACATGGTTTCTCCCCTGTGTGAGTCTGTTGATGTCTTCTAAGGGTTCCATTATCACTAAATCTCTTTCCACACTCAATGCATTTAAATGGTTTTTCCCCTCTGTGAGTCCGTTGATGTCGTCTAAGGATTGCATTTAAACTAAAGCTCTTTCCACACTCCATACATTCATATGGTTTCTCCCCTGTGTGAGTCCGTTGATGTGTTCTAAGGTTTCCATTATCATGAAAGCTCTTTCCGCACTCCATACATTCATATGGTTTCTCCCCTGTGTGAGTCCGTTGATGTCGTCTAAGGATTGCATTTAAACTGAAGCTCTTTCCGCACTCCATACATTTATATGATTTCTCCCCTGTGTGAGTCCGTTGATGTCTTCTAAGGCTTCCATTGAAACTGAAGCTCTTTCCGCACTCCATACATTCATATGGTTTCTCCCCTGTGTGAGTCCGTTGATGTTGTCTAAGGGTTCTATTATCACGAAGGCTCTTTCCGCACTCCATACATTCATATGGTTTCTCCTCTGTGTGAGTCACTTGATGTCCTCTAAGGGTTCCATTATCACGAAAGGTCTTTCCGCACTCCATACATTCATATGGTTTCTCCCCTGTGTGAGTCTGTTGATGTCTTCTAAGGTTTCCAATGAAACGGAAGCTCTTTTCACACTCCATACATTTAAAAGGTTTCTCCCCTGTGTGAGTCAGTTGATGTATATTGAGGTGTCCACTCTGACTGAAGTTCTTCCCACACTCCTTGCATTTGAATCCTTTCTTGCCCATGTTAGTCGGCTGATGTGTTCAATCAGTGAAAGTCTTTCCACACTCCATACCTATAAATGGTTTCGCCACTTTTGGGGTTTGTTGATGTGAGCTATGTGTGCTCATTCAATGAAGCATGTTCCAGATTTCACACATTTTAATGTCTCTATCTAGTGAAACCAAAGGTGCCCTTTCCCCTCGAAGTCTGTCTCTCTTCTCCATGACCCTCCTCAGCGTGGGAGGAAAGGAAATCCTGTTTGGGTTTCAAGGAAGAGAACAAAGGAAAAGAGAGCATATCAGATGCCATTAGCACCACCTCATATTTCAACATGTCCTATATTTCCCCTGCATCCTACCCAGGTTCCAAATTTTTAGGAAATGAAGATGCAATGATGTCAAATGATAGTAATGCATCAGCAACCTTTCATTATCCTCAATCATCATTAATAAAGCAGCATGATCTTGGAATACAGCCTTTTCACATCAATTGTTTTCTCACAGGAAATGCAGCTACTCTCTCTCCATGAAAAGGCCCTCTCTGTCTCTGGTTCATCTTTCCTTTGGACATTTCCCATCATCCGCATCATAATCCTCCATCCACCCCTGTTTCCACCCCTAGATCTTCATGAATCACCTGCACAGTCCCAATGGCCTCAGGAAGTCCATGTGGACCATTATTTGAGACCATTATATGAGACCCAGGTCTACATCTTTTCCAGGGACTTTGGTCTGGGTCAGTCAGAGAACTAGTGGCAAGGCTTGGTGCTTGGGGTCAGCTGAATGGGTGCTCAGGGAAGCTCCTGTTCTTGGAGATGGACCTCTGTCTACATGCCTTGCATTGCATGGAGAGAGCAGGAGAAGCAGAAGGAAAGCAGCTGGCAAATGGGAAACACCCCCCCATTGTTCCTTATAATAATGATGTGCTGCCTGATCTCTTGCACCGTCTTCTGACGCAGGACTATCCTAATCTGGCACTGAATAGCTGGATATTAAAGGCAAATGGATAACTCTACTTAGTGGAAACTTCATCCTTGAATATGTAGTATTGATTCATTAACAACCTGAAGTTGTGCTATTTCTTGAGATATGAATTTATTCCTGATCTGAGTGTTTTTTCCTACTCTGCTAACTATATGTCAGTCTAGGAGATCGTTATGAAGGAGCAAGATCTGAGACCTAGAGCCCTAAACAGGCTCGGCCCTGTAGACCTGAAGGAGTGTCTCCAGCCCCATCCTTCACTCTGCACACTGAGGTTCTCCTCTGAGGGTCTTCTGCTGGTTCCCTCCCTTCAGAGGTCAAGGAAATGAACAACTATCTGACATTTAGAAGATAGTTGAAGGGAGACCTGTGTTAGGAGGTTTTAATGTTTGATGTTTTACTGTCTTTTATGTGTACTGGAAACCCAACCAGATGGGCAGGGTATAAATACTACAATCAGTTGTATTATCTTGTGATTTTTTTGTAGTTATTTTGGAATTCGTAGTGCAATATCAGGTCACGAAATGTTTTGGGTGGAGAAAATCACAGGGTGGCCGTAAACAATAATCCCACCCACAAACTCTCATTCACATACAGTCTGTAAATTTGGGAAGGTCACACAGCTCACCTGTGCTAATACTGGTAGTCTTTGGCCTCCATAGGCGCACCCTGTCTGTAGAGCCTCCAGCCACAAGCACTGTCTATCATGAAAATGGGTCCTTTGACTGGGAAGAATCTCAGCTTGTCAGTCACTCTGACATTGCCTACAAAAAGTAAGAGGAACAGAAATGCCTTTGAGGTGCACCTTCTATAGCAATCCTGAGATCGGACTTCCGGGTTAGCGCCATCGGCTAATGGCGGATTCCTTCCAAGCTCCGGAGGGAATCGGCTGCGCAGGAATCGGGTCTTGCCGCTGCGGCGACGCGGGGACCCTCAGAAATCACAGGCACTGAAGCCTGTGAATTTGGTGACTCGGCGGGCACCATTTGCACCCCCCCGACCCGCGAAGGAGCCTTTTTAAAGGCTTCGGAACGGGGGACGGGGTGAGCGGCGCGGTGCTGAGAGTCGACTGCTTCTCCTGCGGAGTGAAGCCGCACGCCATGGTCGGAGAGCGCTGACTTCTTCTTGTGAACAATTGGACTCTAAAAGCAACAACCCGTGAGTAATACGGAAATTGGATTTGTAAAGAAAAAAAATTTTTTTTTTGAATTAGGCATGATCGGGGAAGGCGCAAACAGGAAGTCCGTCTCCCCGTCTTATAAATAATCTAAAGCAAGGACTAGCTAACTAAGGTCGAGAGAATTTCTTCTTCTTTATTGGGTAAAAGACATTAATTTCACGATTTGGCAGTGTAAGTAATTTCACTGGAGGATAAGAGCTAATTTTGAGAGCTGAAGTGCCACCCCCCCCCCCGGACCCAGGAGTGATTCGCGAGAGAGCCTGTTGAGGAGATATAGAAGAGTTTGACAGCTGTCAAATTAGCTGTCAAGAAGGAAAAAGAGAACTTTGTTTCTGCTGTCTCTGCTGGATATATTTGCTACAATTTGGTTATATTTTGTTGAAAACAAGGAAGAACTGATACAAACTAACTTGATTTTTGGATTTGAACTGGAAGGAAGATAAAGTAACCAAAATCCTTCTAGAGGGGATTTTGGGACATTACAAGAATGGCTGAAGGAGGAAAAATTCAAGCTAAATTGGACAGAGTGTTTCTTCTCTTGGGAAAGTTACAAGGCCAAATTGATGTTTTGGCTATAAATGTTGCAACTCTGGACTTAACAGTAAACAAATTCATTGCATTTGATAAGGACTTGACTCATGAAGTCCATGCAGCTGGACAAGAAGAGAAACTTGAAAGATTTGAGAATGTGGAGAAAGAGATATATGTTGTTTCTGAGGAAAAGGAAGGAGGAGATGTAATGTTGCAGATGACAAAGGAGAGCCAGAGGCCTGGCATGATGGCTACAAAGGAAAATAAGTATTGGATGATGAAAATCTGTTTTGAATTGAAGATTGAAGAATGGAGAGATCTCCTTATGTGGAGATCTGAAGACCTATGGATTACAAATTTGACTAAGGTGAAAGTTGGAGCTTTTGGGACATTTGGACTTAAAAGGAGTAAGAAACAAGATTCGGGCTCCACTTTTAAGTATGGAGGTCTGGCTGGAAGAAATATGGACCCTATCGGGACAGAGCTTCTCCAAGATCTGGTGTTTAATATTAAGGACTACCAAAAAAACCGGCAGAGAGGAATTGAGAGAGAATTAAGAGCCTCAGACGTGAGGTCTCCAGGCTGATAGTAGACTAAGACTGATGGACATTTGTTGGGGATTGAAACCGGGAAAGGGGGGGTGGGGTTTGGGAATCCAAAGGGTGCAGAATTATAATTTGTTTTTTTTTTATTTTGTTTTGTTATTAGTATGAAAATTGGGGAATTCGTGGAAGGGAATTTGGGTCGACTTTAGAAAAAAGTTTTAAGAATGAGCACTGATGTTTAAATACTGATGTTTATAAGTTAAAATTGGTTTTTCTAAAATGAATTAAATATAAAAAGGTCAAAAATTGGGGACAAGAACTTGTTGAATTAACAATTTGAATTGGAATATAAGAAGGGGAGGTGTGGGGAAGTCAGGGAAATATGTTATTGAAAATAAGGATTGTAAACTTTATGTGTTTTTAACTTTTTTGTTTTTTGTTTTTTTGATTTTTTAATGCATAAAGGTGGAAAAATTCAATAAGTATCTTTTTTTAAAAAATATAGCAATCCTGAGATCAATTAAACAGGTTCTGCACCCCTGTTTCTGATGACAGGTGTACATTTTCCTCATCCTCAATAAACCATGCAGTGGAAAAGACACTTGAAGATAAAAGCCTGAGAGAGAGGAAAAGGTTTCTGGCTGCTTCCTGGGGGGGACTGAGGAAACAAAGAGTCACTTCTGAGAAGGCCCCCCCCCCTCTTCCTCTTCCCTCTCCTCTCCAGGACGAACAATGGTTGGACTGGGCAGATTCGCTGTGTCTGGACAGGGCAGGCGCTTATGGGGTGGGAAGAGGATGGAGGTTGCAGGAAGGAAGGGGTGGGGGGACAGGACCCCCCACTTTCCAGGGATCCTTTTCTGGTTGCCTTGAAGGGTGGGGTCGATTCTTGGGTGGGAGGGAGAAGCCGAGCCGGCCCCTCCGGAGATTCCTCGTGGGCGCACGATGGAGATGTCTCCCCAAAGACTGGTCTCCCCCCCCCCCGGCCAATGCTTCGCTTCATTCCCCGGGGATGCTCCCCTCCCCTAACTCCTCCCCCCGGCTCCCCCCACCCTTGGCCCCCTCCCTCTCTCCCGGAGTCTCCCCTGCACCCAGAGGCCCCCTTGGCGCGGCTCACCCCTCGCCATGCGCGAACCATCTCTCCACCCGGAGGGTCCCCCCAAGACGAGATGGGGAGGGACGGGGGGTCTCTATCTAGGCGTCTCTCGCGCCCGTTAACCCTTTCATGGTCTGCCTCTCTCCGCGCGGAGCGCACAGGGCCCCAGGGATGCCTGCGCGGGGGAAACGGGGCCAGGGAGTCCTCGTGGGACCCCGTGGGTGGGCGCCCCATGTCTACCCCTGCCGAGGAAAGCCCCCTTCGCAGCACACGTTCAGGGATCCAGGCCCTGCCGGGGGGGCCCACGGAAGGCGCTTTGGGGAGCTGGCGCGGAGTCCCTCTCTGGGTCCCTTTCTCCCCTCTCCCCCCCCCCCGCGACCCCTTTACCTCTTTGTCCTCGATCCCGATTCTCATTTCCTTTCCTGCAACATCGATGTTTTTTGAGGGGTCCCCTCCCGCCCCTCCTCCCCTTTCCGAAAGGGCGCGCCCCTAGAGCTATGGCGCTGAGCTGCAATCCGGCGTAGAAGCTCCACTTCCGGGAGAAGCAGTCAGGTTGGGAGGGGGGTCACCCCTCCCTTATTCCCGGAGCAGAAGCCGGATTGGAGGAGGAGGAGGAGGAGGAGGAGGAGGAGGAGGAGGAGGATCCTGATACTTCCAAAGGAGACGCCCAGGACAGCCTTGCAGCCAGAGGGATGTCTGAATACTATTATGGTTCTTATTGGAAGAGGGCAGTTAAAAGGTGTGAGAAACTGGGGTTGTTGACAGGGGTGGGTGACGGGCTCATGTTTCTGAATGCCAAAGACTCCTCCTTTGTGACAAATCTGTGATGCATCAAAGATGCTGTGGAAAAATGTATTGTGGGAAATGGGGAGAGCTCTTAAAAATCCATGCAACCATCTTCTCGGGGTTCCTACTCTTGGTGTGTTTGAACCTTGTTGCAACAAATAAAGATCAGGTCAACTGCCCGCCGTTTGCTTCTTTAACTTGGCTGGATTCTCCTTCTTTTGCTGACCGGAGGGACCCCCGGGGAGGGGCGCCCTGACGAGCTGGGCAGCGGAGGAAATCCGCACCCGGGGATATTTTCCTTCTCAACTCCTTCCCACCTGAGCCTCACCCCCTTACCTAAAAGCCAGACACAACACAATGTGACAGGATTGTGACTCCTGCCCTCAGCGAACAAAATAGCTCCCCCCCCCCCGGAGCAAAGCAACCCCGGGATGCTGAGGTCCCCCAGTCCTTGAAATGAAAAGGGGAGGGGCTCGGGACACCTTCAGGGAGCAGGCGGGGAGGGGGCTGCCCAGGCTCCAGGAGCTCCTTCTCGCTGGTTCCTCCCCATCGCCCTCCTGCTGCCTGCCTCCCCTCCGCTTCTACTGGCCCTTTGCAAGTGCGGGGAAGCTCTAGTCCCCCCGGCCCCCCTCAAATTCCTTCTAAGAGCCCCACGTTGCACGTGGCCGGCTCACCTGCAGCGAAACAAAACGCAGCTGCCCTGGCAGAGTGGAGCCAGGCTGGGGCGCAACGTGGGGACCCCAGAAATGTGTCCCTAGAGGAAATGCGCCTCCCCCCTTCTCTGGTGCTCAAGTGCTGCCGGTGGGCTTCCCAGAAGAGGCCCCTGCTTGGCCCCTGGGAGGACAGGGGCCCCTTGGGCCTGATCCTGCAGGGCTCACCTTACGTTCTGGTGCAAGTGAACCCTCCTTTGTCCTTCAGGGAGAACTGGGTTTCCCAAATTTGGGTCTCCAGCTGTTTTTGGAGTACAGATCCCATCACCCCTACCTAGCAGGACCAGTGGTCAGGGATGATGGGAATTGTAGTCAGGCCCTCCAGGTGGCTCTGGCAAGTGAGCCCAGCTGCATGTGACAAGGGTGAGGGGGGAATTCCTTCCTGGTCTTATGGAAATTACAGGGGAGGGGGTTACCTAAATTTATAAATTCATATAAAATCCATACTTTAACCGATTCTTCCCATTCCAATGCCGTTTTAACTCTTAAGAAAAAGTAAATTTAGGCTTCACCCTTCTCCATGACCCTGGAAGCGGATAGCCACGTAGGCAGTGAGAACAGGGCCTCCTGCCATAATCCCCCGAGCGTGAGAGCACGTACACTTCGCCCCACCCAGGGAGTGACCAAGGGGCAACAACAGACTTCCACAGAGAAGAAGAAGAAGAAGAAGAGTTTGGATTTGATATCCCGCCTTTCACTCCCTTTAAGGAGTCTCAAAGCAGCTAACATTCTCCTTTCCCTTCCTCCCCCACAACAAACACTCTGTGAGGTGAGTGGGGCTGAGAGACTTCAAAGAAGTGTGACTGGCCCAAGGTCACCCAGCAGCTGCATGTGGAGGAGCGGAGACGCGAACCCGGTTTCCCAGATTACGAGACTACCGCTCTTAACCACTACACCACACTGGTTGACCAAGCCAGGTGTCGCAAGAAACCCCCTCCCCCAATCATTCAGTTTTTACAAACTTGACACACCCACGCACCCACACACTACATACGCTACACTTCTGTTATAAATTCATAGAAAATCAACCATACATCGAATCTGCACCGTTCCACTTCTTTTTACTCCATGAAGGAAGGACTACAAAATGGGGAAGGTCTGATACAGGGCAGCCATAATCCCTTAACCATACCAGCACATACACAGGAGCCCTGACCAGTTGGCATGGCAACCTTGATGGTCCCAGACAGAAGACCATCAAGGACACAACGGACTTGCATATGGGAGTAGATTCAACACAGACTGGAACAAAGGACAATGATCAGATCTCCCCTCTGGGGGCAGGAAACTGTCAACTCCCCTTTGTCTTCTGGAAGAGACTCGTGGGGAGGGGGAAAGAGGAACCAGCAAGGTGTCAAGATATTCAGGTTACTTCCATAACCCCTCCCTCAACCCCTCCTGTTTGTGATGTGTCAATGATGTAGTTGTGATGTAGTTCCAGGGGTGTAGTTTGGGGGATTAGTAGCTAATAAAAGTTGGGGTCTTCTTTTGTCGGGACTTCCATTTTACTTCATCGTGTTGTGGGTGGGAGTCCTGTCGTGACAGTTTCCAATAAAGGCCAAGCCTACAGGCTGCTGTTTTGCTCCAAATTGTCCTGGTTGGTGTCTTTTTTGTCCAAGGGAGCCCTCGGATTCCTCCGTTAACACAGGTGTTCTGAAAGCCCAGCTCAGGAGAAGCCCTGAGGGCAAGGATGTAATTTGATTATGAATTGATTTTAGAATGTATTTCAATTAGTTGATTGTGATTTTATGTAAACTGTGTTACTTTTACTGTTGTTAGCCGCTCTGAGCCCGGCTTTGGCTGGGGAGGGTGGGATATAAATATATTTTATTTTATTCATTATTATTATTATTATTATTATTATTAAAGTGGCACCTCGGGTTACAGACACTTCAGGTTACAGACTCTGCTAACCCAGAAATAGTACCTCAGGGTAAGAACTTTGCTTCAGGATGAGAACAGAAATCGTGTGGCGGTGGCACAGCAGCAGTGGGAGGCTCCATTAGCTAAAGTGGTGCTTCAGGTTAAGAACAGTTTCAGGTTAAGAACAGACCTCCGGAATGAATTAAGTTCTTAACCCGAGGTACTACTGTATTGTGTCGATAGTTTTCTTGATCTTTAGGTGATGGGTACTGGAGAGGTGTCCAGAGATGTATCTGATAGAGTGACCAACTGTTGCACTTGTGTAACCCTTTGATACATACTAGTGAAGATGCTACTCGAAAAGTATTCTGGGTGAAGGGGGGGGGTGTTTTAAAAGTCGGTGTAAATTGTCCAGGGTTGCTCAAACAAAGAGAGATGCAAGGAGCTCCAAAAGGACCTCTCCAAATGGGGTGAATGGGCAGAAAATACAACATCATAAAGTGATGCAAAAAAACCTACACCCATTAATATAATGTATAGGCTCATGGGTCTGAACTGGATTTCTCTGTGTGCTCTAGGAGACCAGGGGAGAGGGGAGCTGGTCGCAGACGGAGGGGGAGTCTCCCTGGATGCTTCAGTAGCCGGGCTCTTCTGGGTCTCCTAGCCCCTCTTCCAGTGGCGTAGCGTGGGTTGTCAGCACCCGGGGCAAGGCAAGTAATTTGCGCCCCCTAACCCGTGGATTTGCGCCCCCTAACCCTAACCCCCAGATGTTGCACCCGGTGCGGCCAGCCCCCCCTGCACCCCCCACGCTACGCCACTGCATACATCACTACTGGGAAAACCAGAGCTTTAACTATACGGACCTTTGTTGGCAAGGTGATGTCTCTGCTTTTTAAGATGCTGTCTAGGTTTGCCATTGCCTTTCTCCCAAGGAGCAGGCGTCTTTTAATTTCGTGACTGCTGTCACCATCTGCAGTGATCGATCACTTTCTTAACCCTTTCCAAAGATGAGCCTCTCCCTGGTTTCTTAGCTTAGGCGCCTGCAGGATGCCCAGAAGGAAAACGCACTTCTATATTATTTCTAGAGCATCCTCGGGATCGCCACCCATTGCGTTGTCCACCGGGCCTCTTTGTTCCAGGTCAGCGGGTGGAGACTTGCAGTCTGCTGTCTGCCGAGGAGAGCGGTGGGAGCGCGAAGCTGGCCGCGGTCGCCCGGGATTGTTCCGCCAAAAGCCGGCAGGAGGCGCCCCGGACTGGGCCGCACCACAGGACCAGCAGCCGGGAACGGCGGCGGCGGCGGCAGCAGCAGCGGATCCACCTCCTCCCCGCCTGCCCGGCGCACGAGCTCCTGTCCCGGAGGCAGCCTCGGCGTGCGCCCTTGCTTGCTTGCCCGCCTGCCCGATCGTCCGTTCAGCTGCGCGCCCCGCCGCCGCCGCCGCCCCCAGTGAGTAGCCCCTTTCCTCCAGCCGCGCGCCTGCTTGCCCTGCTCCTCCGCCCCAGGCAGGATCAGCCCCCCTCGAGCCCAGGCGGCTTCCCTTCCTCGCCAGCCCCTTCGGGCGCCGCGCTCCCCGTCTCTTCTCCACGCGCCGGGACGAGAGCGATGCCCGGAGCAGAGAAAATGGCCGGGGAGAAGCTTTTCTTCGCCCTCTCCAGAGGCAGAAAAACGGCAAACCTCCTTCATGCGGGGTCCAGTTGAACTATGGAAATCGCTGTCGCCTTCCCTCTGGACTCGCGCCCCCCCCAGATGTTGCGCCCGGTGCGGCCGGCACCCCTGGCACCCCCACGCTACGCCACTGCCCTCTTCTCCTCCCTCTGAGCCTGAACTGCTCTCTGTCCCAGCCTCTTCCTGCTCACCAAACCCTGTTTCCTCCTCAGCTTGCAACACCTCCCCTCCCGTTCTGCTCCATTTTCTCCCTCTATCTGCTGATCGCCATCCCACCACCAGTCCCCAGGATCTGAGCCTTCTTCCTTGTGGGTCCCCCAGACTGGTGTCTCCCCCGCCCCTGAACCCAGCCAGTCCATGACAGCAAAAGCAGCAGCAACAGTAAAATCAGTAGGATAGTAATAAGGACTGTGGTCCTCTGGCAGGAAGACTCCCTAAGCATGATTGACTAATAACCTCTGGAAAAATATTATCCTCCCCAACCCCAGAATAAGCAGTAGCGCTGGGGTTCCCCTATGTGGTTCATGAGTGAAGATGGGCCCTCCAGGAGACTTTCCTGGTACCTACAACCCATCCTTCCCCATCTTGCAGTTAGGCTTGGGGGGGGGGGGAGGAATCTCTCATTAAATTTTAAGTTTTCTTCAGAACGTGCAGGGGGCAGGGATGAAGTTCTGTTGAATGTTTGGGGATCATGCGGTGGTGGGGATGACAGAGTTTGGTGTAAAAACCACTCTGACACAAAAATACCCATCTTTCATGCTTGAGTACAGTGACTCCAGGGCCTTAGCCAAGTATCGGCGGGGTAGGGGCCACGTGTAGAACAATTCCCACACTGACGTCAAAAACACAAACAGAAGCAGCAGGAATTCTTCCGTAATACTTTACTGAGCTTTCAAAGCATACAGTTCTCACTGGGTCCCCAGTGAGGCACAAAACTTAGCTCCTGAGAGCAGATCCAGTTTCAGCAGTAAAAAAATACAGCACACAGGATATCGAAGTCAGGCACACACACCGGCAGAACGGAGCAAGCGTGGAAAGAGGCTGGAACGACACAGGGCAATGGATGTGTGTCTTTCGTTTCCCCTCGTTTTGGAGGGACGTCAGCAACTCGGCATCTGCAGGGGCTTCACGAAGAAAAGCTTTTTGCCGCTGCTTGCAGGCACATCCCAAAATACACACTGTGATTCGCAGTGTATTGACATATCAATTGTTTTTCAAAGGTTATCGAGATGTGGTCTAGAAACCAGTATTGGACCAGATATCAATATATCGCCGAGCCCTAATCCTCACTCACCACCAGCAAACCAGATTCATCCTCTCTATCAAAAGGTACTTTACCTCTTAGATTATACTCACATTGTTAGACATTGCCTTCAATATTTCATTGCTGTTCAGTTTTACATATAAACACAAGAATTTCAAATACACATCGCGTGTTTAAGACTGATTTCCTGCTGAGTTCATTGCTGTGAAGAAAGAGTGGACACTGAAAGAAAAACGTCCCACTCTCCATACATCTAAATGGGTTCTTCCATGGGAAAGTCCCTGGATGTTCCTTAAACACTCCATTGTAAATAAAGCACTTTTTGCAATCTTTTCATTTAAACTGCTTCTCAAACTCCAGAATAAGCAGGTTGCCCCATGGGGTTCATGAGTGAAGATGGGCCCACCAGGAGACTTCCCTGGTACCTGCAGCCCCACATTCCCCGTCTTGAACTTAGGCTTTGGGGGGAAATCTCCCATTGAATTTCAGTATTTCAAGATGAGGTTCTGTTGAAGAAGAAGTGTTTGGAGATCATGTAGTGGTAAGGGTGACAGAGCTTGGTGCAAAAACCATCTTGTGTGCTTGAGTACAGCAACTCCAGGGCATGAGCTAAGTAGCAGCAGGGGAGGGGCCACGTGTAGAGCAAGTGCCACACTGAGGTCAAAAAGACACACACAGGCAGCAGGACTTCTTCAGTAATAGTTTACTGAGCTTTCAAAGGCTACAGTTATGACTGGGACCACAGTGAGGCACAAAACTTAGCTCCTGAGAACAAATCATTCATATGGTTTCTCCCCTGTGTGAGTCAGTTGATGCACGCTGAGGTTTCGACTCTGACTGAATTTCCTTCCGCACTCCATGCAATTAAATGGTTTTTCCCCTGTGTGAGTCCGTTGATGTGTTCTAAGGGTTCCATTATCACAAAAGCTCTTTCCGCACTCCATACGTTTACATGGTTTCTCCCCTGTGTGAGTCCGTTGATGTCTTCTAAGGTTGCCATTATCACGAAAGCTCTTTCCGCACTCCATACATTCATATGGTTTCTCCCCCGTGTGTGTCCGTTGATGTATTCTAAGGCTTCCTTTGAAACTGAAGCTCTTTCCGCACTCCATACATTTACATGGTTTCTCCCCTGTGTGAGTCCGTTGATGTGTTCTAAGGCTTCCATTGCAACTGAAGCTCTTTCCGCACTCCATACATTCATATGGTTTCTCCCCTGTGTGAGTCCGTTGATGTATTCTAAGGCTTCCTTTGAAACTGAAGCTCTTTCCGCACTCCATACATTCATATGGTTTCTCCCCTGTGTGAGTCCGTTGATGTATATTTAAGTTTCCACTATTACTGAAGCTCTTTCCACAATGCATACATTTATATGGTTTCTCCCCTGTGTGAGTCCGTTGATGTGTTCTAAGGGTTCCATTATCACTAAAGCTCTTTCCGCACTCCATGCATTTAAAAGGTTTTTCACCCGTGTGAGTCAGTTGATGCATATTTAGTTGTCCACTCTGACTGAATTTTCTTCCGCACTCCATGCATTTAAATGGTTTTTCCCCTGTGTGAGTCCGTTGATGTGTTCTAAGGGTTCCATTATTACGAAAGCTCTTTCCACACTCCATACATTCATATGGTTTCTCCCCTGTGTGAGTCCACTGATGTGTTCTAAGGGTTCCATTATTACGAAAGCTCTTTCCACACTCCATACATTCATATGGTTTCTCCCCTGTGTGAGTCCACTGATGTGTTCTAAGGGTTCCATTATTACGAAAGCTCCTTCCACACTCCATACATTCATATGGTTTCTCTCCTGTGAGTCCGTTGATGTGTTCTAAGGGTTCTATTATCACGAAAGCTCTTTCCGCACTCCATACATTCATATGGTTTCTCCCCTGTGTGAGTCCGTTGATGTCGTCTAAGGTTTCCATTATCACGAAAGCTCTTTCCACACACTATACATTTAAATGGTTTCTCCCCTGCGTGAGTCTCTTGATGTCTTCTAAGTTTTCCATTATCACTAAATCTCTTTCCGCACTCAATGCATTTAAATGGTTTCTCCACTGTGTGTGTCCGTTGATGTGTTCTAAGGTTTCCAATGAAACGGAAGCTCTTTCCACACTCCATACATTTAAAAGGTTTCTCCCCTGTGTGAGTCCATTGATGTGTTTTAAGTTTTCCATTCTGACTGAAGCTCTTTCCACAATCCAGACATTTAAATGGTTTCTCCCCTGTGTGAGTCCGTTGATGTATATTGAGGTGTCCACTCTTACTGAAGCTCTTTCCACACTCCATACATTTAAAAGGTTTTTCCCCTGTGTGAGTCAGTTGATGCTTATTTAGTTGTCCACTCTGACTGAATTTTCTTCCGCACTCCATGCATTTAAATGGTTTTTCCCCTGTGTGAGTCAGTTGATGCTTATTTAGTTGTCCACTCTGACTGAAGTTCTTCCCGCACTCCTTGCATTTGAATCCTTTCTTGCCCATGTGAGTCGGCTGATGTGTTCTATCAGTGAAAGTCTTTCCACACTCCATACCTTTAAATGGTTTCGCCACTTTTGGGGTTTGTTTATGTGAGCTATGTGTGCTCATTCAATGAAGCATGTTCCACATTTCACACATTTTAAGGTCTATATCTAATGAAACCAAAGGTGCCCTTTCCCCTGGAAGTCTGTCTCTCTTCTCCATGACCCTCCTCAGCGTGGGAGGAAAGGAAATCCTGTTTGGGTTTCAAGGAAGAGAACAAAGGAAAAGAGAGCATATCAGATGCCATTAGCACCACCTCATATTTCAACATATCCTATATTTCCCCTGCATCCTACCCAGGTTCCAAATTTTTAGGAAATGAAGATGCAATGATGTCAAATGATAGTAATGCATCAGCAACCTTTCATTATCCTCAATCATCATTAATAAAGCAGCATGATCTTGGAAAACAGCCTTTTCACATCAATTGTTTTCTCACAGGAAATGCAGCTACTCTCTCTCCATGAAAAGGCCCTCTCTGTCTCTGGTTCATCTTTCCTTTGGACATTTCCCATCATCGGCATCATAATCCTCCATCCACCCGTTTCCACCTCTAGATCTTCATGAATCACCTGCACAGTCCCAATGGCCTCAGGAAGTCCATGTGGACCATTATATGGGACCCAGGTCTACATCTTTCCAGGGACTGTGGTCTGGGTCAGTCAGAGAACTAGTGACAAGGCTTGGTGCTTGGGGTCAGCTGAATGGGTGCTCAGGGAAGCTCCTGTTCTTGGAGATGGACCTCCGTCTAGATGCCTCACATTGCATGGAGAGAGCAGGAGCAGCAGAAGGAAAGCAGCTGGCGCATGGGAATCCCAGACGGAAACACCCACCTCAATTGTTCTTTATAATAATGATGTGTTGCCTGATCTCTTGCACTGTCTTCTGACACAGGAGTATCCTAATCTGGCACTGAAAAAGCTGGATATTAAAGGCAAACGGATAACTGTACTTAGTGGAAACCTCATCCTTGAATATGTAGTACTGATTCATTAACAACCTGAAGTTGTGTTATTTCTTGAGATATGAATTTATTCCTGATCTGAGTGTTTTTTCCTACTCTGCTAACTATATGTCAGTCTAGGAGATTGTTATGAAGGAGCAAGATCTGAGACCTAGAGCCCTAAACAGCCTCGGCTATGTAGACCTGAAGGAGTGTCTCCACCTCCATCCTTCCCTCTGAACACTGAGGTCCTCCTCTGAGGGTCTTCTGCTGGTTCCCTCCCTTCAGAGGTCAAGGAAATGAACAACTACCTGACATTTAGAAGATAGTTGAAGGGAGACCTGTATTAGGAGGTTTTTAATGTTTGATGTTTTACTGTCTTTTATGTGTACTGGAAACCCAACCAGATGGGCAGGGTATAAATACTACAATCATTTGTATTATCTTGTGATTTTTTTGTAGTTATTTTGGAATTCGTAGTGCAATATCAGGTCATGAAATGTTTTGGGTGGAGAAAATCACAGGGTGGCCGTAAACAATAATCCCACCCACAAACTCTCATTCACATACAGTCTGTAAATTTGGGAAGGTCACACACCTCACCTGTGCTAATACTGGCAGTCTTTGGCCTGCATAGGCACACCCTGTCTGTAGAGCCTCCAGCCACAAGCACTGTCTATCATGAAAATGGGTCCTTTGACTGGGAAGTATCTCAGCTTGTCAGTCACTCTGACATTGCCTATAAAAAGTAAGAGGAACAGAAATGCCTTTGAGGCGCACCTTCTATAGCAATCCTGAGATCAATTAAATAGGTTCTGCACCCCTGTTTCTGATGACAGGTGTACATTTTCCTCATCCTCAATAAACCATGCAGTGGAAAAGACACTTGAAGATGGAAGCCTGAGAGAGAGGAAAAGGTTTCTGGCTGCTTCCTGGGTGGGATTGCGGAAACAAAGAGCTGCTTCTGAGAAGGCCTCTCCCCTCCCCTCTTCCCCTCTGGATTTCCTCTCCTCTCCAGGGCGAACAATGGTTGGACTGGGCAGAATCGCTGTGTCTGGACAGGGCAGGAGCTTATGGGGTGGGAAGAGGATGGAGCTTGCAAGAAGGAAGGGGTGGGGGGGGACAGGACCCCCCACTTTTCAGGGATCCCTCTCTGGTCGCCTTGAAAGGGTGGCGGATTCCTGGGTGGGAGGGAGAAGCCAAGGCAGCCCCTCCGAGATTCCTCGTGGGCGCACGATGGAGACGTCTCCCTACAGACTGGTCTGATCCCCCCAACCCCGCCAATGCTGCGCTTCCTTGCCCCTTGGCCCCTTCCCTCTCTCCCGGAGTCTCCCCGGCACCCAGCTGCCCCCTTGGCGCGGCTCACCCCTCGCCATGCGAGGGGCCCCCAAGTCGAGATGGGGAGGGACAGGGGGTCTCTATCCAGGCGTCTCTCGCGCCCGTTAACCCTTTCATGGTCTGCCTCTCTCCACGCGGAGCGCACAGGGCCCCAGGGATGCCTGCGCGGGGAAACGGGGCCGGGGAGACCTCCTGGGACCCCGTGGGTGGGCGCCCCATGTCCACCCCTGCCAAGGAAAGCCCCCGTCGCAGCGCACGTTCAGGGATCCAGGCCCTGTCGGGGGGGCCCACGGAAGGCGCTTTGGGGAGCTGGCGCGGAGTCCCTCTCTGGGTCCTTCTCTCCCCTCTTCCCCCCCCCGCCGCGACCCCTTTACCTCTTTGTCCTCGATCCCGATTCTCATTTCCTTTCCTGCAACATCGATGTTTTGTTGGGGGGGGGGTCCCCTGCCGCCCCTCCTCCCCTTTCCGAAAGGGCGCGCCCCTAGAGCTATGGCGCAGAGCGGCAATCCGGTGTAGAAGCTCCACTTCCGGGAGAAGCTGGCAGTTTGGGAGGAGGCTCACTCCTCCCTTATTCCCGGAACAGAAGCCAGATTGGAGGAGGAGGATCCTGATACTTCCAAAGGAGAAGCCCAGGAAAGCCTTGCATCTAGGGGGGATCTGTAGATACTATTATTGTTCTTAGGGGAAGAGGGTAGTTAAAAGGAGAGGGAAACTGGGGTTGTTGACACAGGGGTGGGTGACGGGTCCATGTTTCTGAATGCCAAAGACTCCTAGTTTGTGACAAATCTGTGATGCATCAAAGATGCTGTGGAAAAATGTATTGTGGGAAATGGGGAGAGGTCTTAAAAATCCATGCAACCATCTTCTCAGGGTTCCTACTCTTGGTGTGTTTGAACCTAGTTGCAGCAAATAAAGATCAGGTCAACTGACTGCTGTTTTGCATCTTTAACTTGGCTGGAGACTCCTTCTTTTGCTGACCAGAGGGACCCGCGGGGAGTGGCACCCTGACGAGCTGGGCAGCGGAGTAAATCCGCACCCCGGGATATTTTCCTTCTCAACTCTTTCCCACCTGAGCCCCACCCCCTTACCTAAAAGCGAGACACAACACAATGTGACAGGATTGTGACTCCTGCCCTCAGCAAACAAAATAGGACCCCTCCCCCCCAGAGCAAAGCAACCCCGGGATGCTGAGGTCCCCCAGTCCTTGAAATGAAAAGGGGAGGGGCTCGGGAAACCTTCCGGGAGCAGGCGGGGAGGGGGCTGCCTAGGCTCCAGAAGCTCCTTCTCGCTGGTTCCTCCCCATCGCCCTCCTGCTGCCTGCCTCCCCTCCGCTTCTACTGGTCCTTTGCAAGTGCGGCGGAGCTCTAGTCCCCCCGCCCCCCCGAAGTTCCCTTAAGAGCCCCACGTTGCACGGGGCAGGCTCACCTGCAGCGAAACAAAACGCAGCTGCCCTGGCAGAGTGGAGCCAGGTTGGGGGAACCACGGGGACCCCAGAAATGTGTCCCTAGAAGAAATGCGCCTCCCCCCTTCTCTGGGGTCAAGTGCTGCCGGTGGGCTTCCCAGAAGAGGCCCCTGCTTGGCCCCTGGGAGGACAGGGGCCCCTTGGGCCTGATCCTGTAGGGCTCACCTGATGTTCAGATGCAAGTGAACCCTCCTTTGTCCTTCAGGGAGAACAGGGTTTCCCAAATTTGGGTCTCCAGCTGCTTTTGGACTACAGTTCCCATCATCCCTAGCAGGCAAGACCAGTGGTCAGGGATGATGGGAATTGCCATCAGGATCTCCAGGTGGCTCTGGCAAGTGAGCCCAGCTGCATGTGACAAGAGTGGGGGAATTCCGTCCTGGTGTTACGGCCATTACAGGGGAGGTATTATCTGACATTATCCCCTGGGACGAGGAACCCCAGACCCCTCTCTCTTCAGTCGCAAATGCACGACTCACACATTGTATAAATACAAGAAAACACGGTCTCTGCATATTATGGATGGGATTTACGGACTTTGTGTTTTATGAATGGGATTTATGAATAACCGAAGCTCACCAATCAAGAGCACTATGTTTCGACAGCTAGCCAATGACGGCTGAAACTGCCTGCAAACCAGTGTTTCAGCTCAGCCTTTGCACGATTGTCTCAGCGCCCTCCTGCTGCTCAAAGTATATTAAATATAGCCATTTTGGTTTTGATTGCCTAAAGTTGCTACAATGTTACAAAGATTGTGTCTGAATGTATCCTTTCAGCTTGACAGCTCAGGGAATGATACCTAAATTTGTAAATTCATATAAAATCCATACTTTAACCGATTCTTCCCATTCCAACGCCATTTTCACTCTTAAGAAAAAGTAAATTTAGGCTTCACCCTCCTCCATGACCCTGGAAGCGGATAGCCACGTAGGCAGCAAAAACAGGGCCTTCTGCCATAATCCCCTGAGCGTGAGAGCACGTACACTTCGCCCCACCCAGGGTGTGACCAAGGGGCGACAATAGACTTCCACAGAGGCAGTTGACCAAGCCAGGTGTTCTGAAAGCCCATCTCAGGAGAAGCCCTGAGGGCAAGGATGTAATTTGATTCTGAATTGATTTTAGAATGAATTGATTTTGGAAAGTATTTCAATTAATTGATTGTGATTTTATGTAAACCGTGTTACTTTTACTGTTGTTAGCCACTCTGAGCCCGGCTTCGGCAAGGGGGGCGGGCGGGATATAAATATTATTATTATTGCTACTACTACAGTGGTACTTTGGGTTATAGACGCTTCAGGTTAAAGACTCCACTAACCCAGAAATAGTACCTCGGGGTAAGAACTTTGCTTCAGGATGAGAACAGAAATCGCACGGTGGCAATGGTGGCGCGCCAGCAGCAAGAGGCCCCATTAGCTAAACTGGTACCTCAGGTTAAGAACAGACCTCTGGAATGATTTAGGTTCTTAACCAGAGATACAACTGTATTATGTCGATAGTTTTATTGTTCTCTGGGTGATGGGTACTGGAGAGGTGTCCAGAGATGTATCTGATGGAGTGACCAACTGTTGAACTTGTGTAACCCTTTGATACCCCTCCCTATTTGTGACATACTAGTGAAGATGCTACTCGAAACGTATTCTGGGTGAAGAGGGGAAGTTTTAAAAGTCGATGTAAATTGTCCAGGGTTGTTCAAAAATGAGAGGTGCAAGGAGCTCCAAAAGGACCTCTCCAAATGGGGTGAATGGGCAGACAATACAGTTCATTGTCAATGAGATTAAAGTGATGCATGTTGGGACAAAAAAACCCTACACCCATTAATATAATGTATAGGCTCATGGGTCTGAACTGGATTTCTCTGTGTGCTCTAGACCAGGGGAGAGGGGAGGTGGTCGCAGCAGGAGGGGGAGTCTCCCTGGATGCTTCAGTAGCCGGCCTCCTCTCGGTCTCCTAGCCCCCCTCCTCTCCTCCCTCTGAGCCTGCCTGCTCACCAAACCCTGTTTCCTCCTCAGCTTGCAACACCTCTTCTCCCATTCTGCTCCATTTTCGCCCTCTATCTTCTCATCGCCATCCCACCACCAGTCCCCAGGATCTGAGCCTTCTTTCTTTGTGGGTCCCCCAGACTGGTGTCTCCCCCCCCCTGCACCCCTCCAGTCCATGACAGCAACAGCAACAACAAGAGTAAAATCAGTAGGATAGTAATATGCACTGTGGTCCTCTGGCAGGAAGACTCCCTAGCAGCATGATTGACTAATAACTTCTGGGACTATGGAAAAATATTATCCTCCCCAAACCCCAGAATAAGCAGTAGCTCTGGGTTTCCCCTAAGTGGTTCATGAGTGAAGATGGGCCCATCAGGAGACTTTCCTGGTACCTGCAACCCATCCTTCCCCCTCTTGCAGTTAGGTTGGGGGGGGGATCTCCCATTAAAGTTTTCTTCAGAACGTGCAGGGGGCAGGGATGAAGTTCTGTTAAATAAGTAGTGTTTGGAGATCATGCGGTGGTGGGGGAGACAGAGTGTGATGGCCTGGGAATCCGATTCAGAGGCTGAACCGGAGGAATCCCAGCCTGCACAGGAGTCCCCGCCTCCAGGGCCGGCTGAACTGGGGCAGGGCCTTGATTCTGAAGCACCTGCACCTGTGCCGGATCCTCAGGAGCAGGCACCAGGTGAATCCACTCTGGCTCCGGAGGTGGTTGAGGACTCAGTGCCTGCAGGTGAGTCTCCCCCTGGGTCCAGTAACCCTTCAGCCTCTCCTGAAGTATAGAGGCTCAGGGCAGAGAGGCGAAGGGAACTGGTTTCTCCCAGGAGGAATCATAGAATCATAGAGTTGGAATAGACCACAAGGGCCATCGAGTCCAACCCCCTGCCAAGCAAAAACACCTTAAGTGCTCGCCTTAAGGCCAGGAGAGGCTGGTCTCCTGGGGGTTGGGACCGCCCCTGGCCTCAGAGAAGATAAACGCCAGTCAGCCCGGTCCCAGGTTGCGGGAGCAACGTCGTTGAAGAGCTGTTTCGGCCAGCACCCAGTCCGGTTCTCCCAGAGTTCCTGTCCTTGCCCGGCCCCTCGCTGTGGGCCCCGCTTTGCCCGTGGAGGACTGTCTGCCGACCCTCGACTCCGGTCCTGGACCTCGCCCCACAGTAACCTCCCCCCTGGACCAGTACACAGAGTTTGGTGCAAAAACCAGTCTGACACACAAATACCCATCTTGAATGCTTGAGTACAGCAACTCCAGGGCCTTAGCCAAGCATCAGCGGGGTAGGGGCCACGTGTAGAGCAAGTCCCACACTGACATCAAAAACACACATAGAGGCAGCAGGACTTCTTCCGTAATAGTTTACTGAGCTTTCAAAGCATACAGTTCTCACTGGGTCCCCAGTGAGGCACAAAACTTAGCTCCTGAGAGCAAATCCAGTTTCAGCAGTAAAAAAAATACAGCACACAGGATATCTAAGTCAGGCACACACACCGGCAGAAGGGAGCAAGAGAGGAAAGAGGCAGTAACGACACAGGGCAATGTGTTTTGTCAGGGAATGGTCTGAAGCCAAATATGGGGGAATCCATTCTCAGGCAGATCAGCTTTCCTCAGAAGAGGAGCTGGAGGGGGAGAAATGCCCCCCCTCGTTTCCAGTGGTCTCAGAAGCAGGGAGAGATGCAGACAGAGAGCAGATTAGACAGGAGTTACTTAGTTGGAGAGAATGACAACACTCAGCTGGGCCCTGAAGCCGGAAGAAGGATTTCCTCTGAGTGGAACATGTCCCGTGCTCCATACATCTAAATGGGTTCTCCCTTGTGAGACTCCCTAGATGTTTCCTAAACACTCCATTATAACTAAAGCTCTTTCTGTAATCCTTCCATTTAAACTGCTTCTCCTCTTTGAGTTTGTTGATAGTTTGTAGGGTGGCAAATATTGAAGTTCTTCCTGTGCATGAGTCTGTTGATGCAGGACTTTCACTAGGACTGAAACTCTTATCTCCTTTGCTGCCATTTATATGGTTTGTCTCTTGTGTGAGTTTGTTGATGAAAATCAAGGATTCCACTCTGCCTGCAGCCCTGTGTGAGTCCGTTGATGTGTTCTAAGTTTTCCATTATCATTAAAGCTCCTTCCACACTCCATACATTTAAATGGTTTCTCCAATGTAAGTCTGCTGATGTTTTCTAAAATTTCCACTCCGATCGAAGACATTTCCACACTCCATAAATTTATATGGTTTTTCACCTGTGGGAGTCCATGATGTGTTCTAAGGGTTCCATTTTCACTAAAGCTCTTTCCACACTCCATACAGTTAAATGGTTTCTCCCCTGTGTGAATCCACTGGTGTTATTGAAGGTCCAAAATTCTGACTGAAACTCTTTCCGCACTCCAGGCATTTAAATGGTTTCTCCCCTGTGTGAGGCCGTTGATGTGTTCTAAGTTTTCCATTATCACTAAAGCTCTTTCCACACTCCATGCATTTAAATGTTTTCTCTCCTGTGTGAGTCTGTTGATGTTTTCTGCAGGTTCCACTATCACTAAAGCTCCTTCCGCACTCCATGCATTTAAATGTTTTCTCTCCTGTGTGAGTCCGTTGATGTTTTCTAAGGGATCCACTTTCACTAAAGCTCTTTCCGCATTCCATACATTTATATGGTTTCTCCCGTGTGAGTCCGTTGATGTATATTGAGGTGTCCACTCTGACTGAAGCTCTTTCCACACTCCATACATTTATATGGTTTCTCCCCTGTGTGAGTCCGTTGATGTGTTCTAAGGGTTCCACTTTCACTAAAGCTCTTTCCGCACTCCATACATTTAAATGGTTTCTCCCCTGTGTGAGTCCGTTGATGTTTTCTAAGAGATCCACTTTCACAAAAGCTCTTTCCGCATTCGATACATTTATATGGTTTCTCCCCTGTGTGAGTCCGTTGATGTTTTCTAAGGGATGCATTATCACTAAAGCTTTTTTCGCAATCCATGCATTTAAATGGTTTCTCCCCTGTGTGAGTCCGTTGATGTATATTGAGGTGTCCACTCTGACTGAAACTCTTTCCGCACCCCATACATTTATATGGTTTCTCCCCTGTGTGAGTCTGTTGATGTCTTCGGAGGGTTGCATTGAAACTGAAACTTTTTCCACACTCCATACATTTAAATGGTTTCTCCCCTATGTGAGTCTGTTGGTGTATATTGAGGTGTCCACTCTTACTGAAGCTCTTTCCACACTCCATGCATTTAAATGGTTTCTCCCCTGTGTGAATCCGCTGATGTAATTTAAGGTCTCCATTCTGACTGAAGCTCTTTCCACCCTCCACACATTTAAATGGTTTCTCCCCTGTGTGAGTCCATTGATGTCTTCTAAGTTTTCCATTATCACTAAAGCTCTTTCCACACTCCATGCATTTAAATGGTTTCTCCCCTGAGTGAGTCCGCGGATGTCTTCTAAGGGTTGTATTGAAACTGAAGCTCTTTCCGCACTCCATACTTTTAAATGGTTTCTCCCCTGTGTGTGTCCACTGATGTTTTCTAAGGGATCCACTATCACTAAAGCTCCTTCTGCACTCCATGCATTTAAATGGTTTCTCCCCTGTGTGAGTCTGTTGATGTTTTCTAAGGGATCCACTAACACTAAAGCTCTTTCCGCACTCCATACATTTATATGGTTTCTCCCCTGTGTGAGTCCGTTGATGTGTTCTAAGAGATCCACTTTCACTAAAGCTCTTTCCGCATTCGATACATTTATATGGTTTCTCCCCTGTGTGAGTCCGTTGATGTTTTCTAAGGGATGCATTATCACTAAAGCTTTTTTCGCAATCCATGCATTTAAATGGTTTCTCCCCTGTGTGAGTCCGTTGATGTCTTCTAAGGGTTTCACTATCACTAAAGCTCTTTCCGCACTCCATACATTTATATGGTTTTTCCCCTGTGTGAGTCCTTTGATGTCTTCTAAGTTTTCCATTATCACTAAAGCTCTCCCCACACTCCATGTATTTAAATGGTTTCTCCCCTGTGTGAGTCCGTTGATGTTTTCTAAGGGATCCACTATCACTAAAGCTCTTTCCACACTCCATACATTTATATGGTTTCTCCCCTGTGTGAGTCCGTTGATGTGTTCTAAGGGTTCCACTTTCACTAAAGCTCTTTCCGCACTCCATACATTTAAATGGTTTCTCCCCTGTGTGAGTCCGTTGATGTTTTCTAAGAGATCCACTTTCACAAAAGCTCTTTCCGCATTCGATACATTTATATGGTTTCTCCCCTGTGTGAGTCCGTTGATGTTTTCTAAGGGATGCATTATCACTAAAGCTTTTTTCGCAATCCATGCATTTAAATGGTTTCTCCCCTGTGTGAGTCCGTTGATGTATATTGAGGTGTCCACTCTGACTGAAACTCTTTCCGCACCCCATACATTTATATGGTTTCTCCCCTGTGTGAGTCCGTTGATGTATATTGAGTTGTCCACTCTGACTGAAACTCTTTCCGCACTCCATACATTTATATGGTTTCTCCCCTGTGTGAGTCTGTTGATGTCTTCGGAGGGTTGCATTGAAACTGAAGCTCTTTCCACACTCCATGCATTTAAATGGTTTCTCCCCTGTGTGAATCCGCTGATGTAATTTAAGGTCTCCATTCTGACTGAAGCTCTTTCCACCCTCCACACATTTAAATGGTTTCTCCCCTGTGTGAGTCCATTGATGTCTTCTAAGTTTTCCATTATCACTAAAGCTCTTTCCGCACTCCATACTTTTAAATGGTTTCTCCCCTGTGTGTGTCCGCTGATGTTTTCTAAGGGATCCACTATCACTAAAGCTCCTTCTGCACTCCATGAATTTAAATGGTTTCTCCCCTGTGTGAGTCCGTTGATGTTTTCTAAGGGATCCACTAACACTAAAACTCTTCCCGCACTCCATACATTTATATGGTTTCTCCCCTGTGTGAGTCCGTTGATGTGTTCTAAGGGTTCCACTTTCACTAAAGCTCTTTCCGCACTCCATACATTTAAATGGTTTCTCCCCTGTGTGAGTCTGTTGATGTTTTCTAAGAGATCCACTTTCACTAAAGCTCTTTCCGCATTCGATACATTTATATGGTTTCTCCCCTGTGTGAGTCCGCTGATGTTTTCTAAGGGATGCATTATCACTAAAGCTTTTTTCGCAATCCATGCATTTAAATGGTTTCTCCCCTGTGTGAGTCCGTTGATGTCTTCTAAGGGTTTCACTATCACTAAAGCTCTTTCCGCACTCCATACATTTAAATGGTTTTTCCCCTGTGTGAGTCCGTTGATGTCTTCTAAGTTTTCCATTATCACTAAAGCTCTCCCCACACTCCATGCATTTAAATGGTTTCTCCCCTGTGTGAGTCCGTTGATGTTTTCTAAGAGATCCACTTTCACTAAAGCTCTTTCCGCATTCCATACATTTATATGGTTTCTCCCCTGTGTGAGTCCGTTGATGTTTTCTAAGGGATCCATTATCAATAAAGCTTTTTTCGCAATCCATGCATTTAAATGGTTTCTCCCCTGTGTGAGTCCGTTGATGTATATTGAGGTGTCCACTCTTAATGAAGCGCTTTCCACACTCCATGCATTTAAATGGTTTCTCCCCTGTGTGTGTCCGTTGATGCATATTGAGGTGTCCACTCTGACTGAAACTTTTCCTACACTCCATAACTTTAAGTCTTTTCTCCCCTGCTGAAGGTCATTGATGTGAAGTATGTGCGCTCATTCAATGAAGCATATTCAACATTTCACACATTTTAATTTCTATTCCTAATGAAACCAAAGGTGACCCATCCCCTGGAGTTCTGACTGTCTTCTCCATCTCCTTGTTCAGAGTGGGAGGAAAGGGAATCCTGTTTGGGTTTAAAGGAAGAGAACTAAGGGACAGAGAACACATCAAGCTCCATTAGCACCTTCTCCTATTTCAACGTCTCCTACATTCCCTCACATCCTACCCATGTTCCCAATTTTTAGGAGCTGAAGTTGGAATGTCAAATGATAGTAATTCTTGAGCAACTTTCAAAATCCTCAATCAATGTTCATAAAGCAGCTTGATTTTTAAAAGAATGATTTGCTGTCTGATCTCGTGCCTGTCTTCTGATGCAGAACTATCCTAAAATGACACTGAAAAGCAGGATATTCAAGGCAAATAGATAAACTGTACTTAGTGGAATGTGTAGTACCTTGAAAATATTGTATTGATCCACTAATGGCCTGAAGTTGTGTTATTTCTGGGGACATGAATTTGTTCCTGTTCTGTCTTAAATATCATAATCATACGATGTCATGGGGTGTTAGGGGAGTGGTAGAACCTTTGGTGGGGGAAATGTCATGCACCTTATGGGGTAATTTATCCACCATTGGTCCCCACCCTGCACTCAGCTCTCACCTGTGGCTTCCAGAAGCTGTCAGCATGGAACAGGGGCCACAATCCCAGGAACAGCTTCAACCGGCCGGCTAAACCAGTTGAGTATACCTGAAGGGTCTCAAATCCTTGGTGGGTTGGGGAATTCTGCTGCAGGTGAAGGCAGGCCCTGGTGGATCGAGAGGAGGAGAAAAACAGTGAATTCCACAGTCAAGAAGGCAGATTCTGCCCATTCTGCAGAGGAAAGTGAGGGCAGATGGGGATCATCAACCAGGGAAGGGAGGTCCTCGAGAAGGAAAACTCTGGTCGTAATACTTTGTTACACTCCCTCACTTCCTATTGAGTTATCTTCAGGAGAAGAAATTGCTATGGAGGAAAACCTACAGAAATCCAGAGTGGAGTCTCTAAGGCGGTTGGATGGTGCCCTGCACACCTCCTTCCAGCCACTCCTGCAGCCAAGCTGGTGCCTAACGTACTCCTCGGCTTTCCTTGGGATCATATAAGCCAGGCTGAGAAGGGGGTCTTGTTGTCTAGGCAGCCCTGAACCCCGAAACACACTGCCTAGGCAGTGCTGCTAACACAGCAGTTTCAGGCAGAGAGATGAGCTCAGACCTGTGTATCAAAATCTCTCCAATGTGGAATATGTAAAAAAGAAGTGCTGTTTATATCATACATCAATTAAAAACTAGTCAGAATATTTGTCTTTTTAATAAAAGGCCACCAAGTATACGATGGCCCTTTCAAAGCTCATGAAAGTATTGTGCCTGGAGCTTTTGGGGGTGCAGGACCAGAAAAGCTTCTTCCACCATTATCCTTCCAATTGGGATTCAGGCCTCATCATGGAACTCAAACTGCCGGGGTTGCTGTTACTGATGATCTTCGATGGTCTATATGGCTGAGAGGAAAAGCTGTTTCCTGGTTCTGCTGGATCTCTCAGCGGCTTTGGAGACCTTTGACCATGGTATCCTTCTGGACCCTCTAGGGGAGCTGGCAGCCCTGCTTTGTAGCGGTTCCTGTCCTTCCTTCTGGGCCATGTACAGAATGTGACGTTGGGGGGTGAAGGTTCAGACCCCTGGCTGCTCCCTTGTAGGAGCAACAGGGTTGCCATAAACAATAATCCCACCCACAAACTCTCATTCACACAAAGTCTGTCAATTTGGGGGGGGGGGTCAGACACCTCGTCTGTGCTAATACTGGCAGTCTTTGGCCTGTATGTAGAGCATGTAGAGCCTCCAGCCACAGGCACTGTCTATCATGAAAATGGGTCCTTTGACTGGGCAGATTCATGCAATGGCTATCATTGGATGCTGATGGGTTTTATCTCACCTTCTCAGTCACTCTGACATTGCCTTCGAAGTTTAAGAGGATCAGAAATGCTTTTGAGGTGCACTTTCTATATCAATCCTGAGATCAATTAAATAGGTTCTGCACCCCTGTTTCTGATGACAGGTGTACATTATCCTCAGCCTCAATGAGCCAGGCAGTGGAAGAGACACTTAAAAGATGGAAGTCTGAGAGAGAGGGAAAGGTTTCTGGCTGCTTCCTGGGTGGGATTGCGGAAAGAAAGAGCCATTTCCAAGAAGCCCCCCCCCGCCCCGCCCACTTTCTCTCGGGATTTTCCTGTCCTCTCCAGGGAGACCAATGGTTGGACTTGGCAAAACCGCTGTATCTACCATTAATTTGATTTTGATTTTGAATTGAATTGATTTTAGAATGCATTTTAATTAACTGATTGTGATTATATGTAAACTGTGTTACTTTGATTGTTGTTAGCTACTCTGAGCCCAGCTTCGGCTGGGAAGGGCGGGATATAAATTATTATTATTATTATTATTATTATTATTATTATTATCTGGACAGGTCAGGGGCTTATGGGGTGGGAATTGGGTGGAGCTTGCAGGAAGGAAGGTGTGTCTTGTTAACGGGCCCCCCTGGACAAAAAACAAGGACACCAGCCAGGAAGAGCAGAGCAAAACAGCAGCCAGTCGGCTTGGTCTTTATTGAAGACTGTCGTGACAGGACTCCCACCTGCCACCAGGTGGAACAAGATGGAAGCCCTGAACAAAAGAGAACCCAAACTCTTATTAGCTGCTGATGCCAATGTTACACCCCCCCCCAAACTACATCATTTTTACATCATGAAAGGGGACGTCTGGTGGCAGTAATCTGAGCATCCTGGACCCTGCCCCATAGTTCTCCTTGCCCTCCACCAAACACCCATCAAGTGTAACAAAAGAGATATTTACATTTCCCTGCTAGGAGCAGAAGTGCGAGATGGGGGGGGATGGGGGGAGTGCAAAAAAACATAACCACCATGCAGCCTGACTTATCCCCCCCCAACAAGAAAGGAAATGGCAGAAATGCGGCCTGTTGTTTAAAGCGGCGTCAGCAGAATTAAAAGCTGCCGTGTGGCCTACGTCTGGGGTCGCACACCACCATTCATGGCCAGTGGAGCCCACGGCCATGCTCCCCCACGCCTGCAAAAAGGAAACAGCTGAAATGTGGCCTACAGCTGGAGGGTGGCGAATGGCGGCCTCGGGGGAGCCATCCCCCCCCCGCCGCTACAAAAACAAGAAGGCCACCCTCCGCGGTCTAGCTGGGCGCCTGCCCAGAAAGAAAATTGCACCCTAACTTGGCGGAGGGGCCATGCCCCTTCCAATCAGGCCAGAACTTACCTTAATCCGGCTGCCAGCACACGCTCCTGAGGATCCTGATCCTGGAAGGAAGAAAACCAAAAGGGGCTTGGACAAAGGGGTCGGCCTCTTTTCTTTGGCCTTTGCCCCACCCCCAGCCAGCCATCCATTGTCCTCCCTGACCTGTTTCCCAGCCAAGTTAATCCCACCCTTTTGTCTTCATCTGGGTTTGTTATTTCTGGCATGGCTACCTGTCTGGCACTCAGGTATCAGGATGCCAGGGATTATCACTCAGGCAGAGGGGCTGCTGAGTATATGAGCTCACATGCATATATGAATTTCTGAAGTTACCCCAGTGAGCCAGTACATAGAGACATTTATCAGTGACTTCTTACATTTGGTATTGTGCAACAAAGGCCCTTTGAATAGGTAGGAAGAAACTGGGATGATTGTGGGGACAAATCAGAAAAGTCACAAAAGTGATGGTGCTGATTTTGGTAGTGGGCTGCATGTGCATGATATCTGCTGGAGGGGCAACCCCCTCCCCAACCTATACATACATTCCTGCATTCCTGCAACAGTCTGGGCAGGGCAGGGGCCTATGAGGTGGGAAGAGTATAGAGATTGCAGGAAGGAAGGGGTGGGGGGACACGACCCCCCACTTTCCAGGGATCCCTCTCTGGTCGCCTTGAAGGGGTGGCCGATTCCTGGGTGGGAGGGAGAAGCCAAGGCAGAGAATCCCTGCAGGCCCCACCACGGAGACGTCTCCCCAAATACTGGTCTTCCTAGCTCTCCCCCCCCCCATTGCTGCCCTTCCCTGCCCCAGGGATACGCCCCCTCCCCACTTCCTCGACTCCCTCCCTCTGTCCCAGAGTCTCCCCTGCACCCAGAGGCCCCCCCTTGGCGTGGCTCACCCCACGCCCTGCGCCCCCCGTCTCTCCGTCCGGAGGGGACCACTAAGACGAGCAGGGGAGGGACAGGAGGGTCTCTATCCAAGCGTCCCTCACGCCCGTTAACCCTTTCATGGCCCACCTCTTTCCGCGCGGAACCCACAGCGCCCCAGGGATGCCTGCGCGATGAAACGGGGCGAGGGGGCTTCGTTGGGACCCCCTGGGTGGGCTTCCTAAGGGCTCAAGGAAAACCCCCTTCGCAGCACGCGTGTAGGGATCCAGATGCACGACAGGCGCTTTGGGGAGCTCAAGGGGGTCTCTGGATCCTTCTCTCGCCTCCCCCCGCGACCCCTTTACCTCTTTGTCCTCGCTCGCGATTCTCCTTTCCTTTCCTGCAACATCCACGTGGGTGGGGGGGATTTACCTGCCGCCCCTCCTCCCCTTTCCGAAAGCGCCCGCCCCTAGAGCTGTGGGGTAGAGCCCCAATCCGGCGCAGAAGCTCCACTTGCGGGAAGAAGCAGGCAGTTTGGGAGGGGTCTCTTTCCCCCCTCCCCACTCCCGGAACAGAAGTCGGATGGCGAGGAGGAGGTGCAACGTAGGGGGGCGGGATTGGGGTTGAGGGGGCGGGGTGAGAGAAGGATGGGCGGGAGGGGAGGAATGGGGTTGGGGAGAGGAAGGTTTTCCCCCTCCCTTCTTTCTTCTGGGGATCAAGAGAGCGGGGGAGGGGCTGATCCCGGCAATCCACTCGCAAAGTGGGGTCTCGCACCCCAAAATGTTTACATTGCAAAATCCTTCCCTCCCCCACCCCACGAGATTAGATCCGTCCGTGTTTTAGGTACTGGTGTACATTGAGCAGCGGCTTGGACTCTGTGACTCCTGTGTTACGGGGGAAAATGGGGCTTTGGCTTTTGCACACACAGCCCCGACACCCAGGTAAAATTCATGCAAGGAGTGAAGCAGCCCAGAACTAAAGCGCGTTGGAATTTGTACATCCTCAGATAGGTTTTTTCACCTCCTGATGTAGCGATGATGTGGTGATGATGCTCCACGAACTGCATGCTGGGATAAGATAGAAACTTTTAAAAGTCCTTGTCACCCCATCCTCGGGGTTCAATTCCTCTTTGGACCTGTTGCGCAATAAACTTTGATCTACAGCTATTTGCTCCGGTTGGTGGCCGGACTCCTTCCTTTATTCTGCAGGGACCCACGGGCTCTGCCTGATGAGCTGGGTGGCTGAGCAGCCTCGCACCTGGGTCCCCCCCCCATAACACCAAATTAGCCTTTTATTGAACAGACCTAGGAGTAGACTTAGGGGGCATACAAGATCCGGGATCCGAGCCTTCTTCCCTTGGGGGTTCCCCAGCTGGTGCCTCCCCCCCTTTTCACCCAGCCAGTCCATGACAGCAACAGCAGCAACATCAGTAAAATAAGTATGATAATAATATGCACACTGGTCCTCTGGCTGGAAGATTAATAACTTCTGGGACTATGGAAAAGTACTATCTTCCCCAAATCCCAGAATAAGCAGTAGATCTGGGGTTGCCCCACGGGGTTCATGAGTGAAGATGGGGCCCCCAGGAGACTTCCCTGGTACCTGCAGCCCCTCCTTCCCTCTCTTGCAAGAAGGCTTGGGGGGAAATCTCCCATTAAATTACAGTATTTTAAGTTTTTTCTGAATGTGTAGGAAACAGGGAGAGGTTCTAGCGAAGAAGCAGTGTTTGGAGATCACACGTGGTGGGGGTGAGAAAGTTTGGTGCAAAAACCAGTCACACACATATGCACCAATTTTTCATGCTTAAGTACAGCAGTTTCAGCAGTAAACAAATACAGCACACAGGATATCTAAGTCAGGCACACAAACCAGCAGAAGGGAGCAAGGGAGGAAAGAGGCTGGAACGACGCAGAGCAATGGATGTGTGTCTTTCGCTTCCTGTCGCCTGGGAGGGAAGTCAGCAACTCAGCATATTCAGGGGCTTCACGAAGCAAAGCTTTCTGCCAGCTGCTTCCAGGCAAATGGGCATCCCAGAAACACACACTGTGATTCTTGGTGTGTTGCCATATCAATTGTTTTTGAAAGGTTATCATGATGTGGTCTAGAAACCAGTTTGGACAATATATCGCCCAGCCCTAATCCTCATTGACCACCAACAATCCAGACAAACGCTCTCCCCTTCTCTATCAAAAGGCACTTTACATCTTAGATCATAATCACATTGTTTGACATTGCCTTCAATATTTTATTACGATAGTTTTACACATAAAAAACCAGAACTTCACATACACAACATGTGTCAAAGACTGATTTCCTCCTGAGTTCATTTCTGTGAAGAAAAGAGTGAACTCTGAGAGGAAGACCTCCAATACTCCATACATCTAAATGGGTTCTTACATCTGAGAGTCTCTGGGTTTTCCTTAAACACTCCATTGTAAATAAAGCACTTTTTGCAATCTTTTCATTTAAACTGCTTCTCCTCTTTGAGTCTGTTGATGGTTTGTAGGGTTTCAACTCCAAAGGTTCTTCCTGTCCGTGAATCTGTTGATTTAGAATTTCCACCAAGACTGAACCTCTATCTACTTTCATGATATTTATAAGGTTTGTGTTTTGTGTGAGTTTTTTCACATAAATCAAGGGTTCCACTCTGACTGGAGCTCCTTCCACAGTCCATACATTTAAACAGTTTCTCCCCTGTGTGTCTGCTGATGTTTTGTAAGATTTCCACTCCGACTGAAGCTCTTTCCGCACTCCAGGCATTTAAATGGTTTCTCCCCTGTGTGAGTCTGTTGATGTATATTGAGGTGTGCACTCTGACTGAAGCACTTTCCGCACTCCAGGCATTTAAATGGTTTCTCCCTTGTGTGAGTCCGTTGATGAATTCTAAGGGTTGTTATAAATTCATAGAAAATCAACCATACATTGGATCTGCACTGTTCCACTTCTTTTTACTTCATGAAGGAAGGACTACAAAATGGGGAAGGTTTGATACAGGGCAGCCATAATGCCTTGAGCATACCAGCACATAGACAGAAGCCCTGACCAGTTGGCATGGCAACCTTGATGGTCCCAGACAGAAGACCATCAAGGACACAACGGACTTGCATATGGGAGTAGATTCAACACAGACTGGAACAAAGGACAATGATCAGATCTCCCCTCTGGGGGCAGGAAACTGTCAACTCCCCTTTGTCTTCTGGAAGTGACTCATGGGAAGGGGGAAAGAGGAACCAGCCAGGTGTCAAGATACTCAGGTTACTTCCACAACCCCTCCCTCAACCCCTCCTGTTTGTGATGTGTCAATGATGTAGTCATGATGTACTTGTGATGTAGTTCCAGGGGTGTAGTTTGGGGGATTAGTAGCTAATAAAAGTTGGGGTCTTCTTTTGTTCGGGACTTCCATTAGCTAAAGTGGTACCTCAGGTTAAGAACAGTTTCAGGTTAAGAACAGACCTCTGGAACAAATTAAGTTGTTAACCCAAGGTACTACTGTATTATGTCAATATTTTTATTGTTCTGTAGGTGATGGGTACTGGACAGATGTCCAGAGATGTATCTGATAGAGTGACCAACTGTTGAACTTGTGTAACCCTTTGATACCCTTCCCTATTTGTGCCATACTAGTGAAGATGCTACTCGAAAAGTATTCCAGGTGAAGAGGGGAGGTTTTAAAAGTCGATGTAAATTGTTCAGAATTGCTCAAACAAAGAGGGATTGCAAGGAGCTCCAAAAAGATATCTCCAAACAGGGTGAATGGGCAGTAAATACAGTTCACTGTCAACAAGATTAAAGTGATGCATTTTGTGACACACACACAAAAAACCCCTCTTAATATCAGGCACAGGATCATGAGGTCTGAACTGGATTTCTCTGTGTGCTCTAGGAGACCAGGGGAGAGGGGAGCTGGTCGCAGCAGGAGGGGGAGTCTCACTGGATGCTTCAGCTGATGGCCTCCTCTGGGTCTCCTGGCCCCCTCCTATCCTCCCTCTGAGCCTGAACTGCTCTCTGCCCCAGCCTCTTCCTGCTCACCAAACCCTGTTTCCTCCTCAGCTTGCAACACCTCCCCTCCCATTCTGCTCCCTTTTCTCCCTCTTTCTGCTCATCGCCATCCCACCACCAGTCCCCAGGATCTGAGCCTTCTTCCCTTGTGGGTCCCCCAGACTGGTGCCTCCCCCCCTCCCCCAGCCAGTCCATGACAGCAAAAGCAGCAGCAACAACAGTAAAATCAGTAGGATAGCAATATGCACTGTGGTCCTCTGGTAGGAAGACTCCCTAAGCATGATTGACTAATAACCTCTGGAAAAATATTATCCTCCCCAACCCCAGAATAAGCAGTAGCGCTGGGGTTCCCCTATGTGGTTCATGACTGAAGATGGGCCCTCCAGGAGACTTTCCTGGTACCTGCAACCCATCCTTCCCCCTCTTGCAGTTAGGCTTGGGGGGGGGGGATCTCCCATTAAATTTTAAGTTTTCTTCAGAACGTGCAGGGGGCAGGGATGAAGTTCTGTTGAATGTTTGGGGATCATGCGGTGGTGGGGATGACAGAGTTTGGTGTAAAAACCACTCTGACACAAAAATACCCATCTTTCATGCTTGAGTACAGTGACTCCAGGGCCTTAGCCAAGTATCGGCGGGGTAGGGGCCACGTGTAGATCAATTCCCACACTGACGCCAAAAACACAAACAGAAGCAGCAGGACTTCTTCCGTAATACTTTACTGAGCTTTCAAAGCATACGGTTCTCACTGGGTCCCCAGTGAGGCACAAAACTTTGCTCCTGAGAGCAGATCCAGTTTCAGCAGTAAAAAAATACAACACACAGGATATCTAAGTCAGGCACACACACCGGCAGAAGGGAGCAAGCGAGGAAAGAGGCTGGAACGACACAGGGCAATGGATGTGTGTCTTTCGTTTCCCCTCGTTTTGGAGGGACGTCAGCAACTCGGCATCTGCAGGGGCTTCACGAAGAAAAGCTTTCTGCCGCTGCTTGCAGGCACATCCCAGAAACACACACTGTGATCTGTGGTGTATTGCCATATCAGTTGTTCTTCGAAGGTTATCGAGATGTGGTCTAGAAACCAGTATTGGACCAGATATCAATATAGAGCCGAGCCCTAATCCTCACTCACCACCAGCAAACCAGATTCATCCTCTCTATCAAAAGGTACTTTACCTCTTAGATTATACTCACATTGTTAGACATTGCCTTCAATATTTCATTGCTGTTCAGTTTTACATATAAACACAAGAATTTCAAATACACATCGCGTGTTTAAGACTGATTTCCTGCTGAGTTCATTGCTGTGAAGAAAGAGTGGACACTGAAAGGAAAACGTCCCACTCTCCATACATCTAAATGGGTTCTTCCATGGGAAAGTCCCTGGATGTTCCTTAAACACTCCATTGTAAATAAAGCACTTTTTGCAATCTTTTCATTTAAACTGCTTCTCAAACTCCAGAATAAGCAGGTTGCCCCATGGGGTTCATGAGTGAAGATGGACCCACCAGGAGACTTCCCTGGTACCTGCAGCCCCACCATCCCAGTCTTGAACTTAGGCTTTGGGGGGAAATCTCCCACTGAATTTCAGTATTTCAAGATGAGGTTCTGTTGAAGAAGAAATGTTTGGAGATCATGTAGTGGTAGGGGTGACAGAGTTTGGAGCAAAAACCATCTTGTGTGCTTGAGTACAGCAACTCCAGGGCATGAGCTAAGTAGCAGCAGGGGAGCGGCCACGTGTAGAGCAAGTGCCACACTGAGGTCAAAAAGACACACACAGGCAGCAGGACTTCTTCAGTAATAGTTTACTGAGCTTTCAAAGGCTACAGTTATGACTGGGACCACAGTGAGGCACAAAACTTAGCTCCTGAGAACAAATCATTCATATGGTTTCTCCCCTGTGTGAGTCAGTTGATGCACGCTGAGGTGTCCACTCTGACTGAATTTCCTTCCGCACTCCATGCATTTAAATGGTTTTTCCCCTGTGTGAGTCCGTTGATGTGTTCTAAGGGTTCCATTATCACGAAAGCTCTTTCCGCACTCCATACATTTACATGGTTTCTCCCCTGTGTGAGTCTGTTGATGTCTTCTAAGGTTGCCATTATCACGAAAGCTCTTTCCGCACTCCATACATTCATATGGTTTCTCCCCTGTGTGAGTCCGTTGATGTGTTCTAAGGGTTCCATTATCACAAAAGCTCTTTCCGCACTCCATACATTCATATGGTTTCTCCCCCGTGTGTGTCCGTTGATGTATTCTAAGGCTTCCTTTGAAACTGAAGCTCTTTCCGCACTCCATACATTCATATGGTTTCTCGCCTGTGTGAGTCCGTTGATGTATATTGAAGTTTCCACTATTACTGAAGCTCTTTCCACAATGCATACATTTATATGGTTTCTCCCCTGTGTGAGTCCGTTGATGTGTTCTAAGGGTTCCATTATCACTAAAGCTCTTTCCACACTCTATACATTTAAATGGTTTCTCCCCTGTGTGAGTCCGTTGATGTCTTCTAAGATTTCCATTATCACTAAAGCTCTTTCCGCACTCCATGCATTTAAAAGGTTTTTCACCCGTGTGAGTCAGTTGGTGCATATTTAGGTGTCCACTCTGACTGAATTTTCTTCCGCACTCCATGCATTTAAATGGTTTTTCCCCTGTGTGAGTCCGTTGATGTGTTCTAAGGGTTCCATTATCACTAAAGCTCTTTCCACACTCCATACATTCATATGGTTTCTCCTCTGTGTGAGTCCGTTGATGTATTCTAAGGCTTCCTTTTAAACTGAAGCTCTTTCCGCACTCCATACATTCATATGGTTTCTCCCCTGTGTGAGTCCGTTGATGTTTTCTAAGGTCTCCACTCTTACTGAAGCTCTTTCCACAATGCATACATTTATAAGGTTTCTCCCCTGTGTGAGTCCGTTGATGTTTTCTAAGGTCTCCATTCTGACTGAAGCTCTTTCCACACTCTAAACATTTAAATGGTTTCTCCCCTGTGTGAGTCTCTTGATGTCCTCTAAAGGTTCCATTATCACGAAAGGTCTTTCCACACTTCATACATTTAAATGGTTTCTCCCCTGTGTGAGTCTGTTGATGTCTTCTAAGTTTTCCATTATCACTAAATCTCTTTCCACACTCAATGCATTTAAATGGTTTTTCCCCTGTGTGAGTCCGTTGATGTCGTGTAAGGTTTGCATTGAAACTAAAGCTCTTTCCACACTCCATACATTCATATGGTTTCTCCCCTGTGTGAGTCCGTTGATGTGTTCTAAGGTTTCCATTATCACGAAAGCTCTTTCCGCACTCCATACATTCATATGGTTTCTCCCCTGTGTGAGTCCGTTGATGTCGTCTAAGGATTGCATTTAAACTGAAGCTCTTTCCGCACTCCATACATTCATATGGTTTCTCCTCTGTGTGAGTCACTTGATGTCCTCTAAGGGTTCCATTATCACGAAAGGTCTTTCCACACTCCATACATTTACATGGTTTCTCCCCTGTGTGAGTCTGTTGATGTCTTCTAAGGTTTCCAATGAAACGGAAGCTCTTTGCACACTCCATACATTTAAAAGGTTTCTCCCCTGTGTGAGTCAGTTGATGCATATTTAGGCTTCCACTCTGACTGAATTGCCTTCCACACTCCATGCATTTAAATGGTTTTTCCCCTGTGTGAGTCCGTTGATGTATATTGAGGTGTCCACTCTGACTGAAGTTCTTCCCACACTCCTTGCATTTGAATCCTTTCTTGCCCATGTGAGTCGGCTGATGTGTTCTATCAGTGAAAGTCTTTCCACACTCCATACCTTTAAATGGTTTCACCACTTTTGGGGTTTGTTTATGTGAGCTATGTGTGCTCATTCAATGAAGCATGTTCCACATTTCACACATTTTAAGGTCTATATCTAATGAAACCAAAGGTGCCCTTTCCCCTCGAAGTCTGTCTCTCTTCTCCATGACCCTCCTCAGCGTGGGAGGAAAGGAAATCCTGTTTGGGTTTCAAGGAAGAGAACAAAGGAAAAGAGAGCATATCAGATGCCATTAGCACCACCTCATATTTCAACATATCCTATATTTCCCCTGCATGCTACCCAGGTTCCAAATTTTGGGGAAATGAAGATGCAATGATGTCAAATGATAGTAATGCATCAGCAACCTTTCATTATCCTCAATCATCATTAATAAAGCAGCATGATCTTGGAAAACAGCCTTTTCACATCAATTGTTTTCTCACAGGAAATGCAGCTACTCTCTCTCCATGAAAAGGCCCTCTCTGTCTCTGGTTCATCTTTTCTTTGGACATTTCCCATCATCCGCATCATAATCCTCCATCCACCCCTGTTTACACCCCTAGATCTTCATGAATCACCTGCACAGTCCCAATGGCCTCAGGAAGTCCATGTGGACCATTATTTGAGACCATTATATGAAACCCAGGTCTACATCTTTTCCAGGGACTTTGGTCTGGGTCAGTCAGAGAACTAGTGGCAAGGCTTGGTGCTTGGGGTCAGCTGAATGGGTGCTCAGGGAAGCTCCTGTTCTGGGAGATGGACCTCTGTCTACATGCCTTGCATTGCATGGAGAGAGCAGGAGAAGCAGAAGGAAAGCAGCTGGCAAATGGGGAACACCCCCCCATTGTTCCTTATAATAATGATGTGCTGCCTGATCTCTTGCACCGTCTTCTGACACAGGACTATCCTAATCTGGCACTGAAAAGCTGGATATTAAAGGCAAATGGATAACTCTACTTAGTGGAAACTTCATCCTTGAATATGTAGTACTGATTCATTAACAACCTGAAGTTGTGCTATTTCTTGAGATATGAATTTATTCCTGATCTGAGTGTTTTTTCCTACTCTGCTAACTATATGTCAGTCTAGGAGATCGTTATGAAGGAGCAAGATCTGAGACCTAGAGCCCTAAACAGGCTCGGCCCAGTAGACCTGAAGGAGTGTCTCCAGCCCCATCCTTCACTCTGCACACTGAGGTTCTCCTCTGAGGGTCTTCTGCTGGTTCCCTCCCTTCAGAGGTCAAGGAAATGAACAATTACCTGACATTTAGAAGATAGTTGAAGGGAGACCTGTATTAGGAGGTGCAAGAGATCAGGCAGGTCACAAAATGTTTTGGGTGGAGAAAATCACAGGGTTGCTGTAAACAATAATCCCACCCACACACTCTCATTCACATACAGTCTGTAAATTTGGGAAGGTCACACACCTCACCTGTGCTAATACTGGCAGTCTTTGGCCTGCATAGGCACACCCGGTGTGTAGAGCCTCCAGCCACAAGCACTGTCTATCATGAAAATGGGTCCTTTGACTGGGAAGAATCTCAGCTTGTCAGTCACTCTGACATTGCCTACAAAAAGTAAGAGGAACAGAAATGCCTTTGAGGTGCACCTTCTATAGCAATCCTGAGATCGGACTTCCGGGTTAGCGCCATCGGCTAATGGCGGATTCCTTCCAAGCTCCGGAGGGAATCGGCTCCGCAGGAATCGGGTCTTGCCGCTGCGGCGATGCGGGGACCCTCAGAAATCACAGGCACTGAAGCCTGTGAACTTGGTGACTCGGCGGGTCCAAAGGGTGCAGAATTATATATATTTTTTTAATTTTGTTTTGTTATTAGTATGAAAATTGGGGAATTCGTGGAAGGGAATTTGGGTCGACTTTAGAAAAAAGTTTTAAGAATGAGCACTGATGTTTAAATACTGATGTTTATAAGTTAAAATTGGTTTTTCTAAAATGAATTAAATATAAAAAGGTCAAAAATTGGGGACAAGAACTTGTTGAATTAACAATTTGAATTGGAATATAAGAAGGGGAGGTGTGGGGAAGTCAGGGAAATATGTTATTGAAAATAAGGATTGTAAACTTTATGTGTTTTTAACTTTTTTGTTTTTTTGTTTTTTTAATGTATAAAGGTGGAAAAATTCAATAAATATCTTTTTTTAAAAAATATAGCAATCCTGAGATCAATTAAACAGGTTCTGCACCCCTGTTTCTGATGAAAGGTGTACATTATCCTCATCCTCAATGAACCAGGCAGTGGAAAAGACACTTAAAGATGGAAGCCTGAGAGAGAGGAAAAGGTTTCTGGCTGCTTCCTGGGGGGGACTGAGGAAACAAAGAGCCGCTTCTGAGAAGGCCTCCCCCCTCCCCTCTTCCTCTTCCTCTTTCCTCTCCTCTCCAGGACGAACAATGGTTGGACTGGGCAGATTCGCTGTGTCTGGACAGGGCAGGAGCTTATGGGGTGGGAAGAGGATGGAGCTTGCAGGAAGGAAGGGGTGGGGGGACAGGACCCCCCACTTTCCAGGGATCCCTCTCTGGTTGCCTTGAAGGGGGGGTCGATTCTTGGGTGGGAGGGAGAAGCCAAGGCGGCCCCTCTGGAGATTCCTCGTGGGCGCACGATGGAGACGTCTCCCCAAAGACTGGTCTCCTCCCCCCAACCCCGCCAATGCTTCGCTTCCTTACCCGGGGATGCTCCCCTCCCTCCTCCCCCCAGCTCCCCCCACCCTTGGCCCCCTCCCTCTCTCCCGGAGTCTCTCCTGCACCCAGAGGCCCCTTTGGCGCGGCTCACCCCTCGCCATGCGCGACCCATCTCTCCACCCGGAGGGTCCCCCCAAGACGAGATGGGGAGGGACGGGGGGTCTCTATCTAGGCGTCTTTCGTGCCCGTTAACCCTTTCATGGTCTGCCTCTCTCCGCGCGGAGCGCACAGGGCCCCAGGGATGCCTGCGCGGGGGAAAGGGGGCCAGGGAGTCCTCGTGGGACCCCGTGCGTGGGCGCCCCATGTCCACCCCTGCCGAGGAAAGCCCCCTTCGCAGCACACGTTCAGGGATCCAGGCCCTGCCGGGGGGGCCCACGGAAGGCGCTTTGGGGAGCTGGCGCGGGGTCCCTCTCCGGGTCCTCCTCTCCCCTCTCCCCACCCCCGCGACCCCTTTACCTCTTTGTCCTCGATCCCGATTCTCATTTCCTTTCCTGCAACATCGATGTTTTTTGGGGGGGTCCCCTGCCGCCCCTCCTCCCCTTTCCGAAAGGGCGCGCCCCTAGAGCTATGGCGCTGAGCGGCAATCCGGCGTAGAAGCTCCACTTCCGGGAGAAGCAGTCAGGTTGGGAGGGGGGTCACCCCTCCCTTATTCCCGGAACAGAATCCGGATTGGAGGAGGAGGAGGAGGAGGAGGAGGAGGAGGAGGATGAAGATCCTGATATTTTCAAAGGAGACGCCCAGGACAGCCTTGCAGCTAGAGGGATGTCTGAATACTATTATGGTTCTTATTGGAAGAGGGCAGTTAAAAGGAGAGGGAAACTGGGGTTGTTGACAGGGGTGGGTGACGGGTCCATGTTTCTGAATGCCAAAGACTCCTACTTTGGGACAAATCTGTGATGCATCAAAGATGCTGTGGAAAAATGTATTGTGGGAAATGGGGAGAGGTCTTAAAAATCCATGCAACCATCTTCTCGGGGTTCCTACTCTTGGTGTGTTTGAACCTTGTTGCAACAAATAAAGATCAGGTCAACTGCCCGCCGTTTGCTTCTTTAACTTGGCTGGATTCTCCTTCTTTTGCTGACCGGAGGGACCCCCGGGGAGGGGCGCCCTGACGAGCTGGGCAGCGGAGGAAATCCGCACCCGGGGATATTTTCCTTCTCAACTCCTTCCCACCTGAGCCTCACCCCCTTACCTAAAAGCCAGACACAGCACAATGTGACAGGATTGTGACTCCTGCCCTCAGCAAACAAAATAGGACACCCCCCCCCGAGCAAAGCAACCCCGGGATGCTGAGGTCCCCCAATCCTTGAAATGAAAAGGGGAGGGGCTCGAGAAACCTTCAGGGAGCAGGCGGGGAGGGGGCTGCCCAGGCTCCAGGAGCTCCTTCTCGCTGGTTCCTCCCCATCGCCCTCCTGCTGCCTGCCTCCCCTCCGCTTCTACTGGTCCTTTGCAAGTGCGGGGAAGCTCTAGTCCCCCGGCCCCCCTCAAATTCCTGCTAAGAGCCCCACATTGCACGTGGCCGGCTCACCTGCAGCGAAACAAAACGCAGCTGCCCTGGCAGAGTGGAGCCAGGCTGGGGGGCACCGTGGGGACCCCAGAAATGTGTCCCTAGAGGAAATGCGCCTCCCCCCTTCTCTGGTGCTCAAGTGCTGCCGGTGGGCTTCCCAGAAGAGGCCCCTGCTTGGCTCCTGGGAGGACAGGGGCCCCTTGGGCCTGATCCTGCAGGGCTCACCTTACGTTCTGGTGCAAGTGAACCCTCCTTTGTCCTTCAGGGAGAACTGGGTTTCCCAAATTTGGGTCTCCAGCTGTTTTTGGAGTACAGCTCCCATCACCCCTACCTAGCAGGACCAGTGGTCAGGGATGATGGGAATTGTAGTCAGGCCCTCCAGGTGGCTCTGGCAAGTGAGCCCAGCTGCGTATGACAAGGGTGAGGGGGGGGGATTCCTTCCTGGTGTTACGGAAATTACAGGGGAGGGGGTTACGATCTGACATTATGCCCTGGAACGAGGAACCCCAAACGCCTCTCCCCTCAGTCGCAAAAGCACGACTCACACATCTTATAAATACAGGAAAACACGGTCTCTGCATATTATGGATGGGATTTACGGACTTCGTGTTTTATGAATGAGATTTATGAATAACTGAAGCTCACCAATCAAGAGCGCTGTGTTTTGACAGCTAGCCAATGGGGGAATCCGTAGACGGCTGAAACTGCCTCCTAACCAGCCTTTCAGCTCAGCCTCTGCACGATTTTCTGAGCACCTTCCTGCTGCTCAAACTATGGGTATATTAAAGCCATTTTGGTTTCGATTGCCTAAAGTTACAAAGATTGTGTCTGAATGTATCCTTTCAACTTGACAGCTCAGAGAATGATACCTAAATTTGTAAATTCATATAAAATCCATACTTTAACCGATTCTTCCCATTCCAACGCCATTTTCACTCTTAAGAAAAAGTAAATTTAGGCTTCACCCTCCTCCATGACCTTGGAAGCGGATAGCCACGTAGGCAGTGAGAACAGGGCCTCCTGCCAAAATCCCCTGAGCGTGAGAGCACGTACACTTCGCCCCACCCAGGGAGTGACCAAGGGGCGACAACAGACTTCCACAGAGGCAGCTGACCAAGCCAGGTGTCGCAGGAAACCCCCTCCCCCAATCATTCAGTTTTTACAAACTTGACACACACACGCACCCACACACTACATACGCTACGCTTCTGTTATAAATTCATAGAAAATCAAGCATACATCGAATCTGCACCGTTCCACTTCTTTTTACTCCATGAAGGAAGGACTACAAAATGGGGAAGGTCTGATACAGGGCAGCCACAATCCCTTCAGCATACCAGCACATCCACAGGAGCCCTGACCAGTTGGCATGGCAACCTTGATGGTCCCAGACAGAAGACCATCAAGGACACAACGGACTTGCATATGGGAGTAGATTCAACACAGACTGGAACAAAGGACAATGATCAGATCTCCCCTCTGGGGGCAGGAAACTGTCAACTCCCCTTTGTCTTCTGGAAGAGACTCGTGGGGAGGGGGAAAGAGGAACCAGCCAGGTGTCAAGATACTCAGGTTACTTCCACAACCCCTCCCTCAACCCCTCCTGTTTGTGATGTGTCAATGATGTAGTCATGATGTAGTTGTGATGTAGTTCCAGGGGTGTAGTTTGGGGGATTAGTAGCTAATAAAAGTTGGGGTCTTCTTTTGTTCGGGACTTCCATTTTGCTTCATCTTCTTGTGGGTGGGAGTCCTGTTGCGACAGTTTCCAATAAAGGCCAAGCCTACAGGCTGCTGTTTTGCTCCAAATTGTCCTAGTTGGTGTCTTTTTTGTCCAAGGGAGCCCTCAGATTCCTTTAACACAGGTGTTCTGAAAGCCCAGCTCAGGAGAAGCCCTGAGGGCAAGGATGTAATTTGATTATGAATTGATTTTAGAATGTATTTCAATTAATTGATTGTGATTTTATGTAAACTGTGTTACTTTTACTGTTGTTAGCTGCTCTGAGCCCGGCTTTGGCCGGGGAGGGTGGGAAATAAATATATTTTATTTTATCCATCATCATCATCATCATTATTATTATTATTAGAGTGGCAGCTCGGGTTACAGACGCTTCAGGTTACAGACTCTGCTAACCCAGAAATAGTACCTTGGGGTAAGAACTATGCTTCAGGATGAGAACAGAAATCGTGCAGTGGTGGCACAGCAGCAGCGGGAGGCCCCATTAGCTAAAGTGGTACCTCAGGTTCAGAACAGTTTCAGGTTAAGAACAGAACTCCGGAATGAATTAAGTTCTTAACCCGAGGTACTACTGTATTGTGTCGATAGTTTTCTTGATGTTTAGGTGATGGGTACTGGAGAGGTGTCCAGAGATGTATCTGATAGAGTGACCAATTGTTGCACTTGTGTAACCCTTTGATACATACTAGTGAAGATGCTACTTGAAAAGTATTCTGGGTGAAGGGGGGAAGTTTTAAAAGTCGATGTAAATTGTCCAGGGTTGCTCAAACAAAGAGAGATGCAAGGAGCTCCAAAAGGACCTCTCCAAATGGGGTGAATGGGCAGAAAATACAACATCATAAAGTGATGCAAAAAAACCTACACCCATTAATATAATGTATAGGCTCATGGGTCTGAACTGGATTTCTCTGTGTGCTCTAGGAGACCAGGGGAGAGGGGAGCTGGTCGCAGACGGAGGGGGAGTCTCCCTGGATGCTTCAGTAGCCGGGCTCTTCTGGGTCTCCTAGCCCCTCTTCCAGTGGCGTAGCGTGGGTTGTCAGCACCCGGGGCAAGGCAAGTAATTTGCGCCCCCTAACCCGTGGATTTGCGCCCCCTAACCCTAACCCCCAGATGTTGCACCCGGTGCGGCCAGCCCCCCCTGCACCCCCCACGCTACGCCACTGCATACATCACTACTGGGAAAACCAGAGCTTTAACTATACGGACCTTTGTTGGCAAGGTGATGTCTCTGCTTTTTAAGATGCTGTCTAGGTTTGCCATTGCCTTTCTCCCAAGGAGCAGGCGTCTTTTAATTTCGTGACTGCTGTCACCATCTGCAGTGATCGATCACTTTCTTAACCCTTTCCAAAGATGAGCCTCTCCCTGGTTTCTTAGCTTAGGCGCCTGCAGGATGCCCAGAAGGAAAACGCACTTCTATATTATTTCTAGAGCATCCTCGGGATCGCCACCCATTGCGTTGTCCACCGGGCCTCTTTGTTCCAGGTCAGCGGGTGGAGACTTGCAGTCTGCTGTCTGCCGAGGAGAGCGGTGGGAGCGCGAAGCTGGCCGCGGTCGCCCGGGATTGTTCCGCCAAAAGCCGGCAGGAGGCGCCCCGGACTGGGCCGCACCACAGGACCAGCAGCCGGGAACGGCGGCGGCGGCGGCAGCAGCAGCGGATCCACCTCCTCCCCGCCTGCCCGGCGCACGAGCTCCTGTCCCGGAGGCAGCCTCGGCGTGCGCCCTTGCTTGCTTGCCCGCCTGCCCGATCGTCCGTTCAGCTGCGCGCCCCGCCGCCGCCGCCGCCCCCAGTGAGTAGCCCCTTTCCTCCAGCCGCGCGCCTGCTTGCCCTGCTCCTCCGCCCCAGGCAGGATCAGCCCCCCTCGAGCCCAGGCGGCTTCCCTTCCTCGCCAGCCCCTTCGGGCGCCGCGCTCCCCGTCTCTTCTCCACGCGCCGGGACGAGAGCGATGCCCGGAGCAGAGAAAATGGCCGGGGAGAAGCTTTTCTTCGCCCTCTCCAGAGGCAGAAAAACGGCAAACCTCCTTCATGCGGGGTCCAGTTGAACTATGGAAATCGCTGTCGCCTTCCCTCTGGACTCGCGCCCCCCCCAGATGTTGCGCCCGGTGCGGCCGGCACCCCTGGCACCCCCACGCTACGCCACTGCCCTCTTCTCCTCCCTCTGAGCCTGAACTGCTCTCTGTCCCAGCCTCTTCCTGCTCACCAAACCCTGTTTCCTCCTCAGCTTGCAACACCTCCCCTCCCGTTCTGCTCCATTTTCTCCCTCTATCTGCTGATCGCCATCCCACCACCAGTCCCCAGGATCTGAGCCTTCTTCCTTGTGGGTCCCCCAGACTGGTGTCTCCCCCGCCCCTGAACCCAGCCAGTCCATGACAGCAAAAGCAGCAGCAACAGTAAAATCAGTAGGATAGTAATAAGGACTGTGGTCCTCTGGCAGGAAGACTCCCTAAGCATGATTGACTAATAACCTCTGGAAAAATATTATCCTCCCCAACCCCAGAATAAGCAGTAGCGCTGGGGTTCCCCTATGTGGTTCATGAGTGAAGATGGGCCCTCCAGGAGACTTTCCTGGTACCTACAACCCATCCTTCCCCATCTTGCAGTTAGGCTTGGGGGGGGGGGGGAGGAATCTCTCATTAAATTTTAAGTTTTCTTCAGAACGTGCAGGGGGCAGGGATGAAGTTCTGTTGAATGTTTGGGGATCATGCGGTGGTGGGGATGACAGAGTTTGGTGTAAAAACCACTCTGACACAAAAATACCCATCTTTCATGCTTGAGTACAGTGACTCCAGGGCCTTAGCCAAGTATCGGCGGGGTAGGGGCCACGTGTAGAACAATTCCCACACTGACGTCAAAAACACAAACAGAAGCAGCAGGAATTCTTCCGTAATACTTTACTGAGCTTTCAAAGCATACAGTTCTCACTGGGTCCCCAGTGAGGCACAAAACTTAGCTCCTGAGAGCAGATCCAGTTTCAGCAGTAAAAAAATACAGCACACAGGATATCGAAGTCAGGCACACACACCGGCAGAACGGAGCAAGCGTGGAAAGAGGCTGGAACGACACAGGGCAATGGATGTGTGTCTTTCGTTTCCCCTCGTTTTGGAGGGACGTCAGCAACTCGGCATCTGCAGGGGCTTCACGAAGAAAAGCTTTTTGCCGCTGCTTGCAGGCACATCCCAAAATACACACTGTGATTCGCAGTGTATTGACATATCAATTGTTTTTCAAAGGTTATCGAGATGTGGTCTAGAAACCAGTATTGGACCAGATATCAATATATCGCCGAGCCCTAATCCTCACTCACCACCAGCAAACCAGATTCATCCTCTCTATCAAAAGGTACTTTACCTCTTAGATTATACTCACATTGTTAGACATTGCCTTCAATATTTCATTGCTGTTCAGTTTTACATATAAACACAAGAATTTCAAATACACATCGCGTGTTTAAGACTGATTTCCTGCTGAGTTCATTGCTGTGAAGAAAGAGTGGACACTGAAAGAAAAACGTCCCACTCTCCATACATCTAAATGGGTTCTTCCATGGGAAAGTCCCTGGATGTTCCTTAAACACTCCATTGTAAATAAAGCACTTTTTGCAATCTTTTCATTTAAACTGCTTCTCAAACTCCAGAATAAGCAGGTTGCCCCATGGGGTTCATGAGTGAAGATGGGCCCACCAGGAGACTTCCCTGGTACCTGCAGCCCCACATTCCCCGTCTTGAACTTAGGCTTTGGGGGGAAATCTCCCATTGAATTTCAGTATTTCAAGATGAGGTTCTGTTGAAGAAGAAGTGTTTGGAGATCATGTAGTGGTAAGGGTGACAGAGCTTGGTGCAAAAACCATCTTGTGTGCTTGAGTACAGCAACTCCAGGGCATGAGCTAAGTAGCAGCAGGGGAGGGGCCACGTGTAGAGCAAGTGCCACACTGAGGTCAAAAAGACACACACAGGCAGCAGGACTTCTTCAGTAATAGTTTACTGAGCTTTCAAAGGCTACAGTTATGACTGGGACCACAGTGAGGCACAAAACTTAGCTCCTGAGAACAAATCATTCATATGGTTTCTCCCCTGTGTGAGTCAGTTGATGCACGCTGAGGTTTCGACTCTGACTGAATTTCCTTCCGCACTCCATGCAATTAAATGGTTTTTCCCCTGTGTGAGTCCGTTGATGTGTTCTAAGGGTTCCATTATCACAAAAGCTCTTTCCGCACTCCATACGTTTACATGGTTTCTCCCCTGTGTGAGTCCGTTGATGTCTTCTAAGGTTGCCATTATCACGAAAGCTCTTTCCGCACTCCATACATTCATATGGTTTCTCCCCCGTGTGTGTCCGTTGATGTATTCTAAGGCTTCCTTTGAAACTGAAGCTCTTTCCGCACTCCATACATTTACATGGTTTCTCCCCTGTGTGAGTCCGTTGATGTGTTCTAAGGCTTCCATTGCAACTGAAGCTCTTTCCGCACTCCATACATTCATATGGTTTCTCCCCTGTGTGAGTCCGTTGATGTATTCTAAGGCTTCCTTTGAAACTGAAGCTCTTTCCGCACTCCATACATTCATATGGTTTCTCCCCTGTGTGAGTCCGTTGATGTATATTTAAGTTTCCACTATTACTGAAGCTCTTTCCACAATGCATACATTTATATGGTTTCTCCCCTGTGTGAGTCCGTTGATGTGTTCTAAGGGTTCCATTATCACTAAAGCTCTTTCCGCACTCCATGCATTTAAAAGGTTTTTCACCCGTGTGAGTCAGTTGATGCATATTTAGTTGTCCACTCTGACTGAATTTTCTTCCGCACTCCATGCATTTAAATGGTTTTTCCCCTGTGTGAGTCCGTTGATGTGTTCTAAGGGTTCCATTATTACGAAAGCTCTTTCCACACTCCATACATTCATATGGTTTCTCCCCTGTGTGAGTCCACTGATGTGTTCTAAGGGTTCCATTATTACGAAAGCTCTTTCCACACTCCATACATTCATATGGTTTCTCCCCTGTGTGAGTCCACTGATGTGTTCTAAGGGTTCCATTATTACGAAAGCTCCTTCCACACTCCATACATTCATATGGTTTCTCTCCTGTGAGTCCGTTGATGTGTTCTAAGGGTTCTATTATCACGAAAGCTCTTTCCGCATTCCATACATTCATATGGTTTCTCCCCTGTGTGAGTCCGTTGATGTGTTCTAAGGGTTCTATTATCACGAAAGCTCTTTCCGCACTCCATACATTCATATGGTTTCTCCCCCGTGTGAGTCCGTTGATGTATTCTAAGGCTTCCATTGCAACTGAAGCTCTTTCCGCACTCCATACATTCATATGGCTTCTCCCCTGTGTGAGTCCATTGATGTGTTCTAAGGGTTATATTATCACGAAAGCTCTTTCCGCCCTCCATACATTCATATGGTTTCTCCCCTGTGTGAGTCCACTGATGTGTTCTAAGGGTTCCATTATTACGAAAGGTCTTTCCGCACTCCATACATTCATATGGTTTCTCCCCTGTGTGTGTCCGTTGATGTGTTCTAAGTTTTCCATTATCACTAAATCTCTTTCCGCACTCAATGCATTTAAATGGTTTCTCCCCTGTGTGTGTCCGTTGATGTGTTCTAAGTTTTCCATTATCACTAAATCTCTTTCCGCACTCAATGCATTTAAATGGTTTTTCCCCTGTGTGAGTCCGTTGATGTCGTCTAAGGTTTCCATTATCACTAAATCTCTTTCCACACTCCATACATTCATAGGGTTTCTCCCCTGTGTGAGTCCGTTGATGTCATCTAAGGATTGCATTGAAACTGAAGCTCTTTCCGCACTCCATACATTTATATGATTTCTCCCCTGTGTGAGTCTCTTGATGTCCTCTAAAGGTTCCATTATCACGAAAGGACTTTCCACACTCCATACATTCATATGGTTTCTCCCCTGTGTGAGTCCGTTGATGTCTTCTAAGTTTTCCATTATCTCTAAAGCTCTTTCCACACTCCATACATTTAAAAGGTTTCTCCCCTGTGTGAGTCAGTTGATGCATATTTAGGTTTCCACTCTGACTGAATTGCCTTCCACACTCCATGCATTTAAATGGTTTTTCCCCTGTGTGAGTCCGTTGATGTATATTGAGGTTTCCACTCTGACTGAAGTTCTTCCCGCACTCCTTGCATTTGAATCCTTTCTTGCCCATGTGAGTCGGCTGATGTGTTCTATCAGTGAAAGTCTTTCCACACTCCATACCTTTAAATGGTTTCGCCACTTTTGGGGTTTGTTTATGTGAGCTATGTGTGCTCATTCAATGAAGCATGTTCCACATTTCACACATTTTAAGGTCTATATCTAATGAAACCAAAGGTGCCCTTTCCCCTGGAAGTCTGTCTCTCTTCTCCATGACCCTCCTCAGCGTGGGAGGAAAGGAAATCCTGTTTGGGTTTCAAGGAAGAGAACAAAGGAAAAGAGAGCATATCAGATGCCATTAGCACCACCTCATATTTCAACATATCCTATATTTCCCCTGCATGCTACTCAGGTTCCAAATTTTGGGGAAATGAAGATGCAATGATGTCAAATGATAGTAATGCATCAGCAACCTTTCATTATCCTCAATCATCATTAATAAAGCAGCATGATCTTGGAAAACAGCCTTTTCCCATCAATTGTTTTCTCACAGGAAATGCAGCTACTCTCTCTCCATGAAAAGGCCCTCTCTGTCTCTGGTTCATCTTTCCTTTGGACATTTCCCATCATCGGCATCATAATCCTCCATCCACCCCTGTTTACACCCCTAGATCTTCATGAATCACCTGCACAGTCCCAATGGCTTCAGGAAGTCCATGTGGACCATTATATGAGACCCAGGTCTACATCTTTTCCAGGGACTTTGGTCTGGGTCAGTCGGAGAACTAGTGACAAGGCTTGGTGCTTGGGGTCAGCTGAATGGGTGCTCAGGGAAGCTCCTGTTCTTGGAGATGGACCTCCGTCTAGATGCCTCACATTGCATGGAGAGAGCAGGAGAAGCAGAAGGAAAGCAGCTGGCAAATGGGTAACACACCCCCATTGTTCCTTATAATAATGATGTGCTGCCTGATCTCTTGCACCGTCTTCTGACACAGGACCTTCTGACACAGGACCTGATCTGAGCGTTTTTTCCTACTCTCCTAACTATATGTCAGTCTAGGAGATCGTTATGAAGGAGCAAGATCTGAGACCTAGAGCCCTAAACAGGCTCGGCCCTGTAGACCTGAAGGAGTGTCTCCAGCTCCATCCTTCACTTTGCACACTGAGGTTCTCCTCTGAGGGTCTTCTGCTGGTTCCCTCCTTTCAGAGGTCAAGGAAATGAACAACTATCTGACATTTAGAAGATAGTTGAAGGGAGACCTGTATTAGGAGGTTTTAATGTCTGATGTTTTACTGTCTTTTATGTGTACTGGAAACCCAACCAGATGGGCAGGGTATAAATACTACAATCAGTTGTATTATCTTGTGATTTTTTTGTAGTTATTTTGGAATTCGTAGTGCAATATCAGGTCATGAAATGTTTTGGGTGGAGAAAATCACAGGGTTGCCGTAAACAATAATCCCACCCACAAACTCTCATTCACATACAGTCTGTAAATTTGGGAAGGTCACACACCTCACCTGTGCTAATACTGGTAGTCTTTGGCGTCCATAGGCGCACCCTGTCTGTAGAGCCTCCAGCCACAAGCACTGTCTATCATGAAAATGGGTCCTTTGACTGGGAAGTATCTCAGCTTGTCAGTCACTCTGACATTGCCTATAAAAAGTAAGAGGAACAGAAATGCCTTTGAGGCACAGCAAGGACTAGCTAACTAAGGTCGAGAGAATTTCTTCTTCTTTATTGGGTAAAAGACATTAATTTCACGATTTGGCAGTATAAGTAATTTCACTGGAGGATAAGAGCTAATTTTGAGAGCTGAAGTGCCACCCCCCCGGACCCGGGAGTGATCCGCGAGAGAGCCTGTTGAGGAGATATAGAAGAGTTTGACAGCTGTCAAATTAGCTGTCAAGAAGGAAAAAGAGAACTTTGTTTCTGCTGTCTCTGCTGGATATATTTGCTACAATTTGGTTATATTTTGTTGAAAACAAGGAAGAACTGATACAAACTAACTGGATTTTTGGATTTGAACTGGAAGGAAGATAAAGTAACCAAAATCCTTCTAGAGGGGATTTTGGGACATTACAAGAATGGCTGAAGCAGGAAAAATTCAAGCTAAATTGGACAGAGTGTTTCTTCTCTTGGGAAAGTTACAAGGCCAAATTGATGTTTTGGCTATAAATGTTGCAACTCTGGACTTAACAGTAAACAAATTCATTGCATTTGATAAGGACTTGACTCATGAAGTCCATGCAGCTGGACAAGAAGAGAAACTTGAAAGATTTGAGAGTGTGGAGAAAGAGATATATGTTGTTTCTGAGGAAAAGGAAGGAGGAGATGTAATGTTGCAGATGACAAAGGAGAGCCAGAGGCCTGACATGATGGCTACAAAGGAAAATAAGTATTGGATGATGAAAATCTGTTTTGAATTGAAGATTGAAGAATGGAGAGATCTCCTTATGTGGAGATCTGAAGACCTATGGATTACAAATTTGACTAAGGTGAAAGTTGGAGCTTTTGGGACATTTGGACTTAAAAGGAGTAAGAAACAAGATTCGGGCTCCACTTTTAAGTATGGAGGTCTGGCTGGAAGAAATATGGACCCTATCGGGACAGAGCTTCTCCGAGATCTGGTGTTTAATATTAAGGACTACCAAAAAAACCGGCAGAGAGGAATTGAGAGAGAATTAAGAGCCTCGGACGTGAGGTCTCCAGGCTGATAGTAGACTAAGACTGATGGACATTTGTTGGGGATTGAAACCGGGAAAGGGGGGGTGGGGTTTGGGAATCCAAAGGGTGCAGAATTATAATTTGTTTTTTTTATTTTGTTTTGTTATTAGTATGAAAATTGGGGAATTCGTGGAAGGGAATTTGGGTCGACTTTAGAAAAAAGTTTTAAGAATGAGCACTGATGTTTAAATACTGATGTTTATAAGTTAAAATTGGTTTTTCTAAAATGAATTAAATATAAAAAGGTCAAAAATTGGGGACAAGAACTTGTTGAATTAACAATTTGAATTGGAATATAAGAAGGGGAGGTGTGGGGAAGTCAGGGAAATATGTTATTGAAAATAAGGATTGTAAACTTTATGTGTTTTTAACTTTTTTGTTCTTTGTTTTTTTGATTTTTTAATTCATAAAGGTGGAAAAATTCAATAAGTATCTTTTTAAAAAAAATATAGCAATCCTGAGATCAATTAAACAGGTTCTGCACCCCTGTTTCTGATGAAAGGTGTACATTTTCCTCATCCTCAATAAACCATGCAGTGGAAAAGACACTTAAAGATGGAAGCCTGAGAGAGAGGAAAAGGTTTCTGGCTGCTTCCTGGGGGGGACTGAGGAAACAAAGAGTCACTTCTGAGAAGGCCCCCCCCCTCTCTTCCTCTTCCCTCTCCTCTCCAGGACGAACAATGGTTGGACTGGGCAGATTCGCTGTGTCTGGACAGGGCAGGAGCTTATGGGGTGGGAAGAGGATGGAGCTTGCAGGAAGGAAGGGGTGCGGGGAAAGGACCCCCCACTTTCCAGGGATCCTTTTCTGGTTGCCTTGAGGGGGGGGTCGATTATTGGGTGGGAGGGAGAAGCCAAGGCCGCCCCTCTGGAGATTCCTCGTGGGCGCACGATGGAGACGTCTCCCCAAAGACTGGTCTCCTCCCCCCAACCCCGCCAATGCTTCGCTTCCTTGCCCCGGGGATGCTCCCCTCCCTCCTCCCCCCTGGCTCCCCCCACCCTTGGCCCCCTCCCTCTCTCCCGGAGTCTCCCCTGCACCCAGAGGCCCCCTTGGCGCGGCTCACCCCTCGCCATGCGCGACCCATCTCTCCACCCGGAGGGTCCCCCCAAGACGAGATGGGGAGGGACGGGGGTGTCTCTAGGCGTCTTTCGTGCCCGTTAACCCTTTCATGGTCTGCCTCTCTCCGCGCGGAGCGCACAGGGCCCCAGGGATGCCTGCGCGGGGGAAACGGGGCCAGGGAGTCCTCGTGGGACCCCGTGGGTGGGCGCCCCATGTCTACCCCTGCCGAGGAAAGCCCCCTTCGCAGCACACGTTCAGGGATCCAGGCCCTGCCGGGGGGGCCCACGGAAGGCGCTTTGGGGAGCTGGCGCGGGGTCCCTCTCTGGGTCCTTCTCTCCCCTCTCCCCCCCCCCCGCGACCCCTTTACCTCTTTGTCCTCGATCCCGATTCTCATTTCCTTTCCTGCAACATCGATGTTTTTTGGGGGGGTCCCCTGCCGCCCCTCCTCCCCTTTCCGAAAGGGCGCGCCCCTAGAGCTATGGCGCTGAGCGGCAATCCGGCGTAGAAGCTCCACTTCCGGGAGAAGCAGGCAGGTTGGGAGGGGGGTCACCCCTCCCTTATTCCCAGAACAGAAGCCGGATTGGAGGAGGAGGAGGAGGAGGAGGAGGATCCTGATACTTCCAAAGGAGAAGCCCAGGACAGCCTTGCAGCTAGAGGGATGTCTGAATACTATTATGGTTCTTATTGGAAGAGGGCAGTTAAAAGGTGTGAGAAACTGGGGTTGTTGACAGGGGTGGGTGACGGGTCCATGTTTCTGAATGCCAAAGACTCCTCCTTTGTGACAAATCTGTGATGCATCAAAGATGCTGTGGAAAAATGTATTGTGGGAAATGGGGAGAGGTCTTAAAAATCCATGCAACCATCTTCTCGGGGTTCCTACTCTTGGTGTGTTTGAACCTTGTTGCAACACATAAAGTTCACGTCAACTGACCGCCGTTTGCTTCTTTAACTTGGCTGGAGACTCATTCTTTTGCTGACCGGAGGGACCCGCGGAGAGGGGCACCCTGACGATCTGGGCAGCGGAGGAAATCCGCACCCGGGGATATTTTCCTTCTCAACTCCTTCCCACCTGAGCCTCACCCCCTTACCTAAAAGCCAGACACAGCACAATGTGACAGGATTGTGACTCCTGCCCTCAGCAAACAAAATAGCTTCCCCCCCGGAGCAAAGCAACCCCGGGATGCTGAGGTCCCCCAGTCCTTGAAATGAAAAGGGGAGGGGCTCGAGAAACCTTCCGGGAGCAGGCGGGGAGGGGGCTGCCCAGGCTCCAGAAGCTCCTTCTCGCTGGTTCCTCCCCATCGCCCTCCTGCTGCCTGCCTCCCCTCCGCTTCTACTGGTCCTTTGCAAGTGCGGCGGAGCTCTAGTCCCTCCGCCCCCCCCCGAAGTTCCCTTAAGAGCCCCACGTTGCACGGGGCAGACTCACCTGCAGCGAAACAAAACGCAGCTGCCCTGGCCGAGTGGAGCCAGGCTGGGGCGCAACGTGGGGACCCCAGAAATGTGTCCCTAGAAGAAATGCGCCTCCCCCCTTCTCTGGTGCTCAAGTGCTGCCGGTGGGCTTCCCAGAAGAGGCCCCTGCTTGGCTCCTGGGAGGACAGGGGCCCCTTGGGCCTGATCCTGCAGGGCTCACCTTACGTTCTGGTGCAAGTGAACCCTCCTTTGTCCTTCAGGGAGAACTGGGTTTCCCAAATTTGGGTCTCCAGCTGTTTTTGGAGTACAGCTCCCGTCACCCCTACCTAGCAGGACCAGTGGTCAGGGATGATGGGAATTGTAGTCAGGCCCTCCAGGTGGCTCTGGCAAGTGAGCCCAGCTGCGTATGACAAGGGTGAGGGGGATTCCTTCCTGGTGTTACGGAAATTACAGGGGAGGGGGTTACGATCTGACATTATGCCCTGGAACGAGGAACCCCAAACGCCTCTCCCCTCAGTCGCAAAAGCACGACTCACACATCTTATAAATACAGGAAAACACGGTCTCTGCATATTATGGATGGGATTTACGGACTTTGTGTTTTATGAATGAGATTTATGAATAACTGAAGCTCACCAATCAAGAGCGCTGTGTTTTGACAGCTAGCCAATGGGGGAATCCGTAGACGGCTGAAACTGCCTCCAAACCAGCCTTTCAGCTCAGCCTTTGCATGCTTTTCTGAGTACCTTCCTGCTGCTCAAACTATGGGTACTGTATATTAAAGCCATTTTGGTTTCGATTGCCTAAAGTTACAAAGATTGTGTCTGAATGTATCCTTTCAACTTGACAGCTCAGAGAATGATACCTAAATTTGTAAATTCATATAAAATCCATACTTTAACCGATTCTTCCCATTCCAATGCCATTTTCACTCTTAAGAAAAAGTAAATTTAGGCTTCACCCTCCTCCATGACCTTGGAAGCGGATAGCCACGTAGGCAGTGAGAACAGGGCCTCCTGCCAAAATCCCCTGAGCGTGAGAGCACGTACACTTCGCCCCACCCAGGGAGTGACCAAGGGGCGACAACAGACTTCCACAGAGGCAGCTGACCAAGCCAGGTGTCGCAAGAAACCCCCTCCCCCAATCATTCAGTTTTTACAAACTTGACACACACACGCACCCACACACTACATACGCTACGCTTCTGTTATAAATTCATAGAAAATCAACCATACATCGAATCTGCACCGTTCCACTTCTTTTTACTCCATGAAGGAAGGACTACAAAATGGGGAAGGTCTGATACAGGGCAGCCACAATCCCTTCAGCATACCAGCACATCCACAGGAGCCCTGACCAGTTGGCATGGCAACCTTGATGGTCCCTGACAGAAGATCATCAAGGACACAACGGACTTGCATATGGGAGTAGATTCAACACAGACTGGAACAAAGGACAATGATCAGATCTCCCCTCTGGGGGCAGGAAACTGTCAACTCCCCTTTGTCTTCTGGAAGAGACTGGTGGGGAGGGGGAAAGAGGAACCAGCCAGGTGTCAAGATACTCAGGTTACTTCCACAACCCCTCCCTCAACCCCTCCTGTTTGTGATGTGTCAATGATGTAGTCATGATGTAGTTGTGATGTAGTTCCAGGGGTGTAGTTTGGGGGATTAGTAGCTAATAAAAGTTGGGGTCTTCTTTTGTTCGGGACTTCCATTTTGCTTCATCTTCTTGTGGCTGGGAGTCCTGTCGTGACAGTTTCCAATAAAGGCCAAGCCTACAGGCTGCTGTTTTGCTCCAAACTGTCCTGGTTGGTGTCTTTTTTGTCCAAGGGAGCCCTCGGATTCCTTTAACACAGGTGTTCTGAAAGCCCAGCTCAGGAGAAGCCCTGAGGGCAAGGATGTAATTTGATTATGAATTGATTTTAGAATGTATTTCAATTAATTGATTGTGATTTTATGTAAACTGTGTTACTTTTACTGTTGTTAGCTGCTCTGAGCCCGGCTTTGCCTGGGGAGGGTGGGAAATAAATATATTTTATTTTATTCATCATCATCATCATCATCATCATCATCATTATTATTATTAGAGTGGCAGCTCGGGTTACAGACGCTTCAGGTTACAGACTCTGCTAACCCAGAAATAGTACCTTGGGGTAAGAACTATGCTTCAGGATGAGAACAGAAATCGTGCAGTGGTGGCACAGCAGCAGCGGGAGGCCCCATTAGCTAAAGTGGTACCTCAGGTTCAGAACAGTTTCAGGTTAAGAACAGAACTCCGGAATGAATTAAGTTCTTAACCCGAGGTACTACTGTATTGTGTCAATAGTTTTCTTGATGTTTAGGTGATGGGTACTGGAGAGGTGTCCAGAGATGTATCTGATAGAGTGACCAACTGTTGCACTTGTGTAACCCTTTGATACATACTAGTGAAGATGCTACTTGAAAAGTATTCTGGGTGAAGGGGGGAAGTTTTAAAAGTCGATGTAAATTGTCCAGGGTTGCTCAAACAAAGAGAGATGCAAGGAGCTCCAAAAGGACCTCTCCAAATGGGGCGAATGGGCAGAAAATACAGCATCATAAAGTGATGCAAAAAAACCTACACCCATTAATATAATGTATAGGCTCATGGGTCTGAACTGGATTTCTCTGTGTGCTCTAGGAGACCAGGGGAGAGGGGAGCTGGTCGCAGACGGAGGGGGAGTCTCCCTGGATGCTTCAGTAGCCGGGCTCTTCTGGGTCTCCTAGCCCCTCCTCTCCTCCCTCTGAGCCTGAACTGCTCTCTGTCCCAGCCTCTTCCTGCTCACCAAACCCTGTTTCCTCCTCAGCTTGCAACACCTCCCCTCCCGTTCTGCTCCCTTTTCTCCCTCTATCTGCTGATCGCCATCCCCCCACCAGTCCCCAGGATCTGAGCCTTCTTCCTTGTGGGTCCCCCAGACTGGTGTCTCCCCCGCCCCTGAACCCAGCCAGTCCATGACAGCAAAAGCAGCAGCAACAGTAAAATCAGTAGGATAGTAATAAGGACTGTGGTCCTCTGGCAGGAAGACTCCCTAAGCATGATTGACTAATAACCTCTGGAAAAATATTATCCTCCCCAACCCCAGAATAAGCAGTAGCTCTGGGGTTCCCCTATGTGGTTCATGAGTGAAGATGGGCCCTCCAGGAGACTTTCCTGGTACCTGCAACCCATCCTTCCCCCTCTTGCAGTTAGGCTTGGGGGGGGGAGGAATCTCTCATTAAATTTTAAGTTTTCTTCAGAACGTGCAGGGGGCAGGGATGAAGTTCTGTTGAATAAGTAGTGTTTGGAGATCATGCAGTGGTGGGGGTGACAGAGTTTGGTGTAAAAACCACTCTGACACACAAATACCCATCTTGAATGCTTGAGTACAGTAACTCCAGAGCCTTAGCCAAGCATCGGTGGGGTAGGGGCCACATGTAGAGCAAGTCCCACACTGATGTCAAAAACACACACAGAAGCAGCGGGACGTCTATAGTAATAGTTTACTGAGATTTCAAAGCATACGGTTCTCACTGGGTCCCCAGTGAGGCACAAAACTTAGCTCCTGAGAGCAGATCCAGTTTCAGCAGTAAAAAAATACAGCACACAGGATATCTAAGTCAGGCACACACACCGGCAGAAGGGAGCAAGCGAGGAAAGAGGCTGGAAGGACACAGGGCAATGGAGGTGTGTCTTTCGCTTCCCGTCGTTTTGGAAGGAGGTCAGCAACTCGGCATCTGCAGGGGCTTCACAAAGAAAAGCTTTCTGCCGCTGCTTGCAGGCACATCCCAGAAACACACACTGCGATTGACAGTGTATTGCCATATCAGTTGTTCTTCGAAGGTTATCGAGATGTGGTCTAGAAACCAGTATTGGACCAGATATCAATATATCGCCGAGCCCTAATCCTCACTCACCACCAGCAAACCAGATTCATCCTCTCTATCAAAAGGTACTTTACCTCTTAGATTATACTCACATTGTTAGACATTGCCTTCAATATTTCATTGCTGTTCAGTTTTACATATAAACACAAGAATTTCAAATACACATCGCGTGTTTAAGACTGATTTCCTGCTGAGTTCATTGCTGTGAAGAAAGAGTGGACACTGAAAGGAAAACGTCCCACTCTCCATACATCTAAATGGGTTCTTCCATGGGAAAGTCCCTGGATGTTCCTTAAACACTCCATTGTAAATAAAGCACTTTTTGCAATCTTTTCATTTAAACTGCTTCTCAAACTCCAGAATAAGCAGGTTGCCCCATGGGGTTCATGAGTGAAGATGGGCCCACCAGGAGACTTCCCTGGTACCTGCAGCCCCACATTCCCCATCTTGAACTTAGGCTTTGGGGGGAAATCTCCCATTGAATTTCAGTATTTCAAGATGAGGTTCTGTTGAAGAAGAAGTGTTTGGAGATCATGTAGTGGTAGGGGTGACAGAGTTTGGTGCAAAAACCATCTTGTGTGCTTGAGTACAGCAACTCCAGGGCATGAGCTAAGTAGCAGCAGGGGAGGGGCCACGTGTAGAGCAAGTGCCACACTGAGGTCAAAAAGACACACACAGGCAGCAGGACTTCTTCAGTAATAGTTTACTGAGCTTTCAAAGGCTACAGTTATGACTGGGACCACAGTGAGGCACAAAACTTAGCTCCTGAGAACAAATCATTCATATGGTTTCTCCCCTGTGTGAGTCAGTTGATGCACGCTGAGGTGTCCACTCTGACTGAATTTCCTTCCGCACTCCATGCATTTAAATGGTTTTTCCCCTGTGTGAGTCCGTTGATGTCTTCTAAGGGTTCCATTATCACGAAAGCTCTTTCCGCACTCCATACATTTACATGGTTTCTCCCCTGTGTGAGTCTGTTGATGTCTTCTAAGGTTGCCATTAGCACGAAAGCTCTTTCCGCACGCCATACATTCATATGGTTTCTCCCCTGTGTGAGTCCGTTGATGTGTTCTAAGGATTCCATTATCACGAAAGCTCTTTCCGCACTCCATACATTCATATGGTTTCTCCCCCGTGTGTGTCCGTTGATGCATTCTAAGGCTTCCATTATCTCTGAAGCTCTTTCCGCACTCCATACATTCATATGGTTTCTCCCCTGTGTGAGTCCGTTGGTGTATATTGAAGTTTCCACTATTACTGAAGCTCTTTCCACAATGCATACATTTATATGGTTTCTCCCCTGTGTGAGTCCGTTGATGTGTTCTAAGTTTTCCATTATCACTAAAGCTCTTTCCACACTCTATACATTTAAATGGTTTCTCCCCTGTGTGAGTCCGTTGATGTCTTCTAAGTTTTCCATTATCTCTAAAGCTCTTTCCGCACTCCATGCATTTAAAAGGTTTTTCACCCGTGTGAGTCAGTAGATGCATATTTAGGTGTCCACTCTGACTGAATTTTCTTCCGCACTCCATGCATTTAAATGGTTTTTCCCCTGTGTGAGTCCGTTGATGTGTTCTAAGGGTTCCATTATCACTAAAGCTCTTTCGACACTCCATACATTCATATGGTTTCTCCCCTGTGTGAGTCCACTGATGTGTTCTAAGGGTTCCATTATTACGAAAGCTCTTTCCGCACTCCATACATTTATATGGTTTCTCTCCTGTGTGAGTCCGTTGATGTCTTCTAAGGGTTCCATTATCACTAAAGCTCTTTCCACACTCCATACATTCATATGGTTTCTCCCCTGTGTGAGTCCGTTGATGTCTTCTAAGGGTTCTATTATCACAAAAGCTCTTTCCGCACTCCATACATTCATATGGTTTCTCTCCTGTGTGAGTCCGTTGATGTGTTCTAAGGGTTCTATTATCACAAAAGCTCTTTCCACACTCTATACATTTAAATGGTTTCTCCCCTGTGTGAGTCTCTTGATGTCTTCTAAGTTTTCCATTATCACTAAATCTCTTTCCGCACTCAATGCATTTAAATGGTTTTTCCCCTGTGTGAGTCCGTTGATGTCGTCTAAGGTTTGCACTGAAACTGAAGCTCTTTCTACACTCCATACATTCATATGGTTTCTCCCCTGTGTGTGTCCGTTGATGTGTTCTAAGGTTTCCATTATCACGAAAGGTCTTTCCACACTCCATGCATTTAAATGGTTTATCCCCTGTGTGAGTCCGTTGATGTATATTGAGGTGTCCACTCTGACTGAAGTTCTTCCCGCACTCCTTGCATTTGAATCCTTTCTTGCCCATGTTAGTCGGCTGATGTGTTCTATCAGTGAAAGTCTTTTCACACTCTATACCTTTAAATGGTTTCGCCACTTTTGGGGTTTGTTGATGTGAGCTATGTGTGTTCATTCAATGAAGCATGTTCCAGATTTCACACATTTTAAGTCTATATCTAGTGAAACCAAAGGTGCCCTTTCCCCTGGAAGTCTGTCTCTCTTCACCATAACCCTCCTCAGCGTTGTAGGAAAGGAAATCCTGTTTGGGTTTCAAGGAAGAGAACAAAGGAAAAGAGAGCATATCAGATGCAATTAGCACCACCTCATATTTCAACATGTCCTATATTTCCCCTGCATCCTACCCAGGTTCCAAATTTTTAGGAAATGAAGATGCAATGATGTCAAATGATAGTAATGCATCAGCAACCTTTCGTTATCCTCAATCATCATTAATAAAGCAGCATGATCTTGGAAAACAGCCTTTTCACATCAATTGTTTTCTCACAGGAAATGCAGCTACTCTCTCTCCATGAAAAGGCCCTCTCTGTCTCTGGTTTATCTTTCCTTTGGACATTTCCCATCATCCGCATCATAGTCCTCCATCCACCCCTGTTTACACCCCTAGATCTTCATGAATCACCTGCACAGTCCCAATGGCCTCAGGAAGTCCATGTGGACCATTATATGAGACCATTATATGAGACCCAGGTCTACATCTTTTCCAGGGACTTTGGTCTGGGTCAGTCGGAGAACTAGTGACAAGGCTTGGTGCTTGGGGTCCGCTGAATGGGTGCTCAGGGAAGCTCCTGTTCTTGGAGATGGACCTCTGTCTAGATGCCTCACATTGCATGGAGAGAGCAGGAGCAGCAGAAGGAAAGCAGCTGGCGCATGGGAATCCCAGACGGAAACACCCACCTCAATTGTTCTTTATAATAATGATGTGCTGCCTGATCTCTTGCACTGTCTTCTGACACAGGACTATCCTAATCTGGCACTGAAAAGCTGGATATTAAAAGCAAATGGATAACTCTACTTAGTGTAAACTTCATCCTTGAATATGTAGTACTGATTCATTAACAACCTGAAGTTGTGTTATTTCTTGAGATATGAATTTATTCCTGATCTGAGCGTTTTTTCCTACTCTCCTAACTATATGTCAGTCTAGGAGATCGTTATGAAGGAGAAAGTTCTGCAACCTAGAGCCCTAAACAGCCTCGGCCCTGTAGACCTGAAGGAGTGTCTCCACCTCCATCCTTCACTCTGAACACTGAGGTTCTCCTCTGAGGGTCTTCTGCTGGTTCCCTCCCTTCAGAGGTCAAGGAAATGAACAACTACCTGACATTTAGAAGACAGTTGAAGGGAGACCTGTATTAGGAGGTTTATAATGTTTGATGTTTTACTGTCTTTTATGTGTACTGGAAAACCAACCAGATGGGCAGGGTATAAATACTACAATCAGTTGTATTATCTTGTGATTTTTTTGTAGTTATTTTGGAATTCGTAGTGCAATATCAGGTCATGAAATGTTTTGGGTGGAGAAAATCACAGGGTTGCCGTAAACAATAATCCCACCCACACACCCTCATTCACATACAGTCTGTAAATTTGGGAAGGTCACACAGCTCACCTGTGCTAATACTGCCAGTCTTTGGCCTCCATAGGCACAGCCTGTCTGTAGAGCCTCCAGCCACAAGCACTGTCTATCATGAAAATGGGTCCTTTGACTGGGAAGTATCTCAGCTTGTCAGTCACTCTGACATTGCCTATAAAAAGTAAGAGGAACAGAAATGCCTTTGAGGCGCACCTTCTATAGCAATCCTGAGATCAATTAAATAGGTTCTGCACCCCTGTTTCTGATGACAAGTGTACATTTTCCTCATCCTCAATGAACCATGCAGTGGAAAAGACACTTGAAGATAAAAGCCTGAGAGAGAGGAAAAGGTTTCTGACTGCTTCCTGGGGGGGATTGCGGAAACCAAGAGCCGCTTCTGAGAAGGCCCCTCCTCTCCCCTCTTCCTCTTCCTCTTCCCTCTCCTCTCCAGGACGAACAATGGTTGGACTGGGCAGATTCGCTGGGTCTGGACAGGGCAGGAGCTTATGGGGTGGGAAGAGGATGGAGCTTGCAGGAAGGAAGGGGTGGGGGGACAGGACCCCCCACTTTCCAGGGATCCTTTTCTGGTTGCCTTGAAGGGGGGGGTCGATTCTTGGGTGGGAGGGAGAAGCCAAGGCGGCCCCTCCGGAGATTACTCGTGGGCGCACGATGGAGACGTCTCCCCAAAGACTGGTCTCCTCCCCCCAACCCCGCCAGTGCTTCGCTTCCTTACCCCAGGGATGCTCCCCTCCCTCCTCCCCCCGGCTCCCCCCACCCTTGGCCCCCTCCCTCTCTCCCGGAGTCTCCCCTGCACCCAGAGGCCCCCTTGGCACGGCTCACCCCTCGCCATGCGCGACCCATCTCTCCATCCGGAGGGGCCCCCAAGACGAGATGGGGAGGGACGGGGGGTCTCTATCTAGGCGTCTCTCGCGCCCCTTAACCCTTTCATGGTCTGCCTCTCTCCGCGCGGAGCGCACCGGGCCCCAGGGATGCCTGCGCGGGGGAAACGGGGCCAGGGAGTCCTCGTGGGTGGGCGCCCCATGTCTACCCCTGCCGAGGAAAGCCCCCTTCGCAGCACACGTTCAGGGATCCAGGCCCTGCCGGGGGGGCCCACGGAAGGCGCTTTGGGGAGCTGGCGCGGGGTCCCTCTCCGGGTCCCTTTCTCCCCTCTCCCCCCCCCCGCCGCGACCCCTTTACCTCTTTGTCCTCGATCCCGATTCTCATTTCCTTTCCTGCAACATCGATGTTTTTTGGGGGGGTCCCCTGCCGCCCCTCCTCCCCTTTCCGAAAGGGCGCGCCCCTAGAGCTATGGCGCTGAGCGGCAATCCGGCGTAGAAGCTCCACTTCCGGGAGAAGCAGTCAGGTTGGGAGGGGGGTCACCCCTCCCTTATTCCCGGAGCAGAAGCCGGATTGGAGGAGGAGGAGGAGGAGGAGGAGGAGGATCCTGATATTTTCAAAGGAGAAGCCCAGGACAGCCTTGCAGCTAGAGGGATGTCTGAATACTATTATGGTTCTTATTGGAAGAGGGTAGTTTAAAGGTGTGGGAAACTGGGGTTGTTGACAGGGGTGGGTGACGAGCACAGAAAATTTCTGGAACCATTTTCTCCCTCCCAAATTCTCTGCAAGGTCAAAGTGGGAAACCTGTCCATTGTCTCTTTGCGCACAAATCCTGTCTTAAGGGCACATTTAAGATATGAATAGGGTGAGCCTGTGACATGGATTCAGGAACTGAATAGCTATCATAACAATAGAGTGGCCAGGATGCCCAGGTATTCCAATCAGGTAACTTGGCAGACAGGAGAGAAACACTGCACTCAGATTTCTGTTGTAGTCCACCCCTTCTCTCATGTAGGTATGATGTCTTGGGGGTGGTCTTGGGCTACACCCCTTCTGTGATGTATTTATGATTTTTTTTTGGGGGGGCGGTCTTGGGCTCCAGGGGGGGCAATTTCAAAATGTCTTTATAAGGGCTTGCACTACTTTGTTAGAGGTCCTCCTCTCTCCTCCCTGTGGGGGGAACACCCTGTTGCAACAGCTTCAGTAAAGATCAGGCTTACTAGCTGCTTTGCTTCTCAATATTCTCTGCTTGGCCTCTGTTATTTCCTCCTACCAATAGAGAACCTACAAAAGGACCCTATATGGGCTCTTGGATACCCCATAAGGGATAAAGGAGCAGCTTCCCCCCCCTTTGTGTTTGAACCTTGTTGCAACAAATAAAGATCAGGTCAATTGGCTGCTGTTTTGCATATTTAACATGGCTGGAGACTCCTTCTTTTGCTGACCAGAGGGACCCCCGGGGAGTGACACCCTGATGAGCTGGGCAGCGGAGTAACTCTGCACCCCAGGATTTTTTGCTTCTCCCTGCATTTCCACCTGAGCCTCACCCCCTTACCTAAAAGACAGACACAACACAATGTGACAGGAGTGTGACTCCTGCCCTCAGCAAACAAAATAGCTGACTCCCCACCCCCAGAACAAAGCAACCCTGGGATGCTGAGGTCCCCCAATCCTTGAAATGAAAAGGGGGGAGGCTCAGGAAACCTTCAGGGAGCAGGCAAGGAGTGGGGTGCACAGGCTCCAGAAGCTCCTTCTCGCGGATTCCTCCACTCCACGCCACTCCCCACCGCAAGCCGCCTGCCTCCCCATCACTCCCATGGCTGCTTCACAAGTGTGGGGAAGCTGTGGCCCCTCCGCCTGGAGCTCCAAGTTCCTTTAAGAGCCCAGCGTTGCACAGGGCAGGCTCACCTGCAGCAAAACACACCGCAGCTTCCCTGGCAGTCTGGAGCCAGGCTGGGGAGCATCGTGGGGACCCCATATAAGAATATATATAATGATTTATTATTTATCCCCCGCCCATCTGGCTGGGCTTCCCCAGCCACTCTGGGCGGCTCCCAGCCCAATACTAAACACACAATACAGTGGTACCTCGGGTTACATATGATTCAGGTTACATACGCTTCAGGTTACAGACTCCGCTAACCCAGAAAAAGTGCTTCAGGTTAAGAACTTTGCTTCAGGATGAGAACAGAAATTGTGCTCTGGCAGTGTGGCGGCAGCAGGAGGCCCCATTAGCTAAAGTGGTGCTTCAGGTTAAGAACAGTTTCAGGTTAAGTACGGACCTCCGGAACGAATTAAGTACTTAACCCAAGGTACCACTGTACGGCATTAAACATTAAAACACTTCCCTAAACTTCCCCAGAAATGTGCCCCTAGAAGAAATGTGCTTCCCCAATCAGAGGCAGCCGTCCTTCTCTGGTGCTCAAGTGCTGCCAGTGGGCTTCCCAGAAGAGGCCCCTGCTTGGTCCCTGGGAGGACAGGGCCCCCCCGTGGGCCTGATCCTGCAGGGCTCACCTGATGTTCTAATGCAGGTGAATCCTCCTTTGTCCTTCAGGGAGAACAGAGTTCCCCAAATTTGGGTCACCAGCTGTTTTTGGACTACAGATCCCACCATCCCAAGCTAGCAAGACTAGGGATGATGGGAATTGTTGGCAGGCCATGCAGGTGGCTCTGGCAAGTGAGCCCAGCTGCATGGGACCAGGGTGGGGGGAATTCCTTCAAGGATTCCAGAAGTGGTCATCACCTTTGAGTATAGGGGTCAGTGCCCCTATTCCTCCAGCAGGAGCGATTGTGGGGCTTCCTCGCCCTCTTCCATTCAGCTCCGCCATTCCCAAAGGGCAATTCTTCTTCAGCCATTGTGGGAGCAGACGGGCTGGAAGCTGAAGCACGACTCTGGGGTTGCTCCATGGGGTTCATGAGTGAAGATGGGCCCCCCAGGAGACTTCCCTCATACCTGTAGCCCCTCCTTCCCCATCCTGCAAATAGGCTTGGGGGGAAATCTCCCATTCAATTTCAGTATTTCAAGTTTTTTTCCAGAATGTGTAGTGGGCAGGGATGAAGTTCTGTTAAATAAGTAGTGTTTGGAGATCATGCAGTGGTGGGGGTGACAGAGCTTGGTGCAAAAACCATCTTGCATGCTGGAGCAGAGCAACTCCAGGGCATGAGCTAAGTAGCAGCAGGGTAGGGGCCACGTGTAGAGCAAGTCCCACACTGAGGTCAAAAACGCACACAGAGGCAGCAGGACTTCTTCAGTAATAGTTTACTGAGCTTTCAAAGCATACAGTTCTCCCTGGGTCCCCAGTGAGGCACAAAACTTTGCTCCTGAGAGCAAATCCAGTTTCAGCAGTAAAATCATACAGCACACAGGATATCTAAGTCAGGCACACACACCGGCAGAAGGGAGCAAGGGAGGAGAGAGGCTGGAAGGACACAGAGCAATGGATGTGTGTGTGTGTAGCTTCCTGTCGCCTGGGAGGGAAGTCAACAACTCGGCATCTGCAGGGGCTTCATGAAGCAAAGCTTTATGCTGGCTATTCCAGGCAAACATGCAACTCAAAAACACATGCTGTGATCTGTGCTATATTGCCATATCAGTTGTTTTTATGGGGTTTTTTCTGTCCCCCCCCAAAATATTCATTTTATAACACAAATAAAGAACACAAACAGAAAAACAAACAATACAAACAAAGTCTTGTCATATCCTTATTTTCCTATACATTGTGAAGTGGGCTTCCTCAAGTCCCACCTATCTGATTTTCATTTTACTTCATCTTTAGCAATTTACATATATCAACGTTTCTAACCATCTTTTTTTTTTAAATCACACTTAAAATAACTTCACATTTTATCACTTACAAATAATACTATTTTAAAATACACTATCTTCTACTTCTAAGCCTGCAGCCTATATCCACTTCCAAAGCTATTCTAAGATTTAAATATTAACATATTTTTTCAAATATTCCTTATACTTCTTCCAATTCTTTCAATACTTCTTTCAATACTTTCATCAGTTCATTGTAAATACTTTCCCAGAAGTCTTTTTCCTTGGGGCACGTCCACCACATGTGGTAAAAGGTTCCTTCTTTTTCTTTACATTTCCAGCATTTATTATCATGAGTATGATACATTTTTGCAAACTTCACTGGTGTTAAATACCATCTATACATCATTTTCATCAAGTTTTCTCTTAATACATTGCAACATGTAAATTTGATTCCTTTGTTCCACAATTTCTCCCAATCTACCATCATGATATTGTGCCCCACATCCCTGGCCCATTCAGTCATTACAGATTTCACTTGTTCATCTTTTGTATGCCATTCCAGCAATAAATTATACATGTTAGATAGGTTTTTTGGTTTTGTATCTAATAATTCCATTTCCAGTTTGGATTTCTCTCTTTGAAAACCAATTTTCTTATCCATTTTAAACACTTCATTTATCTGGATGTACTGGAACCTATCATCTAATTTATCTTTCAACGGATCACAAGGTCCCCTACTTCCATCAGAATAGCATTATACTTCAACCACGTATCTTTCATATTCAACCTTTTACGGGTCTTAGCCAAATCACTTCTTTTTCAAGGGTTCTCGCAATGCGTAAGGGAATGGTCTGAAGCTGAGTATGTAGGAATGCATTCTCAGGCAGATCAGCTTTCCTGGGAGCTGGAGGGGGGGAATTGACCCTCCTCTTTTCCAGTGGTCTCAGAAGCAGGGAGTGACACCGATACAGAGCAGATTAGACAGGAGTTACCTAGCTAAGAGATAAGGACAAGAGAAACAGACTCAGCTGGCCCTGAAGCAGGAATACGGATTTCTTTGGAGTTCACTGCTGGGAAGAAGAGTGGACTCTGAGAGGAACATGTCCCACACTCCACATATCTAAATGGGTTCTCCCTTGTGAGAGTCCCTAGATGTTGCTTAAACATTCCATTATAATTAAATCACTTTCTGTAATCTTTCCATTTAAACTGCTTCTCCTCATGTCTGAGGGTTGGGGGTTGGACTCAATGGCCCTTGTGGTCTCTTCCAACCCTATGATTCTATGATTCTATGTCTATGTCTGTTGATGGTTTGTAGGGGTTCAGCTCTTAAAGTTCATCCTGTACATGAGTCTGTTGATTTAGAACTTCCACTAGAACTGGACCTCTACCTTTATCTAACTTCCTGGCACTTATATGGTTTGTCTCTTGTGTGAGTTTGTTAATGTAAATCAAGGGTTCCACTCTGCCTGAAGCTTTATCGCTCTCAATGCATTTAAAGGGTTTTTCCCCTTTGCGAGTCCTTTGATGTCTTCTAAGGGTTTCACTGAAACCGAAGCTCCTCCGCACTCCATTCATTCATATGGTTTCTCCCCTGTGTGAGTCAGTTGATGTCTATTAAGCTGTCCACTCTGACTGAATTTCTTTCCGCACTCCATGCATTTAAATGGTTTTTCCCCTGTGTGAGTCTGTTGATGTCTTCTAAGGTTTCCATTATCAATAAAGCTCTTTCCACACTCCATACATTCATATGGTTTCTCCTCTGTGTGAGTCCGTTGATGTATTCTAAGGCTTCCATTGAAACTGAAGCTCTTTCCGCACTCCATACATTCATATGGTTTCTCCCCTGTGTGAGTCCGTTGATGTTTTCTAAGGTCTCCATTCTGACTGAAGCCCTTTCCACAATGCATACATTTATAAGGTTTCTCCCCTGTGTGAGTCCGTTGATGTTTTCTAAGGGCTCCATTCTGACTGAAGCTCTTTCCACACTCAATGCATTTAAATGATTTTTCCCCTGTGTGAGTCCGTTGATGTCGTGTAAGGTTTGCATTGAAACTGAAGCTCTTTCCGCACTCCATACATTCATATGGTTTCTCCCCTGTGTGAGTCCGTTGATGTCCTCTAAGGGTTCCATTATCACGAAAGGTCTTTCCACACTCCATACATTTAAATGGTTTCTCCCCTGTGTGAGTCTGTTGATGTCTTCTAAGGTTTCCATTATCACTAAATCTCTTTCCACACTCCATGCATTTAAATGGTTTCTCCCCTGTGTGAGTCTGTTGATGTCTTCTAAGTTTTCCATTATCACTAAATCTCATTCCACACTCAATGCATTTAAGTGGTTTCTCCCCTGTGTGAGTCCGTTGATGTCTTCTAAGGCTTCCATTGAAACTGAAGCTCTTTCCGCACTCCATACATTCATATGGTTTCTCCCCTGTGTGAGTCGCTTGATGTCCTCTAAGGGTTCCATTATCACGGAAGGTCTTTCCACACTCCATACATTTACATGGTTTCTCCCCTGTGTGAGTCTGTTGATGTCTTCTAAGTTTTCCATTATCACTAAATCTCTTTCCACACTCAATGCATTTAAATGGTTTTTCCCCTGTGTGAGTCCGTTGATGTCGTGTAAGGTTTGCATTGAAACTAAAGCTCTTTCCACACTCCATACATTCATATGGTTTCTCCCCTGTGTGAGTCCGTTGATGTCGTCTAAGGATTGCATTTAAACTGAAGCTCTTTCCGCACTCCAAACATTCATATGGTTTCTCCCCTGTGTGAGTCGCTTGATGTCCTCTAAGGGTTCCATTATCATCAAAGGTCTTTCCACACTCCATACATTTACATGGTTTCTCCCCTGTGTGAGTCTGTTGATGTCTTCTAAGTTTTCCATTATCACTAAATCTCTTTCCACACTCAATGCATTTAAATGGTTTTTCCCCTGTGTGAGTCCGTTGATGTCGTCTAAGGATTGCATTTAAACTAAAGTTCTTTCCACACTCCATACATTCATATGGTTTCTCCCCTGTGTGAGTCCGTTGATGTGTTCTAAGGTTTCCATTATCATGGAAGCTCTTTCCGCACTCCATACATTCATATGGTTTCTCCCCTGTGTGAGTCCGTTGATGTCGTCTAAGGATTGCATTTAAACTGAAGCTCTTTCCGCACTCCATACATTTATATGATTTCTCCCCTGTGTGAGTCCGTTGATGTCTTCTAAGGCTTCCATTGAAACTGAAGCTCTTTCCGCACTCCATACATTCATATGGTTTCTCCCCTGTGTGAGTCCGTTGATGTTGTCTAAGGGTTCTATTATCACGAAGGCTCTTTCCGCACTCCATACATTCATATGGTTTCTCCTCTGTGTGAGTCACTTGATGTCCTCTAAGGGTTCCATTATCACGAAAGGTCTTTCCGCACTCCATACATTCATATGGTTTCTCCCCTGTGTGAGTCTGTTGATGTCTTCTAAGGTTTCCAATGAAACGGAAGCTCTTTTCACACTCCATACATTTAAAAGGTTTCTCCCCTGTGTGAGTCCGTTGATGCATATTTAGGCTTCCACTCTGACTGAATTGCCTTCCACACTCCATGCATTTAAATGGTTTTTCCCCTGTGTGAGTCCGTTGATGTATATTGAGGTGTCCACTCTGACTGAAGTTCTTCCCACACTCCTTGCATTTGAATCCTTTCTTGCCCATGTGAGTCGGCTGATGTGTTCTATCAGTGAAAGTCTTTTCACACTCCATACCTTTAAATGGTTTCGCCACTTTTGGGGTTTGTTGATATGAGCTATGTGTGTTCATTCAATGAAGCATGTTCTAGATTTCACACATTTTAAGGTCTATATCTAGTGGAAACCAAAGGTGCCCTTTCCCCTCGAAGTCTGTCTCTCTTCTCCATGACCCTCCTCAGCGTGGGAGGAAAGGAAATTCTGTTTGGGTTTCAAGGAAGAGAACAAAGGAAAAGAGAGCATATCAGATGCCATTAGCACCACCTCATATTTCAACATGTCCTATATTTCCCCTGAATCCTACCCAGGTTCCAAATTTTTAGGAAATGAAGATGCAATGATGTCAAATGATAGTAATGCATCAGCAACCTTTCATTATCCTCAATCATCATTAATAAAGCAGCATGATCTTGGAAAACAGCCTTTTCACATCAATTGTTTTCTCACAGGAAATGCAGCTACTCTCTCTCCATGAAAAGGCCCTCTCTGTCTCTGGTTCATCTTTCCTTTGGACATTTCCCATCATCGGCATCATAATCCTCCATCCACCCCTGTTTCCACCCCTAGATCTTCATGAATCACCTGCACAGTCCCAATGGCCTCAGGAAGTCCATGTGGACCATTATTTGAGACCATTATATGAGACCCAGGTCTACATCTTTTCCAGGGACTTTGGTCTGGGTCAGTCGGAGAACTAGTGGCAAGGCTTGGTGCTTGAGGTCAGCTGAATGGGTGCTCAGGGAAGCTCCTGTTCTGGGAGATGGACCTCTGTCTACATGCCTTGCATTGCATGGAGAGAGCAGGAGAAGCAGAAGGAAAGCAGCTGGCAAACGGGTAACACCCCCCCATTGTTCCTTATAATAATGATGTGCTGCCTGATCTCTTGCACCGTCTTCTGACACAGGACTATCCTAATCTGGCACTGAAAAGCTGGATATTAAAAGCAAATGGATAACTCTACTTAGTGGAAACTTCATCCTTGAATATGTAGTACTGATTCATTAACAACCTGAAGTTGTGTTATTTCTTGAGATATGAATTTATTCCTGATCTGAGCGTTTTTTCCTACTCTCCTAACTATATGTCAGTCTAGGAGATCGTTATGAAGGAGCAAGTTCTGCAACCTAGAGCCCTAAACAGCCTCGGCCCTGTAGACCTGAAGGAGTGTCTCCACCTCCATCCTTCACTCTGAACACTGAGGTTCTCCTCTGAGGGTCTTCTGCTGGTTCCCTCCCTTCAGAGGTCAAGGAAATGAACAACTACCTGACATTTAGAAGACAGTTGAAGGGAGACCTGTATTAGGAGGTTTTAATGTTTGATGTTTTACTGTCTTTTATGTGTACTGGAAACCCAACCAGATGGGCAGGGTATAAATACTACAATCAGTTGTATTATCTTGTGATTTTTTTGTAGTTATTTTGGAATTCGTAGTGCAATATCAGGTCATGAAATGTTTTGGGTGGAGAAAATCACAGGGTTGCCGTAAACAATAATCCCACCCACAAACTCTCATTCACATACAGTCTGTAAATTTGGGAAGGTCACACAGCTCACCTGTGCTAATATTGGTAGTCTTTGGCCTCCATAGGCGCACCCTGTCTGTAGAGCCTCCAGCCACAAGCACTGTCTATCATGAAAATGGGTCCTTTGACTGGGAAGAATCTCAGCTTGTCAGTCACTCTGACATTGCCTACAAAAAGTAAGAGGAACAGAAATGCCTTTGAGGTGCACCTTCTATAGCAATCCTGAGATCGGACTTCCGGGTTAGCGCCAACGGCTAATGGCGGATTCCTTCCGAGCTCCGGAGGGAATCGGCTCCGCAGGAATCGGGTCTTGCCGCTGCGGCGACGCGGGGACCCTCAGAAATCACAGGCACTGAAGCCTGTGAACTTGGTGACTCGGCGGGCACCATTTGCGCCCCCCGACCCGCGAAGGAGCCTTTTTAAAGGCTTCGGAACGGGGGACGGGGTGAGCGGCGCGGTGCTGAGAGTCGACTGCTTCTCCTGCGGAGTGAAGCCGCACGCCATGGTCGGAGAGCGCTGACTTCTTCTTGTGAACAATTGGACTCTAAAAGCAACAACCCGTGAGTAATACGGAAATTGGATTTGTAAAGAAAAAAAAATTTTTTTTTGAATTAGGCATGATCGGGGAAGGCGCAAACAGGAAGTCCGTCTCCCCGTCTTATAAATAATCTAAAGCAAGGACTAGCTAACTAAGGTCGAGAGAATTTCTTCTTCTTTATTGGGTAAAAGACATTAATTTCACGATTTGGCAGTATAAGTAATTTCACTGGCGGATAAGAGCTAATTTTGAGAGCTGAAGTGCCACCCCCCCCGGACCCGGGAGTGATCCGCGAGAGAGCCTGTTGAGGAGATATAGAAGAGTTTCACAGCTGTCAAATTAGCTGTCAAGAAGGAAAAAGAGAACTTTGTTTCTGCTGTCTCTGCTGGATATATTTGCTACAATTTGGTTATATTTTGTTGAAAACAAGGAAGAACTGATACAAACTAACTTGATTTTTGGATTTGAACTGGAAGGAAGATAAAGTAACCTCCTCCCCCGGCTCCCCCCACCCTTGGCCCCCTCCCTCTCTCCCGGAGTCTCCCCTGCACCCAGAGGCCCCTTTGGCGCGGCTCACCCCTCGCCATGCGCGACCCATCTCTCCATCCGGAGTGGCCCCCCAAGACGAGATGGGGAGGGACGGGGGGTCTCTATCTAGGCGTCTCTCGCGCCCCTTAACCCTTTCATGGTCTGCCTCTCTCCGCGCGGAGCGCACAGGGCCCCAGGGATGCCTGCGCGGGGGAAACGGGGCCGGGGAGTCCTCGTGGGACCCCGTGGGTGGGCGCCCCATGTCCTCCCCTGCCGAGGAAAGCCCCCTTCGCAGCACACGTTCAGGGATCCAGGCCCTCTCCGGGTCCTTCTCTCCCCTCTCCCCCCCCCGCGACCCCTTTACCTCTTTGTCCTCGCTCCCGATTCTCAATTCCTTTCCTGCAACATCGATGTTTTTTGGGGGGTCCCCTGCCGCCCCTCCTCCCCTTTCCGAAAGGGCGCGCCCCTAGAGCTATGGCGCTGAGCGGCAATCCGGCGTAGAAGCTCCACTTCCGGGAGAAACTGGCAGTTTGGGAGGAGGCTCACCCCTCCCTTATTCCCGGAACAGAAGCCGGATTGGAGGAGGAGGAGGAGGAGGAGGAGGAGGATCCTGATACTTCCAAAGGAGACGCCCAGGACAGCCTTGCAGCTAGAGGGATGTCTGAATACTATTATGGTTCTTATTGGAAGAGGGCAGTTAAAAGGTGTGAGAAACTGGGGTTGTTGACAGGGGTGGGTGACGGGTCCATGTTTCTGAATGCCAAAGACTCCTACTTTGGGACAAATCTGTGATGCTGTTGAAAAATGTATTGTGGGAAATGGGGAGAGGTCTTAAAAATCCATGCAACCATCTTCTCGGGGTTCCTACTCTTGGTGTGTTTGAACCTTGTTGCAACAAATAAAGATCAGGTCAACTGACCACAGTTTGCTTCTTTAACTTGGCTGGATTCTCCTTCTTTTGCTGACCGGAGGGACCCCCGGGGAGGGGCGCCCTGACGAGCTGGGCAGCGGAGGAAATCCGCACCCGGGGATATTTTCCTTCTCAACTCCTTCCCACCTGAGCCTCACCCCCTTACCTAAAAGCCCGACACAACACAAGGTGACAGGATTGTGACTCCTGCCCTCAGCAAACAAAATAGCTTTCCCCCCCCCGGAGCAAAGCAACCCCGGGATGCTGAGGTCCCCCAGTCCTTGAAATGAAATGGGGAGAGGAAACCTTCCGGGAGCAGGCGGGGAGGGGGCTGCCCAGGCTCCAGGAGCTCCTTCTCGCTGGTTCCTCCCCATCGCCCTCCTGCTGCCTGCCTCCCCTCCGCTTCTACTGGTCCTTTGCAAGTGCGGGGAAGCTCTAGTCCCCCCGCCCCCCCGAAGTTCCCTTAAGAGCCCCACGTTGCACGGGGCAGGCTCACCTGCAGCGAAACAAAACGCAGCTGCCCTGGCATAGTGGAGCCAGGCTGGGGGCACCGTGGGGACCCCAGAAATGTGTCCCTAGAAGAAATGCGCCTCCCCCCTTCTCTGGTGCTCAAGTGCTGCCGGTGGGCTTCCCAGAAGAGGCCCCTGCTTGGCCCCTGGGAGGACAGGGGCCCCTTGGGCCTGATCCTGTAGGGCTCACCTGATGTTCTGATGCAAGTGAACCCTCCTTTGTCCTTCAGGGAGAACAGGGTTTCCCAAATTTGGGTCTCCAGCTGCTTTTGGACTACAGCTCCCATCACCCCTAGCAGGCAAGACCAGTGGTCAGGGATGATGGGAATTGCCATCAGGATCTACAGGTGGCTCTGGCAAGTGAGCCCAGCTGCATGTGACAAGAGTGGGGGAATTCCGTCCTGGTGTTACGGCCATTACAGGGGAGGTATTATCTGACATTATCCCCTGGGACGAGGAACCCCAGACCCCTCTCTCTTCAGTCGCAAATGCACGACTCACACATTGTATAAATACAAGAAAACACGGTCTCTGCATATTATGGATGGGATTTACGGACTTTGTGTTTTATGAATGGGATTTATCAATAACCGAAGCTCACCAATCAAGAGCACTATGTTTTGACAGCTAGCCAATGACGGCTGAAACTGCCTGCAAACCAGTGTTTCAGCTCAGCCTTTGCACGATTGTCTCAGCGCCCTCCTGCTGCTCAAAGTATATTAAATATAGCCATTTTGGTTTTGATTGCCTAAAGTTGCTACAATGTTACAAAGATTGTGTCTGAATGTATCCTTTCAGCTTGACAGCTCTGGGAATGATTCCTAAATTTGTAAATTCATATAAAATCCATACTTTAACCGATTCTTCCCATTCCAACGCCATTTTAACTCTTAAGAAAAAGTAAATTTAGGCTTCACCCTCCTCCATGACCCTGGAAGCGGATAGCCACGTAGGCAGCAAAAACAGGGCCTCCTGCCATGATCCCCTGAGTACACTTCGCCCCACCCAGGGTGTGACCAAGGGGCGACAATAGACTTCCACAGAGGCAGTTGACCAAGCCAGGTGTTCTGAAAGCCCATCTCAGGAGAAGCCCTGAGGGCAAGGATGTAATTTGATTCTGAATTGATTTTGGAAAGTATTTCAATTAATTGATTGTGATTTTATGTAAACCGTGTTACTTTTACTGTTGTTAGCCGCTCTGAGCCCGGCTTCGGCAAGGGGGGCGGGCGGGATATAAATATTATTATTATTGCTACTACTACAGTGGTACCTTGGGTTATAGACGCTTCAGGTTACAGACTCCACTAACCCAGAAATAGTACCTCGGGGTAAGAACTTTGCTTCAGGATGAGAACAGAACTCGCACGGTGGCAATGGTGGCGCGCCAGCAGCAAGAGGCCCCATTAGCTAACTGGTACCTCAGGTTAAGAACAGACCTCTGGAATGATTTAGGTTCTTAACCAGAGGTACAACTGTATTATGTCAATAGTTTTATTGTTCTCTGGGTGATGGGTACTGGAGAGGTGTCCAGAGATGTATCTGATGGAGTGACCAACTGTTGAACTTGTGTAACCCTTTGATACCCCTCCCTATTTGTGACATACTAGTGAAGATGCTACTCGAAACGTATTCTGGGTGAAGAGGGGAAGTTTTAAAAGTCGATGTAAATTGTCCAGGGTTGTTCAAAAAAAGAGAGGTGCAGGGAGCTCCAAAAGGACCTCTCCAAATGGGGTGAATGGGCAGACAATACAGTTCATTGTCAATGAGATTAAAGTGATGCATGTTGGGACAAAAAACCCTACGCCCATTAATATAATGTATAGGCTCATGGGTCTGAACTGGATTTCTCTGTGTGCTCTAGACCAGGAGAGGGGAGGTGGTCGCAGCAGGAGGGGGAGTCTCCCTGGATGCTTCAGTAGCCGGCCTCCTCTCGGTCTCCTAGCCCCCCTCCTCTCCTCCCTCTGAGCCTGCCTGCTCACCAAACCCTGTTTCCTCCTCAGCTTGCAACACCTCTTCTCCCCCTCTGCTCCATTTTCTCCCTCTATCTTCTCATCGCCATCCCACCACCAGTCCCCAGGATCTGAGCCTTCTTCCTTGTGGGTCCCCCAGACTGGTGTCTCCCCCCCCCCCGAACCCAGCCAGTCCATGACAGCAACAGCAACAACAAGAGTAAAATCAGTAGGATAGTAATAAGGACTGTGGTCCTCGGGCAGGAAGACTCCCTAGCAGCATGATTGACTAATAACTTCTGGGACTATGGAAAAATATTATCCTCCCCAAACCCCAGAATAAGCAGTAGCTCTGGGGTTCCCCTAAGTGGTTCATGACTGAAGATGGGCCCTCCAGGAGACTTTCCTGGTACCTGCAACCCATCCTTCCCCCTCTTGCAGTTAGGTTGGGGGGGATCTCCCATTAAAGTTTTCTTCAGAACATGCAGGGGGCAGGGATGAAGTTCTGTTAAATAAGTAGTGTTTGGAGATCATGCGGTGGTGGGGGAGACAGAGTGTGATGGCCTGGGAATCCGATTCAGAGGCTGAACCGGAGGAATCCCAGCCTGCACAGGAGTCCCCGCCTCCAGGGCCAGCTGAACTGGGGCAGGGCCTTGATTCTGAAGCACCTGCACCTGTGCCGGATCCTCAGGAGCAGGCACCAGGTGAATCCACTCTGGCTCCGGAGGTGGTTGAGGACTCAGTGCCTGCAGGTGTGTGTCCCCCAGGGTCCAGTAACCCTTCAGCCTCTCCTGAACTACAGAGGCTCAGGGCAGAGAGGCGAAGGGAACTGGTTTCTCCCAGGAGGAATCATAGAATCATAGTTGGAATAGACCACAAGGGCCATCGAGTCCAACCCCCTGCCAAGCAAAAACACCTTAAGTGCTCGCCTTAAGGCCAGGAGAGGCTGGTCTCCTGGGGGCTGGGACCGCCCCTGGCCTCAGAGAAGATAAACGCCAGTCAGCCCGGTCCCAGGTTGCGGGAGCAACGTCGTTGAAGAGCTGTTTCGGCCAGCACCCAGTCCGGTTCTCCCAGAGTTCCTGTCCTTGCCTGGCCCCTCGCTGTGGGCCCCGCTTTGCCCGTGGAGGACTGTCTGCCGACCCTCGACTCAGGTCCTCGACCTTGCCCCACAGTAACCTCCCCCCTGGACCAGTACACAGAGTTTGGTGCAAAAACCACTCTGACACACAAATACCCATCTTGAATGCTTGAGTACAGCAACTCCAGGGCCTTAGCCAAGCATCGGTGGGGTAGGGGTCACGTGTAGAGCAAGTCCCACACTGACATCAAAAACACACATAGAGGCAGCAGGACTTCTTCAGTAATAGTTTACTGAGCTTTCAAAGCATACAGTTCTCACTGGGTCCCCAGTGAGGCACAAAACTTAGCTCCTGAGAGCAAATCCAGTTTCAGCAGTAAAAAAAATACAGCACACAGGATATCTAAGTCAGGCACACACACCGGCAGAAGGGAGCAAGGGAGGAAAGAGGCTGGAAGGACATAGAGCAATGTGTTTTGTCAGGGAATGGTCTGAAGCCAAATATGGGGGAATCCATTCTCAGGCAGATCAGCTTTCCTCAGAAGAGGAGCTGGAGGGGGAGAAACGGCCCACCTCGTTTCCAGTGGTCTCAGAAGCAGGGAGAGACGCAGACAGAGAGCAGATTAGACAGGAGTTACCTAGTTGGAGAGAATGACAACACTCAGCTGGGCCCTGAAGCCGGAAGAAGGATTTCCTCTGAGTGGAACATGTCCCGTGCTCCATACATCTAAATGGGTTCTCCCTTGTGAGACTCCCTAGATGTTTCCTAAACACTCCATTATAACTAAAGCACTTTTTGTAATCCCTCCATTTAAACTGCTTCTCCACTTTGAGGTTGTTGATGGTTTGTAGGGTGGCAACTATTAAAGTTCTTTCTGTGCATGTCTGTTGATGTTCCACTAGGACTGAAACTCTTATCTCCTTTGCTGCCATTTATATGGTTTGTCTCTTGTGTGAGTTTGTTGATGAAAATCAAGGATTCCACTCTGCCTGCAGCCCTGTGTGAGTCCGTTGATGTTTTCTAAGGGATCCATTATCACTAAAGCTTTTTTTGCAATCCATGCATTTAAATGGTTTCTCCCCTGTGTGAGTTCGTTGATGTCTTCTAAGATTTCCATTATCACTAAAGCTGTCCCCACACTCCATGCATTTAAATGGTTTCTCCCCAGTGTGAGTCCGTTGATGTTTTCTAAGAGATCCACTTTCACTAAAGCTCTTCCCGCACTCCATACATTTATATGGTTTCTCCCCTGTGTGAGTCCGTTGATGTTTCCTAAAGGATCCATTATCACTAAAGCTTTTTTCGCAATCCATGCATTTAAATGGTTTCTCCCCTGTGTGAATCCGTTGATGTGTTCTAAGTTGTCCATTATCACTATATCTCTTCCCACACTCCATACATTTATATGGTTTTTCACCCGTGTGAGTCCGTTGATGTATATTGAGGTGTCCACTCTGACTGAAACTCTTTCCACACTCCTTACATTTATATGGTTTCTCTCCTTTGTGAGTCTGTTGATGTCTTCGCAGGGTTGCATTGAAACTGAAGCTTTTTCCACACTCCATGCATTTAAATGGTTTCTCCCCTGTGTGAGTCCGTTGATGTCTTCTAAGGCTTCCATTATCACTGAAGCACTTTCCGCACTCCATGCATTTAAATGGTTTCTCCCCTGTGTGAATCCACTGGTGTAATTTAAGGTCTCCATTCCGACTGAAGCTCTTTCCGCACTCCATACATTTAAATGGTTTCTCCCCTCTGTGAGTCCGTTGATGTCTTCTAAGGCTTCCACTTCGACTGAAGCTCTTTCCACACTCCATACATTTAAATGGTTTCTCCCCTGTGTGAGTCCGTTGATGCATATTGAGGTGTCCACTCTTACTGAAGCTCTTTCCACACTCCATACATTTATATGGTTTCTCCCCTGTGTGTGTCCATTGATGCATATTTAGGTGTCCACTCCGAATGAAACTTTTCCCACACTCCATAATTTTAAGTGGTTTCTCCCCTGTTGGAGGTCGTTGATGTGAACTATGTGTGCTCATTCAATGACGCATATTCCACATTTCACACATTTAAATTTCTATTCCTAATGAAACCAAAGGTGACCCATCCCCTGGAGTTCTGACTGTCTTCTCCATCTCCTTCAGAGTGGGAGGAACGGAAATCCTGTTTGGGTTTCAAGGAAGAGAACTAAGGGAAAGAGAACACATCAAGCTCCATTAGCACCTTCTCCTATTTCAACGTCTCCTACATTCCCTCACCTCCTACCCATGCTCCCAATTTTTAGGAAATGAAGTTGCAATGTCATCAAATGATAGTAATTCATCAGCAACTTTCATAATCCTCAATCAATGTTCATAAAGCAGCTTGATTTTTTTTAAAAAATGATGTGCTGTCTCATCTTGTGCCCGTCTTCTGACGCAGGACTATCCTAAAACGACACTGAAAAGCAGGATATTCAAGGCAAATAGATAAACTGTACTTGGTGGAATGTGTAGTTCCTTTAAAATGTAGTATTGATTCACTAATGGCCTGAAGTTGTGTTATTTCTGGGGACATGAATTTATTCCTGTTCTCTCTTAAAGATCATAATCATACAATCTCATGGGGTGTTAGGGGAGCGTTAGTACCTTTGGTGGGGGACATGTTGTCCACCTTCTGGGGTAATCTACCCACCATTGGTCCCCACCCTGCACTCAGCTCTCACCTGTGGCTTCCAGAAACTGTCAGGATGGAATAGGGACCACAATCCCAGGAACAGCTTCAACCGGCAAGCTAAAACAGGTGAGGATAGTTGATGGGTCTCAAATCCTTGGTGTATTAGGGAATTCTGTTGCAGGTGAAGGCAGGCCCTGGTGAATGGAAAAGATGAGAACAACAGTGAATCCCACAGTCAAGAAGGCAGATTCTGCCCATTCTGCAGAGGAAAGTGAGGGCAGATGGGGCTGATCAACCAGGGAAGGGAACCCTTCGAGAAGGAAAACTCTGGTCGTAATACTTTGGTACACTCCCTCACTTCCTCTTGAGTTAGCTTCAGGAGAAGAATAAGCTGCGGAGAAAAACCTACACAAATCCAGAGTGGACTCTCTAAGGCGGTTGGATGGTGTCCTGCACACCTCCTTCCAGCCACTCCTGCAGCCAAGTTGGTGCCTAACGTACTGCTCTGCTTTCCTTGGGACCATATAAGCCAGGCTGAGAAGGGGCTCTTGTTGTCTAGGCAGCCCTGAACCCCCAAACACACTGTCCAGCCAGTGCTGCTAACAAAGCAGTTTCAGGGGGAGCGATGAACTCAGACCTGTGTATCAAAGTCTCTCCAAAGTGGAACAAGGAAAACAGAAGTGCTGTTTATATCACGCATCAATTTAAAAGTATTCAGATTATTTGTCTTTTGAAGAAAAGACCACCAAGTATCGTATGGCCCCTTCAAACTTAATGAAAGTCTTGTGCCTGGAGCTTTTGGGGGTGCAGGACCAGGAAAGCTTCTTCCATCATTATCCTTCCAATCCGGATTCAGGCCTCATCATGGAACTGAAACTACCCTGGTTGCTGTGACTCATGATCTCCGATGGTCTAGAGGCTGAGAGGAAAAGCTGTTTCCTGGTTCTGCTGGATCTCTCAGCGGCTTTGGAGACCTTTGACCATGGTATCCTTCTGGACCCTCTAGGGGAGCTGGGGGCCCTGCTATGCAGTGTTTCCCCTTCTTCCTCCTGGGCCATGTCCAGAACTTGGTGTTGGGGGATGAAGGTTCAGACCCTTGGGTGCTCCCTTGTAGGAGCAACAGGGTTGCCGTAAACAATAATCCCACCCACAAACTCTCATTCACACAAAGTCTGTCAATTTGGGGGGGAGGTCACACACCTCACCTGTGCTAATACTGGCAGTCTTTGTCCTGTATAGGCACACCCTGTATGTAGAGCCTCCAGCCACAGTCTATCATGAAAATGGGTCCTTTGACTGGGAAGAATCATGCAATGGCTATCATTGGATGCTGATGGGTTGTATCTCAGCTTGTCAGTCACTCTGACACTGCCTACAAAGAATAAGAGGAACAGAAATGCTTTTGAGGTGCACCTTCTAGATCAATCCGGAGAGCCATTCCATGGACTCTGCACCCGTTTCTAATGACAGGTGTACATTATCCTCATCCTCAATGAAGCTGGCAGTGGAAAAGACACTTAAAGATGGAAGCCTGAGAGAGAGGAAAAGGTTTCTGGCTGCTTCCTGGGTGGGATTGCGGAAACCAAGAGCCGCTTCGGAGAAGGCCTCTCCCCTCCCCTCTTCCTCTTGGAATTTCCCCTCCTCTCCAGGAGGACCAATGGTTGGACTTGGCAGAACCCCTGTATCTGCCATTAATTTGATTTTGAATTGATATTAGAACGAATTGATTTTAGAATGCATTTTAATTAATTGCTTCTGGTTTTATGTAAACTGTGTTACTTTTATTGCTGTAAGCCCCTCTGAGCCTGGCTTCAGCTGGGGAGGGCAGGATATAAATTATTATTATTATTATTATTATTATTATTATTATTATTATTATTATCTGGACAGGTCAGGGGCTTATGGGGTGGGAATTGGGTGGAGCTTGCAGGAAAGAAGGTGTGTCTTGTTAAAGGAGAAATCTGAGGGCTCCCTTGGACAAAAAACAAGGACAGCAGCCAGGAATACCAGAGCAAAACAACAGCCAGTAGGCTTGGTCTTTATTGAAGACTGTCGTGACAGGACTCCCACCTGCCACCAGGTGGAACAAGATGGAAGCCCTGAACAAAAGAGAACCCAAACTTTATTAGCTGCTGTAATAAACGAAAATCTGCCATTACTCCCTTATGGGGGACACAAGAGCCCTCATAGAGTCCTTTGTAGGTTCTCCATCGGTCAGAGGAAAAAACAGAGGCCAACCAGAGAATATTCAGAAGCAAAGCAGCTTGTAAGCCTGATCTTTATTGAAGTGTTGCAACAGGGTGCCCCCTTCACATGCAGGAAAGGAGGAGGACCCAGAACAAAGGTGTGCCCCCCCCTTATATAGACATTTTAAATTGCCCACCTTGGAGTCCAAACCAGCCCCAGAAACATCATAACTACTTCACAGAAAGGGCGGGCTAAAGCAGAAATCTGAGGGGGTTGTTTACCCCCTGTCTGGCAAGTTACCTGCTAATGCTTACTTGATTGATACCCTGGGGAGCCTGGCCAGTCTTTTGTAATGATAAGTACTTAGTTCCTGAGCCAGGTCACAGGCTCACCCTATTCAAACCCTTAAGACAGGATTTGTGAAGGAAGAGGCAATGGGGAGGCTGCTCCATTTGACCTTGCAGAGAAAACACCTGGCCAGCCTGGGAGTCAAAATGGCTCCATGGCTGCTCTCCTGTGCAGGTTCAGACATGGGGCCTATATATCTATGTACGTGTTTGCCTGGTACATTTATGAACCTTCATTATATACATAAGACTTTAATTTATTTATTTCACTGCTAATCCCAATGTTACACCCCCCCAAACTACATCATGGTTACATCATGAAAGGGAAGGTCTGGTGGCAGTAATCTGAGCATCCTGGACCATAGTCCATAGTTCCCCTTGTCCTCCACCAAACACCCATCGAGTGTAACAAAAGAGACATTTACATTTCCCTGCTAGGAGCAGAAGTGCGTAAGTAGCCAGAGCAGGAAGGGGGGGAGCAAAAAAATACGACCGCCACGTGGCCTGACTTATGCCCCCCCCCCAACAAGAAAGGAATCAGCTGCCATGCGGCCTACAGCTGGAGGGTGGCGGATGGCGGGGGCGAGGGAGCCATGCCTTCCCCCCCCACTACAAAAAAAAAGAAGGCCGCCCCTGCGGCCTAGCTGGCCCCCCGCCCAGAAAGAAGAGCCACAAAATTACAGCCTAGCCTGGCAGAGGGGCCATGTCCCTTCCAATCAGGCCAGAACTTACCTTAATCCAGCCGCCAGAACACGCTCCTGAGGATCCTGATTCTGGAAGGAAGAAAACCCAAAGAGGCTTGGACAAAGGGGTCAGCCTCTTTTCTTTGGCCTTTGCCCCACCCCCGGCTGGCCATCCATTGTCCTTCCTGACCAAGGGCGGGTCAAAGGCCGGCCCAAGCAGGTGGGAGGCACCCGCCCAGGTGAGCCCTATCTTGGTGCCACAAACCCCACCCACCTGTGGGAAAGGGTGGGCGGACATTCCCTGTTTCCCAGCCAAGCTAATCACACCCTTTTGTCTTCATCTGGGTTGGTTCTTTGTGGAATGGCTACCTGTCTGGCACTCAGGTATCAGGAGGCCAGGGATTATCCCTCAGGCAGAGGGGCTGCTGAGGAGCTGAGCTCACATGTCTATAGGAATTTCTGAAGTTACCCCAGTGAGCCAGTACATAGAGACATTGATCTGTGACTTCTTACATTTGGTATTGTGCAGCAAAGGCCCTTTGAATAGATAGGAAGAATGTGGTGAAGTGCTTTGTGGGGACAACTCACAAAAGTGATGGTGCTGATTTAGGTAGTGGGCTGCATGTGCATGATATCTGCTGAAGGGGCAACCCCCCCCCCAACTTATACATAAATTCCTGCAACAGTCTGGACAGGGCAGGGGCTTAAGGGGTGGGAAAAGTATAGAGATTGCAGGAAGGAAGGGGTGGGGGGACACGACCCCCCACTTTCCAGGGATCCCTCTCTGGTCGCCTTGAAGGGGTGGCCGATTCCTGGGTGGGAGGGAGAAGCCAAGGCAGAGAATCCCTGCAGGCGCCAACACGGAGACGTCTCCCCAAATACTGGTCTTCCTAGCTCTCCCCCCCCCAATTGCTGCCCTTCCCTGCCCCAGTGATGCTCCCCCTCCCCACTTCCTCGACCCCCTCCCTCTGTCCCAGAGTCTCCCCTGAACCCAGATGCCCCCCTTGGCGCGGCTCACCCCACGCCCTGCGCCCCCATCTCTCCGTCCGGAGGGCCCCCCCAAGACGAGCAGGGGAGGGACAGGAGGGTCTTTATCCAAGCGTCCCTCACGCCCGTTAATCCTTTCATGGCCCACCTCTCTCCGTGCGGAACCCACAGAGTCCCAGGTATGCCTGCGCAGGGAAATGGGGCGAGGGGGCTTCGTTGGGACCCCCTGGGTGGGCTTCCTAAGGGCCCAAGGAAAACCCCCTTCGCAGCACGCGTGCAGGGATCCAGATGCACGACAGGCGCTTTGGGGAGCTCAAGGGGGTCTCTGGATCCTTCTCTCGCCTCCCCCGCGACCCCTTTACCTCTTTGGCCTCGCTCCCGATTCTCCTTTCCTTTCCTGCAACATCCACGTGGGTGGGTGGGATTTACCTGCCGCCCCTCCTCCCCTTTCCGAAAGCGCGCGCCCCTAGAGCTGCGGTGCAGAGCAGCAATCCGGCGCAGAAGAGCCACTTCCGGGAGAAGCAGGCAGGTTGGGAGGGGGGCTCATCCCCCCCCCCATTCACGGAACAGAGGTCGGATGGCGAGGAGGAGGAAGAGGAGGAGGAGGTGCAACGTATGGGGGAGGGATTTGGGGTTGTGGGGGCGGGGTGAGAGAAGGATGTGCCGGGAGGGGAGGAATTGAGGGGGACGAAGGAGAGGAAGGTTTTCCCCCTCCCTTCTTTCTTCTGGGGATCAAGAGAGCGGGGGAGGGGCGGATCCCGGCAATCCACTCGCAAAGTGGGGTCTCCCACCCCAAAATGTTTACATTGCAAAATCCTTCCCTCCCCCACCCCACGCCACGAGATTAGATCCGTCCGTGTTTTAGGTACTGGTGTACATTGAGCAGCGGCTTGGACTCTGTGACTCCTGCGTTACGGGGGAAAATGGGGCTTTGGCTTTTGCGCACACAGCCCCGACACCCAGGTAAAATTCATGCAAGGAGTGAAGCAGCCCAGAACTAAAGCGCGTTGGAATTTGTACTGTTACCGGAAAAATCCGAGGGCTCCCTTGGACAAAAAGTAAAGACACCAACCAGGATAAATTGGAGCAAAACAGCAGCCTGTAGGCTTGGCCTTTATTGAACTGTTGCAACAGGGTGTTCCACTCACTTGCAAGAGAGAGGAAAGACCCCGAAAAATAGTGTGCAAGGTCTTATAAAAACTTTTTGAAATTCCCCTCCTCTAGGTCAAGCCCACCCCCAGAAACATCATGCATACATTACAGAAAGGAGGGGTTGAGGGAGGAGTTGGTGGTAACCTGAGTGTCTTGTCACCTGGCTGGTTCCTCCTTTTCCCCCTCCCCATGAGTCACTTCCAGGAGACAAAGGGGAGTTTGCAGTTTCCTGCCCATATACAAGTTCTTTGTGATCTTGATTGTCTTCTGTCTGGGATCATCAGGGTTGGCATAGCAACTGGGCAGGGCTCCTGTGGATGTGCTGAGACGGTGAAGGGATTATGGCTGACCAGGAACAAGCCACCCCCCTTTGATAGTTCTTGTCATATGGAGTAAAATAAAATGGAACAGTGCAAATCCGATGTATGGTTGCTTTTCTATGAATTTATAACAGAAATGTGGCGTATGTAGTGTGTGAGTGTGTGTGTGTGTGTGAAGTTTGTACAAACAGAATGATTGGGGTGGGGGGGTTCCTGCTACAGTTCATCCTCAGATAGGTTTTTTCACCTCCTGATGTAGTGATGATGTAGTGATGATGCTCCACGAACTGCGTGCTGGGATAAGATAGAAACTTTTAAAAGTCCTTGTCACCCCATCCTCGGGGTTCAATTCCTCTTTGGACCTGTTGCGCAATAAACTTTGATCTACAGCTATTTGCTCCGGTTGGTGGCCGGACTCCTTCCTTTATTCTGCAGGGACCCACGGGCTCTGCCTGATGAGCTGGGTGGCTGAGCAGCCTCGCACCTGGGCCCCCCCCCCAATAACACCAAATTAGCCTTTTATTGAACAGACCTAGGAGTAGACTTAGGGGGCATACAGCACCCGGACTCCGAGCCTTCTTCCCTTGGGGGTTCCCCAGCTGGTGCCTCCCCCCCTTTTCACCCAGCCAGTCCATGACAGCAACAGCAGCAACATCAGTAAAATAAGTATGATAATAATATGCACACTGGTCCTCTGGCTGGAAGATTAATAACTTCTGGGACTATGGAAAAGTACTATCTTCCCCAAATCCCAGAATAAGCAGTAGATCTGGGGTGGCCCCATGGGGTTCATGAGTGAAGATGGGGCCCCCAGGAGACTTCCCTGGTACCTGCAGCCCCTCCTTCCCTCTCTTGCAAGAAGGCTTGGGGGGAAATCTCCCATTAAATTACAGTATTTTAAGTTTTTTCTGAATGTGTAGGAGACAGGGAGAGGTTCTAGCGAAGAAGCAGTGTTTGGAGATCATACATGGTTGGGGGTGAGAAAGTTTGGTGCAAAAACCAGTCATATGCACCAATTTTTCATGCTTGAGTACAGCAGTTTCAGCAGTAAACAAATACAGCACACAGGATATCTAGGTCAGGCACACAAACTGGCAGAAGGGAGGAAGGGAGGAAAGAGGCTGGAAGGAGACAGGGCAATGGAGGTGTGTCTTTCGCTTCCTGTCGCCTGGGAGGGAAGTCAGGAACTCAGCATATTCAGGGGCTTCACGAAGCAAAGCTTTCTGCCAGCAGCTTCCAGGCAAATGAGGATCCTGGAAACACACACTGTGATTCTTGGTGTGTTGCCATATCAATTGTTTTTGAAAGGTTATCATGATGTGGTCTAGAAACCAGTTTGGACAATATATCGCCCAGCCCTAATCCTCATTGACCACCATCAATCCAGACAAACGCTCTCCCCTTCTCTATCAAAAGGCACTTTACATCTTAGATCATAATCACATTGTTTGACATTGCCTTCAATATTTTATTACGATAGAGTTTTACACATAAAAAACCAGAACTTCACATACACAACATGTGTCAAAGACTGATTTCCTCCTGAGTTCATTTCTGTGAAGAAAAGAGTGGACTCTGAGAGGAAGACCTCCAACACTCCATACATCTAAATGGGTTCTTACATCTGAGAGTCTCTGGGTTTTCCTTAAACACTCCATTGTAAATAAAGCACTTTTTGCAATCTTTTCATTTAAACTGCTTCTCCTCTTTGAGTCTGTTGATGGTTTGTAGGGTTCTTCCTGTCCATGAATCTGTTGATTTAGAATTTCCACCAAGACTGAACCTCTATCTACTTTCCTGATATTTATAAGGTTTGTGTTTTGTGTGAGTTTGTTCACATAAATCAAGGGTTCCACTCTGACTGGAGCTCCTTCCACAGTCCACACATTTAAACAGTTTCTCCCCTGTGTGTCTGCTGATGTTTTCTAAGATTTCCACTCTGACTGAAGCTCTTTCCGCACTCCATACATTTAAACAGTTTCTCCCCTGTGTGTCTGCTGATGTTTTCTAAGATTTCCACTCTGACTGAAGCTCTTTCCGCACTCCATGCATTTAAATGGTTTCTCCCCTGTGTGAGTCCGTTGATGTTTTCTAAGGTCTCCATTCTGACTGCAGCACTTTCCGCACTCCAGGCATTTAAATGGTTTCTCCCCTGTGTGAGTCCGCTGATGTTTTTTAAGTGTTCCATTATCACCAAAGCTCATTCCGCACTCCATGCATTTAAATGGTTTCTCCCCTGTGTGAGTCCGCTGATGTTTTCTAAGTTTTCCATTATCACTAAAGCTCTTTCCACACTCCATACATTTATATGATTTCTCCCCTGTGTGAGTCCGTTGATGTATATCAAGGTGTCCACTCTGACTGAAGCACTTTCCGCACTCCATGCATTTATATGGTTTCTCCCCTGTGTGAATCCGTTGATGTGTTCTAAGGTTTCCATTCTTACTGAAGATCTTTCCACACTCCATACATTTAAATGGTTTCTCCCCTGTGTGAGTCCGTTGATGCGTTTTAAGTTTTCCATTCTCACTAAAGCTCTTTCCGCACTCCAGGCATTTAAATGGTTTCTCTCCTGTGTGCGTCCGTTGATGTATATTGAGGTGTCTACTCTGACTGAAGCTGTTTCCACACTCCATACATTTATATGGTTTCTCCCCTGTGTGAATCCGTTGATGTGTTCTAAGGTTTCCACTGATACTGAAGCTCTTTCCACACTCCATACATTTATATGGTTTCTCCCCTGTGTGAGTCCGTTGATGTATATTGAGGTCTCCACTCTGACTGAAGCTCTTTCCACACTCCATACATTTATATGGTTTCTCCCCTGTATGTGTCCGTTGATGTGTTCTAAGTTTTCCATTATCACTAAAGCTCTTTCCGCACTCCATACCTTTAAATGGTTTCTCCCCTGTTGGAGGTCGTTGATGTGAACTATGTGTGCTCATTCATTGAAGCATATTCCACATTTCACACATTTTAATGTCTATTCCTAATGAAACGAAAGGTGCCCCATTCACTGGAGTTCTGACTGTCTTCATCTCCTTCTTCAGAGTGGGAGGAAAGGAAATCCTGTTTGGGTTTCAAGGAAGAGAACTAAGGGAAGGGGAACACATCAAGCTCCATTAGCACCTTCTCCTATTTCAACGTCTCCTACATTCCCCCACCTCCTACCCATGTTCCTAATTTTTAGGAGATGAAGTTGCAATGTCATTAAATGATAGTAATTCATTAGCAACTTTCATAATCCTCAATCAAAGTTAATAAAGCAGCATGATTTTTAAAAGAATGTACTGTCTGATCTCGTGCCCGTCTTCTGATACAGAACTATCCTAAAATGACACTTTAAAGGTGATATTCAGGACTTCCGGGTTAGCACCATCGGCAATGGCGGAATTTCTCTGATCCAGAGGAACCCGCTCCGCGAAAATCGGGTCTTGCCGCCGCAGCGAAGGCGGAGACCCTTTAAAAATCCCAGGCGGAGGAAGCCTGGGAACGTGGGATTTGGCTGACACCAGGAGCCCCCCCAGCCACAGGGAAACCCCTTTTCGGGGGTTCCGAAGTGATGTGGGGTGAGCGGGGCGGTGTTTCGAATTGACTGCTATTTTTACGGAGTGAAGCCACACAGCCGTTGCCGGAGAGCGCTGACTTTTTCTTGTGGACAATTGGATTTCAAACAACAACCCGTGAGTAGAACGGAAATTGGACTTTTAAAGTATTTTTAAATTGGCACCGATCGGGGAATGTCCAAACAGGAAGTCCGCCTCCCCTTTCTGTAAATAAACTGAAGCAAAGAACCTGTCAACTAAGGTCGTGGAGTTTTATGTAAAGGATTTTAATTCTACTGATTGAAATTACCATCAATTTTTCTTGGAAGCAGGGGAGCCTGCAGGAGAAGGACAAAATTTGGGATTTGAAGTGCCACTTCCCTGAACCCGGGAGTGGTCCGTGAGAGCCCATTGACGATGAATAGATCAATTTGACAGCTGTCAAGTTAGCTGTCAAGATACAAAAGAGGACTTTGTTTCTATTGTCTATCTTTGTTACAAGCTTATGTTTAAAACGAAGGAAGGACTGTTACAATTTAACGTATGGGACTTTTGGGTCTGTGCTGAAAGGAGTGAAAAGGAACTTGAATCCCTCTAGAGGGAGCTTTGGGACATTGTTTTAAGGAGCAGCTGGGAAATTGTTTTTTGACCTTGGACTGTTTAAGGATGGCGGTCGGGAAGGAAATTGAGTCTGAATTGAACAGGACATTTTTTCTCTTGGGAAAGCTGCAAGACCAGATAAATGTTTTGACTACTAATGTTATAACTTTGGGAACAAAAGTGGGTATTAGTAAAGAACTCGATAAGAATTCGGCACAGGAACCTCCTTCAACTGAACAAACCGGAAAATTTGAGAAGGAGAATTATGTTGTGATTGAAGTGAAGAAAGGGGGAGCTGTAACCCTACAGATGCAAATGGTGAACTACAATTTGAGGCCTGACATGATGGCAACAAGGAGAAGCAAATTTTTGGAGATGGAAGCCTGGCCTGGTTTGGAAAATGAAAGATGGAGAGATCACTTTATGTGGAGATCAGATGGCCTTTGGATTACAAATCTGAGCCAGGTGGAGGTTGGAGTTTCGGGGGCCTTTGGATTTGAAAGGAGCGTGAAACAAGATTTGGAATATCCTATAGGCTCTATTTTTAACCATGGAAGTTTGGCAGGAAGGAATATGATTACCGTTGGGTTGGAGCTTCCCCGAGATCTGGTTTTCAATACCAAAGACTATCAAAAAGACCGGCAGAGGGGACATGAAAGAGATTTAAGAGCCTCGGATTTAAGATCTCTGGGTTGATGGCTTTACGAGATTGATGGACTTTTGCTGGGGACCGAAACCGGGGAGGGGATCTGGTGGAAGGAAATTGGGAATTTAAAGTGTATATAATATAATTTGTTTTTTGTTTTCTTAATGAGAGATGGGAAATTCGTGGAATGGAATCTTTTTTGACCTTAGGGAAACGTCTTAAGAATAAGTATAGATATATAGGTTTGGATGAGAGTTAAGATTGGATAAAGTAAAAGTGGATGGTTATTTGGTGAAAGAAAGAATGGGAAATTATAGTATAATAAGATAAGATATAAGGATAAAAATAAGATGAAGGACTGGTTGGAATATTTATATGAATTAGAATATAAAGAGGGGAATTATAGTATGTTAAGATAAATTATTGGGATTAAAATAAAGCTGGAAGGATTTGCTGGAATATCTAATTGAATTAGAATACAAAAATGGGAGGTGTGAGGAAGTCAAGAAAATAAGTGGATGTAAGTAAGTGAGTTAAAGGTTTGACTTGTTTTTTATTTGTTTTTCTCTTTTTTTGGTTTTTGGATGTGTATTGTTTTTCATTTTTTTTCTTCATTTTTGATTGCTCTTTTTTTCCTGTAACCTTTAAAATCTTAATAAAAATTTATTTTTTTTTAAAAAAGGTGATATTCAAGGCAAATAGATAAACTGTACTTAGTGGAATATGTAGTACCTTGAATAAGTAGTATTAATTTATTTATGGCCTGAAGATATGTTATTTCTAGAGACGAATTTATTGCGGTTCTGTCTCAAATATCATAATTATACGATGTCTTGGGGTGTTAGGAGAGCATTAGTTCCTTTGCTGGCGGTCATGTCATGCTCCTTATGGGGCAATCTATCCATCAATGGTCCCCAACCTGCACTCAGTTCTCACCCGTGGCTTCCAGAAGCTGTCAGGATAGAATAGGGGTCACAATCCCAGGAACAGTTTCAACCGGCCGGCTAAACCAGGTGAGGATACCTGATGGGTCTCAAATCCTTGGTGGGTTGGGGAATTCTGCTGCAGGTGAAGGCAGGCCCTGGTGGATGGAGAGGATGAGAACAACAGTGAATCCCACAGTCAGGAAGGCAGATTCTGCCCATACTGCAGAGGAAAGTGAAGGGCAGATGGAGCTCGTCAACCTGGGAAGCGAGGTCCTCGAGAAGGAAAACTGTGGTCCTAAACCTTTGCTGCCTGGTTTTCTTTAGGAAAAGAAAAGTCTCTAAGAGGGTTGGATGGTGTCCTGTACACCTCCTTCCAGCCACTCCTGCAGCCAAGTTGGTGCCTAACGTACTGCTCTGCTTTCCTTGGGACCATATAAGCCAGGCTGAGAAGGGGCTCTTGTTGTCTAGGCAGCCCTGAACCCCCAAACACACTGTCCACACTTGCTGTACTGCTAACACAGCAGTTTCAGGCAGCAATGAACTCAGACCTGTGTAGCAAAATCTCTCCAATGTGAAATATGTAAAACAGAAGTGCTATTTATATCATACATCAATTAAAAAGTATTCAGAATATTTGTCTTTTGAAGAAAAGGCCACCAAGTATCCGATGGCCCCTTCAAAGCTAATGAAAGTCTTGTGCTTGGAGCTTTTGGGGGTGCAGGACCAGGAAAGCTTCTGCCACCATTATCCTTCCAATTGGGATTCAGGCCTCATCATGGGACTGAAATTGCCCTGGTTGCGCTGTTTCCTGGTTCTGCTGGATCTCTCAGCGGCTTTGGAGACCTTTGACCATGGTATCCTTCTGGACCCTCTAGGGGAGCTGGGGGCACTGCTGTGCAGTGGTTCCCCTCCTTCCTCCTGGGCCATGTCCAGAAAGTGGTGTTGGGGGATAAGTGTTCAGACCCCTGGGTGCTCACTTGTGGGGTGCCTCAGGGCTCTGTCCTCTCCCCATGCTTTTTAATATCTATATGAAGCCGCTGAGGGAGTTTTGGCTGGTGTTCACACGCATGTGGATGATACCAGGCTCTTCTCTTTTAAATTGGAACCAGTGAAGATGAACCAGTGAATGCCCTGTGTTGGTACCTGTAGGTGGTTTGAGGATAGATGGTGGCTAACAGATTGAGGTTAAATCCTGACAAGACGGAAGCACTGTCCCTGTGGGACAGGTGACAGGCAGACCCTACCAGCCTGCACACTGTCTCACTAAAGTGGTGCATGCTCTGGTTATCTCCTGCCTGGACCACTGCCATGCGCCTCTACGTGGTGCTACCTTTGAAGGTGACCCAAAAACTGCAACTAATCCAGAATGGGGGAGCTGGACTAGTAACTGGGAGCTGCCACCAAGACCACATATCATTGGTCCTAAAGGATCTTCCCTGGCTTCCAGTGTGTTTCCAAGCACAATTCACACTGTTGGTGCTGACCTTTAAGTGTCATGGCTCCATTTTTCAGAAAAAGAAAAGTGTTGATCTAATGCATACAGATCATTCTTGGTCTATTGGTTCAAGAAGGTTCTGGTGGTTTTACTCTTTGTGATTCAAAGCTGGCGCACCCTGTGTGTTGAGCCTCCAGTCAGAGATATTGTCTATCATGAAAATGGGTCCTTTGACTGGGAAGATTCATGCAATCACTATCACCGGATGCTGATGGGTTGTATCTCAGCTTGTCAGTCACTCTGACACTACCTAAAAAGAATAAGAGGAACAGAAATGCTTTTGAGGTGCACCTTCTATATCAAGCCTGAGAGCCATTCCATGGACTCTGCACCCCTGTTTCTGATGACAGGTGTACATTATCCTCATCCTCAATGAACCAGGCAGAGGAAAAGACAATAAAGATGGAAGCCTGAGAGAGAGGAAAAATTTTCTGGCTGCTTCCTGGGTGGGATTGCGGAAACAAAGAGCCGCTTCTGAGAAGGCCTCCCCCCTCCGCTCTTCCTCTCGGGATTTCCTCTCCTCTCCAGGGGACCAATGGTTGGACTGGGCAGAAGCGCTGCGTCTGGGCAGGGGCTTATGGGGGCGGGCAGAGGATGGAGCTTGCAGGAAGGAAGGGGTGGGGGGACAGGACCCCCCACTTTCCAGGGATCCCTCTTTGGTCGCCTTGAAGGGGGGGTCGATTCCTGGGCCGCAGGGAGAAGCCAAGGTGGCCGCTCTGGAGATTCCCCGCGGGCGCCACGATGGAGACGTCTCCCCAAGGACTGGTCTTCCTTTCTCTCTCCCCGCCCCCACGCCAATGCTGCCCTTCCCCGCCCCAGGGATGCTCCCCCCGACTTATTCGACCCCCTCCCTCTTTCCCGGAGTCTCCCCTGCACCCAGAGGCCGACTTGGCGGGGCTCACCCCTCGCCCTGCGCGCCCCATCTCTCCATCCAGAGGACTCCCCCCGAACACGAGTCACAAGGGGGTCTCTATCCAGGGGTCTCTCGCGCCCGTTAACCCTTTCATGGCCCGCCTTTCTCCGTGCAGATCCCACAGGGCCCCAGGGATGCCTGTGCGGGGGAAACGGGGAAGGAGGCCTTCGTGGGGACCCCCTGGGTGGGGGCCCCATGTCCGCCGCTGCCAAGGCGCCTAAGGGGCCCACGAAAGATGCTTTCGGGAGCTGGCGGGGGTCTCTGGGTCCTTTTCTCCCCTCCCCCCGCAACCATATTACCTCTTTGTCCTCGCTCCAGATTCTCCTTTCCTTTCCTGCAATATCCACGGGGGGGGTGTCCCCCCCCTGCCGCCTCTCCTCCCCTTTCCGAAAGCGCGCGCCCCTAGAGCTACGGCGCAAATCAGCAATCCGGAGCAGAAGCTCCACTTCCGGGAGAAGCAGGCAGTTTGGGAGGGGGGCTCATCCCCCCCCCATTCACGGAACAGAGGTCGGATGGCGAGGAGGAGGAGCAACATATTGGGGAGGGGATTTGGGGTTGTGGGGGCGGGGTGGGAGAAGGATGTGCAGGGAGGGGAGGGAAAGAATTGAGCGGGGGCGGGGAGGAAGGTTTGTCCCCCCCCCTTCCACCTGTATATCAGGAGAGCGGGGGAGGGGCTGATCCCGCAATATAATTACAAAGTGGGTTCCCCCCCCCCAATGTTTACATTGCAAAATCCTTCCCTCGCCCACCCCACGCCACGAGCCGTGCGTCCGTGCTTTAGGTATTGGTGCTCTTCAAACCAGGATGGGGGGACAGTTATACGACTCCCCCAAAACCCCAAGTCCCCACCACAGCCTCTGACTAAGGCCAGGACAATGACCATTTGCACAGGCACCTTCAATGCACAACAGCAAAGAGGCTCAGAGAAGCATCCTATACAATTGTAGCAAGAAGCGGATACCATGAATCGGACTGTTTCCTCCGACTCTCCAATACTGTATAGAAAACTGTAGAAACGTCAAATAATAGCCAAGTCAACGGTTTGACCGATTTCCTGGTTTCCAACGCCTGATGACTCATCTGGAATTGGGGGATCCAATTCATAATCCAGAATCCCTTAGGAGGCAGGAGGCGATCAAGGGCAGCACATGCCCCAGGCAGAAATCCATCCGGATGGTGGATTGAATCCTGATGCATTCAGAGGAGAAGCGCAGGAAAGCCTTGCAGATAGGGGGATGTGTAAATACTATTATGGTTCTTTGGGAAGAGGGTAGTTAAAAGGTGTGGGAAATTGGGGTTCTTGACAGGGCTGGGTGACGGGCTCATGTTTCTAAATTCCAAACACTCCTACTTTGTGACACATTTGTGATGTATGGATGATGCTGTGAAAAAATGTATTGTGGGAAATGGGGAGAGGTCTTAAAAGTTCATGCAACCATATGCAATTGTTGTAAGAATTTTAAGGTCTAATATATATATAAAATAAATGTTCCAAGCAAGGAAGCACAGAAAATTTCTGGAACCATTTTCTCCCTCCCAAATTCTCTGCAAGGTCAAAGTGGGAAACCTGTCCATTGTCTCTTTGTGCACAAATCCTGTCTTAAGGGCACATTTAAGATATGAATAGGGTGAGCCTGTAACATGGATTCAGGAACTGAACAGCTATCATAACAATAGAGTGGCCAGGATGCCCAGGTATTCCAATCAGGTAACTTGGCAGACAGGAGAGAAACACTGCACTCAGATTTCTGTTGTAGTCCACCCCTTCTCTCATGTAGGTATGATGTCTTGGGGGTGGTCTTGGGCTACACACCTTCTGTGATGTATTTATGATTTTTTTGGGGGGCGGTCTTGGGCTCCAGGGGGGCAATTTCAAAATGTCTTTATAAGGGCTTGCACTACTTTGTTAGAGGTCCTCCTCTCTCCTCCCTGTGGGGGGAACACCCTGTTGCAACAGCTTCAGTAAAGATCAGGCTTACTAGCTGCTTTGCTTCTCAATATTCTCTGGTTGGCCTCTGTTATTTCCTCCTACCAATAGAGAACCTACAAAAGGACCCTATATGGGCTCTTGGATACCCCATAAGGGATAAAGGAGCAGCTTCCCACCCCTCATAACACAACCAAACAATCTTTGTGTTTGAACCTTGTTTCAACAAATAAAGATCAGGTCTGCTGACCGCTGTATTGCATATTTAACATGGCTGGAGACTCCTTCTTTTGCTGACCAGAGGGACCCCCGGGGATTGACACCCTGATGAGCTGGGCAGCGGAGTAACTCTGCACCCCAGGATTTTTTGCTTCTCCCTGCATTTCCACCTGAGCCTCACCCCCTTACCTAAAAGACAGACACAACACAATGTGACAGGAGTGTGACTCCTGCCCTCAGCAAACAAAATAGCTGACTCCCCACCCCCAGAACTAAGCAACCCTGGGATGCTGAGGTCCCCCAATCCTTGAAATGAAAAGGGGGGAGGCTCAGGAAACCTTCAGGGAGCAGCAAGGAGTGGGGTGCCCAGGCTCCAGAAGCTCCTTCTCGCGGATTCCTCCACTCCACGCCACTCCCCACCGCAAGCCGCCTGCCTCCCCATCACTCCCATGGCTGCTTCACAAGTGTGGGGAAGCTGTGGCCCCTCCGCCTGGAGCTCCAAGTTCCTTTAAGAGCCCAGCGTTGCACAGGGCAGGCTCACCTGCAGCAAAACACACCGCAGCTTCCCTGGCAGTCTGGAGCCAGGCTGGGGAGCATCGTGGGGACCCCATATAAGAATATATATAATGATTTCTTATTTATCCCCCGCCCATCTGGCTGGGCTTCCCCAGCCACTCTGGGCGGCTCCCAGCCCAATACTAAACACACAATACAGTGGTACCTCGGGTTACATACGCTTCAGGTTACATACGCTTCAGGTTACAGACTCCGCTAACCCAGAAAAAGTGCTTCAGGTTAAGAACTTTGCTTCAGGATGAGAACAGAAATTGTGCTCTGGCGGTGTGGCGGCAGCAGGAGGCCCCATTAGCTAAAGTGGTGCTTCAGGTTAAGAACAGTTTCAGGTTAAGTACGGACCTCCGGAACGAATTAAGTACTTAACCCAAGGTACCACTGTACGGCATTAAACATTAAAACACTTCCCTAAACTTCCCCAGAAATGTGCCCCTAGAAGAAATGTGCTTCCCCAATCAGAGGCAGCCGTCCTTCTCTGGTGCTCAAGTGCTGCCAGTGGGCTTCCCAGAAGAGGCCCCTGCTTGGTCCCTGGGAGGACAGGGCCCCCCGTGGGCCTGATCCTGCAGGGCTCACCTGATGTTCTAATGCAGGTGAATCCTCCTTTGTCCTTCAGGGAGAACAGAGTTTCCCAAATTTGGGTCACCAGCTGTTTTTGGACTACAGATCCCACCATCCCAAGCTAGCAAGACTAGGGATGAAGGGAATTGTTGGCAGGCCATGCAGGTGGCTCTGGCAAGTGAGCCCAGCTGCATGGGACCAGGGTGGGGGGAATTCCTTCAAGGATTCCAGAAGTGGCCATCACCTTTGAGTATAGGGGTCAGTGCCCCTATTCCTCCAGCAGGAGCGATTGTGGGGCTTCCTCGCCCTCTTCCATTCAGCTCCGCCATTCCCAAAGGGCAATTCTTCTTCAGCCATTGTGGGAGCAGACGGGCTGGAAGCTGAAGCGGCTTCCCTTGGAGTAGGCTTTGCTTTGCTTTCTGCTGACCTCAGTGTCTTGGATTGTGGCCAGGTTTCCTCTTCCATTTCCCTCAATGCTGAGCAGTGTTGGATGTGTGGGGAAGCAAAATTCACCCCATAACTTTTCCGCAGGGTTCCCTCTGCAGCACAAAAGGATGGGAGGAGGGAGGAACACGCAGTAATAAATGGAGACTCCAATAAATGGAGAGAAGAAGAAAGTGGAGTCCCCTATAGATCAGTATTGGGACCCGTGGCTTTTCAACAGATAGGAGTGAGCAGGGAGGGGGCAAAGTTTGCTGGTGGCAGTAAATTGTCCAGGATTGTTCAAACAAAGAGAGATTGCAAGGAGCTCCAAAAAGAGCTCTCCAAACGGTGTGATTGGACAGAAAATACAGCTCATTGTCAAGAAAATTAAAGTGATGCATGTTGGGGGGCAGGGAAACACGATCTTAATATCATGTGCAGGATCATGGGGTCTGAACCGGGTTTCTCTGTGTGCTCTAGGAGACCAGGGGAGAGGGGAGCTGGTCGCAGCAGGAGGGGGGGTCTCCCTGGATGCTTCAGCAGCCGGCCTCCTCTGGGTCTTCTGGCCCCCTCCCCTCCTCCCTCTGGGTCTGAACTGCTCTCTGCCCCAGCCTCTTCCTGCTCACCAAACCCGGTTTCCTCCTCAGCTTGCAACACCTTCCCTCCCATTCTGCTCCCTTTTCTCCATCTTTCTGCTCATTGCCATCCCACCACCAGTCCACAGGATCTGAGCCTTCTTCCTTTGTGGGTCTCCCAGCTGGTGCCTCCCCCCCCCTCCCCCAGCCAGTCCATGACAGCAAAAGCAGCCATAGCAGTAAAATCAGTATGATAGTAATATACACTCTGGCAGGAAAACTCCCTAGCAGCATGATTGAATAACTTCTTCTGGGAATATGGGAAAGTACTATCTTCTCCAAACTCCAGAATAAGCACGACTCTGGGGTTGCTCCATGGGGTTCATGAGTGAAGATGGGCCCCCCAGGAGACTTCCCTCATACCTGTAGCCCCTCCTTCCCCATCCTGCAAATAGGCTTGGGGGGAAATCTCCCATTCAATTTCAGTATTTCAAGTTTTTTTCAGAATGTGTAGTGGGCAGGGATGAAGTTCTGTTAAATAAGTACTGTTTGGAGATCATGCAGTGGTGGGGATGACAGAGCTTGGTGCAAAAACCATCTTGCATGCTGGAGCAGAGCAACTCCAGGGCATGAGCCAAGCATCAGCGGGGTAGGGGTCACGTGTAGAGCAAGTCCCACACTGACATCAAAAACACACATAGAGGCAGCAGGAATTCTTCAGTAATAGTTTACTGAGCTTTCAAAGCATACAGTTCTCCCTGGGTCCCCAGTGAGGCACAAAACTTTGCTCCTGAGAGCAAATCCAGTTTCAGCAGTAAAATCATACAGCACACAGGATATCTAAGTCAGGCAGACACACCGGCAGAAGGGAGCAAGGGAGGAAAGAGGCTGGAAGGACGCAGGGCAATGGAGGTGTGTGTGTGTCGCTTCCTGTCGCCTGGGAGGGAAGTCAACAACTCGGCATCTGCAGGGGCTTCATGAAGCAAAGCTTTATGCTGGCTATTCCAGGCAAACATGCAACTCAAAAACACATGCTGGAGAGAAGAAGAAAGTGGAGTCCCCTATAGATCAGTATTGGGACCCGTGGCTTTTCAACAGATAGGAGTGAGCAGGGAGGGGGCAAAGTTTGCTGGTGGCAGTAAATTGTCCAGGATTGTTCAAACAAAGAGAGATTGCAAGGAGCTCCAAAAAGAGCTCTCCAAACGGTGTGATTGGACAGAAAATACAGCTCATTGTCAAGAAAATTAAAGTGATGCATGTTGGGGGGCAGGGAAACACGATCTTAATATCATGTGCAGGATCATGGGGTCTGAACCGGGTTTCTCTGTGTGCTCTAGGAGACCAGGGGAGAGGGGAGCTGGTCGCAGACGGAGGGGGAGTCTCCCTGGATGCTTCAGTAGCCGGGCTCTTCTGGGTCTCCTAGCCCCTCCTCTCCTCCCTCTGAGCCTGAACTGCTCTCTGTCCCAGCCTCTTCCTGCTCACCAAACCCTGTTTCCTCCTCAGCTTGCAACACCTCCCCTCCCGTTCTGCTCCATTTTCTCCCTCTATCTGCTGATCGCCATCCCCCCACCAGTCCCCAGGATCTGAGCCTTCTTCCTTGTGGGTCCCCCAGACTGGTGTCTCCCCCGCCCCTGAACCCAGCCAGTCCATGACAGCAAAAGCAGCAGCAACAGTAAAATCAGTAGGATAGTAATAAGGACTGTGGTCCTCTGGCAGGAAGACTCCCTAGCAGCATGATTGACTAATAACCTCTGGTATTATGGAAAAATATTATCCTCCCCAAACCCCAGAATAAGCAGTAGCTCTGGGGTTCCCCTATGTGGTTCATGAGTGAAGATGGGCCCTCCAGGAGACATTCCTGGTACCTGCAACCCATCCTTCCCCCTCTTGCAGTTAGGCTTCGGGGGGGGGAGGAATCTCTCATTAAATTTTAAGTTTTCTTCAGAACGTGCAGGGGGCAGGGTTGAAGTTCTGTTGAATAAGTAATGTTTGGAGATCATGCAGTGGTGGGGGTGACAGAGTTTGGTGTAAAAACCACTCTGACACACAAATACCCATCTTGAATGCTTGAGTACAGTAACTCCAGGGCCTTAGCCAAGCATCGGTGGGGTAGGGGCCACATGTAGAGCAAGTCCCACACTGATGTCAAAAACACACACAGAAGCAGCGGGACGTCTATAGTAATAGTTTACTGAGATTTCAAAGCATACGGTTCTCACTGGGTCCCCAGTGAGGCACAAAACTTAGCTCCTGAGAGCAGATCCAGTTTCAGCAGTAAAAAAATACAGCACACAGGATATCTAAGTCAGGCACACACACCGGCAGAAGGGAGCAAGCGAGGAAAGAGGCTGGAAGGACACAGGGCAATGGAGGTGTGTCTTTCGCTTCCCGTCGTTTTGGAAGGAGGTCAGCAACTCGGCATCTGCAGGGGCTTCACAAAGAAAAGCTTTCTGCCGCTGCTTGCAGGCACATCCCAGAAACACACACTGCGATTGACAGTGTATTGCCATATCAGTTGTTCTTCGAAGGTTATCGAGATGTGGTCTAGAAACCAGTATTGGACCAGATATCAATATAGAGCCCAGCCCTAATCCTCACTCACCACCAGCAAACCAGATTCATCCTCTCTATCAAAAGGTACTTTACCTCTTAGATTATACTCACATTGTTAGACATTGCCTTCAATATTTCATTGCTGTTCAGTTTTACATATAAACACAAGAATTTCAAATACACATCGCGTGTTTAAGACTGATTTCGTGCTGAGTTCATTGCTGTGAAGAAAGAGTGGACACTGAAAGGAAAACGTCCCACTCTCCATACATCTAAATGGGTTCTTCCATGGGAAAGTCCCTGGATGTTCCTTAAACACTCCATTGTAAATAAAGCACTTTTTGCAATCTTTTCATTTAAACTGCTTCTCAAACTCCAGAATAAGCAGGTTGCCCCATGGGGTTCATGAGTGAAGATGGGCCCACCAGGAGACTTCCCTGGTACCTGCAGCCCCACATTCCCCATCTTGAACTTAGGCTTTGGGGGGAAATCTCCCATTGAATTTCAGTATTTGAAGATGAGGTTCTGTTGAAGAAGAAGTGTTTGGAGATCATGTAGTGGTAGGGGTGACAGAGTTTGGTGCAAAAACCATCTTGTGTGCTTGAGTAGAGCAACTCCAGGGCATGAGCTAAGTAGCAGCAGGGGAGGGGCCACGTGTAGAGCAAGTGCCACACTGAGGTCAAAAAGACACACACAGGCAGCAGGACTTCTTCAGTAATAGTTTACTGAGCTTTCAAAGGCTACAGTTATGACTGGGACCACAGTGAGGCACAAAACTTAGCTCCTGAGAACAAATCATTCATATGGTTTCTCCCCTGTGTGAGTCAGTTGATGCACGCTGAGGTGTCGACTCTGACTGAATTTCCTTCCGCACTCCATGCAATTAAATGGTTTTTCCCCTGTGTGAGTCCGTTGATGTCTTTTAAGGGTTCCATTATCACAAAAGCTCTTTCCGCACTCCATACATTTACATGGTTTCTCCCCTGTGTGAGTCCGTTGATGTCTTCTAAGGTTGCCATTATCACGAAAGCTCTTTCCGCACTCCATACATTCATATGGTTTCTCCCCCGTGTGTGTCCGTTGATGTATTCTAAGGCTTCCTTTGAAACTGAAGCTCTTTCCGCACTCCATACATTTACATGGTTTCTCCCCTGTGTGAGTCCGTTGATGTGTTCTAAGGCTTCCATTGCAACTGAAGCTCTTTCCGCACTCCATACATTCATATGGTTTCTCCCCTGTGTGAGTCCGTTGATGTATTCTAAGGCTTCCTTTGAAACTGAAGCTCTTTCCGCACTCCATACATTCATATGGTTTCTCCCCTGTGTGAGTCCGTTGATGTATATTTAAGTTTCCACGATTACTGAAGCTCTTTCCACAATGCATACATTTATATGGTTTCTCCCCTGTGTGAGTCCGTTGATGTGTTCTAAGGGTTCCATTATCACTAAAGCTCTTTGCGCACTCCATGCATTTAAAAGGTTTTTCACCCGTGTGAGTCAGTTGATGCATATTTAGTTGTCCACTCTGATTGAATTTTCTTCCGCACTCCATGCATTTAAATGGTTTTTCCCCTGTGTGAGTCCGTTGATGTGTTCTAAGGGTTCCATTATTACGAAAGCTCTTTCCACACTCCATACATTCATATGGTTTCTCCCCTGTGTGAGTCCACTGATGTGTTCTAAGGGTTCCATTATTACGAAAGCTCCTTCCACACTCCATACATTCATATGGTTTCTCTCCTGTGTGAGTCCGTTGATGTGTTCTAAGGGTTCTATTATCACGAAAGCTCTTTCCGCATTCCATACATTCATATGGTTTCTCCCCTGTGTGAGTCCGTTGATGTGTTCTAAGGGTTCTATTATCACGAAAGCTCTTTCCGCACTCCATACATTCATATGGTTTCTCCCCCGTGTGAGTCCGTTGATGTATTCTAAGGCTTCCATTGCAACTGAAGCTCTTTCCGCACTCCATACATTCATATGGCTTCTCCCCTGTGTGAGTCCGTTGATGTGTTCTAAGGGTTATATTATCACGAAAGCTCTTTCCGCACTCCATACATTCATATGGTTTCTCCCCTGTGTGTGTCCATTGATGTGTTCTAAGGGTTCCATTATCACGAAAGCTCTTTCCGCACTCCATACATTCATATGGTTTCTCCCCTGTGTGTGTCCGTTGATGTGTTCTAAGGTTTCCATTATCACTAAATCTCTTTCCGCACTCAATGCATTTAAATGGTTTTTCCCCTGTGTGAGTCCGTTGATGTCGTCTAAGTTTTCCATTATCACTAAATCTCTTTCCGCACTCAATGCATTTAAATGGTTTTTCCCCAGTGTGTGTCCGTTGATGTGTTCTAAGGTTTCCATTATCACGAAAGCTCTTTCCACACTCCATACATTCATATGGTTTCTCCCCTGTGTGAGTCCGTTGATGTCGTCTAAGGATTGCATTGAAACTGAAGCTCTTTCCGCACTCCATACATTTATATGATTTTTCCCCTGTGTGAGTCTCTTGATGTCCTCTAAAGGTTCCATTATCACGAAAGGACTTTCCACACTCCATACATTCATATGGTTTCTCCCCTGTGTGAGTCCGTTGATGTCTTCTAAGGTTTCCAATGAAACAGAAGCTCTTTCCACAGTCCATACATTTAAAAGGTTTCTCCCCTGTGTGAGTCAGTTGATGTTTTCTAAGGTATCCACTCTGACTGAATTGCCTTCCGCACTCCATGCATTTAAATGGTTTCTCCCCTGTGTGAGTCCGTTGATGTCTTCTAAGTTTTCCATTATCTCTAAAGCTCTTTCCACACTCCATACATTTAAAAGGTTTCTCCCCTGTGTGAGTCAGTTGATGCATATTTAGGTTTCCACTCTGACTGAATTGCCTTCCGCACTCCATGCACTTAAATGGTTTTTCCCCTGTGTGAGTCCGTTGATGTATATTGAGGTGTCCACTCTGACTGAAGTTCTTCCCGCACTCCTTGCATTTGAATCCTTTCTTGCCCATGTGAGTCGGCTGATGTGTTCTATCAGTGAAAGTCTTTCCACACTCCATACCTTTAAATGGTTTCACCACTTTTGGGGTTTGTTGATGTGAGCTATGTGTGCTCATTCAATGAAGCATGTTCCACATTTCACACATTTTAAGGTCTATATCTAATGAAACCAAAGGTGCCCTTTCCCCTGGAAGTCTGTCTCTCTTCTCCATGACCCTCCTCAGCGTGGGAGGAAAGGAAATCCTGTTTGGGTTTCAAGGAAGAGAACAAAGGAAAAGAGAGCATATCAGATGCCATTAGCACCACCTCATATTTCAACATATCCTATATTTCCCCTGCATGCTACCCAGGTTCCAAATTTTGGGGAAATGAAGATGCAATGATGTCAAATGATAGTAATGCATCAGCAACCTTTCATTATCCTCAATCATCATTAATAAAGCAGCATGATCTTGGAAAACAGCCTTTTCCCATCAATTGTTTTCTCACAGGAAATGCAGCTACTCTCTCTCCATGAAAAGGCCCTCTCTGTCTCTGGTTCATCATTCCTTTGGACATTTCCCATCATCGGCATCATAATCCTCCATCCACCCGTTTCCACCTCTAGATCTTCATGAATCACCTGCACAGTCCCAATGGCCTCAGGAAGTCCATGTGGACCATTATATGAGACCCAGGTCTACATCTTTCCAGGGACTGTGGTCTGGGTCAGTCAGAGAACTAGTGACAAGGCTTGGTGCTTGGGGTCAGCTGAATGGGTGCTCAGGGAAGCTCCTGTTCTTGGAGATGGACCTCCGTCTAGATGCCTCACATTGCATGGAGAGAGCAGGAGCAGCAGAAGGAAAGCAGCTGGCGCATGGGAATCCCAGACGGAAACACCCACCTCAATTGTTCTTTATAATAATGATGTGTTGCCTGATCTCTTGCACTGTCTTCTGACACAGGAGTATCCTAATCTGGCACTGAAAAAGCTGGATATTAAAGGCAAACGGATAACTGTACTTAGTGGAAACCTCATCCTTGAATATGTAGTACTGATTCATTAACAACCTGAAGTTGTGTTATTTCTTGAGATATGAATTTATTCCTGATCTGAGTGTTTTTTCCTACTCTGCTAACTATATGTCAGTCTAGGAGATTGTTATGAAGGAGCAAGATCTGAGACCTAGAGCCCTAAACAGCCTCGGCTATGTAGACCTGAAGGAGTGTCTCCACCTCCATCCTTCCCTCTGAACACTGAGGTCCTCCTCTGAGGGTCTTCTGCTGGTTCCCTCCCTTCAGAGGTCAAGGAAATGAACAACTACCTGACATTTAGAAGATAGTTGAAGGGAGACCTGTATTAGGAGGTTTTTAATGTTTGATGTTTTACTGTCTTTTATGTGTACTGGAAACCCAACCAGATGGGCAGGGTATAAATACTACAATCATTTGTATGATCTTGTGATTTTTTTGTAGTTATTTTGGAATTCGTAGTGCAATATCAGGTCATGAAATGTTTTGGGTGCAGAAAATCACAGGGTTGCTGTAAACAATAATCCCACTCACACACTCTCATTCACATACAGTCTGTAAATTTGGGAAGGTCACACAGCTCACCTGTGCTAATACTGGCAGTATTTGGCCTGCATAGGCACACCCTGTCTGTAGAGCCTCCAGCCACAAGCACTGTCTATCATGAAAATGGGTCCTTTGACTGGGAAGTATCTCAGCTTGTCAGTCACTCTGACATTGCCTATAAAAAGTAAGAGGAACAGAAATGCCTTTGAGGCACACCTTCTATATCAATCCTGAGATCAATTAAATAGGTTCTTTAGCCCTGTTTCTGATGACAAGTGTACATTTTCCTCATCCTCAATAAACCATGCAGTGGAAAAGACACTTGAAGATGGAAGCCTGAGAGAGAGGAAAAGGTTTCTGGCTGCTTCCTGGGTGGGATTGCGGAAACAAAGAGCTGCTTCTGAGAAGGCCTCCCCCCTCCCCTCTTCCTCTCGGATTTCCTCTCCTCTCCAGGGGAACAATGGTTGGACTGGGCAGAATCGCTGTGTCTGGACAGGGCAGGAGCTTATGGGGTGGGAAGAGGATGGAGCTTGCAGGAAGGAAGGGGTGGGGGGACAGGACCCCGCACTTTCCAGGGATCCCTCTCTGGTCGCCTTGAAAGGGTGGCGGATTCCTGGGTGGGAGGGAGAAGCCAAGGCGGCTCCTCCGAGATTCCTCGTGGGCGCACGATGGAGACGTCTCCCTACAGACTGGTCTGATCCCCCCAACCCCGCCAATGCTGCGCTTCCTTGCCCCTTGGCCCCCTCCCTCTCTCCCGGAGTCTCCCCGGCACCCAGCTGCCCCCTTGGCGCGGCTCACCCCTCGCCATGCGCGACCCATCTCTCCATCCGGAGGGGCCCCCAAGTCGAGATGGGGAGGGACAGGGGGTCTCTATCCAGGCGTCTCTCGCGCCCGTTAACCCTTTCATGGTCTGCCTCTCTCCACGCGGAGCGCACAGGGCCCCAGGGATGCCTGCGCGGGGAAACGGGGCCAGGGAGTCCTCGTGGGACCCCGTGGGTGGGCGCCCCATGTCCACCCCTGCCAAGGAAAGCCCCCTTCGCAGCGCACGTTCAGGGATCCAGGCCCTGTCGGGGGGGCCCACGGAAGGCGCTTTGGGGAGCTGGCGCGGAGTCCCTCTCCGGGTCCTTCTCTCCCCTCTCCCCCCCCCCGTGACCCCTTTACCTCTTTGTCCTCGATCCCGATTCTCATTTCCTTTCCTGCAACATCGATGTTTTGTTGGGGGGGTCCCCTGCCGCCCCTCCTCCCCTTTCCGAAAGGGCGCGCCCCTAGAGCTATGGCGCAGAGCGGCAATCCGGCGTAGAAGCTCCACTTCCGGGAGAAGCTGGCAGTTTGGGAGGAGGCTCACCCCTCCCTTATTCCCGGAACAGAAGCCAGATTGGAGGAGGAGGAGGAGGAGGATCCTGATACTTCCAACGGAGAAGCCCAGGAAAGCCTTGCAGATGGGGGGGATCTGTAAATACTATTATGGTTCTTAGGGGAAGAGGGTAGTTAAAAGGAGAGGGAAACTGGGGTTGTTGACAGGGGTGGGTGACGGGCTCATGTTTCTGAATGCCAAAGACTCCTACTTTGTGACAAATCTGTGATGCATCGAAGATGCTGTTGAAAAATGTATTGTGGGAAATGGGGAGAGGTCTTAAAAATCCATGCAACCATCTTCTCGGGGTTCCTACTCTTGGTGTGTTTTAACCTTGTTGCAACAAATAAAGATCAGGTCAACTGACCACTGTTTGCTTCTTTAACTTGGCTGGATTCTCCTTCTTTTGCTGACCGGAGGGACCCGCGGAGAGGGGCACCCTGACGAGCTGGGCAGCGGAGTAAATCCGCACCCGGGGATATTTTCCTTCTCAACTCCTTCCCACCTGAGCCTCACCCCCTTACCTAAAAGCCAGACACAACACAATGTGACAGGATTGTGACTCCTGCCTTCAGCAAACAAAATAGCTCCCCTCCCCCCCCCCGGAGCAAAGCAACCCCGGGATGCTGAGGTCCCCCAATCCTTGAAATGAAATGGGGAGAGGAAACCTTCCGGGAGCAGGCGGGGAGGGGGCTGCCCAGGCTCCAGAAGCTTCTTCTCGCTGGTTCCTCCCCATCGCCCTCCTGCTGCCTGGCTCCCCTCCGCTTCTACTGGTCCTTTGCAAGTGCGGGGAAGCTCTAGCCCCTCCGGCCCCCCTCAAATTCCTTCTAAGAGCCCCACATTGCACGGGGCAGCCTCACCTGCAGTGAAACAAAACGCAGCTGCCCTGGCAGACTGGAGCCAGGCTGGGGCGCACCGTGGGGACCCCAGAAATGTGTCCCTAGAAGAAATGCGCCTCCTTCCTTCTCTGGTGTTCAAGTGCTGTCGGTGGGCTTCCCAGAAGAGGCCCCTGCTTGGCCCCTGGCAGGACAGGGGCCCCTTGGGCCTGATCCTGCAGGGCTCACCTGATGTTCTGATGCAAGTGAACCCTCCTTTGTCCTTCAAGGCGAACAGGGTTTCCCAAATTTGGGTCTCCAGCTGTTTTTGGGCTACAGCTCCCACCACCCCTAGCCGGCAAGACCAGTGGTCAGGGATGATGGGAATTGTAGTCATGCCCTCCAGGTGGCTCTGGCAAGTGAGCCCAGCTGCATGTGACAAGGGTGAGGGGGGAATTCCTTCCTGGTCTTATGGAAATTACAGGGGAGGGGGTTACCATCTCACATTATCCCCTGGGACGAGGAACCCCAAACCCCTTTCCACTCAGTCGCAAAAGCACGACTCACATATAAATAGAAGAAAACACGGTCTCTGCATTTTAAGAATGGGATTTACGGACTTTGTGTTTTATGAATGGGATTTATGAATAACCGAAGCTCACCAATCGAGAGCACTATATTTTGACAGCTAGCCAACGGGCGAATCCGTAGACGGCTGAAACTGCCTCCAAACCAGCCTTTCAGCTCAGCCTTTGCACAATTGTCTGAGCACCCTCTTGCTGCTCAGACTATGGGCAAAGTATATTAAATATAGCCATGTTGGTTTTGATTTCCTAAGGTTGCTACAATGTTACAAAGATTGTGTCTGAATGTATCCTTTCAGCTTGACACCTCAGGGAATGATACCTAAATTTATAAATTCATATAAAATCCATACTTTAACCGATTCTTCCCATTCCAACGCCGTTTTAACTCTTAAGAAAAAGTACATTTAGGCTTCACCCTCCTCCATGACCCTGGAAGCGGACAGCCACGTAGGCAGTGAGAACTGGGCCTCCTGCCATCATTCCCCGAGCGTGAGAGCACGTACACTTCGCCCCACCCAGGGAGTGACCAAGGGGTGACAACAGACTTCCACAGAGTTGACCAAGCCAGGTGTCGCAAGAAACCCCCTCCCCCAATCATTCAGTTTTTACAAACTTGACACACACACGCACCCACACACTACATACGCTACGCTTCTGTTATAAATTCATAGAAAATCAACCATACATCGAATCTGCACCGTTCCACTTCTTTTTACTCCATGAAGGAAGGACTACAAAATGGGGAAGGTCTGATACAGGGCAGCCATAATCCCTTCAGCATACCAGCACATCCACAGGAGCCCTGACCAGTTGGCATGGCAACCTTGATGGTCCCAGACAGAAGACCATCAAGGACACAACAGACTTGCATATGGGAGTAGATTCAACAGGGACTGGAACAAAGGACAATGATCAGATTTCCCCTCTGGGGGCAGGAAACTGTCAACTCCCCTTTGTCTTCTGGAAGAGACTCATGGGGAGGGGGAAAGAGGAACCAGCAAGGTGTCAAGATACTCAGGTTACTTCCACAACCCCTCCTGTTTGTGATGTGTCAATGATGTAGTCATGATGTAGTTGTGATGTAGTTCCAGGGGTGTAGTTTGGGGGATTAGTAGCTAATAAAAGTTGGGGTCTTCTTTTGTTCGGGACTTCCATTTTGCTTCATCTTCTTGTGGGTGGGAGTCCTGTCGTGACAGTTTCCAAGAAAGGCCAAGCCTACAGGGTGCTGTTTTGCTCCAAATTATCCTGGTTGGTGTCTTTTTTGTCCAAGGGAGCCCTCGGATTCCTCCGTTAACACAGGTGTTCTGAAAGCCCAGCTCAGGAGAAGCCCTGATGGCAAGGATGTAATTTGATTATGAATTGATTTTAGAATGTATTTCAATTAGTTGATTGTGATTTTATGTAAACTGTGTTACTTTTACTGTTGTTAGCCGCTCTGAGCCCGGCTTTGGCTGGGGAGGGTGGGATATAAATATATTTTATTTTATTCATTATTATTATTAATAATAATAATATTAATATTATTATAACAGTGGCACCTCGGGTTACAGATGCTTCAGGTTGCAGACTCTGCTAACCCAGAAATAGTACCTCGGGGTAAGAACTACGCTTCAGGATGAGAACAGAAATCGTGTGGCGGTGGCACAGCAGCAGCGGGAGGCCCCATTAGCTAAAGTGGTACCTCAGGTTCAGAACAGTTTCAGGTTAAGAACAGACCTCCGGAATGAATTAAGTACTTAACCCGAGGTACTACTGTATTGTGTCGATAGTTTTCTTGATCTTTAGGTGATGGGTACTGGAGAGGTGTCCAGAGATGTATCTGATAGAGTGACCAACTGTTGCACTTGTGTAACCCTTTGATACATCCTAGTGAAGATGCTACTCGAAAAGTATTCTGGGTGAAGGGGGGAGGAGTTTTAAAAGTCGGTGTAAATTGTCCAGGGTTGCTCAAACAAAGAGAAATGCAAGGAACTCCAAAAGGACCTCTCCAAATGGAGTGAATGGGCAGAAAATACAGCATCATAAAGTGATGCAAAAAAACCTACACCCATTAATATAATGTATAGGCTCATGGGTCTGAACTGGATTTCTCTGTGTGCTCTAGACCAGGGGAGAGGGGAGGTGGTCGCAGACGGAGGGGGAGTCTCCCTGGATGCTTCAGCTGATGGCCTCCTCTGATGGTCTCCTGGCCCCCTCCTCTCCTCCCTCTGAGTGTGAACTGCTCTCTGTCCCAGCCTCTTCCTGCTCACCAAACCCTGTTTCCTCCTCAGCTTGCAACAGCTCCCCTCCCATTCTGCTCCATTTTCTCCCTCTATCTGCTGATCGCCATCCCCCCACCAGTCCCCAGGATCTGAGCCTTCTTCCTTGTGGGTCCCCCAGACTGGTGTCTCCCCCGCCCCTGAACCCAGCCAGTCCATGACAGCAAAAGCAGCAGCAACAGTAAAATCAGTAGGATAGTAATAAGGACTGTGGTCCTCTGGCAGGAAGACTCCCTAAGCATGATTGACTAATAACCTCTGGTATTATGGAAAAATATTATCCTCCCCAAACCCCAGAATAAGCAGTAGCTCTGGGGTTCCCCTATGTGGTTCATGAGTGAAAATGGGCCCTCCAGGAGACTTTCCTGGTACCTGCAACCCATCCTTCCCCCTCTTGCAGTTAGGCTTCGGGGGGGGGGAGGAGGAATCTCTCATTAAATTTTAAGTTTTCTTCAGAACGTGGAGGGGGCAGGGATGAAGTTCTGTTGAATAAGTAATGTTTGGAGATCATGCGGTGGTGGGGGTGACAGAGTTTGGTGTAAAAACCACTCTGACACACAAACACCCATCTTGCATGCTTGAGTGCAGTAACTCCAGGGCCTTAGCCAAGCATCGATGGGGTAGGGGCCACATGTAGAGCAAGTCCCACGCTGAGGTCAAAAGCATACACAGAAGCAGCAGGACTTCTTCAGTAATAGTTTACTGAGCTTTCAAAGCATACAGTGCTCCCTGGGTCCCCAGTCAGTCACAAAACTTTGCTTCTGAGAGCAAATCCCGTTTCAGCAGTAAAAAAATACAGCACACAGGATATCTAAGCCAGGCACACACACCGGCAGAAGGGAGCAAGGGAGGAAAGAGGCTGGAAGGACACAGGGCAATGGATGTGTGTGTTTCGTTTCCTGTCGTCTTGGAAGGAGGTCAGCAACTCTGCATCTGCAGCGCCTTCAAATACACGTCATGTGTTTAAGACTGATTTCCTGCTGAGTTCATTGCTTTGAATAAAAGAGTGGACACTGAAAGGAACACGTCCTGCAATCCATACATCTAAATGGGTTCTTCCATGTGAGAGTCCCTGGAAGTTCCTTAAACACTCCATTGTAAATAAAGCACTTTTTGAAATCTTTTCATTTAAACTGCTTCTCCTCTTTGTTGATGGTTTGTAGGGTTTCAACTCCTAAAGTTCTTCCTGTCCGTGAGTCTGTTGATTTAGAACTTCCACTAGGACTGAACCTCTATCTATTTTCCTGATATTTATACGGTTTGTGTTTTGTGTGTTTGTTGACATAAATCAAGGGTTCCACTCTGACTGCTGCTCCTTTCACAGTCCATACATTTAAACAGCTTCTCCCCTGTGTGTCTGCTGATGTTTTCTAAGGTTTTCATTCTGACTGAAGCTCTTTCCGCACTCCATACATTTAAATGGTTTCTCCCCTGTGTGAGCCTGTTGATGTTTTCTAAGTTTTCCATTATCATGAAAGCTCTTTCCGCACTCCATACATTTAAATGGTTTCTCCCCTGTGTGAGTCCATTGATGTATATTGAGGTGTCCACTCCGACTGAAGCTCTTTCCACACTCCATACATTTATATGGTTTCTCCCCTGTGTGAATCCGCTGGTGTAATTTAAGTGCTCCATTCCGACTGAAGCTCTTTCCGCACTCCATACATTTAAATGGTTTCTCCCCTGAATGAGTCCGTTGATGTTTTCTAAGGTTTCCATTATCAGTAAAGCTGTTTCCACACTCCATACATTTATATGGTTTCTCCCCTGTGTGAATCTGCTGGTGTAATTTAAGGGCTCCATTCTGACTGAAGCACTTTCCGCACTCCAGGCATTTAAATGGTTTCTCCCCTGTGTGAGTCTGTTGATGTTTTCTACAGTTTCGACTATCACTAAAGCTCTTTCCACACTCCATGCATTTAAATGGTTTCTCGCCTGTATGAGTCCGTTGATGTAAAGTTAAGTATCCCCTCTGACTGAAGTTCTTTCCGCACTCCATACATTTAAATGGTTTCTCCCCTGTGTGAGTCTGGTGATGTAAATTGAGGTGTCCACTCTGACTAAAGCTCTTTCCACACTCCATATATTTGTATGGTTTCTCTCCTGTGTGAATCCGTTGATGTATATTGAGGGTTCCACTCTGACTGAAGTTCTTCCCACACTGCATGCATTTGAATCCTTTCTTGCCCATGTTAATGTGCTGATGTATTCTAAGTTTTCCAATATCAGTGAAACTCTTTCTACACTCCTTACCTTTCAATGGTTCCTCCCCTGTCGGAGGTCATTGATGTGAATTATGTGTGCTCATTCTATGAAGCATAATCCACATTTCACACATTTTAATTTCTCTTTCTAATGAAACGAAAGGTGTCCCATCTCCTGGAGTTCTGACTGTCTTCTCCATCTCCTTCTTCAGAGTGGGAGGAAAGGAAATCCTGTTTGAGTTTCAAGGAAGAGAACAAATGGAAAGAGAGCACATCAAATGCCATTAGCAGCTTTTCTTATTTCAACATCTCCTACATTCCCCCGCCTCCTACCCATGTTCCCAGTTTTGAGGAAATAAAGATGCAATGATGTCAAATGATAGTAATGCAGCAGCAAACTTTCATAATCCTCAATCATCATTAATGAAGCAGCATGATCTTGGAATGCAGCCTTCTCAAATCAATTGTTTCCTTACAGGAAAGGCAGCTGCTCTCTGTCCATGACATGGCCCTCTCTTTCTCTGGTTCACTGTTCCTTTGGACAATTCCCATCCTCTGCGTCATAATCCTCCATCCACCACCACCCCTTTTCACCTCTAAATCTTCAGCAGTCACCTGCACAGTCCCATTGGCCTCAGAAGATCCATGTGGACCATTTTGGGAGGCCCAGGTCTACATCTTTTCCAGGGACTTTGGTCTGGGTCAGTCAGAGAACTAATGACCAGTTTTGGTGCTTGGGGTCAGCTGAATGGGTGCTCAGGGAAGCTCCTGTTCTTGGAGATGGACCTCTGTCTACATGCCTCACATTGCATGGAGAGAGCAGGAGAAGCAGAAGGAAAGCAGCTGGAGCATGGGATTCCCAGACGGAAATACTCACCACAATGGTTCTTTATAATAATGATGTGCTGCCTGATCTCTTGCACCGTCTTCTGACACAGGACTATCCTAATCTGGCACTGAAAAGCAGGATATTCAAGGCAAAGAGATTACTGTACTTAATGGTAGGTAGCATTGCTGGTCTGACGCAGTTGAAATAATTTTTTTTTTTTAAAGTCCAGTAGCATCTTAGAGACCAACTATGTTTGTTCTAGGTATAAGCTTTCGTGTACATGCACACTTCTTCATATAGTGAAGGGTAGTAGGAGATGGTAGTAGGAGTACCCTTTTGGGGAAAACCCCACCCCACCCTCCCACGATATACAAGGGTCTGGTGACATCTGTTTCAGTGTATCTGAAGAAGTGTGCAACACGACTACCTACCTGAATCTAGATGTCATGGGGTGTTGGGGAGCAGTAGTTCTCCTTTGGTGGGGGACATGTCCTGCACCTTCTGGGGTCATTTTTGCACCCTTGGTGCCCACCCTGCACTCTGCTCCCCCTGTGGCTTCCAGAAGCTGTCAGCATGCAAAAGGGGTTCAAGCAACGGCTTCAACCGGCCGGCTAAACCAGGTGAGGAAAGCTGATGGGTCTCAAATCCTTGGGGGGCTGGGGAATGTTACGAAAAAGGAGCAATGCTGCAGCTGAGTGCTCCAGATGGCTGGAAAGCCAAACAGAATGTTGCTGTTTTGGGACTGTACCGTGGGAACAAAGGAACAGTCTATTCACTCCACTGAGCACCGGATGTTAGCACAGAGTGTCACATGACCCTGTACTGGAAGTACATGGGAGGAGTTATTCTCTCTCTGCTGTTGATGTTGAGAGAGTGCAGACACGTTTTCTCTGTACTGCTGGAAAGACAGAAATAAAGGCATGTAAATACATTTCTGTCTGTCTCTCTCCCCTCCCTGGGAATGGAAGGGGGGAGTGGTGTGTTCTTCTCACGTTTGGGAAGAATCGCCGATAGAGATCTCGCCTTGTCTTGCCGGGAGTCGAGACGGGTGAGATCAACAAGGAATCCAAGCCGGGCACCTGGAGAGTGGCCAATTCCTCTGACTAAGGCTTGAATTCCGACAGGGAATTCTGCTGCACCTGAAGTCAAGCCCTGGTGGATGGAGAGGAGAACAACCGTGAATCCCACAGTCCAGAAGGCAGATTCTGCCTGTGCTGAAGAGGAAAGTGAAGGGCAGATGGGGCTGGTCAACCTGGAGGCTTGTTATCAAGTCCCAGAGTTTCTCTGACATTGAATTATATATAAATTACAGTATTGAAATGCGCCTGCTCCCACGTCATATTCTGTTATTACTCTACTCTGTTTGTCTGTTTCTTACTTGCGTACTGTTTTGGTATTGTTATGGAAATTACGGGGGGGGCACATGTTTAAAGTTAAATATTACAAATATTATGCCTGAATATATCCTTCCAACTTGACAGCTCAGGGAAGTCACCTAGCTTTAAAAATAATATAAAATCATCTCCTTTCCCAGTTCCCCCCATTCCAAAGCTATTTTCCCCTTGAAAAAGGACTCCAGGAAGTTCTCAGAGGTGACAATTGCTGGGCTCATTGTTAGCCAAAGGAAGCCAAATCTCAGCACCTGACTCGCCTCAGGCTCCAGACATGCAAAGGAACTTCTATTGGACTTTTGGGTGGTGGGTACTTAAGACATATTTGTCTATGCTAATCTTATACCTGAGTCTTGCCCTGCCATGTCTGCTTATGCTAATCTTGTACCAAGGACTTGTCTGGACATGTTTGCCAAGGTTAACCCCTCCCCTTCAAACTGTATTCTGGGATGTGGTGGGAAAGTTTTAAAAGTCTTTGTCACCCCATCCTCGGGGTTCAAAATTTGCTCTTTGAACCTATTGCGCAATAAACTTTGGTCTACAGCTATTTGCTCCAGTTGGCTGGACTCCTTCCTTTATTCCGCAGGGACCCACGGGCTCTGCCCGACGAGCTGGGGGACTGAGCAGCCTCGCACCTAGATTTTTCCCTAACAGTATGCTAAGTCAGGGTTTTACTGTATGTTACCGTATTTTTCGCTCCATAGGATGCACTTTTCCTCCCCTAAAAAGTAAGGGGAAATGTCTGTGCGTCCTATGGAGCGAAGCCAGCAAGAGCCGCTGCTGCTGAGCTGAGCCAGGCAGGAGGGAGGGAAGGGGATTCTGTCCATCCCTCCCTCCTCCGTGGCTCGCTTTGAACGAGTGTAAGCTGCTCCCCTCCCACTTTCCTGCTTCAAAGCAACCACGGAGAAGGAAAGGAAGGGGACCATGGATCCTCTGCTAGCGACGGCAGCAGATTCCCTCCTCCCTTCTCTCTTCCCGGGCTCCCTTTGAAGCAGTAAAGTGGGAGGGGAGCAGCTTACACTCGTGTAAGCGGCTCCTCTCCCACTTTCCTGCTTCAAAGCAACCACGGAGGAGGGAAGGAAGGGGACCATGGATCCTCTGCTAGCGACGGCAGCGGATTCCCTCCTCCCTTCTCTCCTCCCAGGCTCCCTTTGAAGCAAGAAAGTGGGAGGGGAGCAGCTTACACTCGTGTAAGCAGCTCCTCTCTCACTTTCCTGCTTCAAAATGGAAGGAATCCGCTGCAGTTGCAAGCAGAGGATCCATGGCTCTCTGGTGGCTTGCTTTGAAGCAGGGTGCGGGGATGCAGGGGGGAAAGAGGGCAGGAAATAGATGCCAGGCAGGAAGACACAACCACACTTTGACCACTGGAAAGTCCACCTCAGCCTCCCCAGATTTCCACTGAGACGGCCAGGTTAATCTCGATGGCCGTAAGAGCTGGAAACTTGCATGGGCTGTTTATTTAAAGACGAAAACATGCACACACGTGACAGAAATCCTCCCAGGTTCCTGGACACAACCCACGTTTGATATTCACACAAGTTACATGGATGGCATTGGCAACTGGAAGAGCAGCATGGTTAAAGAGCAAGTCCTGGTTTCAAGCTTAAGATCAGCTCTTTCGTGGTGGCATCAAACAACCCATTGGCTGCAAGGGGAATTCCTCCCTTAATTCAGGATGCTACAGTCTACAGATGCTGTGACTGCCTGCCCTTTCCCCTGAGCTATAAAAGCACCTTCAGTAGGGTGATGGCAGGTGACACAGTCATCTTCCAGATGTGCAAAGAACCACCCTCTCAACACTAAATGTGACAGCAAGCCTCACAGTCAGATCTGAAGCATACCGGTAAATGGGAACCTAGGAAGCTGCCTTATAAGGAGTTGGACCCACTACTCCATCTAGCTTAGTAATGTCAACACTGACTGGCAGCAGTTTGCCAGAGTTTCAGGCCTGGAGAAGCCAGGGATTGAACGTGTGGTGTTCTGCATGCAAAGCCACTGAGGTTACAGCTGTTCCCTTTAAAAACAAACTCATGGTCCTCATGGTTCTGAAGAAAGGGCTAATTTAAGCAGGAACAGAGGGACCTTCCCTATACCACGTCAGGACCCCTGAGTCCATTTAGCTCACTTTTGTCTTCACTGATGGGCAGAGGCTCACCAGGGTTTCAGGAAACAAACCCTCAGCCCTACCTGGAGAAGCTTTCAAGGACTGAACTTGGGATCTTCTCCATGTTCTCCCTATTGAGCTATGATGGCTCCCTCCCTTCTCCACCCCTCCTCCTCTGCAGAAGGCCTATCTCGGCTTGTCATTATAATGTATAAATGTCAAGGGCTTTGAGATGCATATAAAGTCAGGCTCAGCATTATTAACTGGACTTAGATAAGCCATGGTTCCCCTTCCTTCCCTCCTCTGAGGCTCGCTTCAAAGCAGCAAAGCGGACAGGAGCCACCCACTTTGCTGCTTTAAATAGTTTAGTACAACATTTGATTCAGAATATTTTTTTTCGTGTTTTCCTCCTCTAAAAACTAGGTGCGCCTTATGGTCAGGTGCGCCCTATGGAGCGAAAAATACGATATATTTTTGCTATTTTTTGGATCCTGTTATGCTTCAGTACAGTCATACCTCATGTTACATTTGCTTCAGGTTGCATGTTTTCAGGTTGCGTCCGGAGGCAACCCAGAAGTACCCGAAAGGGTTACTTCCGGGTTTCGCCACTTGGGCATGCGCAGACATGCAAAATGATGTCACGCGCATGTGCAGAAGTGGCGAATCGCGACCCGTGTATGTGCAGACGCAGATTGTGTTCTGCTCATGTTGCGAACGGACCTCCGGAACAGATCCCATTCGCAACCAGAGGTACCACTGTAATCAATTTCTCAGCTAAATTATTTTTTTGCTGCGTCTGAGTGGGGGTTTTTTTGCTACTCTGCTAATTATACGTCAAACTTGCTCTGCAGATTGTTAAGGAGGAGCAAGATCTGCAACTTTAAGCCATAAACAGCCTCGGCGCTGGAAACCTGAAGGAGCGTCTCCACCCCCATCGCTCAGTCCGGGCAGGGAGGTCCTCCTCTGAGGGTCTTTGCTGGTTCCCTTGCTGTCAGAAGTGAAGTTCCAGGGAACCAGACAGAGGGCCTCCCGCCCTATGGAATGCCCTCCCATCAGAGGGAAGGAAATGGGCAACTCTCTGACATTTAGAAGACAGCTGCATTGGGATGTTTTTAATGTTTGATGTTTTATTGTCTTTTTTATGTACTTGAAGCTGCCCAGAGTGGCTGGGGAAACCCAACCAGATGGGCGGGGTATAAATACTGCAATCATTCTTATTATCTTGTATATTTTGTAGTTATTTTGGAATCTGTACTGCAATATCAGGTCACAAAATGTTATGGGTGGAGAAAATCACAGGGTTGCCATAAAGAAGAAGAGGAGGAGGAGTTTGGATTTGATATTCTGCTTTATCACTAAGCGAAGGAGTCTCAAAGCAGCTAACATTATCCTTTCCCTTCCTCCCCCACAACAAACACTCAAATACACGTCGTGGGTTTAAGACTGATTTCCTGATGAGTTCATTGCTGTGAAGAAAAGAGAGGACACTGAAAGGAAAACGTCCCGTTCTCCATACATCTAAATGGGTTCTTCCTTGTGAGAGTCCCTGGATGTTCCTTAAACACTTCATTGTAAATATAGCACTTTTTGCAATCTTTTCATTTAAACTGCTTCTCCTCTTTGAGTTTGTTGATGGTTTGTAGGGTTTCACTCCTAAAGTTCTTCCTGTCCATGAGTCTGTTGATGTAGGACTTCCACTAGGACTGAACCTGTATCGCCTTTCCTGATATTTATATGGTATGTGTATTGGGTGAGTTTGTTCAAATAAAACAAGGGTTCCACTCTGACTGCAGCTCCTTCCACAGTCCATACATTTAAACAGTTTGTCCCCTGTGTGTCTGCTGATGTTTTCTAAGATTTCGATTCTGACTGAAGCTCTTTCCACACTCCATACATTTATATGGTTTCTCCCCTGTGTGGGTCCGTTGATGTCTTCTAAGGTTTCCATTGAAACTGAAGCTCTTTCCGCACTCCATACATTTACATGGTTTCTCCCCTGCGTGAGTCCATTGATGTATATTGAGCTGTCCATTCTGACTGAAGCTCTTCCCACACTCCATACATTCATATGGTTTCTCCTCTGTGTGAGTCCATTGATGTATATTGAGGTTTCCACTGTGACTGAAGCTCTTCCCACACTCCCTGCATTGGAATCCTTTCTTGCCCATGTGAGTCCGCTGATGTGTTCTAAGTTTTCAACTATCAGTGAAACTTTTCCCACACTCCATACATTCATATGGTTTCTCCCCTGCTGAAGGTCGTTGATGTGAACTATGTGTGCTCATTTAATGAAGCATATTCTGCATTTCACACATTTAAATGTCTATTCCTAATGAAACTAAAGGTGCCCCATCCACTGGAGTTCTGAGTGTCTACTCCATCTCCTTCTTCAGAGTGGGAGGAAAGGGAATCCTGTTTGGGTTTCAAGGAAGAGAACAAAGGGAAAGAGAACAGATCAGCCGCCATTAGCACCTTCTCCTATGTCAACGTCTCCTACATTCTCCCACCTTCTACCCATGTTCCCAATTTTTAGGAAGTGAAGTTGCAATGTCATCAAATGATAGTAATTCATGAGCAACTTTCAAATTCCTCAATCAATGTTAATAAAGCAGCACGATTTTTTACAGAATGATGTGCTGTCTGATCTCATGCCCGTCTTCTGATGCAGGAGTATCCTAAAATCACACTGAAAAGCAGGATATTCAAGGCAAATATATAAACTGTACTTAGTAGAATGTGTAGTACCTTGAAAATGTAGTATTGATTCACTAATGGACTGAGGTTGTGTTATTTCTGGGGAGATGAAATTATTCCTGTTCTGTCTTAAATATGATAATCATACGATGTGTTAGGGGAGCATTAGTACCTTTGGTGGGGGAAATGTCGTGCACCTTCTGGGGTATTGTACCCACCATTGGTCAACACCCTGCACTCAGCTCTCACCTGTGGCTTCCAGAAGCTGTCAGGATGGAATAGGGGCCACAATCCCAGGAACGGCTTCAACCGGCCGGCTAAACCAGGTGAGGATACCTGAGGGGTCTCAAATCCTTGGTGTATTAGGGAATTCTGTTGCAGGTGAAGAAAAGCCCTGGTGGATGGAGAGGATGAGAACAACAGTGAATCCCACAGTCAAGAAGGCAGATTCTGCCCATTCTGCAGAGGAAAGTGAGGGCAGATGGGGCTCCTCAACCTGGGAAGGAAGCCCATCGCTAAGGAAAACTCTGGTCGCAAAACTTTGGTGCACTCCCTCACTTCCTCTTGAGTTATCTTCAGGAGAAGAAAAAGCTATGGAGGAAAACTTACACAAATCCAGAGTGGAGTGTCTAAGAGGGTTGGATGCTGCCCTGCACACCTCCTTCCACTCACTCCTGCAGCCAAGCTGGTGCCTAACGTACTGCTCTGCTTTTTTTGGGACCATATAAGCCAGGCTGAGAATGGGGTCTTGTTGTCTAGGCAGCCATGAACCCCCAAACACACTGTCCAGGCTCACGGTGCTGCTAACACAGCAGTTTCAGGGGGAACGATGATCTCAGACCTGTGTTTCAAAATCTCTCCAATGTGGAATATGTAAAACAGAAGTGCTGTTTATATCATACATCAATTAAAAAGTTTCTCAAGAAAATAAACTATTGTTGAACTCTAAAATAACAGAACAAGAGGTTGACGGTGCCATACAGACCATGCAATTGGGAAAATCTCCAGGGCCAGATGGATTAACCTCCAAATATTACAGAAAACTTTGAAGGACTATTTGATTCAACCACTAAAGGAGGTTTGCAATGAAATTATGGAGGGGGGAAAGGCGCCGGAGTCGTGGAAAGAAGCTTTCATCACACTTATACCTAAAACTGAGTCTGAGAAGACACAACTCAAGAACTATCGCCCCATATCCCTGCTTAATGTGGATTACAAAATTTTTGCTGATATTTTGGCTAGAAGACTTAAAAAGGTTTTAGCAGAAATGATACATAAAGACCAGGCTGGCTTTCTCCCTGGTAGACATTTATCGGATAATATGAGAAACGTAATCAACATTTTGGAAAAGTTACAAGTCAATATCAATACAAAAGCGGTGTTGATATTTGTAGATGCGGAGAAAGCCTTTGACAACATTTCTTGGATTTTTATGAAGAAACATTTGCAGGGGATGGGGGTTGGACAAAATTTTGAAAATGGTATAGGTGCGATTTATTCTGAACAAAAGGCTAAACTTATAGTTAATAATATAGTGACAGAAGAATTCAAAATTGAGAAAGGGACACGACAAGGCTGCCCAATTTCCCCACTGCTCTTTATTTCGGTCCTGGAGGTTTTGCTAAATATGATAAGAAGGGACCAGTTGATTCATGGTATTCAGGTTGGAGCAAAACAATATAAACTTAAAGCCTTTGCAGATGACCTTGTCTTAACATTACAAGAGCCAGTACCTAGTACTAAGAGAGCTTTAGAATTAATCCAGGTGTTTGGTCATGTGGCAGGTGTGATGGGATGATGAGCTGCTTGTGCGTAAAATCCTAATCCCTCAGAGTTTGGCTAAGTCCCCAAACCTCTGTCTGTGATGGAGCTCCTTAAACATGACTCCATCAGTCGCTCGTAGAATTGGACAGTGGGCGTTTACGGAACTTCTTCCAGCATAAAAGCTCCTTAACGGAAACGCGTCTTCTGGACTCTCGGCGTGACAGTTTCCGGCGAGGAGTGGGTGTCCCTACAGGAGGTCTTGAAACCTCCCCACTATTTTCGCTTGAAGTGTCTCTGAGCCCTCCCTCCGACTCACTTTCCCTTGGAACTCCACTTCTCCCCCTGCTGGTCCCCTCCTCAGCTGAATGTTCTCTCTCACCCTCTGTGAGCCCTTTCACCACCTGCGTCTCAGATGGCAGTTCCCTGACATCCACCTCCCCTCCAGGGCCCCCTTCACCCCCTTCCCTCCCCTCCTCTGCGGGAGGCGAGGGAGCAAAACCCCTGAATGAACCTCCCTCATCTTCCGAAGTTTCGAACACTTCCCTCCACCTCTTGCTGTTACCGGTTTCCAAGTACTCCTCCTCATCGGAGTCTGTTCCTCCTTCCAACTCCGATTCCCTGAATCCTTCCAGTTCCTCCTCATCGTCGGTGGTGCCAAAGTACTCCCTCCGGAACCTCGCTATTGGCTGGGGTTTCCTGGGGAACCTTTGGTGGAACGTTTCGACCAAGATCTCGTCACGGACCTCCTCTGCCGTCACCCAGGTGTTTTCCGACTCCGGTTCCCCTTCCCACGCGACCAAATACTCCACCTGATTACCCTTCCACCTGGAGTCGATGATTTCCGCCACATGGTTGCTGCTTTCCCTTTCTTCTATGGCTGGCCCCCGTGTGGATACCCCTTCACCTTCCCCCCTATATGGTGACAGTAATGACCTGTGGAATACTGGGTGCAGTTTCATGTGGTTCGGTAACCGGAGTCTGAAAGCCACCGGGTTGACCTGTTGGATGACCTCAAATGGTCCCAATCTTTTGGGTCTCAATTTCTTGCAACCCCCCTTGAACGGCAACCCTTGGGTTGATAGCCAGACCTGACTCCCCACCCTAATGGTTTCACCTTCCCTTCTGCTCTTGTCTGCCTGCCTCTTATATTCTTCTTTGGCCCTTTCTAAGTTGAGTTGGAGTTGACGATGGATCGCTTCCATTTCTTCTACAAAATGTTCAGCGGCCGGGACACTCCATCTCTCCCCTCCTCCCCCTGGAAACGCCCTGGGGTGGCACCCATAATTAGCCAAAAAGGGACTCATCCCGGTGGACACATTCTCTGCATTATTGTAAGCAAATTCCGCTAGCGCCAACTTTTCGACCCAATCGTTCTCTCTGTCATTGACATAACACCTCAGGTATTGTTGGAGGATACCGTTTGCCCTCTCCGCCTGCCCATTGGTCTCAGGGTGCCTGGCAGTCGAAAAGTTGACCTCTACGTGCAACAAGCTCATAAGTTTCCTCCAGAATCTGGACGTGAACTGTTTCCCTCTGTCAGAGACCACCCTCAAGGGGGCGCCATGCAGCCTAAAAATATGTTCTACAAACAATTTCGCTGTCTCTTCCGCCGTGACTGCATGTGAGCAAGCTACAAAGTGACCCATCTTAGTTAACAGGTCTACTACGACTAGTATGGCGGTTTTCCCCTGGGATTTAGGCAGATCCGTCATAAAATCTATTGATACCGCCTCCCACGGTCGTTCTGGTGTGGGTAACGGTTCTAATAACCCCGCTGGTGCCCGCCTTTCTCCTTTGGCTCTCTGGCATTGGTCACACCTTCTCACATACTCCCGTACATCCTCCCTCACCTTGGGCCACCAAAACTCCCTGGTCACCAACCACATGGTCTTGTGTTGCCCAAAATGCCCCGCTGTGGGATTGTCGTGCAGCTGTTTGAGTACTCTCCCCCTCAATTCCCCTTCGGGTATATATAGAGCCCCTTTGTAATACAATGCCCCGTTTCTTTCTTCAAAACCTCCGGGGTCTTCTCCCTCTCTCCTTAAACCTCTGAGCTTATCCTGGGCGTATTCATCATTTACCGTTCCCTCTACCAGTTCCCTTTGCCCCACCCAGGCCGCCCCACACACCCAGTGGTCCTCTGGGATGATATGTCTCTCTTCAGGCGCTCCCTCCCCCTCCAAATATTCAGGTTTGCGAGAGAGAGCGTCCGCTCTGATGTTTTCTGGACCTGGCACATAGCAGATTTCAAAATGGAATTTGGAGAACTCCTGGGCCCATCTCACTTGTCGTTGGTTGAGCACTCGTGCCGTTCTCCAATACTCCAAATTCTTGTGGTCCGTACACACTTGCACCTTATGCTGTGCGCCAATTAGTAAGTGTCTCCATCTCCGGAACGCTTCGTGAATGGCGAGTAGTTCTCGGTCATATACGGTGTAGTTCCTCTCAGATTTGTTCAGCTTACGCGAAAAGAAGGCACAAGGTCTCCATTCCGACTTATTGCTCCCTGGCTGAAGCAGCACTGCTCCCACCGCCCGGTCTGAGGCATCAGTTTCCACTCTCATGGGTTTTTGTAAATCCACATGCAGGAGCTGTTCTTCCGAAGCGAATGCCTTTTTCAATTCCTCAAAAGCGTGCTCCGCCTCTGCCGTCCAAACGAATTTCTTCTTGCTGCTTAAACAGTCCGTGATGGGAGCCGTTAAGTGGGCAAAGTTCTTGATGAATTTACGGTAAAAGTTCCCAAACCCTAAGAACCTTTGCACATCTTTTTTCGTTTTCAGTGTCTTCCATTCCAGCACCGCCTGGACCTTGCCTGGATCCATGGCTAATCCCTTGTCTGATAAGCGGTACCCCAGGAACTCCACCTCCTTGGTGTGGAACTGACACTTCTCCAATTTCACCCACAACTGGTTTGCTTGCAGCTGGCTCAGCACTTCCCTGACATCCTTCACATGCTGCTCCTCATTCTCGGAATATATCAGCACATCATCGAGGAAGGCTACGCAATTCTTGTAGAGCAGAGGTCCCAGTACATGGTTCATGAGCGATTGAAAACAGGCGGAGCCTCCTTGTAATCCAAAAGGCACAACGAGATATTCGAAAGCCCCTAGGGGGGTGAACATCGTTGTCTTCCATTCATCCCCCTTCTTTATTCGTATCAGGTTGTACGCTCCTCTCAAGTCCAGTTTCGTGAATATCTTTCCCTTCCTCACCCTGGTCAAAATGTCATCAATCCGTGGCATGGGGAAAGTCACTGGTTCTGACACGGCATTTAACCGCCGGTAGTCCACGACCAATCTCGGTTTATCCGTGTGTTTTTTGTCCACAAAAAACACTGGACTGCCCCCCACCGCTCTGGACTCTCTGATGAAACCTCTCTTCAGGTTTTTGTCAATAAACTCCCTCAACTCCTGCATTTCCCTGTCTGACATGGCGTACAGCTTGCCCACGGGGAGCTGGGCCCCAGGGACCAGGTTAATCTGGCAGTCAAAGTCTCTATGCGGTGGTAGTTTATCTGCTTCCCTTTCGCTGAAGACCTTGCTCAGGTCAGCGTATTGTTTGGGCACCTTCCCTTTGTTCGCCACTTCTGTTCCTGCTAGGGAGGCTTTTGCCCCTTCTGGCACCTTTCCCTCTTTGCAGTGTCCCAGGCAATGTGCTGACCCAAAGGAGACCACTCTCTGATGCCAGCCCACTAGCGGGTCATGCAACGCTAGCCAGCTCATTCCCAAAATGACTGGCGCCCCTCCCAGGGTGGCTACATTGAACGCTATCCTTTCGGTGTGCCTTGCCACCCTCATAACCATTGGGACGGTCTGTAGGCTAACTTCTCCCCCCAACAGCTCCCTTCCATCGATCGTGGTGACCTGCAGGGGGTTGCTTAAAGGGAGTGTCTGTATCTGGTGTTCAGCTGCAAACTCCTTGCTCATAAAATTACAGGAGCTGCCTGAGTCTAACAGCGCCTTGGTCTTTAGTGGGTATCCGTTTGCCAGCTCTAGCAACACCTCTATTACTAGGGCTGGTCTTGGAGGTTCCGGAGTGGGCACTTTTACTGCTCCTTGGCCTGTCTGCAGTGCCCTGACAGAGGCAGACAGGCGTTGGCGTTTACTGGCTCTTGGACTTCCTCCTCCTTCCCCCCAACAGCTCCCGCCATCCCTTGCCATTCCTTTCTTTGCGGGCAGACTCTGGCAAAGTGACCTGGCTGCTGGCAGAGGTAACATTTCTTGGCGCTCTTTCCCTCCTTCTTCCTCCCTTCACTGGGATTTGAAACTGCGCGCGCGCGCGCTGTTCCAACTTCCATCGGCTCTCCGGGCGGGAAACTTGGCTCTGGAATCTCTGGAATGCGGAAATCCCTCCAACGCTCTCCTTTCCCCTCCCGCTTCTCCAAGGCTCTTGCCTCCTGGCGCGCACCAATGGTCAGCGCTGATTTGGTCAGCTGGTCCATAGACTCCGCCCTGGGCGCCCGGGAAAGTTCGTCTTTCACCGCCGAAGAAAGCCCCTCTTCAAATAGCATTTGAATGGGTTCCGCCGATAAGTCCCACCCCAATCTATGTATCAACATTGTAAACTCAGTCCAGTACTCACGAACCGATCGGCTCCCCTGTTTGCAAGCCATCAATTGTCTGCGCACCAGTCCCTGTTCAATCTCGCTGGAGAACATCAAATCCATGGCGCGGAAAAACTTCCTCGCGTCCTTCAGCATGTCACTATTCCCTGCCATCAGGGGCCTGACCCAGTCTCTCGCCCCTCCTTCGAGATGGCCAATCACAAACGCCACTCGCGATGCCTCATCGGGAAAGTCATTAAACTGCAGTTTGAGAGCATACTGCATCTCTGTCCTAAAGGCTTGGTAGTTCCTGGGGTCCCCCCCAAACTTCTGCACCATTCCTGGCATCTTTCTTGCTAGTGTAGCGCCTTTTGCCTTTTCTGCATCCTGCGCCCTCCTTTCTTCTAGCCTCCCCGTTTGCATTGCTAGCTGGAGTTCCAACATTCTGTACCTTTCTTCCAGAGTTGGACCTTCTCCAGCTCCTCCTGCTCCTCCGGCTCCGGCTGGGTCACTCATGATGCCTCTCTGCACAAGCTGCTTTCAGGGACTGTCCGATTGCTGTGATGGGATGATGAGCTGCTTGTGCGTAAAATCCTAATCCCTCAGAGTTTGGCTAAGTCCCCAAACCTCTGTCTGTGATGGAGCTCCTTAAACATGACTCCATCAATCGCTCGTTGAATCGGACAGTGGGCGTTTACGGAACTTCTTCCAGCATAAAAGCTCCTTAACGGAAACACGTCTTCTGGACTCTCGGCGTGACAGTTTCTGGCGAGGAGTGGGTGTCCCTACAGGAGGTCTTGAAACCTCCCCACTATTTTCGCTTGAAGTGTCTCTGAGCCCTCCCTCCGACTCACTTTCCCTTGGAACTCCACTTCTCCCCCTGCTGGTCCCCTCCTCAGCTGAATGTTCTCTCTCACCCTCTGTGAGCCCTTTCACCACCTGCGTCTCAGATGGCAGTTCCCTGACAGCAGGCTTCAAGTTAAATAAGTTAAAAACTAAAGTTTTGGAGAAAAATTTGACGCCGATGGAGAGAGGTTTCAGAAAGAGACAGATTTGACATTAGTAAAGAAGGTTAAATACTTGGGGGTGAATATGACTGCTAAGAATGTAAATTTATTTAAAGATAATTATGAGAAATGTTGGTCAGAAGTGAAGAAAGATTTAGAGATTTGGTCGAATTTGAAGCTTTCCTTGCTGGGTCGGATTGCTGCCATAAAGATGAATGTATTGCCGAGAATGTTGTTTTTGTTTCAATCATTACAAATTATTGACAAGATGGATTGTTTCGAGAGGTGGCAAAGAGATATTTCTAGATTTGTCTGGCAGGGCAAAAAGCCCAGAATAAAATTTAAGATACTTACTGATGCTAAAAACAGAGGGGGGTTCGCCCTGCCGGACTTCAAACTTTATTATGAATCAGCAGCTTTCTGCTGGTTGAAGGAATGGCTACTTCTTGAGAACACAGACATCTTAGATCTTGAAGGTTATGATAATGTATTTGGGTGGCATGCATATTTGTGGTATGGCAAGGTTAAAGCGCATAAAGCATTTAAAAACCATATTGTCAGGAAAGCACTATTTAATGTCTGGATAAGATATAAAGATTTTCTAGAGAACAAAACCCCAAGGTGGTTATCACCTATGGAAGCGAAAGCTATGAAAAAACTTAATATGGAGGCGAAATGGCCAAAGTATTGTGAAATTTTGGAACAGGAAGGTGACAAGTTGAAATTGCAGAGCTATGACAAGCTCAAAGGGAAGGTGCGAGACTGGTTACATTATTTTCAAATAAGAGAGGCTTATAACCAAGACAAAAAAATTGGTTTTCAGGTGGAAAAATCAAAGTTGGAATCAGAACTGTTAGAACCCAATGCTAAGACACTATCAAGAATGTATAATCTGCTGTTGAAATGGAGTACTGAGGAAGAAACGGTAAAATCTGCTATGATTAAATGGGCACAAGATATAGGACATAATATGTTCGCTGACTGGGAGCAGTTGTGGACCACTGGGATTAAATTCACGGCATGTAATGCCCTAAGAGAGAATATTATGAAAATGATGTACAGGTGGTACATGACCCCAGTCAAGCTTGCAAAAATCTATCATTTGCCCGAGAACAAATGTTGGAAATGTAATGAAATTGAAGGTACATTCTTTCACCTTTGGTGGACATGTCCGAGGATTAAGGCTTTCTGGGAAATGATTTATAATGAAATGAAAAAGGTGCTTAAATGCACTTTCGTGAAGAAACCAGAGGCCTTTCTCCTAGGCATAGTTGGCCAATTGGTGCCAAAGAAGGATAGAACTTTTTTTATGTATGCTACAGCAGCAGCAAGAATACTCATTGCGAAGCATTGGAAGACGCAAGATCTACCCACCTTGGAAGAATGGCAGATGCAAGTAATTGACTATATGGAAATGGCTGAGATGACTGGCAGAATCCGAGACCAGGGAGAAGAGTTGGTGGAAGAAGATTGGAGGAAATTTAAAATTTATCTACAGAAGTATTGCAAAATGTATGAATGTGGATGACATGCTAATAAAATGAAGGGGTTCTAGTAACAAAAGATGAAAATTTGAAACTATAATTTTGGGAGGTAAAATATTTAAGGAAAAGTACTAGGATATGAATTTGCTGAACTAATTGCTAAAGAAGGATACAAAAAAGGGAGGCGGGAGGAAGTCAGGAAAATAAGTTAATCAAAGTTGAATAACCAGAAAAGAGTGATCTGTGTTTGTTTTATTGTTATTGGTTGTGTTTGTATTGTATGTATTGTTGTGTTTCTTTTTTGTATGTGTGTTTTTTATTGTTTTAAGTTTGGTTGTAAACCTAATAAAATATTATACTAAAAAAAAAAAAAATAATCAGAGTATTTGTCCTTTGAATAAAAGACCACCAAGTATCCGATGGCCCCTTCAAAGCTAATAAAATATTGTGCCTGGAGCTTTTGTGGGTGCAGGACCACGAAAGCTTCTTCCACCATTATCCTTCCAATTGGGATTCAGGCCTCACCATGGGACTGAAACTGTGCTGGTTGCGCTGGATTATGATCTCCGATGCGCTAGAGTCCGAGGGGAAAGCTGTTTCCTGGTTCTGCTGGATCTCTCAGCGGCTTTGGAGACCTTTGACCATGGTATCCTTCTGGACCCTCTAGGGGAGCTGGGGGGCCTGCTATGCAGTGTTTCCCCTCCTTCCTCCTGGGCCATGTCCAGAAAGTGGTGTTGGTGGGTGAGTGTTCTGACACCTGGGTGCTCACTTGTGGTTGCAAGGTTGCCGTAAACGATAGTCCCACCCACAAACTCTCATTCACACACAGCCAGTCAATTTGGTGGGGGGAACACACACCTCGCCTGTGCTAATACTGGCAGTCTTTCGCCTGTATAGGCACACCCTGTGTGTTGAGCCTCCAGCCACACAGGGACTGTCTATCATGAAAATGGGTCCTTTGACTGGGAAGAATCATGCAATGGCTATCATTGGATGATGATGGGTTGTATCTCAGCTTGTCAGTCAGTCTGACACTGCCTTCAAAGAATAAGAGGAACAGAAATGCTTTTCAGGTGCAACTTCCATATCAATCCTGAGACACATTCCATGGACTCTGCACCCCTGTTTCTGATGACAGGTGTACATTATCCTCATCCTCAGTGAACCAGGCAGTGGAAAAGACATTAAAGATGGAAGCCTGAGAGAGAGGAAAAGGTTTCTGGCTGCTTCCTGGGTGGGATTGCGGAAACAAACAGCCACTTCTGAGAAGGCTTCTCCCCTCCCCTCTTCCTCTTGGATTTTCCTCTCCTCTCCAGGAGGACCCAAGGTTGGACTTGGCAGAACCGCTGTATCTGCCATTAATTTGATTTTGAATTGATATTAGAACGAATTGATTTTAGAATGCATTTTAATTAATTGATTGTGATTTTATGTAAACTGTGTTATTTTTATTGTTGTTAGCTGCTCTGAGCCCAGAGGGCGAGATATAAATATTAAAATTATTATTATTGTTATTATTATTATTTTTATCTGGACACGGCAGGGGCTCATGGGGTGGGAATTGGGTGGAGCTTGCAGGAAGGAAGGTGCGTCTTGTTAACGGAGAAATCTGAGGGCCCCCCTGGACAAAAAACAAGGACACCAGCCAGGAATACCAGAGCAAAACAGCAGCCAGTAGGCTTGGTGTTTGTTGAAGACTGTCATGACAGGACTCCCACCTGCCACCAGGTGGAACAAGATGGGAGCCCCAAACAAAAGAGAACCCAAACTTTTATTAGCTGCTAATCCCCATGTTACAGCCCCCAAAATACATCACTAATGCATCATGGTTACATCATGAAAGGGGAGGTCTGGTTGCAGTAATCTGAGCATCCTGAACCCTGCCCCACGGTTCCCCTTGCCCTCCACCAAATACCTATCAAGTGTAACAAAAGAGATATTTACATTTCCCTGCTAGGTGCAGAAGTGTGTCAGTACCCAGAGCAGAACAAGGGGGAGGGGTGCAAAAAACCATGACCGCCATGTGGCCTGACTTATGCCCCCCCCCACCAACAAGAAAGGAAATGGCCGCCATGTGGCCTACAGCTGGAGGGCGGCGGATGGCGGGGGCGAGGGAGCCATGCCTCCCCCCCCCCCGCCACTACAAAAAAACAAAAAGGCCTAGCTGGCCCCCCGCCCAGAAAGAAAAGCCACAAAATCGCAGCCTAGCCTGGCGGAGGGGCCATGCCCCTTCCAATCAGGCCAGACCTTACCTTAATTCAGCCACCAGGACACGCTCCTGAGGATCCTGATCCTGGAAGGAAGAAAACCAAAAGGGGCTTGGACAAAGGGGTCGGCCTCTTTTCTTTGGCCTTTGCCCCACCCCTGGCTGGCCATCCATTGTCCTCCCTGACCAAGGGCGGGTCAAAGGCTGGCCCAAGCAGGTGGGAGGCACCCGCCCAGGTGAGCCCTATCTTGGTGCCACAAACCCCACCCACCTGCGGGAAAGGGTGGGCGGACATTCCCTGTTTCCCAGCCAAGCTAATCACACCCTTTTGTCTTCATCTGGGTTGGTTCTTTGTGGAATGGCTACCTGTCTGGCACTCAGGTATCAGGATGCCAGGGATTATCACTCAGGCAGAGGGGCTGCTGAGTAGCTGAGCTCACATGTCTAGATGCATTTCTGAAGTTTCCCCAGTGAGCCAGTACAGAGATACATTTATCAGTGAATTCATACATTTGGTATTGTGCAGCAGAGGCCCTTTGAATAGATAGGAAGAAACTATGATGAAGTGCTGTGTGGGGACAAATCACAAAAGTGATGGTGCTGATTTTGGTAGTGGGCTGCATGTGCATGACATCTGCTGGAGGGGCAAACCCCCCCCCCCAACCTATACATAAATTCCTGCAACAGTCTGGACAGGGCAGGGGCTTATGGGGTGGGAAGAGGATAGAGGTTGCAGGAACTAAGGGGTGGGGGGACACGACCCCCCACTTTCCAGGGATCCCTCTGGGCGCCTTGAAGGGGTGGCCGATTCCTGGCTGGGAGGGAGAAGCCAAGGCGGCCCCTCCAGAGAATCCCGGCGGGCGCCATGATGGAGACGTGTCCCCAAAGACTGGCCTTCCTAGCTCTCCGCCCCCAATTGCTGCACTTTTCTGCCCCAGGGATGCCCCCCCTCCCCACTTCCTCGACCCCCTCCCTCTGTCCCAGAGTCTCCCCTGCACCCAGAGGCCCCCCTTGGCGCGACTCACCCCACGCCCTGCGGCCCCATCTCTCCGTCCGGCGGGGCCCCCCAAGACGAGCAGGGGAGGACAAGGGGGGTCTCTATCCAGGCGTCCCTCACGTCATGGCTCACCTATCTCGGCGCAGAACCCACAGAGTCCCAGGGATGCCTGCGCGGGGAAATTGGGCGAGAGGGCTTCGTGGGATCCCCTGGGTGGGCTTCCTAAGGGTCCAAGGAAAACCTCCTTCGCAGGACGCGTGCAGGGATCCAGATCCACAACAAGCGCTTGGGGGAGCTGGCGGGGACTCTGGATCCTTCTCTCGCCTCCCCCCCCCCCCGCGACCCCTTTACCTCTTAGTCCTCGCTCGCGAATCTCCTTTCCTTTCCTGCAACATCCACCGGGGGGGGGGGAGTTTCCCTGCCGCCCCTCCTCCCCTTTCAGAAAGCGCGCGCCCCTAGAGCTACGGCGCAGAGCAGCAATCCGGCGCAGAAGCTCCACTTGCGGGAGAAGCAGGCAGTTTGGGAGGGGGGCTCTTCCCCCCCCCACATTCCCGGAGCAGGAGCCAGGTGGCGAGGAGGAGGAGCAACATATTGGGGAGGGTATTTGGGGTTTGCGGAGGCGGGGTGTGGGAAGGATGTGCCGGGAGGGGTGGAATTTGGGGGGCGGGGAGGAGAGGAAGGTTTCCCCCTCCCCTCTTCCTCCTGTGAATCAGGAGAGTGGGGGAGGGGCTGATCCCAGCAATCCAACTGCAAAGTGGGGTTCCCCCCCCACAATGTTTATATTGCAGAATCCTTCCCTCCCCCACCCCACGCCACGAGCTTAGATCCCTTTGTGTTTTAGGTATTGCTGCTGTTAAATCCAGGAAGTGGGGAGGGGCAGTCAAGACAGAAATCCGTCGGGATGGTGGGTTGAATCCTGATACTTTCCAAGGTGAAGCTCAGGAAAGCCTTGCAGCTAGGGGGATGTGTGAATACTATTGTGGTGCTTTGGGGAAGAGGGTAGTTAAAAGGTGTGGGAAAGTGGGGTTGTGGTGGAGCGATGAACCCCAAAGACTGAGAATTCACTGTGAACAGGACTGGCCCACCCAAGCCTCACCCCCTTGCCTAAAGCCTGACACCCCGCAATGTGACAGGATTGTGACTCTTGCCCTCAGCAAGCAAAATATCCCCCCCCCACCGGAACAAGGCAATCTCCGGGATGCTGAGGTGCCCCGAGGGCTGTGCGGGACCCCCATTCCTTGAAATGGAGGGAGCCGGGGGCTGTGGCTCTGTGTGTGTTTCAGGCAAAAGGGGGGGTGCTGCTCTGAGTGTTTTGCTAGCAGTTAAATTGCACATTTGGGGGAGGGGCTTTATTTTTGTGTGCTTTGCATTGAGACTTGGGTTTCCAGCTCAGCCAGGGGAGCTGGGACTGGAGTGCCAGCTGTTTGTGTGTGTGTGTGTGTGTGTGTGTGTGTGTGTGTGTGAGAGAGAGAGAGAGAGAGAGAGAGAGAGAGAGGACCCCCCCTTTTATTTTATCTGCAACATGTTCGGAAGGGCAGGGAGTCCCCCTTGTGTAACAACTTAAGCAGGAGGCCATAATGGGGGGGTCACACTCACAGGAATAATGGACTCCATTACAAGGCATGATGAATAATTTTGACAAATTCAAAGACAAATACGGTGGAGCGATGAACCCGAAACGACTGAGAACCCCCTGCGAACAGCCCCCCCCCCGGGCTCGTGGGACCTGGACGTAACCAACCAGGTCTTTAGAAGCGTGACAAAACACCCTGGATGTTCGGAGCAGTTTGCATATGCAGACTCCTGGGTAGCGGTCCTGAGAGATTGCCCTACGTGGCTACATAAGTTGAAAGGACAGTATTGTACCTCTCTGATGGTGAAGTGGGCACTGGAGGAGGCAAAAGTAATCAAACCCCAAAAGAGCGAGCACTTTTCCAGAGGAGGGGTGAAAACGAAATAACCAATGTGGCCCCCAACGGTTCCCACTGTTACAGATGTTACATGTGTGTGGTACGGAAGCTGTACTACCCAGGACAGGATGGGGTTGTGCAGAGTTGTTAAGGCAGCAGAGAGCATTGTTGGCTGCCCACTCTCCACCTTAGAGCAGATTTATGCCACAAGGTGCCATAGGAAGGCACTGGACATAGTAAAAGATCCATCGCATCCTGGTCACTTTCTCTTCGAGCTCCTGCCGTCGGGACGGAGATACAGGACGATGAAGACAAGAACGAGCCGTCTTAAGCACAGCTTCTTCTCCAGAGCGATCTCGGCCCTGAATGGGAAACCTGGACTTCGAAAGTCATCTAATCTTCCTTGCTGTACTATACTGTATTGTTTAATTAGTGTTTTTATGGAGCAGTCAAGTAATTTCGTTGTCCCCGAGAGGGAGCAATGACAATAAAGATATTATTATTATTATTTTATTATTATTATTATTATTATTATTATTATTATTATTATTATTATTAGAATGGGGGGGAAGCATATAAACAGAGGTTTACTCCCGAGTAAACCACATAGAGTCGGAGGCAATAACCTCAAGGGAACCCCGCTATACAAGGGCTCCCCTCGTCCTTTCACAATGTTGCACCAAGCACCACACAAAACCCCAAGACCCCAAGAATAAAGCGCCATTTGTGACGGCGTATCCCGGTGCTATATACAGGCAAGCAGTATGAATGAACAATTTATTTGCATGAGGATGCGACCTGACCAATCAAATCGCCTCAAATCTAGCCCGTCAGCCAATCCCAGCAATGCTATGGCTCTACAGGAGCAGCTCAGCGCAGCTGTCTTGCAGGATTCAATGAGCACTGACAAGGTGACGACAGCTCCTGCTGAGAGAACAATGGGCTAAATTCATCGAAACCTCGTTATCTTGTAATCCACTCATAAAACTGGATCCGATGTAGCGAGGCCAAGTCGGGTCATTTCCGAACCCACTGTTTGTATTGTGAATAGCCAAAAACACTTAGAAATTCATAGAAAATCACTGGTTTCAACAATTCTCTTCATTCCACCGACAATTTGCGTCATTGGCTAAGGGCTTTGAAACCACTCGGTCCCCGCCATAATCCCTCAAGCGGGAGGTCACGTATTTACAGAAAGGTGCTATCATATGATACAAAAATGAATCATACTCATGATAATAAATGCTGGAAATGTAAAGAAAAAGAAGGAACATTTTACCACATGTGGTGGACGTGCCCCAAGGTGAAAGACTTCTGGGAAAAGATTTATAATGAATTGAAAAAAATGTTGAAATATACATTTATAAAGAAACCAGAGGCCTTTCTTCTTGGAATAATAGGTTCGGAACTGCCCAAGAAAGATGTTAATCTATTTTTGTATGTCACAACTGCGGCTCGTATTTTGTTAGCTAAAAAGTGGAAAACTCAAGAATTACCAACAGTAGAAGAATGGCAGATGAAGATGATGGACTGTATGGAGCTAGCCGACCTAACCAGAAGAGTCCGCGACCAGAAGGAGGAGGAACATCATGAAGAATGGAAGAAATTTAATGATTATTTAGTTAAATTTGTTAAGCTAAAATAACTGGAAATAGCGTCCAGATACTTAAAGGGCTTATCTATGTTAACTGATAAAATATGTTTAATACAAGAAGGAGAAGATTTAAAGATGTTAATGTTTAATTTAAAGGGTATTAAAATTGGGATTTGGAAAACCGTTATAAGGACATGCAATGAAATTCAACTAAGGGGAAACAAGGAAGTTGTTTTACAAAGTAAATAACTGTTATTTTCAATAAGGTTATGATTTATGTTTGTTATGTTTTGTTTGTTTTATGTTTTTGTTTGTCACTGATATTGTAAAAACTAATAAAATTTTTGCAAAAAACAACAACACAAAACCACAGAGCCTAGGACTTGCTGATCAGAAGGTTGGCGGTTCAAATCCCTGCGACGGGGTGATGGGTCCCTGCTCCTGCCAACCTAGCAGTTCGAAAGCACATCAAAGTGGAAGTAGATAAATAGGTACCACTCCGGCGGGAAGGTAAACGGCGTTTCCGTGCGCTGCTCTGGTTTGCCAGAAGTGGCTTAGTCATGCTGGCCACATGACCCGGAAGCTATACGCTGGCTCCCTTGGCCAGTAAAGCGAGATGAGCGCTGCAACCCCAGAGTCAGCCACGACTGGACCTTATGGTCAGGGGTCCCTTTACCTTTACCTTACTCCTTGCCAACAAAGGTCCGTATCGTTAAAGCTCTGGTTTTCCCAGTAGTGATGTATGGAAGTGAGTGCTGGACCATAAAGAAGGCTGATTGCCAAAGAATTGATGCTTTTGAATCATGGTGCTGGAGGAGACTCTTGAGTGTCCCATGGACTGCAAGAAGATCAAACCTATCAATTCTTAAGGAAATCAGCCATGAGTGCTCATTGGAAGGACAGATCATGAAGCTGAGGCTCCAATACTTTGCCACCTCATGAGAAGAGAAGACTCCCTGGAAAAGACCCTGATGTTGGGAAAGATGGAGGGCACAAGGAGAAGGGGACGACGGAGGACAAGATGGTTGGACAGTGTTCTCTAAGCTACCAGCAATAAACTTTGATCTATAGCTATTTGCTCCGGTTGGTGGCCGGACTCCTTCCTTTATTCTGCAGGTAACCACGGGCTCTGCCTGATGAGCTGGGTGGCTGAGCAGCCTCGCACCTGGCCCCCCCCCAACACCAAATTAGCCTTTTATTGGCCAGACCTAGGAGTTTTGATAGACAGGGGGGATACAAGACCCAGGAGCCGAGCCTTCTTCCCTTGGGGGTTCCCAAGCTGGTGCCCCCCTTTCACCCAGCCAGTCCATGACAACAACAGCAGCAGCAACAACAGTAAATTCAGTACGATAATAATATGCACACTAGTCCTCTAGTAGGAAGAATAAGAACTTCAGGGGCAATGGAAAAATACTATCTTCCCCAAACCACAGAATAAGCAGTAGCTCTGGGGTTCCTCCAGGGGGTTCATGAGGGAAGATGGGCCCCCCAGGAGACTTCCCTGGTACCTGCAACCCATCCTTCCCACTATTGTGGGTGGGGAAGGAGGAATCTCCCATTAAATTTTAAGTTTTCTTCAGAACGTGCAGGAGGCAGGGATGAGGTTCTGGTGAAGAAGCATTGTTTGGAGATCATGCGGTGCTGGGGGTGGCAGAATTTGGTGCAAAAACCCGTCTGACACCCAAACACCCATCTTGAATGCTTGAGTACAGCAACTCCAGGGCCTGAGTCAAGTATCGGCGGGGTAGGGGCCACGTGTAGAGCAATTCCCACACTGAGGTCAAAAACACACACAGAGGCAGCAGGACTTCTTCAGTAATAGTTTACTGAGTTTTCAAAGCATACAGTTCTCACTGGGTCCCCAGTGAGGCACAAAACTTAGCTCCTGAGAGCAAATCCAGTTTCAGCAGTAGAAAAATACAGCACACAGGATATCTAAGTCAGGCACACAATCCGGCAGAAGGGAGCAAGGGAGGAAAGAGGCTGGAAGGACACAGGGCAATGGATGTGTGTGTGTGTCGCTTCCTGTCGCCTGGGAGGGAAGTCAGCAACTCGGCATCTGCAGGGGCTTCATGAAGCAAAGCTTTCTGCTGGCTATTCCAGGCAAACATGCAACTCAAAAACACATGCTGTAATCTGTGCTATATTGCCGTATCAGTTGTTTTTATGGGTTTTTTTCTGTCCCCCTCCAAAAAATATTCATTTTATAACACAAATAAAGAACACAAACAGAAAAACAAACAATGCAAACAAAGTCTTGTCATATCCTTATTTTCCTATACATTGTGAAGTGGGCTTCCCCAAGTCCCACCTATCTGATTTTCGTTTTACTTCATCTTTAGCAATTTACATATATCAACGTTTCTAACAATCTTTTTTTTTAAATCACACTTAAAATAACTTCACATTTTATCACTTACAAATAATACTATTTTAAAATACATTATCTTCTACTTCTAAGCCTGCCGCCTATATCCACTTCCAAAGCTATTCTAAGATTTAAATATTAACATATTTTTTTAAATATTCCTTAAACTTCTTCCAATCTTCTTCCACCGTCTCTTCTCTCTTGTCTCAGAGTCTCCAGGTCGGTTCGGCAAGTTTTATATAGTCCATCATCTTCATCTGCCATTCTTCGATAGTTGGTAAATCTAGTTTCTTCCAATTCTTTGCTACCAATATTCTCGCAGCATACAGAAAAAAAGTAACATCCTTTTTGGGTATTTCACCCCCCACTATACCAAGTAAAAAGGCTTCTGGTTTTTTAACAAATGTGTTTTCAATACTTTCATCAGTTCATTATAAATCCTTTCCCAGAAGTCTTTTTCCTTGGGGCACGTCCACCACATGTGGTAAAAGGTTCCTTCATTTTCTTTACATTTCCAGCATTTATTATCATGAGTATGATACATTTTTGCAAACTTCACTGGTGTTAAATACCATCTATACATCATTTTCATCAAGTTTTCTCTTAATACATTGCAACATGTAAATTTGATTCCTTTGTTCCACAATTTCTCCCAATCTACAATCATGATATTGTGCCCCGCATCCCTGGCCCACTCAGTCATTACAGCAATAAATTATACATGTTAGATAGGTTTTTTGGTTTTATCTAATAATTCCATTTCCAGTTTGGATTTCTCGTTGAAAACCCATTTTCTTGTCCATTTTAAACACTTCATTTATCTGGATGTACTGGAACCTATCATCTAATTTATCTTTCAACGGATCACAAGATTTTAATCTAAATTGGTCCCCTACTTCCATCAGAATATCATTATACCTCAACCACGTATCTTTCATATTCAACCTTTTATGGGTCTTAGCTTCCAATGGTGAGCCAAATCACTTCTTTTTCAAGGGTTCTCGCAATGCGTAAGGGAATGGTCTGAAGCTGAGTATGTAGGAATGCATTCTCAGGCAGATCAGCTTTCCTGGGAGCTGGAGGGGGGGAATTGACCCTCCTCTTTTGCAGTGGTCTCAGAAGCAGGGAGTGACACCGATACAGAACAGATTAGACAGGAGTTACCTAGCAAAGAGATAATGACAAGAGAAACAGACTCAGCTGGCCCTGAAGCAGGAATACGGATTTCTTTGGAGTTCATTGCTGGGAAGAAGAGTGGACTCTGAGAGGAACATGTCCCACACACCACATATCTAAATGGGTTCTCCCTTGTGAGAGTCCCTAGATGTTGCTTAAACATTCCATTATAATTAAATCACTTTCTGTAATCTTTCCATTTAAACTGCTTCTCCTCATGTCTGAGGGTTGGGGGTTGGACTCGATGGCCCTTGTGGTCTCTTCCAACCCTATGATTCTATGATTCTATGTCTATGTCTGTTGATGGTTTGTAGGGGTTCAGCTCTTAAAGTTCATCCTGTACATGAGTCTGTTGATTTAGAACTTCCACTAGAACTGGACCTCTACCTTTATCTAACTTCCTGACACTTATATGGTTTGTCTCTTGTGTGAGTTTGTTAATGTAAATCAAGGGTTCCACCCTGCCTGAAGCTTTACCGCTCTCAAAGCATTTAAAGGGTTTTTCCCCTTTGCGAGTCCTTTGATGTCTTCTAAGGGTTTCACTGAAACCGAAGCTCCTCCGCACTCCATTCATTCATATGGTTTCTCCCCTGTGTGAGTCAGCTGATGTCTATTAAGGTGTGCACTGTGACTGAATTTCTTTCCGCACTCCATGCATTTAAATGGTTTTTCCCCTGTGTGAGTCTGTTGATGTCTTCTAAGGGTTCCATTATCACTAAAGCTCTTTCCACACTCCATACATTCATATGGTTTCTCCTCTGTGTGAGTCCGTTGATGTATTCTAAGGCTTCCATTGAAACTGAAGCTCTTTCTGCACTCCATACATTCATATGGTTTCTCCCCTGTGTGAGTCCGTTGATGTTTTCTAAGGTCTCCATTCTGACTGAAGCCCTTTCCACAATGCATACATTTATAAGGTTTCTCCCCTGTGTGAGTCCGTTGATGTCTTCTAAGGTTTCCATTATCACTAAATCTCTTTCCACACTCCATGCATTTAAATGGTTTTTCCCCTGTGTGAGTCTGTTGATGTCTTCTAAGGTTTCCATTATCATTAAAGCTCTTTCCACACTCCATACATTTAAATGGTTTCTCCCCTGTGTGAGTCCGTTGATGTCTTCTAAGGGTTCCATTATCACAAAAGCTTTTTCCGCACTCCATACATATACATGGTTTCTCCCCTGTGTGAGTCCGTTGATGTCTTCTAAGGTTTGCATTATGACTAAATTTCTTTCCGCACTCCAGGCATTCAAATGGTTTCTCCCCTGTGTGAGTCCGTTGATGTGTTCTAAGGGTTGCATTGAAACTGAAGCTCTTTCCACACTCCATACATTCATATGGGTTCTCCCCTGTGTGAGTCATTTGATGCTTTTTGAGGTGTCCACTCTGACGGAATTTCTTTCCGCACTCCATGCATTTAAATGGTTTTCCCCCTGTGTGAGTCCGTTGATGTCTTCTAAGCTTTCCATTATCACTAAAGCTATTTCCGCACTCCAGACATTTAAATGGTTTCTCCCCAGTGTGAGTCTGTTGATGTCTTCTAAGGTTTGCATTATGACTAAATTTCTTTCCGCACTCCAGGCATTCAAATGGTTTCTCCCCTGTGTGAGTCCGTTGATGTGTTCTAAGGGTTGCATTGAAACTGAAGCTCTTTCCACACTCCATGCATTTAAAAGGTTTTTCACCCGTGTGAGTCAGTTGATGCATATTTAGGTGTCCACTCTGACTGAATTTTCTTCCGCACTCCATGCATTTAAATGGTTTTTCCCCTGTGTGAGTCCGTTGATGTGTTCTAAGGGTTCCATTATCACTAAAGCTCTTTCCACACTCCATACATTCATATGGTTTCTCTCCTGTGTGAGTCCGTTGATGTGTTCTAAGGGTTCTATTATCACGATAGCTCTTTCCACACTCCATACATTCATATGGTTTCTCCTCTGTGTGAGTCCGTTGATGTGTTCTAAGGGTTCTATTATCACAAAAGCTCTTTCCGCACTCCATACATTCATATGGTTTCTCCCCCGTGTGAGTCCGTTGATGTCGTCTAAGGCTTGCATTGAAACTGAAGCTCTTTCCGCACTCCATACATTCATATGGCTTCTCCCCTGTGTGAGTCCGTTGATGTGTTCTAAGGTTTCCATTATCACGAAAGCTCTTTCCACACTCCATACATTCATATGGTTTCTCCCCTGTGTGTGTCCGTTGATGTGTTCTAAGGTTTCCATTATCACGAAAGCTCTTTCCACACTCCATACATTCATATGGTTTCTCCCCTGTGTGAGTCTCTTGATGTCCTCTAAGGGTTCCATTATCACGAAAGGTCTTTCCACACTCCATACATTTACATGGTTTCTCCCCTGTGTGAGTCTGTTGATGTCTTCTAAGGTTTGCATTATCACTAAATTTCTTTCCGCACTGCAGGCATTCAAATGGTTTCTCCCCTGTGTGAGTCCGTTGATGTGTTCTAAGGGTTGCATTGAAACTGAAGCTCTTTCCACACTCCATGCATTTAAAAGGTTTTTCACCCGTGTGAGTCAGTTGATGCTTATTTAGTTGTCCACTCTGACTGAAATTCTTCCCGCACTCCTTGCATTTGAATCCTTTCTTGCCCATGTGAGTCGGCTGATGTGTTCTATCAGTGAAAGTCTTTCCACACTCCATACCTTTAAATGGTTTCACCACTTTTGGGGTTTGTTGATGTGAGCTATGTGTGCTCATTCAATGAAGCATGTTCCACATTTCACACATTTTAAGGTCTATATCTAATGAAACCAAAGGTGCCCTTTCCCCTGGAAGTCTGTCTCTCTTCTCCATGACCCTCCTCAGCGTGGGAGGAAAGGAAATCCTGTTTGGGTTTCAAGGAAGAGAACAAAGGAAAAGAGAGCATATCAGATGCCATTAGCACCACCTCATATTTCAACATATCCTATATTTCCCCTGCATGCTACCCAGGTTCCAAATTTTGGGGAAATGAAGATGCAATGATGTCAAATGATAGTAATGCATCAGCAACCTTTCATTATCCTCAATCATCATTAATAAAGCAGCATGATCTTGGAAAACAGCCTTTTCACATCAATTGTTTTCTCACAGGAAATGCAGCTACTCTCTCTCAATGAAAAGGCCCTCTCTGTCTCTGGTTCATCATTCCTTTGGACATTTCCCATCATCGGCATCATAATCCTCCATCCACCCGTTTCCACCTCTAGATCTTCATGAATCACCTGCACAGTCCCAATGGCCTCAGGAAGTCCATGTGGACCATTATATGAGACCCAGGTCTACATCTTTCCAGGGACTGTGGTCTGGGTCAGTCAGAGAACTAGTGACAAGGCTTGGTGCTTGGGGTCAGCTGAATGGGTGCTCAGGGAAGCTCCTGTTCTTGGAGACGGACCTCCGTCTAGATGCCTCACATTGCATGGAGAGAGCAGGAGCAGCAGAAGGAAAGCAGCTGGCGCATGGGAATCCCAGACGGAAACACCCACCTCAATTGTTCTTTATAATAATGATGTGCTGCCTGATCTCTTGCACTGTCTTCTGACACAGGAGTATCCTAATCTGGCACTGAAAAAGCTGGATATTAAAGGCAAACGGATAACTGTACTTAGTGGAAACCTCATCCTTGAATATGTAGTACTAATTCATTAACAACCTGAAGTTGTGTTATTTCTTGAGATATGAATTTATTCCTGATCTGAGTGTTTTTTCCTACTCTGCTAACTATATGTCAGTCTAGGAGATTGTTATGAAGGAGCAAGATCTGAGACCTAGAGCCCTAAACAGCCTCGGCCCTGTAGACCTGAAGGAGTGTCTCCACCCCATCCTTCCCTCTGAACACTGAGGTCCTCCTCTGAGGGTCTTCTGCTGGTTCCCTCCCTTCAGAGGTCAAGGAAATGAACAACTACCTGACATTTAGAAGACAGTTGAAGGGAGACCTGTATTAGGAGGTTTTTAATGTTTGATGTTTTACTGTCTTTTATGTGTACTGGAACCCAACCAGATGGGCAGGGTATAAATACTACAATCATTTGTATTATCTTGTGATTTTTTTTGTAGTTATTTTGGAATTCGTAGTGCAATATCAGCTCATGAAATGTTTTGGGTGGAGAAAATCACAGAGTTGCCGTAAACAATAATCCCACCCACAAACTCTCATTCACATACAGTCTGTAAATTTGGGAAGGTCACACAGCTCACCTGTGCTAATACTGGCAGTCTTTGGCCTGCATAGGCACACCCTGTCTGTAGAGCCTCCAGCCACAAGCACTGTCTATCATGAAAATGGGTCCTTTGACTGGGAAGTATCTCAGCTTGTCAGTCACTCTGACATTGCCTATAAAAAGTAAGAGGAACAGAAATGCCTTTGAGGCACACCTTCTATATCAATCCTGAGATCAATTAAATAGGTTCTGCACCCCTGTTTCTGATGACAGGTGTACATTTTCCTCATCCTCAATAAACCATGCAGTGGAAAAGACGCTTGAAGATGGAAGCCTGAGAGAGAGGAAAAGGTTTCTGGCTGCTTCCTGGGTGGGATTGCAGAAACAAAGAGTCACTTCTGAGAAGGCCTCTCCCCTCCCCTCTTCCTCTCTGGATTTCCTCTCCTCTCCAGGGCGAACAATGGTTGGACTGGGCAGACGCTGTGTCTGGACAGGGCAGGAGCTTATGGGGTGGGAAGAGGATGGAGCTTGCAGGAAGGAAGGGGTGGGGGGGACTGGACCCTCCACTTTCCAGGGATCCTTTTCTGGTTGCCTTGACGGGGGGGGGTCGATTCTTGGGTGGGTGGGAGAAACCAAGGCGGCCCCTCCGGAGATTCCTCGATGGAGACGTCTCCCTACAGACTGGTCTCCCCCCCCCCCCGCCAATGCTGCGCTTCCTTGCCCCTTGGCCCCCTCCCTCTCTCCCGGAGTCTCCCCTGCACCTAGATGCCCCCTTGGCGCGGCTCACCCCTCGCTATGCGCGACCCATCTCTCCATCCGGAGGGGCCCCCAAGACGAGATGGGGAGGGACAGGGGGTCTCTATCCAGGCGTCTCTCGCGCCCGTTAACCCTTTCATGGTCTGCCTCTCTCCGCGCGGAGCGCACAGGGCCCCAGGGATGCCTGCGCGGGGGAAACGGGGCCGGGGAGTCCTCGTGGGACCCCGTGGGTGGGCGCCGCATGTCCACCCCTGCCAAGGAAAGCCCCCTTCGCAGCACGCGTGCAGGGATCCAGGCCCTGTCGGGGGGGCCCACGGAAGGCGCTTTGGGGAGCTGGCGCGGAGTCCCTCTCTGGGTCCTTTTCTCCTCTCTCCCCCCCCCCCGCCGCGACCCCTTTACCTCTTTGTCCTCGATCCCGATTCTCCTTTCCTTTCCTGCAACATCGATGTTTTGTTGGGGGGGTCCCCTGCCGCCCCTCCTCCCCTTTCCGAAAGGGCGCGCCCCTAGAGCTACGGCGCAGAGCAGCAATCCGGAGTGGAAGCTCCACTTCCGGGAGAAGCAGGCAGTTTGGGAGGAGGCTCACCCCTCCCTTATTCCCGGAACAGAAGCCGGATTGGAGGAGGAGGAGGAGGAGGAGGATCCTGATACTTCCAAAGGAGAAGCCCAGGAAAGCCTTGCAGCTGGGGGGATCTGTAAATACTATTATGGTCCTTAGGGGAAGAGGGTAGTTAAAAGGAGAGGGAAACTGGGGTTGTTGACAGGGGTGGGTGACGGGCCCATGTTTCTGAATGCCAAAGACTCCTACTTTGTGACAAATCTGTGATGCATCGAAGAAAATGTATTGGGAAATGTATTGTGGGAAATGGGGAGAGGTCTTAAAAATCCATGCAACCATCTTCTCGGGGTTCCTACTCTTGGTGTGTTTGAACCTTGTTGCAACACATAAAGATCAGGTCAACTGACCACTGTTTGCTTCTTTAACTTGGCTGGATTCTCCTTCTTTTGCTGACCGGAGGGACCCCCGGGGAGGGGCGCCCTGACGAGCTGGGCAGCGAAGGAAATCCGCACCCGGGGATATTTTCCTTCTCAACTCCTTCCCACCTGAGCCCCACCCCCTTACCTAAAAGCCAGCCACAACACAATGTGACAGGATTGTGACTCCTGCCCTCAGCAAACAAAATAGGACCCCCTCCCCCCCCCCGAGCAAAGCAACCCCGGGATGCTGAGGTCCCCCAATCCTTGAAATGAAAAGGGGAGGGGCTCGGGAAACCTTCAGGGAGCAGGCGGGGAGGGGGCTGCCCAGGCTCCAGGAGCTCCTTCTCGCTGGTTCCTCCCCATCGCCCTCCTGCTGCCTGCCTCCCCTCCGCTTCTACTGGTCCTTTGCAAGTGCGGCGGAGCTCTAGTCCCTCCGGCCCCTCTCAAATTCCTTCTAAGAGCCCCACATTGCACGGGGCAGGCTCACCTGCAGCGAAACAAAACGCAGCTGCCCTGGCAGAGTGGAGCCAGGCTGAGGCGCACCGTGGGGACCCCAGAAATGTGTCCCTAGAAGAAATGCGCCTCCCCCCTTCTCTGGTGCTCAAGTGCTGCCGGTGGGCTTCCCAGAAGAGGCCCCTGCTTGGCCCCTGGCAGGACAGGGGCCCCTTGGGCATGATCCTGCAGGGCTCACCTGATGTTCTGATGCAAGTGAACCCTCCTTTGTCCTTCAGGGAGAACAGGGTTTCCCAAATTTGGGTCTCCAGCTGTTTTGGAACTACAGCTCCCATCACCCCGAGCTAGCAAGACCAGTGGTCAGGGATGATGGCTATTGCCATCAGGTTCTCCAGGTGGCTCTGGCAAGTGAGCCCAGCTGCAAGTGACAAGGGTGAGGGGGGGAATTCCTTCCTGGATTCCAGAAGTGGCCATCACCTTTGAATATAGGGGTCAGTGACTCTATTTCTCCAACTGGAGTGAGTGTGGGGCTTCCTCGCCCACTTCCATTTGGCTCTATCATTGCCAAATGGTGATCCTGCTGAAGGCAGTAAATTGTTCAGAGTTGCTCAAAGAAAGAGGGATTGCAAGGAGCTCCAAAAAGATCTCTCCAAACGGGGTGATTGGACTGAAAATACAGTTCATTGTCAACTTGTCAATTTGTTCATAAATGAACTAGAGTTAGGAGTGAGCAGGGAGGGGGCAAAGTTTGCTGGTGGCAGTAAACTGTCCAGGGTTGTTCAAACAAAGAGAGATTGCAAGAAGCTGCAAACAGATCTCTCCAAACAGGGTGAATGGGCAGTAAATACAGTTCATTGTCAACAAGATTAAAGTGATGCATGTTGGGGGGCAGGGAAACACCCTCTTAATATCATGTGCAGGATCATGGGGTCTGAACCGGGTTTCTCTGTGTATTCTAGGAGACCAGGGGAGAGGGGAGCTGGTCGCAGACGGAGGGGGGGGGGTCTCCCTGGATGCTTCAGTAGCCAGCCTCCTCTGGGTCTCCTGGCCCCCTCCCCTCCTCCCTCTGAGCCTGAACCGCTCTCTGCCCCAGCCTCTTCCTGCTCAGCAAACCCTGTTTCCTCCTAAGCTTGCAACACCTCCCCTCCCGTTCTGCTCCCTTTTCTCCCTCTTTCTCCTCATTGCCATCCCACCACCAGTCCCCAGGAACTGAGCCTTCTTTCTTTGTGGGTCTCAGAGCTGGTGCCTCCCCCTCCCCAAACCCAGCCAGTCCATGACAGCAACACAGCAACAACAGTAAAATCAGTATGATCATAATATGCACACTGGTCCTCTGGCAGGAAGAATAATAACTTCTGGGACTATGGAAAAGTACTATCTTCTCCAAACCCCAGAATAAGCAGGAGCTCTAGGGTTGCCCCATGGGGTTCATGAGTGAAGATGGGCCCGTCAGGAGACTTCCGTGGTACCTGCAGCCCCACCTTCCCTTTCTTGAAACTAGGCTTGGGGGGGGAACCTCCCATTAAATTTTAACTTTTCTTCAGAACGTGCAGAGGGCAGGGATAAAGTTCTGTTGAAGAAGATGTATGTAGAGATCGTGCAGTGGTGGGGGTGACAGAGTTTAGTGTAAAAACTAGTCTGACATAGAAATGCCCATCTTGCATGCTTGAGTAGAGCAACTCCAGGGCATGAGCTAAGTAGCAGCAGGGTAGGGGCCATGTGTAGAGCAAGTCCCACACTGATGTCAAAAACACACACAGAAGCAGCAGGACTTCCTTCTTCAGTAAAGTTTACTGAGCTTTCAAAGCATAGTTCTCACTGGTTACCCAGTGAGGCACAAAACTTAGCAAAACCCGTTTCAGCAGTAAAAAAAATACAGCACACAGGATATCTAAGTCAGGCACACACACCAGCAGAAGGGAGCAAGGGAGGAAAGAGGCTGGAAGGACACAGGGCAATGGATGTGTGTGTTTGGTTTCATGTCGTCATGGAGGGAAGTCAGCAACTCAGCATATTCAGGGGCTTCACGAAGAAAAGCTTTCTGCCGCTGCTTGCAGGCACATCCCAGAAACACACACTGTAATTCGCGGTGTATTGCCATATCAGTAGTTCTTCTAATGTGGTCTACAAACCAGTATTGGACCAGATATCAATATATCGCCCAGCCCTAATCCTCACTCACCACCAGCAAACCAGATTCATCCTCTCTATCAAAAGGTACTTTACCTCTTAGATTCTACTCACATTGTTTGACATTGCCTTCAATATTTCATTGCTGTTCAGTTTTACATATAAACACAAGAACTTCAAATACACATCGTGGGTTTAAGACTGATTTCCTGATGAGTTCATTGCTGTGAAGAAAGAGTGGACACTGAAAGGAAAACGTCCCGTTCTCCATACATCTAAATGGGTTCTTCCTTGTGAGAGTCCCTGGATGTTCCTTAAACACTTCATTGTAAATATAGCACTTTTTGCAATCTTTTCATTTAAACTGCTTCTCCTCTTTGAGTTTGTTGATGGTTTGTAGGGTTTCAACTCATAAAGTTCTTTCTGTTCATGAGTCTGTTGATGTAGGACTTCCACTAGGACTGAACCTGTATCGCCTTTCCTGATATTTATACGGTATGTGTATTGTGTGAGTTTGTTCAAATAAATCAAGGGTTCCACTCTGACTGCAGCTCTTTCCACAGTCCATACATTTAAACAGTTTGTCCCCTGTGTGTCTGCTGATGTTTTCTAAGATTTCGATTCTGACTGAAGCTCTTTCCACACCCCATGCATTTAAATGGTTTCTCCCCTGTGTGAATCCGCTGGTGTACTTTAAGGTCTCCATTCCGACTGAAGCACTTTCCGCACTCCAGGCATTCAAATGGTTTCTCCCCTGTGTGAGTCCGTTGATGTATATTGAGGTTTCCAATCTTACTGAAGCTCTTTCCACACTCCATACATTTATATGGTTTCTCCCCTGTGTGAATCCGCTGGTGTACTTTAAGGTCTCCATTCCGACTGAAACACTTTCCGCACTCCAGGCATTCAAATGGTTTCTCCCCTCTGTGAGTCAGTTGATGTCTTCTAAGGGTTACATTGAAACTAAAGCTCTTTCCACACTCCATACACTTAAATGGTTTCTCCCCGGTGTGAGTCCGTTGATGATTATTGAGCTGTCCACTCTGACTGAAGCTGTTTCCACACTCCATACATTTATATGGTTTCTCCCCTGTGTGAATCCGCTGGTGTAATTTAAGGTCTCCATTCTGACTGAAGCACTTTCCGCACTCCAGGCATTCAAATGGTTTCTCCCCTGTGTGAATCCGCTGGTGTACTTTAAGGTCTCCATTCTGACTGAAGCACTTTCCGCACTCCAGGCATTCAAATGGTTTCTCCCCTGTGTGAGTCAGTTGATGTCTTCTAAGGTTTGCATTGAAACTAAAGCTCTTTCCGCACTCCATACATTTAAATGGTTTCTCCCCTGTGTGAGTCCGTTGATGATTATTGAGTTGTCCACTCTGACTAAAGCTCTTTCCACACTCCATACATTTATATGGTTTCTCCCCTGTGTGGGTCCGTCGATGTCTTCTAAGGTTTCCATTGAAACTGAAGCTCTTTCCACACTCCATACATTTAAATGGTTTCTCCCCTGCGTGAGTCTGTTGATGTATACTGAGATGTCCACTCTGACTGAAGCTCTTCCCACACTCCATACATTCATATGGTTTCTCCTCTGTGTGAGTCCGTTGATGTCTTCTAAGGGTTACATTGAAACTAAAGCTCTTTCCGCACTCCATACACTTAAATGGTTTCTCCCCGGTGTGAGTCTGTTGATGATTATTGAGCTGTCCAATCTGACTGAAGCTCTTTCCACACTCCATACATTTATATGGTTTCTCCCCTGTGTGGGTCTGTTGATGTCTTCTAAGGTTTCCATTGAAACTGAAGCTCTTCCCACACTCCCTGCATTGGAATCCTTTCTTGCCCATGTTAGTCCGCTGATGTGTTCTAAGTTTTCGACTATCAGCGAAACTTTTCCCACACTCCATACCTTTAAATGGTTTCTCCCCTGTTGGAGGTCGTTGATGTGAACTATGTGTGCTCATTCAATTAAGTATATTCCGCATTTCACACATTTTAATGTCTATTCCTAATGAAACGAAAGGTGCTCCATTCACTGGAGTTTTGACTGTCTTCAAGGAAGAGAACAAAGGGAAAGAGAACAGATCAGCCGCCATTAGCACCTTCTCCTATGTCAACGTCTCCTACATTCTCCCACCTTCTACCCATGTTCCCAATTTTTAGGAAGTGAAGTTGCAATGTCATCAAATGATAGTAATTCATTAGCAACTTTCAAATTCCTCAATCAATGTTAATAAAGCAGCACGATTTTTTATAGAATGATGTGCTGTCTGATCTAGTGCCCGTCTTCTGATGCAGGAGTATCCTAAAATCACACTGAAAAGCAGGATATTCAAGGCAAATAGATAAACTGTACTTAGTAGAATGTGTAGTACCTTGAAAATGTAGTATTGATTCACTAATGGACTGAGGTTGTGTTATTTCTGGGGAGATGAAATTAGTCCTGTTCTGTCTTAAATATGATAATCATACGATGTCATGGGGTGTTAGGGGAGCGTTAGTACCTTTGGTGGGGAAAATATAATGCACCTTATAGGGTAATTTATCCACCATTGGTCCCCAGCCTGCACTCAGCTCTCACCTGTGGCATCCAGAAGCTGTCAGCATGGAACAGGGGCCACAATCCCAGGAACGGCTTCAACCGGCCAGCTAAACCAGGTGAGGATACCTGATGGGTCTCAAATCCTTGGTGGGTTGGGGAATTCTGCTGCAGGTGAAAGCAGGCCCTGGTGGATGGAGAGGATGAGAACAACAGTGAATCCCACAGTCAAGAAGGCAGATTCTGCCCATTCTGCAGAGGAAAGTGAGGGCAGATGGGGCTCATCAACCAGGGAAGGGAACCCAATGAGAAGGAAAACTCTGGTCGTAATACTTTGGTACACTCCCTCACTTCCTCTTGAGTTAGCTTCAGGAGAAGAAAAAGCTGCGGAGAAAAACCTCCTTTGCTCCCTCTTTAGTTGTATTCAGGAGAAGGCTTTGTAGGAAAACTCACACAAATCCTGAGTGGACTCTCTAAGGTGGTTGGATGGTGTCCTGCACACCTCCTTCCAGCAACTCCTGCAGCCAAGCTGGTGCCAAAAGTACTGCTCTGCTTTCCTTGGGACCATATAAGCCAGGCTGAGAAGGGGCTCTTGTTGTCTAGGCAGACCTGAACCCCCAAACACACTGTCCAGCCAGTGCTGCTAACACAGCAGTTTCAGGGGGAGTGATGAACTCAGACCTGTGTATCAAAGTCTCTCCAAAGTGGAACAAGGAAAACAGAAGTGCTGTTTATATCACACATCAATTTAAAAGTATTCAGATTATTTGTCTTTTGAAGAAAAGACCACCAAGTATCGTATGGCCCCTTCAAACTTAATGAAAGTCTTGTGCCTGGAGCTTTTGGGGGTGCAGGACCAGGAAAGCGTCTTCCATCATTATCCTTCCAATCGGGATTCAGGCCTCATCATGGAACTGAAACCACCCTGGTTGCTGTGACTGATGATCTCCGATGGTCTAGAGGCTGAGAGGAAAAGCTGTTTCCTGGTTCTGCTGGATCTCTCAGCGGCTTTGGAGACCTTTGACCATGGTATCCTTCTGGACCCTCTAGGGGAGCTGGGGGCCCTGCTATGCAGTGTTTCCCCTTCTTCCTCCTGGGCCATGTCCAGAACTTGGTGTTGGGGGATGAAGGTTCAGACCCCTGGGTGCTCCCTTGTAGGAGCAACAGGGTTGCCGTAAACAATAATCCCACCCACAAACTCTCATTCACACAAAGTCTGTCAATTTGGGGGGGGGGGTCACACACCTCACCTGTGCTAATACTGGCAGTCTTTGTCCTGTATAGGCACACCCTGTATGTAGAGCCTCCAGCCACAGTCTATCATGAAAATGGGTCCTTTGACTGGGCAGAATCATGCAATGGCTATCATTGGATGCTGATGGGTTGTATCTCAGCTTGTCAGTCACTCTGACACTGCCTACAAAGAATAAGAGGAACAGAAATGCTTTTGAGGTGCACCTTCTAGATCAATCCGGAGAGCCATTCCATGGACTCTGCACCCGTTTCTAATGACAGGTGTACATTATCCTCATCCTCAATGAAGCTGGCAGTGGAAAAGACACTTAAAGATGGAAGCCTGAGAGAGAGAGGGAAAGGTTTCTGGCTGCTTCCTGGGTGGGATTGCAGAAACCAAGAGCCGCTTCGGAGAAGGCCTCTCCCCTCCCCTCTTCCTCTTGGAATTTCCTCTCCTCTCCAGGGGAAGCAATGGTTGGACTTGGCAGAACCCCTGTATCTGCCATTAATTTGATTTTGAATCGATATTAGAACGAATTGATTTTAGAATGCATTTTAATTAATTGCTTGTGGTTTTATGTAAACTGTGTTACTTTTATTGTTGTAAGCCCCTCTGAGCCTGGCTTCAGCTGGGGAGGGCAGGATATAAATTATTATTATTATTATTATTATTATTATTATTATTATTATTATCTGGACAGGTCAGGGGCTTATGGGGTGGGAATTGGGTGGAGTTTGCAGGAAAGAAGGTGTGTCTTGTTAAAGGAGAAATCTGAGGGCTCCCTTGGACAAAAAACAAGGACAGCAGCCAGGAATACCAGAGCAAAACAACAGCCAGTAGGCTTGGTCTTTATTGAAGACTGTCGTGACAGGACTCCCACCTGCCACCAGGTGGAACAAGATGGAAGCCCTGAACAAAAGAGAACCCAAACTTTATTAGCTGCTGTAATAAACGAAAATCTGTCATTATTCCCTTATGGGGGACACAAGAGCCCTCATAGAGTCCTTTGTAGGTTCTCCATCGGTCAGAGGAAAAAACAGAGGCCAACCAGAGAATATTCAGAAGCAAAGCAGCTTGTAAGCCTGATCTTTATTGAAGTGTTGCAACAGGGTGCCCCCTTCACATGCAGGAAAGGAGGAGGACCCAGAACAAAGGTGTGCCCCCCCTTATATAGACATTTTAAATTGCCCACCTTGGAGTCCAAGACCACCCCCAGAAACATCATAACTACTTCACAGAAAGGGCGGGCTAAAGCAGAAATCTGAGGGGGTTGTTTACCCCCGTCTGGCAAGTTACCTGCTAATGCTTACTTGATTGATACCCTGGGGAGCCTGGCCAGTCTTTTGTTATGATAAGTACTTAGTTCCTGAGCCAGGTCACAGGCTCACCCTATTCAAACCCTTAAGACAGGATTTGTGAAGGAAGAGGCAATGGGGAGGCTGCTCCATTTGACCTTGCAGAGAAAACACCTGGTCAGCCTGGGAGTCAAAATGGCTCCTGTGCAGGTTCAGACATGGGGCCTATATATCTATGTACGTGTTTGCCTGGTACATTTATGAACCTTCATTATATACATAAGACCTTAATTTATTTATTTCACTGCTAATCCCAATGTTACACCCCCCCAAACTACATCATGGTTACATCATGAAAGGGAAGGTCTGGTGGCAGTAATCTGAGCATCCTGGACCATAGTCCATAGTTCCCCTTGTCCTCCACCAAACACCCATCGAGTGTAACAAAAGAGACATTTACATTTCACTGCTAGGAGCAGAAGTGCGTAAGTAGCCAGAGCAGGAAGGGGGGGAGCAAAAAAATACGACCGCCACGTGGCCTGACTTATGCCCCCCCCCCCACAAGAAAGGAATCAGCTGCCATGCGGCCTACAGCTGGAGGGTGGCGGATGGCGGGGGCGAGGGAGCCATGCCTCCCCCCCCCGCCACTACAAAAAAACAAGAAGGCCACCCCCGCGGCCTAGCTGGCCCCCCGCCCAGAAAGAATAGCCACAAAATTACAGCCTAGCCTGGCAGAGGGGCCATGTCCCTTCCAATCAGGCCAGAACTTACCTTAATCCAGCCGCCAGAACACGCTCCTGAGGATCCTGATTCTGGAAGGAAGAAAACCCAAAGAGGCTTGGACAAAGGGGTCGGCCTCTTTTCTTTGGCCTTTGCCCCACCCCCGACTGGCCATCCATTGTCCTTCCTGACCAAGGGCGGGTCAAAGGCCGGCCCAAGCTGGTGGGAGGCACCCGCCCAGGTGAGCCCTATCTTGGTGCCACAAACCCCACCCACCCGTGGGAAAGGGTGGGCGGACATTCCCTGTTTCCCAGCCAAGCTAATCACACCCTTTTGTCTTCATCTGGGTTGTTTCTTTGTGGAATGGATACCTGTCTGGCACTCAGGTATCAGGAGGCCAGGGATTATCACTCAGGCAGAGGGGCTGCTGAGGAGCTGAGCTCACATGTCTATAGGAATTTCTGAAGTTACCCCAGTGAGCCAGTACATAGAGACATTTATCAGTAAATTCTTATATTTGGTATCGTGCAGGAGAGGCCCTTTGAATAAATAGGAATAAACTGTGATCAAGTGCTTTGTGGGGACAAATCACAAAAGTGATGGTGCTGATTTAGGTAGTGGCCTGCATGTGCATGATATCTGCTGGAGGGGCAACTCCCCCCCCCCAACCTATACATAAATTACTGCAACAGTCTGGACAGGGCACTGGCTTATGGGGGCTTATGGGGTGGGAGGTAGATAGAGGTTGCATGAAGGAAGGGGTGGGGGGACACGACCCCCCACTTTCCAGGGATCCCTCTCTGGTCGCCTTGAAGGGGTGGCCGATTCCTGGGTGGGAGGGAGAAGCCAAGGCAGAAAATCCCTGCAGGCCACACCACAGAGACGTCTCCCCAAATACTGGTCTTCCTAGCTCCCCCCCCCCATTGCTGCCCTTCCCTGCCCCAGGCATACGCCCCCTCCCCACTTCCTCGACCCCCTCCCTCTGTCCCAGAGTCTCCCCTGCACCCAGAGGCCCCCCTTGGCGTGGCTCACCCCACGCTATGCGCCCCCCGTCTCTCCGTCCGGAGGGGACCACTAAGACGAGCAGGGGAGGGACAGGAGGGTCTCTATCCAAGCGTCCCTCACGCCCGTTAACCCTTTCATGGCCCACCTCTCTCCGCGCGGAACCCACAGCGCCCCAGGGATGCCTGCGCAGGGAAATGGGGCGAGGGGGCTTCGTTGGGACCCCCTGGGTGGGCTTCCTAAGGGCCCAAGGAAAACCCCCTTCGCAGCACGCGTGCAGGGATCCAGTTGCACGACAGGCGCTTTGGGGAGCTCAAGGGGGTCTCTGGATCCTTCTCTCGCCTCCCCCGCGACCCCTTTACCTCTTTGTCCTCGCTCGCGATTCTCCTTTCCTTTCCTGCAACATCCACGTGGGTGGGGGGATTTACCTGCCGCCCCTCCTCCCCTTTCCGAAAGCGCGCGCCCCTAGAGCTGTGGGGTAGAGCCCGAATCAGGCGCAGAAGCTCCACTTGCGGGAAGAAGCAGGCAGTTTGGGAGGGGTCTCTTTCCCCCTCCTCATTCCCAGAACAGAAGTCGGATGGCGAGGAGGAGGTGCAACGTAGGGGGGCGGGATTGGGGTTGTGGGGGCGGGGTGAGAGAAGGATGGGCGGGAGGGGAGGAATGGGGTTGGGGAGAGGAAGGTTTTCCCCCTCCCTTCTTTCTTCTGGGGATCAAGAGAGCGGGGGAGGGGCTGATCCCGGCAATCCACTCGCAAAGTGGGGTCTCGCACCCCAAAATGTTTACATTGCAAAATCCTTCCCTCCCCCACCCCACCCCACGAGATTAGATCCGTCCGTGTTTTAGGTACTGGTGTACATTGAGCAGCGGCTTGGACTCTGTGACTCCTGTGTTACGGGGGGAAATGGGGCTTTGGCTTTTGCACACACAGCCCCGACACCCAGGTAAAATTCATGCAAGGAGTGAAGCAGCCCAGAACTAAAGCGCGTTGGAATTTGTACATCCTCAGATAGGTTTTTTCACCTCCTGATGTAGCGATGATGTTGTCACCCCATCCTGGGGGTTCAATTCCTCTTTGGACCTGTTGCGCAATAAACTTTGATCTACAGCTATTTGCTCCGGTTGGTGGCCGGACTCCTTCCTTTATTCTGCAGGGACCCACGGGCTCTGCCTGATGAGCTGGGTGGCTGAGCAGCCTCGCACCTGGGTCCCCCCCCCATAACACCAAATTAGCCTTTTATTGAACAGACCTAGGAGTAGACTTAGGGGGCCTACAAGACCCGGGATCCGAGCCTTCTTCCCTTGGGGGTTCCCCAGCTGGTGCCTCCCCCCCTTTTCACCCAGCCAGTCCATGACAGCAACAGCAGCAACATCAGTAAAATTAAGTATGATAATAATATGCACACTGGTCCTCTGGCTGGAAGATTAATAACTTCTGGGACTATGGAAAAGTATTATCTTCCCCAAATCCCAGAATAAGCAGTAGATCTGGGGTTGCCCCATGGGGTTCATGAGTGAAGATGGGGCCCCCAGGAGACTTCCCTGGTACCTGTAACCCCTCCTTCCCTCTCTTGCAAGAAGGCTTGGGGGGAAATCTCCCATTAAATTACAGTATTTTAAGTTTCTTCTGAATGTGTAGGAGACTGGGAGATGTTCTAGCGAAGAAGCAGTGTTTGGAGATCACACATGGTTGGGGGTGAGAGAGTTTGGTGCAAAAACCAGTCATATGCACCAATTTTTCATGCTTGAGTACAGCAGTTTCAGCAGTAAACAAATACAGCACACAGGATATCTAAGTCAGGCACACACACCGGCAGAAGGGAGCAAGCGAGGAAAGAGGCTGGAACGACACAGGGCAATGGATGTGTGTCTTTCGTTTCCCCTCGTTTTGGAGGGACGTCAGCAACTCGGCATCTGCAGGGGCTTCACGAAGAAAAGCTTTCTGCCGCTGCTTGCAGGCACATCCCAGAAACACACACTGTGATCTGTGGTGTATTGCCATATCAGTTGTTCTTCGAAGGTTATCGAGATGTGGTCTAGAAACCAGTATTGGACCAGATATCAATATATTGCCGAGCCCTAATCCTCACTCACCACCAGCAAACCAGTTTCATCCTCTCTATCAAAAGGTACTTTACCTCTTAGATTATACTCACATTGTTTGACATTGCCTTCAATATTTCATTGCTGTTCAGTTTTACATATAAACACAAGAACTTCAAATACACGTTGTGTGTTTAAGACTGATTTCCTGCTGAGTTCATTGCTGTGAAGAAAGAGTGGACACTGAAAGGAAAACGTCCCACTCTCCATACATCTAAATGGGTTCTTCCATGGGAAAGTCCCTGGATGTTCCTTAAACACTCCATTGTAAATAAAGCACTTTTTACAATCTTTTCATTTAAACTGCTTCTCAAACTCCAGAATAAGCAGGTTGCCCCATGGGGTTCATAAGTGAAGATGGGCCCACCAGGAGACTTCCCTGGTACCTGCAGCCCCACATTCCCCCTCTTGAACTTAGGCTTTGGGGGGAAATCTCCCATTGAATTTCAGTATTTGAAGATGAGGTTCTGTTGAAGAAGAAGTGTTTGGAGATCATGTAGTGGTAGGGGTGACAGAGTTTGGTGCAAAAACCATCTTGTGTGCTTGAGTACAGCAACTCCAGGGCATGAGCTAAGTAGCAGCAGGGGAGGGGCCACGTGTAGAGCAAGTGCCACACTGAGGTCAAAAAGACACACACAGGCAACAGGACTTCTTCAGTAATAGTTTACTGAGCTTTCAAAGGCTACAGTTATGACTGGGACCACAGTGAGGCACAAAACTTAGCTCCTGAGAACAAATCATTCATATGGTTTCTCCCCTGTGTGAGTCAGTTGATGCACGCTGAGGTGTCGACTCTGACTGAATTTCCTTCCGCACTCCATGCAATTAAATGGTTTTTCCCCTGTGTGAGTCCGTTGATGTCTTCTAAGGGTTCCATTATCACTAAAGCTCTTTCCACACTCCATACATTTACATGGTTTCTCCCCTGTGTGAGTCCGTTGATGTCTTCTAAGGTTGCCATTATCATGAAAGCTCTTTCCGCACTCCATACATTCATATGGTTTCTCCCCTGTGTGAGTCCGTTGATGTCGTCTAAGGATTGCATTGAAATTGAAGCTCTTTCCGCACTCCATACATTTACATGGTTTCTCCCCTGTGTGAGTCCGTTGATGTGTTCTAAGGCTTCCATTGCAACTGAAGCTCTTTCCGCACTCCATACATTCATATGGTTTCTCCCCTGTGTGAGTCCGTTGATGTGTTCTAAGGGTTCTATTATCACGAAAGCTCTTTCCGCACTCCATACATTCATATGGTTTCTCCCCCGTGTGAGTCCGTTGATGTATTCTAAGGCTTCCATTGCAACTGAAGCTCTTTCCGCACTCCATACATTCATATGGCTTCTCCCCTGTGTGAGTCCGTTGATGTGTTCTAAGGGTTCCATTATCACGAAAGCTCTTTCCGCACTCCATACATTCATATGGTTTCTCCCCTGTGTGAGTCCGTTGATGTCTTCTAAGGGTTCCATTATCACTAAAGCTCTTTCCGCACTCCATGCATTTAAAAGGTTTTTCACCCGTGTGAGTCAGTTGATGCATATTTAGGTGTCCACTCCGACTGAATTTTCTTCCGCACTCCATGCATTTAAATGGTTTTTCCCCTGTGTGAGTCTGTTGATGTCTTCTAAGGGTTCCATTATCACTAAAGCTCTTTCCACACTCCATACATTCACATGGTTTCTCCTCTGTGTGAGTCCGTTGATGTCTTCTAAGGCTTCCTTTGAAACTGAAGCTCTTTCCGCACTCCATACATTCATATGGTTTCTCCCCTGTGTGAGTCCATTGATGTAAATTGAAGTTTCCACTATTACTGAAGCTCTTTCCACAATGCATACATTTATATGATTTCTCCCCTGTGTGAGTCCGTTGATGTGTTCTAAGGGTTCCATTATCACTAAAACTCGTTCCACACTCTATACATTTAAATGGTTTCTCCCCTGTGTGAGTCCGTTGATGTCTTCTAAGTTTTCCATTATCACTAAAGTTCTTTCCGCACTCCATGCATTTAAAAGGTTTTTCACCCGTGTGAGTCAGTTGATGCATATTTAGGTGTCCACTCTGACTGAATTTTCTTCCGCATTCCATGCATTTAAATGGTTTTTCCCCTGTGTGAGTCTGTTGATGTCTTCTAAGGGTTCCATTATCACTAAAGCTCTTTCCACACTCCATACATTCATATGGTTTCTCCCCTGTGTGAGTCCGTTGATGTCTTCTAAGGGTTCTATTATCACTAAAGCTCTTTCCACACTCCATACATTCATATGGTTTCTCTCCTGTGTGAGTCCGTTGATGTGTTCTAAGGTTTCCATTATCATGAAAGCTCTTTCCACACTCCATACATTCATATGGTTTCTCCCCTGTGTGTGTCCGTTGATGTGTTCTAAGTTTTCCATTATCACTAAATCTCTTTCCGCACTCAATGCATTTAAATGGTTTTTCCCCTGTGTGAGTCCATTGATGTCGTCTAAGGTTTGCATTGAAACTGAAGCCCTTTCCACACTCCATACATTCATATGGTTTCTCCCCTGTGTGTGTCCGCTGATGTTTTCTAAGGGATCCACTATCACTAAAGCTCCTTCTGCACTCCATGCATTTAAATGGTTTCTCCCCTGTGTGAGTCCGTTGATGTCTTCTAAGGGTTCCATTATCACGAAAGGACTTTCCACACTCCATACATTGAAAAGGTTTCTCCCCTGTGTGAGTCAGTTGATGCATATTTAGGCTTCCACTGTGACTGAATTGCCTTCCGCACTCCATGCATTTAAATGGTTTTTCCCCTGTGTGAGTCCGTTGATGTATATTGAGGTGTCCACTATGACTGAAGTTCTTCCCGCACTCCTTGCATTTGAATCCTTTCTTGCCCATGTGAGTCGGCTGATGTGTTCTATCAGTGAAAGTCTTTCCACACTCCATACCTTTAAATGGTTTCACCACTTTTGGGGTTTGTTTATGTGAGCTATGTGTGCTCATTCAATGAAGCATGTTCCACATTTCACACATTTTAAGGTCTATATCTAATGAAACCAAAGGTGCCCTTTCCCCTGGAAGTCTGTCTCTCTTCTCCATGACCCTCCTCAGCGTTGGAGGAAAGGAAATCCTGTTTGGGTTTCAAGGAAGAGAACAAAGGAAAAGAGAGCATATCAGATGCAATTAGCACCACCTCATATTTCAACATGTCCTATATTTCCCCTTCATCCTACCCAGGTTCCGAATTTTGGGGAAATGAAGATGCAATGATGTCAAATGATAGTAATGCATCAGCAACCTTTCATTATCCTCAATCATCATTAATAAAGCAGCATGATCTTGGAAAACAGCCTTTTCACATCAATTGTTTTCTCACAGGAAATGCAGCTACTCTCTCTCCATGAAAAGGCCCTCTCTGTCTCTGGTTCATCTTTCCTTTGGACATTTCCCATCATCGGCATCATAATCCTCCATCCACTCCTGTTTCCACCTCTAGATCTTCATGAATCACCTGCACAGTCCCAATGGCCTCAGGAAGTCCATGTGGACCATTATATGAGACCCAGGTCTACATCTTTTCCAGGGACTTTGGTCTGGGTCAGTCGGAGAACTAGTGGCAAGGCTTGGTGCTTGGGGTCCGCTGAATGGGTGCTCAGGGAAGCTCCTGTTCTGGGAGATGGACCTCCGTCTAGATGCCTCACATTGCATGGAGAGAGCAGGAGCAGCAGAAGGAAAGCAGCTGGCGCATGGGAATCCCAGACGGAAACACCCACCTCAATTGTTCTTTATAATAATGATGTGCTGCCTGATCTCTTGCACTGTCTTCTGACACAGGACTATCCTAATCTGGCACTGAAAAGCTGGATATTAAAGGCAAATGGATAACTTTACTTAGTGGAATCTTCATCCTTGAATATGTAGTACTGATTCATTAACAACCTGAAGTTGTGCTATTTCTTGAGATATGAATTTATTCCTGATCTGAGTGTTTTTTCCTACTCTGCTAACTATATGTCAGTCTAGGAGATCGTTATGAAGGAGCAAGATCTGAGACCTAGAGCCCTAAACAGCCTCGGCCCTGTAGACCTGAAGGAGTGTCTCCAGCCCCATCCTTCCCTCTGAACACTGAGGTCGTCCTCTGAGGGTCTTCTGCTGGTTCCCTCCCTTCAGAGGTCAAGGAAATGAACAACTACCTGACATTTAGAAGATAGTTGAAGGGAGACCTGTATTAGGAGGTGCAAGAGATCAGGCAGGTCACAAAATGTTTTGGGTGGAGAAAATCACAGGGTTGCTGTAAACAATAATCCCACCCACACACTCTCATTCACATACAGTCTGTAAATTTGGGAAGGTCACACACCTCACCTGTGCTAATACTGGCAGTCTTTGGCCTGCATAGGCACACCCTGTCTGTAGAGCCTCCAACCCCAAGCACTGTCTATCATGAAAATGGGTCCTTTGACTGGGAAGTATCTCAGCTTGTCAGTCACTCTGACATTGCCTATAAAAAGTAAGAGGAACAGAAATGCCTTTAAGGCGATATGATTTTTGAATGCCTTGTGTGCTTTAACCTTACCATACCACAAGTATGCATGCCACCCAAATACATTGTCATACCCTTCCAAATCTAGAATATCCGTGTTCTCAAGAAGTAGCCATTCTTTCAGCCAGCAAAAAGCTGCTGCTTCATAGTACAACTTAAAGTCCGGCAGGGCAAATCCCCCTCTATCTTTTGTGTCCGTAAGTATCTTAAATTTTATTCTGGGCTTTTTGCCCTGCCAGACAAATCTAGAGATATCTCTTTGCCACCTCTTGAAACAGTCCAACTTGTCTATGATCTGCAACGATTGAAACAAAAACAACATTCTCGACAATACATTCATCTTAATAACTGCAATTCAGCCCAGTAAGGAAAGCTTCAAATTTGACCAAATTTCAAGATCTTTTTTCACTTCTGACCAACACTTCTCATAATTATCTTTAAACAAGTTAACATTTTTAGAAGTCATATTCACCCCCAGGTATTTTACTTTCTTTACCAATAATAAATCTGTCTCCTTCTGAAACTTCTCTTTCTCAATTGGCGTTAATTTCCCCCCCCCCAAAACCTTAGTTTTTAACTTATTCAGTTTAAAGCCTGCTACCTGACCAAATTCCTGGATCAATTCCAGGGCCCTTTTAGTGCTAGAAACTGGCTCCTGCAATGTCAGAACTAGGTCATCTGCAAAAGCTTTAAGTTTATATTGTTTATCTCTGACCTGGATACCTTGGATCTGTTGGTCCCTTCTAATCATATTCAGCAAAACCTCCAGGACCGAAATAAAAAGCAATGGGGAAATTGGGCAGCCTTGTCGTGTCCCTTTCTCAATTTTAACCTCTTCTGTCACCACATTATTAACTATTAATTTAGCCTTTTGTTCTGAATAAATCGCACCTATACCGTTTTCAAATCCCCCCCCCACTCCCATCCCCTGAAGATTCTTCTTCATAAAACTCCAAGAAATGTTGTCAAAAGCTTTCTCTGCATCTTTAAGCATTATTTAATGTCTGGATTAAATATAAAGATCTATTGGAGAATAAAACTCCAAGGTGGTTATCGCCTATGGAAGCAAAGGCCCTGAAAAGACTTAACATGGAGACTAACTGGCCAAAATATTGGGAAATTTTGGAGCAGGAGGGTGATAAATTGAAACTGCAGAGTTATGAGAAACTTAAAGATAAGGTGCGAGATTGGTTACATTACTTTCAAGTAAGAGAGGCCTATAACTTGGATAAAAAAATTGGCTTCCAGGTGGAAAAATCAAAATTAGAAACAGAACTGTTAGAACCCAATGCTAAGATACTGTCAAGAATGTATAACTTGCTGTTGAAATGGAATACTGAGGATGAAACGGTAAAATCTGCTATGATAAAATGGGCACAAGATGTCGGACATAATATTATGTTTGCTGACACAAGATCTACCCACCTTGGAAGAATGGCAGATGCAAGTAATGGACTACATGGAAATGGCAGAAATGACCGGCAGAATACGAGATCAAGGAGAAGAGCGGGTGGAGGAGGATTGGAAGAAGTTTAAAACCTACTTACAAAAACACTGTAAAATCTTTGAATGCTGATGACATTGAAATGAAATGAAGGGGTTCTAGTAAATAAGGGAAACAAGAGTATGAAAGAAGGGATAGACATTGGATGAAAATCGGGAAAGTATAATACGTGAGGGAAATCACTTAAGGATAAAACTAATAAGAATGAATTTGCTGATCAATTTTAAAGTGGAATACAAGAAAGGGAGGCGGGTGGAAGTCAGGAAAATAAGGCAATGAATGGTAAGAATCTGAAAAGAGGTTCTTCTCTTTTTTCTTTTCTTTTTTCTGTGCTAAATGTTTTAATATATTTTTCCTTTTTTCTGGTTTGCTATATCTTTTTTCTTTTTCTTTTTCTATTTGTTGTGTTTTAATTGTTGGTATTTGTTGGTGTTTTAATATGTATTGTTTTTCTTTTGTATTGTTTTTTTGTAAAACTTAATAAAATATTATTTAAAAAAAAAAGAAATGCCTTCTATATCAATCCTGAGATCAGTTAAATAGGTTCTGCACCCCTGTTTCTGATGACAAGTGTACATTTTCCTCATCCTCAATAAACCATGCAGTGGAAAAGACACTTGAAGATGGAAGCCTGAGAGAGAGGAAAAGGTTTCTGACTGCTTCCCGGGTGGGATTGCGGAAACAAAGAGCTGCTTCTGAGAAGGCCTCCCCCCTCCTCTCGGGATTTCCTCTCCTCTCCAGGGGAACAATGGTTGGACTGGGCAGAATCGCTGTGTCTGGACAGGGCAGGAGCTTATGGGGTGGGAAGAGGATGGAGCATGCAGGAAGGAAGGGGTGGGGGGGACAGGACCCCCCCCCACTTTCCAGGGATCCCTCTCTGGTCGCCTTGAAAGGGTGGCGGATTCCTGGGTGGGAGGGAGAAGCCAAGGCGGCCCCTCCGGAGATTCCTCGTGGGCGCACGATGGAGACGTCTCCCCAAAGACTGGTCTCCTCCCCCCAACCCCGCCAATGCTTCGCTTCCTTGTCCCGGGGATGCTCCCCTCCCTCCTCCCCCCGGCTCCCCCCACCCTTGGCCCCCTCCCTCTCTCCCGGAGTCTCCCCTGCACCCAGAGGCCTCCTTGGCGCGGCTCACCCCTCGCCATGCGCGACCCATCTCTCCACCCGGAGGGGCCCCACAAGACGAGATGGGGAGGGATGGGGGGTCTCTATCTAGGCGTCTTTCGTGCCCGTTAACCCTTTCATGGTCTGCCTCTCTCCACGCGGAGCGCACAGGGCCCCAGGGATGCCTGCGCGGGGGAAACGGGGCCAGGGAGTCCTCGTGGGACCCCGTGGGTGGGCGCCCCATGTCCACCCCTGCCGAGGAAAGCCCCCTTCGCAGCACACGTTCCGGGATCCAGGCCCTGCCGGGGGGGCCCACGGAAGGCGCTTTGGGGAGCTGGCGCGGAGTCCCTCTCTGGGTCCTTTTCTCCCCTCTCCCCCCCCCCGCCGAGACCCCTTTACCTCTTTGTCCTCGCTCGCGATTCTCATTTCCTTTCCTGCAACATCGATGTTTTTTTGGGGGGTCCCCTGCCGCCCCTCCTCCCCTCTCCGAAAGGACGCGCCCCTAGAGCTATGGCGCTGAGCGGCAATCCGGCGTAGAAGCTCCACTTCCGGGAGAAGCTGGCAGTTTGGGAGGAGGCTCACCCCTCCCTTATTCCCGGAGCAGAAGCCGGATTGGAGGAGGAGGAGGAGGAGGAGGAGGAGGAGGAGGAGGATCCTGATATTTTCAAAGGAGACGCCCAGGACAGCCTTGCAACTAGAGGGATGTCTGAATACTATTATGGTTCTTAGGGGAAGGGGGTAGTTTAAAGGTGTGAGAAACTGGGGTTGTTGACAGGGGTGGGTGACGGGTCCATGTTTCTGAATGCCAAAGACTCCTCCTTTGTGACAAATCTGTGATGCATCAAAGATGCTGTGGAAAAATGTATTGTGGGAAATGGGGAGAGGTCTTAAAAATCCATGCAACCATCTTCTCGGGGTTCCTACTCTTGGTGTGTTTCTTGGTGTGTTTGGTGTGTCTGAACCTTGTTGCAACAAATAAAGATCAGGTCAACTGACCGCCGTTTGCTTCTTTAACTTGGCTGGATTCTCCTTCTTTTGCTGACCGGAGGGACTCCCGGGGAGGGGCATCTTGACGAGCTGGGCAGCGAAGGAAATCCGCACCCGGGGATATTTTCCTTCTCAACTCCTTCCTACCTGAGCCTCACCCCCTTACCTAAAAGCCAGACACAACACAATGTGACAGGATTGTGACTCCTGCCCTCAGCAAACAAAATAGCTTTCCCCCCCCCGGAGCAAAGCAACCCCGGGATGCTGAGGTCCCCCAGTCCTTGAAATGAAAAGGGGAGGGGCTCGGGAAACCTTCCGGGAGCAGGCGGGGAGGGGGCTGCCCAGGCTCCAGGAGCTCCTTCTCGCTGGTTCCTCCCCATCGCCCTCCTGCTGCCTGCCTCCCCTCCGCTTCTACTGGTCCTTTGCAAGTGCGGGGAAGCTCTAGTCCCCCCGCCCCCCCCCCGAAGTTCCCTTAAGAGCCCCACGTTGCACGGGGCAGGCTCACCTGCAGCGAAACAAAATGCAGCTGCCCTGGCAGAGTGGAGCCAGGCTGGGGCGCAACGTGGGGACCCCAGAAATGTGTCCCTAGAGGAAATGCGCCTCCCCCCTTCTCTGGTGCTCAAGTGCTGCCGGTGGGATTTATGAATAACCGAAGCTCACCAATCAAGAGCACTATGTTTTGACAGCTAGCCAATGACGGCTGAAACTGCCTGCAAACCAGTGTTTCAGCTCAGCCTTTGCATGATTGTCTCAGCGCCCTCCTGCTGCTCAAAGTATATTAAATATAGCCATTTTGGTTTTGATTGCCTAAAGTTGCTACAATGTTACAAAGATTGTGTCTGAATGTATCCTTTCAGCTTGACAGCTCAGGGAATGATACCTAAATTTGTAAATTCATATAAAATCCATACTTTAACCGATTCTTCCCATTCCAACGCCATTTTAACTCTTAAGAAAAAGTAAATTTAGGCTTCACCCTCCTCCATGACCCTGGAAGTGGATAGCCACGTAGGCAGCAAAAACAGGGCCTCCTGCCATAATCCCCTGAGTACACTTCGCCCCACCCAGGGTGTGACCAAGGGGCGACAATAGACTTCCACAGAGGCAGTTGACCAAGCCAGGTGTTCTAAAAGCCCATCTCAGGAGAAGCCCTGAGGGCAAGGATGTAATTTGATTCTGAATTGATTTTAGAATGAATTGATTTTGGAAAGTATTTCAATTAATTGATTGTGATTTTATGTAAACCGTGTTACTTTTACTGTTGTTAGCCGCTCTGAGCCCGGCTTCAGCAAGGGGGGCGGGCGGGATATAAATATTATTATTATTGCTACTACTACAGTGGTACCTTGGGTTATAGACGCTTCAGGTTACAGACTCCACTAACCCAGAAATAGTACCTCGGGGTAAGAACTTTGCTTCAGGATGAGAACAGAAATCGCACGGTGGCAATGGTGGCGCGCCAGCAGCAAGAGGCCCCATTAGCTAAACTGGTACCTCAGGTTAAGAACAGACCTCTGGAATGATTTAGGTTCTTAACCAGAGGTACAACTGTATTATGTCAATAGTTTTATTGTTCTCTGGGTGATGGGTACTGGAGAGGTGTCCAGAGATGTATCTGATGGAGTGACCAACTGTTGAACTTGTGTAACCCTTTGATACCCCTCCCTATTTGTGACATACTAGTGAAGATGCTACTTGAAACGTATTCTGGGTGAAGAGGGGAAGTTTTAAAAGTCGATGTAAATTGTCCAGGGTTGTTCAAAAAAAGAGAGGTGCAAGGAGCTCCAAAAGGACCTCTCCAAATGGGGTGAATGGGCAGACAATACAGTTCATTGTCAATGAGATTAAAGTGATGCATGTTGGGACAAAAAAACCCTACGCCCATTAATATAATGTATAGGCTCATGGGTCTGAACTGGATTTCTCTGTGTGCTCTAGACCAGGGGAGAGGGGAGGTGGTCGCAGCAGGAGGGGGAGTCTCCCTGGATGCTTCAGTAGCCGGCCTCCTCTCGGTCTCCTAGCCCCCCTCCTCTCCTCCCTCTGAGCCTGCCTGCTCACCAAACCCTGTTTCCTCCTCAGCTTGCAACACCTCCCCTCCCCCTCTGCTCCATTTTCTCCCTCTATCTTCTCATTGCCATCCCACCACCAGTCCCCAGGATCTGAGCCTTCTTTCTTTGTGGGTCCCCCAGACTGGTGTCTCTCCCCCCCGAACCCAGCCAGTCCATGACAGCAACAGCAACAACAAGAGTAAAATCAGTAGGATAGCAATATGCACTGTGGTCCTCTGGCAGGAAGACTCCCTAGCAGCATGATTGACTAATAACTTCTGGGACTATGGAAAAATATTATCCTCCCCAAACCCCAGAATAAGCAGTAGCTCTGGGGTTCCCCTATGTGGTTCATGAGTGAAGATGGGCCCATCAGGAGACTTTCCTGGTACCTGCAACCCATCCTTCCCCCTCTTGCAGTTAGGTTGGGGGGGATCTCCCATTAAAGTTTTCTATAGAACGTGCAGGGGGCAGGGATGAAGTTCTGTTGAATAAGTAGTGTTTGGAGATCATGCGGTGGTGGGGGAGACAGAGTGTGATGGCCTGGGAATCCGATTCAGAGGCTGAACCGGAGGAATCCCAGCCTGCACAGGAGTCCCCACCTCCAGGGCCGGCTGAACTGGGGCAGGGCCTTGATTCTGAAGCACCTGCACCTGTGCCGGATCCTCAGGAGCAGGCACCAGGTGAATCCACTCTGGCTCCGGAGGTGGTTGAGGACTCAGTGCCTGCAGGTGAGTCTCCCCCTGGGTCCAGTAACCCTTCAGCCTCTCCTGAACTACAGAGCCTCAGGGCAGAGAGGCGAAGGGAACTGGTTTCTCCCAGGAGGAATCATAGAATCATAGAGTTGGAATAGACCACAAGGGCCATCGAGTCCAACCCCCTGCCAAGCAAAAACACCTTAAGTGCTCACCTTAAGGCCAGGAGAGGCTGGTCTCCTGGGGGTTGGGATCGCCCCTGGCCTCAGAGAAGATAAACGCCAGTCAGCCCGGTCCCAGGTAGCGGGAGCAACGTCGTTGAAGAGCTGTTTCGGCCAGCACCCAGTCCGGTTCTCCCAGAGTTCCTGTCCTTGCCCCGGCCCCTCGCTGTGGACCCCGCTTTGCCCGTGGAGGACTGTCTGCCGACCCTCGACTCCGGTCCTGGACCTCGCCCCACAGTAACCTCCCCCCTGGACCAGTACACAGAGTTTGGTGCAAAAACCAGTCTGACACACAAATACCCATCTTGAATGCTTGAGTACAGCAACTCCAGGGCCTTAGCCAAGCATCAGCGGGGTAGGGGTCACGTGTAGAGCAAGTCCCACACTGACATCAAAAACACACATAGAGGCAGCAGGACTTCTTCAGTAATAGTTTACTGAGCTTTCAAAGCATACAGTTCTCACTGGGTCCCCAGTGAGGCACAAAACTTTGCTCCTGAGAGCAAATCCAGTTTCAGCAGTAAAAAAAATACAGCACACAGGATATCTAAGTCAGGCACACACACCGGCAGAAGGGAGCAAGGGAGGAAAGAGGCTGGAAGGACATAGAGCAATGTGTTTTGTCAGGGAATGGTCTGAAGCCAAATATGGGGGAATCCATTCTCAGGCAGATCAGCTTTCCTCAGAAGAGGAGCTGGAGGGGGAGAAACGGCCCCCCTCGTTTCCAGTGGTCTCAGAAGCAGGGAGAGACGCAGACAGAGAGCAGATTAGACAGGAGTTACCTAGTTGGAGAGAATGACAACACTCAGCTGGGCCCTGAAGCCGGAAGAAGGATTTCCTCTGAGTGGAACATGTCCCGTGCTCCATACATCTAAATGGGTTCTCCCTTGTGAGACTCCCTAGATGTTTCCTAAACACTCCATTATAACTAAAGCACTTTTTGTAATCCCTCCATTTAAACTGCTTCTCCACTTTGAGGTTGTTGATGGTTTGTAGGGTGGCAACTATTAAAGTTCTTTCTGTGCATGTCTGTTGATGTTCCACTAGGACTGAAACTCTTATCTCCTTTGCTGCCATTTATATGGTTTGTCTCTTGTGTGAGTTTGTTGATGAAAATCAAGGATTCCACTCTGCCTGCAGCCCTGTGTGAGTCCGTTGATGTTTTCTAAGGGATCCATTATCACTAAAGCTTTTTTTGCAATCCATGCATTTAAATGGTTTCTCCCCTGTGTGAGTTCGTTGATGTCTTCTAAGATTTCCATTATCACTAAAGCTGTCCCCACACTCCATGCATTTAAATGGTTTCTCCCCAGTGTGAGTTCGTTGATGTTTTCTAAGAGATCCACTTTCACTAAAGCTCTTCCCGCACTCCATACATTTATATGGTTTCTCCCCTGTGTGAGTCCGTTGATGTTTCCTAAAGGATCCATTATCACTAAAGCTTTTTTCGCAATCCATGCATTTAAATGGTTTCTCCCCTGTGTGAATCCGTTGATGTGTTCTAAGTTGTCCATTATCACTATATCTCTTCCCACACTCCATACATTTATATGGTTTTTCACCCGTGTGAGTCCGTTGATGTATATTGAGGTGTCCACTCTGACTGAAACTCTTTCCACACTCCTTACATTTATATGGTTTCTCTCCTTTGTGAGTCTGTTGATGTCTTCGCAGGGTTGCATTGAAACTGAAGCTTTTTCCACACTCCATGCATTTAAATGGTTTCTCCCCTGTGTGAGTCCGTTGATGTCTTCTAAGGCTTCCATTATCACTGAAGCACTTTCCGCACTCCATGCATTTAAATGGTTTCTCCCCTGTGTGAATCCACTGGTGTAATTTAAGGTCTCCATTCCGACTGAAGCTCTTTCCGCACTCCATACATTTAAATGGTTTCTCCCCTCTGTGAGTCCGTTGATGTCTTCTAAGGCTTCCACTTCGACTGAAGCTCTTTCCACACTCCATACATTTAAATGGTTTCTCCCCTGTGTGAGTCCGTTGATGCATATTTAGGTGTCCACTCCGACTGAAGCTCTTTCCACACTCCATACATTTATATGGTTTCTCCCCTGTGTGTGTCCATTGATGCATATTTAGGTGTCCACTCCGACTGAAACTTTTCCCACACTCCATAATTTTAAGTGGTTTCTCCCCTGTTGGAGGTCGTTGATGTGAACTATGTGTGCTCATTCAATGACACATATTCCACATTTCACACATTTAAATTTCTATTCCTAATGAAACCAAAGGTGACCCATCCCCTGGAGTTCTGACTGTCTTCTCCATCTCCTTCTTCAGAGTGGGAGGAACGGAAATCCTGTTTGGGTTTCAAGGAAGAGAACTAAGGGAAAGAGAACACATCAAGCTCCATTAGCACCTTCTCCTATTTCAACATCTCCTACATTCCCTCACCTCCTACCCATGCTCCCAATTTTTAGGAAATGAAGTTGCAATGTCATCAAATGATAGTAATTCATCAGCAACTTTCATAATCCTCAATCAATGTTCATAAAGCAGCTTGATTTTTTTTAAAAAATGATGTGCTGTCTCATCTTGTGCCCGTCTTCTGACGCAGGACTATCCTAAAACGATACTGAAAAGCAGCATATTCAAGGCAAATAGATAAACTGTACTTGGTGGAATGTGTAGTTCCTTTAAAATGTAGTATTGATTCACTAATGGCCTGAAGTTGTGTTATTTCTGGGGACATGAATTTATTCCTGTTCTCTCTTAAAGATCATAATCATACAATCTCATGGGGTGTTAGGGGAGCGTTAATACCTTTGGTGGGGGACATGTTGTCCACCTTCTGGGGTAATCTACCCACCATTGGTCCCCACCCTGCACTCAGCTCTCACCTGTGGCTTCCAGAAACTGTCAGGATGGAATAGGGACCACAATCCCAGGAACAGCTTCAACCGGCAGGCTAAAGCAGGTGAGGATAGATGATGGGTCTCAAATCCTTGGTGTATTAGGGAATTCTGTTGCAGGTGAAGGCAGGCCCTGGTGAATGGAAAAGATGAGAACAACAGTGAATCCCACAGTCAAGAAGGCAGATTCTGCCCATTCTGCAGAGGAAAGTGAGGGCAGATGGGGCTGATCAACCAGGGAAGGGAACCCTTCGAGAAGGAAAACTCTGGTCGTAATACTTTGGTACACTCCCTCACTTCCTCTTGAGTTAGCTTCAGGAGAAGAAAAAGCTGTGGAGAAAAACCTCCTTTGCTCCCTCTTTAGTTGTATTCAGGACAAGGCTTTGTAGGAAAACTCACACAAATCCCGAGTGGACTCTCTAAGGCGGTTGGATGGTGTCCTGCACACCTCCTTCCAGCAACTCCTGCAGCCAAGCTGGTGCCAAAAGTACTGCTCTGCTTTCCTTGGGACCATATAAGCCAGGCTGAGAAGGGGCTCTTGTTGTCTAGGCAGCCCTGAACCCCCAAACACACTGTCCAGCCAGTGCTGCTAACACAGCAGTTTCAGGGGGAGTGATGAACTCAGACCTGTGTATCAAAGTCTCTCCAAAGTGGAACAAGGAAAACAGAAGTGCTGTTTATATCACACATCAATTTAAAAGTATTCAGATTATTTGTCTTTTGAAGAAAAGACCACCAAGTATCGTATGGCCCCTTCAAACTTAATGAAAGTCTTGTGCCTGGAGCTTTTGGGGGTGCAGGACCAGGAAAGCTTCTTCCATCATTATCCTTCCAATTGGGATTCAGGCCTCATCATGGAACTGAAACTACCCTGGTTGCTGTCACTGATGATCTCCGATGGTCTAGAGGCTGAGAGGAAAAGCTGTTTCCTGGTTCTGCTGGATCTCTCAGCGGCTTTGGAGACCTTTGACCATGGTATCCTTCTGGACCCTCTAGGGGAGCTGGGGGGGGGTCACACACCTCACCTGTGCTAATACTGGCAGTCTTTGTCCTGTATAGGCACACCCTGTATGAAGAGCCTCCAGTCACAGTCTATCATGAAAATGGGTCCCTTGACTGGAAAGATTCATGCAATGGCTATCATTGGATGCTGATGGGTTGTATCTCAGCTTGTCAGTCACTCTGACACTGCCTTCAAAGAATAAGAGGAACAGAAATGCTTTTGAGGTGCAACTTCTATATCAAGCCTGAGAGCCGTTCATGTACTCTGGACCCCTGTTTCTGATGACAGGTGTACATTATCCTCCGATAATGTGGCCGATTCCTGAGTGGGAGGGGGAAACCAAAGCGGCCCTTCCAGAGAATCCCAGCGGGCACCATGATGGAGACGTGTCCCCAAAGACTGGTCTTCCTAGCTCCTCCCTCCCAATTGATGCCCTTCCCTGCCCCAGGGATGCTCCCCCTCCCCACTTCCTCGACTCCCTCCCTCTGTCCCAGAGTCTCCCCTGCACCCAGAGGCCCCCCTTGGCGCGGCTCACCCGTCGCCCTGCGCCCCCATCTCTCCGTCCGGAGGGGCCCCCCACGACGAGCAGGGGAGGGGCAGGGGGGGGTCTCTATCCAGGCGTCCCTCACGCCCGTTAACCCTTTCATGGCCCACCTCTCTCCGCACGGAACCCACAGAGTTCCAGGGATGCCTGCGCGGGGAAATGGGGCGAGGGGTCTTCATTGAGATCCCCTGCGTGGGCTTCCTAAGGGTCCAATATAAACCCCCTTCGCAGCACGCGTGCAGGGATCCAGATCCACGACAGGCGCTTTGGGGAGCTCAAGGGGGTCTCTGGATCCTTCTCTCGCCTCCCCTGCGACCCCTTTACCTCTTTGTCCTCGCTCGCGATTCTCCTTTCCTTTCCTGCAACATCCACGTGGGTGGGGGGGATTTACCTGCCGCCCCTCCTCCCCTTTTCGAAAGCGCGCGCCCCTAGAGCTGCCGCGCAGAGCAGCAATCCGGCGCAGAAGCTCCTCTTCCGGGAGAAGCAGGCAGTTTGGGAGGGGGCTCACCCCACCCCCGCATTCCCGGAACAGAAGTCGGATGGCGAGGAAGAGGAGCAACATATTGGGGAGGGGATTTGGGGTTTGCGGAGGCGGGGTGTGGGAAGGATGTGCCGGGAGGGGTGGAATTTGGGGGGCGGGGAGGAGAGGAAGGTTTCCCCCTCCCCTCTTCCTTCTGTAAATCAGGAGATTGGGGCTGGGCTGATCCCGGCAATCCTACTGCAAATTGGGGTCCCCCCCCACAATGTTTATATTGCAAAATCCTTCCCTCCCCCACCCCACGCCACGAGCTTAGATCCCTCCGTGTTTTAGGTATTGCTGCTGTTAAATCCAGGAAGGGGGAAAGGCGCAGTCAAGACAGAAATCCATCGGGATGGTGGATTGAATCCTGATACTTTCCAAGGCGAAGCGCAGGAAAGCCTTGCAGCTAGGGGGATGTGTGAATACTATTGTGGTGCTTTGGGGAGGAGGGTAGTTAAAAGGTGTGGGAAAGTGGGGTTGTGGTGGAGCGATGAACCCCAAAGGACTGAGAATTCACTGTGAACAGGACTGGCCCACTCTAGCCTCACCCCCTTGCCTAAAAGCCTGACACCCCGCAATGTGACAGGATTGTGACTCCTGCCCTCAGCAAGCAAAATACCCCCATTCCTTGAAATGAAGGGAGCCCTGGGCTGTGGCTCTGTGTGTGTGTCTCAGGCAAAGGGGGGGGGGCTGCTCTGTGTGTTTTGCTAGTAGTTAAAATGCACATTTTTGAGGGGAAAGCTTTCTTTTTCTGTGCTTTGCATTGAGACTTGTGTTTCCAGCTCAGCCAGGAGAGCTGGCGCTGGAGGGCCAGCTGTGTGTGTGTGTGTGTGTGTGTGTGTGTGTGTGTGAGAGAGAGAGAGAGAGAGAGAGAGAGAGAGAGAGAGAGGAAAACACCCCCACACACCCCCACACAGCAACAACAGGCTCCCAGCTCTGTGTGTGTCTATGTATTTTATTGTCTCTATCTCGGCCAAGAGGGGCTGAGGCTGAGAGGAAAGAGGAGTTTTCTCACTTTGTGTTTTGCTTGAAGGCTCCTCTCCTGCTGAGGGCTGGGGCTGCAGAGATCGGGCTCATTCCCCCCTTGGCACAACTGCGAGTTCTCTGCCCAGGACTGACGGGCTGTGCAGCCGAGGGCGGCATTTATTTATGAGTCTTTTTTCTTTCTATAGTCTCTTTTCAAGGTACTACTGTATTTTATCTGCAACATGTTGGAAGGGCAGGGAGTCCCTTTTGTGTAACAACTTAAGCAGGAGGGCATAAGGGGGGGTCACACTCGCAGGAGGAACGGACTCCGTTACAAGGCATGGTGAATAATTTTGGCAAATTCAATTGCAAATATGGTGGAGCGATGAACCCCAAATGACTGAGAACTCCTTGAGAATACCCCCCCATGAGCCCCAGTGAGACCTGGACCTAACCAACCAGGTCTTTTGAAGCGTGACAAAACACCCTGGTTGTTTGGAGCAGTTTGCATACGCAGACTCCTGTGTAGCGGTCCTGAGAGAGAGCCCTACGTGGCTACAGAAGTTGAAAGGACAGTATTGTACCTCTCTGATGGTGCAGTGGGCACTGAAGGAGGCAAAAGTAATCAAACCCCAAAAGAAAGAGCACTTTTCCAGAGGAGAGGTGAAAACGAAATAATCAATGTGGCCCCCAATGGTTTCCACTGTTACGGAATGGGGGGGGCATACAAACAGAGGTTTACTCCCGAGTAAACCACATAGGTCCGTATAGTGAAAGCCATGGTTTTCCCAGTAGTGATGTATGGAAGTGAAAGCTGGACCATCAAGGATGATCGCCGAAGAATGGATGCTTTTGAATTCCGGTGCTGGAGGAGACTCTTGAGAGTCCCATGGACTGCAAGAAGATCCAACCTCTCCATTCTTAAGGAAATCAGCCCTGAGTGCTCACTGGAAGGACAGATCCTGAAGCTGAGGCTCCAAAACTTTGGCCACCTCATGAGAAGAGAAGACTCCCTGGAAAAGACCCTGATGTTGGGAAAAATTGAGGGCACAAGAAGAAGGGGACGACAGAGGACGAGGTGGTTGGACAGTGTTCTCGAAGCTACAAACATGAATCTGACCAAACTGCGGGAGGCAGTGGAAGACAGGAGTGCCTGGCGTGCTCTGGTCCATGGGGTCACGAAGAGTCGGACACAACTAAAGGACTAAACAACAACAACAAACCACATAGGGTCGGAGGCAATGACCTCAAGGTAACCCCGCTATACAAGGGCTCCCCTCGTCCTTTCACAACGTTGCACCAAGCACCACACAAAACCCCAACACCCCAAGAATAAAGCACCATTTGTGACCGCGTATCCCGGTGCTATATACAGGCAAGCAGTATGAACGAACAATGTATTTTATGAATGGACAATTTATTTGCATGAGGATGCGTCCTGACCAATCAAATCTAGCCCTTCAGCCAATCCCAGCAATGCTATGGCTCTGCAGGAGCTGCTCAGCGCAGCTATCTTCCATGATTCAACGAGCGCTGACAAGGTGACAACAGGTCCTGCTGAGAGAACAATGGACTAAGTTCATCGAAACCTCATTACCTTGTGATCCACTCATAAAACTGGATCCAATGTATCGAGGCCAAGTCAAGTCATTTCCAAACCCACTGTCTGTATTGTGAATAGCCAAAAACGCTTAGAAATTCATAGAAAATCACTGGTTTCAACAATTCTCTTCATTCCACCACCAATTTGCGTCATTGGCTAAGGGCTTGGAAACCACTCTGTCCCCGCCATAATCCCTCAAGCGGGAGGGTAGGAAGGTACTCATAGGTGTCAATCGCTGGGCAAAAGCTCTCCTCTGGACTTGCCCAGGTGCCAGACTATGCAAACCAAAGTTCTATTGTTCTTTTGCAGTAGGTGCTTAGAATGTACTTCCCAGTACATATCCTGTATTTGCCTGTTCCCCTGACACATTCCTCCTATGTGAATCATGTATAACCCTCCCCTTTTCTGATGTAGTGATGATGCTCCACGAACTGCATGCTGGGATAAGATAGAAACTTTTAAAAGTCCTTGTCACCCCATCCTCAGGGTACAATTCCCCTTTGGACCTGTTGCGTAATAAACTTTGGTCTACAGCTATTTGCTCCGGTTGGTGGCCAGACTCCTTCCTTTATTCCGCAGGGACCCACGGGTTCTGCCCAACAAGCTGGGTGGCTGAGGAGCCTCACACCTGAGTCCCCCTCCCCCGTAACACCAAATTAGCCCTTTATTGGCCAGACCTAGGAGTTTTCATAGCCTTTGGGGGCATACAAGATCCGGACTCTGAGCCTTCTTCCCTTGGGGGTTTCCCAGCTGGTGCCTCCCCCTCTTTCACCCAGCCAGCCCATGACAGCAACAGCAGCAACAACAGTAAATTCAGTACGATAATAATACGCACACTGGTCCTCTGGCAGGAAGAGTAATAACTTCTGGGACTATAGAAAAGTACTATCTTCTCCAAACCCCAGAATAAGCAGGAGCTCTGGGGTTGCCCCATGGGGTTCTTGAGTGATGATGGGACCCCCAGGAGACTTCCCTGGTACCTGCAGCCCCTCCTTCCCCCTCTTGCAATAAGGCTTGGGGGAAATCTCCCATTAAATTACAGTATTTTACGTTTTATTCAGAACGCGTAGGAGGAAGGGAGAAGTTCTGGTGAAGAAGCAGAGTTTGGACATCACACGTGGTGGGGGTGAGAAAGTTTGGTGCAAAAACCAGTCACACACATATGCACCCATTTTGCATGCTTGAGTACAGCAACTCCAGAGCATGAGCTAATTATCAGTGGGGTAGGGGCCACGTGTAGAGCAATTCCCACGCTGATGTCAAAAAACACACAGAGGCAGCAGGACTTCTACTTCTTCAGTAATAGTTTACTGAGCTTTCAAAGCATACAGTTCTCACTGGGTCCCCAGTGATGCACAAAACTTAGCTCCTGAGAGCAAACCCAGTTTCAGCAGTAAAAAAATACAGCACACAGGATATCTAAGTCAGGCACACAAACCGGCAGAAGGGAGCAAGGGAGGAAAGAGGCAGGAAGGACACAGGGCAATGGATGTGTGTCTTTCGCTTCCTGTCGTCTGGGAGAGAAGTCAGCAACTTTGCATCTGCAGGGACTTCACGAAGCAAAGCTTTCTGCCGGCTGCTTCCAGGCAAATGGGCATCCTGGAAACACACACTGTGATTCTTGGTATGTTGCCATATCAATTGTTTTTGAAAGGTTATCACAACGTGGTCTAGAAACCAGTGTGGACAATATATCGCCCAGCCCTAATCCTCACCCACAAACAGCAATCCATATTCACCCTCTCCCCTTCTCTATCAAAAGGTACTTTACATCCTAGATCATAATCACATTGTTTGACATTGCCTTCAGTATTTCATTACGATAGAGTTTTACACATAAAAAACCAGAACTTCACATACACAACATGTGTCAAAGACTGATTTCCTCCTGAGTTCATTTCTGTGAAGAAAAGAGTGGACTCTGAGAGGAAGACCTCCAACACTCCATACATCTAAATGGGTTCTTACATCTGAGAGTCTCTGGATTTTCCTTAAACACTCCATTGAAAATAAAGCACTTTTTGCAGTCTTTTCATTTAAACTGCTTCTCCTCTTTGAGTCTGTTGATGGTTTGTAGGGTTTCAACTCCAAAGTTTCTTCCTGTCCATGAATCTGTTAATTTAGAATTTCCACCCGGACTGAACCTCTATCTACTTTCTTGATATTTATAAGGTTTGTGTTTTGTGTGAGTTTCTTCACATAAATCAAGGGTTCCACTCTGACTGGAGCTCCTTCCACAGTCCATACATTTAAACAGTTTGTCCCCTGTGTCTGCTGATGTTTTCTAAGATTTCCATTCTGACTGAAGCTCTTTCCGCACTCCAGGCATTTAAATGGTTTCTCCCCCGTGTGAGTCCGTTGATGTCTTCTAAGGGTTGCATTTAAATTAAAGCTCTTTCCACACTCCATACATTTAAATGGTTTCTCCCCTGTGTGAGTCCGTTGATGTATTCTAAGGGTTGCATTGAAACTAAAGCTCTTTCCGCACTCCATACATTTAAATGGTTTCTCTCCTGTGTGAGTCTGTTGATGTTTTCTAAGTTTTCCATTATCACTAAAGCTCTTTTCACACTCTGTACAATTATATGGTTTCTCCCCTGTGTGAGTCTGTTGATGTATATTGAGGTGTGCACTCTGACTGAAGCACTTTCCGCACTCCATGCATTTATATGGTTTCTCCCCCGTGTGAGTCCGTTGATGTCTTCTAAGAGTTGCATTTAAACTAAAGCTCTTTCCACATTCCATACATTTATATGGTTTCTCCCCAGTGTGAGTCTGTTGATGTATTCTAAGGTTTCCAATCTGACTGAAGCTCTTTCCACACTCCATACATTCACATGGTTTCTCCCCTGTGTGAGTCCGTTGATGTTTTCTAAGGTCTCCATTCTGACTGAAGCACTTTCCGCACTCCAGGCATTTAAATGGTTTCTCCCCCGTGTGAGTCCGTTGATGTCTTCTAAGAGTTGCATTTAAACTAAAGCTCTTTCCACATTCCATACATTTATATGGTTTCTCCCCAGTGTGAATCTGTTGATGTGTTCTAAGGTTTCCATTATCACGAAAGCTCTTTCCGCACGCCATACATTCATATGGTTTCTCCCCTGTGTGAGTCTGTTGATGTCTTCTAAGGTTGCCATTATCACGAAAGCTCTTTCCGCACTCCATGCATTTAAATGGTTTCTCCCCTGTGTGAGTCCGTTGATGTATATTGAGGTGTGCACTCTGACTGAAGCACTTTCCGCACTCCAGGCATTTAAATGGTTTCTCCCCCGTGTGAGTCCGTTGATGTCTTCTAAGAGTTGCATTTAAACTAAAGCTCTTTCCACATTCCATACATTTATATGGTTTCTCCCCAGTGTGAGTCTGTTGATGTATTCTAAGGTTTCCAATCTGACTGAAGCTCTTTCCACACTCCATACATTCACATGGTTTCTCCCCTGTGTGAGTCCGTTGATGTTTTCTAAGGTCTCCATTCTGACTGAAGCACTTTCCGCACTCCAGGCATTTAAATGGTTTCTCCCCCGTGTGAGTCCGTTGATGTATTCTAAGAGTTGCATTGAAACTAAAGCTCTTTCCGCACTCCATACATTTAAATGGTTTCTCTCCTGTGTGAGTCTGTTGATGTATATTGAGGTGTGCACTCTGACTGAAGCACTTTCCGCACTCCAGGCATTTAAATGGTTTCTCCCCTGTGTGAGTCCATTGATGTCTTCTAAGAGTTGCATTTAAACTAAAGCTCTTTCCACATTCCATACATTTATATGGTTTCTCCCCAGTGTGAGTCTGTTGATGTTTTCTAAGTTTTCCATTCTCACTAAAGCTCTTTCCGCACTCCAGGCATTTAAATGGTTTCTCCCCTGTGTGAGTCCGTTGATGTTTTCTAAGTTCTCCATTCTGACTGAAGCACTTTCCGCACTCCAGGCATTTAAATGGTTTCTCCCCCGTGTGAGTCCGTTGATGTCTTCTAAGAGTTGCATTTAAACTAAAGCTCTTTCCACATTCCATACATTTATATGGTTTCTCCCCAGTGTGAGTCTGTTGATGTATTCTAAGGTTTCCAATCTGACTGAAGCTCTTTCCACACTCCATACATTCACATGGTTTCTCCCCTGTGTGAGTCCGTTGATGTTTTCTAAGGTCTCCATTCTGACTGAAGCACTTTCCGCACTCCAGGCATTTAAATGGTTTCTCCCCCGTGTGAGTCCGTTGATGTATTCTAAGAGTTGCATTTAAACTAAAGCTCTTTCCACATTCCATACATTTAAATGGTTTCTCTCCTGTGTGAGTCTGTTGATGTATATTGAGGTGTGCACTCTGACTGAAGCACTTTCCGCACTCCAGGCATTTAAATGGTTTCTCCCCCGTGTGAGTCCGTTGATGTCTTCTAAGAGTTGCATTTAAACTAAAGCTCTTTCCACATTCCATACATTTATATGGTTTCTCCCCAGTGTGAGTCTGTTGATGTTTTCTAAGTTTTCCATTCTCACTAAAGCTCTTTCCGCACTCCAGGCATTTAAATGGTTTCTCCCCTGTGTGAGTCCGTTGATGTATTCTAAGGTTTCCAATCTGACTGAAGCTCTTTCCACACTCCATACATTTATATGGTTTCTCCCCCATGTGAATCCGTTGATGTGTTCTAAGTTTTCCATTATCACTAAAGCTCTTTCTGCACTCCATACCTTTAAATGGTTTCTCCCCTGTTGGAGGTCGTTCAATGAAGCATATTCCACATTTCACACATTTTAATGTCTATTCCTGATGAAACGAAAGGTGCCCCATTCCCTGGAGTTTTGACTGTCTTCTCCATTTCCTTCTTCAGAGTCGGAGGAAAGGAAATCCTGTTGGGTTTCAAGGAAGAGAACTAAGGGAAAGGCAACACATCAAGCTCCATTACCACCTTCTCCTTTTTCAACATCTCCTACATCCCTCACCTCATAACCAATGTTCCCAATTTTTAGGAAATGAAGTTGCAATGTCATCAGATGATAGTAATTCATGAGCAACTTTCATAATCCTCAATCAATGTTCATAAAGCAGCTTGATTTTTTAAAGAATGATGTGCTGTCTGATCTCGTGCCCGTCTTCTGATGCAAAACTATCCTAAAATGACACTGAAAAGCAGGATATTCAAGGCAAATAGATAAACTGTAATTAGTGGAATATGTAGTACCTTGAATATATACTATTGATTTATTGATGGACTGAAGTTGTGTTATTACTGGGGACATGAATTTATTCCTGTTCTGTCTTAAATATCATAATCATACAATATCATGGGGTGTTAGGGGAGCGTTTGTACCTTTGGTGGGGGACATGTTGTCCACCTTCTGGGGTAATCTACCCACCATTGGTCCCCACCCTGCACTCAGCTCTCACCTGTTTCTTCCAGAAGCTGTCAGCAAGCAACAGGGGCCACAATCCCAGGAACGGCTTCAACCGGCCGGCTAAACCAGGTGAGGATACCTGAAGGGCCTCAAATCCTTGGTGGGTTGGGGAATTCTGCTGCAGGTGAAGGCAGACCCTGGTGGATGGAGAGGATGAGAACAACAGTGAATCCCACAGTCAAGAAGGCAGATTCTGCCCATGCTACAGAGGAAAGTGAAGGGCAGATGGGGCTCGTCAACCAGGGAAGGAAGCCCATCGAGAAGGAAACCTCTGGTCGTAATACTTTGCTGCCTCGTGAGTTATTTTCAGGAGACGAAAAGGCAATTTAGGGAAACCTATACAAATCCAGAGTGGAGTCTCTAAGGTGGTTGGATGGTGTCCTGCACACCTCCTTCCAGCCACTCCTGCAGCCACGCTGGTGCCTAACGGACTGCTCTGCTTTCCTTGGGAACATATTAGCCAGGCTGAGAAGGGGGTCTTGTTGTCTAGGCAGCCCAGGACCCCCCAAACACACTGCCCAGGAAATGTTGCTAACACAGCAGTTTCAGCGGGAGAGATGAGCTCAGACCTGTGTATCAAAGTCTCTCCGATGTGGAACAAGGAATACAGAAGCCCTATGTACATCATATGTCACTCTAAAAGTATTCAAAATATTTGCCTTTTGAAGAAAAGACCACCAAGTATCCGGTGGCCCCTTCAAAGCTAATGAAAATATTGTGCCTGGAGCTTTTGGGGGTGCAGGAGCAGGAAAGCTTCTTCCACCATTATCCTTCCAATTGGGATTCAGGCCTCATCATGCGACAGAAACTGCCCTGGTTGTGCTGGTTGATGGTCTCCGATGCGCTAGAGTTTGAGGGGAAAGCTGTTTCCTGGTTCTGTTGGATCTCTCAGTGGCTTTGGAGACCTTTGGCTATGGTGTCCTTCTGGAACCTCTAGGAGAGCTGGGGAAATGGTTATGCAGTGGTTCCCCTCCTTCCTCCTGGGCCATGTCCACAAAGTGGTGTTGGGGTATGAGTGTTCAGACCCCTGTGCTCTCATTTGTTGGGTTCCTCAGGGCTCTGTCCTCTCCCCCATGCTTTTTAATATCTATATGAAGCTGCCGGGAGAGATCATCAGGGGTTTTGGGCTGGGTGTTCACGAATATTTGGGTGATACCCAGATCTTCTTCTCATTTTAATCAGAACCAGTGAAGGTGGTGAATGCACTGTGTTGGTGCCTGGAGGTGGTTTGAAGATGGATGGTGGCTAACAGATTGAGCTTGAATCCTGACAAGACAGAAGAACTGTCCCTGGGGAACAAGGGGATGGGCAGGTGTGGGGGACCCCCTGGTCCTGATGGGGCAACTGTGCCCCTAAATAACCAGGTGTGCAGCCTAGGGGTCATTTTGGACTCACAGCTGACCAAGGAGGTGCAGATCACTTCTGTGTCCAGGGCAGCTGTCTAGCATCTCCATCTGGAATGCAGGCTGAGACCCTCCTTCCCTGCAGACTGTCTCACCAGAGTGGTGCATGCTCTGGTTATTTCCGGCTTGGACTACTGCTATGTGGTCTACATGGGGCTACCTTTGAAGGTGACCCAGAAAGTGCTACTGAATGGGAGCAGCCGCCAAGACCACATATCACTGCCCCTAAAGGACCTTCCCTGGCTCCCAGCACATTTCCAAGCACAATTCAAACTGTTGGTGCTGACCTTTAAGTGGCATGGCTGCATTTTCCAGGCATAGAAAACTATTGATCTAATGCAGGCTTCCTGAAACTCGGCAGTTTCCTTTCTGCTGAGAGCTGGTGGTGGGATAAGTTGCTATGAGGTTATGAAGAACCTTTCTTGTTTTGGGGAACCAGATGAAGCTGGTTTAAACTGGAGTGAGCCAGGCTTGCTATCCAGTCCCAAGGTTACTCTGACATTTAATTGTTTATAAATTACAGTATTGAAAGGCGCCTGGTCCCACTTCCTAGTCTGCTATTTTTCTACTCTGCTTTTGTGATTCTTACTTGAGTGCTTTTGGTATGCTAAGTTATGGTTTTATGTAAGTTAAGTTTTTGCTATTTTTTTATCCTGTTATGCTTCTTTGCCTTCAGTAATAAATTTATTTGCTGAAATAGATTGTTATGGAGCAGCAAGATCTGCAACCTAAAGCCCTCAACAGCCTCGACCCTGTAGGCCTCAAGGAGCATCTCCACCAACATCGCTCAGTCTGGACAGGGAGGTCCTCCTTCGAAGATCTTCTACTGATTCCCCTCCTGCAAGAAGCGAAGTTACAGGGAACCAGGCAGAGGGCGAGGAAATGGGCAACATTCTGACATTTAGAAGACAGCTGAAGGCAGCCCTGTTTCGGGAGGTTTTTAATGTCTGATGTTTTACTGCCTTTTATTTGTACTGGAACCAGGCAGTGGAAGAGAAACTTAAAGATGGAAGCCTGAGAGAGAGGAAAAGGTTTCTGGCTGCTTCCTGGGTGGGATTGTGGAAACGAAGAGCTGCTTCTGAGAAGACCTCTCCCTTCCCCTCTTCCTGGACAGGGCAGGGGCTTATGGGGGCTCATGGGGTGGGAAGAGGATGGAGCTTGCAGGAAGGAAGGGGTGGGGGGACTGGACCCCTCACTTTCCAGGGATCCCTCTCTGGTCACCTTGAAGGGGTGGCCGATTCTTGGGTGGGAGGGAGAAGCGAGGCGGCCCCTCCAGAGAATCCCCGCAGGCGCCACCATGGAGAAGTCTGCTCAAAGACGGTTTCTTATCCCCCCCCCCCAATTTGCTGCCCTTCCCTGCCCCAGGAATGCTCCCCCTCCCCACTTCCTCAACTCCATCCCTCTGTCCCAGAGTCTCCCCTGCACCCAGAGGCCCCCTTGGCGCGGCTCACTCCTCATCCCCCCCATCTTTCCATCCTGAGGGGCCACCCCAAGACGCGCAGATTAGGGACGGGGGGTCTCTATCCAGGCGTCCCTCATGCCCGTTAACCCTTTCATGGCCCGCCTGTATCCGTGCGGAGCCTACAGGACCCCAGGGATGGCTTTGCGGGGGTAACGGGGCAAGGGGGCCCTCGTAGGGACCCCCTGCGTAGGTTCCCCATGTCCGCCGCTGCCAAGGCGCCTAAGGGGCCAAGGAAAGCCCCCTTCGCAGCACACGTGCAGGGATCCAGGCCCCACGGAAGGCGCTCGGGGGAGCTGGAGGGGTCTCTGGGTCCTTTTCTCCCCCCCCCCGCGAGCCCTTTACCTCTTTGTCCTCGCTCCCGATTCTCCTTTCCTTCCCTGCAACGTCGACGTGGGGGAGGGGGTCCCCTCCCATGACGCCCCGCCCCCCCTTTCCAAAAGAGCGCGCCCCTAGATCTTCGGGCAGAGCAGCAATCCGGCGCAGAAGCTCCACTTGCGGGAGAAGCAGGCCGTTTGGGAGGGAGCTCACCCCTCCCTTATTCCCGGAACAGAAGCCGAATGGTGGTGAGGAGGAAGAGGAGGAGTAGAAGAAATGGGTGCAACGGATGGGGGCGGGATTTGGGGTTGTGGGGGGTGGGGTGAGAGAAGGATGTGCCGGGAGGGGAGGGGAGGAATTGGGGGGAGAGACAGGAAGGTTTTTCCCCTCCCCTCTTCCGTCTGTGGATCAGGAGAGGGGGGAGGGGCTGATCCCGGCAATCCACTCGCAAAGTAGGGTCTCGCACCCCAAAATGTTTACATTGCAAAATCCTTCCCTCCCCCACCCCACGCCGCGAGATTAGATCCGTCCGTGTTTTAGGTATTGGTGCACATTGAGCAGCGGCTTGGACTCTGTGACTCCTGTGTTACGGGGAAAAATGGGGCTCTGACTTTTGCACACACACACACACACACACACACACACACACACACACACACGAGACATCCAGGTAAAATTCATCCCTTGTGTCTCCCGTCAGAGGTAACACAATGAGGCCAGTAAGAAAGCAAGGCCAGCTGTTGATCTGTTTGCGGGCAGAGGCTTCCCCCCCCCCGCCCATGCAAGGAATAAAGTAATCCAGTCTCTGTGGCAGTTTATTTTATGGGGTAAAATCCTAAAAAAAAGAGACCTCAACAACTTCAATCCTAAGAAGAAGAAAAAAAAGCTCAAGAACTTCAGTCCTAAAAAAGGTCAACAAGTTTGGTTGGCCCTCACAGCCCTTCACTTCATCAAATCTGGCCCTCTTTGAAAAAAGTTTGGAAACCACTGGAATAAGGTCATTCAACTTGTGATTTGGTGTGTGTACACTGTGGACTCAGTGGATGGCGCTGGGTCACCACGGACAACTTCGTCATTTCTTACTATGATACGAAGCTACCAGCATGAGTTTGACCAAACTGTGGGAGGCAGTGGAAGACAGGAGGGCCTGGCGTGCTCTGGTCCAGGGGGTCACGAAGAGTCGGACATGACTAAATGACTAAACAACAACTATTTCTGGGTTAGCGGAGTCTGTAACCTGAAGCGTCCGTAACCTGAGGTACCACTGTATTACAGAAAAGTCCTTGACGCAGCCAACTAACGCTAACGTTGCTTACTATCTCCTGATAGTGGCACTGACCAATCACACCAAACACAAGGGGGGTTTGGAGCAGAACGGCTGGAAATCAGCTGATTGGCAGACGCGGAACTGCACCTGACGATTATGTGAGCGGCAATTCCCACCCAGAGAGCGTGAGGGGGCGAGCCCACTTTGTAGCCACCCAGGAATGGCACTGCAGGGGAGATGGCTAGCGTGCCCACAGAGAGGGCCCACTCTGGCATGCGTACTGTAGGTTCGCCGCCACTTAGCTAGACTGAGTTTGGAGCAACTAGGCTGGTGTGGAAGGAATTTTGTGGTTGCTGGAGTGCCTCTTTTCCTCAGACTGAAGTGCTCCCAAACCCTGAATCTTAGGAGGGTATGTTTGATAATAATAAGATAATAATAATATGATCATCATCATCATCATCATCATCATGATTAGGAATAAGAAAGATTAAGAAATACATTAAAATGTTTTGATGGCTGGTTGGGGATCCCTACAGAAGTTGCAAAGGCAGGACCCCAGATTCTTGTATTGGTATCCTAAGGCTGGAACGCCTGCCCCCCCATGGCCTGTGACCATGTGGCATTCTGGCTCTAGCACTCATAGGACCTGGGAGATGAGGGTTCGAATCCCCACACAGCTACGATGCTCCTGCTGGGTGATCTTGGACCAATCGTCATCTTTCAGCTTGGCCTACCTCACAGGGCTGTTCTGAGGATGGAATGGGGTTGAGGGAGAACCATGCCTGCCACATGGACCTTTGGAGGGGGGAAAGGTGGGATCTGAATGTCACAATAAACAACTATTTCAAGAATACAGAGGACATGGACGCAGAATTGCATGCACAGAAGGAGGTTTATTGTCACTACGGAGGAAGACGGGAGCTGGCCAGAGAGAGGGGGGGCAGACAGCTTGCAAAGGTTTGCATTTCCATGATGTGGTCTGGGAAAGGGGGTTCCAAAGTTGGCCCCATCACTTTGCAAAGCACAAGGAAAGCTTCGTTTACTCAGCTAACCAGTCCACAAAAGCATCTCATCTCTTTGCAGAAAAGGGAGACAGGTTTCATATCTCATGGGGCAAATTTCCCAGTTTGGGGGGTTGTACTGTTGCTCACACCCTCAAGCTCTGGATTTGGCTAGGTCTTAGTGGAATCAAGAGTCCAAACTGGATTTATTTGGGGAAGCCCCTCTTGTTTTTTCTGCTCCAGGCCAATAGAGGAGGGGAGGGAATAGATTTCCTGCAGGTGGACAGAGCAGGTGGGAAAGGGGGCTGGCCTTGGACCTGTCGGGAAGCTGGAGGTCTTTGGGTGTTCCTCTCAGGCCCAGGGTTTCAGGCATAATCGGTGGCCTTGTATTTGCAAAGGTATGGCAAGGTAGTCGTACAGGAACGCTGGATCCATTTCTGGGAACCTGCAGGGCAGAAGGTTGAGAGAGATTGTTAGGGTGTGTCCAGAAATTGAGAGAAAATGTAGACTTCCTTTTGAGTAAATCAAGTATTTCCTTCCCTGTTTTGGAGAGGGAGACAATTACAAGGAAAAGCAATGAAGAGATTTGATAAATACATAAGCAGAGGTATTTCGAACAAGCCATTCTACTTTTGCCAGTAGGGTGGGTGTCTGTGTGTGTGTGTGTGTGTGTGTGTGTGTGTGTGTGTGTGTGTGATGCAGAACCCTTTCCACATGGTTTGTGAGATCTTTGTCATGTTTGAGATATTTTCTAGCATTCCCCACACCTGCATGAATGAAACTTCACTGAAGCCACCTATCAAAAAGCTGAATTCTGCATTTAAATTAAGTTCCACCTTTGCAATGGGGCAGAGTTCCTGTGCCCTACTCTGGGACAACGAAGATCATGGCCACTGGTCCCATCACCTCCTGGCAAATAGAAGGGGGAGAAATGGAGGCAGTGAGAGATTTTACTTTCTTGGGCTCCATGATCACTGCAGATGGTGACAGCAGTCACTAAATTAAAAGACGCCTGCTCTTTGGGAGAAGGTGATGACAAACCTAGACAGCATCTTAAAAAGCAGAGGCATGACCTTGCCAACAAAGGTCCATATAGTTAAAGCCACGGTTTTCCTGGTAATGATGTATGGAAGTGAGAGCTGGACCATTAAGAAGGCTGATCGCCGAAGAATTGATGCTTTTGAATTATGGTGCTGGAGGAGACTCTTGAGAGTCCCATGGACTGCAAGAAGGTCAAATGCATCCATTCTTAAGGAAATTAGCCCTGAGTGCTCACCGGAAGGACAGATCATGAAGTTGAGGCTCCAATACTTTGGCCACCTCATGAGAAGAGAAGACTCCCTTGGAAAGACCCTGATGTTGGGAAAGATGGAGGGCACAAGGAGAAGGGAACAACAGAGGACGAGATGGTTGGACAGTGTTCTTGAAGCTACAAACATGAGTCTGACCAAACTGCGGGAGGCAGTGGAAGACAGGAGTGCCTGGCGTGCTCTGGTCCAGGGGGTCATGAAGAGTCGGACACAACTAAACAACAACAACAACACTCTGGGACAAAGAACCACTCTATACTTTGCCCACCGACCCCAATGGAGGTAACAGTTCAACAACAAAAATGCAGCCCAGGTGATACAAAGTGCCAAGTATAAAGTGGAAAATAGTGGGGTTCTCTCTCTGGAGCCCCATCTTCCCTGTCCTCAGTTTCCTTGCCAAGTCCTTTCTGCACAGGAATAAGTAAGTCTGTCCTTTTCATTTTTTGCCCGTTTCCCATTTCCCCATTCTTGAGTTCTCTATATTTCCACATCAGTTTGTGATTCTTGGTGGGTTTGATTATTTAGCTCCTCCTGAACATTCATCAACATTTTAAGGCCATTTCCAAACAATCAGCGTGTTTTTGCAAAGCAATTTCCCCCAATACAAGGAACTTTTGCATGTTACTTTTGCAGATGTTAGCATTTTAAAGCACACTGGAAGTACCGTATTTTTCGCTCGATAACACGCACCTGACCATAACACGCACATAGTTTTTAGAGGAGGAAAACAAGAAAAAAAAATTCTGAATGAAACAGTGGATGTATCATTTTTGTGCTTCATGCTGCGGCCACAGACATGTGATTTGACGGTGAGTTTGGGGTAGCCCAATGCAAAGATCCTGAGGATCCATGTGGATCCATGCTTTGTAACCACGTTTTTGCACCATTGCAGCCCCAGGCAACAGTGGGTGCGTGATTTTTTTGGTGCAGGCTGTAGCCATGGACATGCTATGTGATCTGATGGTGAATTTGGGGTGACCCAATGCAAAGATCCTGAGGATCCATGTGGATCCATGCTTTGTAACCACGTTTTTGTACCATTGCAGCCCCAGGCAACAGTGGGTGCGTGATTTTTTTGGTGCAGGCTGTAGCCATGGACATGCTATGTGATCTGATGGTGAATTTGGGGTGACCCAATGCAAAGATCCTGAGGATCCATGTGGATCCGTGCTTTGTAACCACGTTTTTGCACCATTGCAGCCCCAGGCAACAGTGGGTGCGTGATTTTTTTGGTGCAGGCTGTAGCCATGGACATGCTATGTGATCTGATGGTGAATTTGGGGTGACCCAATGCAAAGATCCTGAGGATCCATGTGGATCCATGCTTTGTAACCACGTTTTTGCACCATTGCAGCCCCAGGCAACAGTGGGTGCGTGATTTTTTTGGTGCAGGCTGTAGCCATGGACATGCTATGTGATCTGATGGTGAATTTGGGGTGACCCAATGCAAAGATCCTGAGGATCCATGTGGATCCGTGCTTTGTAACCATGTTTTTGCACCATTGCAGCCCTGTTTTTGCATCAGATCATTGCTATGTGATCTGATGGTGAATTTGGGGTGACTCAATGCAAAGATCCTGAGGATCCATGTGGATCCGTGATTGGAACCACGTTTTAAGTAGGGAGGGAAGGAAAAACATAGAAGCGACAAGGAGAGGGGTGTGCAGAGAAGCAGCTGGCTAAGAATGCAGGAGAGGGGTTTTACCGGAGGGAGGAAAGGAAGGCAAAAGTCCCCCCCCCCCACAAGCCAGCCAGCTCTCTCTCTCTCCCCCCCCCAACCTGCATGTTGCCTTCGAGTCCCAGACGCACGGAGAGGAGCTTTCCACTCTGCTTGCCTGGAGGGGAGGGGTTTTCTCTGCTCTTTGTTCCGTTTGAGCAAACACAGTAAGGAAACAGAAGCGGGTGGGCAGTAAGACCCTGAGGCAGAATGCAGGAAAGCAGCAACTTCCTCCTTTCCTCCCTTCTCTGGACTATTTGATATTTGCCTGATTTTTGCCTTCACTCGCGCTTGTCAGCTCCAGGGACCACACATTCGCTCGATAACACGCACAGACATTTCCCCTTACTTTTTAGGAGAAAAAATCTGCGTGTAATAGAGGGAAAAATACGGTATATGTGTTTTTGCGCACACTTGGTTGGAGAACTGCATTGCAACTTTCAGAGTGTCTGAGAATGGCTTTGTTTTAGTTCCCCTCACTTCCTTGAATGGAATGGGGTTTCCTTCCCCAGTCTCTGTTCCTGCATACCTGAATAAGAAACGGAGACACATTCGTCTGAAGAGATTGAGTTGCTGATTCTCCGGCCATCCCAGAGGGGTTGAGAGAAGACAGATCCATCGCTCCATTCCCAGATCATATTCTGGAGAGAGAGAAGGAGAAAGGAAGGTCTTGTGATAAAAGGGTAATGCAAGCCCATTGCTCCCCACATCCCCAGAGAGGACACAGCTGGGGAATCAGCACAACTGACAAGGCCAATGAGTTGGTTTGAGTCTCCAGCGGCTGGAGCCATAAAGGTGAAAGGGGACTGACAATTAGTAGGGTGTTGGGCAGAATCTGTGACTTTATAGATAGCACAGTGAGAGTTGGGAAGGAGGAAAGGCAATGAGGAGCTGGAGCTGGAGCTTCAGAACCTCCCACACAGCCAGACCGAGAAATAATCCCATCTCCAAATGGGATTTGACGTTTGGGGAAGAAAGTGGTTTCAGAGGGAAGTGAGAGCCGGTGAGCTACATCTGAAGGACCTCAAGGGAGGTGAGGAGCTCGTACAGTCAGCATCTTCAGAGAGTTCTAAAGGCACCTACTGAGGTACGACGGTCAGCTGCCAGGCCGATCCAGACGCTGCTAGGGCCATATAGTCGCAGGTAACTGTAAACCACATTTGCTTCCCTTGCAGAAAGAATGGAGGCCAGCTGGAACCCATGTCTCATCTGGCAGCTGACCTGCAGGGAGAAGAAAGGGGGAAACCAGTGAGATGCTGTCCAGAGCCAGGATTCCCAAGGAGTCGGCCCTTGCTCTTCTCTCTCTCTCTCTCTCTCTTTTCACAACTCCTTTTTTATTATTGCAAAGTAAATACATCAATACCAAACCATGCATAAAGAACAATATAAAGGGGGGGGGGAATAAAGAAGAAAAAGGGGAGAAATGCAAAGAAAAGTAGACAGTAAAAGAATAAAGAAAAGTATAATATTTCAATACAATAAACACCATTTTACAAAATAATAGTAGTAATAGACTTCCATCACTCTCACAACATTTCCCTCCAAGATTAGGAGCCCCCACAATCCCAAACATCTCACGGCCCATTGCCATATTTGAAAAGTCCAGACATCTCAGCATAGGGGGTCAATCCAGCCCCCCATTTCCAAGCCAAACCAAGCTTTTTCTTTCCAAATGTGGCTTTTTCCAAGTTCATTTGTCAAGTCCGAAAGCTCATATTCCTGTTGGGCCTGTTCTGTCAAGACACACTCCTGATTTAATTCCTGAGTGGGCTCCACATATTTTCCCACTGCCTGTTCAAAGTTTCCCACTGCCTGTTCCAAATTTCTAGCCGAGGTCGCCATCCAATTCACCTTTTCGTGTAATTGTTCCAGTAGGGCATTTGTTTTATAAAAGACACACAACAAGGTTTCTGAATACATTGTCCTGCAAGGTCAAATGTCTGTTCCCACGATTGTAATCTATAACAGCTGCCGACTCCCTGGAGTTGGTTACAGTTTCACAGTCTCCTTCTAGGGGGAAAACTTCTATATGTTCTTGCAACAGAGTTTCCCCTTTTAAGATACTTTGTCAATATTAATTCCTTTCAAATGCGAAGAGGAACAGTGGAATCACTATGTTTCTCTTCTTTTCACTATCTGTCAAAAACACTTATTTCTGGTCAGTGAACTTCAAACGTCGGTCCTGAAACCACCGCTCCAGTATCAGGACGGAGGAAAGTTACTTTACTTTACAAGTTTCCATCACACATGTCATAAGGGAGTCTTTAGATCATTTTGTAGATAAAATGCACGGCACGATCTCATTTCTCAATCACCTAGGTACTGGTCTTTTTATAGGTTTTTTTATAGAAGCTACATTGGAGAATGCAAAAGGGGATTGGGAAGGAATGATGCTACTTCTTGTATGCCATTTGACTGTTCACAATATTTATGAATTCATTTTATCATCGTGTTTTATTAGCACTCCACACAGCCACCTCCATAGAAACGTGTTTTAAGCCATGTACCTGAACTAATAATCTTCATTAGCATCTGGTATTTGCACAAGTTAATTCCTAGCATTAGCTGAAAATACATACTTTGTCATAAAGTTAACCACAAGTCTGGGCATGGAATGTTTCCCCATTTTAAGGGTCAACACTTAATTTTTTTACGAAGATTGAAAAAATCATGATTGTCTTTCAAAAGTGGCAGTGCTACGAGAATGTGATCCTGGCGCACATCATTTTGATCATAAATATCTGAACTTTTCCCAACTCTACAATGTCCTTTTTCAGGCAAAGTCACCTGAAGACCATGCCAAGCGTCTGGGAGGATTGGCAGAGTACCAGGAATGTGACCAGGAGATTAGGACTTGCCACCAAGCCTGCGAGGGAAGCCCTGGTGAGTTTGGGGACTGGCACTTCCTCCTACCTCCTCCAATTCTGCATGTTAGTTCTTTACATCCTCTATTCAGATTCGAAAGCTGGCAGGTGTCCAAGGAGTGCCCAGGTCTCTTTTTACAGCAGCCTGAGTTTTGCATTGCTTATTCCTAATCATAGCATTGCACATGTTTAGTGTGGGAAAGGGCTGTCATGTGGAAAAGGGAACAAGCTTGTTTTCTCCTGCTCTGGAAGGGAGTACTCGATCCAAGGCTTCCAGTTACAAGAAAGGAGATTCCAACGACAGTGGTACCTCGGGTTACGAACGCTACACCTTACGTTTTTTTTGGGTTACGAACAATTGTAACCCAGAAGTAAGTTGTCCGAGCTCTCAGAGGCTGCCGCCGCCTGGCAGCAAACCTGGACATCCACAGGGCCTACGGAGCTCTCTGAGTCCTCCGCGAATGCTGGGAACCAAGCCGATTGTGATTGTGGAAGAGGACCCTGAGTCCTCTCCAAACAGTAAGTGCACGTAAGAAAAGAAATAAATGTTAATTTTTTTCAGCTGAAATACTGTCTTATTTATTTTATAGTACAGCACATTGATTATTGCCTTCATTTTATGGGTCAGTGGTCTCATTGGACATTAAATTAGTGTTAAATTGCTTTTTAGGGGGTGTTTTTCATCATCTGGAACGGATCAACCCACTTTCCATTACTTTCAGTGGGAAAGTCTGCTTCAGGTTAAGAACAGACTTCCGGAACCAATTAAGTACTTAACCTGAGGTACCACTGTAAACATCAGGAAGAACTTTCTGACAGTAAGAGCCGTTCAGCAGTGGAACAGACTCCCATGAGAGCTGGTGGCCTCTCCTTCCTTGGAGGTTTTTAAGCAGATGTTGGGTGGCCAGCTGTCCTGGGTGCTTTAGCTGAGATTCCTGCATTGCAGGGGGTTGGACTAGATGACCCCTTTTGATTCTACAATTCTGTGATTCTATGATAGGGGAGTTGCTACATTCCCTAAGGATTTATTTGTTTATTTATGTGCCTCTTTCTGCAGCCTGGGGTTCGGCTTGCTTACTTCAGTCATCTGGTGTGGGCATCAGAGAGCAGTGAGAATTAAGGTGAGAGGTCTCTCCTCTCCCTCTTTCTCTTGGTGAGGAATGTTTGAATAGTCTGGTATGTTTTCAGGGAAAGCCCCAGGCTGCCATCCAGGAAGAATATGCTAAAATTTTATTAGGCAAATTATTTCAACGGGACTTTGATGTGAGTGGTTGGGACAAGTCTGAGGCATCCACTCACTCAGTTAATTGCCTACCATTGAGACGAACCAAAGGTCTTTCAGGTCACATTTCAGGAAACTATGAGTATTCATAATAATAATAATAATATATTTATAACCTGCCCATCTGTCTGGGTTTCCCCAGCCACTCTGGGCAGTTACCAAAAAAAGATTAAAAATACATTAAAACATCAGTCATTAAAAACTTCCCTAAACAGGGAACGTTATTCATACACTCGTGTTTGTACAACATAAAACTCATTTGAAGCACACTATTGTCCCACTACAAGCAAAATGTTTCCTTATTTCTGGGTCAAGTTTGCCCTTAAACAAAAGCCAACTGTGTCCTTTTGTGCTCCCTCCTATCTATGCAAATGCAAACCCCCTAGACTCTCACTAAACCCTCAAGAGCATATAAATGACTCGGAACGGTTTGTTTTTGTCTCAGGAGAAGCGTGAGTTGCCACCACAGCAGATACATCATCCATTCATCCAGGTGGACAGGTGAGTAGCCAATCTGGTCCCTTTGTCCAGGGTTCAACAGCAGCCAAATCCCTGCAGAAGAATCCTACTGCCCTGTGCAAGTGAATTCTCTCGACCTGGGTATGAGTTTTGGGGGCACCTCAATGCCCTAAGATCAGTGGTTTTCAACCAGTGTGCCGTGGCACCCTGGGGTGCCTTGAAGGATGGTCGGGTTTCCCAGGCAACACTGGGCTCTGTCCCTCTGTCCTTCCCTTCCTCCCCTGATGCCCTCTCATGTCTCTGCCTCCCAAAGGCTTGCATAGCTGTTTGTTGCAGCAGCCGTGGCTACAAGATCCACAGGCTAATGGTGCCTCTGGGGCTGGCCAGGGGGTGCTGGGTGCCAGAAGCTGAGGTGGCCTCGGAGTAAGCAAGCAAGCGGGTGAGGGAGCACAGCCAGCCAGTCCACCAGCCCTTGCTGTTGTGAATGGATAGACAAGTCCCAGGCCCCTGTGTGGCAGTGTGAGGAGGCACCTCTCCTTGGGGCAGGTGGGGCAGCTCAGAGACCAGGGATGGCAGCAGCAGCAGCTACCCAGAGGACTCCCCAGGAGAGGAGAGGAGAGGAGAGGAGAGGAGACGAGAGAAGAAGCTGAGGGATCACTCCACAAAAGAGGGTGGGCCCTCAGGTTGGATCTGGCAATTGTCATCACAGATGGGGGGCATTCCAAAGGTTGGGCACCGATCGCCTCTCTCAGCCCCATCTCCTCTTTCTCCTTGACGCGGGACACGGGTGGTGCTGTGGTCTAAACCACGGAGCCTCTTGGGCTTGCCGATCAGAAGGTGGCAGTTTGAATCCCCGCGATGGAGTGAGCTCCCATTGCTCTGTCCCAGCTCCTGCCAACCTAGCAGTTCGAAAGCACACCAGTGCAAGTAGATAAATAGGTACCATTGTGGTGGGAAGGTAAACGACGTTTCCATGCGCTCTGGTTTCCGTCATGGTGTCCCATAGCGCCAGAAGCAGTTTAGTCCTGCTGGCCACATGACCCGGAAAGCTGTCTGTGGACAAACTGTGATAGCCTGGGAATCTGATTCAGAGGCTGAACCGGAGGAATCTCACCCTGCACAGGAGTCCCCGCCTCCAGGGCCGGCTGAGCTGGGGCAGGGCCTTGAATCTGAAGTGCCTGCACCTGTGCCGGATCCTCAGGAGCAGACACCAGATGAATCCACTCTGGCTCCTGGGATGATTGAGAACCCATTGCCTACAGGTACACCTCTCCCGGCCCTGTCAGGGGAAGGTGAGCCTCCCCCTGGGTCCAGTAACCCTCCAGCCTCTCCTGAGCTGCAGAGGCTCAGGGCACAGAGGCGGAGGGAACTGGTTTCTCTCAGGAGGAGTGCTCGCCTTAAGGCCAGGAGAGGCGGGTCACCTGTGGGCCGGGACCGCCCCTGGCCTCAGAGAAGATAAAGGCCAGTCAGCCCGGTCCCAGGTTGTGGGTGCAACGACGTTGGAAACCTGTTTCTGCCAGCACCCAGACCTGTCTTTCCGGAGTTGCCAACCACGCAGCTTCCCCCTTGGTGGACAGTCTCCAGACCCTCGGCCCAGGACCGGACTTTGACCACGCCTCACGGTAACCCCCCCCCCCCCCGGGACCAGCACACAAACGCTGGCTCCCTCAGCCTGAAAGTGAGATGAGAGCAGCAACCCCATAGTCGCCTTTGTCTGGACTTAACTGTCATGGGGTCCTTTACCTTTACCCTTTTTCTCCCCACAGAAAAGGCAGGAAAACTGAAGATGGGGCTTTTGGCTTTCTTTGGTCTCAGCTTCCTAATTGCTGCTCCATTTTTGAGAGGTGAGTTCCTTCCTTCCAGACAGAGCTAGGGAGGAACCTTGGGCTCCTTGAGGAAAAGATGGGATAGAAATGCAACAAACAAACAAGCATTCAGGTCTGTCATGCCAGTTTGGGAAGTGCAGAGTTGCCTCTCCAACTCCAGTTAAGTACAGTTGTGGTGTGCATAAACATTTTGGATTATTATTCCCACAGCTATAGGCGTAGAAAGCCTTATGTCAGCCTGATGATTCTGGGAAAGTCCCAGGAGGAGGATTTTGCCATCTCCCAAATGATTCACGAGATCATTCCAGAAAATCTTGTCTTGTTGAACTGTCTCTGCACAAGCGCCACCAATTATGTGCTGCCACAGAAAGAAATCTGTGGGCACAGGGATCTGCAGGGATTTCCCTCTCAAAACATGGAGAGGGGGGAGCAGGCCAGTTTCTCACACAAAAAACGAGAAGAATGGCACCTGAAACATTTGCCTCATATCTGAGGTGGCCCCATGCCCTCCAAGGATAATTTCTTTTGAAAGGGCAAGTTTCTAGCATTCCTAAAACCTTGCTCTCTCTTCAAACACCTGTGTCCTTGGATGAAATTATTAAACTGGAAGAAATTCTCTGCTCTTCTGTCCCCACAAGATCACAGGATTCTTCGCTGGTTTCCCTGCACCACTTTCCTGTCTGCTCCACCTGCTTCTCACACCCGCCTGCTTTGTGCAAACCTGGGTGTCATTCCATGGACACCCCTCCCTCCCGTATCACGCCAACATTGCAACCCTCAAGAACTGATTCCTTATGTTTCGCTTCGATCTGTGGGGTCCTTTGATGATTCTGGTGATTCCCCATGTGGCCCTCGAGGTTCAGTCGACCTTCACTGGCTGACTGGGTATTTGGTGTGGCAAATCCTGCCCTGTGGAACTCCCTGCCATTAGAGGCTTGTCAGGAACCACCCCTGCCTTCGTCTGAAAACTGTGCTGCTTTGGCAGGCATTCCCAGTGTGAATTTCTCCTCCCTCTCTCTCCCTCTCTCATTTTTTTTATTGGTTTTCCAAATTATTACAGACCAGACCAAATTACTTTAATTTAATACAATTTCTTAGAAAAAAATAGGTTTCCCGCTCCTGTTGCAAACATATGTCCATCACTTCCTCATGTAGCCACTTCATCTCTTCTTTGTTGTTGTTCAGTTATTTAGTCGTGTCCGCCTCTTCGTGACCCCCTGGACCAGAGCACGCCAGGCACTCCTGTCTTCCACTGCCTCTCGCAGTTTGGTCAAACTCATGCTGGTAGCTTCTAGAACACTGCCCCACCATCTCGTCCTCTGTCATCCCCTTCTCCTTGTGCCCTCCATCTTTCCCAACATCAGGGTCTTTTCCAGGGAGTCTTCTCTTCTCATGAGGTGGCCAAAGTCTTGGAGCCTCGGCTTCAGGATCTGTCCTTCCAGTGAGCACTCAGGGCTGATTTCCTTCAGAATGGATAGGGTTGATCGTCTTGCAGTCCAAGACATCTCTTCTTTAATAACCATTTAATCCTTCTCTTGATGTTAGACCATTCTTGCAGCTGACCATAATTCTTTCCTTACATACAGCACCTCTGTTATTTCTCATAAATATAAAACCCATTTCACCGGTGTAGTCCTTCATAGATGTTTTTCTCAGACCTTGTGTGCTGAGCCGTTTAATTGCTATCTTCCTTTGTTCAGTTCACCACAGTGTTTACAAGGTCAATTTACGTTCCATTCCCTAAGCTGTTTCTCATTTTTAACCAACCGCTATCTGCAGATGTTTCCTTTATGTTTTTAGTTACATTTTATGGATATTCATGGGCTGATTTCATTCCGCTTTGTGTGTTGTGAGCTTCCTAGATACAGATGAGAAAGTGAGGATTGCAAATATCTAAAGAGATAAATGAACATCAACCCCAGGCCAGGTTCTGACTGGGCTTTTCCTTTGACTTCCTGAGCAGGTGCTGAGGCTGCCTGCTGCCACATGGAGTGGTTGCCATACGGTTCCTATTGCTACAAACTCTTCAGCGATAAAGTGAGCTGGGCTGAGGCAGAGGTAAGTGTGGCCTCTTGGCTTTGGTCAAGAGCTGATGGATTGATTGATCAGTTTACTTATATGCCAGTTTTGCACAACAAGCTCATAACGTCCTGCAGCAAACCTTAAAAACATCCAAACGCAGAGCACTAGAAATACAAATATCTTCTTCATAATAATACCTTTATTGCCAATGTACAACCTGTGTACACTAAAATTAACTGAGCCCCACCACACAAACAGTCTCATGGCACTCTGTGTGCTTGTCACACAACAAACCAAACCCAAAAGTCAGTTGCACTATATTATTATTTTCTGTTTAGCAGCCTAACAGCCCACGGATAGAAACAGTTTTTTAGCCTGTTGGTACAGCTGATTATACTTCTATATCTCCTGCCCGAGGGTAGAAGATTAAAGAGGTGCTGGCCGGGGTGTGAATCATCCCTGAGAATTTTCCTTACTCTCCTAAGGCAACGATCATTTGCAATGTCATCTAGCGGGCTCAGGGAAAGCCCATGATATCATGCGCTGTGTTCACCACCCTCTGTAGAGACTTTCTGTCCGTGGCTGTCAAGCCAAAGTACCACACTGTGATACAATATGAGAGGGCACTTTCTATTGTGGACCAGTAGAAGGAGGTCATCAATTGTCGTTTAACATTGTTCTTTCATAAGACCCTGAGGAAATGGAGTCTCTGTTGGGCCTTCCTAACCACCTGAGTTATTACTATTATTGGCAGGGATGGGGGGGAACGGGTCACGTGATGTCAGTGCCCCAGTTAGGTATATGTGCAATGTTAGACAAAGGGTAGGAAAACAAGCTCTGCCGCCAGCATTCAGGGCTTACTCTGAGTTTTGGGGTGGCACGAAAGTGCCCAAGATCCTCTTTCCCACCTGCAAACGCTTTGGGCTTCCGTGCATGTTCCCTCATCCCTGCCCTTTACTGAATCCTCCCTGATTTCCTGCTCTTTGGGTAAAAATGACGTTTCTCTTGCCCTCTCTCAGATTGCCTGCCAAGATTACTTCCTCGGCGGTCACCTGGCCTCCATCCACAGCGCGGAACAATCTGCCGAGCTGGCCAAGTACATCATTAAATACCGCAAAGTTGGAAGCCATGTCTGGATTGGACTGCGTGACCCCCGGAAGGTGGGTTTGCTGGCTTATTTTAGCTTCTAAGGTGCTTTTGGACTCCAATGCAGGTTGCGGTGGGGGGGGGGCTTGTAGAAAGATGCTGAACTTAATAAGAGGGCAGGGTGCCCCCACCCCCAGAATGTCGGTATTTTTCACTCCATAAGACGCACGCAACCATAAGATGCACCTAGTTTTTAGAGGGGGAATGCAAGAAAAAAATGTTCTTTAAAGGGAGCACTGAGCAGAGCCTGTATGCATCCCAGGTTCTGCTCAGCGCTCTCTTTCACGAGCCGCGTGGAGCACGTGTGTGACACTTGCAGGCTTTTCCCTGAGGAGGGAGAAGGGCAGCCCATCACTGATGGGTTGCCCTTCTCCCTCCTCAGGGAAAAGCCCCCAAGAGCCCCCCACACGCTCCGCGCGCTCTTTAAAGGGAGTGTGGCTCTTGCTGGCTTTTGCGGGAGGTGGGGGAAGGGACAGAGTGTGACTAAGCCAGAAACTAGAACAGCGAGAGGGAGCGCAGCGATCCCTCTTGTTGTTCTGGCTTCTGGGATAGCTGCACAGCCTCTTCAGGGCAGCAGGATGAAGGCTCCCCCTATCCTGAAGAGGCTGCGCCCGGCTAAGCCAGAAGCTAGAACAGTGAGAGGGAGCGCTGCGCAGCAATCCCTCTCGCTGTTCTGGCTTCTAGGATAGCTGCGCAGCCCGCATTCGCTCCATAAGACGCAAACACATTTCCCCTTACTTTTTAGGAATGAAAAAGTGTGTCTTATAGAGCGAAAAGTACGGTATTTGGAAATTCATTGGGATTCTTCATTGTTGTGAACCATTTTCATATCTATTCATTAGTAGCAGAATAATTTAACTTTTAAAAATACTATGTACTGCAGTCACACTGGCTGAGTGGTTACTATTTAATTTACTGCATTTGTATTCCACCTCTCCTCCAAGGAGTGGAAAGTGGTCCCAACTAAAGAGTAATGGGAACTTAAGTTGACAGAATATGCGCAGCTTGCAGACTTAACGTATAGAATAAGAGAACAAGAAGGACACACGTTTAGAGAAGATTGGAAAACGTTGATTGAATATATGGGAAATAACTGTGTACAACTGAAAACGCTGGCAGCATTAAGATTAATTCAACAGTGTAAACAAGTTTTGATGGATGCAATAATGGAATACTGAATGGTACAGTTTCTGTAAAATATGCAGGGGTTTATGATTTGCAGAATGAACCATGGAAAGAGAAGAAGGGAAGCCATTGACGTCTTAAGGATGTAAAAATGAGTATTTTAAATTGTAAAACAGAAAATTTAATTATATATACGTATATGTAAAAAAGAGTGTGAGCAGCTGCTGCAAGGAGACTCCAGGTCTCCCATCTGCCTAACGAGAGCCTTGCCTGGGCATCTTTGCTCTCTTCCCTGACAAACAAACTGCTTTTCTGTCCACACAGAACCGGCAGTGGCAGTGGACGGATCGGTCTTCAAACAGCTACAAGAACTGGAATGCTGGAGAACCCAACAACAACAACAACAACGAGAACTGCGTCGATCTTTGGGCTGACACAGGTGAGCCCAGAGGGAGAGCTTCCTGCTCTGGCACCCAGAGCAGCGCACATGCGGGGATGTGGCTTGTGCGCGTCTCAGGGGGCGTGGCGCACGTGGGGGGTGCGTGGTGAGTGGCATGTATTCCAGGGGCACCGAGTGATATCACGCCCCCCCCAGAATGACACCCGGGGCGAACCTCACCCCCCGCACCCCCCTTCCTCCACCAGTGCAGTGGGTGAGACCAGGTGACGTGGGCATGTTGGCGAGAGCGGGGGGAGGGCAATGAACTGAGCAGCCCAGTTGTGGGACCTGCTAGGAATGGAGGGTGTGCTTGCAGAATGAGAGATTTCTTTGAATCTTATTAACCATCAGGGTAAAGGTAAAGGTATGCCTGACCATTAGGCCCAGTCGTGGACAACTCTGGAGTTGCGCACTCATCTCGCTCTATAGGCTGATTGGAGCCGGCGTTTTTCCGCAGACAGCTTCTGGGTCCTGTGACCAGCATGATTAAGCTGCTTCTGGCAAACCAGAGCAGAGCACAGAAATGGCGTTTACCTTCACACTGGACTTGGAAGCAGCAGCAGCAAAAACTGACCACGTTTTTGCTTGAGTTCTCCAATATCCCTAGCAATATCTCAGTGACATCCATTACAATATTAAACCTTGGAAAATCTCAGAGTGGAGCACAAGACACAGGTTCTCTTTTGCTTTCCAGGATACATGAAGTGGAACGATGAGAACTGCAACTCTGCTCTTTCGTACCTCTGTCAGTACAAACTCTAGGATGGAGTCCCCGTTTCTCATCACCTGAGAAGGCAGGGTCAGGAAGACACACCCTTCAGATAAAGGAAAGGGGATATTCCTGCAAGGACCCCATCTCTACATCCTTTTATCATCTCTCCTTGTTGATTGGTGGTTAGTTTGCTTGCTTACGTCTCCTGGTTGTTGATCAGAAAAATGTAACGTCCAATAAACTTCATCTTTATCTCTTTGTTCATTGAATAAGATTTTACTTACTGCTTTCTCTGTACTTCAAAGGAGTTGTGTAAGACTTAATCCTCCATGACTTCTAACGTACATACCTCTTATGTATATTTACGTAAAATATAAAATGCTCATTAAAAATACTGAAGGCAAGTCAATTTATCAAATTTATCAAAATAGAAGCAAAACTTGCATAATATATGAAAATGCGTGTTAAAATGACACGTGTGGGTTAGGTTGCCAAATCAAAAGAAGTCTTCAGCTCGGTGAGCAAATGTCGAAAGCCCACGTGGGTCCCCAATAAACCCCCCTTTGAAGCCAGAGGCATTAGCATGCAGCCAGATAACAGTTGCACTGACACCACAAATAATCACCCTTAAGCACTTAAGCCTTAAGTACCCTTAAGTGGGTGGCGCTGTGGGTTAAACCACAGAGCCTAGGACTTGCTGATCAGAAGGTCGGAGGTTCGAATTCCATGATGGGGTGAGCTCCCATTGCTCAGTCCCTGCTCCTGCCAACCTAGCAGTTTGAAAGCATGTCAAGTCCAAGTAGATAAATAGGAACCGCTCCGGCATGAAGGTAAACAGTGTTTCTGTGCACTGCTCTGGTTCGGCAGAAGCGGCTTAGTCATGCTGGCCACATGACCCAGAAACTGTACTCGTGAGAAAAGGGAAAAGTTGACAGCTATGAGTTGGGACCCCATTCGTTTTCCATTTAGGGGCTAATGAAACACAGTTGTTGCATACATTAATAACCTTTTTTGACACCTGGGAATTTCTGACTGAATTATCCCCAACAGAAAGGACTCTGGGGTTTTTTGGGGGCAGGGGGGGTAGTACTTTTAAACATCCCCCCCAATTCATTATGGATCATTTCCCAATACTCTTTTACCACATGCGACGGAACATTCCCTCTAGGGCAGCCACACACTCTCAGTCTAGCCTCCCTCACAGGGTTGCTGTGAGGATGAAATGGGGAAGAGGAGAGTGATGTACACCACTTTCCACTTCTTGGAGGAGAAGCGGGATACAAATGCAATAAATTAAATAGTAACCACTCGGCCAGTGTGGCCGCAGTGCATAGTATTTTTAAGAGTTAAATTATTCTGCTACTGATACATAGATATGAAAATGGTTCACAACAAGGAAGAATCCCAATGAATTTCCAAATACCGTATTTTTCGCTCTATAAGACGCACTTTTTCCCTCCTAAAAAGTAAGGGGAAATGTGTGTGCGTCTTATGGAGCGAATGCAGGCTGCACAGCTATCCCAGAAGCCAGAACACCGAGAGGGATTGCTGGCCTCCCTCTCGCTTTTCTAGCTTCTGGCTTAGTCGCCTTCTGCCCCTTCCCCCACCTCCCGTAAAAGCCAGCAAGAGCCACGCGGAGCGTATGTGCGGCTCTTGGAGGCTCTTTCCCCAATGAGGGAGATGGGCTGCCCTTTCCCTCCTCGGGGAAAAGCCTGCAAGCGCCACACACACGCTCCACGTGGCTCGTGAAAGGGAGTGCTGAGCAGAGCCTGGGATGCATATAGGCTCTGCTCAGCGCCCCCTTTAAAGAACATTTTTTTCTTGCACTCCCCCTCTAAAAACTAGGTGCATCCTATGGTCAGGTGCATCTTATGGAGCGAAAAATACCGACATTCCAGGGCTGGGGGCACCCTGCCCTCTTATTAAGTTCAGCATCTTTCTACAAGCCCCTCCCCCCCCGCAACCTGCATTGGAGTCCAAAAGCACCTTAGAAGCCAAAATAAGCCAGCAATAAGACCCCCACCTTCAGGGGGTCACACAGTCCAATCCAGACACAACTTCCATCTTTGCGGTATTTATTGATGTACTTGGCCAGCGCGGCAGATTGTTCCGCGCTGTGGATGGAGGCCAGGTGACCGCCGAGGAAGTAATCTTGGCAGGCAATCTGAGAGAGGGCAAGAGAAACATCATTTTTACCCAGAGAGCAGGAAATCAGGGAGGATTCCGTAAAGGGAAGGGATGAGGGAACATGCATGGAAGCCCAAAGAGTTTCCAGGTGTGAAAAAGGATCTTGGGCTCTTTCGTGGCACCCCAAAACTCAGAGTAAGCCTTTCCTGCCCTCCGTCTAAAATTGCATGTATACCTAACTGGTGCACTGATGTCACATGACCTGTACCCCCCCCGCCAAGGACAGGGACAGCCCCCTCCTTGAAAAATATGGGGGGATGAAGACCCATAAGCCCCCACTACTCGGCACCACAATACCTATGAATTAGCATATGCAGATTTGCGACAAGGGCTTGCACCATTGCTCTTCCAGCCCCCCCCCATTCTGTATTTCGTATATTTGCATATTTGTATATTTGTATATTTGTATATTTGTGTCCTCTCATATTATATCACAGTGTGGTACGTTGGCTTGACAGCCACGGACAGAAAGTCTTTACAGAGGGTGGTGAACACAGCACATGATATCATGGGCTGCCCCCTGAGCCCACTAGATGACATCGCAAGGGATCTTTGCCTTAGGAGAGCAAGGAAAATTCTCAGGAACAGTTCACACCCCGGCCAGCGCCTCTTTAATCTTCTACCCTCGGGCAGGAGATATAGAAGTATCAGTCGTACCAACAGGCTAAAAAACAGTTTCTATCCATGGGCTGTTAGGCTGCTGAATGGAAAATAATATAGTGCAACTGACTTTCAGGGTTGGAGTGTTGTGAGACAAGCGCACAGAGTGCAATGAGATTGAGTGTATGGGGGGGGGAGGCTTGGTTAATTTCATTGTACACAGTTTGTACATTGACAATAAAGGTATTATTATGATGATGATGAAGATATTTCTATTTCTAGTGCTCTGTGTTTGGATGTTTTTAAGGTTTGCTGCAGGACATTATGGGCTTGTTGTGCAAAATCGGCATATAAGTAAACCGATCAATCAATCCATCAGCCCTTGATCAGAGCCAAGAGGCCACACTTACCTCTGCCTCAGCCCAGCTCACTTTATCGCTGAAGAGTTTGTAGCAGTAGGAACCGTACGGCAACCAGTCCATGTGGCAGCAGGCAGCCTCAGCACCTGCTCAGGAAGTCAAAGGAAAAGCCCAGTCAGAACCTGGCCTGGGATTGATTTTCATTTATTTGTTTAGATATTTTCAATCCTCACTTTCATGCATCTGTATCTAGGAAGCTCACGGCACACAAAGCGGAATGAAATCAGTCCATGAATATCCATAAAATGTAACTAAAAACATAAAGGAAACATCTGCAGATAGCAGTTGGTTAAAGATGAGAAAGAGCTAAGGGAATGGAATGTGAATTGACCTTGAAAACACTGTGGTGAACTGAAGAAAGGAAGATAGCAATTAAATGGCTCAACACACCAGGTCTGAGAACAAGGTCTATGAAGGACTACACAGGTGAAATGGGTTTTATATTTATGAGAAATAACAGAGGTGCTGCATGTAAGGAAAGAATTATGGTCAGCTGCGAGAATGGTCTAACATAAAGAGAAGGATTAAGAAGAGATGTCTTGGACTGCAAGAATATCAAACCGATCCATTCTGAGGGAAATCAGCCCTGAATGCTCCCTGGAAGGACAGATCCTGAAGCTGAGGCTCCAAGACTTTGGTCACCTCATGAGAAGAGAAGACTCCCTGGAGTCTCCCTGGAGGCAGTGGAAGACAGGAGTGCCTGGTGTGCTCTGGTCCAGGGGGCCACGAAGAGTCGGACACGACAAACGACTAAACAACAACTTAGAAGAGATGAAGTGGCTACATGAGGAAGTGATGGACATATGTTTGCAACAGGAGTGGGAAACCTATTTTTTTCTAAGAAATTGTATTAAATTAAAGTAATTTGGTCTGATCTGTAATAATTTGGAAAACCAATAAAAAAATGAGAGAGGGAGAGAGAGGGAGGAGAAATTCACACTGGGAATGCCTGCCAAAGCAGCACAGTTTTCAGACGAAGGCAGGGGTGGTTCCTGACAAGCCTCTAATGGCAGGGAGTTCCACAGGGCAGGATTTGCCACACCAAATACCCAGTCAGCCAGTGAAGGTCGACTGAAGCTCGAGGGCCACATGGGGAATCACCAGAATCATCAAAGGACCCCACAGATCGAAGCGAAACATAAGGAATCAGTTCTTGAGGGTTGCAATGTTGGCGTGATACGGGAGGGAGGGGTGTCCATGGAATGACACCCAGGTTTGCACAAAGCAGGCGGGTGTGAGAAGCAGGTGGAGGAGACGGGAAAGTGGTGCAGGGAAACCAGCGAAGAATCCTGTGATCTTGTGGGGACAGAAGAGCAGAGAATTTCTTCCAGTTTAATAATTTCATCCAAGGACATGGATGTTTGAAGAGAGAGCAAGGTTTTAGGAATGCTAGAAACTTGCCCTTTCAAAAGAAATTATCCCTGGATTGCATGGGGCCACCTCAGATATGAGGCAAATGTTTCAGGTGCCATTCTTCTCGTTTTTTGTGTGAGAAACTGGCCTGCTCCCCCCTCTCAAAGTTTTGAGAGGGAAATTCCTGCAGATCCCTGTGCCCACAGATTTCTTTCTGTGGCAGCACATAATTGGTGGTGGCTGTGCAGAGACAGTTCAGCAGCACAAGATTTTCTGGAATGATCTCGTGAATCATTTGGGAGATGGCAAAATCCTCCTCCTGGGACTTTCCCAGAATCATCAGGCTGACATAAGGCTTTCTACGCCTATAGCTGTGGGAATAATAATCCAAAATGTTTATGCACACCACAACTGTACTTAACTGGAGTTGGAGAGGCAACTCTGCACTTCCCAAACTGGCATGACAGACCTGAATGCTTGTTTGTTTGTTGCATTTCTATCCCACCTTTTCCTCAAGGAGCCCAAGGTTCCTCCCTAGCTCTGTCTGGAAGGAAGGAACTCACCTCTCAAAAATGGAGCAGCAATTAGGAAGCTGAGACCAAAGAAAGCCAAAAGCCCCATCTTCAGTTTTCCTTCCTTTTCTGTGGGGAGAAAAAGGGTAAAGGTAAAGGACCCCATGACAGTTAAGTCCAGACAAAGGCGACTATGGGGTTGCTGCTCTCATCTCACTTTCAGGCTGAGGGAGTCAGCATTTGTGTGCTGGTCCCGGGGGGGGGGGTTACCGTGAGGCGTGGTCAAAGTCCGGTCCTGGGCCGAGGGTCTGGAGACTGTCCACCAAGGGGGAAGCTGCGTGGTCGGGAACTCCGGAAAGACAGGTCTGGGTGCTGGCAGAAACAGGTTTCCAACGTCGTTGCACCCGTAACCTGGGACAGGGCTGACTGGCCTTTATCTTCTCTGAGGCCAGGGGCGGTCCCGGCTCACAGGTGACCCGCCTCTCCTGGCCTCAAGGCGAGCACTCCTCCTGAGAGAAACCAGTTCCCTCCGCCTCTGTGCCCTGAGCCTCTGCAGCTCAGGAAAGGCTGGAGGGTTACTGGACCCAGGGGGAGGCTCACCTTCCCCTGACAGGGCCAGGAGAGGCGAACCTGTAGGCAATGGGTTCTCAATCACCCCAGGAGCCAGAGTGGATTCATCTGGTGTCTGCTCCTGAGGATCCGGCACAGGTGCAGGCACTTCAGATTCAAGGCCCTGCCCCAGCTCAGCCGGCCCTGGAGGCGGGGACTCCTGTGCAGGCTGGGATTCCTCCGGTTCAGCCTCTGAATCAGATTCCCAGGCTATCACAGTTTGTCCACAGACAGCTTTCCGGGTCATGTGGCCAGCAGGACTAAACTGCTTCTGGCGCTATGGGACACCATGACGGAAACCAGAGCGCATGGAAACGTCGTTTACCTTCCCACCACAATGGTACCTATTTATCTACTTGCACTGGTGTGCTTTCGAACTGCTAGGTTGGCAGGAGCTCGGACAGAGCAACGGGAGCTCACTCCATCGTGGGGATTCGAACCGCCACCTTCTGATCGGCAAGCCCAAGAGGCTCCGTGGTTGTTTTTTTTTTAAAAAATAAATTTTTATTAGAGTTTTACAAAAGAAAAAAGTAAAGATTTACAGAATAACAAAAGAGAAACCACAGATAAAAATAGACAATACAAAAAAAAAACCGCATAAAACACACAAAAAACAGCCAATTAAGAAAAAAAAGAAATTAAAAAGATAAAACAAATCCATTTTTCTGAATATCCTCAAAGTCATATGCTTATATCCTTGACCTCCTCACACCTCCCCCCTTTTGTGTTCCCATTTACATACTTAATTCAGCAAATTCTTATCCTTTTTCAAATATCTTAACTTTGTGTCATAACATATTATACCCCAATATTTTCAACCATTTATCAATACATTTTTTTACATAATCTTATTAGCTTTTGTCACTAGTTACCACTTATTACCAATCCAAGCATAATTTTAACATTCATTAATTTTACAATATTTCCAAAGATAGTCTTTAAATTTCTTCCAGTCTTCTTCCACCAACTCTTCTCCCAGGTCTCGGATTCTGCCAGTCATTTCCGCCAATTCCATATAGTCCATCAGCTTCATCTGCCACTCTTCCAGGGTGGGTAACTCTTGTGTCTTCCAATACTTTGCAATGAGTATTCTTGCTGCTGTTGTTGCATACATAAAGATAGTTCTGTCCTTCTTTGGCACCAATTGGCCGACCATGCCCAAGAGAAAGGCCTCTGGCTTCTTAAGGAATGTATATTTAAATATTTTTTTCATTTCGTTATAAATCATCTCCCAGAAAGCCTTAATCTTTGGGCACGTCCACCAAAGGTGAAAGAATGTTCCTTCGTTTTCTTTACACTTCCAACATTTATTATCGGGCAAATGATAGATTTTTGCAAGCTTGACTGGTGTCATGTACCACCTGTATATCATTTTCATAATATTCTCTCTTAGGGCACTACATGCCGTAAATTTCATACCTGTGGTCCACAACTGTTCCCAGTCGGCAAACATGATGTTATGACCAACATCTTGTGCCCATTTAATCATAGCAGATTTAACTGTTTCATCCTGCGTATTCCATTTTAGCAGCAAGTTATACATTCTTGAAAGTGTTCAAGAGGCTCCGTGGTTTAGACCACAGCACCACCCGTGTCCCGCGTCAAGGAGAAAGAGGAGATGGGGCTGAGACAGGCGATCGGTGCCCAACCTTTGGAATGCCCCCCATCTGTTATGACAATTGCCAGATCCAACCTGAGGGCCCACCCTCCTTTGTGGAGTGATCCCTCAGCTTCTTATCTCCTCTCCTCTCCTTGGGAGTCCTCTGGGTAGCTGCTGCTGCTGCCATCCCTGGTCTCTGAGCTGCCCCACCTGCCCCAAGGAGAGGTGCCTCCTCACACTGCCCCACAGGGGCCTGGGACTTGTCTATCCATTCACAACAGCAAGGGCTGGTGGACTGGCTGGCTGTGCTCCCTCACCCGCTTGCTTGCTTACTCCGAGGCCACCTCAGCTTCTGGCACCCAGCACCCCCTGGCCAGCCCCAGAGGCACCATTAGCCTGTGGATCTTGTAGCCATGGCTGCTGCAACTAACAGCTATGCAAGCCTTTGGGAGGCAGAGACGCGAGAGGGCATCAGGGGAGGAAGGGAAGGACAGAGGGACAGAGACCAGTGTTGCCCGGGAAACCCGACCATCCTTCAAGGCACCCCAGGGTGCCATGGCACACTGGTTGAAAACCACTGATCTTAGGGCATTGAGGTGCCCTCAAAACTCATACCCAGGTTGAGAGAATTCACTTGCACAGGGCAGTAGGATTCTTCTGCAGGGATTTGGCTGCTGTTGAACCCTGGACAAAGGGACCAGATTGGCTACTCACCTGTCCACCTGGACGAATGGATGATGTATCTGCTGTGGTGGCAACTCACGCTTCTCCTGAGGCAAAAACAAACTGTTCCGAGTCATTTATATCCTCCTGAGGGTTTAGTGAGAGTCTAGGGGGTTTGCATTTGCATAGATAGGAGGAAGTACAAAAGGACACAGTTGGCTTTTGTTTAAGGGCAAACATGACCCAGAAATAAGGAAACATTTTGTTTGTAGTGGGACAATAGTGTGCTTCAAACGAGTTTTATGTTGTACAAACACGAGTGTATGAATAACGTTTCCTGTTTAGGGAAGTTTTTAATGACTGATGTTTTAATGTATTTTTAATCTTTTTTTGGTAACCGCCCAGAGTGGCTGGGGAAACCCAGACAGATGGGCAGGTTATAAATATATTATTATTATTATTATGAATACTCATAGTTTCCTGAAATGTGGCCTGAAAAACCTTTGGTTCGTCTCAATTGTAGGCAATTAACTGAGTGAGTGGATGCCTCAGACTTGTCCCAACCACTGACATCAAAGTCCCGTTGAAATAATTTGCCTAACAAAATTTTAGCATATTCTTCCTAGATGGCAGCCTGGGGCTTTCCCGGAAAACATACCAGACTATTCAAACATTCCTCACCAAGAGAAAGAGGGAGAGGAGAGACCTCTCACCTTAATTCTCACTGCTCTCTGATGCCCACAACAGATCACTGAAGTAAGCAAGCTGAACACCAGCCTGCAGAAAGAGGCACATAAATAAACAAATAAATCCTTAGGGAATGTAGCAACTCCCCTATCATAGAATCACAGAATTGTAGAGTCAGAAGGGGTCATCTAGTCCAACCCCCTGCAATGCAGGAATCTCAGCTAAAGCATCCAGGACAGCTGGCCACCCAACATCTGCTTAAAAACCTCCAAGGAAGGAGAGGCCACCAGCTCTCATGGGAGTCTGTTCCACTGCTGTACGGCTCTTACTGTCGGAAAGTTCTTCCTGATGTTTACAGTGGTACCTCAGGTTAAGTACTTAATTGGTTCCAGAAGTCTGTTCTTAACCTGAAGCGGACTTTCCCACTGAAAGTAATGGAAAGTGGGTTAATCCGTTCCAGATGATGAAAAACACCCCCAAAAAAGCAATTTAACACTAATTTAATGTCCAATGAGACCAGTGACCCATAAAATGAAGGCAATAATCAATGTGCTGTACTATAAAATAAATAAGACAGTATTTCAGATGAAAAAAATTAACATTTATTTCTTTTCTTACGTGCACTTACTGTTTGGAGGGGACTCAGGGTCCTCTTCCACAATCACAATCGGCTTGGTTCCCAGCATTCGCGGAGGCCTCTGAGAGCTCCGTAGGCCCTGTGGATGTCCGGGTTTGCTGCCAGGCGGCGGCAGCCTCTGAGAGCTCGGACAACTTACTTCTGGGTTACAATCGTTCGTAACCCAAAAAAAACGTAAGGTGAAGCGTTCGTAACCCGAGGTACCACTGTCGTTGGAATCTCCTTTCTTGTAGCTGGAAGCCATTGGATCGAGTCCTCCCTTCCAGAGCAGGAGAAAACAAGCTTGTTCCCTTTTCCACACGACAGCCCTTTCCCACACTAAACATACCCAGCTCCTTCGACCATTCCTCATAAGGCTCAGCTTCCAGATCCCCTATGACAAAAGGGAGAAATATTCGGGACTTTTCACTTTAGAGAACAGGCAAGCAATGATGTGGTCGAAGTTCATGAAATTACGCAGGGCATGGGGAGAGTGAATCAGGGAAAGTTTCTCTGCTCTCTCATGACATTAGAACTCATGAGCATCCAACAGAGCTGAATTTTGGAAGGGGTATTGATGGCTACTAGCCATGAAGACTATGTTCTGCCCCACAGCTCCTTCCAAATTCCAGCTGCTGGAAACTGCAGGAGGGGAGAGCGTTGCTCTGGTGCTCAGATCCTGATGGGACATTGGCCTGATCCAGCCGGCTCTTCTTACCAAGCCTGCCCCCCAACCCCATCACCAGTCAGCAGCACCCTCACCCCACCCCTCTTGGAGGCCTGAGCTCTGCATCGCAGCTCCCAACATCCCCTCTCTTATATATTTATTTTGTACCAGGAAGTGTTTTAATTTGTTAATCCTTTGTTGCTCTAATGAGCTGTTTTGAGCTCACCCTGGTTGTTAGAAAAGGGCATGGAGGAGTCAGCTGATCTCGGAGGCTTCTGTGCTTGATTCTTATTTTTATGTTGGAGGAACTGGACACAGAGGAAGGGGATACAGTGGTGCCTCGCAAGATGAAATTAATTCGTTCTGCGAGTTTTTTCGTCTAGCAAATTTTTCATCTTGCGAAGCACGAAACCCCATAGGAATGCATTGAAAATCAATTAATGCGTTCCTATGGTCAAAAAAAGTCCAAACAAAGCCAAATTTGGTACAACAAGAGTTTATTAACTGCTCTTTAAAGTCACACATACTGTAAAGAGCATTTCAAAAACTGAAGGAACAATAAATTAAGTTTCTAAACATGACAGAAAAACATTTAAAAATCAACAAAGTGAACAGTACATTTTCTAAGATTCTGGGGGACCACTCAAAGAAGGTTCTTCTTCCACTCTTTGCTTCTTGCTGAAGAACTTGTCCATGGTCTGCTGCTTCATCTGCCTTTTCAGCACCTCCCTGAAAGGCGACATGACCCTCGTATCAAAAGAGTTCGCGAGGTCATGTACCACGTGCTTGTCAGGGTGTTGCCGCTCTGCAAAAGCCTGCACATCCTTCCACTTCATGCAAATGTCCCTCAGTTCTTTGGAGGACAGCCATTCCTCAGTTGCTTCCTCCTCTTCCAGCGAGGCCTGCTCCTGCGCAGCCTCTGCCTGCAGTTCGACCAGCTCCTGGGTGGTCAGCTCGTGGTTGTGCTCCTCCACCAGCTCGCTGACGTCCTCCTCTGTGACCTCCAGGCCCATGGTCCTCCCCAAGGCAACAATGTCCTGCACCACTGTTGACTCTGGTGCATCAGAGTCACTTGGTGCCACACAGTCCGGCCACAGGCTGCGCCAAGCGCAATTCAAATTTCTCTGGCTGATCCCGTTCCAGGCCGTGGTGATCATCTTCAAGCAGGTGACGATGTCGAAGTGGTCCTTCCAGAATTCCCGCAGGGTGATGGTGGTGCAATCAGTCACCTCGAAGCATCGCCTGAAAAGCTCCTTGGTGTAGAGTTTTTTGAAATTGGCGATGACCTGCTGATCCATCGGCTGGAGCAGTGGCGTGGTGTTAGGCGGCAGGAACATGAATCTGATGAAGCTGAACTCCTCCAACAAGTCCTCCTCAAGGCCTTTAGGATGAGCAGGAGCATTGTCCATCAGAAGCAAAGCCTTCAGCGGCAGGTCGTTGTCCAGCAGGTACTGTTTGACAGCAGGGCCAAAAGCAAGATTGACCCAGTCCACAAACAGCACACGTGTGACCCAAGCCTTGCTGTTGGATCGCCACATGACACTCAGCTGCTCCTTGTCGACCTTGTGTTTCTTGAAGGCCCGTGGGTTCTCCGAGTGGTACACCAGCAGGGGCTTGATCTTCAGGTCGCCGCTTGCGTTGGCACAGAAGACCAGGGTCAGATGGTCCTTCATGGGCTTGTGGCCAGGCAACTTGGCCTCCTCCTGTGTGATGAAAGTCCTTTTGGGCATCCTCTCCCAAAACAGCCCAGTCTCGTCGCAGTTGAAGACCTGCTGTGGAACGTAGCCCTCCGTCTTCACAGCCTCCAGGAACTCCGCTGCAAAGTCTTCAGCCGCAGGAACATCAGAACTGGCAGCCTCTCCATGCCTGACCATGCTGTGGATTCCAGATCTTGCCTTGAACCGGTCAAACCAACCTCTGCTTGCCTTGAAGACTTCTGGCTCGCCTAAGGTTCCTGGCTGTTCCCGGACGAGGTCTGCGTGCAAGGCCTTGGCCTTCTCACAAATGACGGCCTCAGTCACTGTGTCCCCTGCATGCTGCTTCTCTTCTAACCAGATGAGCAGCAACTTCTCGACCTCCTCCAGAACAGCTGGGCGGTTCTTCACGATCCTGGTGACTCCCTTGGCTGCATCAGTCGCAAGGATCTTCTCCCTCATCTTCAGGATGGTCCCGATGGTCGATGGATTCCTCTCGTACTCCCTGGCGAGGTCTGTCACACGCATTCCACCGTCGTGCTTCCGGATGATCTCCTTCTTCATTTCCAGCGTCACCTTCTCCTTCTTCCTCTCGCCGGCCTCTGCAGCAGCAGTCTTCTTGGGTCCCATGGCAGCACAGCTCCTACCTTCGCAAACTCAGAAAGAAAAAAAAGAATCAGTGCTTCACATCCAAAAAATTCAAAACACCCAGCCACCCACCACACAGAAATTCAAACACAGAACCAAGTCCTTGAATTCCAAACACTCCAACCCAAAATCCAAAAACCCCAAAAAAAGTTTTAAAAATTTAACTTACCAAATGGCTGCAGAAGAAGTTTTGGAAAATCTTCAAAAATCAGCAAAGTCTTCAAAAACCTCAACTGTTCCCCCAGCACCCACCCACCACACAGAAATTGCAAACCCCTCCCCAACTGTTGCAAACCCCTCCCCAACTGTTCCCCCAGCCAGCCACCACACAGAAATTCAAATCCAGAATTTTTTTTAAAAAAAAACAACATGGCCCAATGGTCACAGAAAATCATAAAAATGCAGAAAAAACCACACAAGCTCCCAGATTCTTTCAAACCCCTCCCCAACTGTTCCCCCAGCCAGCCACCACACAGAAATTCAAATCCAGAATTTTTTTTTAAAAAAAAAACATGGCCCAATGGTCACAGAAAATCATAAAAATGCAGAAAAAACCCACACAAGCTCCCAGATTCTTGCAAACCCCTCCTCAACTGTTCCCCCAGCCAGCCACCACACAGAAATTCAAATCCAGAATTTTTTTTAAACAACAGCAGAGTGGCCCAATGGTCACAGAAAATCATAAAAATTCAAAAAAACCCACACAAGCTCCCAGATTCTTGCAAACCCCTCCTCAACTGTTCCCCCAGCCAGCCACCACACAGAAATCCAAATCCAGAATTTTTTTTTTAAAAAAACAACATGGCCCAATGGTCACAGAAAATCATAAAAATTCAAAAAAAAAAAAAACCCACACAAGCTCCCAGATTCTTGCAAACCCCTCCTCAACTGTTCCCCCAGCCAGCCACCACACAGAAATCCAAATCCAGAATTTTTTTTTTAAAAAAACAACATGGCCCAATGGTCACAGAAAATCATAAAAATTCAAAAAAAAAAAAAAACCACACAAGCTCCCAGATTCTTGCAAACCCCTCCTCAACTGTTCCCCCAGCCAGCCACCACACAGAAATTCAAACCCAGAATTTTTTTTTAAAAAAAACAGCAGAGTGGCCCAATGGTCACAAAAAATCATAAAAATGCAGAAAAAAACCACACAAGCTCCCAGATTCTTGCAAACCCCTTCCCAACACCAAGTCCTTGAATTCCAAACACCCCAACCCAAAATCCAAAAGCCCCCCAAAAAGTTTTAAAAGTTTAACTTACCAAATGGCTGCAAAAGAAGTTTTGGAAAATCTTCAAAAATCAGCAAAGTGTTCAAAAACCTCAAAAAAGGCTACCACACCGCGTGCTATGAGTTGCTCCTCGAAGTCAAGTCGCAACTGCACCTCTTCAAGCAATGCACCCTGGGTATTAAAGGTTTTACGAAAAAGGAAACAAACTTGCAAGACGTTTTCGTCTTGTGAAGCAAACCCATAGGGAAATTCGTCTTGCGAAGCACATCGAAAAACGAAAAACTCTTTCGTCTAGCGAGTTTTTCGTCTTACGAGGCATTCGTCTTGCGGGGCACCACTGTAATCTCTTTCCTGGGCACAAATCACCTAATATAACCCAACCTGTACAAGATCAGCCAAGCCAGTTGCTATATAAATGATTAAGGCAAATCTGCTCATTTGTCAGTCAGTGAATCCATCTGTGAGTCAGAGTCTCTTGGATTGCTGGAGCAACAGAAATGCTTTCTACTTGTATACACAGTGAGGGGGGAAAGTATTTGATCCCCTGCTAAATTTGCCCGTTTGCCCACTGACAAAGAAATGACCAGCCCATAATTTTAATGGTAGGTTTACTGTAGCTGTGAAAGACAGAATAACAGGAACCCCCCCCCCAAAAAAAAACCTGCCAGAGGGCAAACGGGCAAATTTAGCAGGGGATCAAATATGTTTTCCCCCTCACTATATCTGTATCTGCAAAGCTGTATGTATAGATCAACGTCCGGAACTGTATTACTGAAGCCTTATCTTCTGTAGCAGTAAACATTTTTGAACCTTAAGCTGCCTCTGTGAGGCAACTGGAACTGGGGGCAACTTTCTGCTACTTTGGATTCCCAGCACCTTAGGGCTTCTGTTTCATGCACAGTGCTATACAGAACTGGTTCACCTGACAACATTAATGTCACGTGAGTGGAAGATGAGTGCCCTGCCTGTAGGGGCAGGGAAGGTAAAGTTGAAGCCATTTCCAGGTCCCCCTGCACCTAAGAAGAGCCTGACTGCTGGATCAGGCCAAAGGGGGCCCATCTGGTCCAGCAATCTGTTCTTCACAATGGCCAACCAGATGCCCGTTATGGCAAATCTGCAAGCAGAACACATGTGCAACATGCCTCAGTTTCTTTAAGGATAGGTAAAACTTTCTACAATGAAAATAGGCGAAATACCTTACCTAAGTGCTGTGCAAATAGGTGTGCAATGCTATGATTAGGAATAAGCAATGCAAAACTCAGGCTGCTGTAAAAAGAGACCTGGGCACTCCTTGGACACCTGCCAGCTTTCGAATCTGAATAGAGCATGTAAAGAACCAACATGCAGAAATGGAGGAGGAAGGAGGAAGTGCCAGTCCCCAAACTCACCAGGGCTTCCCTCGCAGGCTTGGTGGCAAGTCCTAATCTCCTGGTCACATTCCTGGTACTCTGCCAATCCTCCCAGATGCTTGGCATGGTCTTCAGGTGACTTTGCCTGAAAAAGGACATTGTAGAGTTGGGAAAAGTTCAGATATTTATGATCAAAATGATGTGCTCCAGGTTCACATTCTCGTAGCACTGCCACTTTTGAAAGACAATCATGATTTTTCAATCTTCATAAAAAAATTAAGTGTTGACCCTTAAAATGGGGAAACATTCCATGCCCAGACTTGTGGTTAACTTTATGACAAAGTATGTATTTTCAGCTAATGCTAGGAATTAACTTGTGCAAATACCAGATGCTAATGAAGATTATTAGTTCAGGTACATGGCTTAAAACACGTTTCTATGGAGGTGGCTGTGTGGAGTGCTAATACAACAGGATGATAAAATGAATTCATAGATATTGTGAACAGTCAAATGGCATACAGGAAGTACCACCATTCCTTCCCAATCCCCTTTTGCATTCTCCAATGTTGCTTCTGTAAAAAAACCTATAACAATGACCAGTACCTAGGTGATTGAGAAATGAGATTGCGCCGTGCATTTTATCTACAAAATGATCGAAAGACTCCCTTATGACATGTGTGATGGAAACTTGGTTGGATGAAGCAGATGGGCCTGTCCTTGCCGCTGCTTGTCCACCAGGTTTCTCATACACACAGCAGCCCAGGTCATACGGGCGGGGAAGGGGGGTTGCAGTGATTTTCAGGAAGTCACTAGTTTATAGTTAAAGGTATGGTTTTCCCAGTAGCGATGTATGGAAGTGAGAGCTGGACCATTAAGAAGGCTGATCGCCGAAGAATGGATGCTTTTGAATTCTGGTGCTGGAGGAGACTCTTGAGAGTCCCATGGACTGAAAGAAGATCAAACCTCTCCATTCTTAAGGAAATCAGCCCTGAGTGCTCACTGGAAGGACAGATCCTAAAGCTGAGGCGCCAATACTTTGGCCACCTCGTGAGAAGAGAAGACTCCCTGGAAAAGACCCTGATGCTGGGAAAGATGGAGGGCACAAGGAGAAGGGGACGACAGAGGAAAAGATGGTGGGACAGTGTTCTCGAAGCTACCAGCATGAGTTTGTCCAAACTGCAGGAGGCAGTGGAAGACAGGAGTGCCTGGCGTGCTCTGGTCCATGGGGTCACGAAGAGTCGGACATGACTAAATGACTAAACAACAATAAAAACAACAAGTTTATACCAGGCATCCTATTGGGAAGACCCAGTTTTCAGATTGCATGTTCTGGAAGTTGGGCAATAGAAGCAGTACAGGATGCCTTCTGGTGTACCAACCTCCCCGCTGCACCAAGGATTTCCTGGCCAAGCTGCTTCAGGTCGTGGAGGATGTGCTCCTGGAGACACCTGGTTTGGTTGTTCTAGGGGATTTTAACATCCATGCTATCACTTCCCTGGTGGACTCCCAGGCTGCAGATCTGGTCCTTCAGGGGCACCTGGACCTTTAGGGGCACAATTACCCCATTCAGGACCAGGGAGTCACCCCCATACTCCTGCCCCCTGTCCCCCCAAAACACCTCCAGACACTCACACAGGACCTTCACCGCCTTCACTCGTTCCGATTTAAAGGAGAGATAGAGCTGGGTATCATCTGCATACTGATGGACACCCAGCCCAAACCCCAGCAGCTTCATATACATGTTAAAAAGTATGGGGGAGAGGATGGAGCCCTGAGGCACCCCACAAGTGAGAGCCCAGGGGTCCGAACACTCATTCCCCAACACCACTTTCTGGACACGGCCCAGGAGAAAGGAGGGGAACCACCGTATAACAGTGCCCCCAGCTCCCAGCCCCTCTAGACGGTCCAGAAGGATGTTATGGTCGATTGTATCAAAGGCCACTGAGAGATCCAGCAGAACTAGGAAACAGCTTTCATCTTTGTCCCTATCCCACCGGAGATCATCGACCAGTGCGACCAAGGCAGTTTCAGTCCCATGGTGAGGCCTGAATCCCGACTGAAAGGGATTCAAATGATCCACATTCTCCAGGTCCATGCCTGGAGTTGTTCCACAACCACTCGGCACAGTATACCTGAAGGAGCGTCTCCACCCCCATCGTTCAGCCCGGACACCAAGGTCCAGCTCCGAGGGCCTTCTGGCAGTTCCCTCCCTGCGAGAAGCCAAGTTACAGGGAACCAGACAGAGGGCCTTCTCGGTAGTGGCACCCGCCCTGTGGAACACCCTCCCATCAGATGTCAAAGAAATAGACAACTATCTGACTTTTAGAAGACATTTGAAGGCAGCCCTGTTTAGGGAAGTTTTTAATGTCTGATGTTTTATTGTATTTTAATACAACCCCCAGATGGGTGGGGTATAAACAATAAATAACAAAGCTTGTGCATATGAGAATTTCTAGTTTGTAAAAAAGGCAAATAAGAGGTAACAGGATAGAAATTTATAAAACTATGAATGGTAAAGAGAAAGTGGATAGAGAACAGCTTTTCTGCCTCTCTCCTAAAACTAGAATGCCAGGTATCCAACGAAACCGAATGTTGGAAGACCCAAGGCAGACAAAGGCAAGTGTTGTTGCTGAAGGCGCTGCTCATTAATTTTGATTCATTGCTTCTGTTGCTTGCCTACTACTTCTCGTAACTTGGGCGTCCAGAAATGTCATGTCTTGTGTGGTTATGCCATGGGAACATAGACAGAGCCCCAGTGCAAATATCTGGTCAGAGGTATCAATAGCGAAGCAGAAGAAGAAAACCACCACAAAGCCAGCAACAGCACAAAGTACTGTTTTGTTCCTCCAACACAAGGAACAAGGAAATGACGTCTTGATTCTCGTTATCCCTGGGCTGTGATGGTTGGGCTGCCAAGGGTTATTAGAAAAAAGGCTATGCAATCAAATCAAATAAATGAATTGAACCCCACCCTTTCTCCCTGGGCTAATGACCACTTGACACCTTCATTTATCATCTGTCAGGTTCATGAAAAGACACCCAATGGCTCATCAGCCAACCCTTTTTGCTTTGTGGTCAGTTGTGTAGGGTTTGTTGGCTTCACCTTTGTCTACCTTCTGCATTGTCCTCTTCCTATAAATATGCCATGGGGTGGACAGCACTTTGCACAGGCTGCAAGATTCGCCCTTGACTCCAGATCAGCCACAGCAAGACAGTTGGAGAGAAGGACACAGGTGAGACCCATCTACCTCTTTGCCATTGCAACCCTCAAAACAGTCTTGCGTTTCCTAGCAGAGAAACGGTTCGTGAAAACAGGTCAGCAGCGCCACAGACCTTGGGGAGAAAAGGATTCTCCACTGGCCTAGAATGTATTTTACTGGAAGGAAGAGCAAGCCAATAACCGAATGGGCACCCCTTCTGGGCCAGCAGGAACGGGGCAGGACTGGGAATGTAAGATGGCAGCGATTTCTATTATAGCCTGCATTCCTTGCAAGCAGACCTGTTTCCATTCTGCTGCAGTTCCGTCTCAGTTTTTGTCGTTCCTCTCGCCGTCCGCTTTTTAGCGTCAGCTGTGTAACTATTTATGCAACTTACATCCATGCCAATGTGAAGGAAACATCAAAACAGTGTAAAAGAAAAAAAGGAAAACCTCACAAACATCGTTTCATATCGTTTGTGAACTTAAAAAAAAATACTGAATATATCATTCACATTTGCTTTACTGGTTGCTATTCCTGACCACAAACCATCTCAGGAGCGGCAGCAATTTCTGATTCCTTTTCTGTATTGGGCAGAGTTCTCTGGCATCACTGGGCAGGGCTTGGGGCGGCAAAAGAAAGGTTGAAACACAAAGACTGAGGAGGCAGGGGAGGAGGAAGGGGGCGGCGGGGGCAGTCCGCCCCGCGTATCACCACTGAGGGGGGTGACAAAATGGCATGCGACACTCACCGGAGGGCTTGCAGCACGCCTGAGCCACGCATCTCTCCTGGGAGTGACACGGTGGCTTGGGCATCCACGGGCTCCATGCTGCCCCAAACGGTCCGCCCGCTGCCTCCCCCTCAGCTGTAAGGCTGCTGAATGGGGGGAGGCAGGCAGATTCTGATAGGTTTCTATTTATTGCCACTGTGCAGTGCTTGGAGTCACAAGACTCTGTTTACATTCCAGAGACTCCAGGCTGTTGGAAGTCTCACGGGAGACGGATGTTTATATTACTGGTTTCCTGTTCCTTTGTTCCCGTTGCCTCTCTGTTCTCACAGAGAGAGGATGTATTTTTCTTTTCTGTCTGCATAGTTAGAAAATAAAACTCTTAGCATGTAGCTCATATTTCTCGTCCTTCCGCATTCTGCTGTATACTCTGCATAATGGGGGAGCGTGCCTGGAGCCTCATCAAAGGCTCAGGTCGTTAATCAAAGTCGGAGGACTCGACCGGAGGAATAGCTCGGCCGAACGCAAGTCCGACAGATTCCTCGGAGGCCCCATGGAGCATCCTGCCCTGGCTCACCCAGTCTCATGGGCCGCTGGCCCCACCCCTGGGCGCAGGGCATGCACGCCGCCCCAGGTGCCCAATTGGCTTGCTCCGCCGCTGCCTGCAAAGGCTTGTATGATCCCACACTGAGCCCCATAACCTCAGTGCAGAGCCAAGGCACAGTGTAAGCCGACCATTTTGGACTGTTCCACTGGGGAGAAAGACGCATAACTGTGGCTGCTCCCCCCTCTCTGGAAACACAAGAAGTGGTTGTTGTTCCCTAGGTCTCTCTCTGTCCCCTGAAAGGTAGAAAAGAGAGGCAGAAAGGGGAGGAAAGAGGCAGTCCGTATTTTAGCAAAGGCAGGAATTAATTTTATGTGTTCCAGAAACAGAAACCAAACTGGGTTACTTTTCCCAGTAGATGTTCTCTCGTGGAATATAAAGTACCATATTCAGGGGGTGTAAAAGCCTCTTCTTCCAGTTTAGGGTCCTAGTGTTCAAAATGGTATTGCCCCCAAAAGCATCTGGAGATTTTTCTTACAAACCGCAACACAGCTAACTTTGCTTTTCATATGACTTGAAAAATATTGAACCTGGCTGCTGTGCTGCAGCAATATTTGATGTTGTCAAAGCAGATGAGATAGTTTGGGTCTTATAAGCAACTTAGCATTGCCTGTTTTTTGAATTTTGAATGATCACAAGCTCAAAGCCCAAAAAATACACACACACCCTGTGCCACACAATGGACCCATCATTTCTGGAAATGCCATGCCCTTAGCTGGGATGAATGTTGCTGACACTTTCTTTTCCCAGGAGAAGCAGAAGATGGGGCAAGTGGTCTACCTTGGACTCTGCCTGTTGGGCTGCCTTATCCTGAACCCTTTGGCAGAAGGTGAGCATTAGTAGAAGGGGAAGAAGTGTTGGTGCTGACCTTTAAAGCCCTAAGCAGCCTCGGTCCAGTATACCTGAAGGAGCATCTCCACCCCCATTGTTGAGCCCAGACACTGAGGTCCAGCTGGTGGTTCCCTCGCTGTGAGAAGCCACGTTACAGGGAACCAGGCAGAGGGCCATCTCAGTGGCAGTGCCTGCCCTGTGGAACGCCCTCCCACCAGATGTTAAAGAGAAAAATAACTACCAAACTTTTAGAAGACATGTGAAGGCAGCCCTGTTTAGGGAAGCTTTTAATGTTTGACACACTATTGTATTTTAATATTTTGTTGGAAGCCTCCCAGAGTGGCTGGGGAAACCCAGCCAGATGGGCGGGATATAAATAATAAATTATTATTATTATTATTATTATTATTATTATTATTATTATTATTATATCACAAATCAGATGTGGAAAAGCCCCTGCTGGAGCGGCATAGACAACACTGTGCTGCAACCATTTTGGCAATAACGTCTGGGTTCCCATAAAGAGGGGTGTGAGCCAATGTCAGGTCAAGGGGGAAAGCTTAGTTTGGAAAGAGCCAGAAGTTACCTCCCGATTCCTAACGCCAGGGCTTCCTCGAGGGGCTCCATCTGTCAAGGAAAGGGTTGGTGGTCTGCGGCATCTATTCCAGTCTCAATCCAATTCCTCACAGGTGCCGCCAATCGCACCCAGAGCCCTCGCGCTCACTGCCCTGCAGGAGCCCTCTTCTACAGAAAGTACTGCTACGAGTATTTATTTATTTTTATAAGATATTTATTAGCATTTTCCATTTTTTACAAACAATAAAAAAGAAAAAATTAAAAAGAAAAAATAATAAAAAAACACACAACGTTCAAAACTTATTTTTCAATCACATCTTTCACTGACCTCCTCATACCTCCCCTTCTTGTATTCCAGTTCAAATTGTTTATCCAGCAAATCCTTATCTCCCAGCATTACAATTAAACCCCTTATTTTCTAACCATCCTCTTATATTATTGTATCTTAAAGTCTTGATTATATACCAAGAAAAAAAGGACAATTTTTTCATAATCTTATTACCATTACAGCTAGAAACCAATTAATTTCAATCCTGCATCATTCAACATTCATTAATATTGCAATATTTTTGTAGATAGTCCTTGAATTTCTTCCATTCTTCTTCTGCCGACTCTTCTCCCTGGTCACGGATTCTGCCAGTCATTTCTGCCAATCCCATAAAGTCAATCAATTTCGTTTGCCATTCTTCCAGAGTGGGTAGATCTTGCGTCTTCCAATACTTTGCGATGAGTATTCTTGCTGCTGTTGTGGCATACATAAAGAAAGTTCTATCCTTTTTCGACACCAATTGGCCGACCATGCCCAAGAGAAAGGCCTCTGGTTTCTTCAGGAAGGTATATTTAAATACCTTTTTCAATTCATTATAAATCATTTCCCAGAAAGCCTTAATCTTAGTGCACGTCCACCAAAGGTGAAAAAATGTACCTTCATTTTCTTTACATTTCCAACATTTATTATCGGGCAAGTGATATATTTTTGCAAGCTTGACTGGGGTCATGTACCACCTGTATATCATTTTCATAATATTTTCTCTTAAGGCATTACATGCCATAAATTTCATTCCTGTGGTACACAACTGTTCCCAGTCAGCAAATATAATGTTATGTCCAACATCTTGTGCCCATTTAATCATAGCAGATTTCACCGTTTCATCCTGAGTATTCCATTTCAACAGCAAGTTATACATCTTTGACATAATCTTAGTTTTGGGTTCTAACAGTTCTGTTTCTAATTTTGATTTTTCCACCTGGAAGCCAATTTTCTTGTCCAAATTAAACGCCTCCATTATCTGAAAATAATGTAACCAGTCTCGCACTTTATTTTTTAATTTCTCAAAACTCTGAAGTTTCCATCTATCTCCTTGTTCCAAAATCTCCCAATATTTCGGCCATTTGGCCTCCATATTGAGCTTTTTCTGAGCTTTCGCTTCCATTGGTGACAACCACCTTGGGGTTTTATTTTCCAATAGGTCTTTGTATCTTATCCAAACATTAAACAATGCTCTCCTGACAATATGGTTTTTAAATGCTTTATGTGCTTTAACCTTGTCATACCACAGATATGCATGCCACCCAAAAACATTGTTAAAACCTTCTAAATCCAAAGTGTCTGTGTTCTCAAGAAGTAGCCAATCTTTCAGCCAGCAAAATGCTGCTGCTTCATAGTAAAGTTTTAAGTCTGGCAGGGCAAATCCACCCCTTTCTTTTGCATCAGTTAATATCTTAAATTTTATTCTTGGTTTCTTGCCCTGCCAGACAAATTTAGAAATGTCTCTCTGCCACTTCTTGAAACAGTCCATCTTGTCCACAATTTGCAATGTTTGAAACAAAAATAACATTCTAGGCAATACATTCATCTTTATAACTGCAATTCGACCCAACAAGGAAAGCTTCAAATTTGACCAAATTTCTAAATCTTTTTTCACTTCCATCCAACATTTTTCATAATTATCTTTAAACAAATTCCCATTTTTAGCTGTCATAATGATCCCCAGGTATTTCACTTTATTCACAACCGTTAAACCTGTTTCATTCTGAAACTTCTCTCTTTCAATCGGTGTTAAGTTTTTCTCTAAAACCTTAGTTTTTGACTTATTCAGTTTAAATCCTGCCACTTGGCCAAATTCTTGAATTAGTTCTAAAACTCTTTTAGTACTAGATTCTGGCTCCTGTAAGGTCAAGACTAGATCATCTGCAAATGCTGCTACGAGTATTTTAGCTCCAGCCGCTCATGGGATGATGCTGAGGTAAGTTGGGGGAATGAGAAGAAATAAGAAAGTTACTAAGAACTTCACATAGCAAAAGACCAGAAACATACCTTTTGGGAATATTGAATAGTGATATTTCTAGAGAAAATACTAAATTCTTTCTGTGGCGAGAATCCTGGTGGCTAAGTACTGGAAGAGGAACCAGGTACCGACCAAAGAGGAATGGTTATGTAAATTATGTGAATATTTGGAACTGGCCAAATTGACGGACATAATAAGACTAAAGCCAGTGATTACAGTCAAGAAGGAATGGAAGCGCTTGAATGATTATTTAGAAAGACAAGGTTCTAATGTAAAAATTTGGCTGTGCCTAGAATGACCCTTGAGAATGGAAAAGGGGAAACATACATATATGCATACCTATATATTATGATGAAATAATACTGAAATACAGATAAAATATTAAATGTGAAAGTAAATGTTGTGAGAGTGATGGAAGTCTATTACTACTATTATTTTGTAAAATGGTGTTTATTGTATTGAAATATTATACTTTTCTTTATTCTTTTACTGTCTACTTTTCTTTGCATTCCCCCCCCCCTTTTCTTCTTTATTTTTCCCTCTTTATATTGTTCTTTATGCATGGTTTGGTATTGATGTATTTATTTTGCAATAATGATAAAAAGAGTTTTAAAAGAGAGAGAGAGAGAGAGAGAGAGAGAGAGAGAGGAGCAAGGGCCGACTCCTTGGGAATCCTGGCTCTGGGCAGCATCTCACTGGTTTCCCCCTTTCTTCTCCCTGCAGGTCAGTTGCCAGAGGAAACATGGGTCCCAGCTGGCCTCCATTCTTTCTGCAAGGGAAGCAAATGTGGTTTACAGTTACCTGCGACAATATGGCTCCAGCAACGTCTGGGTCGGCCTGGTAGCTGACCGTGGTACCTTGGTAGGTGCCTTTAGGACTCTCTGAAGATGCTGACTGTACGAGCTCCTCAGCTCCCTTGAGGTCCTTCAGATGTAGCTCACCGGCTCTCACTTCACTCTGAAACCACTTCTTCCCCAAACGTCAAACCTTGAAGTCCTCAATTGGAGATGGGATTATTTCTCGGAGTGGCTCTGTGGGAGGTTCAGAAGCTCCAGCTCCAGATCCTCATTGCCTTTCCTCCTTCCCAACTCTCATTGTGCTATCTATAAAGTCACAGATTCTGCCCAAAACCGTACTAATTGTCAGTCCCCTTTTATCTTTATGGCTCCAGCTGCTGGATACTCAAATCAACTCATTGGCTTTGTCAGTTGTGCTGATTCCCCAGCTGTGTCCTCTCTGGGGATGTGGGGAGCAATGGGCTTGCATTCCCCCTTTACCACAAGACCTTCCTTTCTCCTTCTCTCTCTCCAGAATATGATCTGGAAATGGAGCGATGGATCTGTCTTCTCTCAACCCCTCTGGGATGGCCGGAGCATCAGCAACTCAATCTCTTCAGACGAATGTGTCTCCGTTTCTTATTCAGGTATGCAGGAAGAGAGACTGGGGAAGGAAACCCCATTCCATTCAAGGAATTGAGGGGAACTAAAACAAAGCCATCCTCAGACACTCTGAATTTTGCAATGCAGTTCTCCAACCAAGTGTGTGCAAAAACACATATACTTGGATAAAGGTAAAGGTAAAGGACCCCTGACATTTAAGTCCAGTCATGAACGACTCTGTGGTTGCGGTGCTCATCTCACTTTACTGACTGAGGGAGCAGGTGTTTGTCCGCAGACAGCTTCCAGGTCATGTGGCCAGCATGACTAAGCCGCTTCTGGCGAACCAAAGCAGTGCACAGAAACACCATTTACTTTCCTGCTGCAGTGGTACCTATTTATCTACTTGCAACTGATGTGCTTTCGAACTGCTAGGTGGGCAGGAGCTGGGACAGAATAATGGGAGCTCACTCCGTCGTGGGGATTCAATCCGCTGACCTTCCGATCGGCAAGCCCAAGGCTCTGTGGTTTAGACCACAGTGTGCTTTAAAATGCTAACATCTGCAAAAGTAACATGCAAAGGTCCGTTGAATATGGGGAAATTGCTTGGGTAAGAGAAAAAGGATTAAAGAAAGTGAATAATAAGAAATTGAAATTAGGGGTTGCTGAGAAAGTTTAAAACAGGGATGCAGAAAAGGGAGGTATGGGGAAGTCGTTGAAATAAGGCTTAAGAAAAAGAGGTTATGAAATTATACGTGTTTATATGTTTGTTTGTCTATGTATTGTCAGTTTTAATGTGTTTTAATTCATGTTGGAAAATCAATAAAAAATTATTAAAAAAAAAAGAATATGGGGAAATTGTGTTGCAAAAGTGTGTTGACTGGTTGATAGTAAAGGTAACGGGACCCACCCCTGACCGTTAGGTCCAGTCGTGGCCGACTCTGGGGTTGCGGCGCTCATCTAGCTTTACGGGCCGAGGGAGCCGGCATACAGCTTCTGGGTCATGTGGCCTTAAAATGTTGATGAATGTTCAGGAGGAGCTAAATAATCAAACCCACCAAGAATCACAAACTGATGTGGAAATATAGAGAACTCAAGAATGGGGAAATGGGAAACGGGCAAAAAATGAAAAGGACAGACTTACTTATTCCTGTACAGAAAGGACTTGGCAAGGAAACTGAGGACAGGGAGAGATGGGGCCCCAGAGAGAGAACTCCACTAGTTTCCTCTTTACACTTGGCACTTCGTATCACCTGGGCTGCATTTTTGTTTTAGAACTGTTACCTCCATTGGGGTCGGTGGGCAAAGTATAGAGTGGTTCTTTGGCCCAGAATAGGGCACAGGGAACTCTGCCCCATGGAAAAAGTTGGAACTTAATTTAAATGCAGAATTCAGCTTTTTGATGGGTGGCTTCAGTGAAGTTTCATTCATGCAGGCATGGGGAATGCTAGAAAACATCTCAACCATCACAAAGATCTCACAAACCAAGGGTTCTGTATGACACACAGACAGACAGACAGACAGACAGACAGACACCCTACTGGCAAAAGCAGAATGGCTTGTTCAAAATACTTCTGCTTACGTTTTTATCAAATCTCTTCATTGCTTTTCCTCGTAATTGTCTCCCTCTCCAAAACAGGGAAGGAAATACTTGATTTACCCAAAAGGAAGTCTACATTTTCTCTCAGTTTCTGGACACTCCCTAACATTCTCTCTCAACCTTCTGCCCTGCAGGTTCCCAGAAATGGATCCAGCGTTCCTGTACGACTACCTTGCCATACCTTTGCAAATACAAGGCCACCGATTATGCCTGAAACCCTGGGCCTGAGAGGCACACCCACAGACCTCCAGCTTCCCAACAGGTCCAAGGCCAGCCCCCTTTCCCACCTGCTCTGTCCACCTGCAGGAAATCTATTCCCTCCCCTCCTCTATTGGCCTGGAGCAGAAAAAACAAGAGGGGCTTCCCCAAATAAATCCAGTTTGGACTCTTGATTCCACTAAGACCTAGCCTAATCCAAAGCTTGAGGCTGTGAGCAACAGTACATCTCTCCAGAGTAGGAAGTTTGCCCCATGAGATATGAAACCTGTCTCACTTTTCTGCAAAGAGATGAGATGCTTTTGTGGACTGGTTAGCTGAGTAAACAAAGCTTTCCTTGTGCTTTGCAAAGTGATGGGGCCAACTTTGGAACCCTCTTTTCCCAGACCACATCATTGAAATGCAAACCTTTGCAAGCTGTCTGCCCCCCCCTCTCTGGCCAGCTCCCGTCTTCCTCCGTAGTGACAATAAACCTCTTTCTGTGCAAGCAATTCTGTGATCATGTCCTCTGTCTTCTTGAAATAGTTGTTTATTGTGACATTCAGATCCCACCTTTCCCCCCTCCAAAGGTCCATGTGGCAGGCATGGTTCTCCCTCAACCCCATTCCATCCTCACTACAGCCCTGTGAGGTAGGCCAAGCTGAAAGATCACGATTGGTCCAAGATCACCCAGCAGGAGCATCGTAGCTGTGTGGGGATTCGAACCCTCATCTCCCATGTCCTATGAGTGCTAGAGACAGAATGCCACACGGACACAGGCCATGGGGGGGGGCGGGTGTTCCAGCCTTAGGATACCAGCACAAGAACCTGAAGTCCTGCCTTTGCTACTTCTGTAGGGATCCCCAACCAGCCATCAATACATTTTAATGTACAGTGGTACCTCGGATTAAGTACTTAATTCGTTCCAGAGGTCTGTTCTTAACCTGAAACTGTTCTGAACCTGAAGCACCACTTTAGCTAATGGGGCCTCCTGCTGCTGCCACGCTGCCAGAGCACGTTTTCTGTTCTCATCCTGAAGCAAAGTTCTTAACCTGAAGCAATATTTCTGACCTCCCCAAATTTACAGACTGTGTGTGAATGAGAGTTTGAGGGTGGGATTACAGTTTACGGCATCCCTGTGATTTTCTCCACCCATAACATTTCATGAACTGATATTGCAGTACGAATTCCAATATAACTACAAAAAAACAACAATATAATAAAAATGATTGTAGTATTTCTACCTTACCTAACTGGCTGGGTTTCACCAGCCACTCTGGGCAGCTTACAATACATATAAAAGACAGTAAAACATCAGACATTCAAAACCTCCCAATACAGGGCTGCCTTCAGCTGTCTTCTAAATGTCAGATAGTTGCCCATTTCCTTGCCCTCTGCCTGCTTCCCTGTAACTTCGCTTCTCACGGGGTGTGGGGGGGTGAACCAGCAGAAGACCCTCGAAGGAGGACCTCAGTGTCCAGACTGAGCGATGGGGGTGGAGACGCTCCTTCAGGTCTACAGCGAGTGAGGCTGTGGGGCTTTAGGTCAATGATCTTGCTCCTCCACAATGATCTCCAGAGCAAGTCCAACATACAATTAGCAGAGTAGGAAAGAAAGCTCAGAGACAGCAAAAAATTCCTTCAGCAAATAAATTTGTGACTGAAGGCATAACAGGAATCTATGCCTGAAAAATGCAACCGAAGCAATTTAAAGGTCAGCACCAACAATGTGAATCGTGCTCAGAAATGTACTGGAAATCAGTGAAGATCCTTTCGGACTGGTGTTATGTTGTCTCAGCGGCTGCTCTCATTCTGTTGTCTAGCTGCCACATTCTGGATTAGTTGCAGTTTACGAGTCACCTTCAAAGATGGCCCCATGTAGCACATGGCAGTAGTCCAAGCAGGAGATCACCAGAATATGCACCACTCTGGGGAGACAGTCTCCAGGCATGGAGGGTCTCAGCCAGCATACCAGATGGAGCTGGCAGACAACTGCCCTGGAACAGAATTGACCTGCCCCTCCATGGACAGCTGTGAGTCCAAAATGACCCCCAGGTTGTGCACCTGGTCTTTTTGAGGCACAGTTACCTTCATCAGGTCTAGGGAGTCTCCCACACCTGCCTGCCCCCTTCCCCCTGGGACAGTATTTCTGGCTTATCAAGATTCAACCTCAGTCTGTTAGCTGCCATCCATCCTTCAACTGCCTCCAGACACTCATACAGTACCTTCACTGGTTCCAATTTAAAAGAGAGGTAGAGCTTGGTATCATCCACATACTGGGGAACACCCAGCCCAAACCCCCTGATGATCTCTCCCAGCAACTTCGTATAGATATTAAAAAGCATGGGGGAGAGGACGGAGTCCTCAGGAACCCCACAAGTGAGAGCCCAGAGGTCTGAACACTCATCCCCCAACACCACTTTATGGACATGGCCCAGGAGGAAGGAGGGGAACCACTGCACATGGTCAAAGGTGCACATACCATGGTCAAAGGTCCCCAAAGCCGCTGACAGATCCAGCAGAACCAGGAAAGAGCTTTTCCCCCCTTGGTCTCTAGCCCATCGGAGATCATCAAGCAGTGCAACCAAGGCAGTTTCCATCCCATGATGAGGCCTGAATCCCAATTGGAAGGATAATGGTGGCAGAAGCTTTCCTGGTCCTGCACCTCCAAAAGTTTCAGGCCCAAGACTTTCCTTTTCCCCCATAGCCTTCTCTTCTCCTGAAGACAACTCACAAGGCAGTGAAGGTTTAGGATCAGAGTTTTCCTTCTCGATGGGCTTCCTTCCCTGGTTGACAATCACATCAGCCCTTCACTTTCCTCTGCAGCATGGGCGGAATCTGCCTTTTTGACTGTGGGATTCACTGTTGTTCTCCTCCTCTCCATCCACCAGGGTCTGCCTTCACCTGCAGCAGAATTCCCCAACCCACCAAGAATTTGAGACCCAGCAGATATCCTCACCTGGTTTAGCCAGCCCGTTGAAGCCGTTGCTTGGATCGCTGCCCCTGTTGCATGCTGACAGCTTCTGGAAGCCAAAGGTGAGAGCTGAGTGCAGGGTGGGGACCAATGGTGGAAAAATTACCCCACAAGGTGGACTACATGTCGTCCACGAAAGGTACTACCCTAACACCCCAAGCCATCCTATAATTATGATATTTAAGACAGATCAGGAATAAATTTATTTCTCAAGAAACAACATAACTTCAGGCTGTTAATGAATCAATACTACATATTCAAGGATGAAGTTTCCATTAAGTACAGTTATCTATTTGCCTTTAGTATTCAGATTTGTAAGTGTCATTTTAGGATAGTCCTGCGTCAGGAGACAGGCACAAGATCAGGCTGCACCTCATTCTTATAAGGAGCAATGGGGGTGGGTTTTTCCGCCTGGGATTCCCATGCGCCAGCTGCTTTCCTTTCGCTTCTCCTTCTCTTTCCATGCAATGCAAGGCTTTCTAGATGGAGGTCCATCTCCAAAAACAGGAGCTTCCCTGAGCACCCATTCAGCTGACCCGAAACACCAAGACTTGTCACTAGTTCTCTGACTAACCCAGACCACAGTCCCTGGAAAAGACATAGACCTAGGTCTCACATAATAGTCCATATGGACCTCCAGAGGCCAATGGGACTGTGCAGGTGATTCATTAAGAGACAGAGGTGGATGGAGGATTATGATGCAGAGGATGGGGAATGTCCAAAGGAACAATGAACCAGAGAAACAGAGGGCCTTTTCATGGACAGAGAGCAGCTGCCTTTCCTGTGAGGAAACAATTGGTTTGAAAAGTCTGTATTCCTTGATCATTCTGATTTATTAACAATGATTGAGGATTATGAAAGGTTGCTGATGCATTACTATCATTTGATGACATTGCATTTTCATTTTCTAAAAGTTTGGAACATGGGTAGGATGCGGGGAAATGTAGGATATGTTGAAATATGAGGTGGTGCTAATGACATCTGATGTGCTCTCTTTTCCTTTGTTCTCTTCCTTGAAACCCAAACAGGATTTCCTTTCCTACCACTCTGAAGAAGGTGAAGGAGAAGACAGTCAAAACTTCAGGGGATCGGGCACCTTCAGTTTAAATAGGAATAGAAATTAAAATGTGTCAAATTGGGGATATGCTTCACTGAATGAGCATACATAGCTCACATCAACGAACTCCAACAGGAAAAACCATTTAAATGTAAGGAGTGCGGAAAGAGCTTTAGTGAAAATGGAAAACTTAGAATACATCAACTCAGGGGAGAAACCATTTACATGTATGGAGTGCGGAAAGAGCTTCCGTCAGAGTGGACACCTTAAAGGGCACAAACGGACTCACACAGGGGAGAAACCATATAAATGTATGGCGTGCGGAAAGAGCTTCAGTCAGAGTGGACACCTTAAAGAGCACAAACGGACTCACACAGGGGAGAAACCATATAACTGTATGGAGTGCGGAAAGAGCTTCAGTAAGAATGGAGACCTTAGAATACACCAACGGACTCACACAGGGGAGAAACCATGTAAATGTATGGCGTGCGGAAAGAGCTTCCGTCAGAGTGGACACTTCAATATTCATCTACAAACTCACACAGGGGAGAAACCATTTAAATGTATGGAGTGCGGAAAGAGCTTCAGTAAGAATGGAGACCTTAGAATACACCAACGGACTCACACAGGGGAGAAACCATTTAAATGTATGGAGTGCGGAAAGAGCTTCAGTCAGAGTGGCCACCTCAATATTCATCTACAAACTCACACAGGGGAGAAGCCACATAAATGTATGGAGTGCGGAAAGAGCTTTAGTGATAATGGATACCTTAAATTACACCAGCGGATTCACACAGGGGAAAAACCATATAAATGTATGGAGTGCGGAAAGAGCTTTAGTGATAATAGAAAGCTTAGAAGACATCAACGGACTCACACAGGGGAAAAACCATTTAAATGTATGGAGTGCGGAAAGAGCTTCAGTAACAATGGAGACCTTAGAAGACATCAACGGATTCACACGGGTGAAAAACCTTTTGAATGCATGGAGTGCGGAAAGAGCTTTAGTGAGAATGGAAAACTTAAAACACATCAACGGACTCACACAGGGGAGAAACCATTTAAATGTATGGAGTGCGGAAAGAGCTTCAGTCACAATGTATCCCTTAGACATCATCAACGGACTCACACAGGGGAGAAACCATATATATGTATGGAGTGCGGAAAGAGCTTCAGTAAGAATGGAGTCCTTAGAACACATCAACGGACTCACACAGGGGAGAAACCATATAAATGTATGGAGTGTGGAAAGAGCTTTAGTGATAAAGGAAAACTTAGAACACATCAATGGACTCACACGGGTGAAAAACCTTTTAAATGCATGGAGTGTGGAAAGAGCTTTAATTTCAATTCATCCCTTAGAACACACCAACGGACTCACACAGGGGAGAAACCATTTAAATGTATGGAGTGCGGAAGGAGCTTCAGTCAGAGTGGAAACCTCAGTATTCATCTACAGACTCACACAGTGGAGAAACCATATAAATGTATGGAGTGCGGAAAGAGCTTTAGTGATAACGGATACCTTAAGTTACACCAGTGGATTCACACAGGGGGAAAACCATTTAAATGTACGCAGTGCGGAAAGAGCTTTAGTTTCAATTCAAAACTTAGATTACATCAACGGACTCACACAGGGGAGAAACCATTTAAATGTATGGAGTGTGGAAAGCACTTCAGTCAGAAGGTATGCCTCAATATGCATCAACGGACTCACACAGGGGAGAAAGCATATAAATGTATGGAGTGCGGAAAGAGCTTCAGTCACAATGTATCCCTTAGATGTCATGAACGGACTCACACGGGTGAAAAACCATATAAATGTATGGAGTGTGGAAAGATCTTCAGTCAGAGTGGACACCTCAGTAGTCATCTACAGACTCACACAGGGGAGAAACCATATAAATGTATGGAGTGTGGAAAGAGCTTTCTTCATAATGGAAACCTTAGAAGACATCAACGGACGCACACAGGGGAGCAACCATTTGAATGCCTGGAGTGTGGAAAGAGCTTCAGTCAAAGTGGAAATCTTAGAAAACATCAGCAGACACACATGGGAAAAGCCATTTCAATCTATGGCGTGTGGAAGGAGCTTCAGTCAGAGTGGAAGCCTTAATTTACGTGAACAAACTCACCCAAGAGTCAAACCATATAAATGTCAGGAAAGGCGATAAAGGTTCAGTCCTCGTGGAAGTCCTATATCAACAGACTCATGGACAGGAAGAACTTTAAGAGTTGAAACCCTACAAACCATCAACAAACTCAAAGCCGAGAAGCAGTTTAAATGGAAGGATTACAGAAAGTGCTTTTGTTATAATGGAGTGTTTAAGAAACATCACAAGAGTCTCAGATGGGAGAAACCATTTAGATGTATGGAGTGTGGGACATGTTCCTCTCAGAGTCCCCTCTTCTTCACAGCAATGAACTCAGAGGAAATCCGGCTTCCGGCTTCAGGGCCCAGCTGAGTGTTGTCATTCTCTTGAACTGGGTAACTCCTGTCTAATCTTCACTGTGTCTGTGTCTTTCCCTGCTTCTGAGACCACTAGAAACGAGGGGGGCCGTTTCTCTCCCTCCTCTTCTGAGGAAAGCTAACCTGCTTGAGAATGGATTCCCCCATATTCGGCTTCAGACCATTCCCTGACAAAACACATTGCCCTGTGTTGTTCCAGCCTCTTGCCTCCCTTGCTCCCTTCTGCTGGTGTGTGTACCTGTGTGCTGTATTTTTTTAAATGAAGGTAATGTCTCACAATAGTGAGAATCATTTTAGATATAAAGTACCTTTTGACAGGGACGCGGGTGGCGCTGTGGGTTAAACCATAGGTCCGTGGTTTGAATCCCTGCGACGGGGTGAGCTCCCATTACTCGGTCCTTGCTCCTGCTAACCTAGCAGTTTGAAAGCATTTCAAAGTACAAATAGATAAATAGGTACCGCTCAGGCGGGAAGGTAAACGGTGTTTCCGTGTGCTGTTCTGGTTCACCAGAAGCGGCTTAGTCATGCTGGCCACATGACCCGGAAGCTGTACGCCGGCTCCCTCGGCCAGTAAAGCGAGATGAGCGCCGCAACCCCAGAGTTGGTCACGACTGGACCTAATGGTCAGGGGTCCCTTTACCTTTACCTTACCTTTTGATAGAGAAGGGGAGAGGGTGACCTATTTGGGAGGAATCCTGCTTGATCTTTATGTATTAAATTTACATTTTTTGAGTCTGTTTGCCATCACCTCTGCGAAAATTTTGTAATCGTTGTTTAATAGTGATATAGGTCTATAGTTTTTGATGTTTAATTTATCCGTGTCCGGTTTAGGGATCATCGAAATGTGGGCCTCTTTCCATGTCTCTGGTATCCTACCTCCTCTTAATATATTGTTCATGATGTCACATAGCACTGGCGTTAGTTGATTTTCTAGTACTTTATAATATTTAGCTGACAGTCCATCTGGTCCCGGGGCTTTCCCTGGTTTCATCTTCCTTATCGCATCCTGGATCTCTTCTGCTTTTATAGGTTTATTTAATTGAGTTCTTTCTTCCTCTGTTATGGTCTTCCCACTGTAGTCTTCTAAATATTCTTCTATCCGGGTTATCTCTTCGTCTTCCTTTTTGTACAATTTCTCATAGAATTTGAGGAAATTTTCCTTTATTTCTTTGGGATCTTCCATCAATTGTTCCTCTATTTTTATCTTATTTATTACATTTATTTTTTTTGCCTTTTTCGCAGTTGCCAAGCTAATAGTTTACCTGTTTTGTTAGCTGATTCAAAATATTTTTGTTTCATTAATTTAATTTTCCATTCAATTTCTTGACTTGTTAGCATTGAATACTGTGTGTGTAACATTTTTGTTATTTGTATGTTTTGTTCGTCTTTTGGGTTTGTTATTAATTTTTTCTCACATTCTCTTAGCTGACTAAGGATTTCCTCTTTCTTTTGTTCTCTTACTTTCCTCTTATAACTATTTTGCTGAATAAGAAACCCTCTTAGGACCGCCTTGCTGGCATCCCAGACTACATCTATACTTGTTTCTTTATTGAGATTTAGACTGAAATAGGTTACTCAAGGACAATGTAAGGCATATTATAAACATCATTGAATATCTGGAGTGTAAGAATGAGGTACCTGCGGCGCTGATTTTCATCGATGCAGAGAAGGCATTCGATAACGTCTCATGGCTGTTCTTACTAAAAATTATGGAGAAAGCGGGGCTAGAGGGCGAATTTATGGAAGGAATAAAATCGATTTATTTGAACCAATCTGCTAAACTGATTATAAAGAATAATCTAACAAACTCATTCAAAATTGAAAAAGGAACAAGACAGGGATGCCCTCTATCCCCGCTTTTATTCATTATGGTATTAGAGGTAATTATGAACAAAATAAGAGCAACACCAGAGATTCGAGGGATCAAATTTGGAACGAAGGAATACAAACTAAAAGCGTACGCAGATGATTTGATGCTATCCCTAGAAGAACCGCAGAAAAGTGTTAGTAAGGCCTTGGAGATATTAGAAGAATATGGCAAACTATCCGGTTTTAAATTAAACAAATTAAAGACAAAAATGACTTCCGGTCAGCGCCAGCAACTGTAATGGCGGATTTCCTCCGATCTCCGGAGGAAATCTGCTTCGTGGAGCCAGGGTTCTACCGCTACGGCGAAGCGGGGACCCGAAAAAAATCACAGGCGGGGAAGCCTGTGAACTGAAGGCTCGGCGGGCTCCATTTGCGTCCCCCCCCCCGTTGCAAAGGAGCCTTTTTAAAGGCTCCGGAACATACCGGGGGTGAGCGGCGCGGAGCTGAGAGCTGTTTACCCGTCTCCGCGAAGCGAAGCCGCATGCCATGGTTGGAGAGCGCTGACTCCTTCCTTTGAAATTTGGATTAAAAGTAACAACCCGTGAGTATTACGGAAATTGGATATTAAAAATCCCTTTTTTTGATTCGGCACGAGCGGGAAAGGCGCAAAGAGGAAGTCCGTCTCCCCCTCTTGTAAACATTTTAAAGCAAGGACTAGATAACTAAGGTTGAAAAGAACATCTTCTTCGTGAGAAGTCAAAAGTAACTAATTTCACGTTTTGGCAGTTTAAGTGAATGTGCTGGAGGATAAGAGTTAATTTTGAAAGTGGATTGTTACCCCTCCCCCAGGACCCGGGAGCGATCCGCGAGGGAGCCTGTTGGAGAGATTTAAAAGACTTTGACAGCTGTCAAACTAGCTGTCAAAGCTGAGAGGGAAAAAAAAGAGAAAGAACTTTGTTTCTATTGCCTCGGCTGGTCATATCTGTTACATTTAGGTAACAAATTGTCGAAAATCAAGGAAAATAAAGGACTTTTGGATTTACAACTGGAAGGAATACTAAGTAACCAGTACTCCCCTAGAGGGGGCTCTGGGACATTACAGAATGGCTGTAAGTGGAAAAATACAGACGGCACTTGAGAAGATCTTTCGTAGCCTGGGAAAACTTCACGAACAAAGCATTGTTTTGGCTAAAAATGTTACAATATTGAATGAAAAAGCAAACAAACCCGCGGAAATTGGAAGGGACTTGACTCAGGTCTTTGTACCAGAACAAAAAGACTGTGCCCTTGAACTAAAAACTCTTGCAGCTGAACAAGAAAAGGAATTTGAGAAATTTGAAGAAGTTACACATGACAATTTAGAGGGAAAGGAAGGAGGAGCTATAATGCAACAGAGGATTAAAGAAAGAAGTAAAAAACAAGATTTGGATGACAATCATAACTATGGAGACCTGGCAGGCCAAAGGCCTGTAAAGATGGATTTAAAGGAAAAGACAAATCTAATCAAAGTGGAAGCAGGAGTTTCTGGGACATTTGGACTTAAAAGAAGTAAAAAACAAGATTTGGATTACAATTTTAAATATGGAGGCCTGGCAGGAAGAAGTATGGACCTTATGGGGACAGAGCTTCTCCGAGATTTGGCGTTTAACATAAAGGACTATCACAAAAACCGGCAGAGAGGAAAGGAGAGAGACTTAAGGGCCTCGGATGTGAGATCACCAGGCTGATACCAGATGGATTGATGGACATTGGTTGGAGATTGAAACCGGGAAAAGTGGGGAGTGGGGTTTTGGGTATCCAAAGGCGGTACAAATATATATATATATATATATATATATATATTTTCTTTCTTGTAAATAATCTGTTTTGCTATTCTAGATTAAAATGGGGAAATCGTGAAATGGAATTGGGGTCGACTTTAGAAAAAGGTATTAAGAATAAGATTTGATGTATCAAGATTGAGATTTATGTTAAAATTGGTTAAACAAAAAGGACTTAAATATAATAAGGTAAAATTTGGGGATAGGAACTTGTTGAATTAAAAATTGAATTGGAATACAAGAAGGGGAGATGTGGGGAAGTCAAGGAAAAATGTTATTGAAAGGTATATGTTTGTTTTTGGTTTTGTTTTTTTTTGTGTGTGTGTGTTTTGTTTTTCTTTAAATTTTTTGAAAACTTCAATAAATATTTTATAAAAAAAAAAAAAAATGTTGACCAAAAATTTGGGAAAAGATGAAAGAGAAAAACTGGAGATACAGAATGGAATCAAGGTGGCTAAAAAAATAAAATATCTGGGAATTTGGCTAACCACAAAAAACATAAATTAAATTCAGGATAATTACTTCACAACATGGAAGGAGATCAAAAAAGATCTAGATACGTGGCACAGAGTAAAAGTTTTGTGGGCGGGAAGGATGGCGGCAATAAAAATGAACATACTCCCAAGAATGATATTTTTGTTCCAAAACATCCCAGTGATTAGAGGTTCCTCAATGTTTAAAGATTGGCAAAAAACTCTTTCGAAATTTATATGGCAAGGGAAAAGACCAAGAATTAGATTCAAATTACTTACAGATCGGAAAGAAAGAGGGGGATTCTCGGTACCTAATCTGTAATTATACTTTGAGGCCTCCTGCCTCTGCTGGATTAGAGATTGGATTACCGTATTTTTCGTTCTATAGGGCGCACCGGCCCATAGGACGCACCTCGGTTTTTTTGGGGGGGGGGAAATGAATTAAAAAAAATTATTTCCTCCCCAGCCGCGGCTGCCGCGCCAAGCCTTGCGCACACCTGCCCGAAGCACGGGGCACCCTCCGGAGGGCTCCCCGTGCTTCGGGCTGCAGGCTGCCGCCCCAAGCCTCACGCGCTCGGCGGGACCTCCCGCCGGGCGCGCAAGGCTTGCAGACACTCGCCCGAAGCACGGAGAGCCCTCCGGAGGGCTCCCCGTGCTTCGGGTGACAGGCTGCCGCCCCAAGCCTCGCGCGCCCGTCGGGACCTCCCGCCGGGCGCGCAAGGCTTGCAGACACTCGCCCGAAGCACGGAGAGCCCTCCGGAGGGCTCCCCGTGCTTCGGGGGACAGGCTGCCGCCCCAAGCCTCGCGCGCCCGTCGGGACCTCCCGCCGGGCGCGCAAGGCTTGCAGACACTCGCCCGAAGCACGGAGAGCCCTCCGGAGGGCTCCCCGTGCTTCGGGGGACAGGCTGCCGCCCCAAGCCTCACGCGCCCGGCGGGACCTCCCGCCGGGCGCGCGAGGCTTGCAGACACTTGCCCGAAGCACGGAGAGCCCTCCGGAGGGCTCCCCGTGCTTCGGGCGACAGGCTGCCGCCCAAGCCTCGCGCGCTCCCACCGGGCGCGCAAGGCTTGCGGACACTCGCCGGGGCTGCAGGCTGCTGCCCGCAAGCCTTGTGAGCCCGTGGGAACTCCTGCCGGGCTTGCAAGGCTTGCGGATAGCTTCCTGAAGCCTGGAGAGCAAGAGGGGTCGGTGCGCACCGATGCCTCTCGCTCTCCAGGCTTCAGCGAAAGCCTGCATTCACACCATAGGACGCACACACATTTCCCCTTCATTTTTGGAGGGGAAAAAGTGCGTCCTATGGTGCGAAAAATACGGTAATTTGGAAGACACCGATCTGTTAGATTTAGAGGGCTTCAACAACAGATTCGGGTGGCATGCCTATTTGTGGCTAAATAAAGAAAAGGTACACAAAGGTTTTTCAAACCACATTATCAGAGGGCCACTAGATGAAGTTTGGGAGAAAAATAAAAAACTCCTGGAATGGAAAACACCCTGGTGGTTATCTCCAATTGATATTTTAACAACCAAAAAAGCAAATATGGAAGGAGAAAGACTGACATATGAAGACCTACTGATAAGATCAGAGAGTGGATGGAAATTGAGAACATATGAGGAGTTGAAAGACAAATTAACAGGCTGGCTGCAATTTCATCAAATAAACGCTGTATGGAAGGAAGACAAAAAAGTAGGGATAAACGAGAAAAGATCTAAATTCCAGATAGAAATAATTGAAGGTAAATCCAAGTTATTATCTAAAATGTATAACATACTATTAGATTGGGACACTAAAGATGAAGAAATAAAGGAGGTCGTGACAAAATGGGCAATGGACGTGGGATACAATATAGAATATGATAAGTGGTTGAAATTATGGACTAATGGAATGAAATTCACGGCATGTGTCTTACTCAGAGAAAATTTGGAAAAAATGATGTATAGGTGGTACATCACACCGGCAAAACTAGGGAAAATGTACAAAACAGGAAATACGGCTTCCTGGAAGTGTAAAATCAAAGAAGGCAATTTCTACCATATGTGGTGGACCTGCGAAATAATGAAGAAGTTCTGGGAACTTATTTATAATGAGTTAAAAAAAATATTTAAATATACCTTCCCTAAAAGACCAGAGGCCTTCTTACTAGGAATAATTGGGGATGAAATAAAAAAAGGAGATAAGATATTATTCCAATATGCCACAGCCGCCGCTAGAATATTAATTGCACAAAATTGGAAAAGTCCAAATACCCCAACGATCAGAGATTGGCAAACAAAATTATATGAATATGTTGATTTAGCAAAAATGACACAAAAAATCAGAAACCAAAAGAATACAAAGTTTATTAGTGACTGGAATAAATTTATGGTATACATTGAAAGAAATTATAGAGACCTAAAAACTATAGCAGGTTTGATATAAGTCTTACGACGAGTAATCCATTAACAATTAATAGCTGCAGAAAAAAAGGAAGAATTTTTATTAAGAAGCCCGAAATCGGGAGGGAAGGAGGTCAATGGGTGTGTAGAGGAAAGGTTTAAATATCTAAAGATATAAAGATTCAAGGAAGAAGACAAAGAACTGTAATGGATGTTATTTTTGTGCTATGTATGGATACTTCTTTTGGATTTGTTGATTTGTTTTTTTTCCCTTATGGTTGTTTTTTTTAAGAGAAACTCAATAAAAAGAAAGTAAAAAAAAAGAGAGAGAGAGAGAAGGGGAGAGGGTGAATATGGATTGTTGGTGGTGGGTGAGGATTAGGGCTGGGCGATATATTGATATCTTATCCAATGCGGGTTTCTAGACCATATCCCGATAACCTTTGAAAAACAATTGATATGTCAATACACTGCGAATCACAGTGTGTATTTTGGGATGTGCCTGGAAGCAGCCGGCAGAAAGCTTTTCTTCGTGAAGCCCCTGCAGCTGCCGAGTTGCTGACTTCTCTCCCAGACAACAGGAAGCGACACACACACATCCTTTGCCCTGTGTCCTTCCAGCCTCTTTCCTCCCTTGCTCCCTTCTGCCGGTGTGTCTGCCTGACTTAGATTTCCTGTGTGCTGTATTTTTTTTCTGCTGAAACTGGATTTGCTCTCAGGAGCTAAGTTTTGTGCCTCTCTGGGGACCCAGTGAGAACTGTATGCTTTGAAAGCTCAGTAAACTATTACTGAAGAAGTCCTGCTGCCTCAGCGTTGTCCTCAGCGTGGGAATTGCTCTGCATGTGGTCCCTACCCTGCTGCTACTTAGCTCATGCCCTGGAGTTGCTGTACTTAAGCATGCAAGACGGGTGCATCTGTGTGTGACTGGTTTTTGCACCAAACTCTGTCACCCCCACCACCGCATGATCTCCAAACACTGCTTCTTCACCAGAACTTCATCCCTGCCCCCTGCACATTCTGAAGAAAACTTAAAATACTGCAATATAATGGGAGATTGTCCCCCAAGCCTTATTGCAAGAGGGAGAATGAGGAGCTGCAGGTACCCAACAGAACATTAAAAATACAGAGATTGAGGTCAACAGACAGCCAAGCGAAGCCTACTCCAAGGGAAGCCCTTCAGCTTCCAGCCTGTCCGCTCCCACAAGTGCTGAAGGAGATTTGCCATTTGGGGATGGCAGAGCTGAATGGAAGCGGGCGAGGAAGCCTCACAATCGCTCCTGCCAGAGGAATAGGGTCACTCACCCCTATACGCAAAGCTGATTGACAGGAAGGAACTCCTCCCCACCCTTGTCACATGCAGCTGGGCTCACTTGCCAGAGTCACCTCAAGAGCCTGACTAGAATTCCCATTAATGTACTGTATATGGAAAAGGAGGCGGGTTCTCTGTTATGTTTCTGTGGTTGTTATTAAGAAAATGTATACGTTATGGTCCCGAAAGTGTAAAGCCTTGGTTCTAACAAGATCATGTTGATACCACAAACGTACTGTGTAATGCTTTGAATGTGCTACTGAAACAGACTTTGTAAAACTTTGTACAAAATAACTGGAACAAAGTGAAACTGTTGCTGTCATGACAGACCCAGTATAGACAACTCCACACTGCCGTCTACTGGGTCTACAGTATAAAAAACACACCCATTTATGACTAAGACACTTTTATTGAATAAACCATTCTTGAAACAAAGTAACAGCCATTCACAAATGAAGACTGACTTCTCCCTTTAAGAGTTCCAATCTGACACAAAGATGGGAACATCTTGTGGGAATGTTCAGGGTGGCAGGAGAGGATATATTGTTTGTTAATATCCTTCCTAACTTGCGGCAGCAAGTTCCTTTATGAAGCAGAGTGCATTCCCCTTTTTACATGCACAGCAGATAACTGGTTGCAGGCTTGTGTGAGCCTCTCACTATTATACAATTCAATCTGTCTCTGATTGACTTGTACTGCTTCTGATGGATCACATTCCACACATCTTAGCACAACAGTGGGAACTGTGAACGTCCATATATGCACTGCTTGTTGCTTCCAATGCTGTTTCCTCTGTCCATTCCTGCAGCATCACAAAAGGGACAGCCATTAACAGAATGGGTGCAGCCCAGACCCAGCACCAGGTACTTTGCAAACACATGAATAATGTCACTATCACCATCCACTTCACAAGCGATCCTCACTTGTAACCTCACACTGCGGCACCACCTTCCTGACGTCCTCCATGACAGATCTACAAGGGTGGGAAAAGGTGGGGCGGACAACCTTTTTTGAAATTTATAAAAGTATGGTCTTTCTTTTGTTCAGAGTTCCCACCTTCCTCCTGCGTGAGTGGCTTCAGACCCTGCTGCAGAAGGTCTATTAATTAAAGATCAGGGAGGATGTGGGTGGCGCTGTGGTCTAAACCACAGAGCCTCATGGTCTTGCTGATCGGAAGGTTGGCAGTTTGAATTCCCGCGATGGGGTGAGCTCCCGTTGCTCTGCTCTGGCTCCTGCCAACCTAGCAGTTCGAAAGCACACCAGTGCAAGTAGATAAATAGGTGGCAGGAAGGTAAACGGTGTTTCCATGCGCTCTGGTTTCTGTCATGCACCAGAAGCAGTTTAGTCCTGCTGGCCACATGACCATGAAGCTGTTTGTGGACAAACGCCGGCTCCCTTGGCCTGAAAGCAAGATGAGCGCCGAAACCCCAGAGTCAACTTTGACTGGACTTAACCGTCCAGGGGTCCTTTGCCTTTCTTACCTTAATAAAAGATCAGGCATAGCAGCCGCTTTGATCCAGCATTACTTTGGTTGGTCTCTGTTAGTTTCTCTGACTGTTGGGAGACCGACTGTTTCCTAGACAGGCTCCTTGTGCATCCCATAAGGAGAAGGAGCTATTTTACGATCTTTTCCACCATCATCCCTGAGCACTGGTCTTGCCTGCTAGGGGTGATGGCAGCTGTCGTCCAAAAACAGCTGGAGACCCAAATTTGGGAAACCCTGTTCACCTTGAAGGAGAAAGGAGGGCTCACCTGCATCTGGAGGAATGCCAGGTAAGCCCTGCAGGATCAGGCCCAAGGGCCACAGCTTCCCCACACGTGAAGAAGCTGTAGGAACGGAGGAGAGGCAGGAGGAGGGGGTGGGGGAGGAATAACTGAGAAGGAGCTCCTGGAGCCTGGGCAGCCCCCTCCCCGCCTGCTCCCGGAAGGTGTCCCGAGCCCCTCCCCTTTTCATTTCAAGGATAGGGGGACCTCAGCATCCCGGGGTTGCTTTGCTCCGGGGGGGGGTCCTATTTTGTTTGCTGAGGGCAGGAGTCACAATCCTGTCACATTGTGCTGTGTCTGGCTTTTAGGTAAGGGGGTGAGGCTCAGGTGGGAAGGAGTTGAGAAGGAAAATATCCCCGGGTGCGGATTTCCTCCGCTGCCCAGCTCGTCAGGGTGCCACTCCCCGGGGGTCTCTCCGGTCAGCAAAAGAAGGAGAATCCAGCCAAGTTAAAGAAGCAAACGGCGGGCAGTTGACCTGATCTTTATTTGTTGCAACAAGGTTCAAACACACCAAGAGTAGGAACCCCGAGAAGATGGTTGCATGGATTTTTAAGACCTCTCCCCATTTCCCACAATACATTTTTCCACAGCATCTTTGAAGCATCACAGATTTGTCACAAAGGAGGAGTCTTTGGCATTCAGAAACATGGACCCGTCACCCACCCCTGTCAACAACCCCAGTTTCTCACACCTTTAAACTACCCCCTTCCCCTAAGAACCATAATAGTATTCAGACATCCCTCTAGCTGCAAGGCTGTCCTGGGCGTCTCCTTTGAAAATATCAGGATCCTCCTCCTCCTCCTCCTCCAATCCGGCTTCTGCTCCGGGAATAAGGGAGGGGTGAGCCTCCTCCCAACCTGCCAGCTTCTCGCGGAAGTGGAGCTTCTGCGCCGGATTGCCGCTCAGCGCCATAGCTCTAGGGGCGCGCCCTTTCGGAAAGGGGAGGAGGGGCGGCAGGGGACCCCCCCCAACAAAACATCGACGTTGCAGGAAAGGAAATGAGAATCGGGATCGAGGACAAAGAGGTAAAGGGGTCGCGCCGGGGAGGAGAGGGGAGAAAGGGACCCAGAGAGGGACCCCGCGCCAGCTCCCCAAAGCGGCTTCCGTGGGCCCCCCCGGCAGGGCCTGGATCCCTGAACGTGTGCTGCGAAGGGGGCTTTCCTCGGCAGGGGTAGACATGGGGCGCCCACCCACGGGGTCCCACGAGGACTCCCTGGCCAGTCCAAAGACCAGTCTTTGGGGAGACGTCTCCATCGTGCGCCCACGAGGAATCTCCGGAGGGGCGGCCTTGGCTTCTCCCTCCCACCCAAGAATCGACCCCCCCCTTCAAGGCAACCAGAAAAGGATCCCTGGAAAGTGGGGGTTCCTGTCCCCCCGCCCCTTCCTTCCTGCAAGCTCCATCCTCTTCCCACCCCATAAGCTCCTGCCCTGCCCAGACACAGCGAATCTGCCCAGTCCAACCATTGTTCACCCTGGAGAGGAGAGGGAAGAGGAAGAGGGGCCTTCTCAGAAGTGACTCTTTGTTTCTGCAATCCCACCCAGGAAGCAGCCAGAAACCTTTTCCTCTCTCTCAGGCTTCCATCTTTATTGTCTTTTCCACTGCCTGGTTCATTGAGGATGAGGATAATGTACACCTGTCATCAGAAACAGGGGTGCAGAGTCCATGGAATGGCTCTCAGGCTTGATATAGAAGTTGCACCTCAAAAGCATTTCTGTTCCTCTTATTCTTTGTAGGCAATGTCAGAGTGACTGACCAGCTGAGTTAGAATCCTTCAGCATCCAATGACAGCAACTGCATGAATCTTCCCAGTCAAAAGACCCATTTTCATGATAGACAGTGCCTGTGGCTGGAGGCTCAACACCCAGGGTATACAGGCCAAAGACTGCCAGTATTAGCACAGGTGAGGTGTGTGACCCCCCCCCCTCAATTTACAGACTGTGTGTGAATGAGAGTTTGTGGGTGGGATTCTAGTTTATGACAACCTTTTTTTAAAATCATTTTTTCAACACAAACAGCAACCACAAAAAACACATACAACAAAAACCACAATAACACTAATAACGCATTTTAACAATTCAGATTTGAGTACTGATATACGTATAACTACGTATACGTATCCCCACCTCTCCCCCTACTTCACACCACTTTCCGCCTTATCTCTTAAGTAATCCTTCCAGATTTCCTCATATTTATCCATTCTTATGGATGCGGGTGGCGCTGTGGGTTAAACCACAGAGCCTAGGACTTGCATTTCTTCTAGGGACACATTTCTGGGGTCCCCCCAGCCCGGCTCCACTCTGCCAGGGCAGCTGCATTTTGTTTCGCTGCAGGTGAGCCTGCCCCGTGCAACGTGGGGCTCTTAAAGGAACTGGGGGGGGGGGAGCGGAGGGCCTGCATCTTCCTCGCACTTGCCAAAGAATGACAGTATTAGCACAGGTGAGCTGTGCAGCCTTCCCAATTTTACAGACTGTATGTGAATGAAAGTTTGTGGATGGGATTATACTTTACACTGGGAGCCAGTGTGGTGTAGTGGTTAAGAGCCATAGACTCGTAATTTGGTGAACCGGGTTCACTTCCCTGCTCCTCCACATGTAGCTGCTGGGTGACCTTGGGCCAGTCACACTTCTTTGAAGTCTCTCAGCCCCACTAACCTCACAGAGTGTTTGTTGTGGGGGAGGAAGGGAAAGGAGAATGTTAGCTGCTTTGAGACTCCTTAGGGTAGTGATAAAGTGGGATATCAAATCCAAACTCCTCCTCCTCCTCCTCCTCCTCCTCCTCCTCTTCTTCTTCTTCTTCTTCTTCTTCTTCTTCTTCTTCTTCACGGCAACCCTGTGATTTTCTCCACCCATAACATTTCGTGACCTGATATTGCAGTACAAATTCCAAAATAACTACAAAATATACAAGATAATAAGAATGATTGCAGCATTTATACCCCGCCCATCTGGTTGGGTTTCCCCAGCCACTCTGGGCAGCTTAAAGTACATAAAAAAGACAGTAAAACATCAAACATTAAAAACATCCTAATATAGCTGTCTTCTAAATGTCCGAGAGTTGCCCATTTCCTTGCCCTCTGAAGGGAGGGCATTCCATAGGGCAGGAGGCCCTCTGCCTGGTTCCCTGGAACTTCATTTCTGTCCATTAAACTTTAATTAGTTTAATGTTAAGTAAACGTCCAGTGCGCTTCCAAGGCCATAAGTCTTATCTCAGCAGAGAATTTCGTGCAGCGGCTGAAGAAGGCAGGAGAGTCAGTACCTTTCAATGAAGAATCCTGGAGCAAGCACTTTTCCAAGTGAATTTTTATTGTTTTCCTTACATATTCTTTTTCAACAAATAGTAGTAGAACCATACATTCCCTTTGACTCTGCCGAGTTGCGACCCCCCCTCCCTCCCCACAACTGGTATATTTATCCTCTTTCCATCATGCACATCATTCTCATATTAGTACTATTATACACTGGAGGTATTATGTCAATCCTGCTAGTGTCTTGACCTCTTTACAATTCTTCTTTAAATATTCAATAAATTTACTCCAGTTATTTTGGTATCTTTGATCTCCCTGGTCCCGGATCCTCCCTGATAGTTTGGCAAGTTCTGCATATTCTGTCAACTTTGCCTGCCACTCCTGAATAGTTGGTATATCTAGTACTTTCCATCTTTTGGCCAGAAGGGTCCTCGCGGCAGCTGTAGCATACATGAACAAATTTTGATCTTCTATTATAATTTCTGTTCCTATTAAGCCTTTTAGACACGCTTCCGGTCTTTTGGGGAAAGTATATCTAAATATTTTTTTGAGTTCATTATAAATTGATTCCCCAAAAATTTTTACCTTATCGCAGGTCCACCACATATGGAAATAGTCCCCATCTGCCTTTTTACATTTCCAACATTTTCTTTCTTTTTTCCTATACATTTTAGCTAATTTTACTGGCGTCAAATGCCATCTATACATCATTTTTAGCAAGTTTTCCTTTAAAGCCATACATCCTGTAAATCTCAAACCCTCCTTCCATAATCTTTTCCACGCATCCAATTCAATGTTATGCCCAATATCAATTGCCCATTTTATCATTGATTCCTTTACTTCTTCGTCTTTTGTGTACCATTCTAGCAATAAACTATACATTCTTGATAAAATTTTATCTTTACAATCTATCAACTCGATTTGGAATTTTGATTTTTTATCTTCGAACCCATTTCTCTTTTTATCTTCCTTTAATAAGTCACTAATCTGGTGGTATTGCAGCCACCCTGTTAACATCTTTTCAATTTGGTCATATGGTTTGAGCTTTATCCCTTGATCTGTTTTCCTAGTAATATCCTTGTATGTTACTCTTTCCCCTTCTATGTTTACTTTTTTTGTTGTCAACACCTCAATTGGTGATATCCACCACGGTGTCTTTCTTTCCAGGAGGTGTTTATTCCGATCCCATACTTCATATAAAGATTTCCAAACACATGTTTTAGAAAACCTTTATGTACCTTTACTTTGTTGTACCATAGGTACAAATGCCAACCGTATCGATTGTCGTGGCCCTCTAGATCTAATAGGTCAGTGTTTTCTAAAGTCAGCCAATCTTTTAACCATACCAAGCACGAAGCTTCATAATATAAAGTCAGGTCTGGTAAATCAAAACCTCCTCTCTCTTTCTTATCTACTAATATCTTCATTTTTATCCTTGGCCTTTTCCCCTGCCAGACAAATTTCGCTATTTTTTTTTTGCCAATCCTTAAATTGTCTTATCCCTTTTACCACTGGTATTGCTTGAAATAAAAATAACAGTCTAGGTAGTATATTCATTTTTATCACAAAGATTCTGCCTAATAATGACAATTTTAGTCTGCTCCATATATCCATATCTTTCTTAATTTCTTTCCATACCACCTCATAGTTGTCCTTGTACAGGTTTATATTTTTTTGTTGTCATCCAAATTCCTAAATATTTTATTTTTTTAGCTATTGCGATTCCTGAGTCTACTTGTAATTCTTCCATCTCTTCTTTCTTCAGATTTTTTGCTAGCATTTTCGTCTTGTTTTTGTTGAGTTTAAACCCTGATACCTTCCCAAACTCTTCCATTCTTTTTATTGCCTCTTTCACACTTCGTCTTGGTTCTTCCAGCGTTAAGACTAGATCATCTGCGAAGGCTCTTAACTTAAATTCTTTTCGTCCCACCTTAATGCCTTTGACTTCTGATGATTCTCTTAGCTTCTTGTTCAAGACCTCTAGGACTGTAATAAATAGCAAGGGAGACAAAGGACATCCCTGCCTAGTACCTTTAGTTATCTCAAAGTTATCTGATATGTTGTTATTAATTATTAACTTTGCTTTTTGGTCCGAATAAATCGTGTCAATACCTCTCAAAAAAATTTCACCAGTTCCTAGTACTTTTAAGTTTTCTTTCATGAAATGCCAAGAAACATTATCGAACGCTTTTTCCGCATCTATGAACATTAGTACTGCCTGTTTCTCATTTCTGACTTCAAGGTATTCAATTATATTTATCAGGTTTCTTACGTTGTCCCTTAATTGCCTCCCCGGCAGAAAGCCTGTTTGGTCCTTGTGTATCACCTTATTTAACACCATTTTTAGTCTATTCGCTAGTATATCCGCAAATAGCTTATAGTCGTTATTCAATAACGAAATTGGTCTGAAATTTTTTACATCTAATATATCCACCTCTTTCTTCAGGATCAGTGTTATATACGCTTCTTTCCAGGTGTTTGGCATCTTTCCTTCTCTTAAGACTTTATTCATTACTTCACTTAGAACAGGTGTCAGGTATTGCGATAATGTTTTATAATACTTTGCTGAGATACCGTCCGGTCCTGGGGTCTTCCCTATTTTCATTCTTTTTATTGCCTTCATGACCTCTTGTTCTGTTACCTCCTGGTTAAGCACTCTTTTTTCTTCTTCTGAGATTTGATGCAATTTATGGTCATGGATATACTTTTCTATTCTCTTATTGTCTTCTGTATCTTTCCTATAAAGATCTCTATAGAATCTCTGAAATGCTTTTCTAATTTCTTTCGGGTCCTCAATCATTTTATCCCCATATTTTATTTTACAAATTGTGTTCTGTTTTTGTCTTGCTTTTATTTGCCACGCCAAGAATCTCCCAACTTTGTTGGCTGACTCAAATTTTTTTTGTCTCATGGCTTTTATTTTCCATTCGATCTCCTGTCCCACCACCATGGAGAACTGAGACTGCAACATTTTTATATTTCCTTTTATTATTTCATCTTTAGGTTTTGTTATAAGCTGTTTTTCGTTCCCCATGATCTGGGACAGGATCTCTTCTTTCTTCTTCTCTCTCCCTCTTTTCTGGAAGCTGTTTTTTTGAAATAGGAAACCCCTTATCACCGCTTTGCTCGCGTCCCAGACTGTTTCAATTGGTGTTTCTTTGTTTAGATTCTATTTAAAATAGTCTGTTATTGTCTCTTTTGCAGTTTCCACTACTCTCTGGTCATTAAATAAGCTCTCATTCATTCTCCAACTATGTGTAGAAGGGTCCTTCCCTTTTAATTCCATATATAGTGGATTATGATCTGACAGGGTTCTTGGAAGGATTTCAATTCTAGTTACTCTCAGTGTTAGAATCTTAGAAACCCAGATCTGATCTATTCTGCTGAAGCTTTGGTTTGGTTCAGAGTGGAATGAAAATTGTCTTACTGTTGGATTCCTTAATCTCCAGATGTCAATTAGTCCCAATATATTGGCCATATCAAAGAAGGCCTTCGGCAGTTTACCTTCATATGTATTTCGCCTCTTTGTTAATCTGTCTAAATCCGGTACCACCACTCCATTAAAGTCTCCCAGTAGTATCAATTTCTGATCTAAATACTCTAACATTATTTCATCCAACTTTGTATAAAATTCAGCTTTCTTATCGTTTGGTGCATAGATCCCCACAATCAGCCATTTTTCCCCTTGAAACCCAATTTGTACAATCAATATTCTTCCCTCATCCTCCTTAAAAATTAATTTTGGATCATGCTTCTCTTTTACATATATTACCACACCTCTCTTTTTGTTCGAATCTGATGCGATAAACTCTTGGCCCAGTTTTTTATTACTTAAAATTCTTTCTTTCTTTCTTTCTTTTTTTTGCTACATGTGGAGCAAGCACTTTGGAACTCAGGGAAAAACTTTATTCACAAAAGAAAAACCCTGGCGATAAAGCACACATGCTTTTATCTCCGGCATAAAGAAAACTTTACTCTAAACTTAACTCATATCAGCAAACACGCCCATGGCCACAAACTGAGTCTGCGAGTCAGGTCAAGGGGGGAAGAAGAGACAGAAACATGGGTGAACTGACTCTTTATACAAACGTAACTTACATTCCTGGATGCTTAATGACTTCCAGCTGCTCAGTGATTAGAGCGACTTGTTACCTCTTAACCCTTTAGTACCAAGACCCTCGGAGGAGGACCTCCCTATCCGGACTGAGCGATGGGGGTAGAGACGCTCCTTCAGGTCTACAGGGCCGAGGCTGTTTATGGCTTAAGGTTGCAGATCTTGTTCCTCCATAACGATCTCCAGAGCAAGTTCCACGTATAATTAGCAGAGTAGCAAAAAATGCTCAGAGGCAGCAAAAAAACCAATTCAGCTGAGAAATCTATTACAGTGGTACCTGTGGCTGCGAACGGGATCCATTCCGGAGGCCCGTTTGCAACATGAGCATAACGCAACCCACATCTGTGCATGTGCAGGTCGCGATTCACTGCTTCTGCGAATGCACGTGTCAGGGAACTGCCATCTGAGACTAAGGAGGTGAAAGGGCTCATGGAGGGTGAGAGAGACCATTCAGCGGAGGAGGGGACCAGCAGGGGGAGAAGTGGAGTTCCAAGGGAAAGTGAGTCGGAGGGAGGGCTCAGAGACACTTCAAGCGGGAGCAGCGGGGAGATTTCAGGACCTCCTGTAGGGACACCCACTCCTCGGCGGAAGCTGTCACGCCGAGAGTCCAGAAGACGCGTTTCCGTTAAGGAGCTTTTATGCTGGAAGAAGTTCCGTAAACGCCCACTGTCCGATTCAACGAGCGATTGATGGAGTCATGTTTAAGGAGCTCCATCACAGACAGAGGTTTGGGGACTTAGCCAAACTCTGAGGGATTAGGATTTTACGCACAAGCAGCTCATCATCCCATCACAGCAATCGGACAGTCCCTGAAAGCAGCTTGTGCAGAGAGGCATCATGAGTAACCCAGCCGGAGCCGGAGGAGCAGCAGGAGCTGGAGAGGGTCCAAGCCTGGAAGAAAGGTACAGAGTGTTGGAACTCCAGCTAGCAATGCAAACGGGGAGGCTAGAAGAAAGGAGGGCGCAGGATGCAGAAAAGGCAAAAGGCGCTACACTAGCAAGAAAGATGCCAGGAATGGTGCAGAAGTTTGGGGGGGACCCCAGGAACTACCAAGCCTTTAGGACAGAGATGCAGTATGCTCTTGAACTGCAGTTTAATGACTTTCCCGACGAGGCATCGAGAGTGGCGTTTGTGATTGGCCATCTCGAAGGAGGGGCGAGAGATTGGGTCAGACCCCTGATGGCAGGGAATAGTGACATGCTGAAGGACGTGAGGAAGTTTTTTCGCGCCATGGATTTGATGTTTTCCAGCGAGATTGAACAGGGGCTGGTGCGCAGACAATTGATGGCGTGCAAACAGGGGAGCCGATCGGTTCGTGAGTACTGGACTGAGTTTACAATGTTGATACATAGATTGGGGTGGGACCTTTCGGCGGAACCCATTCAAATGCTCTTTGAAGAGGGGCTTTCTTCGGCGGTGAAAGATGAACTTTCCCGGGCGCCCAGGGCGGAGTCTATGGACCAGCTGACCAAATCAGCGCTGACCATTGGAGCACGCCAGGAGGCAAGAGCCTTGGAGAAGCGGGAGGGGAAAGGAGAGCGTTGGAGGGATTTCCGCATTCCAGAGATTCCAGAACCAAGTTTCCCGCCAGGAGAGCCGATGGAAGTTGGAACAGCGCGCGCGCGCGCAGTTTCAAATCCCAGTGAAGGGAGGAAGAAGGAGGGAAAGAGCGCCAAGAAATGTTATCTCTGCCAGCAGCCAGGTCACTTTGCCAGAGTCTGCCCGCAAAGAAAGGAATGGCAAGGGATGGCTGGAGCTGTTGGGGGGAAGGAGGAGGAAGTCCAGGAGCCAGTAAAAGCCAACGCCTGTCTGCCTCTGTCAGGGCACTGCAGACAGGCCAAGGAGCAGTAAAAGTGCCCACTCCGGAACCTCCAAGACCAGCCCTAGTAATAGAGGTGTTGCTAGAGCTGGCAAACGGATACCCACTAAAGACTAAGGCGCTGCTGGACTCAGGCAGCTCCTGTAATTTTATGAGCAAGGAGTTTGCAGCTGAACACCAGATACAGACACTCCCTTTAAGCAACCCCCTGCAGGTCACCACGATCGATGGGAGGGAGCTGCTGGGAGGAGAAGTCAGCCTACAAACCGTCCCAATGGTTATGAGGGTGGCCAGGCACACTGAGAGGATAGCGTTCAATGTAGCCACCCTGGGAGGGGCTCCAGTCATTTTGGGAATGTGCTGGCTAGCGTTGCATGACCCGCTAGTGGGCTGGCATCAGAGAGTGGTCTCCTTTGGGTCAGCACATTGTCTGGAACACTGCAGAGAGGGAAAGGTGCCAGAAGGGGCAAAAGCCTCTCTAGCAGGGACGGAAGTGGCGGACAAAGGGAAGGTGCCCAAACAATACGCTGACCTGAGCAAGGTCTTCAGTGAAAGGGAAGCAGATAAATTACCACCGCACAGAGACTTTGACTGCCAAATTAATCTGGTCCCTGGGGCCCAGCTCCCCGTGGGGAAGCTGTACGCCATGTCAGACAGGGAAATGCAGGAGTTAAGGGAGTTTATTGATAAAAACCTGAAGAGGGGCTTCATCAGAGAGTCCAGAGCGGTGGGGGGGAGCCCAGTGTTTTTTGTGGACAAAAAACACACGGATAAACCGAGATTGGTCGTGGACTACCGGGCCCTAAATGCCGTGTCAGAACCAGTGACTTTCCCCATGCCCAGGATTGATGACATTTTGACCAGGGTGAGGAAGGGAAAGATATTCACGAAACTGGACCTGAGAGGAGCGTACAACCTGATACGAATAAAGAAGGGGGATGAATGGAAAACCACCATGTTCACCCCTTTGGGGGCGTTTGAATATCTCGTTATGCCATTCGGATTACAATCAGGCTCCGCCTGTTTTCAATCGCTCATGAACCACGTACTGGGACCTTTGCTCTACAAGAATTGCGTGGCCTTCCTCGATGACGTGCTGATATATTCAGAGAATGAGGAGCAGCATGTAAAGGATGTCAGGGAAGTGCTGAGCCAGCTGCAAGCAAACCAGTTGTGGGTGAAATTGGAGAAGTGTCAGTTCCACACCAAGGAGGTGGAATTCCTGGGGTACCGCTTATCAGACAAGGGATTAGCCATGGATCCAGGGAAGGTCCAGGCGGTGCTGGAATGGAAGACACCGAAAACGAAAAAAGATGTGCAAAGGTTCTTAGGGTTTGGGAACTTTTACCGTAAATTCATCAAGAACTTTGCCCACTTAACGGCTCCCATCACGGACTGTCTAAGCAGCAAGAAGAAATTCGTTTGGACGGCGGAGGCGGAGCATGCTTTTGAGGAATTGAAAAGGGCATTCGCTTCGGAAGAACAGCTCCTGCATGTGGATTTACAAAAACCCATGAGAGTGGAAACTGATGCCTCAGACCGGGCGGTGGGGGCGGTGCTGCTTCAGCCAGGGAGCAATAAGTCGGAATGGAGACCGTGTGCCTTCTTTTCGCGTAAGCTGAACAAATCCGAGAGGAACTACACGGTATATGACCGAGAACTACTCGCCATTCACGAAGCGTTCCGGAGATGGAGACACTTACTAATTGGCGCACAACATAAGGTGCAAGTGTGTACGGACCACAAGAATTTGGAGTATTGGAGAACGGCACGGGTGCTCAACCAACGACAAGTGAGATGGGCCCAGGAGTTCTCCAGATTCCATTTTGAAATTTGCTATGTGCCAGGTCCAGAAAACAGAGCGGACGCTCTCTCTCGCAAACCTGAATATTTGGAGGGGGAGGGAGCGCCAGAAGAGAGACATATTATCCCAGAGGACCACTGGGTGTGTGGTGCGGCCTGGGTGGGGCAAAGAGAACTGGTAGAGGGAACGGTAAATGATGAGTACGCCCAGGACAAGCTCAGAGGTCTAAGGAGAGAGGGAGAAGACCCCGGGGGTTTTGAAGAAAGAAACGGGGCATTGTATTACAGAGGGGCGCTATATATACCAGAAGGGGAATTGAGGGGGAGAGTACTCAAACAGCTGCACGACAATCCCACAGCGGGGCATTTTGGGCAACACAAGACCATGTGGTTGGTGACCAGGGAGTTTTGGTGGCCCAAGGTGAGGGAGGATGTACGGGAGTATGTGAGAAGGTGTGACCAATGCCAGAGAGCCAAAGGAGAAAGGCGGGCACCAGCGGGGTTATTAGAACCGTTACCCACACCAGAACGACCGTGGGAGGCGGTGTCGATAGATTTTATGACTGATCTGCCCAAATCCCAGGGGAAAACCGCCATACTAGTCGTAGTAGACCTGTTAACTAAGATGGGTCACTTTGTAGCTTGCTCACATGCAGTTACGGCGGAAGAAACAGCGAAATTGTTTGTAGAACATATATTCAGACTGCATGGCGCCCCCTTGAGGGTGGTTTCCGACAGAGGGAAACAGTTCACGTCCAGATTCTGGAGGAAACTTATGAGCTTATTGCACGTAGAGGTCAACTTTTCGACTGCCAGGCACCCTGAGACCAATGGGCAGGCGGAGAGAGCAAACGGTATTCTCCAACAATACCTGAGGTGTTATGTCAATGACAGAGAGAACGATTGGGTCGAAAAGTTGGCACTAGCGGAATTTGCTTACAATAATGCTGAGAATGTGTCCACCGGGATGAGCCCCTTTTTGGCTAATTATGGGTGCCACCCCAGGGCGTTTCCAGGGGAAGGAGGGGAAAGATGGAGTGTTCCGGCCGCGGAACTTTTCGTAGAAGAAATGGAAGCGATCCATCGTCAACTCCAACTCAACTTAGAAAGGGCCAAGGAAGAATATAAGAGGCAGGCAGACAAGAGCAGAAGGGAAGGTGAAACAATTAGGGTGGGGAGTCGGGTCTGGCTATCAACCCAAGGGTTGCCGTTCAAGGGGGGTTGCAAGAAATTGAGACCCAAAAGATTGGGACCATTTGAGGTCATCCAACAGGTCAACCCAGTGGCGTTCAGACTCCGGTTACCGAACCACATGAAACTGCACCCAGTATTCCACAGGTCATTACTGTCACCATACAGGGGGGAAGGTGAAGGGGTATCCACACGGGGGCCAGCCATAGAAGAAAGGGAAAGCCGCAACCATGTGGCGGAAATCATCGACTCCAGGTGGAAGGGTAATCAGGTGGAGTATTTGGTCGCGTGGGAAGGGGAACCGGAGTCGGAAAACACCTGGGTGAAGGCAGAGGAGGTCCGTGACGAGATCTTGATCAAAACGTTTCACCAAAGGTTCCCCAGGAAACCTCAGCTAGTAGCGAGGTTTCGGAGGGAGTACTTTGGCACCACCGACGATGAGGAGGAACTGGAGGGATTCAGGGAATCGGAGTTGGAAGGAGGAACAGACTCCGATGAGGAGGAGTACTTGGAAACCGGAGACAGCAAAAGGTGGAGGGAAGTGTTCGAAACTTCGGAAGATGAGGGAGGTTCCTTCAGGGGTTTTGCTCCCTCGCCTCCCGCAGAGGAGGGGAGGGAAGGGGGTGAAGGGGGCCCTGGAGGGGAGGTGGATGTCAGGGAACTGCCATCTGAGACTAAGGAGGTGAAAGGGCTCATGGAGGGTGAGAGAGACCATTCAGCGGAGGAGGGGACCAGCAGGGGGAGAAGTGGAGTTCCAAGGGAAAGTGAGTCGGAGGGAGGGCTCAGAGACACTTCAAGCGGGAGCAGCGGGGAGATTTCAGGACCTCCTGTAGGGACACCCACTCCTCGGCAGAAGCTGTCACGCCGAGAGTCCAGAAGACGCGTTTCCGTTAAGGAGCTTTTATGCTGGAAGAAGTTCCGTAAACGCCCACTGTCCGATTCAACGAGCGATTGATGGAGTCATGTTTAAGGAGCTCCATCACAGACAGAGGTTTGGGGACTTAGCCAAACTCTGAGGGATTAGGATTTTACGCACAAGCAGCTCATCATCCCATCACAGCACGTGATGTCATTTTGCATGTCTGCGCATGCATGAGCGGCAAAACCCGGAAGTAACTGGGTTGCCACGGGACACAAGACAAAAACGCGCATCCTGAAGCAAACGTAACATGAGGTATGACTGTACTGAATACAAATAAGCATAACAGGATCCAAAAAATAGCAAAAATGTAACTCTCAGTAAAACCCTGACTTAGCATACCAAAACAGCACTCAAGTAAGAAACAGACAAACAGAGTAGAGTAATAGCTGAATATGAAGTGGGAGAAGGTGCATTTCAATACTGTAATTTATATATAATTCAATGTCAGAGAAACCCTGGGACTAGATAAAAAGCCTCCAGGTGGACGTGCCCCATCTGCCCTTCACTTTCCTCTTCAGCACGGGCAGAATCTGCCTTCTGGACTGTGGGATTGACTGTTGTTCTCATCCTCTCCATCCACCAGGGCCTGCCTTCACCTGCAGCAGAATTCCCCAGTCCACCAAGGATTTGAGACCCATCAGGTATCCTCACCTGGTTTTGCCAGCTGGTCGAAGCCATTCCTGGGATCGCAGCCCCTGTTGCATACTGACAGCTTCTGGAAGCCACAGGTGAGAGTTGACTGCAGGGTGGGGACCAATAGTGGATAAATTACCCTATAAGGTTCATGATATATTTTCCACCAAAGGAACTACTGCTCCCCTAATACCCCATGACATCTAGATGCAGGTAGGTAGCCATGTTGGTCTGACACAGTTGAAATAAAAAATTAAAAAATAGTCCAGTAGCACCTTAGAGACCAACTAAGATTGTTCTAGGTAAGCTTATACCTAGAACATACTTAGTTGGTCCCTAAGATGCTTCTGGACTATTTTTTTACTTTTTTATTTCAGCTGTGTCAGACCAACATGGCTACCTACCATTAAATACAGTTATCTCCTTGCCTTGAATATCCTGCTTTTCAGTGCCAGATTAGGATAGTCCTCTGTCAGAAGACAGGCACAAGATCAGACAGCACATCATTATTATAAGGCGCAATGGGGGTGGGTGTTTCTGTCTGGGATTCCCATGCACCACCTGCTTTCCTTCTGCTTCTCCTGCTCTCTCCATGCAGTGTAAGGCATGTAGATGGAGGTCCATCTCCAAGCTTCCCTGAGCATCCATTCAGCTGACCCCAAGCACCAATCCTTGTTACTTGTTCTCTGACTGACCCAGACCACAGTCCCCGGAAAAGACATAGACCTGGGTCTCACATAATGGTCCAAATGGACCATTGGGACTGTGCAGGTGATTCATAAAGATCTAGAGGTGGATGGAGGATTATGATGCAGAGGGTGGGAAATGTCCAAAGGGACGATGAACCAGAGAAAGAGAGGTACGTTTCATGGACAGAGAGCAGATGCCTTTTCTGTGAGTAAACAATTGATTTGAAAAGGCTGTATTCCAAGATCATGCTGCTTCATTAACGATGATTGAGGATTATGAAAGTTTGCTTGTGCATTACTATCATTTGGTGACATTGCATCTTTATTTCCTCAAAACTGGGAACATGGGTTGGAGGCTGGACAAGCTAGGAGATGTTGAAATAAATGAAGGTGCTAATGGTGGTTGATGTGTTCTCTTTCCATTTGTTCTCTTCCTTGAAACTCAAACAGGATTTCCTATCCTCCCACACTGAAGAAGGAGATGGAGAGGACAGTCAGAACTCCAGGAGATGGGACACCTTTCGTTTCATTAGAAAGAGAAATTAAAATGTGTGAAATGTGGAATATGCTTCATTGAATGAGCACACATAATTCACATCAATGACCTCTGACAGGGGAGAAACCATTGAAAGGTATAGAGTATGGAAATAGTTTCACTGATAGTGGAAAACTTAGAATCAATCAGTGGACTAACAAGGGCAAGAAAGGATTCAAATGCAAGGAGTGTGGGAAGAACTTCAGTTATAGTGGACACTTAAGTTCACATCAACGGACTCACACAGGGGAGAAACCATACAAATGTATGCAGTGTGGAAAGAGCTTTAGCCAGAGTGGACAACTCAATATACATCAACAGACTCACACGGATGAAAAACCATATAAATGTATGGAGTGTGGAAGGAGCTTCAGTCAGAGTGGAAACCTTAAATTACACAAACAGACTCACACAGGGGAGAGACCATTTAGATGTATGTAGTGTGGAAAGAGCTTCAGTCAAAGTGGTGAACTTAGAATACATCAACAGGCACACACAGAGCAAAAATTATTTAAATGTGGGGAGTGTGGGAAGAACTTCAGTCAGAGGGGACACTTAAATTTACATCAAAGGACTCACACAGGGGAGAAACCATTTAAATGTATGGAGTGCGGAAAGAGCTTCAGTCAGAATGGACACCTTAAAATACACCAACGGACTCACACGGGTAAAAAACCATATGAATGTATGGAGTGTGGAAAAAGCTTCCATTTCAATGCATCCCTTAGAACACACCAACGGACTCACACAGGGGAAAAACCATTTAAATGTATGGAGTGCGGAAAGAGCTTCAGTCAGAATGGAAGCCTTAGAAGACACCAACGGACTCACACAGGGGAGAAACCATATAAATGTATGGAGTGTGGAAAGAGCTTTTGTGATGATGCACACCTTAGAAGGCATCAACAGACTCACACAGGGGAGAAAACATTTAAATGTATGGAGTGTGGAAAGAGCTTTCATTATATTGGAAACCTTAGAACACATCAACGGACTCACACAGGGGAGAAACCATTTGAATGTATTGAGTGTGGAAAGAGCTTTAGTGAAGATGGAACCCTTAGAAGACATCAACGTATTCACACAGACGAAAAACCATTTAAATGCATGGAGTGCGGAAAGAGGTTTCGTGATAATTCAACCCTTAGAAGACATCAACGTACTCACACAGACGAAAAACCATTTAAATGCATGGAGTGCGGAAATAGCTTTCGTGATAATACAACCCTTAGATCACATCAACGGACTCACACAGGGGAGAAACCATTTAAATGTATGGAGTGCGGAAAGAACTTCAGTCAGAATGGACACCTTAAAATACACCAACGGACTCACACGGGTAAAAAACCATATGAATGTATGGAGTGTGGAAAAAGCTTCCATTTCAATGCAGAACTTAGAAGACACCAACGGACTCACACAGGGGAAAAACCATTTAAATGTATGGAGTGCGGAAAGAGCTTCAGTCAGAATGGACACCTTAGAACACACCAACGGACTCACACGGGTGAAAAACCATATGAATGTATGGAGTGTGGAAAAAGCTTCCATTTCAATGCATCCCTTAGAACACACCAACGGACTCACACAGGGGGAAAACCATATAAATGTATGGAGTGTGGAAAGAGCTTCAGTCAGAGTGGAAACCTCAATAGACATCAACAGACTCACACAGGGGAGAAACCATATAAGTGTATGGAGTGTGGAAAGAGCTTTTGTGATGATGCATACCTTAGAAGGCATCAACAGACTCACACAGGGGAGAAACCATTTGAATGTATTGAGTGTGGAAAGAGCTTTAGTGAAGATGGAACCCTTAGAAGACATCAACGTATTCACACAGACGAAAAACCATTTAAATGCATGGAGTGCGGAAATAGCTTTCGTGATAATTCAACCCTTAGAAGACATCAACGTACTCACACAGACGAAAAACCATTTAAATGCATGGAGTGCGGAAATAGCTTTCGTGATAATACAACCCTTAGATCACATCAACGTATTCACACAGATGAGAAACCATTTAAATGTATGGAGTGCGGAAAGAACTTTCGTGATAATGGAGTCCTTAGAACACATCAACGGACTCACACAGGGGAGAAACCATTTAAATGCATGGAGTGCGGAAAAAGCTTCAGTCATAGTGGAAATCTTAGAAAACATCAGCAGACCCACATGGGATAAATCATTTAAACTTTTGGCCTCTGGAAGGAGCTTCAGTCAGAGTGGAACCCTTGATTTACATTAACAAACTCACACAAGAGACACACCATATAAATGTCAGGAAGTTGGATAGAGGTTGAAGTCCAGTTCTAGTGGAAGTTCTAAATCAACAGACTCATGCACAGGTTGAACTTTAAGAGTTGAAACCCTACAAACCATCAACAGACATGAGGAGAAGCAGTTTAAATGGATAGATTACAGAACGTGATTTAATTTTAATGGAATGTTTAAAAAACATCTAGGAACTCTCACAGGAATGTGTAAGAAACATCTAGGGACTCTCACAAGGGAGAACCTATATAGATGTATGGAGTGTGGGACATGTTCCTCTCAGAGTCCACTCTTCCTCACAGCAATGAACTCAGAAGAAATCCGTATTCCTGCTTCAGGGCCAGCTGAGTCTGTTTCTCTTGTCCTTATCTCTTAGCTAGGTAACTCCTGTCTAATCTGCTCTGTATCGGTGTCACTCCCTGCTTCTGAGACCACTGGAAAAGAGGGGGGAGAATCCCCCCCTTCAGCTCTCAGGAAAGCTCATCTGCCTGAGAATGTATTCCCCCATACTCAGCTTCAGACCATTCCCTGACGCATTGCGAGAACCCTTGAAAAACAACTGATATGGCTCACCATTGGAAGCTAAGCCCTATAAAAGGTTGAATACGAAAGATACGTGGGGGCTCTGCTACGGGTGCCTTGGAAGATGGCCGACAATACCATCTCTCCAGCTCACACAAGGTAATTAAGGGGCTGATATGGGAGTAAATCAGCCTCCCGTTTTTCTTCCTGGTGTAAGGGAAGATGCAGCCTCGTCCGCAGTTGCCCATAAATCACCCCCGAGTTCGAAAGAAGGAGGGGGTGAGGGCACTGGACGGAAAGCCCTCGAGCGAGCTTGGATCTCCCGGACACTGTCTCCGAGCGCAGCCCAAGTTGCATTTCTTCAGATAAAAAATTGGAAATAAGAATTATTGCACATGCTTCGAGTGAAGAAAAGGGTACTTTAGCTGCTAATTAAACCTGCCACTGAGAAGTTAAGATGGGGGGCCACTAGGGGCGCCTTGGAAGATGGCGGATATTAACATCTATCCAGCTCGCACGAGGTAATTAGAGGCTGATTATGGGGAATAAATCAGTCTCCCTTCATCTCTCCAGGGGGGAGAGATGCAGTTTTCACCCGCTGTTGCCACAAATCACCCCGAGTTCGGAAGAAGGAGGGGGTGAGGCACTGGGTGCACAACCCTCGGTGGGCCTTGGAACTCCTCCGAAGCTACTTCCAGGTGCAAAACTACTTGCGTTACTTAAAAAGAAAAAAATTGGTGAAAGATAACGCACATGCTTCAAGAGAGGCAGGAGGTTCTTATCTGCTAACAATTTTACCACTGAAATGAAGAAGACTGAGACGGAAGATTACATCAAAGTACTACAGACATGGTATGTGGAATGGAATGCAACGGAACTGAAAGGGGGGGGGATGACTTTTTCTTTCTTTTGCTCTATGTGATTAACTAATAACCCTCCCTCTTAAAAGATCCGTCACAGCAACTAATTGGCAAATGGGACTAAAAATGAACTGTGTGGGAATAATATGAACTTAAAGGTTTTACTCTGTAAAAGATTTGGAAAGAAGAAGAAGGGCTCTCTTTGTGACGCAGTAAGAATGGAGATTTGATACGAGACCTGTGTTGCAGGAGGTCTGGTCTTGGGGAGGGCGAGCCAAAGATTTATTATTTTCGATGAGATTGTGAACTGGAAGGGGCAGCCCTCCTGGAAAAAGACTAATTTACGATGCAACAGGTCGGGAAAGTTAAAGAGCGAGCTTTAAGACTGTATTTCATCGGGACGAGAAGATGGCAATTGCTTGCTCGAGCGGAAATGCCTGGACTATTGGATGAGAGTGATTTACGAGAGAGCAGTACAAAGCCCACACAGAAACACAAATAAGACTGTTTTTTTCAACCCACTTGCGGAGCAATTCGGAGGTGAATGAAAAGGAAAATGAGTAACGACAAGGATTGAGAAGAAGGGACTGGAAATATCATTCTTAATATGAAAGCAGCAGAAATATTCGAGGATTGGACTCCTGCCGATCAAAAAGCATGGATACCCCCCACAAAAATTTATAATTTGGAAAACAATTGGATTATATGACATGTATTGTTATAATTTGGATTAATTGGTTTGATGTGTTAAATTTGGTAATATGAAACTTAATAAAAATTATTTTTTAAAAAAAGAGAGAGAAGTTAAGATAGATGGAGTGGACTGGAAAGAAGATAACATCAAAGAATAGCATCTATGCCGGTATGTTGAAACGGAACGGAAAGGGGGGGGACTTTTTCTTTTCTTTTCTTACTATGATATTACCTAACACCCCCCCCAAAGAAGAACTGTCAAAACGACATAGAGCTGTTGAATGGTTTCTTTAAATGTAAAGGTTAATCATTGTTCCACCTGATGTGTATGTCTTTAAGGGGCCAGAGCAAGGGCCAGAGCAAGAATAACGAGACCCAGCTTTACAGCTGTGAAACGTAGCAGGTGCTGCTGAGTTGTATTTGATTAAGGTGTGTCAGCATTTGGGTGTAGTATATAAGGAGCAGCAGCTAGCTCTCCCATTACCCTGGGGGATGGGTTGGTGGTTGGGTCTGGTTTGGTTGTTAATGTATTTAGTGTAAAAGGAGTTTTTGTTTTTCTTATTAAAACCTTGTTTAAGTTATTTTTGAGTCCTTTCTTTTTAATGCATGGTCTCCCCAGCAAGCTCTCTGCAGCGTTACCATACTGCAAACAGCCAACATCTTTGGTTATGGGCCCAGCTGCTGAGTGGATGACTGCATATTTTTGGACTCTGAGAAAGGTTTGAAAACTCCTTCTCCTGTTAGCGTAGTTCTGTGGGTCTGGAAGAGTTCCAGAATGGTTGACCGGGTTCCTGAAGCTGAGAAGGCTCTGGTCTTCCCACAGCTAACAGATGAGAACTATAGTTTATGGTCTTTTCGGGTGGAGGCGCTTTTGACCTCTAGAGAAGTATGGACCTATGTAACTGATGACCCTCCTGACCCTGTGACTAATGCTTGGTCGAAAGGAGATGCAAAAGCCAGGGCGATAATTAATTTGGCAGTCAGCGACCAGCAAGTAGTCTATATAAGAAATAAGAAAACTGCCAAAGAAATGTGGGACAGTCTTGCAGCAGTGCATGTTAGAAAAGAGTCAGCATCTGCATTGACGTTTTTCAAGCAGTTGTACCAGACGAAGTTGCAGCCTGGTGGTGATTTGGCAGCACACTTGAGACGTCTGGAGGCAATACGTGGCGAATTAATTCGAAGGGACATGGACATACCTGATATTCAGTATGTTTTTATCATTCTTTGTTCCCTTAACGAGGACTTTGATGGCATAGCTAGCCAGATATCTGCTGTTCCACCAGCACAATTAACTGTGGAAGGGGTAACGGCAAGATTAATGGGCGAGTTGGATAGGAGGGAGGCTTGTGCCATAAGCACTCCTATTTCCAGAAATAATGAGAAACGCCATATGCAAACTTGTGGTGATACGACTGCATTTAAAGCTGCCAAGCGTTGTTGGTTCTGCAATAAGCAAGGACATTTTGCAAAGGACTGCAGAGCCAAAAGAAAGCAAAGTGCTCCCAAGCCTGTTTCTGTTCGTCAGTCACGGTTGTCATCTCAGCAGCCAACATCGCACCGTAATGACAGAAACGAGCCGCAAGCTTTTCATGCTAGGACAACAGATCGTAAAAGACTTAAACGTGCCAAGTGGAAGTCTTTTGTTGTGGACTCAGGAGCATCTCGGCATGTTTGCAATGATCGAAGCTTGTTTATTTCTTTCGAAGAGGAAATTGGTAATGTACATTTAGCCAATTCACAAGTCTTGCAGTCGCTTGGCAGGGGTACTGTTAAACTTGACTCTTTAAACATTACGATAGCGAACTGCATTTACTGCCCGTCAGTGGACAATTTATTATCAGTAAGGTGTTTTGCTCGTCAAGGCATAACTGTGCGTTTCTTAAAGTCAATGTGTGAGTTTTTCGATGGGAACAAACGTCTATTATATGCCCGGGAATCTGATGGTTTATATAGACTGTATTTTCGCACCTACTCACAATTGCCTATTAACTGCAGAGCAGCACAGTCAAGCCAGGGGTTGAGGAATGTAAGGCCTCATTCCGGGTGTGTCCACGAGGCACACAGAATTCTGGGACACCTGAATTTTGCTGATGTAATTAAGACAAAGAATATTGTTAATGGCCTCAACTTAAAACCATGTAAATTCTTTATGCAATGTCTATCCTGTTGCAAGAATAAGATTAAGGTTGCACGCAAGGGTAGGTGCTCAGATAGGAAAGTAACTGAGCCATTTGAGCGTGTACATTGTGATTTAGTTGGGCCACTCCCACCATCATTAGGAGGTTCTAGGTACTGGCTTACTCTGATAGACCAGTATAGTAGATATTGTTGGACTTATGCAATAGCTGAGAAGTCCCAAGCATTTGAGAAGTACAAAGTTTTTTGCAACTGGGTAAAAACGCACTTTAACAAACCAATTAAGAACCTGTTTTCTGACCGGGGCGGGGAATTTGTTTCTGAGGATTTTGAGAATTTCCTGGAAGCGCAGGGGACTACTCATGAGTTATCTTGCCCCCGAAGTCCCTGGCAAAATGGGCTTGTTGAAGTTGTGCAGCGTGACCTACAGGCAGGGGTTAAAACGTATCTGCACGATGCTAATCTGCCCAAAGACTTTTGGGCTGAAGCGCTTAATGCGTTTTGTTATGTAAGAAATCGCAGTTATCATTCTGGTTTAGATGTCACCCCCTATGAGAAGCTGTTTAAAAAACGCCCTAATCTGAAATACCTACGCATTTGGGGTTCAGATGTAATTATGCATTATCCCGCTAAGCAGAAATTGGGTGAACGTAGTGTCCAGGGAAAATTAATGGGCTACCAGCAGGGGGCGTACAGAATTTACATACCAGCAACTGGCAAATTTCATATTACCAGAAGCATGATACAAACTGTAAATTGGAATGGAGTTGCTGTCTTTCAAGATACTGATGGTATAGATAATACTGAGGAAGAAGAGGAAGAAGCAGCAGCAGCAGGAAATGGTGCTTCTGAATTAATGGAAAAAGACAAAAAGTCTGTTGAATTTGATTTGTTTGATGATTTAAAGTCAAAGGCACCCGAGGGGAGGTTAGATTCTCTTGAGTTTTCTGACCGTGAGCTTAGCCTACAGGCATCTCTTCAATCTGACAATGATTTACAACCTGAAACTAGTGGTTCACTTAGTCCCATTAAGTCTGAGGAGTCTGACTCTCCTTCTGGACTGAGACGTTCAGATAGAAAGAGACAGAAGCCACAACGTTTTGCAGATGAACGTTTTAATACTGTGTATGCCAATAAGGCAGTTTTTGAGCCAAAAAGCTACAATGATGTTCAGAAATTACCTTAAACACACCAAGCATTATAGGTTGCAGTTTACAACATGTATTGACAAAGGTTTTGTAATTTTCTGCGATGCATCTCATGCAGTGGAACAAAATAATTGCAGGGGTGTGTCTGGTATGGTGTTTTGTTATAACGGTTGTCCATTTGAATGGAAGTCCCAGACACAAACCATTATTTGTCTCTCCACAACAGAGAGTGAATTATGTGCATGCGTTCAGGCCACTCGTGATGTAGAATGGTATCTGCAAGTATTTGCAGACCTACAGATGCAAGTAACACTACCAGTAAAAGTTTACCTTGATTCCCAGAGCGGACTTGCTATCCTGTGTTCAGAGACCAATACGCAGCGCACTAGAGTCTTAAGGTTACGTTTACAGTTTGTAAAGAAACTAATTGCTGACGAAATGATTGTATTTGAATATGTTCCAGGTGACAATCAAATTGCGGACATTTTTACTAAAGCACTTCCAAAGGTTACACATGAAAGACATGTACAAAGTATGCTTTATGTTTTTGTTCCACAATGATGAACCGCAGGGGAAATGTTGAATGGTTTCTTTAAATGTAAAGGTTAATCATTGTTCCACCTGATGTGTATGTCTTTAAGGGGCCAGAGCAAGGGCCAGAGCAAGAATAACGAGACCCAGCTTTACAGCTGTGAAACGTAGCAGGTGCTGCTGAGTTGTATTTGATTAAGGTGTGTCAGCATTTGGGTGTAGTATATAAGGAGCAGCAGCTAGCTCTCCCATTACCCTGGGGGATGGGTTGGTGGTTGGGTCTGGTTTGGTTGTTAATGTATTTAGTGTAAAAGGAGTTTTTGTTTTTCTTATTAAAACCTTGTTTAAGTTATTTTTGAGTCCTTTCTTTTTAATGCATGGTCTCCCCAGCAAGCTCTCTGCAGCGTTACCATACTGCAAACAGCCAACAAGAGCAAGTGAGACTGGAAAATAAATTGTGTGGAAATAAAAATATCAACTAAAGCCTTTGTTTTTTGAAATATCTGGAAAGAAAATAAAAGGCTCTCTTGTGACGCAGTTTTTAATCGGGGTATAATTTGGAATAATTAATGTGATATGATTGGATTGTTAAATGGAAAACTTAATAAAAATTATTTTAAAAAAAGAATATGAAAGATACGTGATTGAAGTATAATGATATTCTGATGGAAGTAGGGGACCAATTTAGATTAAAATCTTATGATCCGTTGAAAGATAAATTAGATGATTGGTTCCAGTACATCCAGATAAATGAAGTGTTTAAAATGGATAAGAAAATTGCTTTTCAAAGAGAGAAATCCAAACAGGAAATGGAATTATTAGATACAAAAACAAAAAACCTATCTAAGATGTGCAATTTATTGCTGGAATGGCGTACAAAAGATGAACAAGTGAAATCTGTAATGATTGAATGGGCCATGGATGTGGGGCACAATATCATGATGGTAGATTGGGAGAAATTGTGGGAAAAAGGAATCAAATTTACAGCTTGTAAAGTATTAAGAGAAAAATTGGTGAAAATGATGTATAGATGGTATTTAACACCAGTGAAGTTAGCAAAAATGTATCATACTCATTATAATAAATGCTGGAAATGCAGAGAAAAAGAAGGAACCTTTTACCACATGTGGTGGATGTGCCCCAAGGTAAAAGACTTCTGGGAAAGGATTTATAATGAACTGAAAAAAGTGTTGAAAAACACATTTATTAAAAAACCAGAAGCCTTTTTACTTGGTACTTTGGGGGGGTGAAATCCCCCAAAAAGGATGTTATTTTTTTTCTGTATGCCACAACAGCTATGTGAATATTGCTAGCGAAGAATTGGAAGAAACAAGATTAACCAACTATCAAAGCAGGGCAGATGAAGATGATGGACTATATGGAACTTGCCGAACTGACCGGGAGACTCTGACACCAGAGAGAAGAGATGGTGGAAGAAGATTAGAAGTTTAAGGAATATTTGAAAAAATATGTTAATATTCAAATCTTAGAATAGCTTTGGAAGTGGATAGAGGCTGTAGGCTTAGAAGTAGAAGATAGTGTATTTTAAAATAGTATTATTTGTAAGTGATAAAATGTGAAGTTATTTTAAGTGTGATATAAAAAAAATATGGTTAGAAACGATGATATATGTAAACTGCTAAAGATGAAGTAAAATGAAAATCAGATAGGTGGGACTTGGAGAAGCCCACTTAACAATGTTTAGGAAAATAAGGATATGACAAGAATTTGTTTGAATTGTTTGTTTTTCTGTTTGTGTTCTTTATTTGTGTTATAAAATGAATATATATATTTTTAAAAACTGATATGGCAATACACCACAGATCACAGCGTATGTTTTTGTGTTGCATGTTTGCCTGGAAGCTGCCAGCAGAAAGCTTTTCTTTGTGAAGCCCCTGAATATGCTGAGTTGCTGACTTCCCTCCCAGGCAACAGGAAGCGAAAGACACACCTCCATTGCTCTTCGTCGTTCCAGCCTCTTTCCTCCCTTGCTCCCTTCTGCCGGTGTGTGTGCCTGACTTAGATATCCTGTGTGGTGTATTTTTTTACCACTGAAACTGGATTTGCTCTCAGGAGCTAAGTTTTGTTCCTCACTGGGGACCCAGTGAGAACTGTATGCTTTGAAAGCTCAGTAAACTATTACTGAAGAAGTCCTGCTGCCTCTGTGTGTGTTTTTGACATCAGTGTGGGACTTGCTCTACACGTGTCCCCTACCCCGCCGATGCTTGGCTGGAGCCCTGGATTTGTTTTTTTTTTTTATAAATATTTATTAGTTTTCCACAGATTATAGACACAAATCACAACAAAAAAAAACATAAACACACACAAAACACAAAAAACACCACATGTATAATTTCAAACCCTTTTTTCATAAAAGATTTTCCCGACCTCCTCGTACCTCCCCTTACTGCATTCCAATCCCTAATTAATTATGATCAACAAATCCTTCCCTATTTTCTAATAAGTAAATTTTAACCTTTCTTTTCATATTACATAATGGTTACAGCATTCAACCTCATATTTTCCAAATCCACAACGTCTCAGCATTCCACAATTTTACAATGTTTCTTAAGATAGTCTTTAAATTTCTTCCATTCTTCTTCCGCTGTCTCTTTTCCCTGGTCTCGGATTCTGCCAGTCATCTCTGCCAGTCTCATATAGTCTATAACTTTCATCTGCCATTCTTCCACGGTGGGTAGTTCTTCTGTCTTCCAATACTTCGCGATCAGTATTCTTGCTGCTGTTGTAGCATACATAAAGAATGTCCTGTCCTTCTTTGGCACCAACTGGCCAACCATCCCCAAGAGAAAGGCCTCTGGTTTCTTCGGAAAGGTATATTTAAATACCTTTTATATTTCATTATAAATCTTCTCCCAGAAAGCCTTAATCTTTGGGCACGTCCACCAGAGGTGAAAGAATGTACCTTCATTCTCTTTACATTTCCAACACTTATTGTCCGACAAGTGGTAAATCTTAGCAAGTTTGACTGGGGTCATGTACCACCTGTAAATCATTTTCATAATATTTTCTTTTAAGGCGTTACACGCCGTAAACTTTATACCGGTGGTCCACAACCGTTCCCAGTCTTCAAACATAATGTTATGACCAATGTCTTGTGCCCACTTAATCATAGCTGATTTAACTGTTTCATCCTGTGTATTCCATTTCAGCAGCAAGTTATACATTTTTGACAAATTCTTTGTTTTGGATTCTAACAATTCTGTCTCAAGTTTTGATTTTTCCACCTGGAAGCCATTTTTCCTGTCTGACTTAAAGACCTCCATTATTTGATAATAATGAAGCCAGTCCCGCACTTTATCTTTTAGTTTCTCATAAGTCTGCAATTTCCATTTGTCCCCCTCCTGTTCCACAATTTCCCAATATTTCGGCCATTTCAGCCCCATATTAAGTTTTTTCACAGCCTTTGCCTCCATTGGCGATAACCACCTAGGAGTTTTATTTTCCAACAAATCCTTATATTTTGTCCAGTGGAGCCCTGGATTTGCTGTGCTCAAGCATTCAAGATGGGTGTTTGTGTGTCAGACTGGTTTTTGCACCAAACTCTGTCACCCCCACCACCGCATGATCTCCAAACATTACTTATTCAACAGAACTTCATCCCTGCCCCCTGCACGTTCTGAAGAAAACTTAAAATTTAATGGGAGATTCCCGCCCCCGCAAGCCTAACTGCAAGAGGGGGAAGGATGGGTTGCAGGTACCAGAAAAGTCTCCTGACGGGCCCATCTTCACTCATGAACCACTTAGGGGAACCCCAAAGCTACTGCTTATTCTGGGGTTTGGGGAGGATAATATTTTTCCATAATACCAGAGGTTATTAGTCAATCATGCTGCTAGGGAGTCTTCCTGCCAGAGGACCACAGTCCTTATTACTATCCTACTGATTTTACTCTTGTTGCTGCTGTTGCTGTCATGGACTGGAGGGGTGCAGGGGGGGGGGAGGCACCAGCTGGGGAAGAAGGTGTCCACAAGGGAAGAAGGCTCAGAGCCTGGGGACTGGGGTTGGGATGACAATGAGCAGAAAAAGGGAGAAAAGGGAGCAGAACGGGAGGGGAGGTGTTGCAAGCTGAGGAGGAAACAGGTGAGCAGGAAGAGGCTGGGGCAGAGAGCAGTTCAGGCTCAGAGGGAGGAGGGGGGCAGGAGACTCAGAGGAGCCGGCTACTGAAGCATCCAGGGAGACCCCCCCTCCTGCCGCGACCAGCTCCCCTCTCCCCTGGTCTCCTAGAGCACACAGAGAAACCCAGTTCAGACCCCATGATCCTGGACATGATATTAAGAGGGTGTTTCCCTGCCCCCCAACATGCCTCACTTTAATCTCGTTGACAATGAACTGTATTCATTGACAATCACCCCGTTTGGAGAGCTCTTTTTGGAGCTCCTTGCAATCTGTCTCTGTTTCAACAACTCTGGACGATTTACTGCCATCAGCAAACTTTGCCCCCTCCCTGCTCACTCCTAACTCTAGATCATTTATGAACAAGTTGAAAACCCACGGGTCCCAATACTGATCTATAGGGGACTCCACTTTATGCTTCTCTCCATTCATAGGAGTGTTCGTTTATTAGTATGTGTTCCTCCCTCCCCCCATCCTTCTGTGCTGCGGAGGGAACTCTGCGGAAAAGTTCTGGGGTGAATTGTGCTTCCCCACACATCAACTGCCCTGGACACAGAATTGACCTGCACCTCCATGGACAGCTGTCAGTGCAAAATTTGGTTTTACTGCTCTGGCTGCTTTTGCTGTCATGGACTGGCTGATTGCGGGGGTGAGGCACCAGCTGGGGGACCCACAAGGGAAGAAGGCTTAGAGCTTGGGGGCTGGTGGTGGGATGGCAATGAGCAGAAAGAGGGAGAAAAGGGAGCAGAACGGCAGGGGAGTTGTTGCAAGCTGAGGAGGAAAGGGTTTGGTGAGCAGGAAGAGGCTGGGGCAGTTCAGGAGAGGAGGGAGGAGAAGAGGGGGCCAGAAGACCCAGAGGAGGCCGGCTGCTGAAACATCCAGGGAGATGCCCCCCCCCTGCTGTGACCAGCTCCCCTCTCCCCATGTCTTCTAGAGCACACAGAGAAACCCGGTTCAGACCCCATGATCCTGCACATGATATTAAGAGGGTGTTTCCCTGCCCCCCCAACATGCATCACTTTAATCTTGTTGACAATGAACTGTATTTTCAGCCCAATCACCCCGTTTGGAGAGCTCTTTTTGGAGCTCCTTGTATTCTGTCTTTGTTTGAACACTCCTGGACAATTTACTGTCAACAGCAAACTTTGCTCACTCCTAACTCCAGATCATTTATGAACAGGTTGAAAAGCCACAGGTCCCAATACTGATCTATAGGGGACTCCACTTTCTGCTTCTCTCCATTCACAGGAGTGTTCGTTTATCACTACGTGCTCCTCCCTCCCCCCATCCTTCTGTGCTGCTGAGGAAACCCTGCGGAAAAGTTATGGAGTGAATTTCACTTCCCCACACATCCGACACTGCTCAGCATTCAGGGAAATGGAAGAGGAAAGCTGGCCACAATCCAAGAGGCTGAGGTCAACAGAAAGGGAAGCAAAGCCTACTCAAAGGGAAGCCGCTTCAGCTTCCAGCCCGTCTGCTCCCACAATGGCTAAAGAAGAATTGCCCTTTGGGAATGGCGGAGCTGAATGGAAGCGGGCGAGGAAGCCCCACAATCGCTCCTGCTGGAGGAATAGGGGCACTGACCCTATACTCAAAGGTGATGGCCAGTTCTGGAATCCAGGAAGGAATTCTCCCCTCACTGGTCCCATGCAGCTGGGCTCACTTTCCAGAGCCACCTGCATGGCCTGCCAACAATTCCCTTCATCCCTAGTCTTGCTAGCTTGGGATGGTGGGTTCTATAGTCCAAAAACAGCTGGAGACCCAAATTTGGAAAATCCTGTTCTCCCTGAAGTACAAAGGAGTATTCACCTGCATTAGAACGTCAGGTGAGCCCTGCAGGATTAGGCCCAAGGGGGCCCCTGTCCTCGCAGGGGCCAAGCAGGGGCCTCTTCTGGAAAGCCCACTGGCAGCACTTGAGCACCAGAGAAGGACGGCTGCCTCTGATTGGGGAAGCACATTTCTTCTTGGGGCACATTTCTGGCGAAGTTTAGGGAAGAGCAGTGTACAGAAACGCCGTTTACCTTCCCGCCGGACCAGTACCTATTTATCCACCTGCGCTTCTCCTTTGAATGCATCAGGATTCAATCCGCCATCCCGAGGGATTTCTGCCTGGGGCATGTGTTGCCCTTGATCGCCTCCTGCCTCCTAAGGGATTATGGAGTCAGGGGGAGCCCTGGATCCCCCAGTTCCAGAGGAGTCATTAGGCGTATTGGATAGTCGGAGGAAACAGTCCGATTCATGGTATCCGCTTCTTGCTACAATTGTATAGGCTGCTTCTCTGAGCCTCTTTGCTGCTGTGCATGGAAGGTGCCTGTGCAAATGGTCATTGTCCTGGCCTTAGTCAGAGGCTGTGGTGGGGACTTGGGGTGTCGTTTAACCGCCCCCCCATTCCTGGTTTGAAGAGCACCAATACCTAAAGCACGGACGCACGGCTCGTGGCGTGGGGTGGGTGAGGGAAGGATTTAGCAATGTAAACATGGGGGGGAACCCCACTTTGTAATTGGATTGCGGGATCAGCCCCTCCCCGCTCTCCTGATCCACAGATGGAAGAGGGGAGGAGGGAAACCTCCCCCCCCCAATTCCTCCCCTCCCCTCCCGGCACATCCTTCCCTCACCCCGCCCCCACAATCCCAAATCCCCTCCCCAATATGTTGCTCCTCCTCCTCGCCATCCGAACTCTGTTCCGGGAAGGGGGGGGATGAGCCCCCCTCCCAACCTGACTGCTTCTCCCGGAAGTGGAGCTTCTGCGCCGGATTGCTGCTCTGCGCCGTAGCTCTAGGGGCGCGCGCTTTCGGAAAGGGGAGGAGGGGCGGCAGGGGAGGACACCCCCCCCCGTGGATATTGCAGGAAAGGAAAGGAGAATCTGGAGCGAGGACAAAGAGGTAAAAGGGTCGCGGGGGGGGGGAGGACAGAAAAGGACCCAGAGACCCCCGAAAGCTCCCGAAAGCGCCATTGGTGGGTCCCGTCGGCATGGCCTAGATCCCTGCACCCGTGCTGCGCCTTGGCAGCGGCGGACATGGGGCGCCCACCGAGGGGGTCCCAAGAGGGCCCCTTTGCCCCGTTTCCCCCACGCAGGGATCCCTGGGTCCCTGTGGGATCTGCACGGAGATAGGCGGGTCATGAAAGGGTTAACGGGCTCGAGGGACGCCTGGATAGAGACCCCCCTGTGGCTTCCTTCTTGCAAGCTCCATCCTCTTCACGCCCCCATAAACCCCTGCCCTGCCCAGTCGCTGCGGTTCAAATTGCGGAGAGGAAGAGGGGAGGGGGGAGGCCTTCTCAGAAGCAGCTCTTGGTTTCCGCAATCCCACCCAGGAAGCAGCCAGAAACCTTTTCCTCTCTCTCAGGCTTCCATCTTTATTGTCTTTTCCTCTGCCTGGTTCATTGAGGATGAGGACAATGTACACCTGTCATCAGAAACAGGGGTGCAGAGTCCATGAAATGGCTCTCAGGCTTGATATAGAAGGTGCACCTCAAAAGCATTTCTGTTCCTCTTATTCTTTGTAGGCAGTGTCAGAATGACTGACAAGTTGAGATTCTTCCCAGTAAAAGGACCCATTTTCATGATAGACAGTGTCTGTGGCTGGAGGCTCTACCTACAAGGTGTGCCTATACAGGCCAAAGAGTGCCAGGATTAGCACAGGTGAGGTGTGTGACCTCCCCTAATTTACAGACTGTGTGTGAATGAGAAGTTGTGGGTGGGATTATCGTTTATGGCATCCCTGTGATTTTCTCCACCCATAACATTTCATGAACTGATTTTTTTTTTATAATTTTTATTGGTTTTTCAACATATAATATAAGACAATACAAACAACAAACACTAACAAACAAACATATAAACATGTATAATTTCATAATTTTTTTCATATACCCAATTTCAACGATTTCCCCATGCCTCCCTTTTCTGCATCCCTGTTTTAAATTTTTTCAGCAACCCCTGGTCTGAATTACTTATTAATTCCTTTCTTTAACCCTTTTCTTTCCTCTTGTCCAATCATTTATCGCTGCAAATCTGCTATGCTTTACCCATGGCATTTTAACACTCAATAATTTTATAAGAGTTTTTAAGATAAAGTTTAAATTTCTTCCAATCTTCCTCCACCGTCTCTTTCCCTTGGTCACGGATTCTGCTCGTCATCTCTGCTAGTCCCATGTAGTCGATCACCTGCGTCTGCCACTCTTCCAGTGTGGGTAGTTCTTGTGTCTTCCAATACTTTGCTAGTAGCACTCTTGCTGCTGTTGTAGCATACATAAAGAACGTCCTATCTTTCGTTGACACCAATTGGCCTACTATGCCCAGGAGAAAAGCCTCTGGTTTTTTGTGAAAGGTACACTTAAGCACCTTCTTAATTTCATTATATATCATTTCCCAGAAGGCCTTAATCCTTGGGCACGTCCACCAAAGGTGATAAAAATTACCTTCAGTTTCATTACATTTCCAGCATTTGTTATTGGGCAAGTGATAAATTTTTGCAAGCTTGACTGGGGTCATGTACCACCTATAAATCATTTTCATAATATTCTCTCTTAAGGCATTACATGCCGTAAATTTTATACCGGTGGTCCATAACTGTTCCCAGTCAGCAAACATAATGTCATGACCAATGTCCTGTGTCCATTTAATCATAGCTGATTTAACCGTTTCGTCCTGTGTATTCCATTTCAGCAGCAAATTGTACATTCTAGACAGATTCTTAGTATTGGGTTCTAACAATTCTGTTTCTAACTTTGATTTCTCCACCTGGAAGCCGATTTTCCTGTCCTGTTTGAAAACTTAATTTATCTGGTAATAATGAAGCCAGTCTCTTACTTTAGACCTCAATTTCTCATAACTCTGTAATTTCACATTTCCACCTTCTTGTTCTACAATTTCCCAATATTTTGGCCATTTAGATTCCATATTAAGTTTTTTAACTTCCTTAGCCTCCATTGGTGACAACCACCTAGGGGTTTTATTTTCCATCAGATCTTTATAACGAATCCAAACATTGTATAGTGCTTTCCTAACAATATGGTTTTTGAAACTTTTATGAATTTTTACCTTGTCATACCATATATATGCATGCCATCCAAATCTATTATTGAACCCTTCTAAGTCCAAAATGTCTGTGTTCTCAAGAAGTAGCCAGTCTTTCAGCCAGCAAAAAGCTGCTGCTTCATAATACAGTTTTAAGTCCGGCAGGGCAAACCCCCCTCTTTCTTTTGCATCAGTTAGTATCTTAAATTTTATTCTGGGCTTTTTGCCCTGCCAGACAAATCTCGATATATCTTTCTGCCACTTCTTGAAACAATCCATTCTGTCCACAATCTGCAGTGTTTGAAACAAAAACAACATTCTTGGCAAAACATTCATCTTAATAACAGCAATACGGCCTAACAAGGAAAGTCTCAAGTTTGACCATATTTCCAAATCTTTCTTAATTTCTGTCCAACATTTCTCATAGTTATCTTTAAATAAGTTCACATTCTTAGTTGTTAAATTGACCCCTAGATATTTCACCTTCTTTGCTACCATTAATCCAGTTTCACTCTGAAACTTCTCTCTTTCCTCTACTGTTAAATTCTTTCCCAATACCTTTGTTTTTTGTTTATTTAACTTAAAACCTGCCACTCGACCAAAAACTTGTATTATCTCCAAAACTTTTTTCGTAGTAGTGTCTGGCTCTTGCAAAGTTAAAACTAAGTCATCTGCAAACGCTTTCAACTTATATTGTTTAGCTCCGACCTGAATCCCTTTTACCAGCTGGTCCCCTCTAATCATATTTAGTAAAACCTCCAGAACAGTTTATTTTTTCATTTCATGAACTGATATTGCAGTACGAATTCCAATATAACTACAAAAAAAAAACAATATAATAAAAATGATTGTAGTATTTCTACCTTACCTAACTGGCTGGGTTTCACCAGCCACTCTGGGCAGCTCACAGTACATATAAAAGACAGTAAAACATCAGACATTCAAAACCTCCCTATACAGGGCTGCCTTCAGCTGTCTTCCATATGTCAGATAGTTGCCCATTTCCTTGCCCTCTGCCTGCTTCCCTGTAACTTCGCTTCTCATGGGGGGTCGGGGTGGGGGTGAATCAGCAGAAGACCCTCGAAGGAGGACCTCAGTGTACAGACTGAGCGATGGGGGTGGAGACACTCCTTCAGGTCTACAGAGAGTGAGGCTGTAGGGCTTTAGGTCAATGATCTTGCTCCTCCACAATGATTTCCAGAGCAAGTCCGACATACAATTAGCAGAGTAGGAAAGAAAGCTCAGAGACAGCAAAAAATTCCTTCAGCAAATAAATTTGTGACTGAAGGCATAACAGGAATCTATGCCTGAAAAATGCAACCGAAGCAATTTAAAGGTCAGCACCAACAATGTGTATCGTGCTCAGAAATGTACTGGAAATCAGTGAAGATCCTTTCGGACTGGTGTTATGTTGTCTCAGCGGCTGCTCTCATTCTGTTGTCTAGCTGCCACATTCTGGATTAGTTGCAGTTTACGAGTCACCTTCAAAGATGGCCCCATGTAGCACATGGCAGTAGTCCAAGCAGGAGATCACCAGAATATGCACCACTCTGGGGAGACAGTCTCCAGGCATGGAGGGTCTCAGCCAGCATACCAGATGGAGCTGGCAGACAACTGCCCTGGAACAGAATTGACCTGCCCCTCCATGGACAGCTGTGAGTCCAAAATGACCACCAGGTTGTGCACCTGGTCTTTTTGAGGCACAGTTACCTTTATCAGGTCTAGGGAGTCTCCCACACCTACCTGCCCCCTTTCCCCTGGGACAGTATTTCTGTCTTATCAAGATTCAACCTCAATCTGTTAGCTGCCATCCATCCTTCAACTGCCTCCAGACACTCATACAGTACCTTCACTGGTTCCAATTTAAAAGAGAGGTAGAGCTTGGTATCATCCACATACTGGGGAACACCCAGCCCAAACCCCCTGATGATCTCTCCCAGCAACTTCGTATAGATATTAAAAAGCATGGGGGAGAGGACGGAGTCCTCAGGAACCCCACAAGTGAGAGCCCAGAGGTCTGAACACTCATCCCCCAACACCACTTTATGGACATGGCCCAGGAGGAAGGAGGGGAACCACTGCACATGGTCAAATGTGCACATACCATGGTCAAAGGTCCCCAAAGCCGCTGACAGATCCAGCAGAACCAGGAAAGAGCTTTTTCCCCTTGGTCTCTAGCCCATCGGAGATCATCAAGCAGTGCAACCAGGGCAGTTTCCATCCCATGATGAGGCCTGAATCCCAATTGGAAGGATAATGGTGGCAGAAGCTTTCCTGGTCCTGCACCTCCAAAAGCTTCAGGCCCAAGACTTTCCTTTTCCCCCGTAGCCTTCTCTTCTCCTGAAGACAACTCACAAGGCAGTGAAGGTTTAGGATCAGAGTTTTCCTTCTCGATGGGCTTCCTTCCCCGGTTGACAATCACATCAGCCCTTCACTTTCCTCTGCAGCATGGGCGGAATCTGCCTTTTTGACTGTGGGATTCACTGTTGTTCTCCTCCTCTCCATCCACCAGGGTCTGCCTTCACCAGCAGCAGAATTCCCCAACCCACCAAGAATTTGAGACCCAGCAGATATCCTCACCTGGTTTAGCCAGCCCGTTGAAGCCGTTGCTTGGATCGCTGCCCCTGTTGCATGCTGACAGCTTCTGGAAGCCAAAGGTGAGAGCTGAGTGCAGGGTGGGGACCAATGGTGGAAAAACTACCCCACAAGGTGGACTACATGTCGTCCACGAAAGGTACTACCCTAACACCCCAAGCCATCCTATAATGATGATATTTAAGACAGATCAGGAATAAATTTATTTCTCAAGAAACAACATAACTTCAGGCTGTTAATGAATCAATACTACATATTCAAGGATGAAGTTTCCATTAAGTACAGTTATCTATTTGCCTTTAGTATTCAGATTTGTAAGTGTCATTTTAGGATAGTCCTGCATCAGGGGACAGGCACAAGATCAGGCTGCACCTCATTATTATAAGGAGCAATGGGGGTGGGTTTTTCCGTCTGGGATTCCCATGCGCCAGCTGCTTTCCTTTCGCTTCTCCTTCTCTTTCCATGCAATGCAAGACTTCTAGATGGATGTCCATCTCCAAAAACAGGAGCTTCCCTGAGCACCCATTCAGCTGACCCGAAACACCAAGACTTGTCACTAGTTCTCTGACTAACCCAGACCACAGTCCCTGGAAAAGACATAGACCTAGGTCTCACATAATAGTCCATATGGACCTCCAGAGGCCAATGGGACTGTGCAGGTGATTCATTAAGAGACAGAGGTGGATGGAGGATTATGATGCAGAGGATGGGAAATGTCCAAAGGAACAATGAACCAGAGAAACAGAGGGCCTTTTCATGGACAGAGAGCAGCTGCCTTTCCTGTGAGGAAACAATTGGTTTGAAAAGTCTGTATTCCTTGATCATTCTGCTTTATTAACAATGATTGAGGATTATGAAAGGTTGCTGATGCATTACTATCATTTGATGACATTGCATTTTCATTTTCTAAAAATTTGGAACATGGGTAGGATGGGGGGAAATGTAGGATATGTTGAAATATGAGGTGGTGCTAATGACATCTGATGTGCTCTCTTTTCCTTTGTTCTCTTCCTTGAAACCCAAACAGGATTTCCTTTCCTACCACTCTGAAGAAGGTGAAGGAGAAGACAGTCAAAACTTCAGGGGATCGGGCACCTTCAGTTTAAATAGGAATAGAAATGAAAATGTGTCAAATTGGGGATATGCTTCACTGAATGAGCATACATAGCTCACATCAACGAACTCCAACAGGAAAAACCATTTAAATGTAAGGAGTGCGGAAAGAGCTTTAGTGAAAATGGAAAACTTAGAATACATCAACTCAGGGGAGAAACCATTTACATGTATGGAGTGCGGAAAGAGCTTCCGTCAGAGTGGACACCTTAAAGAGCACAAACGGACTCACACAGGGGAGAAACCATATAAATGTATGGCGTGCGGAAAGAGCTTCCGTCAGAGTGGACACTTCAATATTCATCTACAAACTCACACAGGGGAGAAACCATTTAAATGTATGGAGTGCGGAAAGAGCTTCAGTAAGAATGGAGACCTTAGAACACATCAACGGACTCACACAGGGGAGAAACCATTTAAATGTATGGAGTGCGGAAAGAGCTTCAGTCAGAGTGGCCACCTCAATATTCATCTACAAACTCACACAGGGGAGAAGCCACATAAATGTATGGAGTGCGGAAAGAGCTTTAGTGATAATGGATACCTTAAATTACACCAGCGGATTCACACAGGGGAAAAACCATATAAATGTATGGAGTGCGGAAAGAGCTTTAGTGATAATAGAAAGCTTAGAAGACATCAACGGACTCACACAGGGGAAAAACCATTTAAATGTATGGAGTGCGGAAAGAGCTTCAGTAACAATGGAGACCTTAGAAGACATCAACGGATTCACACGGGTGAAAAACCTTTTGAATGCATGGAGTGCGGAAAGAGCTTTAGTGAGAATGGAAAACTTAAAACACATCAACGGACTCACACAGGGGAGAAACCATTTAAATGTATGGAGTGCGGAAAGAGCTTCAGTCACAATGTATCCCTTAGACATCATCAACGGACTCACACAGGGGAGAAACCATATATATGTATGGAGTGCGGAAAGAGCTTCAGTAAGAATGGAGTCCTTAGAACACATCAACGGACTCACACAGGGGAGAAACCATATAAATGTATGGAGTGTGGAAAGAGCTTTAGTGATAAAGGAAAACTTAGAACACATCAATGGACTCACACGGGTGAAAAACCTTTTAAATGCATGGAGTGTGGAAAGAGCTTTAATTTCAATTCATCCCTTAGAACACACCAACGGACTCACACAGGGGAGAAACCATTTAAATGTATGGAGTGCGGAAGGAGCTTCAGTCAGAGTGGAAACCTCAGTATTCATCTACAGACTCACACAGTGGAGAAACCATATAAATGTATGGAGTGCGGAAAGAGCTTTAGTGATAACGGATACCTTAAGTTACACCAGTGGATTCACACAGGGGGAAAACCATTTAAATGTACGCAGTGCGGAAAGAGCTTTAGTTTCAATTCAAAACTTAGATTACATCAACGGACTCACACAGGGGAGAAACCATTTAAATGTATGGAGTGTGGAAAGCACTTCAGTCAGAAGGTATGCCTCAATATGCATCAACGGACTCACACAGGGGAGAAAGCATATAAATGTATGGAGTGCGGAAAGAGCTTCAGTCACAATGTATCCCTTAGATGTCATGAACGGACTCACACGGGTGAAAAACCATATAAATGTATGGAGTGTGGAAAGATCTTCAGTCAGAGTGGACACCTCAGTAGTCATCTACAGACTCACACAGGGGAGAAACCATATAAATGTATGGAGTGTGGGAAGAGCTTTCTTCATAATGGAAACCTTAGAAGACATCAACGGACTCACACAGGGGAGCAACCATTTGAATGCCTGGAGTGTGGAAAGAGCTTCAGTCAAAGTGGAAATCTTAGAAAACATCAGCAGACACACATGGGAAAAACCATTTCAATCTATGGCGTGTGGAAGGAGCTTCAGTCAGAGTGGAAGCCTTAATTTACGTGAACAAACTCACCCAAGAGTCAAACCATATAAATGTCAGGAAAGGCGATAAAGGTTCAGTCCTTGTGGAAGTCCTATATCAACAGACTCATGGACAGGAAGAACTTTAAGAGTTGTAACCCTACAAACCATCAACAAACTCAAAGCCGAGAAGCAGTTTAAATGGAAGGATTACAGAAAGTGCTTTTGTTATAATGGAGTGTTTAAGAAACATCACAAGAGTCTCAGATGGGAGAAACCATTTAGATGTATGGAGTGTGGGACATGTTCCTCTCAGAGTCCCCTCTTCTTCACAGCAATGAACTCAGAGGAAATCCGGCTTCCGGCTTCAGGGCCCAGCTGAGTGTTGTCATTTTCTCGAACTGGGTAACTCCTGTCTAATCTTCACTGTGTCTGTGTCTTTCCCTGCTTCTGAGACCACTAGAAACGAGGGGGGCCGTTTCTCTCCCTCCTCTTCTGAGGAAAGCTAACCTGCTTGAGAATGGATTCCCCCATATTCGGCTTCAGACCATTCCCTGACAAAACACATTGCCCTGTGTTGTTCCAGCCTCTTGCCTCCCTTGCTCCCTTCTGCTGGTGTGTGTACCTGTGTGCTGTATTTTTTTAAATGAAGGTAATGTCTCACAATAGTAAGAATAATTTTAGATATAAAGTACCTTTTGACAGGGACGCGGGTGGCGCTGTGGGTTAAACCATAGGTCCGTGGTTTGAATCCCTGCGACGGGGTGAGCTCCCATTACTCGGTCCTTGCTCCTGCTAACCTAGCAGTTTGAAAGCATTTCAAAGTGCAAGTAGATAAATAGGTACCGCTCAGGCGGGAAGGTAAACGGTGTTTCCGTGTGCTGTTCTGGTTCACCAGAAGCGGCTTAGTCATGCTGGCCACATGACCCGGAAGCTGTACGCCGGCTCCCTCGGCCAGTAAAGCGAGATGAGCGCCGCAACCCCAGAGTTGGTCACGACTGGACCTAATGGTCAGGGGTCCCTTTACCTTTACCTTACCTTTTGATAGAGAAGGGGAGAGGGTGACCTATTTGGGAGGAATCCTGCTTGATCTTTATGTATTAAATTTACATTTTTTGAGTCTGTTTGCCATCACCTCTGCAAAAATTTTGTAATCGTTGTTTAATAGTGATATAGGTCTATAGTTTTTGATGTTTAATTTATCCGTGTCCGGTTTAGGGATCATCGAAATGTGGGCCTCTTTCCATGTCTCTGGTATCCTACCTCCTCTTAATATATTGTTCATGATGTCACATAGCACTGGCGTTAGTTGATTTTCTAGTACTTTATAATATTTAGCTGACAGTCCATCTGGTCCCGGGGCTTTCCCTGGTTTCATCTTCCTTATCGCATCCTGGATCTCTTCTGCTTTTATAGGTTTATTTAATTGAGTTCTTTCTTCCTCTGTTATGGTCTTCCCACTGTAGTCTTCTAAATATTCTTCTATCCGGGTTATCTCTTCGTCTTCCTTTTTGTACAATTTCTCATAGAATTTGAGGAAATTTTCCTTTATTTCTTTTGGATCTTCTATCAATTGTTCCTCTATTTTTATCTTATTTATTACATTTTGTTTTTGCCTTTTTCGCAGTTGCCAAGCTAATAGTTTACCTGTTTTGTTAGCTGATTCAAAATATTTTTGTTTCATTAATTTAATTTTCCATTCAATTTCTTGACTTGTTAGCATTGAATACTGTGTGTGTAACATTTTTGTTATTTGTATGTTTTGTTCGTCTTTTGGGTTTGTTATTAATTTTTTCTCACATTCTCTTAGCTGACTAAGGATTTCCTCTTTCTTTTGTTCTCTTACTTTCCTCTTATAACTATTTTGCTGAATAAGAAACCCTCTTAGGACCGCCTTGCTGGCATCCCAGACTACATCTATACTTGTTTCTTTATTGAGATTTAGACTGAAATAGGTTACTCAAGGACAATGTAAGGCATATTATAAACATCATTTAATATCTGGAGTGTAAGAATGAGGTACCTGCGGCGCTGATTTTCATCGATGCAGAGAAGGCATTCGATAACGTCTCATGGCTGTTCTTACTAAAAAGTATGGAGAAAGCGGGGCTAGAGGGCGAATTTATGGAAGGAATAAAATCGATTTATTTGAACCAATCTGCTAAACTGATTATAAAGAATAATCTAACAAACTCATTCAAAATTGAAAAAGGAACAAGACAGGGATGCCCTCTAGCCCCGCTTTTATTCATTATGGTATTAGAGGTAATTATGAACAAAATAAGAGCAACACCAGAGATTCGAGGGATCAAAGTTGGAACGAAGGAATACAAACTAAAAGCGTACGCAGATGATTTGATGCTATCCCTAGAAGAACCGCAGAAAAGTGTTAGTAAGGCCTTGGAGATATTAGAAGAATATGGCAAACTATCCGGTTTTAAATTAAACAAATTAAAGACAAAAATGTTGACCAAAAATTTGGGAAAAGATGAAAGAGAAAAACTGGAGATACAGAATGGAATCAAGGTGGCTAAAAAAATAAAATATCTGGGAATTTGGCTAACCACAAAAAACATAAATTTAATTCAGGATAATTACTTCACAACATGGAAGGAGATCAAAAAAGATCTAGATACGTGGAACAGAGTAAAAGTTTTGTGGGCGGGAAGGATGGCGGCAATAAAAATGAACATACTCCCAAGAATGATATTTTTGTTCCAAAACATCCCAGTGATTAGAGGTTCCTCAATGTTTAAAGATTGGCAAAAAACTCTTTCGAAATTTATATGGCAAGGGAAAAGACCAAGAATTAGATTCAAATTACTTACAGATTGGAAAGAAAGAGGGGGATTCTCGGTACCTAATCTGTAATTATACTTTGAGGCCTCCTGCCTCTGCTGGATTAGAGATTGGATTACCGTATTTTTCGTTCTATAGGGCGCACCGGCCCATAGGACGCACCTCGGTTTTTTTGGGGGGGGGGAAATGAATAAAAAAAAATTATTTCCCCCCCAGCCGCGGCTGCCGCCCCAAGGCTTGCAGACACTCGCCCGAAGCACGGAGAGCCCTCCGGAGGGCTCCCCGTGCTTCGGGTGACAGGCTGCCGCCCCAAGCCTCGCGCGCCCGTCGGGACCTCCCACCAGGCGCGCAAGGCTTGCAGACACTCGCCCAACACTCGCCCGAAGCACGGGGAGCCCTCCAAAGGGCTCCCCGTGCTTCGGGGGACAGGCTGCCGCCCCAAGCCTCGCGCGCCCGTCGGGACCTCCCGCCAGGCGCGCAAGGCTTGCAGACACTTGCCCGAAGCACGGAGAGCCCTCCGGAGGGCTCCCCGTGCTTCGGGCGACAGGCTGCCGCCCAAGCCTCGCGCGCTCCCACCGGGTGCGCAAGGCTTGCGGACACTCGCCGGGGCTGCAGGCTGCTGCCCGCAAGCCTTGTGAGCCCGCGGGAACTCCTGCCGGGCTTGCAAGGCTTGCGGATAGCTTCCTGAAGCCTGGAGAGCAAGAGGGGTCGGTGCGCACCGATGCCTCTCGCTCTCCAGGCTTCAGCGAAAGCCTGCATTCGCACCATAGGACGCACACACATTTCCCCTTCATTTTTGGAGGGGGAAAAGTGCGTCCTATGGTGCGAAAAATACGGTAATTTGGAAGACACCGATCTGTTAGATTTAGAGGGCTTCAACAACAGATTTGGGTGGCATGCCTATTTGTGGCTAAATAAAGAAAAGGTACACAAAGGTTTTTCAAACCACATTATCAGAGGGCCACTAGATGAAGTTTGGGAGAAAAATAAAAAACTCCTGGAATGGAAAACACCCTGGTGGTTATCTCCAATTGATATTTTAACAACCAAAAAAGCAAATATGGAAGGAGAAAGACTGACATATGAAGACCTACTGATAAGATCAGAGAGTGGATGGAAATTGAGAACATATGAGGAGTTGAAAGACAAATTAACAGGCTGGCTGCAATTTCATCAAATAAACACAGTATGGAAGGAAGACAAAAAAGTAGGGATAAACGAGAAAAAATCTAAATTCCAGATAGAAATAATTGAAGGTAAATCCAAGTTATTATCTAAAATGTATAACATACTATTAGATTGGGATTTGCTCTCAGGAGCAAACTGGATTTGCTCTCAGGAGCTAAGTTTTGTGCCTCTCTGGGGACCCAGTGAGAACTGTATGCTTTGAAAGCTCAGTAAACTATTACTGAAGAAGTCCTGCTGCCTCTATGTGTGTTGTTGTCCTCAGCGTGGGAATTGCTCTGCATGTGGTCCCTACCCTGCTGCCACTTAGCTCATGCCCTGGAGTTGCTGTACTTAAGCATGCAAGACGGGTGCATCTGTGTGTGACTGGTTTTTGCACCAAACTCTGTCACCCCCACCACCGCATGATCTCCAAACACTGCTTCTTCACCAGAACTTCATCCCTGCCCCCTGCGCATTCTGAAGAAAACTTAAAATACTGCAATATAATGGGAGATTGTCCCCCAAGCCTTATTGCAAGAGGGAGAATGAGGAGCTGCAGGTACCCAACAGAACATTAAAAATACAGAGATTGAGGTCAACAGACAGCCAAGCGAAGCCTACTCCAAGGGAAGCCCTTCAGCTTCCAGCCTGTCCGCTCCCACAAGTGCTGAAGGAGATTTGCCATTTGGGGATGGCAGAGCTGAATGGAAGCGGGCGAGGAAGCCTCACAATCGCTCCTGCCAGAGGAATAGGGTCACTCACCCCTATACGCAAAGCTGATTGACAGGAAGGAACTCCTCCCCACCCTTGTCACATGCAGCTGGGCTCACTTGCCAGAGTCACCTCAAGAGCCTGACTAGAATTCCCATTAATGTACTGTATATGGAAAAGGAGGCGGGTTCTCTGTTATGTTTCTGTGGTTGTTATTAAGAAAATGTATACGTTATGGTCCCGAAAGTGTAAAGCCTTGGTTCTAACAAGGTCATGTTGATACCACAAACGTACTGTGTAATGCTTTGAATGTGCTACTGAAACAGACTTTGTAAAACTTTGTACAAAATAACTGGAACAAAGTGAAACTGTTGCTGTCATGACAGACCCAGTATAGACAACTCCACACTGCCGTCTACTGGGTCTACAGTATAAAAAACACACCCATTTATGACTAAGACACTTTTATTGAATAAACCATTCTTGAAACAAAGTAACAGCCATTCACAAATAAAGACTGACTTCTCCCAGTAAGAGTTCCAATCTGACACAAAGATGGGAACATCTTGTGGGAATGTTCAGGGTGGCAGGAGAGGATATATTTTTTGTTAATATCCTTCCTAACTTGCGGCAGCAAGTTCCTTTATGAAGCAGAGTGCATTCCCCTTTTTACATGCACAGCAGATAACTGGTTGCAGGCTTGTGTGAGCCTCTCACTATTATACAATTCAATCTGTCTCTGATTGACTTGTACTGCTTCTGATGGATCACATTCCACACATCTTAGCACAACAGTGGGAACTGTGAACGTCCATATATGCACTGCTTGTTGCTTCCAATGCTGTTTCCTCTGTCCATTCCTGCAGCATCACAAAAGGGACAGCCATTAACAGAATGGGTGCAGCCCAGACCCCAGCACCAGGTACTTTGCAAACACATGAATAATGTCACTATCACCATCCACTTCACAAGCGATCCTCACTTGTAACCTCACACTGCGGCACCACCTTCCTGACGTCCTCCGTGACAGATCTACAAGGGTGGGAAAAGGTGGGGTGGACAACCTTTTTTGAAATTTATAAAAGTATGGTCTTTCTTTTGTTCAGAGTTCCCACCTTCCTCCTGCGTGAGTGGCTTCAGACCCTGCTGCAGAAGGTCTATTAATTAAAGATCAGGGAGGATGTGGGTGGCGCTGTGGTCTAAACCACAGAGCCTCATGATCTTGCTGATCGGAAGGTTGGCAGTTTGAATTCCCGCGACGGGGTGAGCTCCCGTTGCTCTGCTCTGGCTCCTGCCAACCTAGCAGTTCGAAAGCACACCAGTGCAAGTAGATAAATAGGTGGCGGGAAGGTAAACGGTGTTTCCATGCGCTCTGGTTTCTGTCATGCACCAGAAGCAGTTTAGTCCTGCTGGCCACATGACCAGGAAGCTGTTTGTGGACAAACGCCGGCTCCCTTGGCCTGAAAGCAAGATGAGCGCCGAAACCCCAGAGTCAACTTTGACTGGACTTAACCGTCCAGGGGTCCTTTGCCTTTCTTACCTTAATAAAAGATCAGGCATAGCAGCCGCTTTGATCCAGCATTACTTTGGTTGGTCTCTGTTAGTTTCTCTGACTGTTGGGAGACCGACTGTTTCCTAGACAGGCTCCTTGTGGGTCCCGTAAGGAGAAGGAGCTGTTTTACGATCCTTTCCACCATCATCCCTGAGCACTGGTCTTGCCTGCTAGGGGTGATGGCAGCTGTCGTCCAAAAACAGCTGGAAACCCAAATTTGGGAAACCCTGTTCACCTTGAAGGAGAAAGGAGGGCTCACCTGCATCTGGAGGAATGCCAGGTAAGCCCTGCAGGATCAGGCCCAAGGGCCACAGCTTCCCCACAAGTGAAAAAGCTGTAGGAACGGAGGAGAGGCAGGAGGAGGGGTGGGGGAGGAATAACTGAGAAGGAGCTTCTGGAGCCTGGGCAGCCCCCTCCCCGCCTGCTCCCGGAAGGTGTCCCGAGCCCCTCCCCTTTTCACTTCAAGGATTGGGGGACCTCAGCATCCCGGGGTTGCTTTGTTTTTTTTTTAATAATATTTTTATTGAACAATTTTTAATATAACAAAAACAAAACATACATAAACAAACATCAGACAATAATAAAACATAAAAACAAGTACCATTTCATAACCCAATTTGTAAACCTTACTTCCTCGACCTCCCCTTACTTCCCGTTTCTGTATTCCAAATTCTTACAGTTATTCAGCGAAATCTTGCCTTATTTTATTATAAATTTATAATATTCACCCTTATTCTCTTTATCATAACCCTTACTGATAGTAACCATTTATTTTAATCCAACATCATTCTAACTGTCACCAATTTTATAATGTTTCTTTAAATACTCCTTAAACTTTTTCCATTCTTCTTCCGCCGCTTCTCTTCCCTGGTCTCGGATTCTGCTCGTCATCTCCGCCAAATTCATATAGTCCATCACCTTCATCTGCCATTCTTCCAGTGTGGGTAGATCCTGTGTCTTCCAGTACTTTGCAATGAGTATTCTAGCTGCTGTTGTAGCATACATAAAAAAGGTTGTATCTGTCTTTAACACCCCCTGGCCGACAATACCCAAGAGAAAGGCCTCTGGTTTCTTGGTGAAAGTATATTTAAATACCTTTTTCAGTTCATTGTAAATCATTTCCCAGAATGCCTTAATCTTCGGGCACGTCCACCAGAGGTGAAAAAAAGTACCTTCCTTTTCTTTACATTTCCAACATTTATTATCAGGCAAATGGTAAATTTTTGCAAGCTTGACTGGGGTTATGTACCACCTATAAATCATTTTCATTATATTTTCCCTTAAGGCGTAACACGCCGTAAACTTCAGCCCGGTGGTCCACAACTTTTCCCAGTCAGCAAACATAATGTTATGACCAATGTCCTGAGCCCATTTAATCATAGTTGATTTAACCATTTCATCTTGTGTGTTCCATTTCAGCAGCAGATTATACATTTTTGACAAATTCTTAGTACTGGATTCTAACAGTTCAGTCTCTAATTTTGATTTTTCCACCTGGAAGCCTGTTTTTCTGTCTAGTTTAAACATTTCATTTATTTGGTGATAATGTAACCAATCTCTCACCTTCCCTTTTAATTTTTCGAAACTCTGCAATCTCAGTTTGTCCCCTTCCTTTTCCAAGATTTCCCAATATCTTGGCCATTTCGACTCCATATTTAGCTTTTTAACTGCCTTAGCTTCCATTGGTGATAACCATCTTGGAGTCTTATTTTCCAGCAAGTCCCATCCCGGGGTTGCTTTGCTCCGGGGGGGAGGGGGAGCTATTTTGTTTGCTGAGGGCAGGAGTCACAATCCTGTCACCTTGTGTTGTGTCGGGCTTTTAGGTAAGGGGGTGAGGCTCAGGTGGGAAGGAGTTGAGAAGGAAAATATCCCCGGGTGCGGATTTCCTTCGCTGCCCAGCTCGTCAGGGTGTCCCTCCCCGGGGGTCCCTCCGGTCAGCAAAAGAAGGAGAATCCAGCCAAGTTAAAGAAGCAAACGGCGGGCAGTTGACCTGATCTTTATTTGTTGCAACAAGGTTCAAACACACCAAGAGTAGGAACCCCGAGAAGATGGTTGCATGGATTTTTAAGAGCTCTCCCCATTTCCCACAATTCATTTTTCCACAGCATCTTTGATGCATCACAGATTTGTCACAAAGTAGGAGTCTTTGGCATTCAGAAACATGAGCCCGTCACCCACCCCTGTCAACAACCCCAGTTTCCCACACCTTTAAACTGCCCTCTTCCAATAAGAACCATAATAGTATTCAGACATCCCTCTAGCTGCAAGGCTGTCCTGGGCGTCTCCTTTGGAAGTATCAGGATCCTCCTCCTCCTCCTCCTCCTCCTCCAATCCGGCTTCTGCTCCGGGAATAAGGGAGGGGTGAGCCTCCTCCCAACCTGCCAGCTTCTCGCGGAAGTGGAGCTTCTGCGCCGGATTGCCGCTCAGCGCCATAGCTCTAGGGGCGCGCCCTTTCGGAGAGGGGAGGAGGGGCGGCAGGGGACCCCCCAACAAAACATCGACGTTGCAGGAAAGGAATTGAGAATCTGGATCGAGGACAAAGAGGTAAAGGGGTCGCGGGGGGGGGAGAGGGGAGAAAGGGACCCAGAGAGGGACTCCGCGCCAGCTGCCCAAAGCGCCTTCCGTGGGCCCCCCCGGCAGGGCCTGGATCCCTGAACGTGTGCTGCGAAGGGGGCTTTCCTCGGCAGGAGTAGACATGGGGCGCCCACCCACGGGGTCCCACGAGGACTCCCTGGCCAGTCCAAAGACCAGTCTTTGGGGAGACGTCTCCATCGTGCGCCCACGAGGAATCTCCGGAGGGGCGGCCTTGGCTTCTCCCTCCCACCCAAGAATCGACCCCCCCTTCAAGGCAACCAGAAAAGGATCCCTGGAAAGTGGGGGGGGGTCCTGTCCCCCCACCCCTTCCTTCCTGCAAGCTCCATCCTCTTCCCACCCCATAAGCGCCTGCCCTGCCCAGACACAGCGAATCTGCCCAGTCCAACCATTGTTCACCCTGGAGAGGAGAGGGAAGAGGAAGAGGGGGGGGGCTTCTCAGAAGCGGCTCTTTGTTTCCGCAATCCCACCCGGGAAGCAGCCAGAAAGCTTTTCCTGGGTCTCCATAAAAGGCGGATCTACACGGATCCTCATGGATCCTCCACTTTTTAAAAAATAATTCCAACAAATGCAGTGTCAAATCACACCTAGAAGGCACGCCTACAAACTGGACTATAAAAAACGTGGATCCCACACTTTGCCGCCCTGCAGCACCACAAAAACATGGATCCGAGGCACGGATCCTCATGAATTCATATGATTTTTATATTGAAACAAAATGAAAACACCGTGCTACTGTAGACCACATCTTAATCTGTAGGAGGAACCAAAGAAATCACGCATCCACTGTTTCGTGGTGCCGCAATGGCGCAAAAACATGGTTAAAAAACACGGATCCTCATGAATCCTAATGATTTTTGTACTAGATCAGCCCAAACTCACTGTCAAATTACACATCATGGCCAGGGGCACAGCATCCACCACAGAAATCACAGGTCCATGGCTTCCTGGCCATACCGTGGCCCAAAAACGTGGTTTTCAAGCACGGATCCTCATGGATCCTCACGCTTTTTGCATTGGGCCAACCCAAACTCACTGTCAAATCACACATCATTCCCAGGGGCACAGCATCCACCACAAAAATCATGGATCCACGGCTTCCTGGCCACTCCGTGGCCCAAAAACGTGGTTTTCAAGCACGGATCCTCATGGATCCTCATGATTTTTGCACTATATCAGCCCAAAGTCAAAATCAGATCAAACATCATGGCCAGGAGCACAGCATGCAACACAAAAAACTCGGATCCACGGCTTTCTGGCCACTCCATGGCCCAAAAACGTGGTTTTCAAGCACGGATCCTCATGGATCCTCACGCTTTTTGCATTGGGCCAACCCAAACTCACTGTCAAATCACACATCGTGTCCAGGGGCACAGCATCCACCACAAAAAACTGAGATCCACGGTTATCTGGCAACGGCATGGCCCAAAAACGTGGTTTCGAAGCATGGATCCTCATGGATCCTCATGATTTTTGCATTGGGCCAACCCAAACTCACCGTCAAATCACACATGATTTCCAGGGGCATAGCCTGCACCACAAAAATCACGGATCCACGGCTTCCTGGCCACTCCATGGCCCAAAAACGTGGTTTTCAAGCACGGATCCTCATGGATCCTCACACTTTTTGCATTGGGCCAACCCAAACTCACTGTCAAATCACACATCCTGTCCAGGGGCACAGCCTGCACCACAAAAATCACGGATCCACGGCTTCCTGGCCACTCCGTGGCCCAAAAACGTGGTTTTCAAGCACGGATCCTCATGGATCCTCACACTTTTTGCATTGGGCCAACCCAAACTCACTGTCAAATCACACATCATTCCCAGGGGCACAGCATCCACCACAAAAATCACGGATCCACGGCTTCCTGGCCATACCGTGGCCCAAAAACGTGGTTTTGAAGCACGGATCCTCATGGATCCTCATGCTTTTGCATTGGGCAAACACAAACTCAATGTCAAATCACATATCATAGCCACGGGCACAGCCTGCACCACAAAAATCACGGATCCACGGCTTCCTGGCCACTCCATGGCCCAAAAACGTGGTTTTCAAGCACGGATCCTCATGGATCCTCACGCTTTTTGCATTGGGCCAACCCAAACTCACTGTCAAATCACACATCGTGTCCAGGGGCACAGCCTGCACCACAAAAATCACGGATCCACGGCTTCCTGGCCACTCCGTGGCCCAAAAACGTGGTTTTCAAGCACGGATCCTCATGGATCCTCACGCTTTTTGCATTGGGACAATCCAAACTCACCGTCAAATCACACATCATTCCCAGGGGCACAGCATCCACCACAAAAATCACAGATCCACGGCTTCCTGGCCATACCGTGGCCCAAAAACGTGGTTTTGAAGCACGGATCCTCATGGATCCTCACGCTTTTGCATTGGGCCAACACAAACTCAATATCAAATCACATATCATAGCCACGGGCACAGCCTGCACCACAAAAAACTCAGATCCACGCCTGCCTGGCCATACCGTGGCCCAAAAACGTGGTTTTGAAGCATGGATCCTCATGATTTGTGCACAAGATCAGCCCAAAGTCATCATCAGATCAAACAACATGGCCAGGGGCACAGCATCCACCACAAAAATCATGGATCCACGGCTTCCTGGCCATACCGTGGCCCAAAAACGTGGTTCCGAACCACAGATCCTCATGGATCCTAACGCTTTTTGCATTGGGCCAACCCAAAATCACCGTCAAATCACACATCATTCCCAGGGGCACAGAATCCACCACAAAAAACTCAGATCCACGGTTTCCTGGCCACACCATGGCCCAAAAACGTGGTTTCGAAGCATGGATCCTCACGGATCCTCACAGTTCTTGCATTGGGCCACCCCAAACTCACTGTCAAATCAAACATCATGTCCATGGGCACAGTCTGCACCACAAAAAATTCGGATCCACGGCTTCTTGGCCATACCGTGACCCAAAAACGTGGTTTTGAAGCACGGATCCTCATGGATCCTCACACTTTTCGCATTGGGCCAACCCAAACGCACCGTTAAATCACACATCATGTCCAGGGGCACAGCCTGCACCATGAAAATCACGGATCCATGGCTTCCTGGCCACTCCGTGGCCCAAAAACGTGGTTTTGAAGAACGGATCCTCATGGATCCTCATGATTTTTGCACAAGACCAGCCCAAACGCACCGTTAAATCACACATCATGTCCAGGGGCACAGCCTGCACCATGAAAATCACGGATCCATGGCTTCCTGGCCATACCGTGGCCCAAAAACGTGGTTTGGAACGTCGGATCCTCACGGATCCTAACGCTTTTTGCATTGGGCCACCCCAAATTCACTGTCAAATAACACATCATGGCCAGGGGCACAGCCTGCACCACAAAAATCACGGATCCATGGCTTCCTGTTCATACCGTGGTCCAAAAACATGGTTTTGAAGCACGGATCCTCATGGATCCTCACACTTTTTGCATTGGGCCAACCAAAACTCACTGTCAAATCACACATCATTCCCAGGGGCACAGCCTGCACCACAAAAATCACGGATCCACGGCTTCCTGGTCATACCGTGGTCCAAAAACGTGGTTTTCAAGCACGGATCCTCATGGATCCTCACGCTTTTTGCACTAGATCAGCCCAAATTCAACATCAAATCACACATCATGGCCAGGGGCACAGCCCGGACCACAACAACTGAGATCCACAGCTTCCTGGCCATACCGTGGCCCAAAAACGTTGTTTTGAAGCACGGATCCTCATGGATCCTTACGCTTTTCGCATTGGGCCAGGCCAAACTCACTGTCAAATCACACATCAAGTCCAGGGGCACAGCCTGCACCACAAAAAACTCGGATCCACGGCTTCCTGGCAACTCCATAGCCCAAAAACATGGTTTTGAAGCACGCATCCTCATGGATCCTCATGCTTTTGGAGCATCTCCACGCCCATTGTTCTGCCCAGACTCTGATGTCCAGCACCAAGGGCCTTTTGGTGGTTCCCTCACTGTGAGAAGCAAAGCGACAAGGAACCAGGCAGAGGGCCTTCTTGGTAGTGGCGCCTGCCCTGTGGAATGTCCTCCCATTAGATGTCAAAGAGATAAACAACTACCTGACATTTAGAAGACATCTGACGGCAGCCCTGTTTAGGGACGTTTTTAATGTGTGACTTTTTAATGTATTTTTATTTCATTATTTTTTTTTTGGGAAGCCACCCAGAGTGGCTGGGGAAACCCAGCCAGATGGGCAGGGTACAAATATATTAGTAGTAGTAGTAGTAGTACTTTGTAGGATTTGATAATCTTTATAGGTCTTTTAAATTTCTAATCTATCTATATATCTATCCCCTCCCCCTTTTCCCTTTCTGTACTTCCCTATCCTTATAAAATTGAATATATATATTTATTTTTAAAATTTACGGCTCCACAGTTTTCTTGGTCGCCCCATATTCATTACCCGACCACCTATGCTGCTCATGGCCAGATCACTTTGGGGCACTGCCATGCTGTAAAAAGATTCTCATGAAGCACAGATCCCCATGGATCCTTAGGTTTTTTATGTTTGGTCACCCTGAAATCACTATCAAATCACACATGATGTATATGACCACAGAATGAACCACAAAAACCACAGAGCACAGCCAAGGAACAAACACTATATTAAATACTTTAATCCTCATGGATTGGCATGATTGTTAAATGGACTCCACCAAATTATATTGTAAGATCACACCAATGTCCATGGAATGACTGAAATACAAACACTATCTGAAATGGTTCTGCATTAGCAAGAACATTGAATTAAAATGACATTCATATTCATAGCTTCCACTGTGAAGAACAGCACCTGGAAATTTTTGACGCTGCTAAACCTCAAGAATATCCAAGGCAGAGATTGTGATGATCTTACCTGTGAATGTAAATTATCAAACCAACTAGATGGAGACCACCAAAGTAACCATGAAAAACAATCACCTGTCTCGCGTCAATTCAGCTACAAATGGTTCTGGGACAAAAGTTGGTTGCTTTGCGGGGGTGGTAATTATAAATGGAGGTTTAACTGCAAGTTTTCTTGCCAACAGATTTTGTCAGTGCAAACTTTGAAATAGGGGGTTTCCAACGTGGTGCCCATGGGCATCATGGTGCCTGCTGACAGCTTTCCTGGAGTCCACCACGTGTTTTTAGAAAAAGAACAGGATTAGTGGTGAATTGTGCCCAGCATGACTTCAGATTGTTCATAGTACATTTGATTGACTGCAGGGACTTATGAAGGGGCAGCGGGGTGATGGTGCCCCGGGGTGCCATGCTGGGGGGAGAGTGACAGTACGGTCGCTGTACCGGCTGCCACTTGTGCGGCATCCATGTGGGCTGCCGCTCTTGCGGCAACTGTACAGGCAGCCCCTCTCGCAGCGACCGTATGGGCCATATGGGCAGCTGCTCTCGCGGTGACTGTACAGGCTGCTGCTCGCGTAGCGTCCATACAGGCAGCCCCTCTCACGGCGGTCATACAGGCTGTATGGGCAGCCGCTCTCCTGGCGACCATACGGGCTGCCACACGCACAGCGGCCATACGGGCTGCCATGCATGCACAGTCCGTACAGGACATTGTGTGCGCACCCATCAGCCAGGACTTGTTACCATATTATAGCTGCCACAAAATCTATCAGCATGCCACCAGAACCAGGGAAGCCTTGCCAGTTGCAGCTCACACAGTTGAAGTGAAATAAAAGACAGAAGAGTAGATCGGGAAGAAAGTTCCCCAGGCTGCAGGAAAAGATAACAGTAGCTCCAGCAGCTGACTCAGTGCAGGCTGCTGAGGGGTTTGACTCCTTAAGATCACCAACTGACTATGAGACACCTGGAAAGCACTCAGCCTCAGATGACCTCCACTCCAAAAAGTGGGAAAGAGGATTTAACAGTGACCAATATTGATTCTTTTGATAGCAGCCCCATATTCTCAACACAAAGTGACAAGTGTTTGGACAAATCACTGATTTGTACATCAGTTTCCCCATGGCACAACTGTACCTTCCCCACACTCAGTCTACAAACCATGGGACTTGTGGGTTCAGTTGGCAACATCCGTGTGTATGACTATGACATAACCACACTGAAAGGATCAAACTGGATAAATGATCGCATAATAGATGCCTTTCTTGCCTCCAGGGTGATCATGGCCAAAGAGCTAGGTCATGATGGAACAATTTTCCCACTTACCATACTTGCCACTTCATGCAGATATGTCAAAGATTGCCAGTGTAAGCTCTGAAGAACTGTTTGAGATTTGGAGTGCTAAAGAAAGATGTTTTGATTATTCCAGTAAATGACAGAGAAGTCCACTGGATACTGATAGTAATCATTTTTAAAAGGAAGACCATGTTCTATCTAGATTCCAAACATGGATTGAACCACTCTGTGATTGATGCAATAACATCCAATTACAGTTCATACAAAAGGATATGGCTGCCATTAGACCCTGGATTGCAAAAGAAATAATACAGTACTGTGAGGAAACCTTTTTTTAAAAAAAGTAATATTTATTAATAATTTCAAAATTACAAAAAAAAAAGAAAATAGAGAACAACTACAGTACATGAAAAGAGAAAAAAAAGAGAAAAAAACGCAAAAACATAAAAACCAATACAACAATACGGCAAAAAAGGAAATAAAACAAAAAACACAAATCCCGGGTTACATATTTCCAACTTCCATTTGCTTGTTTCATTGACCTCCTCACACCTCCCTTTTTGTATTCTAGTTTAGTTAATTATTTCAGCAAATTCTTTCCATCTTTCTCAATTTTTGTTAAATAATTTATCTTATCAATTTAACCTATTATTTAACTCAACAGATCCTTTCCATCTTTCCCCATATTCTGTTATTCAAATTACCTTAATTTATTTAACCTTGTCTTACCATAAAACGCCTTAAGGCTTAAAACTTAATGCTCAGTTATCCATAACTCCTGATATATTCTGCTAGAGTCATATAGTTTCCTTCTAACATTTTCCCTAATATTCATTCATTTTAGGCTAATTCCCCCAATAAAAAGTTTTCTTTATAAATTTTCTTCCAATCTTCATCCAGCGTCTCTTCTTCCTGGTCCCGGGTCGTGTCAGTCCTTACTGTCCATTCCATCTAGTCCATCAACCTGGAAGTCTTATGTCCGAGGCTCTTAAGTCTCTTCCATGCCCCTTCTGCAAATCTTCTTCTTTTTGTTTATACTTGCCCTTTTCCTTGTCGATTGTTGGTCTCTTTCTTAATTTCTTCCCTTTCTCATTGGGGAGCAGATCTCTGGGGGATTCAAATCCAAAATTGTCTCCATCTCCCTTCATCAAAGCCGCCCATTCCCCACAGTTCCACTCTCCACAGTCATCAGTGTACTCCAAAAGATATTTAAAAGCATATTTCAAAGTCTCTCCAAAGTTAAGAACCTCCTCAGCTCCAGACTCCCCCTGGCCCACTCCAACTTCAATCTTCAATGACAGCGGTTTATGCTCCTGTAGGGCCTCGGGTCTCTCCATTTGTAATGTTTGAGATGCGGCCACATCCTCCTCCATTATCTTCTGCACTTGCCCAGCCAATACAGGTTCAAAGGTTGGTCCTTGAATGGTTTCTGTCTCAATATTCCCTGCTTGTCCACAGTTATTAACCACAACAGTCACCAAGTCCATTTTCTCATTCATCAAATCCATCTTTTCATGCATCTGTTCCAGCAAGGCATTTGTCTTGCATAAAGCAAGCACCCAAACTTCCTTCCTGCTCATACTTTATCAAAGTCAAACAAGTCTGGTCCCACGATCTTAATCTGACAGTTGTTGAGTCCTCAAGTAGACTGTAGCAACAATTTAACAGGCTCCCTCTAGAGGAAGCAATTTCTATTTGTATCCATTTCTTTAAGGCAAGTCCAGCAAAGGAAAATTACTTTCATTTTTCAGATATTTTGTTTCATTAGAATGCAAAAGGCAACATTGGAATCAGTTTATTTCTCTTCTTTAGTTATCTGTCAAAATATTCCATTCACAGTCAATGAACCTCTCCCATTATTTCTGTCTCTGACACCCCGTTCCTGAGGGAAAACCTATTTCGAAAGACAAGACAAATATTTTCAAGTGGAAATTGATGCTGTTCCTCCCAAAGAGACAAATCTTGAACGAGAGTTACATTACTGTGTCTCGATCATGCCCAGAGGGATGGAAGGATACACTAACCTATTGCTCAGATATTTTACCTTCCTTGTTCGAAGGCTGCTGGTCACTATGTTTCTTGAAGGAAGGGTGCAGGAGGCCCAGTGGTGACCTAACGATGGTTTACTGTGAAGGAAACTGCAAGGACTGGTACCACTGCTTTCGCATAGCCATTGATTCAAAAGATCTTCCAGAGGTTTTCATGTGTCCAGACTGTCAATCCACTGTGGCCAAATAGATTTTGAAACTGTGAACTGTCATATTCCACAGGTTGGTATAATACAGCAAAATCCAAGCATATAGTTTTCATCATCGTGGCAGGGATGGTCCTTTTCCATAGAATTCTTATTTATGGAGTTAGTTTTTATATCCTGCTTTTCTCTACTTGAAGAAGTCTCAAAGTGGCTAAAAATCTCCTTTCCCTTCCACCCGCACAACAGACACCTTGTGAGGTAGGTGGGGCTGAGAGAGTTCAGAGAGAAGTGTGACTGGCCCAAGGTCACCCAGCAGCTGTATGTGGAGGAGCAGGGAAGCGAACCCAGCTCACCAGATTAGAGTCCACCCCTCTTAACCACTACACCACAGAAACGTATCTCTTAAAACTCTGGAGCAAGCTGTTCAGTTCAGCCTCGTAGTGATACTGATTTGTGGAGGGAAGGTTGGTGATGAGCAAGATCTGTTCCCATTTCCCAACACAGAGACCATAGAGCAGTTTCTTTTGGGGGCTGATCCTGCAGAGTGTTTCTGTTCAGAATTTCTGTGGCAGAAATTGGCTAAGTGCCTTTATAAACATTCAGCTTCTCAAATCGAACCCCATCATGAATCTTTCAGGTGTAGCTGTTGGAGGTGGAGGGCAGAGAAGGTGCTAGTCCTTACCTCCCTCCTCCCAGCCCCATGATCCGTTGCCCAATGGGCTGAATTTCAGGGCTTTTGCATGTAAAGGGCAAGCTTGTTCTTTACTTGTTTAGATCTTTAAACTTGGGAACAGATATTTGGCTCCATGACCACAATGACCAAAAGGGTCAGCTTCTAGAGGACTGTAAAGATCATGATTGTACTTCCCCTACCCTCAGCCCTAACTCCGTTGAGTATTTTTTGTTATGAGACTGAGTGTTTGGGGCTGATGCCGTAGCATTCTTGTCTGGGGGCTTGATGGAAAAACAGAAAAGTGACCCTCACCTAACTCTCCAATGCCCTTCAACAAGAATGCTGTAGGAAATATTGCTAAGCCCAAAGGGAGGCAATAATTTGCTTCAGCTCACCTTGTTAATGGCAGAGCAAAAGCTATGAGTGTGTCATTCTCAATCAGTCTACTTTCAGGACTGATTTTAGAACCCTCTTATATCAGGCCACATGGTCACTGGAGGTGGCCCCATCATGCAAACATGACTATCCACACAGGGACCATCTATTTTTGTTTTTTTCTGATACTGGATTTTAAGTTACAGATACATCTTTTAAAACAGCTGTCAGTATATCACACTGTATTCCACTTGCCTTCCAAAGGAACATGTGGCTCTCCCCACATAGCGGGTTAGGTTGAGACTGCTGATCCAAAGTGATCAGTAATTTTTACGGTAATTACAATCCTGCTTTCCCTTGTACCAGCTTACCTTGACTTTGGTAAGGCCTTTGAAAAGGTCCCCCATGATATTATTGCAAAACAACCAGTAAAATGTGAGCCAGACAAAGCTACTGTTAGGTGGATTTGTAATTGGTTGACGGGCTGAACCCAAAGATTGCTCATCAGTGGCTCACCTTCATCCTAGAAAAAAATGACTATTGGGGTTCCACAAGGTTCTGTCCTGGGCCTGGTGCTATTCAATATTTTTATAAATGATTTGGATGATGGAATAGAGGGCGTGCTAATCAAATTTGCAAATGACTGCAAACTGGGAGGAGTTGCTAATACACCAGAGGACAGGGTCAGAATTCAAAATGACCTGAATAGCCTAGAGAGCTGGGCCAAAACCAACAATATGGAGTTCAATAGGGAGAAATGTAAGGTACTACACCTGGATAGAAAAAATGAAATGCACAGGTGGGGGACACTTGGCTTGACAACAGTACCAGTGAAAGGGATCTGGGAGTCTTAGTCCACCACAAGCTGAATATGAGTCAACAGTGTGATGTGGCAGCTAAGAACGCCAATGCAATTCTGGGCTGCATCAATAGGAGTATAGTGTCTAGATCAAGTGAAGGAATGCTACCACACTATTCTGGTTGGTCAGACCACACCTGAAATACTGTGTCCAGTTGAAGAAGGATATTGTCAAGCTGGAACATGTCCAGAGGAGGGTGACCAAAATGTAAAAGGTCTGGAATCCAAGCCCTATGAGGAGAGAATTAGGGAGCTGGATTTGTTTAATCTAGAGAAGAGAAGATTAAGGAGTGACATGATAGCCATGTTTAAATATTTGAAGGGATGTCATGTTGAAGAGGGAGCAAGATTGTTTGCTGTTCTAGAGACTAGGATGCAGAATAATGGATTCAAACTATGGGAAAAGAGATTCCACCTGGGCGCGGTAATCCAGTCAGGGAAAAAGGGAGGCATACTATGTTTAGGGCACTGTTTCCAGCCCCTTCCCCTTTTCGGGGTGAGCATAGTGGATCCTAAAAGGGGCTGCTCAGTCATGGATACAGCTGCCGAGCTGCTCAACTGCCTCATTCCTTGAGTCAGAACGACTGAACGCCCATGTGTCGGTTCATGACTAGGGGCTTCACATTCCTGCCCCCGTAGCCATTTAGTGATCGCCATGGGGGGAGGGTTTTGGGGGGTTGGGTTGGGTTTTTGGAAGATGCCTGTGCGTGAATTTGTTTTATGTGTGTAGATCAGTGCACACTGACCAACGCACAGTCTTCGCAGTAGGGCTCTGTTCTGATGGCATGAGTAGTCACGACGAACTGGTGGATCCTATCTGCTGCAGCCTTCATCTGCCTTCACAGCCGTTGTAACACACTGCTTGTTATCACCCGTCTGTTCTGCCGTTGAGGACTTCTTGGATCATTCTTTGTCTAGCTCCTTCCCTGTTATGTACTAAGCTTGGATCCTAGAACAATAGGCAAGTAGGATCCTAGAATGCAAGAACTGACTGGCTTGCAGGAAAAGACCAATCAGGCTCCAGGAGGGAAGCAGAATCAGCCAGTCAGACGGGACTCATTGTGTAAATAATGTATATAAAAGCCTGAGGTTTTGGGGGAAATTCAGTCACTGTTTTACAAGCTGCAATAAAGAGCATGAAATCACTACAGGACTCTGAGCATATTTAATTTTCTTTGACCTTACCACCTTGGGTGACCCTGCTGGGAGTACGAGATTCCCAACGGCTTCGCTCACAAGGGTCATAGGAATGTGCAAGCCCACTCACCATGACAAGTGAGAGAACTGAGATAGATTGCACTGAGCCCTGGTCTCATTAGACAAAGTGTTCCACCAAAAAGGCTCTGGCTCTGGTTGAGGACAGCTGGATATGTTTTGGGCCAGGGACCACCAGTAGGTTGTTGTTAGATGAGCGTCACACTCATGGGGGTGTATTGGAAGATAATTCCCACAGATAAGAAAGGTCACAGACTGTTTAGGGCTTTAAAGATTAGCACCAAAACATTGAACCTGATTTGATACTCCACCTGGAGCCAATCCAGCTGATGAACAACCAACTGAATTTGGGCTCTCCACAAAGTCCAAGTAAGAACTCATGCATCTGCATTTTAGACCATTTGGAGTTTCTGGAGCAGTCTCAAGGGTAGCCCTGCATCCATCTCTCTCTCTCTCTCTCTCTCTCTCTCTCTCTCTCTCTCTCTCTCTCTCTATCACATTTATACCCTGCACTCCCCGGCTCAGGTGTACAGCAAGTTAAAGTAGTCTAGTAGAGTGGTGCCTCGCAAGATGAAATCAATTTGTTCCGCGAGTTTTGTCGTCTTGCGATTTTTTTCGTCTTGCGAAGCACGGTGTCGGAAAAGTTTTGGAAAAGCTTCAAAAATCACCAAAGTCTTCAAAAACCTCAAAAAAGGCTACCACACCGCGTGCTACGAGTTGCTCCTCGAAGTCAAGTCGCAACTGTATTAACGGTGTTAAGAAAAAGGAAACAAACTCGCAAGACGTTTCCGTCTTGCGAAGCAAGCCCATAGGGAAAATTGTCTTGCGAAGCAGCTCAAAAAACCAAAAACCCTTTCGTCTTCCGAGTTTTCCGTCTTGCGAGGCATTCGTCTTGCGAGGTACCACTGTATGCAGGTGACTACTGCATGGATCACCATGGCTAGGTTGGAAAGGGACAGGTACGGTACCGATTGCCTAACCTGACATAGATTCGAAAATTCAAGTTTGGCTACATTTGTGACCAATGCCTCCATAGAGACAGAAGCATCCAGGATCACACAGGGACTCCTGATGGCAGCTACAGGTGACTATTGCGCCCCATGAAGAGCTGGGAGCTGGCAAACCAAACTGAAATTATTCTGGCCCAGCCATTGGACGCCCATCTTTAAAGGATAGAGATTCAGCCGACTACGTTTCCTCCATCCCAGCACACCCACCTAAAAATTGGCCAATATATCCAGGGTAGCATCTGGCCAGGGCCATGAAGCAGTAGATCCATGATGTTTGTGGTCAGATCTGTGGTTATGTACAAGATATGTTAATAAAGGGTGAATTTGGGGTTCCCCAATGCAAAAAGTGTGATGATCCATGAGGATCCATGCTTCAAAACCATGTTTTTGAGCCATGGAGTGGCCAGGAAGCCATGGATCCGTGATTTTGGTGGTGCAGGCTGTGCCCCTGGCCATGATGTGTGATTTGATGGTGAGTTTGGGCTGATCTAGTGCAAAAAGCATGAGGATCCATGAGGATCCGTGCTTCGAAACCATGTTTTTGGTCCATGGCGTTGCCAGATAACCGTGGATCCGAGTTTTTTGTTGTGTAGGCTGTGCCCCTGGCTATGATATGTGATTTGCCGTTGAGTTTTGGTTGGCCCAATGAAAAAAGCGTTAGGATCCATGAGGATCCGTCCTTCAAAACCATGTTTTTGGGCCCTGGTGTTGCCAGGAAGTCGTGGATCTGAGTTTTTTGTGGTGCAGGCTGTGCCCCTGGACATGATGTGTGATCTGATGGTGAGTTTGGGTTGGCCCAATGTGAAAAGCATGAGGATCCATGAGGATCCGTGCTTGAAAACCACGTTTTTGGGCCATGGAGTGGCCAGAAAGCCGTGGATCCGAGTTTTTTGTGGTGCAGGCTGTGCTCCTGGCCATGATGTGTGATTTGACAGTGTGTTTGGGTTGGCCCAATGCAAAAAGTGTGAGGATCCGTGAGGATCCGTGCTTCGAAACCACATTTTTGGGCCATGGTGTGGCCAGGAAGCCATGGATCTCAGTTTTTTGTAGTGCAGGCTGTGCCCCTGGCCATGATGTGTGATTTGACGGTGAATTTGGGCTGATCTAGTGCAAAAAGCGTGAGGATCCATGAGGATCTGTGCTTCAAAACCACGTTTTTGGTCCATGGTGTTGCCAGGAAGCGATGGATCTGAGTTTTCTGTGGTGCAGGCTGTGCCCCTGGACATGTCGTGTGATTTGACAGCGAGTTTCGGTTCGCCCAATACGAAAAGTGTGAGGATCCATGAGGATCCATGCTTCAAAACCACGTTTTTGGGCCGTGGTCTGACCAGGAAGCCGTGGATCCGTGATTTTTGTGGTGGATGTTGTGCCCCTGGCCATGATGTGTGATTTGACGGTAAATTTGGGCTGATCTAGTGCAAAAAGCGTGAGGCTCCATGAGGATCTGTGCTTCAAAACCACGTTTTTGGTCCATGGTGTTGCCAGGAAGCGATGGATCTGAGTTTTCTGTGGTGCAGGCTGTGCCCCTGGACATGTCGTGTGATTTGACAGCGAGTTTCGGTTCGCCCAATACGAAAAGTGTGAGGATCCATGAGGATCCATGCTTCAAAACCACGTTTTTGGGCCGTGGTCTGACCAGGAAGCCGTGGATCCGTGATTTTTGTGGTGGATGTTGTGCCCCTGGCCATGATGTTTGATCTGATGGTGACTTTGGGCTGATCTAGTACAAAAATAATGAGGATCCATGAGGATCCATGCTTCAAAACCACGTTTTTGGGCCATGCCGTTGCCAGATGACCATGGATCTGAGTTTTCTGTGGTGCAGGCTGTGCCCCTGGACATGATGTGTGACATGACAGTGAGTTTAGGGTAGCTCTATGCAAAAAGCGTGAGGATCCATGAGGATCCGTGCTTCAAAACCACGTTTTCGGGCCATGGATTTACCAGGAAGTCGTGGGTCCATGATTTTTGTGGTGCAGGCTGTGCTCCTGGCTATGATGTGTGATTTGACAGTGTGTTTGGGGTGGCCCAATGCAAAAAGCATGAAGATCCATGAGGATCCGTGGTCCGGAACCACGTTTTTGGGCCACGGTATGGCCAGGAAGCCGTGGATCCGTGATTTTTGTGGTGGATGCTGTGCCCCTGGCCATGATATTTGATCTGATGGTGACTTTGGGCTGGTCTTGTGCAAAAATCATGAGGATCCATGAGGATCCATGCTTCAAAACCACGTTTTTGGGCCACGGTATGGCCAGGAAGCCGTGGATCCGTTATTTTTCTGGTGGATGCTGTGCCCATGGCCATGATGTTTGATCTGATGGTGACTTTGGGCTGGTCTTGTGCAAAAAGTGTGAGGATCCATGAGGATCCGTGCTTGAAAACCACGTTTTTGGGCCATGTCACTGCCAGATAACCGTGGATCTCAGTTTTTTGTGGTGGATGCTGTGCCCCTGGACATGATGTGTGATTTGACGGTGAGTTTGGGTTGGCCCAATGCAAAAAGTGTGAGGATCCATGAGGATCCGTGCTTCAAAACCATGTTTTTGAGCCATGGAGTGGCCAGGAAGCCGTGGATCCGTGATTTTTGTGGTGCAGGCTGTGCCCCTGGAAATCATGTGTGATTTGACGATGAGTTTGGGCTGATATAGTGCAAAAAGCGTGAGGATCCATGTGGATCCGTGCTTGAAAACCACGTTTTGGGGCCATGTAGTGGCCAGGAAGCCGTGGATCCGTGATTTTTGTGGTGCAGGCTGTGCCCCTGCAAATCATGTGTGATTTGACGGTGACTTTGGGCTGATATAGTGCAAAAAGCGTGAGGATCCATGAAGATCCGTGCTTGAAAACCACGTTTTTGGGCCATGGAGTGTCCAGGAAGCCATGGATCCGTGATTTTTGTGGTGTAAGCTGTGCCCCTGGCCATGATGTGTGATTTGACAGTGAGTTTGGGTTGTCCCAATGCAAAAAGCGTGAGGATCCATGAGGATCCGTGCTTGAAAACCACGTTTTTGGGCCATGGAGTGTCCAGGAAGCCGTGGATCTGAGTTTTTTGTGGTGTAAGCTGTGCCCCTGGGAATGATGTGTGATTTGACAGTGAGTTTGGGTTGTCCCAATGCAAAAAGCGTGAGGATCCATGAGGATCCATGCTTGAAAACCACGTTTTTGGGCCATGGAGTGGCCAGGAAGCCGTGGATCCGTGATTTTTGTGGTGGATGCTGTGCCCCTGCAAATCATGTGTGATTTGACGGTGACTTTGGGCTGATATAGTGCAAAAAGCGTGAGGATCCATGAGGATCCGTGCTTGAAAACCACGTTTTTGGGCCATGGAGTGTCCAGGAAGCCGTGGATCTGAGTTTTTTGTGGTGCAGGCTGTGCTCCTGGCTATGATGTGTGATTTGACAGTGTGTTTGGGGTGGCCCAATGCAAAAAGCATGAAGATCCATGAGGATCCGTGGTCCGGAACCACGTTTTTGGGCCACGGTATGGCCAGGAAGCCGTGGATCCGTGATTTTTGTGGTGGATGCTGTGCCCCTGGGAATGATGTGTGATTTGACGGTGAGTTTGGGTTGGCCCGATGCAAAAAGCGTGTGGATCCATGAAGATCCGTGCTTCAAAACCATGTTTTTGGGCCACGGTTTCGCCAGGAAGCCGTGGATCCATGATTTTTGTGGTGGATGCTGTGCCCATGGCCATGATCTTTGATCTGATGGTGAGTTTGGGCTGATCTAGTGGAAAAATCATGAGGATCCATGAGGATCCGTGTTTTTTAACCATGTTTTCGCGCCCCTGCGCCCCCCCGAAACAGTGGATGCGTGATTTTTTTGATGCTTTCTACAGAGTAAGACATGGTCTACAGTATCATGGTGGTTTTATTTAATTTGAATGAAAAAATCATATGAATTCACGAGGATCCGTGTAGATCTGCCTTTTACGTTTTTCCGCTTTTCCTCTCTCTCAGGCTTCCATCTTTATTGTCTTTTCCACTGCATGGTTCATTGAGGATGAGGATAATGTACACCTGTCATCAGAAACAGGGGTGCAGAGTCCATGGAATGGCTCTCAGGGCTGATATAGAAGTTGCACCTCGAAAGCATTTCTGTTCCTCTTATTCTTTTTAGGTAGTGTCAGAGTGACTGACAAGCTGAGATACAACCCATCAGCATCCGGTGATAGTGATTGCATGAATCTTCCCAGTCAAAGGACCCATTTTCATGATAGACAGTGCCTGTGGCTGGAGGCTCAACACCCAGGGTATACAGGCCAAAGACTGCCAGTATTAGCACAGGTGAGGTGTGTGACCCCCCCCCTCAATTTACAGACTGTGTGTGAATGAGAGTTTGTGGGTGGGATTCTAGTTTATGACAACCTTTTTTTAAAATCATTTTTTCAACACAAACAGCAACCACAAAAAACACATACAACAAAAACCACAATAACACTAATAACGCATTTTAACAATTCAGATTTGAGTACTGATATACGTATAACTACGTATACGTATCCCCACCTCTCCCCCTACTTCACACCACTTTCCGCCTTATCTCTTAAGTAATCCTTCCAGATTTCCTCATATTTATCCATTCTTATGGATGCGGGTGGCGCTGTGGGTTAAACCACAGAGCCTAGGACTTGCATTTCTTCTAGGGACACATTTCAGGGGTCCCCCCAGCCCGGCTCCACTCTGCCAGGGCAGCTGCGTTCTGTTTCGCTGCAGGTGAGCCTGCCCTGTGCAACGTGGGGCTCTTAAAGGAACTTGGGGGGGGGAGCGGAGGGCCTGCATCTTCCTCGCACTTGCCAAAGACTGACAGTATTAGCACAGGTGAGCTGTGCAACCTTCCCAAATTTACAGACTGTATGTGAATGAAAGTTTGTGGATGGGATTATACTTTACACTGGGAGCCAGTGTGGTGTAGTGGTTAAGAGCCATAGACTCGTAATTTGGTGAACCAGGTTCACTTCCCTGCTCCTCCACATGTAGCTGCTGGGTGACCTTGGGCCAGTCACACTTCTTTGAAGTCTCTCAGCCCCACTAACCTCACAGAGTGTTTGTTGTGGGGGAGGAAGGGAAAGGAGAATGTTAGCTGCTTTGAGACTCCTTAGGGTAGTGATAAAGCGGGATGTCAAATCCAAACTCCTCCTCCTCCTCCTCCTCCTCCTCCTCCTCCTCCTCCTCCTCTTCTTCTTCTTCTTCTTCTTCTTCTTCTTCTTCTTCTTCTTCTTCTTCTTCTTCTTTACGGCAACCCTGTGATTTTCTCCACCCATAACATTTCGTGACCTGATATTGCAGTACAAATTCCAAAATAACTACAAAATATACAAGATAATAAGAATGATTGCAGTATTTATACCCCGCCCATCTGGTTGGGTTTCCCCAGCCACTCTGGGCAGCTTAAAGTACATAAAAAAGACAGTAAAACATCAAACATTAAAAACATCCTAATATAGCTGTCTTCTAAATGTCCGAGAGTTGCCCATTTCCTTGCCCTCTGAAGGGAGGGCATTCCATAGGGCAGGAGGCCCTCTGCCTGGTTCCCTGGAACTTCATTTCTGTCCATTAAACTTTAATTCAGTACCTTTCAATGAAGAATCCTGGAGCAAGCACTTTTCCAAGTGAATTTTTATTGTTTTCCTTACATATTCTTTTTCAACAAATAGTAGTAGAACCATACATTCCCTTTGACTCTGCCGAGTTGCGACCCCCCCTCCCTCCCCACAACTGGTATATTTATCCTCTTTCCATCATGCACATCATTCTCATATTAGTACTATTATACACTGGAGGTATTATGTCAATCCTGCTAGTGTCTTGACCTCTTTACAATTCTTCTTTAAATATTCAATAAATTTACTCCAGTTATTTTGGTATCTTTGATCTCCCTGGTCCCGGATCCTCCCTGATAGTTTGGCAAGTTCTGCATATTCTGTCAACTTTGCCTGCCACTCCTGAATAGTTGGTATATCTAGTACTTTCCATCTTTTGGCCAGAAGGGTCCTCGCGGCAGCTGTAGCATACATGAACAAATTTTGATCTTCTATTATAATTTCTGTTCCTATTAAGCCTTTTAGACACGCTTCCGGTCTTTTGGGGAAAGTATATCTAAATATTTTTTTGAGTTCATTATAAATTGATTCCCCAAAAATTTTTACCTTATCGCAGGTCCACCACATATGGAAATAGTCCCCATCTGCCTTTTTACATTTCCAACATTTTCTTTCTTTTTTCCTATACATTTTAGCTAATTTTACTGGCGTCAAATGCCATCTATACATCATTTTTAGCAAGTTTTCCTTTAAAGCCATACATCCTGTAAATCTCAAACCCTCCTTCCATAATCTTTTCCACGCATCCAATTCAATGTTATGCCCAATATCAATTGCCCATTTTATCATTGATTCCTTTACTTCTTCGTCTTTTGTGTACCATTCTAGCAATAAACTATACATTCTTGATAAAATTTTATCTTTACAATCTATTAACTCGATTTGGAATTTTGATTTTTTATCTTCGAACCCATTTCTCTTTTTATCTTCCTTTAATAAGTCACTAATCTGGTGGTATTGCAGCCACCCTGTTAACATCTTTTCAATTTGGTCATATGGTTTGAGTTTTATCCCTTGATCTGTTTTCCTAGTAATATCCTTGTATGTTACTCTTTCCCCTTCTATGTTTACTTTTTTTGTTGTCAACACCTCAATTGGTGATATCCACCACGGTGTCTTTCTTCCCAGGAGGTTTTTATTCCGATCCCATACTTCATATAAAGATTTCCAAACACATGTTTTAGAAAACCTTTATGTACCTTTACTTTGTTGTACCATAGGTACGAATGCCAACCGTATCGATTGTCGTGGCCCTCTAGATCTAATAGGTCAGTGTTTTCTAAAGTCAGCCAATCTTTTAACCATACCAAGCACGAAGCTTCATAATATAAAGTCAGGTCTGGTAAATCAAAACCTCCTCTCTCTTTCTTATCTACTAATATCTTCATTTTTATCCTTGGCCTTTTCCCCTGCCAGACAAATTTCGCTATTTTTTTTTTGCCAATCCTTAAATTGTCTTATCCCTTTTACCACTGGTATTGCTTGAAAAGAAATAACAGTCTAGGTAGTATATTCATTTTTATCACAAAGATTCTGCTTAATAATGACAATTTTAGTCTGCTCCATATATCCATATCTTTCTTAATTTCTTTCCATACCACCTCATAGTTGTCCTTGTACAGGTTTATATTTTTTTGTTGTCATCCAAATTCCTAAATATTTTATTTTTTTAGCTATTGCGATTCCTGAGTCTATTTGTAATTCTTCCATCTCTTCTTTCTTCAGATTTTTTGCTAGCATTTTCGTCTTGTTTTTGTTGAGTTTAAACCCTGATACCTTCCCAAACTCTTCCATTCTTTTTATTGCCTCTTTCACACTTCGTCTTGGTTCTTCCAGCGTTAAGACTAGATCATCTGCGAAGGCTCTTAACTTAAATTCTTTTGGTCCCCCCTTAATGCCTTTGACTTCTGATGATTCTCTTAGCTTCTTGTTCAAGACCTCTAGGACTGTAATAAATAGCAAGGGAGACAAAGGACATCCCTGCCTAGTACCTTTAGTTATCTCAAGGTTATCTGATATGTTGTTATTAATTATTAACTTTGCTTTTTGGTCCGAATAAATCGTGTCAATACCTCTCAAAAAAATTTCACCAGTTCCTAGTACTTTTAAGTTTTCTTTCATGAAATGCCAAGAAACATTATCGAACGCTTTTTCCGCATCTATGAACATTAGTACTGCCTGTTTCTCATTTCTGACTTCAAGGTATTCAATTATATTTATCAGGTTTCTTACGTTGTCCCTTAATTGCCTCCCCGGCAGAAAGCCTGTTTGGTCCTTGTGTATCACCTTATTTAACACCATTTTTAGTCTATTCGCTAGTATATCCGCAAATAGCTTATAGTCGTTATTCAATAACGAAATTGGTCTGAAATTTTTTACATCTAATATATCCACCTCTTTCTTCAGGATCAGTGTAATATAGGCTTCTTTCCAGGTGTTTGGCATCTTTCCTTCTCTTAAGACTTTATTCATTACTTCACTTAGAACAGGTGTCAGATATTGCGATAATGTTTTATAATACTTTGCTGAGATACCGTCCGGTCCTGGGGTCTTCCCTATTTTCATTCTTTTTATTGCCTTCATGACCTCTTGTTCTGTTACCTCCTGGTTAAGCACTCTTTTTTCTTCTTCTGAGATTTGATGCAATTTATGGTCATGGATATACTTTTCTATTCTCTTATTGTCTTCTGTATCTTTCCTATAAAGATCTCTATAGAATCTCTGAAATGCTTTTCTAATTTCTTTCGGGTCCTCAATCATTTTATCCCCATATTTTATTTTACAAATTGTGTTCTGTTTTTGTCTTGCTTTTATTTGCCACGCCCAGAATCTCCCAACTTTGTTGGCTGACTCAAATTTTTTTTGTCTCATGGCTTTTATTTTCCATTCGATCTCCTGTCCCACCACCATGGAGAACTGAGACTGCAACATTTTTATATTTCCTTTTATTATTTCATCTTTAGGTTTTGTTATAAGCTGTTTTTCGTTCCCCATGAGCTGGGACAGGATCTCTTCTTTCTTCTTCTCTCTCCCTCTTTTCTGGAAGCTGTTTTTTTGAATTAGGAAACCCCTTATCACCGCTTTGCTCGCGTCCCAGACTGTTTCAATTGGTGTTTCTTTGTTTAGATTCTATTTAAAATAGTCTGTTATTGTCTCTTTTGCAGTTTCCACTACTCTCTGGTCATTAAATAAGCTCTCATTCATTCTCCATCTATGTGTAGAAGGGTCCTTCCCTTTTAATTCCATATATAGCGGATTATGATCTGACAGGGTTCTTGGAAGGATTTCAATTCTAGTTACTCTCAGTGTTAGAATCTTAGAAACCCAGATCTGATCTATTCTGCTGAAGCTTTGGTTTGGTTCAGAGTGGAATGAAAATTGTCTTACTGTTGGATTCCTTAATCTCCAGATGTCAATTAGTCCCAATATATTGGCCATATCAAAGAAGGCCTTCGGCAGTTTACCTTCATATGTATTTCGCCTCTTTGTTAATCTGTCTAAATCCGGTACCACCACTCCATTAAAGTCTCCCAGTAGTATCAATTTCTGATCTAAATACTCTAACATTATTTCATCCAACTTTGTATAAAATTCAGCTTTCTTATCGTTTGGTGCATAGATCCCCACAATCAACCATTTTCCCCCTTGAAACCCAATTTGTACAATCAATATTCTTCCCTCATCCTCCTTAAAAATTAATTTTGGATCATGCTTCTCTTTTACATATATTACCACACCTCTCTTTTTGTTCGAATCTGATGCGATAAACTCTTGGCCCAGTTTTTTATTACTTAAAATCCTTTTTTTTTTTTTTTTTTGCTACATGTGGAGCAAGCACTTTGGAACTCAGGGAAAAACTTTATTCACAAAAGAAAAACCCTGGCGATAAAGCACACATGCTTTTATCTCCGGCATAAAGAAAACTTTACTCTAAACTCATATCAGCAAACACGCCCATGGCCACAAACTGAGTCTGCGAGTCAGGTCAAAGGGGGAAGAAGAGACAGAAACACGGGTGAACTGACTCTTCATACAAACGTAACTCACATTCCTGGATGCTTAATGACTTCCAGCTGCTCAGTGATTAGAGCGACTTGTTACCTCTTAACCCTTTAGTACCAAGACCCTCGGAGGAGGACCTCCCTGTCTGGACTGAGCGATGGGGGTGGAGATGCTCCTTCAGGTCTACAGGGCCGAGGCTGTTTATGGCTTAAGGTTGCAGATCTTGTTCCTCCATAACGATCTCCAGAGCAAGTTCCACATATAATTAGCAGAGTAGCAAAAAATGCTCAGAAGCAGCAAAAAACCCAATTCAGCTGAGAAATCTATTACAGTGGTACCTGTGGCTGCGAACGGGATCCATTCCGGAGGCCCGTTTGCAACATGAGCATAACGCAACCCACATCTGTGCATGTGCAGGTCGCGATTCACTGCTTCTGCGAATGCACGTGATGTCATTTTGCATGTCTGCGCATGCATGAGCGGCAAAACCCGGAAGTAACTGGGTTGCCACGGGACACAAGACAAAAACGCGCATCCTGAAGCAAACGTAACATGAGGTATGACTGTACTGAATACAAATAAGCATAACAGGATCCAAAAAATAGCAAAAATGTAACTTACAGTAAAACCCTGACTTAGCATACCAGACAAACAGAGTAGAGTAATAGCTGAATATGAAGTGGGAGAAGGTGCATTTCAATACTGTAATTTATATATAATTCAATGTCAGAGAAACCCTGGGACTGGATAAAAAGCCTCCAGGTGGACGGGCCCCATCTGCCCTTCACTTTCCTCTTCAGCACGGGCAGAATCTGCCTTCTGGACTGTGGGATTGACTGTTGTTCTCATCCTCTCCATCCACCAGGGCCTGCCTTCACCTGCAGCAGAATTCCCCAGTCCACCAAGGATTTGAGACCCATCAGGTATCCTCACCTGGTTTTGCCAGCTGGTCGAAGCCATTCCTGGGATCGCAGCCCCTGTTGCATACTGACAGCTTCTGGAAGCCACAGGTGAGAGTTGACTGCAGGGTGGGGACCAATAGTGGATAAATTACCCTATAAGGTTCATGATATATTTTCCACCAAAGGAACTACTGCTCCCCTAATACCCCATTACATCTAGATGCAGGTAGGTAGCCATGTTGGTCTGACACAGTTGAAATAAAAAATTAAAAAATAGTCCAGTAGCACCTTAGAGACCAACTAAGATTGTTCTAGGTAAGCTTATACCTAGAACATACTTAGTTGGTCCCTAAGATGCTTCTGGACTATTTTTTTACTTTTTTATTTCAGCTGTGTCAGACCAACACGGCTACCTACCATTAAATACAGTTATCTCCTTGCCTTGAATATCCTGCTTTTCAGTGCCAGATTAGGATAGTCCTCTGTCAGAAGAGAGGCACAAGATCAGACAGCACATCATTATTATAAGGCGCAATGGGGGTGGGTGTTTCTGTCTGGGATTCCCATGCACCACCTGCTTTCCTTCTGCTTCTCCTGCTCTCTCCATGCAGTGTAAGGCATGTAGATGGAGGTCCATCTCCAAGCTTCCCTGAGCATCCATTCAGCTGACCCCAAGCACCAATCCTTGTTACTTGTTCTCTGACTGACCCAGACCACAGTCCCCGGAAAAGACATAGACCTGGGTCTCACATAATGGTCCAAATGGACCATTGGGACTGTGCAGGTGATTCATAAAGATCTAGAGGTGGATGGAGGATTATGATGCAGAGGATGGGGAATGTCCAAAGGGACGATGAACCAGAGAAAGAGAGGTACGTTTCATGGACAGAGAGCAGATGCCTTTTCTGTGAGTAAACAATTGATTTGAAAAGGCTGTATTCCAAGATCATGCTGCTTCATTAACGATGATTGAGGATTATGAAAGTTTGCTGGTGCATTACTATCATTTGGTGACATTGCATCTTTATTTCCTCAAAACTGGGAACATGGGTTGGAGGCTGGACAAGCTAGGAGATGTTGAAATAAATGAAGGTGCTAATGGTGGTTGATGTGTTCTCTTTCCATTTGTTCTCTTCCTTGAAACTCAAACAGGATTTCCTTTCCTCCCACACTGAAGAAGGAGATGGAGAGGACAGTCAGAACTCCAGGAGATGGGACACCTTTCGTTTCATTAGGAAGAGAAATTAAAATGTGTGAAATGTGGAATATGCTTCATTGAATGAGCACACATAATTCACATCAATAACCTCTGACAGGGGAGAAACCATTGAAAGGTATAGTGTGTGGAAATAGTTTCACTGATAGTGGAAAACTTAGAATACATCAGTGGACTAACAAGGGCAAGAAAGGATTCAAATGCAAGGAGTGTGGGAAGAACTTCAGTTATAGTGGACACTTAAGTTCACATCAACGGACTCACACAGGGGAGAAACCATACAAATGTATGCAGTGTGGAAAGAGCTTTAGCCAGAGTGGACAACTCAATATACATCAACAGACTCACACGGATGAAAAACCATATAAATGTATGGAGTGTGGAAGGAGCTTCAGTCGGAGTGGAAACCTGAAATTACACAAACAGACTCACACAGGGGAGAGACCATTTAGATGTATGGAGTGTGGAAAGAGCTTCAGTCAAAGTGGTGAACTTAAAATACATCAACAGGCACACACAGAGCAAAAATTATTTAAATGTGGGGAGTGTGGGAAGAACTTCAGTCGGAGTGGACACCTCAATAGACATCAACAGACTCACACAGGGGAGAAACCATTTAAATGTATGGAGTGCGGAAAGAGCTTCAGTCAGAATGGAAACCTTAAAATACACCAACGGACTCACACGGGTGAAAAACCATATGAATGTATGGAGTGTGGGAAAAGCTTCCATATCAATGCATACCTTAGAACACACCAACGGACTCACACAGGGGAAAAACCATATAAATGTATGGAGTGTGGAAAGAGCTTCAGTCGGAGTGGACACCTCAATAGACATCAACAGACTCACACAGGGGAGAAACCATATAAATGTATGGAATGTGGAAAGAGCCTTAGTGATAATGGAAGCCTTAGAACACACCAACGGACTCACACAGGGGAAAAACCATATAATCGTATGGAGTGTGGAAGGAGCTTCAGTCGGAGTGGAAACCTGAAATTACACAAACAGACTCACACAGGGGAGAGACCATTTAGATGTATGGAGTGTGGAAAGAGCTTCAGTCAAAGTGATGAACTTCGAATACATCAACAGGCACACACAGAGCAAAAATTATTTAAATGTGGGGAGTGTGGGAAGAACTTCAGTCGGAGTGGACACCTCAATAGACATCAACAGACTCACACAGGGGAGAAACCATTTAAATGTATGGAGTGCGGAAAGAGCTTCAGTCAGAATGGACACCTTAGAATACACCAACGGACTCACACGGGTGAAAAACCATATGAATGTATGGAGTGTGGAAAAAGCTTCCATTTCAATGCATCCCTTAGAACACACCAACGGACTCACACAGGGGAAAAACCATATAAATGTGTGGAGTGTGGAAAGAGCTTCAGTGAGAGTGGACACCTCAATAGACATCAACAGACTCACACAGGGGAGAAACCATATAAATGTATGGAGTGTGGAAAGAGCTTTTGTGATAATGCACACCTTAGAAGGCATCAACAGACTCACACAGGGGAGAAACCATTTAAATGTATGGAGTGTGGAAAGAGCTTTCATTATATTGGAAACCTTAGAACACATCAACGGACTCACACAGGGGAGAAACCATTTGAATGTATTGAGTGCGGAAAGAGCTTCAGTCAGAATGGACACCTTAGAATACACCAACGGACTCACACGGGTGAAAAACCATATGAATGTATGGAGTGTGGAAAAAGCTTCCATTTCAATGCATCCCTTAGAACACACCAACGGACTCACACAGGGGAAAAACCATATAAATGTATGGAGTGTGGAAAGAGCTTCAGTGAGAGTGGACACCTCAATAGACATCAACAGACTCACACAGGGGAGAAACCATTTAAATGTATGGAGTGTGGAAAGAGCTTTCATTATATTGGAAACCTTAGAACACATCAACGGACTCACACAGGGGGGAAACCATTTGAATGTATTGAGTGCGGAAAGAGCTTCAGTCAGAATGGACACCTTAGAATACACCAACGGACTCACACGGGTGAAAAACCATATGAATGTATGGAGTGTGGAAAAAGCTTCCATTTCAATGCATCCCTTAGAACACACCAACGGACTCACACAGGGGAAAAACCATATAAATGTATGGAGTGTGGAAAGAGCTTCAGTGAGAGTGGACACCTCAATAGACATCAACAGACTCACACAGGGGAGAAACCATATAAATGTATGGAGTGTGGAAAGAGCTTTTGTGATAATGCACACCTTAGAAGGCATCAACAGACTCACACAGGGGAGAAACCATTTAAATGTATGGAGTGTGGAAAGAGCTTTCATTATATTGGAAACCTTAGAACACATCAACGGACTCACACAGGGGAGAAACCATTTGAATGTATTGAGTGCGGAAAGAACTTTCATGATAATGGAGCCCTTAGAACACATCAACGTATTCACAGAGACGAAAAACCATTTAAATGCATGGAGTGCGGAAATAGCTTTCGTGATAATTCAACCCTTAGAAGACATCAACGTACTCACACAGACGAAAAACCCTTTAAATGCATGGAGTGCGGAAATAGCTTTCGTGATAATACAACCCTTAGATCACATCAACGTATTCACACAGATGAGAAACCATTTAAATGTATGGAGTGCGGAAAGAACTTTCGTGATAATGGAGCCCTTAGAACACATCAACGGACTCACACAGGGGAGAAACCATTTAAATGCATGGAGTGCGGAAAAAGCTTCAGTCATAGTGGAAATTTTAGAAAACATCAGCAGACCCACATGGGATAAATCATTTAAACTTTTGGCCTCTGGAAGGAGCTTCAGTCAGAGTGGAACCCTTGATTTACATTAACAAACTCACACAAGAGACACACCATATAAATGTCAGGAAGTTGGATAGAGGTTGAAGTCCAGTTCTAGTGGAAGTTCTAAATCAACAGACTCATGCACAGGTTGAACTTTAAGAGTTGAAACCCTACAAACCATCAACAGACATGAGGAGAAGCAGTTTAAATGGATAGATTACAGAACGTGATTTAATTTTAATGGAATGTTTAAAAAACATCTAGGAACTCTCACAGGAATGTTTAAGAAACATCTAGGGACTCTCACAAGGGAGAACCTATATAGATGTATGGAGTGTGGGACATGTTCCTCTCAGAGTCCACTCTTCCTCACAGCAATGAACTCAGAAGAAATCCGTATTCCTGCTTCAGGGCCAGCTGAGTCTGTTTCTCTTGTCCTTATCTCTTAGCTAGGTAACTCCTGTCTAATCTGCTCTGTATCGGTGTCACTCCCTGCTTCTGAGACCACTGGAAAAGAGGGGGGAGAATCCCCCCCTTCAGCTCTCAGGAAAGCTCATCTGCCTGAGAATGTATTCCCCCATACTCAGCTTCAAACCATTCCCTGACGCATTGTGAGAACCCTTGAAAAACAACTGATATGGCTCACCATTGGAAGCTAAGCCCTATAAAAGGTTGAATACGAAAGATACGTGGGGGCTCTGCTACGGGTGCCTTGGAAGATGGCCGACAATACCATCTCTCCAGCTCACACAAGGTAATTAAGGGGCTGATATGGGAGTAAATCAGCCTCCCGTTTTTCTTCCTGGTGTAAGGGAAGATGCAGCCTCGTCCGCAGTTGCCCATAAATCACCCCCGAGTTCGAAAGAAGGAGGGGGTGAGAGCACTGGACGGAAAGCCCTCGAGCGAGCTTGGATCTCCCGGACACTGTCTCCGAGCGCAGCCCAAGTTGCATTTCTTCAGATAAAAGATTGGAAATAAGAATTATTGCACATGCTTCGAGTGAAGAAAAGGGTACTTTAGCTGCTAATTAAACCTGCCACTGAGAAGTTAAGATGGGGGGCCACTAGGGGCGCCTTGGAAGGTGGCGGATATTAACATCTATCCAGCTCGCACGAGGTAATTAGAGGCTGATTATGGGGAATAAATCAGTCTCCCTTCATCTCTCCAGGGGGGAGAGATGCCGTTTTCACCCGCTGTTGCCACAAATCACCCCCGAGTTCAGAAGAAGGAGGGGGTGAGGCACTGGGTGCACAACCCTCGGTGGGCCTTGGAACTCCTCCGAAGCTACTTCCAGGTGCAAAACTACTTGCGTTACTTAAAAAGAAAAAAATTGGTGAAAGATAACGCACATGCTTCAAGAGAGGCAGGAGGTTCTTATCTGCTAACAATTTTACCGCTGAAATGAAGAAGACTGAGACGGAAGATTACATCAAAGTACTACAGACATGGTATGTGGAATGGAATGCGACGGAACTGAAAGGGGGGGGAAGACTTTTTATTTCTTTTGCTCTATGTGATTAACTAATAACCCTCCCTCTTAAAAGATCCGTCACAGCAACTAATTGGCAAATGGGACTAAAAATGAACTGTGTGGGAATAATATGAACTTAAAGGTTTTACTCTGTAAAAGATTTGGAAAGAAGAAGAAGGGCTCTCTTTGTGACGCAGTAAGAATGGAGATTTGATACGAGACCTGTGTTGGGGAGGGCGAGCCAAAGATTTATTATTTTCGATGAGATTGTGAACTGGAAGGGGCAGCCCTCCTGGAAAAAGACTAATTTACGATGCAACAGGTCGGGAAAGTTAAAGAGCGAGCTTTAAGACTGTATTTCATCGGGACGAGAAGATGGCAATTGCTTGCTTGAGCGGAAATGCCTGGACTATTGGATGAGAGTGATTTACGAGAGAGCAGTACAAAGCCCACACAGAAACACAAATAAGACTGTTTTTTTCAACCCACTTGCGGAGCAATTTGGAGGTGAATGAAAAGGAAAATGAGTAACGACAAGGATTGAGAAGAAGGGACTGGAAATATCATTCTTAATATGAAAGCAGCAGAAATATTCGAGGATTGGACTCCTGCCGATCAAAAAGCATGGATACCCCCCACAAAAATTTATAATTTGGAAAACAATTGGATTATATGACATGTATTGTTATAATTTGGATTAATTGGTTTGATGTGTTAAATTTGGTAATATGAAACTTAATAAAAATTATTTTTTTAAAAAGAGAGAGAAGTTAAGATAGATGGAGTGGACTGGAAAGAAGATAACATCAAAGAATAGCACCTATGCCGGTATGTTGAAACGGAACGGAAAGGGGGGGACTTTTTCTTTTCTTTTCTTACTATGATATTACCTAACACCCCCCCCCCCCAGAAGAACTGTCAAAACGACATAGAGCAAGTGAGACTGGAAAATAAATTGTGTGGAAATAAAAATATCAACTAAAGCCTTTGTTTTGTGAAATATCTGGAAAGAAAATAAAAGGCTCTCTTGTGACGCAGTTTTTAATCGGGGTATAATTTGGAATAATTAATGTGATATGATTGGATTGTTAAATGGAAAACTTAATAAAAATTATTTTAAAAAAAGAATATGAAAGATACGTGATTGAAGTATAATGATATTCTGATGGAAGTAGGGGACCAATTTAGATTAAAATCTTATGATCCGTTGAAAGATAAATTAGATGATTGGTTCCAGTACATCCAGATAAATGAAGTGTTTAAAATGGATAAGAAAATTGCTTTTCAAAGAGAGACATCCAAACAGGAAATGGAATTATTAGATACAAAAACAAAAAACCTATCTAAGATGTGCAATTTATTGCTGGAATGGCGTACAAAAGATGAACAAGTGAAATCTGTAATGATTGAATGGGCCATGGATGTGGGGCACAATATCATGATGGTAGATTGGGAGAAATTGTGGGGAAAAGGAATCAAATTTACAGCTTGTAAAGTATTAAGAGAAAAATTGGTGAAAATGATGTATAGATGGTATTTAACACCAGTGAACTTAGCAAAAATGTATCATACTCATTATAATAAATGCTGGAAATGCAGAGAAAAAGAAGGAACCTTTTACCACATGTGGTGGATGTGCCCCAAGGTAAAAGACTTCTGGGAAAGGATTTATAATGAACTGAAAAAAGTGTTGAAAAACACATTTATTAAAAAACCAGAAGCCTTTTTACTTGGTACTTTGGGGGGGTGAAATCCCCCAAAAAGGATGTTATTTTTTTTCTGTATGCCACAACAGCTATGTGAATATTGCTAGCGAAGAATTGGAAGAAACAAGATTAACCAACTATCAAAGCAGGGCAGATGAAGATGATGGACTATATGGAACTTGCCGAACTGACCGGGAGACTCTGACACCAGAGAGAAGAGATGGTGGAAGAAGATTAGAAGTTTAAGGAATATTTGAAAAAATATGTTAATATTCAAATCTTAGAATAGCTTTGGAAGTGGATAGAGGCTGTAGGCTTAGAAGTAGAAGATAGTGTATTTTAAAATAGTATTATTTGTAAGTGATAAAATGTGAAGTTATTTTAAGTGTGATATAAAAAAAATATGGTTAGAAACGATGATATATGTAAACTGCTAAAGATGAAGTAAAATGAAAATCAGATAGGTGGGACTTGGAGAAGCCCACTTAACAATGTTTAGGAAAATAAGGATATGACAAGAATTTGTTTGAATTGTTTGTTTTTCTGTTTGTGTTCTTTATTTGTGTTATAAAATGAATATTTTTTTTTAAACTGATATGGCAATACACCACAGATCACAGCGTATGTTTTTGTGTTGCATGTTTGCCTGGAAGCTGCCAGCAGAAAGCTTTTCTTTGTGAAGCCCCTGAATATGCTGAGTTGCTGACTTCCCTCCCAGGCAACAGGAAGCGAAAGACACACCTCCATTGCTCTTCGTCGTTCCAGCCTCTTTCCTCCCTTGCTCCCTTGTGCCGGTGTGTGTGCCTGACTTAGATATCCTGTGTGGTGTATTTTTTTACCACTGAAACTGGATTTGCTCTCAGGAGCTAAGTTTTGTTCCTCACTGGGGACCCAGTGAGAACTGTATGCTTTGAAAGCTCAGTAAACTATTACTGAAGAAGTCCTGCTGCTTCTCTGTGTGTTTTTGACCTCAGCGTGAGACTTGCTCTACACGTGGCCCCTACCCCGCCGATGCTTGTTTGGAGCCCTGGATTTGCTGTGCTCAAGCATTCAAGATGGGTGTTTGTGTGACAGACTGGTTTTTGCCACAAACTCTGTCACCCCCACCACCGCATGATCTCCAAACATTACTTATTCAACAGAACTTCATCCCTGCCCCCTGCACGTTCTGAAGAAAACTTTAATGGGAGATCCCCGCCCCCCCAAGCCTAACTGCAAGAGGGGGAAGGATGGGTTGCAGGTACCAGGAAAGTCTCCTGACGGGCCCATCTTCACTCATGAACCACATAGGGGAAACCCAGAGCTACTGCTTATTCTGGGGTTTGGGGAGGATAATATTTTTCCCTAGTCCCAGAAGTTATTAGTCAATCATGCTGCTAGGGAGTCTTCCTGCCAGAGGACCACAGTGCATATTGCTATCCTACTGATTTTACTCTTGTTGCTGCTGTTGCTGTCATGGACTGGCTGGGTTCGGGGGGGGGAGACACCAGTCTGGGGGACCCACAAAGAAAGAAGGCTCAGATCCTGGGGACTGGTGGTGGGATGGCGATGAGAAGATAGAGGGAGAAAAGGGAGCAGAGGGGGAGGGGAGGTGTTGCAAGCTGAGGAGGAAACAGGGTTTGGTGAGCAGGAAGAGGCTGGGGCAGAGAGCAGTTCAGACCCAGAGGGAGGAGAGGAGGGGGCCAGGAGACCCAGAGGAGGCCGGCTGCTGAAGCATCCAGGGAGACCCCCCCTCCTGCTGCGACCAGCTCCCATCTCCCCTGGTCTCCTAGAGCACACAGAGAAACCCAGTTCTGGCCCCATGATCCTGCACATGATATTAAGAGGGTGTTTCCCTGCCCCCCAACATGCCTCACTTTAATCTCGTTGACAATGAACTGTATTCATTGACAATCACCCCGTTTGGAGAGCTCTTTTTGGAGCTCCTTGCAATCTGTCTCTGTTTCAACAACTCTGGACAATTTACTGCCATCAGCAAACTTTGCCCCCTCCTTGCTCACTCCTAACTCTAGGTCATTTATGAACAAGTTGAAAAGCCACGGGTCCCAATACTGATCTATAGGGGACTCCACTTTCTTCTCTCCATTTATCGGAGTCTCCGTTTATTACTATGTGTTCCTCCCTCCCCCAATCCTTCTGTGCTGCGGAGGGAACTCTGCGGAAAAGTTCTGGGGTGAATTGTGCTTCCCCACACATCAACTGCCCTGGACACAGAATTGACCTGCACCTCCATGGACAGCTGTCAGTGCAAAATTTGGTTTTACTGCTCTGGCTGCTTTTGCTGTCATGGACTGGCTGATTGCGGGGGTGAGGCACCAGCTGGGGGACCCACAAGGGAAGAAGGCTTAGAGCTTGGGGGCTGGTGGTGGGATGGCAATGAGCAGAAAGAGGGAGAAAAGGGAGCAGAACGGCAGGGGAGTTGTTGCAAGCTGAGGAGGAAAGGGTTTGGTGAGCAGGAAGAGGCTGGGGCAGTTCAGGAGAGGAGGGAGGAGAAGAGGGGGCCAGAAGACCCAGAGGAGGCCGGCTGCTGAAACATCCAGGGAGATGCCCCCCCCCCCGCTGTGACCAGCTCCCCTCTCCCCATGTCTCCTAGAGCACACAGAGAAACCCAGTTCAGACCCCATGATCCTGCACATGATATTAAGAGGGTGTTTCCCTGCCCCCCCAACATGCATCACTTTAATCTTGTTGACAATGAACTGTATTTTCAGCCAAATCACCCCGTTTGGAGAGCTCTTTTTGGAGCTCCTTGCATTCTGTCTTTGTTTGAACACTCCTGGACAATTTACTGTCAACAGCAAACTTTGCTCACTCCTAACTCTAGATCATTTATGAACAGCTTGAAAAGCCACAGGTCCCAATACTGATCTATAGGGGACTCCACTTTCTGCTTCTCTCCATTCACAGGAGTGTTCGTTTATTACTACGTGTTCCTCCCTCCCCCCATCCTTCTGTGCTGCGGAGGGAACCCTGCGGAAAAGTTATGGAGTGAATTTCACTTCCCCACACATCCAACACTGCTCAGCATTCAGGGAAATGGAAGAGGAAAGCTGGCCACAATCCAAGAGGCTGAGGTCAACAGAAAGGGAAGCAAAGCCTACTCCAAGGGAAGCCGCTTCAACTTCCAGCCCGTCTGCTCCCACAATGGCTGAAGAAGAATTGCCCGTTGGGAATGGCGGAGCTGAATGGAAGCGGGCGAGGAAGCCCCACAATCGCTCCTGCTGGAGGAATAGGGGCACTGACCCCTATACTCAAAGGTGATGACCACTTCTGGAATCCTTGAAGGAATTCCCCCCACCCTGGTCCCATGCAGCTGGGCTCACTTTCCAGAGCCACCTGCATGGCCTGCCAACAATTCCCTTCATCCCTAGTCTTGCTAGCTTGGGATGGTGGGTTCTATAGTCCAAAAATAGCTGGTGACCCAAATTTGGGAAACCCTGTTCTCCCTGAAGTACAAAGGAGTATTCACCTGCATTAGAACGTCAGGTGAGCCCTGCAGGATCAGGCCCACGGGGGGCCCTGTCCTCCCAGGGACCAAGCAGGGGCCTCTTCTGGGAAGCCCACTGGCAGCACTTGAGCACCAGAGAAGGACGGCTGCCTCTGACTGGGGAAGCACATTTCTTCTAGGGGCACATTTCTGGGGAAGTTTAGGGAAGTGTTTTAATGTTTAATGCCGTACAGTGGTACCTAGGGTTAAGTACTTAATTCATTCCGGAGGTCCGTACTTAACCTGAAACTGTTCTTAACCTGAAGCACCACTTTAGCTAATGGGGCCTCCTGCTGCCGCCACACCGCCAGAGCACAATTTCTGTTCTCATCCTGAAGCAAAGTTCTTAACCTGAAGCACTTTTTCTGGGTTAGCGGAGTCTGTAACCTGAAGCGTATGTAACCTGAAGCGTATGTAACCCGAGGTACCACTGTATTGTGTGTTTAGTATTGGGCTGGGAGCCGCCCAGAGTGGAGTGGAGGAATCCGCGAGAAGGAGCTTCTGGAGCCTGTGCACCCCACTCCTTGCCTGCTCCCTGAAGGTTTCCTGAGCCTCCCCCCTTTTCATTTCAAGGATTGGGGGACCTCAGCATCCCAGGGTTGCTTTGTTCTGGGGGTGGGGAGTGAGCTATTTTGTTTGCTGAGGGCAGGAGTCACACTCCTGTCACATTGTGTTGTGTCTGTCTTTTAGGTAAGGGGGTGAGGCTCAGGTGGAAATGCAGGGAGAAGCAAAAAATCCTGGGGTGCAGAGTTACTCCGCTGCCCAGCTCATCAGGGTGTCACTCCCCGGGGGTCCCTCTGGTCAGCAAAAGAAGGAGTCTCCAGCCATGTTAAATATGCAAAACAGCAGCCAATTGACCTGATCTTTATTTGTTGCAACAAGGTTCAAACACAAAGGGGGGGGGGGAATCTGCTCCTTTATCCCTTATGGGGTATCCAAGAGCCCATATAGGGTCCTTTTGTAGGTTCTCTATTGGTAGGAGGAAATAACAGAGGCCAAGCAGAGAATATTGAGAAGCAAAGCAGCTAGTAAGCCTGATCTTTACTGAAGCTGTTGCAACAGGGTGTTCCCCCCACAGGGAGGAGAGAGGAGGACCTCTAACAAAGTAGTGCAAGCCCTTATAAAGACATTTTGAAATTGCCCCCCCTGGAGCCCAAGACCGCCCCCCCCCAAAATCATAAATACATCACAGAAGGGGTGTAGCCCAAGACCACCCCCAAGACATCATACCTACATGAGAGAAGGGGCAGACTACAACAGAAATCTGGGTGTGCTGTTTTTATCCTGTCTGCCAGGCTACCTGATTGGATTACCTGGGCACAAATATGTCACAAAGTAGGAGTCTTTGGCATTTAGAAAAATGAGCCCGTCTCCCTGCCCGTCAGTAACCCTATTGTCCCACACATTTTAACTACCCTCTTCCCCAAAGAACCGTAATAGTTTTTACACATCCCCCTATCTGCAAGGCTTTCCTCCGCTTCTCCTCTGAATGCATCAGGATTCAATCCACCATCCGGATGGATTTCTGCCTGGGGCATGTGCTGCCCTTGATCGCCTCCTGCCTCCTAAGGGATTATGGATTATGAATTGGATCCCCCAATTCCAGATGAGTCATCAGGCGTTGGAAACCAGGAAATCGGTCAAACCGTTGACTTGGCTATTATTTGACGTTTCTACAGTTTTCTATACAGTATTGGAGAGTCGGAGGAAACAGTCCGATTCATGGTATCGGCTTCTTTCTACAATTGTATAGGCTGCTTCTCTGAGCCTCTTTGCTGCTGTGCATGGAAGGTGCCTGTGCAAATGGTCATTGTCCTGGCCTTAGTCCGAGGCTGTGGTGGGGACTTGGGGTTTTGGGGGAGTCGTATAACTGTCCCCCCATCCTGGTCTGAAGAGCACCAATACCTAAAGCACGGACGCACGGCTCGTGGCGTGGGGTGGGCGAGGGAAGGATTTTACAATGTAAACATTGGGGGGGGGAACCCACTTTGTAATTATATTGCGGGATCAGCCTCTCCCCCGCTCTCCTGATATACAGGTGGAAGGGGGGGGACAAACCTTCCTCCCCGGCCCCGCTCAATTCTTTCCCTCCCCTCCCGGCACATCCTTCCCTCAACCCGCCCCCACAATCCCAAATCCCCACCCCAATATGTTGCCCCTCCTCCTCGCCATCCGACCTCTGTTCCGTGAATGGGGGGGGGGAGAGCCCCCCTCCCAACCTGACTGCTTCTCCCGGATATGGAGCTTCCACTCCGGATTGCTGCTCTGCGCCATAGCTCTAGGGGCGCGCGCTTTCGGAAAGGGGAGGAGGGGCGGCAGGCGACAACCCCCCCCCTCGTGGATGTTGCAGGAAAGGAAAGGAGAATTGGGAGCGAGGACAAAGAGGTAAAGGGGTCGCGGGGGAGGGGAGGACAGAAAAGGACCCAGAGACCCCCGAAAGCTCCCGAAAGCGCCATTGGTGGGTCCCGTCGGCATGGCCTAGATCCCTGCACCCGTGCTGCGCCTTGGCAGCGGCGGACATGGGGCGCCCACCGAGGGGGTCCCAAGAGGGCTCCTTTGCCCCGTTTCCCCCACGCAGGGATCCCTGGGTCCCTGTCGGATCTGCACGGAGAAAGGCGGGTCATGAAAGGGTTAACGGGCTCGAGGGACGCCTGGATAGAGACCCCCCTGTGGCTTCCTTCTTGCAAGCTCCATCCTCTTCACGCCCCCATAAACCCCTGCCCTGCCCAGTCGCAGCGGTTCAAATCCGGAGAGGAAGAGGGGAGGGGAGAGGCCTTCTCAGAAGCGGCTCTTGGTTTCCGCAATCCCACCCAGGAAGCAGCCAGAAACCTTTTCCTCTCTCTCAGGCTTCCATCTTTAATGTCTTTTCCACTGCCAGCTTCATTGAGGATGAGGAAATGTACACCTGTCATCAGAAACAGGGGTGCAGAGTCCATGGAATGGCTCTCAGGATTGATCTAGAAGGTGCACCTCAAAAGCATTTCTGTTCCTCTTATTCTTTGTAGGCAGTGTCAGAATGACTGACAAGTTGAGATTCTTCCCAGTCAAAGGACCCATTTTCATGATAGACAGTGCCTGTGGCTGGAGGCTCTACCTACAAGGTGTGCCTATATAGGCCAAAGAGTGCCAGGATTAGCACAGGTGAGGTGTGTGACCTCCCCTAATTTACAGACTGTGTGTGAATGAGAGTTTGAGGGTGGGATTATCGTTTATGGCATCCCTGTGATTTTCTCCACCCATAACATTTCATGAACTGATATTGCAGTACGAATTCCAATATAACTACAAAAAAACAACAATATAATAAAAATGATTGTAGTATTTCTACCTTACCTAACTGGCTGGGTTTCACCAGCCACTCTGGGCAGCTCACAGTACATATAAAAGACAGTAAAACATCAGACATTCAAAACCTCCTGATACAGGGCTGCCTTCAGCTGTCTTCCAAATGTCAGATAGTTGCCCATTTCCTTGCCCTCTGCCTGCTTCCCTGTAACTTCGCTTCTCATGGGGGGTCGGGGTGGGGGTGAATCAGCAGAAGACCCTCGAAGGAGGACCTCAGTGTACAGACTGAGCGATGGGAGTGGAGACGCTCCTTCAGGTCTACAGAGAGTGAGGCTGTAGGGCTTTAGGTCAATGATCTTGCTCCTCCATAATGATTTCCAGAGCAAGTCCAACATACAATTAGCAGAGTAGGAAAGAAAGCTTAGAGACAGCAAAAAATTCCTTCAGCAAATAAATTTGTGACTGAAGGCATAACAGGAATCTATGCCTGAAAAATGCAACCGAAGCAATTTAAAGGTCAGCACCAACAATGTGAATCGTGCTCAGAAATGTACTGGAAATCAGTGAAGATCCTTTCGGACTGGTGTTATGTTGTCTCAGCGGCTGCTCTCATTCTGTTGTCTAGCTGCCACATTCTGGATTAGCTGCAGTTTACGAGTCACCTTCAAAGATGGCCCCATGTAGCACATGGCAGTAGTCCAAGCAGGAGAATATGCACCACTCTGGGGAGACAGTCTCCAGGCATGGAGGGTCTCAGCCAGCATACCAGATGGAGCTGGCAGACAACTGCCCTGGAACAGAATTGACCTGCCCCTCCATGGACAGCTGTGAGTCCAAAATGACCACCAGGTTGTGCACCTGGTCTTTTTGAGGCACAGTTACCTTCATCAGGTCTAGGGAGTCTCCCACACCTGCCTGCCCCCTTTCCCCTGGGACAGTATTTCTGTCTTATCAAGATTCAACCTCAGTCTGTTAGCTGCCATCCATCCTTCAACTGCCTCCAGACACTCATACAGTACCTTCACTGGTTCCAATTTAAAAGAGAGGTAGAGCTTGGTATCATCCACATACTGGGGAACACCCAGCCCAAACCCCCTGATGATCTCTCCCAGCAACTTTGTATAGATATTAAAAAGCATGGGGGAGAGGACGGAGTCCTCAGGAACCCCACAAGTGAGAGCCCAGAGGTCTGAACACTCATCCCCCAACACCACTTTATGGACATGGCCCAGGAGGAAGGAGGGGAACCACTGCACATGGTCAAAGGTGCACATACCATGGTCAAAGGTCCCCAAAGCCGCTGACAGATCCAGCAGAACCAGGAAAGAGCTTTTTCCCCCTTGGTCTCTAGCCCATCGGAGATCATCAAGCAGTGCAACCAGGGCAGTTTCCATCCCATGATGAGGCCTGAATCCCAATTGGAAGGATAATGGTGGCAGAAGCTTTCCTGGTCCTGCACCTCCAAAAGTTTCAGGCCCAAGACTTTCCTTTTCCCCCATAGCCTTCTCTTCTCCTGAAGACAACTCACAAGGCAGTGAAGGTTTAGGATCAGAGTTTTCCTTCTCGATGGGCTTCCTTCCCTGGTTGACAATCACATCAGCCCTTCACTTTCCTCTGCAGCATGGGCGGAATCTGCCTTTTTGACTGTGGGATTCACTGTTGTTCTCCTCCTCTCCATCCACCAGGGTCTGCCTTCACCTGCAGCAGAATTCCCCAACCCACCAAGAATTTGAGACCCAGCAGATATCCTCACCTGGTTTAGCCAGCCCATTGAAGCCGTTGCTTGGATCACTGCCCCTGTTGCATGCTGACAGCTTCTGGAAGCCAAAGGTGAGAGCTGAGTGCAGGGTGGGGACCAATGGTGGAAAAACTACCCCACAAGGTGGACTACATGTCGTCCATGAAAGGTATTACCCTAACACCCCAAGCCATCCTATAATTATGATATTTAAGACAGATCAGGAATAAATTTATTTCTCAAGAAACAACATAACTTCAGGCTGTTAATGAATCAATACTACACATTCAAGGATGAAGTTTCCATTAAGTACAGTTATCCAGCTGCTTTCCTTTCGCTTCTCCTTCTCTCTCCATGCAATGCAAGGCTTCTAGATGGAGGTCCATCTCCAAAAACAGGAGCTTCCCTGAGCACCCATTCAGCTGACCTGAAACACCAAGACTTGTCTCTAGTTCTCTGACTAACCCAGACCACAGTCCCTGGAAAAGACATAGACCTAGGTCTCACATAATAGTCCATATGGTCCTCCAGAGGCCAATGGGACTGTGCAGGTGATTCATTAAGAGACAGAGGTGGATGGAGGATTATGATGCAGAGGATGGGGAATGTCCAAAGGAACAATGAACCAGAGAAACAGAGGGCCTTTTCATGGACAGAGAGCAGCTGCCTTTCCTGTGAGGAAACAATTGGTTTGAAAAGTCTGTATTCCTTGATCATTCTGCTTTATTAACAATGATTGAGGATTATGAAAGGTTGCTGATGCATTACTAATATTTGATGACATTGCATTTTCATTTTTTAAAAGTTTGGAACATGGGTAGGATGCGGGGAAATGTAGGATATCTTGAAATATGAGGTGGTGCTAATGACATCTGATGTGCTCTCTTTTCCTTTGTTCTCTTCCTTGAAACCCAAACAGGATTTCCTTTCCTACCACTCTGAAGAAGGTGAAGGAGAAGACAGTCAAAACTTCAGGGGATCGGGCACCTTCAGTTTAAATAGGAATAGAAATGAAAATGTGTCAAATTGGGGATATGCTTCACTGAATGAGCATACATAGCTCACATCAACGAACTCCAACAGGAAAAACCATTTAAATGTATGGAGTGCGGAAAGAGCTTTAGTGAAAATGGAAAACTTAGAATACATCAACTCAGGGGAGAAACCATTTACATGTATGGAGTGAGGAAAGAGATTCAGTAAGAATGGAGACCTTAGAATACACCAACGGACTCACACAGGGGAGAAACCATATAAATGTATGGAGTGCGGAAAGAGCTTCAGTCAGAGTGGCCACCTCAATATTCATCTACAAACTCACACAGGGGAGAAGCCACATAAATGTATGGAGTGCGGAAAGAGCTTTAGTGATAATGGATACCTTAAATTACACCAGCGGATTCACACAGGGGAAAAACCATATAAATGTATGGAGTGTGGAAAGAGCTTTAGTGATAATAGAAAGCTTAGAAGACATCAACGGACTCACACAGGGGAAAAACCATTTAAATGTATGGAGTGCGGAAAGAGCTTCAGTAAGAATGGAGACCTTAGAAGACATCAACGGATTCACACGGGTGAAAAACCTTTTGAATGCATGGAGTGCGGAAAGAGCTTTAGTGAGAATGGAAAACTTAAAACACATCAACGGACTCACACAGGGGAGAAACCATTTAAATGTATGGAGTGCGGAAAGAGCTTCAGTCACAATGTATCCCTTAGACATCATCAACGGACTCACACAGGGGAGAAACCATATATATGTATGGAGTGCGGAAAGAGCTTCAGTAAGAATGGAGTCCTTAGAACACATCAACGGACTCACACAGGGGAGAAACCATATAAATGTATGGAGTGTGGAAAGAGCTTTAGTGATAAAGGAAAACTTAGAACACATCAATGGACTCACACGGGTGAAAAACCTTTTAAATGCATGGAGTGTGGAAAGAGCTTTAATTTCAATTCATCCCTTAGAATACACCAACGGACTCACACAGGGGAGAAACCATTTAAATGTATGGAGTGCGGAAAGAGCTTCAGTCAGAGTGGAAACCTCAGTATTCATCTACAGACTCACACAGTGGAGAAACCATATAAATGTATGGAGTGCGGAAAGAGCTTTAGTGATAACGGATGCCTTAAGTTACACCAGTGGATTCACACAGGGGGAAAACCATTTAAATGTACGCAGTGCGGAAAGAGCTTTAGTTTCAATTCAGAACTTAGATTACATCAACGGACTCACACAGGGGAGAAACCATTTAAATGTATGGAGTGTGGAAAGCACTTCAGTCAGAAGGTATGCCTCAATATGCATCAACGGACTCACACAGGGGAGAAAGCATATAAATGTATGGAGTGCGGAAAGAGCTTCAGTCACAATGTATCCCTTAGATGTCATGAACGGACTCACACGGGTGAAAAACCATATAAATGTATGGAGTGTGGAAAGATCTTCCGTCAGAGTGGACACCTCAGTAGTCATCTACAGACTCACACAGGGGAGAAACCATATAAATGTATGGAGTGTGGAAAGAGCTTTCTTCATAATGGAAACCTTAGGAGACATCAACGGACTCACACAGGGGAGCAACCATTTGAATGCCTGGAGTGTGGAAAGAGCTTCAGTCAAAGTGGAAATCTTAGAAAACATCAGCAGACACACATGGGAAAAACCATTTCAATCTATGGCGTGTGGAAGGAGCTTCAGTCAGAGTGGAAGCCTTAATTTACGTGAACAAACTCACCCAAGAGACAAACCATATAAATGTCAGGAAAGGCGATAAAGGTTCAGTCCTCGTGGAAGTCCTATATCAACAGACTCATGGACAGGAAGAACTTTAAGAGTTGTAACCCTACAAACCATCAACAAACTCAAAGCCGAGAAGCAGTTTAAATGGAAGGATTACAGAAAGTGCTTTTGTTATAATGGAGTGTTTAAGAAACATCACAAGAGTCTCAGATGGGAGAAACCATTTAGATGTATGGAGTGTGGGACATGTTCCTCTCAGAGTCCCCTCTTCTTCACAGCAATGAACTCAGAGGAAATCCGGCTTCCGGCTTCAGGGCCCAGCTGAGTGTTGTCATTATCTTGAACTGGGTAACTCCTGTCTAATCTTCACTGTGTCTGTGTCTCTCCCTGCTTCTGAGACCACTAGAAACGAGGGGGGCCGTTTCTCTCCCTCCTCTTCTGAGGAAAGCTAATCTGCTTGAGAATGGATTCCCCCATATTCGGCTTCAGACCATTCCCTGACAAAACACATTGCCCTGTGTTGTTCCAGCCTCTTGCCTCCCTTGCTCCCTTCTGCTGGTGTGTGTACCTGTGTGCTGTATTTTTTTAAATGAAGGTAATGTCTCACAATAGTGAGAATAATTTTAGATATAAAGTACCTTTTGACAGGGACGCGGGTGGCGCTGTGGGTTAAACCATAGGTCCGTGGTTTGAATCCCTGCGACGGGGTGAGCTCCCATTACTCGGTCCTTGCTCCTGCTAACCTAGCAGTTCGAAAGCATTTCAAAGTGCAAGTAGATAAATAGGTACCGCTCAGGCGGGAAGGTAAACGGTGTTTCCGTGTGCTGTTCTGGTTCACCAGAAGCGGCTTAGTCATGCTGGCCACATGACCCGGAAGCTGTACGCCGGCTCCCTCGGCCAGTAAAGCGAGATGAGCGCCGTAACCCCAGAGTTGGTCACGACTGGACCTAATGGTCAGGGGTCCCTTTACCTTTACCTTACCTTTTGATAGAGAAGGGGAGAGGGTGACCTATTTGGGAGGAATCCTGCTTGATCTTTATGTATTAAATTTACATTTTTTGAGTCTGTTTGCCATCAGCTCTGCGAAAATTTTGTAATCGTTGTTTAATAGTGATATAGGTCTATAGTTTTTGATGTTTAATTTATCCGTGTCCGGTTTAGGGATCATCGAAATGTGGGCCTCTTTCCATGTCTCTGGTATCCTACCTCCTCTTAATATATTGTTCATGATGTCACATAGCACTGGCGTTAGTTGATTTTCTAGTACTTTATAATATTTAGCTGACAGTCCATCTGGTCCCGGGGCTTTCCCTGGTTTCATCTTCCTTATCGCATCCTGGATCTCTTCTGCTTTTATGTTGTTGTTGTTGTTTAGTCGTTTAGTCGTGTCCGACTCTTCGTGACCCCATGGACCAGAGCACGCCAGGCACCTCTGTCCTCCACTACCTCCCGCAGTTTGGTCAGACTCATGTTTGTGGCTTCGAGAACACTATCCAACCATCTCATCCTCTGTCGCCCCCTTCTCCTTGTGCCCTCCATCTTTCCCAGCATCAGTGTCTTCTCCAGGGAGTCTTCTCTTCTCATGAGGTGGCCAAAGTACTGGAGCCTCAGCTTCACGATCTGTCCTTCCAGTGAGCACTCAGGGCTGATTTCATTAAGAATGGATGCGTTTGATCTTCTTGCAGTCCATGGGACTCTCAAGAGTCTTCTCCAGCACCATAATTCAAAAGCATCAATTCTTCGGCGATCAGCCTTCTTTATGGTCCAGCTCTCACTTCCATACATCACTACTGGGAAAACCATGGCTTTAACTATACGGACCTTTGTTGGCAAGGTGACGTCTCTACTTCTCAAGATGCTGTCTAGGCCTGTCATTGCCCTTCTCCCAAGAAGCAGGCGTCTTTTAATTTCGTGGCTGCTGTCACCATCTGCAGTGATCATGGAGCCCAAGAAAGTAAAATCTCTCACTGCCTCCATTTCTTCCCCTTCTATTTGCCAGGAGGTGATGGGACCAGTGGCCATGATCTTCGTTTTTTTGATGTTGAGCCTCAGACCATATTTTGCGCTCTCCTCTTTCACCCTCATTAAAAGGTTCTTTAATTCCTCCTCACTTTCTGCCATCAAGGTTGTGTCATCTGCATATCTGAGGTTGTTGATATTTCTTCCGGCAATCTTAATTCCAGCTTGGGATTCATCCAGCCCAGCCTTTCGCATGATGTATTCTGCGTATAAATTAAATAAGCAGGGAGACAAAATACAGCCTTGTCGTACGCCTTTCCCAATTTTGAACCAATCAGTTGTTCCATATCCAGTTCTAACTGTAGCTTCTTGTCCCACATAAAGATTTCTCAGGAGACAGATGAGGTGATCAGGCACTCCCATTTCTTTAAGAACTTGCCATAGTTTGCTGTGGTCGACACAGTCAAAGGCTTTTGCATAGTCAATGAAGCAGAAGTAGATGTCTTTCTGGAACTCTCTAGCTTTCTCCATAATCCAGCGCATGTTTGCAATTTGGTCTCTGGTTCCTCTGCCTCTTCTAAATCCAGCTTGCACTTCGGGGAGTTCTCGATCCACATACTGTTTGAGCCTTCCTTGTAGAATTTTAAGCATAACCTTGCTAGCGTGTGAAATGAGTGCAATTGTGCGGTAGTTGGAGCATTCTTTGGCACTGCCCTTCTTTGGGATTGGGATGTAGACTGATCTTCTCCAATCTTCTGGCCACTGCTGAGTTTTCCAAATTTGCTGGCATATTGAGTGTAGCACCTTAACAGCATCATCTTTTAAAATTTTAAATAGTTCAGATGGAATACCATCACTTCCACTGGCCTTGTTATTTGCAGTGCTTTCTAAGGCCCATTTGACTTCACTTTCCAGGATGTCTGGCTCAAGGTCAGCAGCCACACTACCTGGGGTGTACGAGACATCCATATCTTTCTGGTATAATTCCTCTGTGTATTCTTGCCACCTCTTCTTGATGTCTTCTGCTTCTGTTAGGTCCTTACCACTTTTGTCCTTTATTATGGTAATCTTTGTACGAAATGTTCCTTTCATATCTCCAATTTTCTTGAACAGATCTCTGGTTCTTCCTATTCTGTTGTTTTCCTCTATTTGTTTGCATTGCTCGTTTAAGAAGGCCTTCTTGTCTCTCCTTGCTATTCTTTGGAAATCTGCATTCAATTTCCTGTATCTTTCACTATCTCCCTCGCATTTTGCTTGCCTTCTCTCCTCCGCTATTTGTAAGGCCTCGTTGGACAGCCACTTTGCTTTCTTGCATTTCCTTTTCATTGGGATGGTTTTCGTTGCTGCCTCCTGTACAATGTTACGAGCCTCCATCCATAGTTCTTCAGGCACTCTGTCCACCAAATCTAAATCCTTAAACCTGTTCGTCACTTCCACTGTGTATTCATAAGGGATTTGACTTAGATTGTATCTTACCGGCCCAGTGGTTTTTCCTACTTTCTTCAGTTTAAGCTTGAATTTTGCTATAAGAAGCTGATGATCTGAGCCACAGTCAGCTCCAGGTCTTGTTTTTGCTGACTGTATAGAGCTTCTCCATCTTTGGCTGCAGAGAATATAATCAATCTGATTTCGATACTGCCCATCTGGTGATGTCCATGTGTAGAGTCGTCTCTTGTGTTGTTGGAAAAGCGTGTTTGTGATGACCAGCTTGTTCTCTTGACAGAACTCTATTAGCCTTTGCCCTGCTTCGTTTTGATCTCCAAGGCCAAACTTGCCAGTTGTTCCTTTTATCTCTTGATTCCCTACTTTAGCATTCCAATCCCCTATAATGAGAAGAACATCCTTCTTTGGTGTCACTTCTATAAGGTCTTGTAAGTCTTCATAGAATTGGTCTATTTCAGTTTCTTCAGCACCAGTGGTTGGTGCATAAACTTGGATTACTGTGATGTTAAAAGGTCTGCCTTGGATTCGTATCGAGATCATTCTATCATTTTTGAGAATGCATCCCAGTACAGCTTTCGCCACTCTTTTGTTGACTATGAGGGCCACTCCATTTCTTTTACGGGTTTCTTGCCCACAGTAGTAGATGTGATGGTCATCCGAACTGAATTCGCCCATTCCCGTCCATTTTAGTTCACTGATGCCCAGGATGTCAATATTTATTCTTGCCATCTCATTTTTGACCACCTCCAACTTACCCAGGTTCATGGTTCTTACATTCCAGGTTCCTATGCAATATTTTTCTTTACAGCATTGGACTTTCCTTTCGCTTCCAGGCATATCCACAACTGAGCGTCCTTTCGGCTTTGGCCCAGCCGCTTCATCAGCTCTGGATCTACTTGTACTTGCCCTCCGCTCTTCCCCAGTAGCATGTTGGACGCCTTCCGACCTGAGGGGCTCATCTTCCAGCGTCATAACTTTTATATGCCTGTTGTCTTTGTCCATGGAGTTTTCTTGGCAAGGATACTGGAGTGGCTTGCCGGTTCCTCCTCCAGGTGGATCACGTTTGGTCAAAACTCTCCACTATGACCTGTTCATCTTGTGTGCCCTGCTCGGCGTAGTTCATAGCTTCTCTGAGTTCTTCAAGCCCCTTCGCCACGGCAAGGCAGTGATCCATGAAGGGGTCTGCTTTTATAGGTTTATTTAATTGAGTTCTTTCTTCCTCTGTTATGGTCTTCCCACTGTAGTCTTCTAAATATTCTTCTATCCGGGTTATCTCTTCGTCTTCCTTTTTGTCTTCCTTTTCATAGAATTTGAGGAAATTTTCCTTTATTTCTTTTGGATCTTCTATCAATTGTTCCTCTATTTTTATCTTATTTATTACATTTTGTTTTTGCCTTTTTCGCAGTTGCCAAGCTAATAGTTTACCTGTTTTGTTAGCTGATTCAAAATATTTTTGTTTCATTAATTTAATTTTCCATTCAATTTCTTGACTTGTTAGCATTGAATACTGTGTGTGTAACATTTTTGTTATTTGTATGTTTTGTTCGTCTTTTGGGTTTGTTATTAATTTTTTCTCACATTCTCTTAGCTGACTAAGGATTTCCTCTTTCTTTTGTTCTCTTACTTTCCTCTTATAACTATTTTGCTGAATAAGAAACCCTCTTAGGACCGCCTTGCTGGCATCCCAGACTACATCTATACTTGTTTCTTTATTGAGATTTAGACTGAAATAGGTTACTCAAGGACAATGTAAGGCATATTATAAACATCATTGAATATCTGGAGTGTAAGAATGAGGTACCTGCGGCGCTGATTTTCATCGATGCAGAGAAGGCATTCGATAACGTCTCATGGCTGTTCTTACTAAAAAGTATGGAGAAAGCGGGGCTAGAGGGCGAATTTATGGAAGGAAGAAAATCGATTTATTTGAACCAATCTGCTAAACTGATTATAAAGAATAATCTAACAAACTCATTCAAAATTGAAAAAGGAACAAGACAGGGATGCCCTCTATCCCCGCTTTTATTCATTATGGTATTAGAGGTAATTATGAACAAAATAAGAGCAAGACCAGAGATTCGAGGGATCAAAGTTGGAACGAAGGAAGACAAACTAAAAGCGTACGCAGATGATTTGATGCTATCCCTAGAAGAACCGCAGAAAAGTGTTAGTAAGGCCTTGGAGATATTAGAAGAATATGGCAAACTATCCGGTTTTAAATTAAACAAATTAAAGACAAAAATGTTGACCAAAAATTTGGGAAAAGATGAAAGAGAAAAACTGGAGATACAGAATGGAATCAAGGTGGCTAAAAAAATAAAATATCTGGGAATTTGGCTAACCACAAAAAACATAAATTTAATTCAGGATAATTACTTCACAACATGGAAGGAGATCAAAAAAGATCTAGATACGTGGAACAGAGTAAAAGTTTTGTGGGCGGGAAGGATGGCGGCAATAAAAATGAACATACTCCCAAGAATGATATTTTTGTTCCAAAACTTCCCAGTGATTAGAGGTTCCTCAATGTTTAAAGATTGGCAAAAAAACTCTTTCGAAATTTATATGGCAAGGGAAAAGACCAAGAATTAGATTCAAATTACTTACAGATCGAAAAGAAAGAGGGGGATTCTCGGTACCTAATCTGTAATTATACTTTGAGGCCTCCTGCCTCTGCTGGATTAGAGATTGGATTAATTTGGAAGACACCGATCTGTTAGATTTAGAGGGCTTCAACAACAGATTTGGGTGGCATGCCTATTTGTGGCTAAATAAAGAAAAGGTACACAAAGGTTTTTCAAACCACATTATCAGAGGGCCACTAGATGAAGTTTGGGAGAAAAATAAAAAACTCCTGGAATGGAAAACACCCTGGTGGTTATCTCCAATTGATATTTTAACAACCAAAAAAGCAAATATGGAAGGAGAAAGACTGACATATGAAGACCTACTGATAAGATCAGAGAGTGGATGGAAATTGAGAACATATGAGGAGTTGAAAGACAAATTAACAGGCTGGCTGCAATTTCATCAAATAAACGCAGTATGGAAGGAAGACAAAAAAGTAGGGATAAACGAGAAAAAATCTAAATTCCAGATAGAAATAATTGAAGGTAAATCCAAGTTATTATCTAAAATGTATAACATACTATTAGATTGGGACACTAAAGATGAAGAAATAAAGGAGGTCGTGACAAAATGGGCAATGGACGTGGGATACAATATAGAATATGATAAGTGGTTGAAATTATGGGCTAGTGGAATGAAATTCACGGCATGTGTCTTACTCAGAGAAAATTTGGAAAAAATGATGTATAGGTGGTACATCACACCGGCAAAACTAGGGGAAATGTACAAAACAGGAAATAAGGCTTCCTGGAAGTGTAAAATCAAAGAAGGCAATTTCTACCATATGTGGTGGACCTGCGAAATAATGAAGAAGTTCTGGGAACTTATTTATAATGAGTTAAAAAAAATATTTAAATATACCTTCCCTAAAAGACCAGAGGCCTTCTTACTAGGAATAATTGGGGATGAAATAAAAAAAGGAGATAAGATATTATTCCAATATGCCACAGCCGCCGCTAGAATATTAATTGCACAAAATTGGAAAAGTCCAAATACCCCAACGATCAGAGATTGGCAAACAAAATTATATGAATATGTTGATTTAGCAAAAATGACACAAAAAATCAGAAACCAAAAGAATACAAAGTTTATTAGTGACTGGAATAAATTTATGGTATACATTGAAAGAAATTATAGAGACCTAAAAACTATAGCAGGTTTGATATAAGTCTTACGATGAGTAATCCATTAACAATTAATAGCTGCAGAAAAAAAGGAAGAATTTTTATTAAGAAGCCCAAAATCGGGAGGGAAGGAGGTCAATGGGTGTGTAGAGGAAAGGTTTAAATATCTAAAGATATAAAGATTCAAGGAAGAAGACAAAGAACTGTAATGGATGTTATTTTTGTGCTATGTATGGATACTTCTTTTGGATTTGTTGATTTGTTTTTTTTTCTTATGGTTGTTTTTTTTAAGAGAAACTCAATAAAAAGAAAGTAAAAAAGAGAGAGAGAGAGAAGGGGAGAGGGTGAATATGGATTGTTGGTGGTGGGTGAGGATTAGGGCTGGGCGATATATTGATATCTTATCCAATGCGGGTTTCTAGACCATATCCCGATAACCTTTGAAAAACAATTGATATGTCAATACACTGCGAATCACAGTGTGTATTTTGGGATGTGCCTGGAAGCAGCCGGCAGAAAGCTTTTCTTCATGAAGCCCCTGCAGCTGCCGAGTTGCTGACTTCTCTCCCAGACGACAGGAAGCGACACACACACATCCTTTGCCCTGTGTCCTTCCAGCCTCTTTCCTCCCTTGCTCCCTTCTGCCGGTGTGTCTGCCTGACTTAGATTTCCTGTGTGCTGTATTTTTTTTCTGCTGAAACTGGATTTGCTCTCAGGAGCTAAGTTTTGTGCCTCTCTGGGGACCCAGTGAGAACTGTATGCTTTGAAAGCTCAGTAAACTATTACTGAAGAAGTCCTGCTGCCTCTATGTGTCTTGTTGTCCTCAGCGTGGGAATTGCTCTGCATGTGGTCCCTACCCTGCTGCTACTTAGCTCATGCCCTGGAGTTGCTGTACTTAAGCATGCAAGACGGGTGCATCTGTGTGTGACTGGTTTTTGCACCAAACTCTGTCACCCCCAGCACCGCATGATCTCCAAACACTGCTTCTTCACCAGAACTTCATCCCTGCCCCCTGCGCATTCTGAAGAAAACTTAAAATACTGCAATATAATGGGAGATTGTCCCCCAAGCCTTATTGCAAGAGGGAGAATGAGGAGCTGCAGGTACCCAACAGAACATTAAAAATACAGAGATTGAGGTCAACAGACAGCCAAGCGAAGCCTACTCCAAGGGAAGCCCTTCAGCTTCCAGCCTGTCCGCTCCCACAAGTGCTGAAGGAGATTTGCCATTTGGGGATGGCAGAGCTGAATGGAAGCGGGCGAGGAAGCCTCACAATCGCTCCTGCCAGAGGAATAGGGTCACTCACCCCTATACGCAAAGCTGATTGACAGGAAGGAACTCCTCCCCACCCTTGTCACATGCAGCTGGGCTCACTTGCCAGAGTCACCTCAAGAGCCTGACTAGAATTCCCATTAATGTACTGTATATGGAAAAGGAGGCGGGTTCTCTGTTATGTTTCTGTGGTTGTTATTAAGAAAATGTATACGTTATGGTCCCGAAAGTGTAAAGCCTTGGTTCTAACAAGGTCATGTTGATACCACAAACGTACTGTGTAATGCTTTGAATGTGCTACTGAAACAGACTTTGTAAAACTTTGTACAAAATAACTGGAACAAAGTGAAACTGTTGCTGTCATGACAGACCCAGTATAGACAACTCCACACTGCCGTCTACTGGGTCTACAGTATAAAAAACACACCCATTTATGACTAAGACACTTTTATTGAATAAACCATTCTTGAAACAAAGTAACAGCCATTCACAAATAAAGACTGACTTCTCCCAGTAAGAGTTCCAATCTGACACTAAGATGGGAACATCTTGTGGGAATGTTCAGGGTGGCAGGAGAGGATATATTTTTTGTTAATATCCTTCCTAACTTGCGGCAGCAAGTTCCTTTATGAAGCAGAGTGCATTCCCCTTTTTACATGCACAGCAGATAACTGGTTGCAGGCTCGTGTGAGCCTCTCACCATTATACAATTCAATCTGTCTCAGATTGACTTGTACTGCTTCTGATGGATCACATTCCACACATCTTAGCACAACAGTGGGAACTGTGAACGTCCATATATGCACTGCTTGTTGCTTCCAATGCTGTTTCCTCTGTCCATTCCTGCAGCATCACAAAAGGGACAGCCATTAACAGAATGGGTGCAGCCCAGACCCCAGCACCAGGTACTTTGCAAACACATGAATAATGTCACTATCACCATCCACTTCACAAGCGATCCTCACTTGTAACCTCACACTGCGGCACCACCTTCCTGACGTCCTCCATGACAGATCTACAAGGGTGGGAAAAGGTGGGGTGGACAACCTTTTTTGAAATTTATAAAAGTATGGTCTTTCTTTTGTTCAGAGTTCCCACCTTCCTCCTGCGTGAGTGGCTTCAGACCCTGCTGCAGAAGGTCTATTACCCGTATTTTTCGCACTATAGGACGCACTTTTTCCCCTCCAAAAATGAAGGGGAAATGTGTGTGCGTCCTATGGTGCGAATGTAGGCTTTCGCTGAAGCCTGGAGAGCGAGAGGGGTCGGTGCGCACCGACACCTCTCGCTCTCCAGGCTTCAGGAGAGCCCCACCGCCAGCCCCACAAGCTCGGGGGACAGCGGGGAGGCGGAACACCGCCATCCCGCTGTCCCCCGACTTGGTTAGAAGGCTGGCGGGGGGGGAGAAGCCTGCTCCTCCCCTCGCCAGCCCCGCAAACTCGGGAGACAGCGGGAGAGGCGCAGCGCGCCATCCCCCTGTCCCCCGACTTGGCTAGAAGGCTGGCGGGGGGGAGAAGCCTGCTCCTCCCCTCGCCAGCCCCGCAAACTCGGGGGACAGCGGGAGAGGCGCAGCGCGCCATCCCACTGTCCCCCGACTTGGCTAGAAGGCTGGCGGGGGGGGGGGGGAGAAGCCTGCTCCTCCCCTCGCCAGCCCCGCAAACTCGGGGGACAGCGGGAGAGGTGCAGCGCGCCATCCCCCTGTCCCCCGACTTGGCTAGAAGGCTGGCGGGGGGGGAGAAGCCTGCTCCTCCCCTCGCCAGCCCCGCAAACTCGGGAGACAGCGGGAGAGGCGCAGCGCGCCATCCCCCTGTCCCCCGACTTGGCTAGAAGGCTGGCGGGGGGGGGGGCGAAGCCTGCTCCTCCCCTCGCCAGCCCCGCAAACTCGGGAGACAGCGGGAGAGGCGCAGCGCGCCATCCCACTGTCCCCCGACTTGGCTAGAAGGCTGGCGGGGGGGGGGGGGGGGAGAAGCCTGCTCCTCCCCTCGCCAGCCCCGCAAACTCGGGAGACAGCGGGAGAGGCGCAGCGCGCCATCCCGCTGTCCCCCGACTTGGCTAGAAGGCTGGGGGGGGGGAGAAGCCTGCTCCTCCCCGTCGCCAGCCCCGCAAACTCGGGGGACAGCGGGAGAGGCGCAGTGCGCCATCCCACTGTCTCCCGACATGGTTTGGAGACTGGCGGGGGGGAGAAGCCTGCTCCTACCCGTCGCCAGCCCCGCAAACTCGGGGGACAGCGGGAGAGGCTGGCGGGGGGGGGGGAGAAGGCTGCTCCTCCCCTCGCCAGCCCCGCAAACTCGGGGGACAGCGGGAGAGGCGCAGCGCACCATCCCACTGTCTCCCGACATGGTTTGGAGACTGGCGGGGGGGAGAAGCCTGCTCCTACCCGTCGCCAGCCCCGCAAACTCGGGGGACAGCGGGAGAGGCTGGCGGGGGGGGGGGGGGAGAAGGCTGCTCCTCCCCTCGCCAGCCCCGCAAACTCGGGAGACAGCGGGAGAGGCGCAGCGCGCCATCCCACTGTCTCCCGACATGGTTTGGAGACTGGCGGAGGGCTTCGCAGCTTCGGCATGGCTCTGGGTCCCGTTCTGGGGGAGGGAGAAGCTCGGGCTTCCCCCGCCCCAGCCCCGCGCCTGGCGGGGGGGGGGGAAATAAATTTTTCCCCCTTTATTTCCCCCCCCCCAAATCTAGGTGCGTCCTATGGACCGGTGTGTCCAATAGTGCGAAAAATACGGTAATTAAAGATCAGAGAGGATGTGGGTGGCGCTGTGGTCTAAACCACAGAGCCTCATGGTCTTGCTGATCGGAAGGTTGGCAGTTTGAATCCCCGCGACGGGGTGAGCTCCCGTTGCTCTGCTCTGGCTCCTGCCAACCTAGCAGTTCGAAAGCACACCAGTGCAAGTAGATAAATAGGTGGCGGGAAGGTAAACGGTGTTTCCATGCGCTCTGGTTTCTGTCATGCACCAGAAGCAGTTTAGTCCTGCTGGCCACATGACCAGGAAGCTGTTTGTGGACAAACGCTGGCTCCCTTGGCCTGAAAGCAAGATGAGCACCGAAACCCCAGAGTCAACTTTGACTGGACTTAACCGTCCAGGGGTCCTTTGCCTTTCTTACCTTAATAAAAGATCAGGCATAGCAGCCGCTTTGATCCAGCATTACTTTGGTTGGTCTCTGTTAGTTTCTCTGACTGTTGGGAGACCGACTGTTTCCTAGACAGGCTCCTTGTGCATCCCATAAGGAGAAGGAGCTATTTTATGATCTTTTCCACCATCATCCCTGAGCACTGGTCTTGCCTGCTAGGGGTGATGGCAGCTGTCGTCCAAAAACAGCTGGAAACCCAAATTTGGGAAACCCTGTTCACCTTGAAGGAGAAAGGTGGGCTCACCTGCATCTGGAGGAATGCCAGGTAAGCCCTGCAGGATCAGGCCCAAGGGCCACAGCTTCCCCACAAGTGAAGAAGCTGTAGGAACGGAGGAGAGGCAGGAGGAGGGGTGGGGGAGGAATAACTGAGAAGGAGCTTCTGGAGCCTGGGCAGCCCCCTCCCCGCCTGCTCCCGGAAGGTGTCCCGAGCCCCTCCCCTTTTCACTTCAAGGATTGGGGGACCTCAGCATCCCGGGGTTGCTTTGCTCCGGTGGGGAGGGGGAGCTATTTTGTTTGCTGAGGGCAGGAGTCACAATCCTGTCACATTGTGTTGTGTCGGGCTTTTAGGTAAGGGGGTGAGGCTCAGGTGGGAAAGAGTTGAGAAGGAAAATATCCCGGGGTGTGGATTTACTCCGCTGCCCAGCTCGTCAGGGTGTCACTCCCTGGGGGTCCCTCCGGTCAGCAAAAGAAGGAGAATCCAGCCAAGTTAAAGATGCAAACGGTGGTCAGTTGACCTGATCTTTATTTGTTGCAACAAGGTTCAAACACACCAAGAGTAGGAACCCTGACTATATGGTTGCATGGATTTTTAAAGACCTCTCCCCATTTCCCACAATACATTTTTCCACAGCATCTTTGATGCATCACAGATTTGTCACAAAGCAGGAGTCTTTGGCATTCAGAACCATCAGCCCGTCACCCACCCCTGTCAACAGCCCCAGTTTCCCACACCTTTTCCCCAAAGTACCATAATAATCCATAATCCGATGGATTTCTGCCTGGGGCATGTGCTGCCGTGGATCGCCTCCTGCCTCCTAAGGGATTATGGAGTCAGGGGGAGCCCTGGATCCCCCAATTCCAGAGGAGTCATTAGGCGTAGTGGAGAGTCGGAGGCTGTGGTGGGGACTTGGGGTTTTGGGGAGTCGTATAACTGTCCCCCCCATCCTGGTCTGAAGAGCACCAATACCTAAAGCACGGACGCACGGCTCGTGGCGTGGGGTGGGTGAGGGAAGGATTTTGCAATATAAACATTGTGGGGTGGAGGACCCCAATTTGTAATTGGATTGCGGGATCAGCCCCTCCCCCCCTCTCCTGATCTACAGGAGGAAAACGGGAAGGGACAAACCTTCCTCCCCGCCCCCGCTCAATTCTTTCCCTCCCCTCCCGGCACATCCTTCTCCCACCCCGCCCCCACAACCCCAAATCCCCTCCCCAATATGTTGCTCCTCCTCCTCGCCATCCGACCTCTGTTCCGTGAATGGGGGGGGATGAGCCCCCCTCCCAAACTGCCTGCTTCTCCCGGAAGTGGAGCTTCTGCGCCGGATTGCTGATTTGCGCCGTAGCTCTAGGGGCGCGCGCTTTCGGAAAGGGGAGGAGGGGCAACAGGAGCATCATCCATACATCACAAATGTGTCACAAACTAGGAGTGTTGGAATTTAGAAACATGAGCCCGTCACCCAGCCCTGTCAAGAACCCCAATTTCGCACACCTTTTAACTACCCTCTTCCCCAAAGAACCATAATAGTATTTACACATCCCCCTATCTGCAAGGCTTTCCTCCGCTTCTCCTCTGAATGCATCAGGATTCAACCCACCATCCCGATGGATTTCTGCCTGGGGCATGTGTTGCCCTTGATCGCCTCCTGCCTCCTAAGGGATTATGGAGTCAGGGGGAGCCCTGGAGACCCCGATTCCAGAGGAGTCATTAGTCGTGGGAACCAAGGACATCCGTCAAACCGTTGAATTTTGGCGATTATCGGACGTTTCTACAGTTTTCTATATTGGATACTCGGAGGACACAGTCCGATTCATGGTATCCGCTTCTTGCTACAATTGTATAGGCTGCTTCTCTGGGCCTCTTTGCTGTTGTGCATGGAAGGTGCCTGTGTCAACGGTCATTGTCCTGGCCTTAGTCCGAGGCTGTGGTGGGGACTTGGGGTTTTTGGGGAGTCGTATAACTGTCCCCCTTCCTGGTTTGAAGAGCACCAATACCTAAAACACGGACGCACGGCTCGTAGCGTGGGGTGGGCGAGGGAAGGATTTTGCAATATAAACATTATAGCGGGGGGGACCCCACTTTGTAATTGGATTGCCAGGATCAGCCCGTCCCCCGCTCTCCTGATCCACAGTTGGAAGAGGGGAGGAGGGAAACCTCCCCCCCCCCCAAATTCCTCCCCTCCCCTCCCGGCACATCGTTCTCTCACCCCTCCCACACAACCCCAAATCCCGCCCCCATACGTTGCACCCATTCCTTCTCCTCCTACTCCTCTTCATCCTCCTCTCCATCCGGCTTCTGCTCCGGGAAGGAGGGATGTGAACCCCCTCCCAAACTGCCTGCTTCTCCCGCAAGTGGAGCTTTTGCGCTGGATTGCTGCTCTGCGCCGTAGCTCTAGGGGCGCGCCCTTTCAGAAAGGGGAGGGAGAAGGCAGGGGAGGACACCCCACCCCCGTGGATGTTGCAGGGAAGGAAAGGAGAATCGGGAGCGAGGACAAAGAGGTAAAGGGGTTGCGGGGGGAGGGGAGGGGCGGTAAGGACCCAGAGACCCCCGCCAGCTCCCCAAAGCGCCTTTCGTGGGCCCCACGGGCAGGGCCTGGATCCCTGCACGAGTGCTGCGAAGGGGGCTTTCCTTGGCCCCTAAGGCGCCCTGGCGGGGGCGGACATGGTGCCCCCCACCCAGGAGGTCCCCACTAGGGCCCCCTTGCCCCGTTTCCCCCGCGCAGGCATCCCTGGGGCCCTGTGGGATCTGCACGGAGAAAGGCGGGTCATGAATGGGTTAATGGGCGCGAGAGACGCCTGGATAGAGACCCCCGTGTGGCTCGTTTTGGGGGGGGGTGTCCTCTGGATGGAGAAAAGGGGCGCGCAGGGCGAGGGTTGAGCCCCGCCAAGGCGGCCTCTGGGTGCAGGGGAGACTCAGGGAAAGAGGGAGGGGGTCGAGAAAGTCGGGGGGAGCATCCCTGGGGCAGGGAAGGGCAGCATTGGCGTGGGGGGGGGAGATCAAGGAAGACCAGTCCTTGGGGAGACGTCTCTATCGTGGCGCCCGTGGGGAATCTCCAGAGCGGCCACCTTGGCTTCTCCCTGCGGCCCAGGAATCCACCACCCTTTCAAGGCGACCAAAGAGGGATCCCTGGAAAGTGGGGGGTCCTGTCCCCCCACCCCTTCCTTCCTGCAAGCTCCATCCTCTGCCCGCTCCCATAAGCCACTGCCCAGACGCAGCGATTCTGCCCAGTCCAACTTTGGGTCCTCCTGGAGAGGAGAGGAAATTCCCAGATGAAGAGAGGACGGGGGAGGCCTTCTCAGAAGCGGCTCTTTGTTTCCGCAATCCCACCCAGGAAGCAGCCAGAAACCTTTTCCTCTCTCTCAGGCTTCCATCTTTAAGTCTCTTTTCCCCTGCCTGGTTGATTGAGGATGAGGATAATGTACACCTGTCATCAGAAACGGGTGCAGAGTCCATGGAATGGCTCTCAGGGCTGATATAGAAGTTGCGCCTCGAAAGCATTTCTGTTCCTTTTATTCTTTGTAGGCAATGTCAGAGTGACTGACAAGCTGAGATACAATCCTTCAGCATCCGATGAAAGTGACTGCATGAATCTTCCCAGTCAAAGGACCCATTTTCATGATAGACAGTGCCTGTGGCTGGAGGCTCTACACACCGGGTTTGCCTGTGCAGGCCAAAGACTGCCAGTATTAGCACAGGTGAGCTGTGCGACCTTCCCAAATTTAAGATTGTATGTGAATGAGAGTTTGTGGGTGGGATTACAGTTTATGGCAACCCTGTGATTTTCTCCACCCATAACATTTCTTGAGCTGATATTGCAGTACGAATTCCAAAATAACTACAAAAAAATCACAATGTAATAAGAATGATTGCAGTATTTATATCCTGTCCATGTGGTTGGGTTTCCACAGCCACTCTGGGCAGCTTCCAGTACACATAAAAGATATTAAAACATCAAACATTGAAAACCTCCCAATACAGGTCTACCTTCTACTATCTTCTAAATGTCAGATACTGTAGTTGTTCATTTCCTTGACCTCTGAAGGGAGGGCGTTCCACAGGGTGGGTGCCACCACCCAGAAGGCCCTCTGCCTGGTTCCCTGTACCCTCACTTCTTGCAGGGAGGGAACCAGCAGAAGATCCTCAGAGAAGGACCTCAGTGTTCAGACTGAAGGATGGGGGTGGAGACGCTCCTTCAGGTCTAGAGGGCCAAGGTTGTTTAGGGCTTTAGGTCGCAGATCTTGCTCCTCCATA